>NC_133661.1:113260198-114738532 GCF_037893015.1 Macrotis lagotis
GAACTGTGAATTCATGAGTGTTAGTCTCTATTTCCCATGTCTTTTCCTTTTTTGTTCTTCTCTGGTCACTAGTTTTGTACAAGTTCATCACTTTCACCCAATATAGAAAAAAACTAAGACCAGGATATTGGAAAATTGTTTGGGAGACAAGGCAAATAAAATCTCAAGATTTCAGTCAGACCTAAAGACCTATGGTAATTGTGAGACCCAGAAGTGTAAGAATGCATTTAATGATAACAATAGTGAGTATATATATATATATATATATATATATATAATATATATATATATATACTTTAAGCTAGATGAGCTTTTAAACCATTATTAACTCATCTGCTCTTTATAACAATCCTTTGAGGATTTTACTAATGGAGAAACTAAGGTAGAGAGGTTAAGTGACTTATTACCCAGTGACTTATCATCCAGCAAGTAAGGTCTAAGGAAGGATTCAAGTACCTATTAAACTACCTAAGATAAAACTTGGGCATCCCTGGACCTTACTCCCTTGCTCTTTATGGCTAGAGCAGTACCCCAGGGTGGGTTACTAATCACTCACAGTACCCAGGTAAACTAAGGTCTGGTGTAGACTCTGGGATATATCAAGAAAACAAGGATTAGAGAGAAACTTATGGACTCCTGTGTTTTGTCTATTTTATTCCTTTCTTTTCATACTCATGGGCAAAAGATAGGAGGTAAAGAAACAAGGGTTGTATGATTCTTCTACCCTATACATCCTTGCTCTCAGAGAACCAAAATGAATCTAGGCAAGAAAACCTTCAAACTATTTCAAAAAGTGAGGTTCTTTTTGCTTACCAACATTCATATCTAGAGATTTTTGGAGGGATGGATGAGTATGTAGGAATTGGCAAGAAAGTTGAAATGATAAGGAAAGATTAGAAAATGTTGACTCTAGGGGGGCAGCTAGGTGGCCCAGTGGATGGAGCACTGGGCTTGGAGTCAGGAGTACCTGAGTTCAAATCCAGCCTCAGATACTTAAATAATTACGTAGCTGTGTGGCCTTGGGCCCTATTTGCCTTGCAAAAACCTAAAAAAAAAATGTTGACTCTGAAAGGCTCATCTTTGGTATCCCTTTACTATTCCAAGGTTTCTCTCTATCCTTTCTGAATGATTTGACCTCCATGGGGGAGGGTTCTGAAGGCACCCAGGTCTCCTGATCTCTCCCCTTCCCTGACTTACACAGTTCTCCTGTTTTCCATCTTCCCTTCTAGTCCCAGATTCACTTCTGTAGAACTAGAAAAAGATATTTTGAGGGTGAGCATGCAGTGGTGAAGAGTCAAGTTTTCTCTGGCTAGAGGAAAAACTGGGAGCCAATCCTGGTTTTGGTTCTAGCCCTCAATTCTTGTCTTGGAAGGATGAGTTGAGGAGATAAACAAGGAAGAAAGTTGATAAAGATTGGTAAAGATTGGTAACTGGCACTAGTGCCTGAAATGATTGACTGAGCATGCCCAAAGAATGATGGGGATGGGAAACTGATATGTTTTCAATTAGGTAGAGAAAAGAGACATTACTATCTGCAATTAAGTATGGATCTACTCCTTCACAGGAAGGATTTACAACAAATTCAGAGGAAGCAAAGTGAGGTATGACTCAATGTCCACTATATTAATGGTATGATGCAGAGCTTTGCATAGACTTCCACACCACTACTACTTCAGGCTGACAGGGTAGAGGAATACTTCCCCACTTCAGGCCAGGACAGGATCACCTCAGAATGCCCAACCCCCTTTCTCATAAAAAGATGCTGGGATTCCTATGTCCTTTTGGGGAGCTCCCCTCCCACCAGAATAAGTTCTTTCATACTTTTAAGGAGTAAGAGTTTGGGGATTACTATCCAGAACATTAAAAAATATGGAGAGTCCAATGTGATTATGGGGGTCTATCCTGGGGTTAGAAATATCTTAAGAGTTGAATTCCCAGGGCCTTCCCAGAGTACTTGAATTCAAATCCAGTCATATACTTATTAGCTGTGTGACCCTAAAAAAAAAACTATTGAATTGAATGGGGCTAGGCTAAGGCTGAGCCTGGTTTCTCCAAGGTAACTAGCTTTCCTAGACAAATCTGAAGGAAATAGAAAGGGATCATACACAGAGAGGATGTGTATAGGATTTGTATGTGAATATTTGTGGTAGCATGTGTGGCTGTGAATATGTTTATTAAGTTCACTGTACAATCATATGTACAATATGTACATATAATGGGCATCCAGACAACAGGGATTGAGTTATGGGTGGGTATAGTGTGAATATAGGGTAGATATTGAAGAGAGATCATTTATGCAGTATCTGTATGCACATGTAGTCATGTAGGGAAAGAAACTTCAACAGATGCCTGTCTGAATGTTTGCGTGTGTTCAAATAGAGCCCTCTTTCTGGACTTAAGACACTGTTATAGATGGAAGTAACTATAGCCACTATTTCCCAAGGCCGTCAGGCTTCACCTCACCTCAACTTACCTGTAAGGAACACTGATGCAACCTATAACTTAATAGTGTGGTGTTCAACACCAGATACAAAAATGAGAACATTTCTGACCTCAAGGAGTTTATATTCCATAGAGTATCTGTGTGACTATAACATGTTCTCAGAGAAGTAAAATCAAGATCTATACAGAATAGATACAAGAAGACAATAACAATTGGAGTAATCTGGAAAGATGCCCTGAAGGTTTGTTGATTATTGAATTTAAGCTAAAACTCTAAAGGGAAGTTAGGATTTCAAGAGGTAAGGGGTGAGAAATGAGAACATTCCAGGTTTAGGGGGGCAGACTATTCAGTCATAGAAGCAGAAGATGGCATAATTTGGTTGTAGCATAGAATATATGAGTGGGGGGGAGGATGTAAGCAGCCTGGAAAGAGATTACATTTTATCTTAATGGCAATAGGAAACAAATAAATGTTCTGTGACCCGATCAGACTTGTGCTTTATGCCTTATGCTTTATGAATATCAATTTGGAAAGGAAAAAGTCTGAAGGGTCAATATGTTGACTATTGCAATAGTGGAGGTGAGAAGAGGCGAGGGCTTGAAGTAGGTTGATTATGGTAAGAATAGAGAGAAGGGATCAGATGCACAAGACATTGTAGAAGGAAATCAAACCTTATGGTTTGACAACAAATGGGGGTGAGAATTGAAGATTCAAACATGATTCCTAGGTGGTAAAGTTTAGGTACTGGTGGGAATGGAAGTAGGGCCTAGGTTGCCAATTTAAGGATTCCCGCTGACCACCCTTCCTCCTTGCCTCCAGCCACCCTGCTCTGGGCCCCATGGAGTTTGCCCTGCTGAGTGAGGCTGAGGCCAGGAGCCCTGCACTGTCTCTGTCTGATGCCGGCACTCCCCACCCCCCTCACCCGGAGCACAGCTGCAAGGGCCAGGAGCATAGCGGTGAGTGAGAGGGTCTTGGCTCAGAGGCCTAGAATAGAAGGTGGGCCCTGGAGAGGGGCTTGTTGGGGTTTAGGGTGATCCTTGCAATGACTGGCAGAGGACACGGTGGCCTAGACATAGTGGGGGATCTGAGTGCTGCAAAGATGACTCTGCCCTTCCTCACTCTCATCCAGATTCGGAGAAGGCCCCACCTCAATTGCCCGGAGGGTCCCCAACGGAGGATGGTTCCCTAAAGAAGAAGCAGAGACGGCAGCGCACTCATTTCACCAGCCAGCAACTGCAGGAACTGGAAGCGACTTTCCAGCGAAACCGCTACCCGGACATGAGCACCCGAGAAGAGATTGCAGTGTGGACCAACCTCACCGAGGCTCGAGTTCGGGTATGCGGGCTATCTCTTCCCATCTTGGCAATTCTCTTCCACCCTACCCTACCCTACCCTGCCCTACCCTACCCTGCCCCACCCCGCCCCGCCCCTCCCCACCCCACCCCGCCCCACCCCACCCCACCCCACCCCACCCTACCCTACCCTACCCCACCCCACCCTACCCTACCCTACCCCACCCTACCCTACCCTACCCTACTCTACACATTAGCTCATCCTTCGCTGCCCACGCCCTATACCTTTACTTCCCCTTTCACTCACACCTGGACCCACCCGCCTCAGTTTCGCCCCGCCTCCCGTAGTTCCACCCAATCTGGTCTAGCCAATTGTCTCCCGGCTCCCTAACCCCGCCCCGTCTTCAGCTCACCTTAGCGCGATCCATTGCCTCCTTTCTCCCCTTTGCTTAGGGGGCGGGCGATGGGGCTAGGCCACAGAACTAGCAGGTGTCAAACATCTGAGGTCGGAGCGGACCTCAGGTCCTGACTGTAGGTGGCCTATCTACCGTGCCAGGTAGGCGAGTCCGTGAGCCCCGATTGCCTCGTCCCCAGGACCATCTCCAGTCCTCCTGGTCCTTTACGGCCACTGGACCCAGATGGCTCTGGAGGAGGAAGTGAAGCTGGGCACTTAGCCCAGCCTCCCCCCCCCCCCCATCTAGTTCCTGTGCTTGGCATCACCTCCCTGAGGTCACGGTCCTCTTCGAGAGCCCTTAGAAACCAGAACAGGCTCGTTTCCCGTACCCCCGGCCCTGTCTCTGGGTCTGTCCTTCCTGACCCCCGGGTCCCTCGTGTCCCCAGGTGTGGTTCAAGAATCGCCGGGCCAAGTGGCGGAAGCGGGAGAGGAGCCAGCAAGCGGAGCTGTGCAAAGGCGGCTTCGGGGCGTCGCTGGGCGGCCTGGTGCCTCCCTACGAGGAGCTGTACCCCGGCTACTCCTACGGGAACTGGCCGCCCAAGGCCCTGGCCCCGCCGCTCGCGGCCAAGACCTTCCCCTTCGCCTTCAACTCGGTCAACGTGGGCCCGCTGGCCTCGCAGCCCGTCTTCTCCCCGCCCGGCTCCATCGCCTCGGCCGCCTCCATGGTGCCCTCGGCAGCCGCGGGCGCGGCGGGCGCCGTGGCCGGCCCCGGGGGCCTGCAGGGCTTGGGCGGGGGCCCCGCGGGCCTGGCCCCGGCCGCCGTGTCCTCGGGGGCCGTGTCATGCCCCTACGCCGCGGCCGCCGCCGCCTCCTCCCCGTACGTTTACCGGGACCCGTGTAACTCCAGCCTGGCCAGCCTGAGGCTGAAGGCCAAACAGCACGCCTCCTTCAGCTACCCCGCGGTCCCCGGGCCGGCCCCGGCCGCCAACCTCAGCCCGTGCCAGTACGCCGTGGAGCGGCCCGTGTGAGCCACCGGCCCCGGCCCGGAGCTGTGCGCGGACCCTGCAGCCCGGCCTCAGGCTGCGGCCCCCCAGGGCTTGCTCTGCTTCACCCCCTCAGTCCTCCCAGCGCCTGGACTAGAGCCCCCCCTTAACCGGGGCAGCGGGCAGTCCCTGTTCCACCCCCAGGTCTCTAGGGGGCCCTGAGTGACAAACACCTCCCCCCGGAGGTGCCGGCCCCAAGCCTGAGACCGGGGAGGGGGCTGGGCCACTCCGGGCCCCCCCCCGGGGGACGGGTTTGAGAGACACGCCTTCCGCGTTCACCTGCCAGCTCGCCTTGGACCCTTCCAGCTATCTCCCTCTCCCGGTTTACAAAGAAGAGAAAAGAAATCAGTAAACCGGAGACTCCCCTACCACCTGCTTATTAATACAACCTGGGGTTCAGCCTCCTTGGTCATGACCTACTGTTTCCCCTCTGCCCCCGCCAGGACTCCTGACCCTGCTTGGCTAGGTGTAGGCATTCAACCCCCACTTCCCTGCCCCAATTCCCAAGCCTCAGTCTGTCCTGACATAGAATTGGAAGAGAAGCTATGGCACAGCTAAAGATCTAGGCCAGGGAGTGCTAGGAGGCCAGGACCAGCGAGCTCCGCCTGCCACCATCAATGCGGACCCGGCGCCACCCCGTGGCCTCAAGGGAAGCTGCCTGCAGATCTGGTCTCATCGTTTCAGAGACTGGAACAAGGGTATGGTGCAAATAAGATAGAGTGTGTGTATTTGTGTGACTCTTGGGAGTCACTGATCATAAATCTTGGGAGTGCGGTGCAGTGAAAAGAGGCTGAAGGACCAGGAAACGGAAGATCTAGCTCCCCAGTCCTGGATTGGTCACAATTTGATGAATTACTTTAACCAAGGGTCACTCCTTCTCTGGAGTCATTTCCTCATCTAGTATTACTCTCTCATTTTGTCTTCTTCTCCTAACATTCTATGAGTCTATAAAGAACATTTCTTAAGTGACTGTTTTCTATTTCTGTTCTGTGTGTGTGTGTGTGTGTGTGTGTGTGTGTGTGTGTGTGTGTGTCCCTAGTAATGTTTATGTTTGTCTGTATAGTGGGCTCTCTGTTCTCATGGTCAATGTTTTCTCTGATAAGTTCCATCTCAGCCACCGCCTCTGTGTTGTCCACAATTATCATTGGCGCTAGGGGGCCATCAGTGTCTGTAGGTTTGTCTGTGAGTCTATGGAAATCTGTATATTATTGTTCATATAGTTTTGTGTGGGATATTTCTTTCCACATCCTCTCCTGGATTAACCTCAACATATTCCTCCTACTCCCAACCATCAATGCCAAACTCTCATGCTAAACTTTCTATATAGGCAAAGCAGGTTCCACTCCAAAGAGCAATTCTAGTAGGGGATAGAAGGCACATTTCTTTTAGATGTTTAATTTTTAAAAATATAACAAGAAGAATTTCTCCATAGAAATATAAATAACCTCCAAAGGCCAGGGTTACTTCTCTCTGAGAGGACTAACTCTGGCCTCCATCTTCCCCAAGGGCCTAAAAAGGGGACAGTCTCTTTGGCCTTCACATTAAAAGCAGAAGTATCAAAACATGGGACTTTTTTTTTCTCTGTGTATATGTGGGAGGGGGTTTCTCAAGTCCCAACCCCACTCAAAAGGAGAGTGCATAACATGGAAATTTCCCTTTCCTCTCCAGGAACACATTTGAGTAGCAAGAGATCATACAGTTATCCCCAGAACTTGACCCTGTTCTTCATTCCCTTTCCTCAGGACTTTCCCATCACTGAAAGGTCCCCTTCCAGGGGAAAGGGGTAGTTAGCTCTTTTACTCCTTTAGATTTCTGACTTCACTGGCTTTTGGACTTGACCTTAGCCTTGATCTCAGCAGATCTGAAGTAGGCCTTATAAAAGTAATTCAGGAAGAGGGCAAAATAGGCAAAGTATATTGCAAAAGTCCAGAAGAGATATTGCTTAGAGGTGTGGGAGGCACAATCTTTGCGCCACATGAAGCTCAGGATGCTGACGGAAGCCCCAACAATCATCTGTGTGATCTGCAGAGTAGTGATGATCATGGACAAAATTCGGGGGGTTTTCAGACCCAGAGCCCTCACCGTGTAGTAAGAATACATAAAAGCGTGTACACCATAGTTCATGGTCATGAACCAGTAACCACCTGTGCCACCACTTTTGTAGGCAAACCAGGTGTACACCAGCACTGTACTATGGTGGAACCAATGCAAGAACAGGAGTTTCTGCTTCCGAAGTATGATGAATACTGTGTCCCCTGGGGGATGGGAAGAGAGGGAGGGTGAGAATCATGACTGGGAAGGCTTAAGACCTGCCCACTTCCCCACATAGCACTGGCTTTTTTTTTTTTTTGCTACTTGAGGAGTGGGAATAAGCAGAGAAAGATCTCAAAGTGAGAAAAGTGTTCTGGGGGTAAGGAGTGTAAGGTAAGAAGAGAGTCTATTATTATTACTACTCTTAATAAAAACATTGATGTAGCTCTTCATTTACAGACATTTTCCTCGCAACAGCCATGTCAGATAAGTAACACAGACATTATCATCCCCATTTTATAGATGGATAACCTGGATTTTAGAAAGATTAAATTCAGGGACATTTAGCTTCTGTGAAACACAACTGACCTTGAACCCAGATCATCTTGCAAGCAAGATCAGTGTTCTTTTTACGATAGTAACCTGCATCTTTTTACTATAGTAAACTGCATTTCTGGGAAGGGGGAGGGGAATTCTTAGGGAATTCCTAGGTGGGAAGGGAACTTCCATAGGAATTTGGCTGGTGAAAATTGAAACTTACCAAGCTCCACAATTTTGCTGAGTACAAAAAGCATGGTCCAGAAGCGTATAGTGGGGCTTTTCAACAAGTCAGGGTAGCAAATTGAAGTCTTTAGGCCCCCCCACATCAATAGAGCTCCTAGATATTTCCATGTCCTCACAGCTCCCAGGATGCTGAAACAGGGTTAGCCCAAAGTCAATAAGTCCTCTTTCTTTGACTGTCCCTGACTCCACCTCCCCCTTAAAGGGGAGTTTTAATGTACAAGGGTGAGAGGTCTTAAAGTTGGAACAGAGAGGTCTGAGATGTATGAAAACTCAAGGGATTCTGAGAGTGTCAAGAAATATGAGAATATGGATGTGGAGATTACCGCAGTGAGGAACTTCTCAGAAAGCATTGAAGGCTAAGAAAAATTAGGGACTTAGAGGGCAGAGAGGCTTGGAGCTGAGTGGAAAATGTTTTATGATATACTGAGGGAGAGAACTAAGAATCCCAATAAGGGACATGGTGGGCATTGATGGCCTAGGAAGTGGGAGAGTTTAAGATTTGTTCTGATTTGAAAAATGGGGAAGCTGTCTAGGGGCCAATACTGATAAAAGGAATTTGGGAGAATTAGGGGTCCAAGGGATAGAGGTGGGGAACCATAGGGAAATCTAGAACCCATGGGATATGGAAGAAGTTTAGGAAGAAAGGGACTAGGAGTCAATACCTGAAAATGGCAAGGGTGAAAGACCAAATTGTCAGAGGCAATCTTAGATTGAAAGCTTTTCGGTCCTTCATTAATCTCTGTCCCACGAAAAGGAATATTAGGTAGATCAGGGCGAAGACAAAGGATGCTGTCCTAGAAGGGTAAGAGAGATGAATTATTAAGAGAGTGTAGAAAATCCTTTTAAGGTTTGGAAAATGTGATCATCCAGGGAAGAGTTGATACTAAAGGAGTCTTGAGATTTAGTCATATCTTTCTTTATTTATCCCTAATAAATATTTTTTCCTAATAAATATTTTATTTATTTTTTCAATTACATACAATGGTAGTTTGTACCAATCTTCCCCCCGACCAGGCTTTGAGTTTTACAATTTTTCCCTCCCTCCTTTCCCTCTTCCCTGCCCCACAAAAGAAAGGTATCTGATATAGGTTTTTCATTTGAAACCATTAGTCATACCTTTTTTGAATGTTGAGGTATCCTCCTTATTTACACACTCACCAACATCCTGCTGTTTGTCCCCAGCAGGCTTCTTGTCTACCCACCTCCACTCTATGTTGGGGCAAGAAAGACCATCCCTATATCTATAATTTGAACCCTCTCCCTCCCTCCTTGCCAGGGTCAAATCTAGCTTTCAAGCTGCCTCAGAGATTTTGCTCATTAATGGCATATCTGTCCTGCTGTGCCACCACTTTTGTAGGCATTGGTATGTGAGGTGGGGGGCACTGGAGATAGGAAAACTGAGGGAGGAGAACTAGTGAGCAGAGCAGATATCTCCTCCTTTCCCAGTTCTCTGGACAATAGGGTATTCAGGGCACAAAATGCCAATTGTAAAGGGTGGCTGCTCATTCAGAGGGGTCAATCCCACCCTGGATTCCTGATTTCTAGAATTCTCATTTCATCTCCACACAGATTAATAGAGGGCTTTTCATACATACATATATGCAGACAGATACAGATATACATGCATTTAGACAGTGGGGAAAAAAATACACGAATCCATAGAGTGACTCCTAGTCCTGTAGGATAAGGTTCTGGAAAGCCGGAGGGGAGCCATATACATAGAAGAAGATTCTTTCATCAAGATTGGTACTAAACCTGGCTCTTAACTATCATCACCTGAGAGCCAAAACCACCTATAGTCCACTGGATTCCATGGCCTTTCCAGGAGGTAAGGTGAGAGGGAGGAAGAGAGTATGGAGTAGTGTAGAGTATGAGATTAGAGGAAGAGCTAGCCCTGGAGGGAGATGTGAGAAGGGGAAGCAGTTCAATACAATCTGATTCCCCGCTGGTTCTTGCTGTCCCTATCTTCTCTCTCAGCGATTCTATTTTTGTTCATCTTTCATCCAATTTAAGTATCAAATGGTCTGCTCACCTCGACCTTTACTCTTTTGGGGGTGAGTGGGATGTCTGTCCAGTCGGTCCTTGTAGGAGAGCTGCAGGAAAAATTGAGAACCTCCCTCTCTCTACACACGCTCTGTGGGATTTGGCCTCCCAAATGAGTTAACGATGTCCTTTTCCATCTCTGCATACTACCTTTCATCTCTCTCACTCTCTCTCTCTCTCTCTCTCTCTCTCTCTCTCTCTCTCTCTCTCTCTCTCTCTCTCTCTGTCTTTCGGTGTCTGTTTCTGTCTGTCTGTCTGTCTGTATCTCTTTGCCACTGTTTGTCAGCGGGGAATTGCCTCTTCTGAGAGGGAAAGAGGAGAGCAGTTCTTTTGCCGATTGTCTCATTCCCCAGACTTCTCTCCCAAGCCCCATGACCTGTCTCCCCAGAATGCAGGTGGAAACAAAGAGGGCAAGTCCAGACTCAGTTCTCCCTATGCAAAGAGTGCCCACCAAGACAGAGGCAAGGGGATTCTACTCACCAATATTCAGTCATCCAGGGTCGAAAGTCCAACATCTTCTCGAATTCGAAGGTATGGATAATCATCTCTTGCTGGAAGGAGACGTTCATTTCTATTTGCTTCAGGACCTGAGGGAGCAAAAAAGGGAGTAGATGCGCAGATAGGATTACCTGAGGGGACGCCTCAATAGAGTGTTCTACCCACTTTATGCGCCCTAGATAGGATGACCCTGGGAACTGTGTGGGGCGATGATTGCGTGAGACCTGCAACCGCGAAGCGCAGAAGAGCCCCAAATCCCGGCCACCGGCGGCTTTTCACAGTGGTATATATGCTCGCATGGCCAAGAAACGGGAAAGCGGCCCAGAGTCCGGCCTCCCCGCCAGCCTCGGGCTGTTGCCCAATCCCTGAGCGTGGGCCCGACTCTTGCCCCAGCCCTGGTCTTGACTCCAGCTCTCCGATTGGCTGCTCCAGTGGGGTACCACTCGGGCTCCGCCCCTCCTGGGTACATTCTGAGGCCCCAGTCTTTTACTCCGCCTCCGCCTCACCCTGCGGCTCCCAGAGGTTCCCAGGCCCCATCCCTGAATCCTGTGCGCGTCCGCATCCTGGTCCTCCTAGTCTGTGTCTGCACTCTCTTCCCACCCCCACACCATCCTGACCAAGACTATCCCTTTCATCCAGAACCCCTGACCTGGGCCTCGTAAGGGTTAATTACTGCCTCTCTGGCTCCTTTATCGTCTTTGAAGAGGTAACTCTTTCCTGTCTGACAGCCCGTAAGAGTGGAAGCAATGCATTTGGTACCTCTCTGCCTCTGAGTAAGCCTTGTGACCTGGCCCAGGGATGGGGAGGCCCATTCTAGAGGAGTATGGGAAGTCGGAAATGAGAAGTAGAATGATCAAAATCTCTAGTGACTGAGCCCACCCACTGAATGAGTATGAACCTGAAATTAGAAGGGTAAATTGGAACACCCCCCCCCCCCAAATTCTTAGGATTCTAGGATTTAGATCTGGAAAAGACCTTATAGGTCATTTAGTCCAACCCCCTCATTATATTCATTGAACCTCTCCCTTTGTAAGCTGCAGCAGGTAGCTAAGGATGTTTTTCAAGGGGGGTGAAGAGGAAGCAACTAATAGCTGCTTTGTTGTCAGTGTTGTTGTTTGAGTAGTTGTTGATGAAGCTTCCATATTTCCTTGATCATTTCTGAAGCTTCCTGTCCTCCTTGGAGGGAGGGAGACAGTAGAAAGGAAGATAATCAGGGTCACTCCTTGGCCTCCATCCTTACCTCTTCTCCTTGCCAGCGAGGTTGCAGGGAAGATAGGGTGTCCCTACCTCACCTTTCCTGGGCTCAGTAAATTCCTACTCCGTCAATAGAATCAAAACTAATCAAGGCTGTCCAGAGCTAGATTTGAGTTCTGAAGAAGGTGCCAAGGAAGCAGGTGAAAAGTTACATTACTTTACAGTTTAACTTTCATATCTCGATTAGATCATATTTATTTCTTCAAGTGCATAATCGCAATGACCTTGTGAAGGAGGAATGGTAGAGTTTATTATCCTCATTGTACAGAGGAAAAAAAGAGGGAAAAGAAATATCCCAGGGAGTCCAGAGTTTCTTTTACCAAAAGATGGGGGCCCTTGACATGGTGATATTTAAACAATAATTCAAGATAACACAGAAGACAAGGTAGTGGAGTAGCAGAGTGTAGTATAGTGGAAAGATGATAAATTGGGAATTGGTAGCTTTTAAAAAACCTAGACTCTACTTTTTCAGGGCCTCTAGTAGTGGGGCTCTCGATAAATCACATTTCTATTTTGGATCTTCAGTTACTTCCATTTATAAAATGTGAGAATAGATCTAGACAACCTATAGCTTATTTACCTTGAAGTCTTAAGACCTTTAATAACATGAATAAAGAATCAGATGTCACAAGGCCCAAGATGATTAATTGCCAAATAGATGAGCTTGCCTCACCCCCAGCAAAGTTCAGGGCACTGGGGCAAAAAGAGATTCATTCACGACAGAAAAATATGTCACTGTTCCCTTTCCTTCCTCTTCCTACTAGAGAATATTCCAAGGCAATGTTGAATCAATCAATCATTTAACATTTAGAAAGTACTTATGTACTGAACCCTAAGAATGCAGTGAAAAACCAAAAACAGCCCCTTTCTTCAAAGACTTTACATTTCATGGGGGAAAAACATATCTTCAAAGAGGTACATGCAAGATACCTAGCAATACTAATAGCTAGACTTTATAGAATCCTTTTGGATTTCCATAGTACTTTATTTATTTGTTTGCTTGTTTACTTTTCCAACTACATGCAGTGGTACTTTTCAAAAAATTTTTTTTGCTAGGTTTTGAGTTTTACATTTTTTTCCCTCTCTCCCTTGCTCCCCCCCTTCCCCAATAGAAAACAATCTAATAGAGGCCATACATGTACAACCATGTTAAACATAAATTCATTACACAGTATTTTCATGAATATTATCTCATTTTTTGTCCTTACAACAGCCTTGAGAGTTAGAGGCTGTAATTATCCTCATATAACAGATAAGGAAACTGAGACAAGTGAAGAGATTTGTTTAGGGTCATAGAACTAATAAAAGTCTGAGATAAGATGTGAACGTAATTGTTACTGATTCGAGGTCTAGAGTCCTATCTACTGCATCATCTAGCTGTCTTTAGATATAAAATAGATGGAAGTAAGTTTAGAGAGAATGGGGAAGGTGAAGTGAGGAGTGGGAGGGAAAGACCTCTTGCAGAAGGTAGACTTTGGGAGAGAGTTCCAGACATTGGAATATTGCAATAGAAGGTGGAGATCATATGTAAAGAGCAGTAGGTAAAAGAGTCTGACTGTAGTATAGAGTTTGTGGAGTAATGTTTGAGAAGGCTGGAATGGTAGAAAGGAACCAACTTTACAGGACAGAGGAATTAATATTTCATTTTAGATGGAATAGGGAGTCACAGGAGTTTACTGAAGGAGGTAGAGGAACTGACATGATCAGACCTGTACTTCCGGAAAATCATCTTGACAACTGTGTGGAGTATGGACTGGAATGGAGAGATTTTTTTTTTTTTTTAGGTTTTTTTTTTTGCAAGGCAAATGGGGTTAAGTGGCTTGCCCAAGGCCACACAGCTAGGTAATTATTAAGTGTCTGAGACCAGATTTGAACCCAGGTACTCCTGACTCCAGAGCCGGTGCTTTATCCACTGCGCCACCTAGCCGCCCCGAATGAAGAGATGTTTGAGGCAGACTTGTAAATTAGAAATTTATGGTGAATGGTGGTGAGGAACATATAGGAAAGAAGTTATGGACATAAACAGGACAAGATTTGGCATCTAAATGAATGTGAAAGGAGTGAATAGGAAGGGTTAAAGAACATACCAAGGGGGGCAGCTAGATGGCGAAGTGGAGAAAGCACCGGCCCTGGAGTCAGGAGTACCTGGGTTCAAATCTGGTCTCAGACATTTAATAATTACCTAGCTGTGTGGCCTTGGGCAAGCCACTTAACCCCATTTGCCTTGCCAAAAAAAAAAAAAATCTAAAAAAAAAAAGAAAAGAAAAACATACCAAGGCTTGGGTGACTATGAAGATAGTGGTGTCCTTGATAGTAATAGGGAAAGTTGATTTTTTTGGGAAAAGATTATGGGTTCTGTTTTGGACTCACTGAAGGTATTGCAGATGTGACAATGGCCATGGGCTAAATTCAGGAATGACTTAAGCCTGACCCCATAGAGGGGACTTTTAAAATATGTGCAGACATGAACTGGTGCTGAGTGAGATGAGCTGAACCAGAAGAACATTGTACAACCTAGCAACAACAAGGGGGTGATAACCAACCTTAATGGACTTGCTCATTCCATCAGTGTAACAAGCAGGCACAATTTTGGGGTATCTGCAGTGGAGAATACCATGTGTATCTAGAGAAAAAATTGTGGAGTTTGAACAAAGACCAAAGACCATTACCTTTAATTTAAAAAATTTATCTTATAAAGTAATTTTGCTATCTCTTATACTTTATTTTTCCTCCTTAAGGATATGATTTCTCTTGCATCACATTCAACTTAGATCAATGTATACCATGGAAATAATGTAAAGACTAATAGACTGCCTTCTGTGGGGGGGGCGGGAAGCAAGATTGGGGGAAATTGTAAAATTCAAAATAAATAAAATCTTTCTAAAAAATATGCGCAGGCATGTAAAACATTTGTCAAATGCTTGAAAAGAGAGAATTTGGAACTCATTTCTAAAAAATAAATATTAAAAATTATTTTTACATATAATTGGCAAAATAATAAAACATTAAAATATGTGCAGGATATTTATTTTGAGTCTTCAACTGTTCTTAACTTAAAGCATTTTAAAACATTTATTTTTAATAAATATAAGGCACTATAAAAGTGCTTAATCATGCTCCTTTTTTGAGTGTCTGGAACAAGGGATTGTCTATGCAGTCAGCACAGTCATACTACAAAACAGTAGTGTCTGGAGAATCTCACCATCTGTAGAGAATTCCTTTTCCATTTGGACTTTGTTTAGGAGATCTATCTGTTATGAGAGAAAGATAAATAAGGATCTCAAATTTGATCTCACATAGCTTTAATAATCTTGTCTCTTTGTTTTATGCCTTAATTAATAATAATAATCAGAGATAACCTACATGTTTGGGGCCATTCATTATTAAAGTTGACTGGCTTTAGAAGATATTCAGTTCTTCATAGAATTTTTTGCCTTATGCTTGGAAATAGATGTTTGTACATAAACTCTATCTTATTACAGTCTCGTTTTCTTTGATTTATGAATAGTATGATGAGAAATAATCTATGAAATTGAATTTTTTTCCTTGGATAAATGATTAAACTAATCCTGCCAATTCTTCTATTCTTTTCTCTGAAGAGATTTTTTTAAATAAGATTTTATTGAATTTTTTTAAAATCACCTAATTTTCCATTGTATCCATCCTTTTATTCTTAGCACTCCCAGAGTCAACTCATCTAATGAAATTTTTTAAAAATTAAGCAACACCAACAGTACATTGAAAAAACTGACAAAATATGTAATATTCCATATTCATTGTATCTTCTCATATCTCTTCTTTGGGACCAAACTTTTTTTGCAAAATTAATTTTCAATTGTTTTGAAGTTGTTGATCTTCCCATTTATGTTGTTGTTGTCATCATATATATTGTTTTCTTGGTTCTGCTTACTTCATTTTGCAATATTTCTTGTAAATCTTTTCATGTTTCATTGTATACATTATATTTATCAATTCTTAACTGCAGTTTCATATTCCATTACAATCATAAATTCACAATGTATTTGGCTAGTTCCCACTAAATGGACATCTATTTTGTTTCCTGGTCTTTGCTATCACCAAAAAATGGCTGCTATAAATATTTTGGTACACATGTGATATTTCTTCTTGTTAGTAACATTCTTGAAATTATATTCCTAGCCATGGAATCTTTGAGGAAAAAGGTATGGACATGTTAGTCACTTTTTTACTATAATTCTAAATTGTTTTCTAAAATGGTTGTACCAATTCTCAGCTCCACCAACAATGCATTAGTATACCCATCTTTCTACAAAAACTCAGAAGAGACTAGGCTCATTGTCCAGTTGTATTATGCCATCGGCTGCTTGAAAATTTTGCTATCTTTATCAAATGAACTAAGTGCATTTTTATTTTTATTTTTTGGAGTTGTTATTTATTTTATTTTTATCTAAATAAATGTAAAGATAGCTTTCAACAGTCATCCTTTTGCAAACTTTTGAGTTCCACACTTTTCTACCACCCTCCCTTTCCTTCCCCATCTCCATGGCAGCAAACACTTTGGTATAAGTTGTACATGAACAATCCTGTTTAATATATTTCTATATTAGTTAAGTTGTGAAAGAATAATTAGAACTGGGGCAGCTAGGTGGCGTAGTGGATAAAGCACCGGCCCTGGAGTCAGGAGTACCTGGATTCAAATCTGGTCTCAGACACATAATGATTACCTAGCTGTGTGGCCTCAGGCAAGCCACTTAACCCCGTTTGCCTTGCAAAAACTTAAAAAAAAAAGAATAATTAGAACTAAAGGGGAAAAATGAGAAAGGAAAAAAAAATAAATGAAGTTTTAGAAAAATGAACATAGTGTGCTTTGGTCTGCATTCAGACTCCATAGTTTTTTCTTTGGATGTGGATGCCATTTTCCATAACAGGTCTCTCAGGATTGTTCTTGATCACTGAACTGCTGAGAGGAACCGAGTTCATCACTGTTAATCATCATCTCACAATGTTGTTGATTTGTATAATATTCTACTGGTTCTTGCTCACTTCATTCATCATCAGTCCATTTAAGTTTTCTCAGACTTTTCTGAAGTCTGCCGGCCCATTATTTCTTACAGAACGAAATTATTCCATCACATTCATATATTACAACCTGCTCAGCCATTCCCCAATTGATGTATATCCCCTCATTTTCCAATTCTTTGCCACAGAGAAAGAGCTGCTATAAATATTTTTGTATATATGGTATTTTTTATGATCTCTTTGGGATACAGACCTAATAGTGGTATTGCTGGATCAAGGGATATACACAGTTGTATAGACCTTTGGGCATGGTTCCAAATTGCTCCCCAGAAAAGTTGATTCAATTCACAGCTCCATCAACAATGCCTTAGTGTCTCTATTTTCCCATATCATCTTTCTTTTTTTGTCATTTTAGTCAATCCAATAGGTGTGAGGTGAATTGTCATAGTTGCTTTAATTTGCAATTCTCTAATCAATAATGATTTAGAGCATTTTTATATGACTGTAGATAGCTTCAATTTCTTTGTTTGAAAATTGCTTTTCCATATCCTTTGACCATTTATCAATTTATGAGTGACTTACATTCTTATAAATTTGACTCAGTTCTCCATATATTTTAGAAAGGAATTTCTTATCAGAAACACTAGCTGTGAAAATTGTTTCCTGTTTTTATTTGTTAAAACTTTTTAATTTAATCAAAATTATCCATTTTTCATTTTATGATGTTCTCTATCACTTGTTTGATCATGAACTCTTCCACTCCCCATAAAGTCTGACAGATAAACTATTCTTTGATTTGCTGATTGGTTGTTGGCAATACTCTTTATATCTAAATCCTGTAGACTGAGTGCATTTTGAATATATTATCCCTATTCCCAATCTAAAACAGTTATTAGTATAATGGATGACTAATGACTGTTCAAAGTGCATTAATATCCTCAACAGATGTGATTCGTAGTTGAACTCTCAGGTTCTCTTCCAAGTCTGAGCAGATAGATAAAATTCATTTACCAGTTGTCAACATTTGCATTCTTCTCTGTTTTTAAAAATGGTTTATTGATATTCCTTTCTAAATCCACAACTGCACCCACCTCCATGTACCAGTAGAAACCTTCTCTTGTAACAAGTATATTTTTTGTTTCCTTTTCTGAGATGAGCAATAATGAAAGTGGATGCTTCCAGACATTACCTTGTGGATTGGAGAATTCTTAGGCTTAAAGTCCCCAAGAGAATAAGTTCAAGTATGATACCAGCTTTCCAGAGAAAGATTTCCTGAACAGTGTATTTGTTGCTGAAGGCAGCTGGAGGATGGAAGTTTCATTGCCAGGGACCAGAAGTTCTAATCCTTGACATCAACTTTCCCTAATATGGCCATGAGTTGTTCTGACACTGAAAGTAGTGGTTAAATAGAGACTTTCTTTTTTTTCTCCTCATTAACTTTATGGATTGTTTTATTCATTTGACCTACATGGTTTCTAACATGCTGTTTTCTTCAGCATTTTTTTTATCTCCTTGACTAAGCTGCTGACTTGGTTTTCATGTTTTTCCTGCATCTCTCTCATTTCTCTTCCCAATTTTTTTTGTAAGTTTTTGCAAGACAAATGGGGTTAAGTGGCTTGCCCAAGGCCACATGGCTAGGTAATTATTAGGTGTCTGAGACCGGATTTGAACCCAGGTACTCCTGACTCCAAGGCCAGTGCTTTATCCACTATGCCACCTAGCCGCCCCCCTCTCTTCCCAATTTTTGCTCTACCTCCTTTACTTGATTTTCAAAATCTTTTTTGAACTCTACCATAGCCTGAGTCCAACTTCTATATTTCTTGGAGTCTTTAGATGCAGAAGCTTGGATTTTGTCATCTTCTGAGTGTGTGTTTTGATCCTCCACGGAATCAAAATAATTGTCTATGGTCAGGTTCCTTTTTTTCTGTTTACTCATTTCCTCAGACTGTGCCCTGGTTTTGGGGTGCTTCCTGAGCTATTGAGTATTATTGGGATGCCTCCGCAAGGGCCTCAGTTTTTTCAAAGCCTTATGAGAGGCTCTGACTGCTCTCTTGGCCTGTGCTTTGGTCTATGGATGACCACAAGCACACCCCTCTGCCCTGGGGCTGTGAGGAGGGTCCCTGCTCTGTGACAGTATGGGGGCCCAGACTGTGACCAGGGTCCGAATATGGACAAAGCACAAGAGCCCAGGGACAGAGGAGAGACCTTAACAGTTCCCCCTCACCCCCTTACCTTCTATGGGCTGAGCACTCTGGAAGCAGCTACTGGGTGGCTCCCTGCTGAGCAGCTCTGTGGGCCTGCTTCGGTTTCCTGGAAACTGTACTGACATCCACACTGGGGCTCTGTGCTCTACATTCACTCTTGCTGAGGTTTTCCTGCTAATTTTCCAAGTTGTGCTTGGTGTTCCCTGGGTTGGCAGGTCAGGAAACTGCCAGGGACTCAGGCACCCGGTGGGCTATTCCGGAAGGAGAGGGTTTTTTTTTATTTTATTTGGCATTTTATTTTTCCCCATTTACATGTAAAAACAGTTTGTAGCATTCATTTTTAAAACTTTGAATTTCAAATTTTCTCCCTTCCTCTCTTTTACCCCTCCCCCTTTACCCTTTGAAAAGACAAGCAATAGATTATACATATCTAGTTATACAAAGCATTTTCATGATAGTCATGTTGTCAAAGAAAATACAGACAAGGGTCTGCTAGGTGGCATAGTGGATAAAGCACCAGCCCTGGAGTCAGGAGTACCTGGGTTCAAATCGGTCTCAGACACTTAATAATTACCTAGCTGTGTGGCCTTGGGCAAGCCACTTAACCCCGTTTGCCTTGCAAAAAAAAAAAATACAGACAAAAATACCAAATAAACTCTTAAGAAAAATAACATTTAAAAAAACATACTACAATCTGTATTAAAATACCATCAGTTCTTTCTCTGGGGATGAATAGTTTTTATCATCATAAGTTCTTCAGAGTTATCTGGGCTCATTGTATTACTGTAAATAGCTAATCTATTCACTGCTCATTTTACAATTTTTTAAAAATTTTCTTTGAGAAATGTATTGGAAAGTTCTGGACATAGAAAGAATCAAATAATGTGACAAAACATGAAAATGGTTCTATTTTATAACATAGCAAATGACTTGTTATTGATATATAGACATTTCTGATTCATCTATTTGCATATAGTTAAGGCATTGATTTTTGGAACAAACATTAGAATCAGAAGAAAGAATAAATCATTTTAAAATGTTGCTGTTCCTTTGTATACAGTGCATTTCACTTTGCATCTGCTAATTTAAGTGTTTCCAGTTTTTTTTCTGAGAGCATTCTGTTCATCATTTCTTATGGCAGAATAGTATTCCATCATAATCACATACCACAATTTATTCAGCCACTCCTCAACCAATAGGCATACCCTCAGTTTTCATTTCCTTGCCACCAGAAAAGAATTACTATAAATATTTTTGTACAAAAAGATTTTTTAATTTTTTTAAATCTCTTTGGGATACAGACCTAGTATCTATTGTAGTGGTATTGCTAGGTCAAAAGGTATGCTCTTTGGGCATAGTTCCAGATTACTCCACAGAATGGTTCAATTATTCCCAAGTCCATCAACAATGAATTAATGTCTCATTTTTAACGCATTCCCTCCAGCACTTGTCATTTTCCTTTTCTGCCCTATCAACCAATCTATTATTGAATTATTTCAATTTTTCCCTATGGCCATAGAAAGCTTTGATTTGTTCATCTGAAAACTGTTGAGAGCTTTTGATCATTTATCAGTTGAGGAATGATTCTTATTTTTATGCTTGACTCAGTTCCCTATCTTTGAAAAATGAGACTTTCATCAGAGAAATTTTCTTCAAAATTTTTTTCACAGTTACTATTGCTAACTGTATTTCCCTCTATCCTATTTCTTCCCACTACCATTTATTCCATTCTCTTTCTCCTTTCACCCTGTCCCTCTTCAAAAGTGTTTTAACTTTTGACTACCTCTTCTCCCAATCTGCCCTCCCTTCTATCACCCTCACTTTCTTTTTTCTTTTTTTAATTTATTTTGAGTTTTATAATTTTCCTCCCCAATCTCACTTCCCTTCCCCCACCCCCCACAGAAGGCAGTTTGCTAGTCTTCACATCATTTCCATAGTATGCATTGGTCTAAGTTGAATATGATGAGAGAGAAATCATATCCTTAAGGAAGAAACATATAGTATGAGATATAGCAAAATTACATAATAAGACTATTTTTTAAAATTAAAGGTAATAGTCCTTGGTCTATGTTCAAACTCCATAATTCTTTCTCAGGAAACAGATAGCATTCTCCACCACAGATACCCCCAAATTGTGCCTGATTGTTGCCCTGTTGGTATGAGCAAGTCCATTAAGGTTGATCATCACTCCCATGTTGCTGTTAGGGTATCACCCCCACTTTCTCTTATCCCCTTCCCTTCCTACTTTTCTGTAGGGTAAGATAGATTTCTTTGCCCAATTGTATGTTTTTCCCTCTCCCAACTCTGATGAGAGCAAAGTTCATTTACTCCCCCTTATCTCCTCCCTCTTTCCCTCCTCTGTATAAGCTTTATCTTGCTTTCTTGATGTTTGATGATATACCCCCTCTATACTTCTCTCTTTTCCTTTCTCCCAGTACATTCATCTCTCACTCCTTACTTTTTTTACATAACATTCCTTCATATTCAATTCACACCTGTGCCTTCTGTCTATATAAACTATTTCTATTATGAGTTACCATGGTCATTTTCCCATATAGGAATGTAAACAGTTTAACTTTATTAAGTCACTTATGATTTCCTTTTCCTGTTTACCTTTTTATGCTTCTCTTAAGTCTTTTATTTGAAAATCAGATTTTCTATTTAGTTCTGATCTTATCATCAAGAATGCTAAAAGTCCTTTATTTCATTGAATATCCATCCCATCTCCTCAAGGAAGTATACTTAGTTTTGCTGAGTAGGTGATTCTTGATTGTAATCCTTTTGCTTTCGCCCTCCTGAATGTGATATTCTAAGCCTTATTTAGAAGCTGCTAAATCTTATTTTATCCTGATTTTGGCTACATAATACTTGAATTGTTTCTTTCTGGCAGCTTGTAATTTTATCTCCTTGACCTGGCAGCTCTGGAATTTGGCTATAATATTCCTGGGAGTTTTCATTTGGGATTTCTTTCAGGAGGTGATCAGTGGATTCTTTCAATTTCTACTTTACCCTCTGATTCTAGAATATCAGGGCAGTTTTCTTTGATGATTTTTTTCCCCCTTGATAATTTCTTGAAAGATGTCTGGCTCTTTTTTTTGATCATGACTTTCAGGTATTCTGATGATTTTAAAATTGTCTCTTTGGATCTATTTTCCAGGTCAATTGTTTTTCCAATGAGTTATTCCACATTATCTTCTAATTTTTCATTTTTTTGGTTTTGTTTTTATGTTTCTTGATTTCTCATAAAAGTCATTAGCTTCCATTTGCTCAATTCTTATTTTTTTATTTTATTTATTTAAGGCAATGGGGTTAAATGACTTGTCCAAGGTCACACAGTTAGGCAATTATTAAATGTCTGAGGTTGAATTTGAACTCAGATCCTACTGACTCCAGGGCCAGTGTTCTAACCCCTACACAACCTAGCTGTCCTCAATTCTTATTTTTTAGGAATTTTTTTCTTCAGTGAATTTTTTATGCCTCTTTTTCCATTTCATGAATTCAGCTTTTTTAAGGATTTATTTCCTCCTCCTTGATTTTTTTGTACCTCTCTCATACAAGTTGGCCAAGTGTTTTTTGAGGTATTATTTTCTTCAGTATTTTTTGTGTCTCCTCTTACCAAATTGTTGACTTATTTTTCATGATTTTCTTAAATCATTCTCCTTTCTCTTCCCAATTTTTCCTCTACCTATCTTACTTGATTTACAAAATCCCAGAGCTAGGAGGAGCACTAGCATACCTGAACTTGCCAGTCACAATAGAGTGGAGACCCTCCTTAAAGTTCCAGTGCAGAGAAGAGTGTTGTGATCATTCACAGATCAGAGCACAGGCCTAGAGAGTAGGAAACACCTTACCTTTAGATCATACTACATTGGAAGATGTGAAAACTTGCAGGTCCCTAGAAATATCTCAGAAAATGGCAGCATAAAACTCCTAAAGCCTAGAACAGTGAAAGCAGAGCCCTACCATAACAGAGAGTTAAAAGTCAAGTAATAGGATGGGAAAATGAACAAATAACACAAAAAAGTTCTGACTATAGGAAGTTACTATGGTGACAAGGAAGATCAAAACTTACACTAAAGAGAAGATAACAAAGTTAAAACTCCTACATAACAAAGTCAAAACTCCTACGTCTAAAGCCTCCAAGGAAAATATAAATTTGTCTCCAGCCATAAAAGAGTTCAAAAAGGATTTTGTAAATCAAGTAAGGAGCTTTTTAGGGGTGAATTAATTAAATGTTTGACCAAATATAGCAGGTTAATTTTTAAGTTTGGACTCTTGGCAGAAAAAAGATTCCTCACCCCTGTTCTAAGTTGTCTTTGATGTCTATAGGCCAAGAAGTCTGGAAACTGCCATTGGCGCTACTGATTCAGTCACCCCAGGACTGCTCCTAATTTGCTGGAGCCAGGTCTATACTGGCACTAGACTTCACTCCTCTTACCTTGGTGCAAGAGACATTTCCTGATGATCTTTTAAATTGTCTTGGACTGGAAAATTGTTTCACTTCATGTTTTTGTGAGTTCTGCTGCTCTAGAATTTATTTAGAGTCATTATTTAAAAGAATTTGGAGTGGCTTGGGAGAGTCCCTGACTTTACTCTGCCATCTTGGTTCAACCTCCAAAAATGTTTCTTAAGCATCTTCAAAGTATCTCTTATTTTGGGATGGGGGATTAGTTTAGGTTTATCTGACCTGCAGACCACACTGACTTTCTGGAGCCTGCATTGCAGCTGTTGTATTCAGTTAATGGTGTGGGTTGCATTTTATTTATGAATGATATTGAATTCTGTATACAATCCTTGGAGGGTTTTTATTCGGCAATAAAGCTCAGAAGAGCTAAAAGGAAGGAATCCCCTAATCTAGAGAATGACTTGAGTCTTTTATGTTTCTATATTTTGTTTATGGGCCTTGGTGAGTCCTTCACATTTTCAGCTGTTGAATATCTAATATTCATATTTACCTTAGTATCTACCAGGAAGAAAGAATTCTATTACCTTAATTTTGGAAGCTTTAAATATGAGTTATACCAAAGATTTATTGAGTAAAATTTGCAGAGTAAAACTGCAACAGAGACAACCAATCAAAGGGAGATCCTTTGGAGTTAGGTCCTGAAAACATGAATCAGTTTGTGTTAGACAGAGTTCTTGGGTCACAGAGTGGGCAGGGACTATAATAGATAACTCCCAAATAGCTAGCCCTAACCTCTCTCCTTAGCTGAAGATTTTACCTTTTGAATGGCCTATATAGAATCTCTTAATTTGTTTTCTTGATACCTCAAACTCAATATGTCTTACCTCATAACCTTCCCTCTAAAATTTGATTCTCCTTCCAAAATATCTATTTCCATTGAGGGATCTACTATTCCTAAGCTGGAATCCTCAGAATCAACTTTGATACTTCTGTCTCTTCCATATCTAGTTTATGAAGTTCTTTCAAAATCTCCACAGTTTTTCTTGAATTCATACTTTCTCTTCCATTCTCCTTACCTCTACCCTAGTTTAGACCTTCATTAGCTCACACTTAGACTACTACAATAGCTTCAAATTTATATTTCAGATTTGTCTCTTTTTTTTTGCAATGTATTCTTAACCTACTGATAGATTAATCTCCCTAAAGTATGACTCTGATCATGTCAGTTTCCTTTCTTGTTGACTAGAGAGAAAGACTAAAATCTTTATCATGGTATTCAAAAATCTCTACAATCTAGTCCTATCCTGTTTATCTTTCCAATCATATCCACATCTGCTTTCCAATATGTACTTTCTGAACCATTGAAGTCAGTCTTTTATCATCAAAGGATCATTTGCATTTCTTCAACCGTCTTTGATTGCTCCCTACTCCTTTCAAAACAGGAGATGTGCAAATTTAGAGAATCCACCCCAAATGTTCTATTTATGAGTTATTTGTGCCTGACCTATGGTAGAGCATTCTGAGCTCATACTAGTCTGATCAGTCACAATCAGACACCCTGTAACTTGACTTTAACATAGTGATGTCAATTTGAACTTCTTTGATAATGAAAGGCAACATTAAAATAAGTCTAAATGCTCATGTTTTCACTATTTAGAATTCCTTCTTTCTACCTGTCTAAATGCTACAAGTCCTTCAAGGTCTAGCTCAAATCCTATGACTCCCACAAAACCTCCAGCATTCATTTCTTCCTTTCTTCTTCTAGTTCCTAGAGCACTTTAAGTTTTAGAATCCCAAATCATTAGAAACAGGGAGATTATAATCCACTTAGTGTTTGTACCACAAAGTTGTTTAATTTTTCTCTGGTGATTTCAAAATCAATCTGTTCTCTCTTTGTAGATTGTAAGCTCCTGGAAGTCAGGACAAAGATCCTCTCTCTTTTTTCCCACATTATTGGTCAGCAAGGTTTTAGCAGGTGTTTGTTGATTTATTGTTAAATACAGACTTTGGGGAAGAAGGGAAGTTGAGGAAGAAAGGAAAGCTAAAATGAACACAAGGAAGCGACCACATAAGGAAGATTGATTTTGCAGTCTTAGGTATTGAGTCTGACTTGCTATCATCATTCAAAGTTTCCTAATTTCTTTACTGCTGTACCAATGGTTTTACTCCATCAAAGCTCCAGATACTGCCCACATTCTCCTTCCTTCCCACTAGGCTCTCATCTGAAAGGATCTGTGAATCTAGCTAACAGCTCTGGGTCAGATCTAATACCAAGGACTTCCTCATGTTTTTGTATCCTCCTCCTCACACTACTCTCAAAGACAAACTTGTTTGATACTACATTTGTGCAATGCCTCCTTCCACCATGGAACATTTTTCAATATGATCTCTGCCTCTACTCCCTAATTGGGCAATAATTCTAATATCTCCTGTGAATATGACAGTTTTATAGCATATAAAGTATAAGTACAAGAAACTGTTTTTAGAAGTTTTGTTACATCCCTACCCCAGGCACAACCTCTCTGCCTCTCTGCTTCCTTTAGGAAAACATTCCTAGCGTGGCTATGAGAGAGGTGGCAATTTTCTTCATACACGCAATTCTTGCATCCTGTGTAATTTCCCTGTCCGATCTTCAGTTCCTGAGAAGCAAGACTTGTTAACCTACTTACCTGACTTATTATTTTCTTCACCATTGGATCATAAGTTTCTGTGATCCCTGAGGGCAAAGGAAGGCAAGGTAGGTCAGTAGGAAGTGCCTTCAATAGGTGATCAAAAAATCTAGTCTTTTTTTTTTTCTTTTCTCTAAGAAATTTATTCACATTTGGGAAGCGAGGGGCAGGCCTGGGTAGAAAGAAATAGAAAACCATTCTTTGTCCATTTCCCTTGCAGACATCTGCAGATCAGAGGCCCTGGAACATCTCTGTCCTCTTGCTTCTATCCTTTATCCTGGGCAGTCCATTGCAATGGCTGAATAGTTCATGGGAGAAAGTGGTTGAACTGTAGAAGTTTCCATTGCATCATCACCATCACCGTCACCATCATTCCTTCTTTGATTCTATGGGCCTCGCTTTTCCTACAGGGTTCATCAGTATGACTACCCCCCAACATGCAATACTGATGCCAATGACCATCTGCAAGATGATCCCCAGGCCTGGGGCATAGCCTTGCTTCATGGGCCGCCGTCCAGTACACATAACCTCCCGGCCCCAACAGTCCTACTCCTGATAAGAGGCAGCAGCTCAGGCAATACATTAATGGGGATTTGGCAGGAGCTGAGGCTGAGGCCAATGCTGGTGAGGTGGGGAGCGAAGTCATGTTGGCAGCCATCTCTAGGTGGGGATGGTGGGAGGAGAAAAGATCTAGTCTTTAACTACCAATTGATGACTTTTGCCAAGCTGTTCATCTTTCTTCTTGTTTATTTCTTCATTTATAAAATGAGGAAATGAATGAGATTTGGTATGAATTGAAGGAGAATTGTTTATTGAGCCAGTTTACTTTGAAAATACCTAAGGTAGACAATCCCCCTCTTCCTATCTCCATTCTTTCTTTTGCCCTTTGTTCTTTCATATATTTAAGAATAGATTGGAGCCAACCTAGAAGAGTAGAAATGAGTGAAATAAAAATTTAGGATTGAGAAAGAGTTTTGTAATCATGTGCCTTTGGGGAAAGTAGACAAAATCACTAGGTCAGCAGGTGAATGGGGGATAGGAGAAAGAGTCTAAATATGCCTAAAAGAAGTCCTAAAAGAGTCAGAAACCTTTGGGGAAAGTAGATAAAATTGCTGGATCAGGAGGTGAGTTTGGGATGGAAGAGAGCATAAATAAGACTGAAAGAAATACTAGAAAAGTCAGAAGCCAAACTCAAAGACAGGAAACCCTCAACCAAAGTCTCTAAGGAGAGGACCATAAGAATTCTATGGAAATATAATTCTGAGTATTTTATTTTATGTGTGTGTGTTTTATTTTTTCCAGTTAGATGTAAAGATAGTTTTCAACATTCATCCTTTTGCAAGCTTTTGAATTCCACATTTTTCTACTACCCTCCCTCCCTTCTCTCTCCCCATAGCAGTAAATGATATAATATAAGCTACACATGTTCAATCATGTTTAATATATCTCCACATTAGTCAAGTTGTGAAAGAATTAGAGCTATGGGAAAAATTATGAGAAAGAAAAACATAAACATAAGACTCCATTGTTTTTTCTTTGGAATCGGATAGCATTTTCTATAACAGGTCTTTCAGGATTTGATCTCAATCCCTGATCACTGAACTGTTGAGAGGAGCTGAGTCCATCAAAGTTGATCATCCTATACAGATTAGAAAAAACAACTTCACAAGGTAGGAGAGTTATGACTAGATAACAGTTCATGTGAAAAATATGTGGGCATTTTAATGGACTTAATATGAGTAAATAGAATGAAAAGGTCATACAAGTTAATGCAATCATCTAAAGCCCAAGAGCCTAAAGCTACACTGGCTAGATCTGGAAGTTTAATTTCAGTTTTGAGTATCACACTTTAGGAAGAACATGAATAAGTTGAAGAGCATCCAGAAGAAAAGCATCCAAAAGAAGCACATCCAGAAGAAGGTAATCAAGATGGCAAAAAGATTAGATACCAGTTATGGGACTTGAAGTTGTTTTACTTGGATAAAAGATGACATAGAAAAGACATTATCTGATGTAAATTAAAACAGCTCCAAGGTCCAACCTCACACCTATCAGATTGATAGAAAAGGGAAATGTTAAATGATAAATGATAAATGTCAGAGGTGATGTGGGAAAATTGGAACACTAATGTATTGTTGGTGGAGTTGTGAATTATCTAACCATTATAATGATTAATTTGGAACTATTTCCAAAGGGCTATAAAACTGTGCATACCCTTTGATACAGCAATACCACTATTAGGTCTGTATCCCAAAGAGATCAAAAAAGAGGGAAAAATACCCACATGTATAAAAACATTTATAACAGTCCTTTTTATGGTGACAAAGAATTGAAAAATGAAGGTATACCCATCATTTGAGGCATGAGTAGACAAGTTATGGTAAATGAATGTATTGGAATATTATTGTTCTATAAGAAATAATGAGCAGGCCAATTTCAGAAAAACTTGGAAAGACTACATGAACTAGTGCTGAGTGACATAAGTAGAACCAGGAGAACATTGTACACATTAACAGACCATTGTGTGATAATCAACTATGGTAGACCTGGTTCTTCTCAGCAACACAGTTATCAAAGACACTTCTAAAATATTTGTGATGGAAAATGCTATCCCACATCCAGAGAAAGAACTATGGGGTCTGGATACAAATAAAAGCTTACTATTGTCACTTTAAAATTTTTTTTGTTTTTTCTTTCTCGTGATTTTTCCCTTTTATTCTGATTCCTCTTGAACAACATGACTAATATGAAAATATGAAAAAAAGAAAAGAAATGATTTGATCAGTTATAGTGTAAAAAACAGGGATTAGATTTCTTTTGCTGACCATAAATAGAGTGGTCCATTAGGAATAATGAGTGAAAATTGCATAGGGCTAAACAGATTAGACAGGCAAACATTTCCCCAAAATTGAGAAATTGTACAAAGTGGAATCAGTTCAAATTAATTTGAGTTACCCCTCCTCAGAGGTCTTCAAGCAGAATCTGTTTGACCACCAGTTGGGAATCTTATAGAGAAAATTCTTATTACAGGATGATTTGAACTAGATGGCCCCTGAGGATCCTTCAAATTCAAAGATTTTGAGATTCAGAAAATGGTACTGGGTGCATACTGCATAGATTTTGACTGAATATGAGGAATACAATTTCTAATGTCAGAGGTTGCTGGGGCTGGTACAGATAGGTTCCCAGAATCACAGATTTTGAGGTGGAAGTTACGTTAGGGGCTGCTACATGCAACAGCTTCATTCTAGAAATGAGAAATCCTCCAGTTTAGTTCAAGTTTCCCTCCAAGGAGGAAAGAGAGATGGGTGAGCCTTAATGTCCATGTGTCTCTCAAAAATATAGTCTGGAATATTTTAACAGAATAAACAGAAACCTTAATTTATGTCACCAACTGGACCTTTGTGTTCAGCTCATCAGGCCCCTTACAGATGAGGAAAAAGTAGGTATCCTTCCTAGAACTCTGTTCATATGCTAGGAAGCACTCTAAAGCTCTCATGTCTATTTTATGGAGGATTCAGCTTGGCTGATATTATATTAAAATGTAAAAATCCACAGAGAGTAGTACTTCATAAATTTATAAAAATTGATTCATGTTCCCTATTTCCCATTAAGGATATATCCTTCCCAAACTTACATAATTCAAAAAAAAATACCTACCACCTTATAGATAATACAGAGCACCCTTGCTAATGTGAAAGTGATGTAGAGAAATATCCATTTGGTTGGAGTTCCAGATGACAGCTGAGCTGTTAGGCAACAGTAGTAATTTATGTCTTTATTAGCCTACAAAAAATCAAGTTCTTAACCATTAACATTAATTAGCCAGGAAAAGGAATGTAATGCATAATTTGTCCAACAAGTGACACCAAACTCAAGACAGCAGTCAAAGGATTTCACCAGGTATTCTCTAGAACTGTGTGCATATTCAATTCAATTCAAAACATTTATAAAGTACCTAGTATATGGGAGGTACTGTGCTAAACACTGGAGATATAAATAAGAAAAAGAAAGACAGCCCCTGTCTTCAAGGAACTTACAATCCAAAAGGGAAAGACAACACACAAAATAAAACTTGAAAGTGGGATTTTTGGGGGGTGGGGGAGGGTGGAATCTTCTGGAGATTTGAAGTCAAGCAGAGCTACAAATGGAAGGTGGAAGGTAAGCTGGAAGGTCCCTGTTCAGTCTGCTTAGGTTAAAAAAAAAAAGGTGGGGGGAATCATAAGGTACTAATATCTGTCTCCCAATTTAAATTCACCATTGGCTGAGATTTCTTGGCAGCTACCAATATAACCTCTCTAATATAATTGAACCTATATAGTAGCACTAATCTATCTCACTACCACACTGTCTTGGTCCTTCTCCACCCCCACCCCCACCCCAGGTCTCTATCTTTATCCCTAAAGTTCTTTGTCCTAGATTATGTTTTTGCTGAACCCAGCTGAATTTATTCAGTGGCACTCACAGTAAGCAGCAAATGGCAAGTTACTGATGGGACAATGGCCCATTGAGTAATGGCCTGCCTCACTGGCATCATAGAAAAAAATAGTACACTAGAAAAATCTTCACTGGCAGGTGTGGAAGGATCTGTATTTTAGACTCTCCATACTTATTAGGCATTTTTGATGCTTTTGTTTCCTTTTTTTGTCCTCTGAAGGTCAAAGGAGATGATATTTCTGAAGCAATTGCATAGTGCCTAGTTCTATTGTTTTTATTGTTGTTATTGTTTTTAGTTTTTGAAAGGCAGTGGGGTTAAGTGATATGCCCAAGGTCACACAGATAAGTAATTAAGTGCTAAGAGATGAACATAGTACCTCCTGACTCCAGGGCCAGTGCTCTATCTACTGAGCTATCTAACTGTCCCCTGGCACTGTTGTCGGATTAGTGTCATCAATTTAAGACTGAGTGGTCTTGAAGGGGAAAGAATTCACATATGGAGTTTTTTTTAGGTTTTTTTTTTTTTTTGCAAGGCAAAGGCCACACAGCTAGGTAATTATTAAGTGTCTGAGGCCAGATTTGAACCCAGGTACTCCTGACTCCAGGGCCGGTGCTTTATCCACTGCACCACCTAGCCATCCCTCACATATGGAGTTTTAAAACTGCTTAGCATCTATTATAAGAGCCTAAAGAGTTTACAGATTAAAACCTTTTCTCCATCCTGGAGGAATAACAAGCACATTGAGGACAAGTTAAATAGCAAAGGACCAGACCAGGTTCCTGAGGGAAAAGAAAGTAAAAAGAAAATTAGCCAGGAGATCTGTCTGGGAGAGAAAGGATAGACATCCATAGGAGCACATGACACTAGCTTGAGAGAGAGAGAGAGAGAGAGAGAGAGAGAGAGAGAGAGAGAGAGAACCATTCTTGCAGGGTGAAGGAAGGGTCAAGAAAAGAGCCAGCTTCTCTTCCAGACCAACTTAAATGCACTTCTGTAGTAGGTAGGACAAGGGTGGTGCTTGGGGAGTGGTCCAGAACCTGATTCCAGGTATTCTCCAATAGGCAAATTATGTATTGGTCTTTCCTGTCCCAAGGTTCATGATCTCTAAGCCCCACACATCATTTCCTGTGGAAGATGATTGTCACACTAGCACAAGCTTGACCCATCAATGGCCAAGGTCAGGTAGACTAGAAACCAAAAGCTGGAGGAGGGAGACTGAGCTGAGGCCACTCCCATCTTGGCGAATTCACATTTAATAATGGAGTCACTTTGAACAACAGGGAGCTCCCCTGACAGGAGCAGACAATATTTTTTCTTCTACCAAATTTGTTTCTAATTACAGCATCTTCATAATTCTATGTAGATGCTTGATTAAATATTAATTCCCTTAAAAGATACTGAGACAATCCTCAAGAATTAGTTGTCTGAACCATTCTGTAGGGCAATTTGGAACTATGCCCAAAGAACTATAAAACCACACATACACTTTAACCTAACTATACCACTACTAGAGCTGTATTCCCAAAGAGATTTTTAAAAAAAAGGAAAATGATCTTTAAATACAAAAATATTTATAGCATCTCTTTTCTGGTGTCAAAGAATTAGAAAATGGGATGATCATCAATTAGGAAAAGGCCAAACAAATTGCAGTATGTGATTGTGATACATTCTGCTATAAGAAATGATGAGCAGGATGCTCTAATGCAAAGTGAAATGTACTGTGTACAAAGAAACAACAATATTGTAAGATGATGAGTTGTGAATGACTTAGCTATTCCTAGCAATACAATGATCCAAGACAATTCTGAAGGACTTATGATGAAAAATGCTATCCCTCCCCAGAGAAAGAACTGATGCATTAGCATTTGAATATAGATTGAAGCATATTTTTTTTTTTTGCTTTTTGTGTCTTGAGAGGGTTTTGGGGAGTCTATATTTTCGTTCAGAACATGACTAATATGGAAATGTTTTGCATGATCACACATGTATATTGAATTGTTTGCTCTCTCAATGGGTGGAGAGAGAGGAAGGGGAGAGAATTTGGATTCCAAAGGTTTTTTTTTGTTTTTATTGTTTTAGGTTTTTGCAAGGCAAATGGGGTTAAGTGGCTTGCCCAAGACCACACAGCTAGGTAATTATTAAATGTCTGAGATCGGATTTGAACCCAGGTACTCCTGACTCCAAGCTGTTGCTTTAGCCACTAAGCCACCTAGCCGCCCCAGATTTCAAAGTTTTAAAAATGATTGTTAAAAATTGTTTTTACAAGTAACTGGGAGAAAAATAAAATACTAGATAAACTTAAAAAAAGAATTAGGGGCAAAGCCAAGTTGACGGCAGGAGAAGAGCCTCTCTTAGTTGCTCTCCCCAAAGTATTTCAAAAACTGCAAAATTATGACTCTAACTAAATTTTTGAGAGAAGAACCCACAGAAAGACCCAGTGAGGCAATTCTCCAGCCCAAGGTAACCTGGAAAATAATGGGAAAACTGTGTACCATGGGGTTGGAGGAGTGGCATCACACTGGAGCAAAGGAACTTCAGCCTCCTGGGAACAGCCCCAGGGCGCCTGGTAGCGCAGGCTCCCGGAAGTAGAAGCAGTTTTCCAACCTGTACCCCAGGGACCACCAAGAACAACTTGGAAGATCAGCAGGGAGACCTTTGCCAGAGCAAGTGCGAAATCCAGGCCCTCAGCATGGCCATGGCACTCAATGCAGCCCAAATCCCAGGAAACACCTGAGTCCTGTACTTGAAGGTCAAACTTTATGTTCAGCTCTGGTCATTTCAACAGGAACATTTGGAAGTCCCCTGTTTCACTGAAATAGGGCTGTAGAACCACCCAGCAAGAGCCTCCAGGCAGCTGCACCCGGAGTGCTCAGCCCACCAAAGGTAAGGGAGTGGAGGGAGACTGCCAAGGTCTGTCCTCTGTCCTCTGGGGCTTTGACCATATTCAGACCCTGGTCACAGTCTAGGCCCCCCCCCCCATAGAGCAGGGACCCCCCCCCCCACAACCCCTGGGCAGAGGGGTGTGCTTGTGGTCATTCATAGACCAGGAGAGCAGTCAGAGGCCTCACACACTGAGGTCCTTGCTGGGGGGGGGGGGGGGGAGGAAATAATACTCAAAAGCTCAGGAAGCATCCCAAAACCAGGCATAGGCTGGGGAAATGAATAAACAGAAAAAAAAGGAACCTGACCATAGACAATTACTTTGGTCCATGGAGGACCAAAATACTCAATCTGAAGATGGGAAAGTCCAAGCTTCTGCATCTAAAGACTCCAAGAAATATAGAAGTAGGGCTCAGGGTATGATAGAACACAAAAAAGATTTTGAAAATCAAGTAAGGGAGATAGAAGAAAAATTGGGAAAAGAAATGAGAGAGATGCAGAAAAAACATGAAAATGAAGTCAGCAGCTTAGTTAAGGAGATGCCAAAAAAATGCTGAAGAAAATAGCATATTAAAAACCAGCTTAGGTCAAATGGCTAAAACAGTTCAAAAAGTTATTGAGGAGAAGAATGCTTTAAAAATCAGAATTGGCCAGATGGAAAAAGAGATAAGAAAACTTTTTGAGGAAAACAAATCTTTCAGATGTAGAATGGAGCTAAAGGAAGCTGATGATTTTTTTTAGGGTTTTTTTTTTGCAAGGCAAATGGGGTTAAGTGGCTTGCCCATGGCCACACAGCTAGGTAATTATTAAGTGTCTGAGATCGGATTTGAACCCAGGTACTCCTGACTCCAAGACCGGTGCTTTATCCACTATGCCACCTAGCCACCCCTTAGGCTGATGATTTTGCAAGAAATCAAGACAATAGTTCAACATCAAAAGAATGAAAAATTAAAAGAAAATGTGAAATATCTCATTGAACAAAACAACTGATCTGGAAAACAGATCCAGAAAAGATCATTTAAAGATTATTGGGATCCCTGAAAGTTATGATAAAGAAAAGAGCCTTGACCTCATTTTTAAAGAATTTCTAAGGGGTGGCTAGGTGGTGCAGTGGATATTTCAGAAGGCAAAAGAGTTTGAAATGCAACTGAGAATCAATTACCCAGCAAAACTGAATATCTTCTTCCAGGGGAAAAGATGGATTTTCAATGAAATGGGACTCTCACATGTTCTTGTTGAAATTACCAAAGCTGAACAGAAAGTTTGACCTTTAAGTACAGGACTCAGGTGAAGTATAGAGAGTATGGACAAGAAGGGTAAATTATGAGGGACTTAATGATGATGAACTGCATATATTCCTGGAAAGATGATACTGATAATACTCATGAACCTTCTTATTTAATAGAGCAGGTAGAAAAAACTTTTATAGATGAGGCACAGGAGAGAACTGAATTTGAAGATATGTATTGTAAAAATGGAGTCAATGGGTGAAAGGGAAAAGTACTGGGTGAAAGAGAAAGGAGAGGTAGAATAGGTTAAGTTATTTCATATAAAAGCTATTTCATGTAGCTTTTGCAATGGTATGGAAGGGGGGGAGGCAAAGGGGAATGAGGGAACTTTAATTCTCATCAGAAATGGCTCAGAGAGGAAACAGCATATACACTTAATAGGGTAAAGACATCTAGAAGAAAAAGGAGAGAAGGGAGACAGGCAGAGGGAAAGGGGGGATGTGGGTATTAGAGGAGAGGGTAGATCATAGGAGAGGATAGTCAGATATAACACATTTTCTTCTTTACTTTTTGCAAGATTCTGGGATTGGGTGGGTCTGTCCAGGCCATGGGGCTGGTTAGTTGCTGGGTCTCTGGGGTGGGATGTAGACTTGGGGCCTCCTGGCCCCAGGACCAGTGTTCTGTCTGCTGTGCCACTCGGCTACCCCACAGCACATTTTTGAAGAGTGTAAGGAGAGGGGGCAGCTAGGTGGTGCAGTGGATAGAGCACCGGCCCTGGAGTCAGGAGTACCTGACTCCTCAGACATTTAATAATTACTTAGTTGTGTGGCCTTGGGTAAGCCACTTAACCCTATATCTCGAAAAAAAAAACCTAAAAAAAGAGTGAAAGGAGAGAAAAAATATAATAGATGGTAATGGGGAGAAATGGATGGAGGGAATTAAAGTCAGCAACTGCAACTGTGGAAAAATATGGAAGTAACTACTATGTTGTATTTATAAAGAAAGTGATCCACCTGAGATAGCTGATGGTATCAGAACACCGACTGAAACACATTTTTTTTCTTTCTTTTACTTTATTTCTGATGAGGTTTCATATTTCTGTGGGGGAGGGGGTATTATATTTACTCTTAAACAATAATATTTTAGTAATGTGTAAATAAAGAAAAATTTAAAAAAGAATTAATTACCTAAGATAATTGATGTCATTTTATCACCTGAGTACAAAATAGCCAAAAAAAACTGTTAATCTCTTGGAGCTTGATGAAATTTTATTCAACCCAAATTCTTAGTTCCTGTCCTATTGAAAATCATTCTCCTTCTATGGTTAAGTTAATCCTGTGTTTGTTGAATGTACTGAAAGTCTTATTTTGTAGTTTATTGAACTTAAATTACTTGGATCTGACCTGAGTCAGGCAAGGCCAGTACAATTGGCAGAATCTTAAAGAACTGGAGCAGAATAAGCTTATTGAATTAAAGGATGGGCAATGCTGAGGAAGATGAGCCTGGATTGGCCTTCATGCTTCTGGTAAATCTTTTTGTGATGCCTTTGGAAATTAGGATTGCTTTCCCAAGAGATTAGAAATTAAACTATTTGTAGTCAAGCAAGAAGAAGAAAGCAATGTAAGTATGTCATTAATACTAGATCCTTAAGACTAAATTTCACTATGTGATTATGATGAAATATTATTCTCCTATAAGAAAACTATTCTTATTTCTATGTCCTTAAGAAATATACTTTAAGGGCAGTTAGGTAGCACAGTGGATAGAGCACCAGCCCTGAAGTCAGGAGGACCTGAATTCAAATCTGACCTCTAACACTTAATAATTACCTAACTATGTGACCTTGGGCAAGTCATTAACCTCACTGTCTTGCCAAAGCAAAAATGAAATATATATTATATTTTATTTTTTTGAAATATATATATATATATATATATATATATATTTTTGCAAGGCAAATGGGGTTAAGTGGCTTGCCTAAGGCCACACAGCTAGGTAATTATTAAGGGTCTGAGACCAGATTTGAACCCAGGTACTCCTAACTCCAGGGCCAGTGCTTTATGCATTGCGCCACCTAGCTGCCCCATGAAATATATATTTTAAAGGAAATTTTGGTAAAGTGTCTAATAGATACTCCAGCTTTCTTGGGCCTTCCAGACTGGTTAAACTTCCTCCATAAGAAATTTCTTCAGAACTCAAAGTTTACCTTCAAACTGAATTTTGGAGGATACAGAAGAATTTCCCCCCTAATGAAAAGTGAGGAAATTCAGAAGAATGAGTAGTACTCATTCCTTAAATAGGACTAGATACCTTTATTATATAAATGATCTCCATCACCTAAATTCCTAAGAGGGTGTATAAGGGGGTACCTCCTGAAAAAAAGATCCTTTACATATATGAGAATATTTGTATAAACTACATGATTTTGACTACCTTTCAGGAAATGACAATATAGCTGAACCCCAGCCATATAATTATATATGAACATAGGAAGCCAATGAATGATAATATAAGAGACTCTAATAGTGAGAGAAAGCCAACAAAGGCAGAGCTATGAAATGTTGGGATTCTTGAGCAATTATAATGATAACAACTATTTGATTTTTGCTTGTTTATTTCTTCATTTGCAATTTGAGATATCTACCACAATTTTAAAAAAAAATTTATGTATTTAAGAAAATGGGGTTAAGGTCACATAGCTAGGCAAATATAAGTGTCTGAGGTCAGATTTGAACTCAGGTCTTCCTGATTCCAGGGCCGGTGCTCTAACCACTGTACAACCAAGCTACCCCAGCTCCCACAATTTTGCAACACATCAGATCTTTTTTAAGACCTACTGACTTTTCTGGACCTACCAATCTGCCTTCTTGAATCTAAGTTAGTAAATGACATCAACTAGCTCTTGACTGATATTTTCTTGATTTATATTTTATTTTATGTTTCCAATTACATGTTATGAAAGTTTTCTGACATTCATCCACTTGCATATTTATACTACACAATTTTCTTCAACCCACCCCCAGCAGCAAACAGTATAGTGAACATTATACCTGTACATTTGTATTTAACATGTTTACATATCAGTCATTTTGCATATGAGGAATTAGGACTAAGGAAAAAAGAAAGAAAACCATGGAACAGGAAGGGAGAACATAAGAGAAAATTTTAAAAAGTGAACATAATGTTCATTCAGATTCTGTGGGGTTTTGGGGTTATTTTTGGTTTCTTTGTTTTTTTTCATCTGGATGTGGATGACATTGACTATAACAGGTCCCCCAAGGTTATCCTAGCTCTCTGAACTGCTGAGAGAGCTGCCATGCATCATGTTCATCAACTCATAATGTTGCTAATCTGTACAATGTTCTCTTGGTTCTGTTCCCTTTGCTCAGTATCAGTTTACTCTTGACTTGTTCAGTCATTCCCCAAATAATGGGTATCCCTTCAATTTCCAATTCTTTGCCACTGCAAAAAGTAGCTCTCAGTATTTTCAAATGCAGTGTTTTTTATTTTTTTCCCTGTAACTTAACGATTTCCTTAACCATTAGATACCTCAGATTTCATCCTTTCTTTACACACTTTATTAACCAAGGTTCCCATGGACTGAGGCAGAGTTGGGATCCATGCTTGTTTTCTTTGACAGAATATATGTTGATGATAATTCATGTATAATCTTTACTGTGTCAGATTGTTTTGCTGACTTGGAAAGTGAGAGGGAAAGAGAGGGAGGGAGATAATTTTACAAAAATGAATGTCAAACACTACATGTAATTGGAAAAAATGATATTAAGATTTTTTTCAAGAAAGATTTATTTTGAGTTTTACAATTTTTCCCCCATTCTTGCTTCCCTCCCCCCACCCCCCACAGAAGGCATTCTATTAGTCTTTACATTGTTTCCATGGTATACATTGCTCTCAGTTGAATGTGATGACAGAGAAATCATATCCTTAAGGAAGAAAAATAAAGCATGAGATAGTAAAATTATTAAGATTTTTTAAAAAGAGCATATGTTTCATACTTAGCTAGTACTGTTATCCAGTCCATCTTTGTCAGGCAGAATTCAACTTGGTATGAATTAAAATAAAAATCAAATGTTGAACAGCCCTTGAAATTTAGTCCCTAGGATAGGATCAGTATTTCCCTGATGGAACATCTTTCCTCCCAACCACAAAAAAGGAGAGACTTTACTTAAATGAAGACAAAATTGTCCCTTCAGAACTGATTGGTCCTGGCTCAACACCCTGGTTATTTAAAAGCATAGAAATATCCATGCTTCTTAGACTTGGTGAATTTCTAAAGATCACTTGAGACTTGCCCTGATTGTTGCCATGGAAAAATGCAATCAGCTAAAGGTTCAGGCAGAACATGAAAGAATTCATATAAAAGACCAACTCTAACCCAGAGAAATTTTAGTTTTTTGGGGTTTTTTTGTTTTTTTTAAGTTTTTGAAAGGCAATGGGGTTAAGTGGCTTGCCCAAGGCCACACAGCTAGGTCATTATTAAGTGTCTGAGATCGGATTTGAACCCAGATACTCCTGACTCCAGAGCCAGCGCTTTATCCACTGCGCCACCTAGCCGCCCTCCCCAGAGAAATTTTAGGAACAAAAAGATTTAAGTAGAAGTTAAGAGGAAAAAAGAGTAAAGACAGTATAAAGTCAGCAACAGCAACTGCATCAATGACATAAGCCACCATAGGGGAAAGGTATTCAACAGCAAGATCATAACAATCTCATACTCCTATAAATCAAGAGGATCAAGCAAAAACAAAACAAAATTCAAAATAAGTTTCACAAAGTGCAAATGGGAGACCGACTCATGGCTAATCTTGCCATATCCTAACATTCTGAAGGATATCCCTCCAACCATGGACAGCTTAGTCTCCACAGTCCCAAGAGAGAAGCATTCTCAAGGAATGTCTGCAAACACATCATCCCCTTAATATTGTAGGAAAGACTAAGTAAATATTTCCCTAATATTTCCCTTTAGAATGATGACCTGACAAGTTTCCATATAGAAAAAAGGGGGATTATGGAATCTTAACTAAAAGAATGCTGGAATTAGAGCTGTCTCCAATAGCTCTGTATGCATAGTCTTTAAACTTCTCAGGCATTTCAAACTAGCATTCTTGATTTGCTCAGTTCTACACAGGTCAAAACTAGTGCATGCATGAAGCAATTGGCTGTTTTTATAACTTATTCACAGTTGTCTCTAAATAGTTTCAGAAAGTTCAAGGTAAAGTAACTGACCTTGAACTTCTACTTCCAGTTGTCCTCAACCATAAACTGAGACATCAATTCATTCAGAGGTTTAGAAATTGCTAAAACTTTTTCTGCACTAACAGACATCAAATCCCAAAAAAGGCCTTAAGTCTTAAAAATTTTTTGGTAGTGAAGAATTAAGTATTGCCTCTAACTCCTCTGGATCAGTGTTTACATTTTGATTATATATTATGTGACCCAACTTAGAAGAAGAGAAACTAGGGACAGTTTATATAAGGTTTATATAAAATACTTGCTAGGAAAGAGGTAAGGGAGGAATTAGGTTGTATTAGGGAATGAAAGAGTGACACATAGGTTACACATATCTTCAGGGGTCAACTTAGTGTTTTCAAGTAATTTCTGTAAGTTAAACAAGTTTTTCCTTGTCACAGTGACCCTCCCAGTGTAGCCAAATCAACTCAATTCCATGGAAAGTCCCCCAATTTATTTTTGTACCTCCAGACCATTCCCTCTTGCCCGACATGAGCAAAGGATCATCTTGTGACTGCCTAATCAATGGAGATATTCCTTGATTCAACCAATTCATGACACTACTGACATATTGTTTTTGCTTCTTTTAGTATATGTCAAATGTCAACCAAAGGAATTATTCTATATTTTGTATAGGCATTCTAGAGTGTCAAGGTAATATACAGTATCAAATTCTATAAATACAAGGTCCTGGGGAGACTAGGTGGTGCAGTGGATAGAGCACCGGCCCTGGAGTCAGTAGTATCTGAGTTCAAATCCGGACTCAGACACTTAATAATTGCCTAGCTGTGTGGCCTTGGGTAAGCCACTTAACCCCTTTGCAAAAATCTAAAACATACACACACACACACACACACACACACACACACACACACACACACACGATCCTGGAATAAAGGGGCATCTCAGATTTCAGGATCTGAGATTCAGATGGGAAGTTCAGGAGATCTGGAGTCTACTTTATTAGAGGGGGTGGGATCCCTATTGGTGAAAACCCTTAAGCAGTAAAAGTCGTGAACAATGTGAATTTCCTAGCAAAAGTCTCTACCATTAAAAACCGTCAATAATGTGTTTCCTAGCAAAAGTTTCTTTCTGTGAAAACCATAATAATAATAAGATAGCCCCTATCAATGAAATCCACAAATAATGTAAACCAAGATTAATGTAAGTCAAAATACTTGTATGACCACAATGACTAGTTGAAAGCCTTGCATGCTTGGGACTTCAGTCCAAACAGCACTGATAGGGCACCCCTCATCTATATATCCCTTATTATCTCTTCTCTTTCTGTGCTGATCTTTCTGACTCCCATTCCATTGTTGTACTATATTATTGTTTTGTTTTCTTTTTTGGAATTAAATTGTGTTTTATTCCTGTGGCCAAAAAACAAGACCTTTTTATACCAGTATCTCTTCTGCAGAACCAATATTATGTTTGAGTTAGGAAAATAAGAGAGAGCCAAGCCCTCTGCCCAGGCAACCACTGAACTGGCCTTAGTTCAGTGGTGGGGGAAAAAGAGAGATGGGCAGTCCTGTTCCCCCCACCCAGCACAGAAGGAGGGACTGAGAAGCTGCCTTATGATAATTACAAATGGGAGAGGCCACTCCAAGAGGGCAGTTTAGAGAAGGAAGGTGATAATGGGAGAGCATTGTTGGAGAGGAAGTAATCCTGGAACTCTTCCAGATAGCTATGATGCTTCCCTTTAACTCATATTATTTGGAAGAGAGCCACTGGGAGGCACTGGGTCATGATGGTAAATCAATCCAGGACCCCACTTCATATGTATAATTGGGACATGACACCAGCAAGAAGAGTCATGTGAAGGGATTTTGGTTGGATAAGGTATCTTCCAGGTCTTAGAACTTGCAAGTGCCTTAGAACACTGTGATTGGAGAAGTTACCAGAGCAAAAAAAATGCCAAGTGTTAGTTTCACATGACCACCACATGGTGGGGGATTGTAGAGAGGATGGTTGATTTAATAGGCCATCCAGGCAGCAAAGCCCCAGGACTAGGTACAATTCTTGAAGATATTATGCAGGGGCATTATCCCATGAGACAAACAGTGAACAAATAGTATCTCCAGTAAGTGCTTGATGTAGTGGAATGAATAATAAATACAGACAAGAAGAACCACAGTGTGCTGGCTAGATGTGAAATCATACTTGTGATCATAGACGAAAGATTCCCAGAAGCATAATAGTAGGTAAATGAGGAAAGAACCCATATACTCTGTCAGGAACACCATCACCCAGGTGATCTGGGCTCCCAGATCCAGGAAGTAAAGTGTAGCTGTGGTTCCCATAGGCAGATTCTACAAAATGTCCTCATCCTTCAAAGACTTGCCTTAGGATACAGTCGCAGGGAAAGCTGGGCAGTATAACACTGGGGATGTGATTTTGTGAAAGGGTTCTTGATCTCAGCAATGGTAGCATTGGGTTTCACCTTATCCAGGAAACACAACTTTTCCATTGTCTTGGCATCCAAAATCTCATAGTGCTTCATGGCTCCCTCTCACACTCTGACTGCTATCTTGTGATGTATAATTGTAATGGCATACTATTATTTTATAAGAAATAATAAGCAAGAGGATTTCAGAGAAACCTGGAAAGGCTTACATGAATTGATGCAAAGTAAAGTGAGTAGATACAGAAGAATGTTTTATTTTATGCTATTTCTTTATCTTTTTGCATGTTCTTTGAATTTTCCCTATTACATACACAGATAGTTTTCAACATTTATCTTTTTGTAAGCTTTTGAGTTCTACATTTTCATGATAGTGAATAATCTGATATAGGTTATAGTTGTTCAATCATGTACATTAATAATTTTCCATATTAGTCATGATGTGAAAGAAGAATCAGGGGAAAAAACATGAGAAAGAAAATAAAAACCTAAAACAAATTTAAAAAAGTAAAAATAGTATGCTTTGGTCTGCATTCAAACTCCATAGTTTTTCCTTGGGATATGTATGGCATTTTCCATCACAAGTATTTTAGAAGTGCCCTTGATCATAGAACTACTAAAATTAATTAAATACATCATGGTTAATCATCACACAATGTTGCTATCAATGTGTTCCAGGAGAACATTTTAAAGAGTAACAGAAACATTTTGCAATGAACAAGTGTAAATGACTTTGCTCTTATCAGCAACACAATAATCCAAGACAATTTGAAAAGATTCATGATAGAAAATTCTATCCACATCCAGAGAAAGAACTGATAGAGTCCGAATGCAGATTGAAACATACTATTTTCACTTTTATGGGTAGTTTTTTCTCTTTTGTTCTTTTTCTTCATTCACAACATGATTAATTTGGAAATATGTTTCATATGATTACATATATATATATATATATATATATATATATATATATATATCCTACATCAAATTGCTTGTCTTCTCAATGAGGGGGAGAGAGGAAGCAAAGAGGAAGAGAATTAGGAAATCAAAATTTTAAAAAACAAAGCTTAAAAATGTTTTTACATATAATTGAAAAACTAATTGAATAAAAATTTTAAAAAAGAAATAGGAAGTTTAATTTTCTCTAATACAGCAAGGTTATATAACAAGGAGTTTGGCTTCTTTGAATTTGGTTCCCTTTTTTTCCTTATAGAAACTTACTTAGTTACCAAGACATGATAATCTAAGTGGTTAACAGAAATTTGGAATGTTCTCAACTGCTCATTATGGGGTTTTTATGCCTTACATGACAAGAAGTTGCATCAAGGATATAGCTGCTAATCAGGCCAAGTGTCACTTTGACTTGGTCATTTGGACACAGTCAACACATCATTATACATTAGGCTCATCTGTAGAAAATGAGCTAAAATCTCATAAGCTCCTTCCCAGATATAACCTATCATGGGATCTTAATTGATCCCATGATTATCCACTCAATATGTCCCAATCCATCTGCCAAAATCTCTTTTTCCCTGAAAGCAACATCAAGAAAATGATACAGATAAAAAAAGAAAAAAAGAAAAAATAAATAAAAAAAGAAAATGATACAGAATCTATGGCCCCTTAGAGGGGTCTGTGGAAAGACTATTGCCCTTCATATAAGATGAATAAGAACTCTCTTGAACTCTGCCCCACTCACTCATCTAGGGAATCAGAATTACCACTAAGTCAGCTGAAGAATCTCCATCCTTCCAAGTAAATACATACCTATCATTATTATATAGCAACATTTTCACTTCACCTACATAATTAGAAAACACAGAACCTCCCCAACTTATTATCTTTTGGTCCCCCAAACTTTTTCTGGAAAAGAGTTGTCCAAATCATTATAAAGGAAAGAAAACTAGCCAATTGAAGTGGACATGAGTTACTTTTCCAGGATGTAAAGAGACCTCTGAGGGAACAAGAAACTTAAGTCAGATCAAATGTCTTCACTAGGGGATGAATTAAGAAAGAACTGGAAAGGGTCAACTAAAACTATGTCCAAAAAGAACTATATCCATAAGAGAAGCATAGCAATGCAGTTGATTAGGAGGGGATAAATTTCTTCCTGAGATGGGAGGGTGCCATTTTTGTCAGTTAGTAGTGTCCTATTTGTGTTAGGTGATCAAATTGGCACAAGAAGCCCAGTTGGATACCCACCTTGTATTTAGAGGGATTACATGGTCATATATTCAGCACAATAGAGACTTACCACCCCATTGTTTATATTGGCACTGGATCCCCTACCTAATAACTGCTGTAATAATGACTCCAATCTGGTTCTCTCTGAGGGATTAGGCTCCAATCTGGTTCTCTCTGAGGGATGCTGATATGCTCAAGAAACAACTTCATGTAGCAAAATTCTTTCACTAGTCCTAGCTAAAAAGGGAAATTTTTTAAATTGTCCAGTCTTAAACTCTCCAGGCCCCAGACCACTTAGCCAGGCCCATAAGATATCTTCCCTTTCCCATCTTGCAAGGCTTTCACATGCAACCATCAGCCTGGAGCTCAACCCACCAGAAGGACTTGCCAGTATACCATTCTTTAGAGTACCCCCTTCAATTGGATCAGTAATTGTTGAAATTCACTTGCATATGCCTCTCTCATAGTAATCATTAAGGTAAAATGACATTCTTTAGGGAACAAGTCCTTATTAGGTGGGAAGTCATTAAAACATAAGAGGGTCTAGGGTTCTAGAATGGAGACCTTTATCACTAGCTTAGTCACTATCTAATATCAGAAGGGTGCAGGTAAGCTTGATTTTTATTATATCATTTCCATTAGCGATAGAAGATTCTTGTGGTCTACTAATCTTGTACTACCCAATCCTTAACAAAGGGTGATTGGGTGACCTTATTTCCAAAGCAACTAGGACCCAATAGTAGGTGAATAAATCCATTTCAAAGGTAGTATAGTGAATGACTTCTCTGAGGAATTTAGAATTTCATAAACCTAACAGGTTTTCTCTGGTCACTTGTTTATGTCTTCCGGATTCTCCACTTAATCTGGTCTTCTTGAACAGATACTTTCAGATTTATTGGTCTTGAAAGGTCTTGAGAATTTAAAGGGAGAAACTGCTGGATAGCCTGCTTTATGTTTTCTACATCTGTAGTCAATTCTTGGCCCCACATGAAAGAGGCAGACTAGCAGGTGACTCAGTAAATAATGGGTATCAGAATTACCCATTGAGAAATATGGATTCTCCAAAATCTAGAGAGTTCTATAAGTCTCTTGTTATCTTTCTTAGATTATGGGGAAACAAGTGGCAGTGACTCATTCAATATTGTGTCTGGAATCTTGTGGGTTTCCCTACTCAGTATATTCCCCAAAACTTGATTGAGCAGGTCAGACTCTGAATTTTCTTAAGATTTCCTATCCCTTCACTACTGAACTGTTAGTAGAGTTATGAGATGATCCAACCATTCTGGAGAGCAATTTGGAAGTCCAAATTTATGACCCAAAGGGCTATAAAACTATGTATATACTTTGATCCAGCAATATCATTATTAGTTTTGTATCTCAAAGAGATCATTAAAAAGGGGAAAAGACCCAAATGTGCAAAAAATTTTATAGCATCTCTTTTGTAGTGGCAAAGGATTAGAAATTGAAGGGATATTTATCAATTGGAGAATGGCTGAACAAGTTGTGATTTATGAACATAATAGAATATTATTGTTCTATCAGGAATGTTGAGCAGACAGATTTCAGAAAAACCTAGAAAACTTACATGAACTGGTGCTGAGTAAAGTAAAGCAGAGCCAAGAGAATATGTAAACCTTAACAGAACATTATGAGATGATCAACTCTGATAGACTTAGTTCTTTTTAGTAATATAGTACTAAAAGACATGATGGAAAATGTCATCCACATTTAGAGAAAGGACAATGGAGTCTGATGTAGATCAAAGCATACTATATTCACTTTTTAAAATTTATTTTTTATTTTTTTCTTTCTAATGGTTTTCCCTTTTTATTCTGATTCTTCTTTTACAACATAACTAATATGGGAATATGTGTAACTTGCTATCTTAGGGAGGTGGAAGGGAAGGGTGAGAGGGAGAAAAACCGCAAAAATTAATCTTGAAAATTATCCGTGAGGAATGTGGGGGTGTTTGGTTTCTGCAAGAATGTGAAGGGAGATTGTTAGTTTACATTACAAAGACTGGGGTCTGTCTGTATTGGTGTCTATGGGCAGGTATGTAAGTGTAAAATAAAAGAATTGGCCCCAATCTGATCAAAACCTGAGATTATATCAGGCCTGCCCAATCTAGTTTTGAGTTAATCTAGGGTCTGTGTCCTCCTTTGTGCCTGCTCAAGGAGGTTACTGTTTACTCTCCTGTGCTCAATAGTATAATGAACAGGGCAAGGAAAAATGTGTGGAGGTGAATGTATCAATTAGATTGAGACCCTGGCCAATGACTGGCATAAAAGGGGAGGAATAAGCCTTTCAAATTGCATATAAGACCCAGCATTGCCATGATTGGGGCCCCTTTCCTTAAGAGAGGTGGTCCTTGGGGCAGGTAGGTAGCACAGTGGATAGAGCCCTGGCCCTGGAGTCAGGAGAACCTGAGTTGAAATCTGGCCTCAGACACTTAACAATTGCCTAGTTATATGACCTTGAGCAAGTCACTCTTAACCCCATTGCCTTAAATAAATATTTTTTTTTTAGTTTTTGCAAGGCAATGGGGTTAAGTGGCTTGCCCAAGGCCACACAGCTGAGTGTCTGAGACCAAATTTGAACTCAGGTACTCCTGACTCCAGGGCCGGTGCTCTATCCACTGCGCCACCTAGCTGCCTAATAAATGATTTTTTTTAATAAAAGAGAGGTGGTCCTTTTATTATGTCTTAATAAAAGTCATTTTGATCACTCTGGACTAAATATTTATAATGATGAGACATTGATAATATTATCATTATATATTATAATTGGAAAAAACAAACAAATAAATAAATGGATTTCCTATTCCTTGTTCCACATATTAGTTACAACCTATCTAGGACCTTTGACACTATATTCCAACTGGTCCAGTCAATTTTATATCATCAGTGCATCTGTCAGGTAGTTATCAAGGGAAGAAATCCAGGCTGTTAATAGCTATATAAATAAATGCTCCAAATATTTAATAATAAGAGAAATGAAAATGAGAATGAACTATTTTACACCCATCAGATTGGTAAAGCTGCCAGAAAAGGAAACTGATAAATGTTGGAGAGGTCTAAGAAAACAGGTACATAGTTATATGGTTTGTAGAGCCTGAATTGGTCCAGTCAGTTTGGAAAGCAAATTGGAACAATGCTCCCAAGTTATAAAGTTCTATACTCTTTGACTTGGGGAAATTAGGTATCACAATTTTTCAGCAGTTTCCAGATCTGACCTCATTATTTATCACCATACATCTTTCCAAATTTTTTATAATTCTTTTCAACAATTTTATAATGTCCTTATTTGTGAATGCTCAGAAATGCTCTAGAATTAGAAGACCCAGTGCTTTGTTCAATTATTATTGAAAATTGTGTTCAGCAAACTAATAATGCTAAATAAAAAACCAATTATACAGTACCATACTGTAGCAAAATAATAATAAAATGATAGGCAAATGCAGGTGATGATCAATACTACTACAAAGCAACATACAATAACTAAACAATTACAAATAGCAAGAATGTCACAACTTATGTAACAATTAACAAAGGAACAGGTACACATTGTTTAGTCAATACCACATGCAAATAAGCATGCAAATATACCAAGTTAAGAGAGTTCAGATCAAAGTACAACAGTTAGCATACATATTAGCAAATAATATTCAACAAGTCAGCACAAATAAGTATTCAAATAAGAATTTTAAAAAATTCTAGGGGCAGCTAGGTGGCACAGTGGATAGAGCACCGGCCCTGGAGTCAGGAGTACCTGGGTTCAAATCTGACTTCAGACACTTAATAATTATCTAGCTGTGTGGCCTTGGGCAACCCACTTAACTCCATTGCCTTGCAAAAACCTAAAAAAAAAATTTCTAAAACTTTGAATAGCTAATGACCCGCCATTTCTGGAGAATCCTATACTCTTGCAACAATAACAAATTGAGATCAGAGTTCACAACCTTATTTTTCACTGGACAACTGGCATATCTAGCTATTTGTAGAGGAGAGTCATCAGATATTTCCCTTCAGTATTAGTCATAAATAGTGAAAGGGGATGAATGGCAACTTTACTTCTGTTCCTACATAGGCAGGACAATTGCCAAATGTCATACTCTCTCTCATTCTTTTTTCAGGACCCCTTCTATGCCTTTTTCTGAAGGGAGCCAAGATCAAGTACAGGGCATACTCCCACAAGACTGAGGGACCAGGGAAACTTGTAACCTTGGGAATTTAGGGAGTGCTGAGGGTCTCAGCCTGTTTCAAGTTACTCCCAGGAACCATTATCACAGTACTCACTGGGTTGGGCTGGAAGCAGATTATGCTGACAAGACTCTCTTTGACTTGTCCCTTCACTTCCCTACATGAGGGCTTCACATGCTGTCCAGACATATTTAGGGGAACAAAGGAGAGGTAGGAGGGGGGCTGTGTAAGAAGGGGCTCCGAGATGTAACTGCTTAAAGGAGAGGCCTCAAAATGTAACTGCCACAGGTAGCAATAAAGACTGCTTGCATAGACTCTCCTTGTCTCTGGTCTTCTTAGACTCTTCACTGGAGACTGCTGTTGGTCAACATGCCTGGGGATGCCCAGAAGGCTGGTTAAGTCACAGGTAGGCTCCCTGTAGAGAGCTGGGGCCAATGAAAATCCCATTAAGTGATGCCCAAACAGGGACCAGAGGAGTCTATGGGGAATATCCCGTGATAGAGTGAAGGAATACCCTTACCATAGGTAGCGCTGAAACGGTTTAGGAAGATGGGGAACCATGTTATTAAGAAGATAAGGAGATACTGTTAGCAGGTATATAAGGCTGTAAAAAGTCAGGGAGTAACAATCCATCTTAAGGATGTGAGGAGTTTTGTGGACAAAGTTTGGATAACATCCCCTGGGTGGAAAAAATTGGACCGTAGTAGGGGAGCAAATGACTGCCTGTGAGCAATCAGATCCTAGCCTGTTAGAGGGCCTTGATTTTGTCATCTGGGGACTTGTTAAAGCAGCTCTGAAGGGACATAGCTGACTGCAGTTCAGGTTTACCCTCAGACAGAAACTGAATGTGATCTGTCAGGGTCTAGTTTTCCAACTGTGCCCCCAATATTTTGTGCCCTAGTTACAAAGGCTTGTATCCTGAACTTTCACAGCTTTCTCAGGCTCTTGAAAGATTGCTGGTACAGATGAAAAACTTTATTTATTATATTTATTTTATTTTTGTACAAATGATTTTTTATATATCACTAAAATATTCTGATTTAAGAGTAAACATAAAACCTCCTCCCCCCCAAAAAATAGACCCTCATGAGCAACAAAGGAAAGAGGATAAAATTTAAAAACATAATAATAATAATAATAATGGCTGCTAGGTAGCACAGTGGATGGAGCACTGGCCCTGGAGTCAGGAGTACCCCAGCTCAAATCTGGCCCCAGACACCCAATAATCATCCACCTGTGTGTCCCTGGGCAAGCCACCACAACCCCATTGCCCTACAAAAACCAAAAACCAAACCAAAATAAAATAAATATAATAATAATAATAATAATAATAATAATAATAATAATGGCAGCCAGATGGTGCAGTGAACAGAGCATCAGTCCTGGAGTCAGGAGCACCTGGATTCAAATCTGGCCTCCAACACCCTACAATCACCCAGGTGTGCAACCCTGGGTAAGCCACCCAACCCCATCTGCCCTGCAACCCCCCCCAAAAAAATAATAATAATAATAAATGGGCTTCAGTCTGTGTTTCAACACCACCAGCTCTGTCACAGGTGGATTTCTTTAGGATAAGTCCATCACAAAAACTACTTCCATATTTTTCCACTGTTGCCATTGCTGATTGCAACTCCCTCCATTACCATATAGTATATTTTCTCCCTCCTTTTCACTCTGTCCCTCTTCTTAAAGGTGCTGTAAGGTAGCTGAGTGGTGGAGCAGACTGATCACTGACCCTGGGGCCAAGAGGCCCTGAGCCCACATACTACTCCTAAGGCAGAAAATGTGTTATATCTGACCACTCTCCCCCATAGTCCACCCTCTCCTCCATCACTCACATCTCCCCCTTCCCCGTCCCCCTTCTCTCCTTCTTACTCTAGATATCTATACCCCATTGAGTATATATGCTGTTTCCTCTCTGAGCCACCTCTGATGAGAGCAAAGGTTCCCTCATTCCCCCTCACCTTTGCCCCCTTCCATATCATTGCAATAACTCATTGTAATAAAAAAAATCTTATTATATGAAATATCTTAGCCTATTCTACCTCTCCTTTCTCTTACTCCCATTATATTTCCCTTTTAGCCACTGACTCTATTTTTACAATATATTATATATTCAAATTCAGCTCTCTCCTTGTGCTTCATCTATAAAAGCTCCTTCTACCTGCTCTATTAAATAAGAAGTTTCTTATAAGTATTATCAGTATCATTTTTCTATGCAGGAATATGTGTATTTCATCATCATTAAGTCCCTCATATTTTACCCTTCTTCTTTACTCTCTATGCTTCACCCTGAGTTCTGTATTTGAAGATCAAACTTTCTTTTCAGCTCTGGCCATTTTAACAGGAACATTTGAAATTCCCCTGGTTCATTGAAAGCCCATCTTTTTCCCTGGGAGAGGACGTTCAGTTTTGCTGGGTAGTTGATTCTTGGTTGCATTCCAAGCTCTTTTGCCTTCTGGAATATTATATTCCAAGCCCTATAAGCCCTTAATGTAGTTGTTGCTAAGTCCTATGTAATCCTGACTGCAACTCCACGATATTTGAATTGTGTCCTTCTGGCTGCTTGGAATATTTTATCTTTGACTTGGGAGTTCTGGAACTTGGATATAATATTCCTGGGGGGGTTTTTGGATCTCTTTCTAGGGGAGATCAGTGGATTTTCTCAATTTCTATTTTGCCCTCTGCTTCTAGGATATCAGGGCAATTTTCCTGTAGGAATTCTTTAAAAATGATGTCAAGGCTCTTTTCCTGATCATGACTTTCAGGTATCCCAATAATTTTTAAATTATCTTTCCTGAATTTGTTTTCCATATCAGTTGTCTTTTCAATGAGATATTTCACATTTTCTTCTAATTTTTCATTCTTTTTGTTTTGAAGTATTGTCTTGACTTCTTGTAAAGTCAGCAGCTTCCTTTAGTTCCATTCTACATCTGAAGGATTTGTTTTCTTCAGATTGCTTTCTTATTTCTTTTTCCATCTGGCCAATTCTGCTTTTTAAAGCATTCTTCTCCTCAATAATTTTTTTGAACTGTTTTATCCATTTGACCTATGCTGGTTTTTAACATGTTATTTTCTTTAGTATTTTTTTGGATCTCCTTGACTAAGCTGCTGACTTCCTTTTCATGTTTTTCCTGAATCTCTCTCATTTCTTTTCTCAATTTTTCTTCTATCTCCCTCACTTGATTTTCAAAATCTTTTTTGAGCTCTGTAAGCCTGAGCCCAATTTTTGTTTTTCTTGCAGTCTTTAGATGCTGGAGCTTGTACTTCCTCATCTTCAGATTGAGTATTTTGATCCTTCTTGGGATCATAGACAATGTATTTTTCAATTATGTTCCTCTTTTCTCTCTGTTTACTCATTTCCCCAGCCTATGCCTGGTTGTGGGGTGCTTCCTGATCTTTTGAGTATTATTGGGACACCCCCCACAAGGCTCTCAGTGTGTGAGGCTCTGTCTTCCCTCTGGTCTGTGAATGACCACACACATACCCCTATGCCATGAGGCTGAGGTGGGGGGGGCACCTTGCTGTTCTATGTGGGGCCTAGACTGCGATCAGGATCTGAATGTGGTCAGAGTCCTGTTCCAGATACAGAAGACAGACTTTAGAAATCTCTCTCCACATCCCTACCTTTGGTGGGCTGAGCACTCAAGGCTCAGTTGCCTGGGGGCTCCTGCTTAGTGGCTCTGCCTGCTTCTGTTTCCTGGATCTAGGCTGTAGCAGCCATGCTGCTCATTGAGTGTCTTCAGGACTGAGTTTCACGTGCTTGCTCTGGCAGAGGTTTCCTCACTGATCTTCCAAGTTGTGCCTGGTGCTCCCTGAGATGCAGGTCAGGAAACTGCCCACACTGCCATGAGCTTGGCTCCCAGGCACCCTGGGTCTGGAGACACCTCCAGGAGGCTGAAGGTCCTTCACTTTGTCGGGCCACCCCTCTAACCCTGTGAAGTGGAGCCTTTCCGCTATTTTCCAGGTTATCTTAGGCTGGAGAATTGCCTCACTGGATCCCTCCATGGGTTCTGTCTCTTGAAAATTTGGAGTCCATATTATATAAGTTTTGAAATATTATATAGAGAGAGAATCTAAGAGAGGCTCTTCTCCTGTCACCATCTTGGCTCTGCCAAGATGAAAATCTTGAAGAGGAAACAGGGTTGAAAGAAAAAACAGGGCTAGTTGAGAAATCAAAAGTACCCATGCAATCAGCTGATGGGGAACTGGATAAAGGAGATGGTCCCCTGCTTTCTAGCTTGTGAAAAGCCCTAGAAAAGGCTTGTGAGAAGGGGGAAGATCTGACAAGATGGCTCACTGCTTTTCCTGTAATTGAAGAGTCAAGCCCAATAACCCCCAGTGCAATAATAGAGTGTTCAGAGCCATTGATTGGAAGATAGTGAAGGCATTAAAGGAAGAGGTTACTGCTTATTCTCCTACTTCCATTTATGTTCTCATGCAATTAGAAACTTTGGCTGGTCAATTTATACTCACTCCCAATGACTGGAAGTCCCTGACTAAAGCAGTTCTGACACCTGGGCAAACAGTGGTGTGGAAATCAGAATTTAGGAGCACAAGTAAAGAGGAGGCTCAAAAGTTGGCGGGAGGCACAGGGAGAAACTATTTGGTGATTTTCAATCAGATGGTTGGAGAGGGAATCCACAGTCTCAATGCTCAGCAACTCAATTATAATTCCCCAGAATATGTCAGGATTGCCACATGTGCCCAGTGGGCATGGAGAAAGATAGTGACAGAAAAGGGAGAGGGAAAGGGAATGGCATAGCTTAAACAAGGGGTCAATGAGTCATTTTCAGATTTTGTTGCCAAGATGCAAGAGGCTGTACTCTGATCTATGGGAGATGTTCCTGGAGCAGATCAGGTGATAAAATTTATGCTTAGGGAAAATGCCAATCATGACTGTCAAAAGGCTATGATAGATTTGAAAAATAATGCAAGTATTGTTTTTTGGGGTTTTTTGGCAAGGTAAATAGGGTTAAGTGACTTGCCCAAGTGTCTGAGGTCAGATTTGAACTCAGGTACTCCTGACTCCAGGGCCAGTGCTCTATCCACTGTACCACCTAGCCACCCCAAAGAATGCAAGTATTCAGGACATAGTAAACAGATGTGTTAAAGTGGGCTCACAGGCTTATGCTACAGAAATGATGGCTGGGGCTATCCAGGCAGGAGCCAGGCCTAAAGAACAATGGTGCTTTGCTTGTGGCCTGGGAACATAAAGAAAGACTGCAGGAAAGCCAGGGAATGCCCTCTTCCAGAAAGGCAAAAATGTTTTAATTGTAGGAGACCAGGACATTATGCTAAACTATGTACAAAACTGTCAGGAAATGGGCCAGAGGGGCCCCTTGCATAACCTCATTGTACAAACCTAACCTGCCACCTTGACCAGTGAATACTAGGACTTAATAGCTCAGCAGGGTTCCAACTACCCATGTACAGCTCAAAAGATTATGGAGTACTCCCTCATGCTGTAGTACATGTATGTATTCAATCTCCCACACAAAAGTTCCTTGCACTGAATAACCCTCAATACAATCCAGGTAGTATTCATACCCATATAGTAAACCCTGGGGACAAGTTTATAGTATTTTCTAATCTGTATGCAGTACCCGTTCACCTTTAGCATTTGGACGGGTATTAGATAGAGGCACTTCTGCTGTTCCACCCCAGATAAGCTTAGTACAACAAATTGGCCAGGAAAAACCAGAATTGAAGGTGAAGTTAAATGGGAAATGGTTCCAAGGGCTGATTGATATGGGAGCTGACCCATGTGTCATTGCCTATCATAATTGGCTCCCTGAATGGGAAGTGCAGGAACTTGAGCTTGTGGAATGGGGGGAATGCAGAGTGCCTTGGAATCAAAATATGCATCCAGTGTTTGTGATAAAGAAAAAAGAAATCGGGTATGTTCAGAATTTTGCTGACCTTAGAGCAATCAATCAATCTATGCATCCCACAGGAGCCCTGTAGCCAGGTCTCCCCTCTCCAAATATGATTCCTGATCATTGGCATATGTGGGTCATAGATATTAAGGATTGTTTCTATAGCATCTGCTTAAATTCCAGAGATTGTGAAAGATTTGCCTTTCCCATTCTCACTGTTAATATGCAAAAGCCAATGAAGCGTTATCAGTGGAAAGTGCTTCCAAAAGGTATGGCTAATAGCTCCACCTTGTGTAAGTGGTTTGTTTCTCAAGGCTTAGAGAAATCTCAGCAAGAATATCCTGAAGCCATTCATTATATGGATGATGTTTAAGTAGCACATCCCAAGAGAAAAATTTTACAGGACATAGGGAAGCAGATTACAAGGCTCTTACAACAACTGGGGCTTTATATAGCTCCAGATAAAATACAGACTGATGCCCCCCTATACTTATTTAGGATATGTTACGGATGATAAAAAGATCACACAAAAGGCACCATCTGTTGCCACAGAAAAGGTAAAACATTAAATGACTTTCAAATCTTAATAGGACAGTTACACTGGCTAAGAAGCCATACTTGCATTCCTCCTGGACTCATGAATCCCTTATATGACATTCTGCAGGGAGATCCTGACCTTAGGTCTCCTAGACATTGGACTCCTGCAGCAAAACAGGCATTGGCAGAGATCCTAAAACACACAGAAACAGGAAAACTGACAGAGTACAATGATCAGACTCCTTTAGAGATCACAACACATATGACCTTATTGGAGTCATACACCAATCCTTTCAGGTACTAGAGTGAGTATATCCCAACAGCAGACAAAAGAAAACACTTAAAAAGACTCAAGAGGATGCAGTCCTATTATTGACCAGGGACAGTCAATGAGCCATGACCCTTTCTGGATTAACACCAATCATTTGGCTTCCCCTAAAAATTGAAATCTATGAACATCTTAGGACCTCCTTTGAAGCTTAGTACCTGGTATCCTCCTGGGCTAAGGTATGTTGTGCCTCTTACCTACTGCTTACAGCACAAGTTCATAGAACTTGGGGGCTGGTAACACCTAATTTCACCGCCCCAGTACCTGTACAAGGAAAAAAATGTTTTTACTGATGCCACTAAGAACAAAAAGGCAGCTATTTATTGTCCTCAAGATTTTTCGTTGCAGGCCATTGAGACACCATATACATCCACCCAACGAAATAAGCTATATGCTATTCTAATGGCCCTACAGAATTTTGATGAAGCTGTTAATATTATTTCTGATAGTGAATATGCTGTAAAGATCATGCAAAAACTTGAAACAGTCTATATTGAAAACAGAAATACAACTTTAGAACTATTACACCAAGCACAGGCAATTATTTGGAACAGGTCTGCCCCCTTTTACATTCTACATGTTCAGTTCTATGCTTCAGGACTGGGACCAATCTTTGAAGGCAATCAGATAGTAGACTAAGCATTAATTACCCTTTCAGCATTCACACTCACCTTTGATCTTATGGCTGCCCATGAATGTTTTCACTTGCCATCTTGCTTTAAGATGTTTGTATGCTATTAGTAAACAAGAAGCCACACAGATTGTTAAAAGGTATCTCCAGGGGCAGCTAGGTGGCGCAGTGGATAAAGCACTGGTCCCGGAGCCAGGATTATCTGAGTTCAAATCCGGTCTCAGACACTTAATAATTACCTAACTGTGTGGCCTTGGACAAACCACTTAACCCCGTTTGCCTTACAAAAACCTAAAAAAAAAGTGTAAGAAAGAGTGACAATGTTTTACTGAGGAAATAAAATAAGAACACAAGGCAGAGTCATCTTCTCAAGAAGCTGCCTCAGTCCTAGTATCCTTGACCTCAATACCCCACTCCTTAAACTAGCTGTCCTTCTTTGTCCCACTCCTTCCTTTCTGTTGACTCCTTCCTATACCACCCCTCTCTACCTCTTTTTCCTTCCTCTTTCCTTGTCTCTTTCTAAGGATTCTGTTTCTGTCACAATTGACCCACATACAGACTTGAGCTCCCTGAGCAGAACCACCAACACCCCATCCCAGACTGACTCAACTGCAGATGGAGAGGGTCAGGTTGTATCTGCTATTAGTTGTATTAGTTGTAGCTTCTATTAATGCTGCTTTACCCCACCAACTCCACACCCCCTTCCTCTCCTCATTCTTACAAGTCTGGACAGAAAGGAGAGGTCAGTATATTTAATTTGGAATAACTATTAATTAGGCAGCCAAGCATTTTGTAATTTGCTAATGGGTATTATAGTATTTTCTGATCTGTATACAGATAACCAGAAACCCCACTTGTGTGTTCAACAGGAACATAAACCACTGCATATCTACCAAAAGTTTTTGTAATCACTAAACATCTTTTTTGGTATTGTTTTTGGGTTTTTTTTAAAGAAAGATTTTATTTATTTTGAATTTTACAATTTTCCACCTAATCTTGCTTCCCTCCCCCCACCCCCCACAGAAGGCAGTTTGTTAGTCTTTACATTGTTTCCATGGTATACATTGGTCTAAATTGAATGAATCACTAAAAATCTTAATGAACTTTTTTTCTAAGGAGTTGTCTCACAAACTTCTTCCTACATTGGGATTAGGCATAGACAGTAGAGATTTCTATCTCCTTTTGGGAGAATGAGAGATTTGGAGCTCTTTGATCTCCTAGAGAACACCTAAATTTTGTGATATGCCAAATAATGAAGAGAATCCCCTGGGTTTGGAAAGTAACACCAATGTCTTTAACAATATTGTGAGCAGTCTGGGAAATGATTGAATTGTAAAAGAAAGTAGGGTAGTCTAAGAATATGGTTTGAAAGATTCAGAAAGAGAAACAAAGCTTGAGTAACAATACAACAATCACAGACAATTCTAAAAGACTTCCAATGGAAAATGTCATCCACATCCAGGGAAAGAACTATGGAATCTGAATGCAGATCAAAGCATGCTATCTTCACCATTTTAAAATTTGTTTTTTCACCTTTTCTTTTTCATGGTTTTTCTCTTTTTTGTTCTGATTTTTCTTTCATAATGTGACTAAATTCGAAATTAGGGGCAGCAAGGTGGTACAGAGGATAGTGCACTACCTTTGGAGTCAAGTGGATGGAGTTTGAATTTGACCTCAGACACTTGATATTTACTACCTCCTTGACCTTGGGGGCAAGGCACTTAACCCTGATAGTCTCACATTCAGGGTCATCTCCAGGCAACCTGATTCATATCTAGCCATTAGATCCAGATGGCTCTGGAGGAGAAAGTGAGGCTGGTGACTTGGCACAGCGCCCCCTCGCTCAGATCCAGTTCATGTGCTTATCATGGCATCACTTCCATGTCATGGTCTTCTTTGAGAATGAAGGACAAACAGCAATATGGAAATATATGTAAGACAATTATACATGTATAATAACCTATATCAGATTACTTGCTATCCTAGGGTGGGAGGAGAGAAAAGTAGGAGGCAGAAAACTTTACAAAAATGAATGTTGTGGGGCATCTAGGTGGAGCAGTGTTCCACCAACCCTGGAAAACCTGAGTTCAAATCCAGCCTGACACTTGTTATTTACTAGCTATGAAAGCTTGGGCAAGTCACTGTATAAGAAAATGAAATTCTTATGAGTAAGTTCACTTATATTCTTATATGAATAAGTTCACTCGAGCCTGTATGAGAACATGTCCTTCCCCTCTAGAACGTGTCCTATGTGATTTGACCGAGTTCTTAGAGTCCCAGGAACTAGCTATTTCTTGGAACATAAACAGTACTGAAAAGAACTGGCTATTCTCACAGTACTGACCTTAATTATGTTGTGTCTTGTGGCCCCATATGACATCTTCCTAATGTAATAGCACTTACTGACTTCCTACGTTCATGATAAGAACGCTGGGATCCTTTCCAATTGAATTTGGCAACAAACCTTTGTTCTCCCCTAATAAATATACTAAAACTCCAATCATTCAGAAGAAGGAGAAGAAGCAGAGTAAAGGGAATCCCACCCATGGAGAAGACGTTCTGCCTGTGGCTCTCCCATTTGGGACTCAATGGCTGTTGAACTGGAATTTTCCAGCCAAAGCGATTAAGAGTTGGTGCTCCCCCGAATTGGTGATGTTTTCTTTATCTTTCTCTTCTACTTTTGTTATAGTATTAATAATCCTTTCATATATATATGTACATATATATATAATTTTCTGTATAGAATATTATTGTAAGCAATCTATTCCTTGCATTATTCCAGAATCTTAGCCTCCTGAGACCAAGATCTTTTTTTTTAGGTTTTTGCAAGGCAGTGGGGTTAAGTGGCTTGCCCAAGGCCACACGGCTAAGTAATTATTAAGTGTCTGAGCCTGGACTTGAACCCAAATACTCCTGACTCCAGGGCCAGTGCTTTATCCACTGCACCACCTAGCCACCCTATTCCTTGCATTATTAAAATACTTTCATTTTCATCTGCATGAGAGCGTCATTTACAGGAACAAATCCGAACCTCATTAAAATCACAATACATTAATTGGCGTCAAGAACAGGATTCGTTGTGTAAATGCCTCTATTTAAGAAAACAGCAGAGATCCCCATCCCTGTTGAAGTACCAGAATGGGAAGACCCTCCCTTTTCTACTTTAGCAAAAGTCTGGCCTTAAAATACTGATGTGAAGATTGGGGAAGCCCCGGTAGGGTTGGAAAGCCTCCCCAACTTCCTGAGTGCTTAAGTAAAATTACCATAGAAAAGGGGAAAGGAGATGAATGGTATTTGCAGAAGGGGATGGGCTCTTTTAACCGAGGATCAGAAGGTATGTCAAGCTTTGGATAAGAAACTTGGAGATGAAGGAAAAGTTTCTACCTTGAATGTGGAGCCTACTTGTCCACCCCCCTTCCCCCCCTCCTCTTCCCTCGTATCCCTCATTAGAACATTTTAAAGGAGAATAGTAGATAGGGACCAAACCCCAGTAAGGGAGATCAGACAGAGGAACTATCGGTCTCTCATAAGATTAATTAATTATAAATTGGAAAAATGGATATACAACTGTTACTAAAGTTTGTTTGCTTCTTTGTTTTGTTTTATTTTGTTTTGAAATTGGGGCAAGACCTCTTTGATGGATGGCAATCCTAGTATATTTAGAAATGGAATGTCTGTTAAAATTACAAGCTTGGGAGGAAAAGAAATTTAGGTAAAACAAGTTAAAATAATGATGAAGGTAGGTCAATTACCAAAAAAAGGAGTACTCAGTGATGATTGTCCCCTTTCTCCCAGAGTACATATTAGTACATTTTAAGGGGGATGACTCTCAATTTACCTGATGAGAAATTATTCTTGCAAAAGTACAAAGACCGTTACAATCTGTAAAATTTTAAGTATACAATGTAATTAGGGACATTGAAAAATCTTGCCCAAGAACTTGTAAATAGAACTATGCCTATTTAGCTGCAAAAGTAAGGTTTTAAATAAATCATTGGATCTGGTCATGAACAGTATGTGTTAAAATAAAAGAAGAAGAAAGGAGGGGTGAATAAAGTCTGAAATATATTTAAGTAGTATGTTAAGAGAAAATGCAAGTTGTGCAGTCTGAATACTGGATTTAAGGACCTGTGAAGAGAATAATGAAAGGGGGTGCAAAGAAAATGAAGAGGCATAGAGAAGGTTGGGTTCTTTTTAATTTATGGAGGCTAAAGCATGTAGAATGAAGGTATGAGCAAGTTTGACTTTGTATAAATAAGATATTGGTTTTGGAAATTTTGAAAATTGATTTTAAATAAATGTAAAGTAGGAAAGAACATAGAGAGTTATGAATCAACTAATAAGTTATGGAATTTCTTCTGGGATTGGCAACCCAGATTTGTACTAAATTGAGATGTGTTCTTAAAAGTGATTGGAGCAATTTAAAAAAAATTAATATTAGACTGCTACCTGTGGGAGAGAACTATACTCCTTTTGAACAATTGCTAGCTGCATATTGGACATTAGTAGGAACTGAACAGTTTCCTTTAAATCATGAAGTTCTGTTAAGGTCCCAAATAACTATTATGAGCTGGATAAATGGAGATTCTGATCTCTCGTAAGATAGGACATGCACAGAAGTCCAGCATAATTAAATGGAAATGGTACATACAAAACAGAACTAAACCAGGAGAATCTGGTGTCTCTCCCCTGCCTGAGAAAGTATCTGAATTAACCTCAGTGCAGTCTCCACTGACCACTCCCCCTCAGAAGGCTGTTTCACCAGTCAAATGGAATCAAGGATATGATGCCTTGAGTCCTGAATAAAAGAAAAACACTTGGTTTACCAGATGGCTCTGCTAGATATTTAGGACAAATTAGGCATTGGAAGGCTGTAACAAATAATATTTTAGAAAGAAGAGGAAAGCAGTCAGTGGACAAAACTGATAGCTGTATGTCAAGTATTGAAACAGGAAAAGGGGAGACAATGTCATATTTTTTACAGACACCTGGGTAGTGGCAAATGGCCTAACCACTTAGATGATCATGTGGCATGCAAAAAAAAAATGGGATTTTTATGGGAAACAAGTTTGGGCTTATGAAATGTGGAAAGATAAATGTATTTGGATCCAGTATACTAATGTGTCTGTGTTTCATGTAGATGCCCATAAGAAGACTGATTCGGTGTAATGTGAGTATAATACTCAAACCAATGAACTCTCAAAAGTAGAAGGAAAATCCCTGCAAATGATGCCCTTGGAGAATAGGGATGATTTGATGCTAGGAAAATGGATTCACATCACTGCAGGCCATCTTGGCACTCTTGCATCTTACAGGTGGGCATTGACTAGAGGAATTAATATTCTCTTATATATTTTTATTTTTTTTAGGTTTTTGCAAGGCAAAAGGGGTTAAGTGGCTTGCCCAAGGCCACACAGCTAGTAATTATTAAATTCTGAGACTGGATTTGAACCCAAGCACTCCTGACTCCAAGGCTGGTGCTTTATCCATTGTGCCACCTAGCCGCCCCTCTCTTAGATATTTTTAAACAGATAACTCAGGAGTGCCCCCAATGCCAGCTCTTCAGTCAGCACTCCATACCTCAAACTATAACTGGAGAATTGGCTAGAGGAACTTTGCCTGCCCAAATTTGGCAGATTGATTATATAGGCCCATTACCTCTAAATCAAGGGTGCCAATATGCTTGTACTTGTGTAGACATTTATTCAGGAGTACTAGTTGCTTGTCCATATAGACAAGCAACTCAAAAGAATACTTGTAAGACTATTGATATTATTTCCTTATACTATGGAACCCCTATACAAATTCAAAGTTACAATGGAACTCATTTCAAGGGAAAAGAAATTGATATTTACTGTGGATATAATAATATTGAATGGATATATCATATCCCGTACTATCCACAGGCGGCAGGCCTCACTGAAAGGATGAATGACCTGTTAAAAGAAAGATTAAAGAAACTGGGGGATAATAACTTAAAGAAATAGGAGAAAAATTTATTTGAAGCTTTGAGACAGTTAAATAATAGACCATTGGCTGATGGAGAAGGTACTCCATTGTCCAGAATGATGACTCCTAACTTACAAATAAGGAAAGCATCTAACGCCCCTACCATACAATGGTGGAAATTTCATGATAACACCAGGGAACCTTGGAGGGCCTCACTTGGGTCTGCAGGCTATGATTTATATGTAATTCATGATGTGGAAATAAAACCTTAAGGCCAATTATTATGTGGTACCAGTATTGGGGTTAAACTACCTACTGGATATTATGGTCAACTATTCTCTAGATCCAGCTTGGCCAATAAGACACGGGTACATGTACTGGGAGGAGTAATAGATAATGATTATAGAGGAGAAATTAAAGTTTGCATAATTCCCATGTGTCTGAAACCTACTCCTGTAAGACCAGAGAGAGGATATGTCAGATGGTTATATTACCATAACTCATTGGACAATGGACAGAAAAACCCAATCCCCTGATAAGACTACTCGAGGGGATCAAGGATTTGGTAGCTCAGATGAAATGCAATGGGTACCTGAGAAAATAATCCCAGGAACCAAAGTATGGATAAAAGGACACCCTACAGAAGCTCCTAGGCCCGCTGAATTAATAGCCCAAGGGAATAGGAGATGACATTTGGCATCATGTTCCACTAACCCAAATGTTCATTTGGAATTAAGTGTTTTATAGGCTTCTGGTTTTATGCTGCTGTATGGACTTGGACTCCGGGAGCCCGGTTGAGATTCTCCAGGAACAAGATCCAATTGAAGTGGTGGTCGTCTATTATTCCTTCACAACAGGGAAATTACACCTGCCCTGCACTCAACTTTTGTAATGCTGCTAATTGGACTAATCACTAATGCTACATTTTATCAGGCTCCTTCGTCCTATATCCTGAAAGGGCCTTGTTCTGTGAACTTAAGTTTTACTATCTCTTCCTTAGTTAACATTTCATGTTGTATTACTCTTCCCTTTGCATCCCTGGCCTCATGGTGTAATAGATTAATTGAAAGTTGTCCATCAACAATGGAACAAGAACTAATTAAGAATTGTACACAGTGGAATATAGATAACTCTACTTATAATAATGTTACTACTGAAAATAGATACCAGTATTTTTAACCCTGAGAGGACTTCACTAGGAATATTAACTCTTAAGAGGGAATGTTCCACTCAATCCCTCCCCTTTTTTTCTAAATATATATATATATATATATATATATATATATATATATATATATATATACATATATGTATATATGTGTATGTATATATGTATGTATTTGGCATCTGAAGTCTTCTCACACTATCCTTGATACCCTCTCAGGTTCTATTCTCTCACTTCCTGTCCACTTGGGATCCATCTTCTCCTTGGAACCCTGACCAAAAAATCCATACACACATATCAATAACTCAATGGAGGAAGATGAACTTGTCTGGTTTCTCTTTCTTTTCCCCTGGAGACATTCACTGTCTTTCTGTATCTGCAGAGTCCATTCCAATCTACAATTTGGATGACTTGGTAAGATCTCCTCTGCTGATACAGGAACTACTTAACACAATATCTTATCAGACAGATTCATATTTTCATCAGATCATAAAATTCTAAAGCTATTAAAATTCACATTTTGCCTTACTGTTACATTGATATACATACTTTAACAAAAATACAACTTCAATAATTGTTCACTTCACAAATGAATATGTTGAAAATTATCAAGCTAACTTGAGCTTATAATATTTCCATTAGATGACCATCTTTGTACAAAGAGTGTTCAGCAAGTGACATACAAATAGCCTTATCTCTTGCTCTTCATTAAAATAATAACTCAAGTATCCTTAAATAAAATAAATGCTTCTTTCTTTACAAAATGTTTCTTAACTAAACTGTAGGTGATAATTCTCTTGATATACTCAACTGACTTACATTCCCTTCTCAAAGTAGAACTTGAAAATACTACTGCAAAGAAATATATCTTGAGATTATATAACTTTCTTTATTCTTCTTACTTAAATATCCTTTTCCTAGTATAAAATCAAATCAAATAAAATAAAAGAATCTCAATTCTTTTCAAAACCTATAGCTAACAGCAGAGGTTAAAAACACATGCTGGCCTATCTAGCTATTAAACTCCACTTGACCTAAAATTTCTATGTCAGATTGACTTTAGTGATTTACTATAAAGATCTAGGACATCAAAGGAAAATTCCTTTATAGATATGATTTTGAGTGTCAGTTTCCAGGAAGAGGACTTGTGGATAGTCAAATGCCTTAAGTCAAATCTTAGATTTATCCAGTGAGACATTATTCAAATGTCACATTTGGGGAAGTCAAGTCAAAAGGGTCCAACTTCAGGTTGCATTGAAAAGTCACCCCTTCGGCTTTTTCTTTCAATAAACCTGTTACCTGTGTAGTGACCAAAATTCCTTCAGACTTCCAGACTTCAAGAGAGCATTGACTTGACATCACTTCCTTTGATGATCATACCTGATAGCAGTCACAAAACAAAAGCCAATTAAAAGTCCCATGATCTAAAATAGTAATTCCATCTTATTAGAACTCCATGACAATCCACTTCACAAGGACTAAATGCTAATTCTAATCTGGATAGGGGGCTCACAATCAATCAGTCCCCTTCCCTACACATGTATCACCTACATCTACTCTGAGTATCCCTGTCATCAGAATACATTAAATAAAGTGACTTTATAAAACATTCAAAAAAGCAGTCAAGTTCCCCCAACATCTAGAGTATTCCTTGACATAGAAAACACTTCTTCACAAATATGTTTCATAATTCAACTGGAAGTTTTACCCTCCTGGTAGCACTAACTTCTAATCTGCAGACCCATATCCCTTTGTTTGAAATCATCTCTATTTTATTTCTGGACAAAGATAGTATATTAGAGGCCTCTTGGCTAGCCTGCTGTATTACAATAAATAAATACCTCCTTTGGTTAGAAGATTATTCTAAGAATTCTCACCTAACAGTTAGCCAGAGACTGTCACAAAAAAAAAATCACAAATTATTATTATCATTATTTTCATTCCCATGTTGCTTAGGTGCTTTTGCTTCAAAACAAACAACCACAACTTTGAGATTATAAATATATATATATATATATATATATACATACACACATATTACCACAAAAATTGCAATTCATATATATGAAATTGGCAAGTTCTTATGCAAACAATTCTCTATAATAAGCCTGTTTAATTATTAGCCATGTTTGAAATACAAATCATTATTTTTCAGAATTCATTCAACCCATTAGAATATCTCTAAATTTAACAAAACAGTAATAAGTATAACACATTAAGAACTAGATTTCACAAAACAATTTTTCCATTATTACATTTATACCTGGACCTACAGTTCTAGAGCAAGGTCTGACACATCATTTAAAAATTTCAGGAAACCCAGAGGGTCATGACCTTTGATAACTTCCCTTATTATCCCTACAAAGCAATCAGTCATTAATTCCAGGTCTGACCACATTACAGTTAAATAGTTTATATTTCCAAAAGTAGATCTCATGTTTGATAATATTCTTCAACAACTTATTCGTTAATGTCATCTAATTAGGATTACATGATTTTTAATTTCCTAATCATTTCCCAAAGTCCTTCACATTTATCCAACATTATTGGAAAGGGTATCTTGCAGTTACACTATCCTTCTGAATCTGCATTTAACATGGGGTAAGAAATCTGAAATTTTACTTCCTTAAAATTTAAACAGTTAATCCTTAACCTGCATGAAACATAAATTTTTCATGCTGACATCTCATTCTCTTAAAGCAAAACAAAACAGGTTTTCTTAAAGTTAACCTTATAATTAAGTATCTTTTACACACAAACCTCTTTTAAATTTGTGCTTTAGAGGGTGGCTAGGTGGCACAGTGAATAGAGCACCAGCTGTGGAGTCAGGAGTACCTGAGTTCAAATCTGGCCTCAGACACTTAATAATTACCTATCTATGTGGCCTTGGGCAAGCCACTTAACCCCATTGCCTTACAAAAAACAAGACAAAACAAATAAATTGGTGCTTTATAAACTTATTTATCTCTTCTTCCAAATATATTTCTATTTCCAAAACAAAGAGAAAAAGATTCTCCATGAATTTAGTCTTCTACATATGATAATTTCAAAAGCCCAATGAACACTTTTTACCCATGCTAGTGTTACATTTATATGTGTGTGTGTGTGTGTGTGTGTGTGTGTGTGTGTGTGTATAATAAGCTACATTGATCACAATTTTTTTTAGATTAGAAGAGGTTTAAATTTTAATTTACAGGTTTTTGCAAAGATTTACCAAAAAGTTCACAAGTTAAGTTCTTTGGAGAAGCAGCAAAATAATGAATTTCAGAAGTAGTAAAAGTTAAGTAAAAGAAGGAACAGCCATAAATTGGTCTGGAGAGAACAGCAAGGACAACTAAGAAGGAGGAAAGAGGTTGAGAGGTTATTTAGGAGATTATGCTCCCCCAAAGCCTGCTATCTTTACAGGAAGACAAACAAGCATTAAGTAGTAGACAAGAGTAAAGGGACCCCAGAGCAGGCCAGCTTCAAAGGAAGACAAGCAAACAGGGGATAAGTACTAGAGAAGAGCAAAGGTTAGGGGGATCTCCATGTCTTGGAGCAGGTTGTCCTCCCAAGGCAGAGGAGCAGTTCAATTGTGGACTAAGGTGAGCTTTTTTTTTATTTTAACATATTATTTGTTTTCCAGTTATATACAATAGTAATATGTATCCATCATTTTTTGCAAGGGTCTGAATTCTTCAATTTTTCCCCTACCCTTCCCTCCCCCCCAACAAAAGGTTGTCTGATAGTTTGTTTCCATGCCATACATTGATGTAAATTGAATGTGTTATAAGAGTAAACATAGACCCATTTCCCACCCCTCAAGAAGATGAGAAACCTCAAGAATAGAGAGAGAAAAAAAAATTTTACTTCAGTTTGTGTTCAGATTTCAATGACTCTGTCTCTGGGGTGAGTTGCTTTCTTTATCATAAGTCCACCAGAGAAGTTGCTTCAACATATTTCTCTCAGTTGCTATTAATAGCTGTACCTCAACTCTATTTCTCCCTACTCTCATTTATTCTATTCTCTCTCTCCTGTCATCAAGACCCTGTCCAAAAGTATGTTTCATCTGAGTACCCTCTACCTCAATCTTCCCTCTATTCTATCACCTATTTCCCTCTTCCCATTCCCCCTCATCCCGTCCCTTTCCTCCCATCCTTCTCCAGGGCAAGACAGATTTCCTCACCCTATTAAGGTGTAAGTCATTTGCTCCCTGAGCCATTTCTGATGAGAATGAAGGCTCACTCATTCCCTCTTGCCTTCCCCGCCTCCACTCCATTGAAAAAGCTTTTTCTTGACTCATGTGAAATCTCTCAGCTTCTTCAACTCCTTTTCCTTCCTCCCAGTACTTCCCCCCATTGCCCATTGACTCCATCCCTTTACCACATCATACCATTATATTCCGCTCCTTCCTATGTCCTATCTATATTATTCTCATTCTAATAGCTCTCATAAATGAGAAAGTTCATATGAGTTATCAATGTCTTCTTCCCATGCAAGAATACAAACAGTTCAATATCATTAAGTTCCTCATAGTTAGTCCTCTACCACTCCCTCTATGGTTCACCAGAGTCCTGTACTTGGAGATCAAACTTTCTGTTCAGCTCTGGTTGTTTCAATAGGAATGTTTGAAAGTCCCCTGTTTCATTGAAAGTCCATCTTTTCCCCTGAAAGAGGATGTTCGGTTTTGCTGGGTAGTTGATTCTCAGTTGTAAACTAAGATCTTTTGCCTTCCATAATATCATATTCCAATCCCTACAAGCCCTTAATGTAGGTGTTGCCAGATCCTGTGTAATCCTGACTATGGAGCCTCGATAGTTGTTTGTTTCTGGTAGCTTTTGGAATTTTCTCTTTGATTTGGAAGTTTGGGAATTTGGCTATAATATTCCTGGAAGTTTTTCTTTTGGGATCTCTTTCAGGAGGAGACTGGTGAAATCTCTCAATTTCTATTTTAGCCTCTGCTTCTAGGATCTCAGGGCAATTTTTCTGTATTATTTCTTGAAAAATGAAGTTTAGGCTCTTCTCCTGGTCATGGCTTTCAGATCGCTCAATAATTTTTAAATTATTTCTTATGGATCTGTTTTCAAGGTTGGTTGTTTTTACAATGTGATAGATAGTTCACATTTTCTTCTAATTTTGAGCTTTTTTGGAAGAGTTTTATTTCTTCCTGATTTCTTGCAAAGTCATCAGCTTCCTTTAGTTCCATTCTGCATTTAAAGGAGTTATTTTCTTCAGAGAGCTTTTTTATCTCCTTTTTCATCTGGCCAATTCTGCTTTTTAAGGCATTCTTCTCCTCATTTGCCTTTTGTTTTGCTTTTTCCATTAGACCTAAACTGGTTTTTAACATATAATTTTCTTCAGTATTTTTTGTATATCTTTCACCAAGCTTTTGATTTGGTTTTCATGGTTTTTCTGCCTTGTTCTCATTTCTCCTCCCAATTTTTCCTCTATCTTCCTTAATTGCTTTTCAAGTCTTTTTTGGGCACATACATAGTCTGAGCCCATTTTCTATTTCTCTTGGAGATTTTGTATATGGAAGCTTCTATTTTGTTAACATCTGAATAGGTGCTTTGATCTTCCATGGGACTAAAGTAATTCTCTATGGTCAGATTCTTCTTTTTCTGTTGTTTACTCATTTTCTCAGCCCAAGACAGCACTTCCAAGGCTTTGGGGTTTTTTGGGGAGGACACCACTGGGACTTTTATTCCTTCAAGGTCTTGTGCTCTCTTGCCTGTGCTTTGATATGTAGATAGCCCCATACTTCCCTCTGCCCTGGGGCTATAAGGAGGGATCCAGCTATCATAGTAAGGAGGCCCAAACTGCAATATATGAGTGTAGACAAACAGCAGAGTTCTACCCCAGGGAGAACAGAGAAATCTCTGCAGACTTCCCTTACCATTTCTGGGGTATATAGGTTGCTGTCTCCTGATTCTCACTGCAGATTCTGTAGCTTGTGCTTCTCACACCACACTCATTCTGGTGTAGCAGTGTTCTCCCCCGCCCCTTCAAGCTGTTGCCAGTGATCTCCGGACTGGGCTGACCTGAGCTGTGGCTGGGGCTTTTTTCCCAACCTCCAGTCCTAGTGAAACACACTTTTTCCATGGAACTTCTAAGTTATTTTGGACTGGGAAAATGGATCACTCAGTCTTTCTGTGGATTCTGCCCCTCTAAATTTTGGCTAGAGCCATCATATTTTTTGGGGAGTTTAGGGTGAAGGAGTTCCCAGGAAATACTACCTTCATGCTGCCATCTTGGCTCCGCTCCCCTATCCCAATTTTAAATTCTGAAAAAAAATTGTTTAAATCTGTTCTTATACATAGTTTACTAATTTTCACTACATATTTCAATTTCATGTATTTTCCCTTTACTCCCTAAAATTTTGCAACACAGAAAAATTCTTAAGACCACTTGTTAAAAATTCCCCTTTTATGGTTTCAAGATTTTCTTTATACTTCTTTTAAATTCCAAAAGTCATATTCAAAATAACCTTAAATCATTTTCTTTTTCAAAGCCTAAAAAAAAGTTTGCAAATTCTTTTTATCTTTATCAGTACAATTCTAATTTCTCAATGCTCTAACTTATAAGAGTTTTCTATCCTTACTAACCAACATTTCTTAATATTAAAACATTTTATGTTCTGGGAATTGAAAAATCCCCTCAATTTGAGATATTAAAGTAATATACATATATTAATTTTGTATTTTTATTATTTAACATTACTCACTCACCCCAGATTTTTCCAGATACATGAACTATACCCCAAACATATGTTGAATTGGCATTTCCCGATTCCCTTTGTTTGGTAATTTTAAAGCTCAGTTAAGAGCATATAACTCACAATCTATCCTGACTGCCAGCCTCTACCAAGGTAATTCTGTCCCTACCTATTACAGCATTTCCATTAATTCTTTTTCTTCCTATGTCTCTGGAGGAGTCATAAAACACTAAAATAAAAAAAAAACCCTTAACTGAATTTGAAATCACCTCCCAAGGTCCCAAAATTCCCAAAATCAATCCTTTTACTTATACAATATCAAATCTGCTCAAATCTTCTGTCTACAAGCTTTAACCAATTTCCATACTTAACAAATGGTTCAGAAAACCCCATTTGTCTCTATGCCTTGATTCTCTTTCTAGTGCTTTCAGAACCTCTTTCTCAGATCATACAACTTACATTTTCCCTTAATATTCTGCTCCACTATTCTTTTTCATTAACTCTTGTTTTTGACTGTAGTTAATACTGTTCTGAACTCCCTACATAATAAACCACAGGCATGATTCCACTTTCCAGAAAACATTTTCCATTCCAAGAATTTAATATTTAATACTTCTTGATTTTAACCAGTAAAACTTTTGAGAAGGCACAGCTACTACAAATAAAAAAAATCTCACAGCCTAATTGTACTATTACCTGCTCCCTTCTTCAGAGAGAATAAACCACATAACTTTTCTCATAAGGAGGCAGGTCCAAGAGCTTTCTGGCTCTTCTGATCTTAGGTCCACCACCTTGTTCCATTAATCTCTGTAATAACTAACTAACAGAATCTATACTAATAAACTTTTGAATCTATAATGTTACCCTATCATTCTGGTAAAAGATTAACTATTTAGTTTCCCTTTTCTGGCATTTCTATGCAACCAAATTATTATATACTTTAGAAGTAACCTGACTCTCTTGACTTTTTGGAGAGAAATGGGAGCAAAAAGGGAATTTATTAAGAAAAAGGGACCTTATTTTTGAAGTTAAATAGACAATGAAAATTACCAAATATGTTAAATAAAGAAATCATTTTTTTGAAGTTAAATAGACAATGAAAATTACCAAATATTTAAATAAAGAAATTAATTTCTTTATATTTGGTAATTTTCATTGTCTATTTAACTTCAAAACTAAGGTCCCTTTTTCTTAATAAATTCCCTTTTTGCTCCCATTTCTCTCCCAAATCAAGCAATAACAAACCAAAAAAAGCAAAAACAAAAACAAAAAACAAGACAAGCTCACCTGGAGAAAAGAAGCAGGGAGGAGGAGGAGGGAAAGGAGGAGAAAGAATTCTAGCAACAGAATCACAGTGAAAAAGTCAACAGCATTTTGTCATTTTCTACATTTTCCCCTGATATTTTAGTTCCTTATTTCAATGACTAAGTTTAAGTCCCAAGGGACTATCTCCCCACACTTCAGAAAGAGAGAGATTGCAATAATTTACTGAAGCTGTTGTGCTTTTAATTTGACCCTCCCATTTTTACAGTCTAATGCTGTCTCTTGTAATTTCTCCTAGGAAGATTTATTTATTTATTTATTTATTTTGTTTAAATCCCATAGATCACAGCCAGCACTTCCAGACCCTTGTCCTACAGACTCTAACTGCTTGAACTGGTCCTACAGACTCTAACCACTTGGACTGGCAATTTGATTGCATGGGAGTATTTCCCCTCTTCGTCCTTTTTTCTACCTTAAATTAATGGGATGACAAAGGGCAAGTCACCTAGGACTTTACAACACCTAGGCTGGGGTACACAAACTTATGACCCATGGCACCATTCTCCTGGGTCTTCTCCTGTGCTGTCTCCTTGTAGTCCTGCCTCTGGAGGTCTTCTGGCTTTCAGTTTTGCTCAAGCTAAGTGTCTGTTTGGGTTCTTTCCCTCACTCCTCAAGGGATCTGCCTGGGCATTAAATCACAAGCTGTTAAAAACATTCCAGCATGGTGCCTGCTTGTGTTTATACCCAAGAGAGTCTCAGGGAGGGGGGTTAATATTCCCGGCCAATGCACCATAAACTGTGTGGGATAAAAATCCACTTAAAAAAAATAGAGAGCCTCCTCTGAGCTAAGAAAGAAAGTTTATTTTGACTTTTTTCGAGAAAAGGGCACACTCTGTCTCACAGAGGTAGTGAAGATCAAGGAGCTGCCCCGAGGTGACACTCAAGCAAGATTATACGGCCTAGCACAATTCTCACCATCCCTAGCCCCCTTGTTTCCATCCTGATTGGTTAAGATTTTCAGAGTTACAATCTTTACGTGAAAAATCTACCTGGTAACAAAGAGAAGAATAGAATGTTTTCAAAAAATATTACCTCACCATCCCGATAATGAGGGTATCAGAAGATTTCTAATGACCTTTTGTTGTCTATCTAAATGAATTAATGTCTGAGTATTCTTAATACTTATCATCAAACAAGAGAAGGCAGTCTACTGTTTTCCCAGTCAATCACCAAATAGGTGGCTAACTAGGAATGCAAGGTCTTTTTTTTTTTATGTAAATATTCCACTGTTTCCCTCCCTAACAGAATCAGGAGGGTGTCCAACTTGGAATGCAAGGTCTCTCTCCCTATTTCTTCTTTTTTTTTTAAGTTTTTTTTTTTTTTTGCAAGGCAGTGGGGTTAAGTGGCTTGCCTAAGGCCACACAGCTAGGTAATTATTATGTGTCTAAGGCAGGATTTGAACTCAGGTACTCCTGACTCCAGGGCCAGTGCTGTATCGACTGTGCCACCTGGTCACCCCGTCTCCCTCTTTCTTCTAAGAATAGACTAAGAGTAATAGTCTGTCCTTGTTTTAATGATTTTTAACCCTGAGAGGACTTCACCAGGAATATTAACTCTTAAGAGTTAATTTTGATTCTTAGGAGCTGATCTGAAAGTCTGATTATGGGAATTTGCCATTGAAAGACTTTAATGGGACTGTTAATTGATTTGTTCTGAGTCTTACTCCAAGTATGATTATTGAAGGAATGCTAATGAGTCAATGATCCATGATTTTGGCAACCCTATGGAGGTTTACATGCATAAACTGCAAATGGAGTTCTCATGGGAAAGGCTGGGAGGAAGGTATTTTCTGACTATTCTCTAACATGACAATATCCCACCTGGTTGACTTTAAACCTGGCTCAATGCCATTAGCCATGCATAAATCATGCCTGGATGTCTCTGTCCTTATTGGTAAATTTCTATAATCATGTTGCATGATCATTATTAACAATGTTAAATACTTATTTTATAAGCTAATTCTGAAGCATTTCTGAATTACTGGAGTAAGATATATAAAATTTTAGTCATTTTTGCCATTAATTCTCAAAATTCTAAATAACTACCTAATCAAATGTATAGCTTTGGCATCTATTTCTAGCTATATATTCCCATGCTAATTAAGATCCTTTAATTTCTCACAGTGCTACTGGGATAATTAGGTGAATGGTAATGATTTGTGATTGGGGCAGCTAGGTACCAAAGTGATAGAGCACCAGCCTTGGAGTTTAGAGGATGTGAGTTCAAATCTGGCCTCAGGCACTTTATGCTTACTAGTTCTGTAAACAAGTTATTTAATTTCATTGCTCCACCAAAAATTTAAAAAGAAAATCCAAAAACAAGCAAATTATTTGTGACATCAGGATATGACTCTTTAATCATAAAGTCTTGATGACCTGTCATCTATCTTGAAAATGTCTTAAAGAGAGATCCATTTTTAGGTTAGGGGCTTTGTTCATTTTGTTTAATTTAATTTATTTATTTTAGTTTTTACAGGGCAGTGGGGTTAAGTGACTTACCCAAGGTCACACAGCTAGGTAATTATTATCTGTCTGAGACTACTTTGCTCAATTTAAACATGACTTTCAGTTGAAAATGTTTTATTGTGGGGGCAGCTAGGTGATGCAGTGAATAGATCTCCAGCCCTGGAGTCAGGAGGACCTGAGTTCAAATTCAACCTCAGACCCTTAATATTTACTTAGTTTAACTTAATCCCATTGCCTTGCATAAAAAAATAAAATGTTTTATTGTTAATGACTTACTTGATAGGTACTGTTATTAAACTGATTATTCAATGTACAGTTTAAAACTAAAGCCTAAATTCAAACTGAATTGGGAAAGAATTGGACTTTTATGCAAAAACAAAGAATAGGGAAAATCATTAACCTCCTTTGCATGGCCTGACACTGAAGGCTGCATAATATCTCTACCCATAACTGCTCCTCAAAGACTATCATCCTTGTGCAATACTATCTGACCTCTTATTGTCTTTTCCTGTCAGGACAAGTCTTCAGCATCCTAATTAGTTTTTTTCCTGAGTTTGTAATTAATTTAGGTGGGGATACCTAGGAGTCTTACTTTCTTACTAAGTTTGGCAAGGTGAATGATATGAAGGTTGAATTTTTCTAAAGAAATCAATCTTCTATCTTTTAGTTTTGAGAATCTTATACTTTGACATTATCTCCCATTTTGATCACAGCTGACTTCCTTATGTCAGCTATAATTCAACTAAAGAGGTATAGTGAAAAGGATGAGGGTCATATTGAAGGGAAAAATAGCATTTCTGAAAGACCTAGGATTGCAAGAAGAATGGGCAGGCAGCAAAAATAAAATATATATATGGGGGGGGGTTACAGCATAAAGATGGATGACACATTTACAGTATCAAGGGGAAAGTTACAAGGATCAAAAGATAACAGTTCCCTTTCATTAAATAACTCATATAAATAAATGTAAACAATAATATAAACTTCTGGTCTGTTTTTTCTTTCTTCTGGAGATATCTGAGGTCCAACTGGAATTCTGAAGTCTATCAATGACCAGACTTTTCCAAGTACATTCAGGTTACTTATAAATATCTTCCCTTTTGGTAAAAGAAATATCTCAACACAAAATTTTAAACAGGTCAAAACTCATACTTTGAAATTTCATTGATATGCCAGTTGTCACACATAGACCTTACCTACAAATAGAAAATTTTGAAAATTAAACTAGTTCTGTTTTTGCCATTATATTATTCATTTATTTATTTCTTCTCCCATTTGGAAAATCTACATCTAAACAAAAATTAGGATAAAAATTAGGATTCCATTGTAAAAATGAATTCTTTAAAAATATACTAAATTAATTGAGCTTATAATATTTACATCTGATAATCACTTTAGAACAGTGTATACAATAAATGATTTACAAATAAAACAGTTTAACCTTTTGCTAATATTTTTTAAAATGTATCACAAATCCTTAAATGAAAATGTATTTTATATTTTAAAATAGACTATAGCAACAAGTAGCTGACAACAGATGCCAAAACTATACACTTAACCTAACTAGCAATGAGAAGATGACATAAATTTTTATTCTTAATTTCAATATTAATCACCTGGTTAGATTATAGAAATTTACATAAAAATCAGAGACATAAGAAACGGAAAAATTCCTTCATTTATTTAGATGACAGTTTCCAGGCAGAGGTCATGTGGATGGCCACATGCCTTAAACCAGACTGTAAGTCTGCCAGATCAGACATTTCCAAATGTCATATCCAGGAAATCTAGGCAAAAGAGTCCAACCTCAGAAGGCACTGAACAATCATTCTTTGAATTTTACAATTTTTCCTCCAATCTCGCTTCCCTCTTCCCCTCCCCCATAGAAGGCAGTCTTATAGTCTGTACATTGTTTCCATACTGCACATTGATCAAAATTGAATGTGTTGAAAGAAAAATCATATCCTTAAGGAAAAAATTAAATATAAGAGATAGCAAAATTAAATAATAAGATAACTATTTTTTTTTTAGGTTTTTGCAAGGCAATGGGGTTAAGTGGCTTGCCCAAGGCCACACAGCTAGGTCATTATTAAGTGTCTGAGGCTGGATTTGAACTCAGGTACTCCTGACTCCAGGGCCAGTGCTCTATCCACTGTGCCACCTAGCTGCCCCAATGTGACTTTTTTTTAAAAATTAAAATAGCCTTTGGTCTTTGTTTAAATTCCACAATTCTTTCCTTGTATCCAAATTCTAAATTTTCACAATATGCTATAGAACTATATTCTAAATTTTCAAGTCACCAGAACACTTTACATAAAATAGTCATTAATTTGTAACCTTTAAAATACTCAATTTAGGGACAGCTAGCTGGTGCAATGGATAGAACACTGGCCCTGGAGTCAGGAGTACCTGAGTTCAAATCCAGCCTCAGACACTTAATAATGACCTAGCTGTGTGGCCTTGGGCAAGCCACTTAACCCCATTTTCCTTGCAAAAACCTAAAAATAATAAAATAAAACACTCAATTTAACCTAAATATCTCTTTATTAAGTCCTATTTTCTGAAAGTAAACTTTGAGTTCAAAAATAGCAGCTAGTCTGTGCTATCATTTTTTCTAGATTTACAGGGCAGGAGGGGGTGCAGCCAGGTTATTAGAGCAGAATTTAAGAATTTAAGAATTAGCCATTTCTACCCAAGCTAGGAATAGAAAAAACAAGATTCTCTTTCTCTTTTTTTAAGAGAGAAATTCTAATTTTTCCCCATTTTATAGCTTAAAAACATCACAGAAGGGAAAAGCGAAGTAGAGAAAATATCATTCTCATTTGAGAGAGAGAGAGAGAGAGAGAGAGAGAGAGAGAGAGAGAGAGAGAAAGAGAGAGAGTCACAGCCAGTAAATCCAAATAACAGATACAACAGCAATCACTTGGTTGGGAAAAATCTCTTTCCCAGAACCACTCCTTTGGGAGACTCATTTCTCCCAGCAAAAAAGGGAATTTCAGATACATGTACAGAAAGGTCAATAGACAGCCAATCTAATCAGCTTTTGGCTTTTGTGCTCCTCACAGTTGCTAGGAAAGGAGTAAAGAGGAAGAGACAGAGATAGAGACAAAGACAGAGAATCCTGCTGGTCAATCAGAACTTTGGAAATAAAGACAACTGGAAATAGATGATTAAAATACAGAAATTGAAGAAGAGGGAGGGATGAAATTTTCCCAGTGCCAGGCACACTGTTAGAACACAACAAAAATTAGGAAGAAAAAGCAGAACCCTTTTTTCTTTCAAAAACACCATTATTTTTCAAGAAAATCTGTCCTGTGGGACCAAATTGTGGATTTTTGGAAAAGAAAAAACATCCAATTTCCCCTATTCCCCTGCTATGAAACACAGAAAAGTGGAGAGGGGAATGAACAGAGATTGACTAATCAGGACACACACATGTATCAGTAAGACTAACATGTAGAGACAGAGGAGACTTTGATTCTGCATATACCACATAGAATTTCAATTTAAACACTGCAAAGCATATAAACTGAGTTGGAGTACTTCAAAACAATTCTTGTAGCAGAGAGATGCTAGAGGTGCCAGGGAAAACCCACTTTGCTCTCCCATTAGATGGTCTCAAAAATACAACACAGACAAAGACAATAAGATGCCAGGCAACACCCCTTACCCAGACACCTACTAAAGGTGTCAAAAACCTAATATACCAGGTCACCTTCTAAAAATATACCAGGTCAACTTCTAAAAATCCTCAATACCCACAATTATCACCAAGGTGATAATCCCTAAAACCAGAAGTAAAAGTCAGAGAATATTTAATTTCAAAATAGGGCAATTGGGTTGAAAAAGTGGTAGCCTCACCTTTTTCAAGGCCAGCTTTTACTAGGCTCAAAATTGTCCTAGCTTTTTTTTAGGGATCTGATATCCAGCATTGTTAAAAGGTAGCTTATCCCATTTCCAGGTCAAAATTGTCTAATCCCATAACTGTCAACTAAAATGCTGCTTCAAAATTGAACTGGGATTTGAAAAGTTGCAGAACTCTGTCTGAGTACAGACTGAAGACCTATCCCTTCTCAAAATTCCCATCCATCCACATATCAGACACAAAAAACTGTTAAACCTAAAATTATAAAAACCTTAAAAATATAGGAATAACCATCCCAAAGACAGAGCTGATGGTATCTGAACACAGACTGAAGTTTTTTTCTTTCACTTCATTTCTCTTGAAATTTATCTGTCTTTTGGGGAGAAGGAGAGTTTCTGTTTACTTTCACAACAAAATTATTATAGTAATGTGAAAATAAATAAATATTTAAAAAGCAGTAAAGGGTTGAAATAAAATGATAGAAAATATACTTTGGGGCAGAGCCAAGATAGCGATGTGGAGGCAGGAATTCCCAGAAACTCTTCCATAGAGCACTCCAAATGCTGTGAAATTATGATTCTAACCAAATTCTAGAGTGGTAGAACCCACAGAAAGACTGAGTGAAACTAATTTCCAGCCCAAGACAACTTGGAAGATCCTCAGACTGGGGTTGGAAAGAGCTGCAGTACAGCATAGGGCACAGTAACACTGCTGGAGCAAACCAACTCCAGCCTTCCAGGAACTTCCCTCAGGACGCCTGGGTTCCTGGGGGCACCTGGGTCCCTAGCAGCAGGAGCAGTTTCCAGATATCTTGGCCCAGGGATCATTGAGGGCAGCTTGGAGGATCAGCAGAGAACTCTCACATCCAGACTCAGCATGGAGCCCAGGACAGCCTATCCCAGGAACCTACTGAGTTACCAAGTAGCTACTTCCAGACAGAAATGGGGTTGGGAAAGACTGTAGAGATGGCTCTGCTATCCCTGGGGCAGGACTCTGCTGCTTTGCTCACACTCAGATTCAGGTCACAGTCTGGGATTCCATACTATTGTAGTGAAGCAGGGACCTTCCTCACATCTCCAGGGCAGAGGGGAGTTCCTCTGGTTGTCCACAGGCCACAACACAGGTCAGGAGAGGAGTCAGAGCTTCTCATAAGACTTTGAAGGAATTAAGGCCCTTGGGAAGTATATTAAAACGAGGTCATAGACTGTGGAAATGAGCAAACAAAAAAAGAAAAGGAATCTGACCATAGAAAACTACTTTGATTCCATGGAGGATCAAAATACAAACACAAAAGATGACAAAGTCAAAGCTTCCGTATCCAAAGCCTCCAAGAAAATAGAAATTGGTCTCAGGCTATAAAAGAGCTCAAGACTTTGAAAAGCAAGGAAAGGAGGTAGAAGAAAACTTAGGAATTTGATAAATGAGAATGATGAAGGAAAATCATGAAAACCTAGTCAGCAGCTTGGTGAAGGAGTTACAAAAAATGCCAAAGAAAATAACATCTTAAAAACCAGTTTAGGTCAAATGGAATAAGCAGTCCAAAAGATCAATGAGAAGAAGCATGCCTTAAAAACTAGAATTATCCAGATTGGAAAGGAAATAAAAAAGCTCTCTGAAGAAAATTACTCCTTCAAATATAGAATGGAGTTAAGGGGAGTTGATGACTTTGTGAGAAATCAAGAAACAATAAAGCAGAACCAAAAGAATGAAAAACTAGAAGAAAATGTGAAATATCTCATTGGAAAAACAACTGACCTGGAAAACAGATCCAGAAGAGATAATTTTAAAATAAAAGTCATGACCAGGAAGAGAGCCTAGACTTCATTTTTCAAGAAATAATCCAGCAAAATTGTCCTGAAATCCTAGAAACAGAGGGTAAAATAGAAATTGAGGGAATCCACCAATCACCTCCTAAAAGAGATCCCCAAATAAAAACTCGCAATAATAATACTATAGCCAAATTCCAGAACTCCCAAGTCAAAAAAAAAAATTTCAAGCTGCCAGAAACAATTCAATTACCAATGGCACAACAGTCAGGATTATACAGGATTAAGCAGCATCAATGTTAAGGGTTTATAGGTCTTGGGGTATGATGTTCCAGAAGGCAAAAGATTGAATTGAAATTAAGAATCAATTACTCGGGGAGGCTAGGTGGTGCAGTAGATAAAGCACAGGCCCTGGAGTCAGGAGTACCTGGGTTCAAATCCAGTCTCTGACACTTAATAATTACCTAGCTGTGTGGCCTTGAGCAAGCCACTTAACCCCATTTGCCTTGCAAAAACCAAAAAAAAAAAAAAAAAAGAATCAATTACTCAATAAAACTGAATATCTTCTTTCAGGGGAAAAGATGGACATTCAGTGAAAAAGAGGACTTTCAAACTTTCCTGGAGAAACAACCAGAAATGAACAAAAAGTTTGATCTTCAAGTACAGGACTCAGGTGAAGCATAGAGAGGGAGGATGGGAAGGGTAAATTATGAGGGATTTAATGACGTTGAACTGAGTGTATTCCTACAAGGGAAGAAGATACTGCTGATAACTCAAATGAATTTTTCTCATTTATATATATGTATATACATATATATGTATATGTGTATATATATATATATATATATATATATATATATATATATATAGAGAGAGAGAGAGAGAGAGAGAGAGAGAGAGAGAGAGAGAAGGCACAGGAGGGAGCTGACTATAAAGATATAATGTATTATAAAAAACGGAGTCAATGGGTAAAAAAAGAATGTACTGGGAGAAAGGGAAAGGAGAGGTAGAATTGGCTAAGATATTTCATATAAAAAAATCAAGAAAAAGCTTTTGCAATGAAGTAGAAGGGGACAAGGTGAGGGGGAACGAGTGAGTCTTCACTCTCATTGGAAGTCCCTCAGAGAGGAAATAACATACATTCTCAATATCTTACCCTAGAGGAAAAGGAGAGGAAAGGGATGGGAGAAAGAGGACAGAGGAAGGGGAGGAGGTATAGGTGATAAAAGAGAGGGAGGATCCTGGGAGAGGGTAGTCAGATACAACACACTTTTGAGGAGGAAAAATGTGAAAGGAGAGAGAGAAGAGAATTCATGGGAGTGGGGTGGAATACAATGGAGGGAAATACTGTTAACAATAGCAACTGTGGGAAAAAATATTGAAGCAACTTCTCTGATGGACTTATGATAAAGAATGCAACCTATCCCAGAGACAGAGCTGATGGTATCTGAACATAGACTGAAGTACACTGTTTTTTCTCTCACTTTATTTTTCTTGAGATTTTTCTGTCTTTGGGGGAAGGGAGGGATTATGTTTACTTTCACAACAAGATTATTGTAGTAATGTGAAAATAAATAAATCATGAAAAAAAAGAAAATACAGTTTGGATTTTTAAAAATATTATTCTCTATGACCTTACCTCTAAACCTTAAGGTGGAGACCATTAAGAAAATGATCACATTGGACAAAACTTAGACTTTTTACACAAAAATAGAGAATAGGGAAAATCATAAACCTCCCTTGTGTGACCTGACAATGAAGGTTACACAATATCTCTGCTCAAAACTGCTCTTCAAAGACTAGCATTCTTCTATAATACTATCTGATCTCTTGTTGTCTCTTGGCAGAACATTGTCCTCTCGAGTTTGTAATTAATATGGGAGAGATACCTAGAAGTCTTAATTTCTTACTAAATCTGACAAGTTGAATGATATGAAGGCTGAGTACTCTCTTAAGAAATCAATCTTTTCTCCAGGAATATAGTTTTGAGAATTTTTATATATCATCCCTGAACCTTTTGTTAAAACTGAAGTTAATCCAGCAACTTTTAAATGAATTTACTTTTGTATTAGAGTCTATACTCTTATAAAAGGATTCTGTTATTAATTTCTTAGTGGAATCTCACCTGCCAAATGGGAGATTTATAATACCAAGTTTAAAAAAACCTGGATTTATCTTAGTTTTCTTTGTATATCAGCTTGATAGTTGGCCAGTCTAAGTGAATTATCGGGTCCAAGAGTTTCCAAATTTCATTTTCCTATGATAGAAATATAAGATTTACAAAGAAGATTTGTGCTAAAATGTTCTTATAGCAGGGAAGAAAATCTCTCCAAGTGACCTCTGAAACTATACCTGAACTACAAGACTGAATTGGATGTTTGAGAGGAATGTATCTGAATTTGATTTGCTGCCATCCCTCTCTTCCCCAACCTCATGCATTTTATTTATAAGGTCCACTTACCAAAGGGGACTGCCCTCTTTGATTTTGTCAAAGTTCCATTCATCCTTCTCTCCCTTTATGAACTCCACACTGTTTGTCCATATTTCATTGCAACCCTAGATTTGGTAATATTTTGCTTCAAGATATTCCACTTTCAGGGCAGCTGGGTGGTGCAGTGGATAGAGCACTGGCCCTGAGTTCAAATTTGACCTCAGACATTTAATTACCTAGCTGTGTGACCATGGGCAAGACTCTTAACCCCATTGCCTTGCAAAAACAAACATGCAAAAAAAAAAAAAGATATGCCATTTTCCTCCAGAAGGCCCTTCACTTTCCTACACCCTTCTTTATTGGTCTGCAGGTGATGCTAAAACATCACATTGACTAAACTGGGGGATTGTGAACCATGAACTTTTTTACCCTTTTAAACTATATTTTTTAACTAATTTTTCGGTAACACTAGAGATTGGAAGTTCATCTTTCACATAAAACCTTCTGGAAATCAGTTCAAATTAGTATTTGTAAAAGATAGAAACTAGGTTTTTTATGATAAACTTTTTTTAATTAAATATTTTATTTATTTTGAGTTTTACAATTCTTCTCCCCATTCTTACTTACCTCCCCCATTCCCCACAGAAGGCATTCTGTTGGTCTCTGCATTGTAGAAACTAGTTTTTAACAAAGCTAACTTTTCTATCTCCCTGGATCCCATCAAGATAAGACCTATCCCCATATTTTGTGAATAAGGAGGGACTAATTTTTTTTATTTTATGCATTTTATGCAAGTTAATGTCTGTCCCATATCCCATATGCAAGTGATACCTTGTATACCTGTATAGGAATAGAAACTTTGTTATCCATATTTAGGGAAACCTAGATATACTCTATAGTATGTTGATTTTTCTTGAGTACTTCAGAGAAGACAATAGATAATAATAATAATAATAATGATAACAGCTAACATTTATATAGTACCTATTACACACTAGATACTGTGCTAAGCACTTTACATTTTTGTTCTGAGGAAATCAAAATTATGCTGTATCATTTTATAACTGATTCTATTCTGTACTTGATTCTATTGCCCATATGTGAGAAACCCCATTTCTCAGTTGGGTTTAAGAACACAGTTTCTCTGAAGGTTAGATGAGCTTAAAAGAATGGTTGAAAGGGAATAATAATTGACTAAAAAGGAAATATGTTTAGCATGATTATTGTTCATGTATAACCTGTCATGGGGAGGGTGGGAGAAAAATGTGGAACTCAAAAGCTTACAAAAAGATAAATATTAAAAAAAATTTAAAAAATAAATATTGAAAAGTATCTTTGCATGTAATAGGAAAAAATAAAATAAAATAATATTAAAAAAAGAAAGGGAATGATATTGTTAATATACAGTTACCTATGGGGCATCTGCTTGCTAATCAGTTTAACCTAGGGCCTCTGTTTATTGTAAAAAAAAATGAGCTTAAGTTAAAGCTCCCCTTTCCCCATGATTCTTCTATCTTTGCTTGTCCTTGTCTAATTAGGGGTGGTTTGATATTCCAACAAGCAAGCCATTAACCTGGTAATTCTGATTTATGTGGTTCTGGACTCCCAAACATGATTAGGGGTTTATGAATCCCATAAAACAATTAACACACTTTAATTGTCAGAGAGGGGTGTGATCATCTACTCTTGAAGTCAATCCACCTCTCCCAGTTTTAGCCAATTGTGACATTCCCCAACCAAGGTTTTGTCTTTCTCATGAGGATCCCAGACCTGTTTAAGGGGGTCAGTCTGACTACATTTCATATCACTGTTAATAAACTGTTACTTTGCCAGGAGAAAACTTCCTCAGTTTGCCTCAGTTTCATTTTACTAGTCACAGTTTTGGAGGTCCTCCTGAGACCAGAGGAGGAAACTTGGCCCTCCAGACTCCCTTAGGAAAAAGTCTCCCTTTTCTTTTGGTTCCCTATGGAATTTTCCATCAGAAGGGAGAGTTTCTTCTATGGAGATTAGTTGTGAATTGACTTTTATAATTTGACTCTTTTCCCATAAGGAGAACCCTCCCAAATTCGGGGATTAATCAAAGACATGCATACCATTTTATCAAAGTTCTTTAGAATCTGAGGAATTGGGGGAGTCCTATATTCTTAGCTAGAGAAGGGGCCACAATATGTCACCATCAACATTCTTCAGAGCCTGGAGAAATAAGGGGGCCTTGTCTTCCCCTTGTCAGGTGGGGAACAACTAAAATATGGAGGAAATTTATTTATATTCCACTTTTGGCTTGAAAAATTATTTTTCTTTTTTATGTGTTTGGACATCAAACAAGCTGTACCTCTCCTAGTACCATTATCCCCTCCCATCCCCCACATCCATATCTGATCAGCCTGAGGATTGTTACATAACATGGTCTCTGGAGACTACAAATGATCAAATTGAGAACAGTAGCATGCTTAGTTTTAGTTTTTTTTTAGATCTAAGCAGTTTTAGTACCTTTAATTTGTTGAGGAAAAGAGACAGTCTCCAGGTTTGGGCCCTAATATTATTCCTCTAATAGTGGCTGAACTGTATCTCCACACAAAGTACTGAACTTATTGACAGTCACACTTATGCTGGAGGAGTACCACATTATGAACCCAGTTGTAGAAAGCAAAGGTAAATAGATATTAGTCTCATTTCTGCCATATATACAGGTTTCACTTGTATCAAAAGTATTGATAGCCATTAACTGACCACCAGTTTTACTAAAAACTAACCTTTAACTTTTAACACTTTGAACAATCAGTTAAGTGACATTCAGAAATCAGGAGGGATTCCTAAAAATGATTAAAACCTTAGAAATGTACTCTGGGACTGTAACTTTTTGTTTCCTTTTTTTTGGCTTATTTATTTTTATATTATTACAATAATCTTGTTGTGAAAGTTAACACAAACACCCCTCCTCCCCCCAAAAAAAGATGTGAAATCTCAAGAATAATAAGAGAGAAAAAAAATGTACTTTAGTCTGTGTTTGGTTTCCAATGGCTCTGTCTCTGGGATGAGTTGCCTTCTTTATCATAAATACACCAGAGAAGTTGCTTCAATATTTTTCCTACAGTTTCTATTACTAGTTATATTTCCCTCCACCCTATTCCTCCCCACTCTCATTTATTCTATTCTCTTTCTCCTTTCATCCTGGCCCTGTCCAAAAGTGTGTGGTATCTGAGTACCCTCTCCCACAATCTTCCCTCTCCTCTCACCTATTCTCCCCTTCGCTCCCATTCCTCCTCATCCCCTCCCTTTCTTCTCATTTTTCTCTAGGGTAAGATAGATTTCTATACCCTATTAAGTGTGTATGTTATTTCCTCTCTGAGCCATTTCTGATGAGAATGAAGGCTTACTCATACCCCTTGCCTTCTCCTCTCCTGTTCCACTCAATTGTAAATGTTTTTTCTTGATTCTTATGTGAAATATCTTAGCCTCTTCTTCCTCTCCTTTCTCTTCCTCCCAGTACTTTCCTTTATTACCCATTGACTCCATATTTTTACTATATTATACCATTATATTCAATTCCTTCTTGTGCCTTGTCTATATATATGCTCTTTTTAACTGCTTTTATAAATGAAAAAGTTCATGTGAGTTATCAGTATCTTCTGCTCATGCAGGAATACAAACAGTTCAACATCATTAAGCTCCTCATAATTAGTCCCTCTTGTTCACCACCTCTATGCTTCACCTGAGTCCTGTACCTGGAGATCAAACTGTCTATTCAGATCTGGTTGTTTCAGAAGAAAAGTTTGAGAGTCCCCTGTTTCACTGAAAGTCCATCTTTTCAACCCTGAAAGAGGATGTTTAGTTTTGCTGGGTAGTTGATTCTCAGTTGTAAATCAAGCTCTTTTGCCTTCCAGAATATCATAGTCTAAGCCCTATGAACCCTTAATGTAGACACTGTCAAATCTTGTATGATTCTGACTCTAGAGCCAAGGTAGTTGAATTGTCTGTTTCTGGCACCTTTTAGTATTTTCTCTTTGACTTGGGAGTTTTGGAATTTGGCTAAAATTTTTTTTAGGTTTTTTTGCAAGGCAATGGGGTTAAGTGGCTTGCCCAAGGCCACATAGCTAGGTAATTATTAAGTGTCTGAGGACAGATTTGAACTCAGGTACTCCTGACTCCAGGGCCAGTGCCTATCCACTGTGCCATCTAGCCACCCAAATTTGGTTATAATATTCCTGGGAGTTTTTCTTTGGGGATCTCTTTCACGAGGTGATTGATAAATTCCCTCAATTTCTATCTTACCCTCTGCTTTGAGGATCTCAGGGCAATTTTGCTGTATTACTTCTTTTTTTGTTTGTTTTTTTGTTTTAGGTTTTTGCAAGGCAAATGGGGTTAAGTGGCTTGCCCAAGGCCACACAGCTAGGTAATTAGTAAGTGTCTGAGACCGGATTTGAACTCAGGTACTCCTGACTCCAGGGCCGGTGCTTTATCCACTACACCACCTAGCCGCCCCATTGCTGTATTACTTCTTAAAAAATGAAGTTTAGGCTCTTTTCCTGGTCATGACTTTCAGGTAGTACAATCATTTTTAAATTATCTCTTCTGGATCTGTTTTCAAAATCAGTTGTTTTTCCAATGAGATATTTCACATTTTCTTCTAATTTTTGTTTCTTTTGGTATTATTTTATTTCTTCCTGATTTCTCACAAAGTCATCAGCTTCCTTTAGTTCCATTCTATATTTGAAAGAGTTATTTTCTTCAGAGAGCATCTTTATCTCATTATCCAGCTGACCAATTCTGCTTCACTTACTTTTTGGATTGCTTTTTCCATTTGGCCTAAATTGGTTTTTAACATGCTATTTTCTTCAGGAATTTTTGGTATTTCTTTCACCAAGCTGCTGACTTGGTTTTTATGATTTATCTGCATTGCTTTCATTTCTCCTTCCAATTTTTCCTCTGCCTTCTTTAATTGCTTTTCAAAGTCTTTTTTGAGCTTATCCGTAGCCTGAGACCATTTTCTATTTTTCTTGGAGGTTTTGGACACAGAAGCTTAACTTTGTCATCTTCTGAGTGTCCTCTTTTGATCCTCCATGGGACCAAAGTAATTTTCCATGGTCAGAATCTTATTTTTCTGTTGTTTACTCATTTCCTCAGTCTATGACTAATTTACGGCATTTCCAAGGCTTTGGGAGGTTTGGGGTGGGCCTCCCTACAGGGACCTTAATTCCTCCAAGGTCTTATGAGAGACTCTGACTGTTCTCTTGCCTGTGCTCTGGTACATGGATGACCACAGGCCCTCCCTTCTGCCCTAAAGCTGTGAGGAGGTTCCCTGCTTGGCTATGGTAGTATGGGGGTCCAAACTGCAACCTGGATCTGAATGTGGGCAAACAGCAGAGTCCTGCCCCAGGAAGAGCAAAGAGACCTCTCTAGTCTCCCCCAACCCCCTTACCATGTGGGCTGGGAGCTATTGAAGTGCTGGGAGCTCTGAGGCCCGTGCTCCACTCTGCACTCACTCAAGTGTGGCAGAGTTCTCTCACCATCTCTTCAAGCTATCCCGGGTGATCCTTGGGCCAAGAGGTCTGGAAACCACCCCCTCTGACACAGACTCAGGCATCCCATGGACTTCCTGGAAGGCTGGAGCTGGTTTGCTCTGGCCTAGCTGCACTGCTGCTATGGCTGCACTGTGGCTCTTTCCAACTCCTGGTTCCAGTGAAACAGACCTTTCTTGCAGACTTGAAAACTGTATCACTCAGTCTTTCTGTGTGTTTTGCCCCTCTAAATTTTGGCTAGAGTCAGAATTTGATGGTTTTTGGAGTTTTTTGGAGAATGAGTTTCCCAGAATTCCTGCCTTCATGCCTTCATCTTGGCTCTGCCCAACAAATAGTTTTCAAAGAAATACCCATATAAAATACTCTAAATAATACATAATTAGAGAAATGCAAATTAAAACAACTCTGAAGTTTCACTTCTGATTATTGATTCTCATCAGATTGACAAAGGCAACAAAAAGGAAAAATGAAAAATGCATTAGGGAATGTTGGAAAACAGGTATATTGATACACTATTGGTGGAGCTGTGAACTGCTTCAGCAATTTTGGAAATGTAACTGCATGTATTTTAACTTACCAACTTATAGTCTCACTTCTATATTCCAAGATACCAAAGAAAGAGGAAAAAGAACCCATATTTAGAAAAATATTTATAGAACTCTTTTTGTGGTGGCAAAAAAAATTCATCATTAAGAGGTTGCCCATCAATTGGGGAATGGTTGCACTTTATGGTATATGACTATGATGGACTACTATTTTGTTATAAGAAATGATAAAAGGAAAGGGGCAGCTAGGTGGCATAGTGGATAAAGCACTGGCCTTGGAGTCAGGAGTACCTGGGTTCATATCTGAACTCAGATACTTAATAGTTACCTAGTGTGTGGACTCGGGCAAGCCACTTAACCCCATCTGCCTTGCAAAAAACTAAAAAAAAAAATGATAAAGGGGAAGTTAGGTGGCATAGTGGATAGAGCACCAACCCTGGAGTCAGGAGTACCTGAGTTCAAATCCGACCTCAGACACATAATAATTACCTAGCTGTGTGGCCTTGGGCAAGTCACTTAACCCCATTTGCCTTGCTAAAACCTTAAAAAAAATGATGAAGAGGGATAGTTTCAGAGTATCATGGGAAAAGAAGGGAAGGTATCAAGTACTTATTATATGTCAGGCATTATTCTAAACACTTTACAAATATGATGTTATTCTTATTCTCACAACAACCCTTTATTATCCTCATTTTGCAATTGAGGAAATTGAGGCAGACAGAACTAACATACCTTACCCAGGATTAAACAATTATATAGTGTTTAAGACACAACTAGTAAGTGTCTAAGTCTAGATTTAAGATTTGTATGAAGTATGCAGAATGAAGTGAGTAGAACTAGAAGAATGATTTATAACACAACAACATTATAAAGACAAGTCCTTTTGAAAGTCTTAGTTAATTTGATCAGTAAATTGACCAACTATAATTCCAGAGGACTCAAGATGAAACACTCTATCCACTTCTCATAGAAAGGTGATGAACTCAGAGTGTAGTTTGAGACACTTTTTTGATTAAGTGAAGGAATTTGTTTTGCTTGGCTACACATAATTTTATTCTGTTCTGTTTTATTTTCTTTCTTTCTCAAGAACAAAGTAGAATGAGAGAAAACAAATATTTGTTATTTGAAAAAGCTTTAAATTAAAAAAATTATAGGGGGCAGCTAGATGACGCAGTGGATAGAGCGCCAAGTCCTGGAGTCAGGAGAACCTGAGTTCAAATCTGAGTCAGATATTTAATAATTACCTAGCTGTGGGACCTTGGGCAAGTCACTTAACCCCATTGAATTGAAAAAAAAATTATAGGAACCTCAAAACAAAAAGCAGACAAGTCAAGAAAAGAAGCAAGTTTGGGAGGAAGTATAATGAAACAAAAGAATGTGAAATTTTTGCACAAACTCTACAAAATGGCATCTCTTTCCCTCTGATGGGGGTAGGTCTTTCCTTCTATGCCCTGGCTACTCCTTAGCTTCCAGTATTAAACCCATCAAGTGTCTTCTAATCAGGCTAGCATTTGGCTTCTTCTCCTCTATTAAATCCTGGAGATTTAATTTCTGGTGTGGGTGGATGACACAGGCCCACCTGAAGGCATACTTAGCTGAACTACTTTTTTTTTTTTTGCAAGGCAAATGGGGTTAAGTGGCTTGCCCAAGGTCCCACAGCTAGGTAACTATTAAGTGTCTGAGACTGGATTTGAACCCAGGTACTCCTGACTCCAGGGTCTGTGCTTTATCCACCCCACTGAACTACTTCTAAGGCTAAAGTGCAAGTTGAAAAAAAGGGAGAGATTTAGCCTATGGAAAGGGGGGGGGGGGGGTGGAATAAAGAAAGCAATGGACAGAAGTATAGCAATAAGACTGGTTTACATAAGTGTAAAGTTTGCCCTTGGTCTGTACGTCCAACACCAAACACCCCACTCTAGTACCTCTCTCCCAAGGGCCTTCCCTAGAAAAGGAGGTGAAAAAAGATTCTGATCACTTTACTCATAATGAAAGTTTTGCTACTCATTTAACACTTTAATTGCCACCCAGGAACCTAGGCCTCAATTTGGTCTTGATGGAGAAAACAGACTTATACTAATATCTTAAGCTCCCTTCTCCTCAATTTTCTCATTTGTAAAATGAGAGTAACAATAACATCTACTTCAAAAGGTTGTTGTGAAGATCAAATGGTTCAATATACCAAGTAAAAAGCTTTGCAGACTTGAAAAGCTATAAATACTGTTATTTGAAGACTCAGTCTCAGTCCACAGGTTGCTCAAAAGTACAAGGGAGATAAGATTTCTATACAAATTCCTGTAAGGCCTGCTTTTGAGCATGATGTTTTCAGCCATGTTATCAAATGCCTTCACTAAGGCTGAACATGGCCTCAAGGTCAGCTACCTCACCAATGGCAAATTCTTCAACTGGAAAAGGCTACAACTAAGACCAAAGTAGAGGAAGTGTTGGTGCATGATCTTCTGTTTGCAGATGACTGGTCACTGGATACAGCCTCTGAAGCTTAGATTCAACAAAGTATGAATCAGTTCTCTGTTGCTTGTGCTAATTTTGGTCTAACAATTAACACCAAAAAAACACAGGTGCTCCATCAGCCATCAACTCACCATCCATATGTGAAACCATTGATTACAGCAAATAGAGAAGTTTTGAGTCCTATGGCCAAGTTCACTTACCTTGGTAGTGTCCTTTCTAGGGAAGCACACATTGACAATGAGGTTGGCACACACATTGCTAGAGCCAGCTCAGTATTTGGGAGGCTTCAAAAGGAATTATGTGATAGAAGAGGTATTGGACTGACTACCAAACTGAAGGTCTACAGAGCCATTGTGCTGACCTCATTGCTATATGCCTGTAAAACCTGGACAGTCTATCAGCACCATGTCAGGAAAGTGAATAGCTTACATTTAACTTGTCTTAGGAAGATTCTGAAGATCACCTGGCAGGAGAAGATCCCAGACACTGGGGTCCTTTCTCAAGCTAAACTGTCTAGCATTCCCACATTACTACAGAGGACGCAACTACAATGGGCTGGCCACATTGTTAGAATGCCAGATGTACATTAAAAAAGACTATTTTTATGAAGAACTCACACAGGGCAAGTGCTCACAAGGGCATCAGAGGAAGCGATACTGGGACACCTGAAGTTCTCTCTTAAGAACTTTGGAACTAATTGTGCAGCATGGGGGACACTGGCACAGAACTGCCCAGCATGGCAAGCCCTCATCAGTGAAGGTGGTGTCTTGTATGAGAAAGGTAGAATTGAAGCAGCTCAAAGGAAATGTGACATACATAGTTTAAAGTAAACACCCCAGCTGTTCACATAGAGTTGATCAGCTACAGTATGACACACTGTAATTTGCCTCAAACATAGTGATGTCATTTTGGTCTCCTTCAATAATGAAGGACAAGAACTAACCAGCCTTAGACATTTACTAGCTATGTCACATTGGGAGAGTTAGGGTAACTATTTGCCTCAGTTTCCCCATCTGAAGCTAGGGAAGGATCTGGAGAAGGAAATGGAAAACCATATTTGCCAAGAAAACTCAAATGGAGTCAAGAAGAGTCAGACATGACTAAAAAACAACTGAAAACACTAGCATCTAGCACAATGCAAGGCACCTAGAAGGTCCTCAATAAATACTTGTTTGATGAATTGATTGGGTCAAAGCATAATAAACTCTATTACCCTTGGGGTGGCTAGGTGGCGCAGTGGATAGAGCACCAGCCAAGGAGTCAGGAGTACCTGAGTTAATCTGGCCTGAGACACTTAATAATTATTTAGCTGTGTGGCCTTGGGCAAGCCATTTAACCCCATTGCCTTGCAAAAAAAAAAAATCTAAAAAAAATTTTAAAATTTTTTTAAAAGATTTTTCTATAATAAACTCTATTCTAGGTAAAAAGAAAAAAGAAAAAAAAAAGAAAAAGGCTGATTTCTTTTGACAGTATTCAATCTTTACAGTGTTCTTTGCCACTAGGTGAATGGATATCTCCTCCTATGTTAATTACAAACTCAGAAAGACATAATCAGGATGCTAGAAAACTTGTCCTGTTTGACGATGCTTGAAGTTCAGCATCTTTGCTGTCATCAGATTGGGGGCAGCTAGGTGGTCCAGTGGATAGAACATGGGTCCTGGAGTCAGGAGGATCTGAGTTCAAATCTGACAGATACATCAGGCCTCAGACACTTAATAATAATTACCTAGCTGGATGACTTTAGGCAATTCACTCTTCATACCATTACCTTAAATAAATAAAAAAGAATTTTAAAAAAGAATTTGAACCCATGTGGGGAGAGAATTGGACACTTCAGCTAGGCCTTTGAACTTGGCAATATCCAACCAATTGGGGACAGGGGAGGGGCTTGTGTTTCTAGACAGGAGATAAAAGGCCCTGATTTCATGTCTGATTTCATGTGCCTGTTTCTATTATGGACACCCATCCTTAAGGATGTTTTAATAAAAGGATCCTCCTCTGGTCCACTAATGATGGTTCTGAGTTCTTGTTAGGGTTTGTTTCTTATAGATGAAGGTTCAGGATCTGGACATCTTGAATCAGGGAGGATCATCAACAAAGACAGGAAGTCTGGACTCATGATTTACATGGCCCTGTATGTTGCCAGTGCATTATCTTGCTTAGGAGCTGTTCAAAGATCCTAGGACTACATGGAATAAGTCTATTCCCTTCCACCCTCTTCTCTGTCTTCCTCCTACCTCTGATCTGGGGCTGGGCTGCCAGAGTTCAGCTTGGTCTCCCCCACCAGGGATAAGCTGCTGCATTTCGGCCTGGAAAACTTCCTGTTCTGGTGTTCTGGAACTGGGGACTTGGGAGTCACTGCTTCTCAAAATTAGAATGCCTTTTGATGGGGGAAAATAGGCAGTGAAAAGTGAAATTCTTGCTATAAAACTTGATAAAGTATTTTTAAAATGTTTGGTTGCTGGGGTGTTAGTCTAAGAGGTTTAAAAGAAATATTTGTCAGTGGATATTTATATCTTTTAAGGGGATTATTTTAATTATGACAAACTAAGGAAAAGATAAAATGATGTAGTTGTGAAAGTACAAGTTTAATAAGTTTGTTGGATCTAGTCAGAGTACTAAAGTACATATGTACTAAAGTCAGTCAATGAACTCTGAAATAGGGTTAAGCAGTATGGTATAATAATAATAATATTAATGGGAAATTTGAAGAATGGATTTAAGGAACTTGAGAAGAAAAGGGAATGAAAAGTGTGAACAGCATAGGGCTTTCTCTGAATCTAAGAAAGGCATGTTTTGGATAAAGAGGAATAGTCTTGGGTATGTGAGGAAGGTATGAATAAGTCTGAATAATAAAGATGAACTATATAATCTTTCTAGGATTATGGAATTCAAAATTGAACTGAATTAAAGTAAAATTAATTCTCTAGTAATAAATTGTCTGGGAAACAATGAACATCAGAAATACAGGATACAGTGGGGAATAAAAGGTTGTTTTGTTCAGTGTGTACTTGGTTAAGAATTATACTAATGAAAGTAGGCAAACAGTTTGTTAACTAGGAGGGATGTTTAAACTGTTCTTGTGCAAAAGGAAGGAATAGATTTGAGGGGAGTTAAGGACAGTATTTAGATCAGGAGTGAAGTGAAACAGCAGAGATTTAGCTGATAGTTTATCTTGGAGGGAAGGCAATTTTCTCCTCTAGGGGCTTAGTCTAGGGGGTGGGGTGGGGGATGGGGCAGGAACTCTGATAAGGGAACCCATCTGTAATTATGCAGAGACAAATGGTATTATAATTTGCCTTATTAGGAATACCTAATATTTGAGATTTGGGATTAGGGAAATTCACATACTACACAAAGAAAGGTAAATTAGTTTATTATTCTGTATGGAGGAAGTAAAGAAGTACATTTTTAGGTCTTATGACTATGAGGTGGTTGATACAAAAATAATTGAACTTTTTATTATCTCTTAGATTGGGTGACCCTAAATGAGCCATATATACATATATATATAAAGGTAAATATAACAGCTAGAACTAGTAATAAAGAGTAGATTCTCAAATAAACTATATACTAGGGGATTTAAATTGTGGTGTTGCAAAGCAGTCTAGTTCCTTGAGTTGACCCAGAATTCTCTGGTGCATTTCTATAGCAAAGGCTGCTGTATACCTCTTAGAAGCCCTTCTGTGAAAAGATGGGGCTGAGAGACTTTTTGAAAGGAAAAGTCTCCCTCTTGTGTTTAAAGAGAAAAATGCTTAATTATAGAATAATTTTGTAGGAAAAAAACTGAGACTGATATGTTTCCCTGTCTGGAACCAACAGACCCACCATGAGTTCAAGGGAAGTGATACTCAGGAGTTTTGTGGAAATGGGGATTTATTATAAGTGAAGAAACTTGGGAATCTCTCTACGATATCGACTAATAATAATGTTATCAGGAATCTTTGCTGATTTGTTTTAGGAAAGAGAAACACTGTCAGAAAAGAACAAATTAGGGGTTGCTAGGTGGCGCAGTGGATAGAGCACCAGCCCTGGAGTCAGGAGTACCTAAGTTCAAATCCAACCTCAGACACTTAATAATTACCTAGCTGTGTGGCCTTGGGTAAGCCACTTAACCCCCATTGCATTGCAAAAACTTAAAAAAAAAACAAATTATATAAAAGGCATTTATGTAATGGGTTTATGAACTGCTAATCTGTGAGCTAATATTGATAATACATTATAATTTCACAAGGTCTTTTTGTTGGTGAAAGAAGAAAGTTTGTAATAAGCTTATCTCTCATCACATGTTTATGGAAAGGAATATATATATATAAGACTTAAGTAAAATCTACATAACATTTGTTATTTAGAAATAAGAAAATGTATCCATTTGAAATCTTGTTTGATGTAAATGTAACATTTAGTGGTATCCGTGGCATAAATAAGATCTAATTGGGGTTTTAAAATTATCATATGTATAAGATTGAATTCTTGGAAAATCTCATTTTCTTTTTGAAAATAGATGTATATTTGGGATAGAGGTAAATAAGCATATAAAACAAAATATAAAAGATATTGAGTTATAAGGTTTACCTTAAGCTAAGGAAACCTTTTTATCGTTTAGTTTTGTTCTAAGGGAATAAGATGTTAGCATAAGAATTTTATGTTTAATGTAAGTTAATAATTCTATGTCTAATTTTAAAGTAAAGATTGTGGACTACTTCCCTCATGGTAACTGCATCCTTAGAAGGTTATTGAAACAGGACACTGGAAAGAATATCCTGAGCTGAGGATTCTTTCTATTTGGGGGGGGGGCTCTGAAGTTGATTGGGCAATTAAAAAAATTGTGTAAGTAAAATACGGAGAAATATTTATCAGTTATGTGATATACTTTTGTAGCAAATATATTGTACTTACAATTAGAGTAACATGTCAAAGCCTGGAATTGATCATTAAATACTCCAAAGGGAAATATTAAAAACTATGACCCTCTTTGGGATCCCTAAAATTTTTAAACAATGTGTTGGAACTATATATTGGAACTTGTTATAGTTCTGGGGGTTTATGTATAATGTAATAATGGAAAGATTGTTTTGTAAAATCTAGTAATTGATATGGTATTCTCATTGTTCTTTTGTCATATTGGAATTAATAACATGTTTAAGGTTTCAAATCATCTAAAATATTCTAATGGTTTGAAAGAATTCTGAAAGTAATCATTTTTTGACTTTGGGTAGTGGTTAAACAGGTTTAATGTGAAGTTGTCTTTATAGATGTTTTCTAGCTATATATGTAAATTGGATTATTTTGGATACATATATATCCCAAAACTGTGGTTGTTTGTTTTGAAGTAAAAGCACTTATGTAATATGAGAAAGATAAAATAATAGTGGTAATTTGAGATTTCTCTACAGCAATCTTTAGCTAATTGTTCTATGAGAAGTCTGGAGATGATGGGCAATCTCATTGCCAAAGGAAGTGTTTAGTTATTGTATAAAACCGCAGGTTTGGAGGGGTGCTCTTTAGCCCAGAAGCATCTGACACACTATCTTTGTGTAAGAAAAGAGGAGGAAGGGACAGAGCAGATAAGATTAAGACAAATGGATGTAGATCCAGAGATCAGAAGCTAGTGGCACCAGAAGGACAGACCTTTTGGTTGAGTTTTGAGTAGATGCCTGTGAAAAGGTATGTTTCTACTGCTCCAGATGCTGGAAGAACTTGCATAAGATCTGATAAAAAGGGGCAGCTAGGTGGCGCAGTGGATAGAGCACCAGCCTTGGAGTCAGGAGTACCTGGGTTCAAATCCCACCTCAGACACTTAATAATTACCTAGCCATGTGGCCTTGGGCAAGCCACTTAACCCCATTGTCTTGAAAAATCTAAAAAAAAAAGATCTGATTTAAAAAAAAGAAACTGAAGATCAAAGACCTTGAGCCAGAGGTAGGAGACAGGGGATGTTGGGCCAGTTAGAATTCCTAATTTTAGCAAGGACCCAAGTGGGACACTCAGAACCAGATCTGAATATTGGGGTCAGAGGCTTATTAATTGAGACTCCATCATAATTATAATTGATATTTAATCCTTGTAAACTAGACTCACTTGAAGTAATTAAGTAAAATTACAATTTTAGACCCTATAGGGCTTTTTAAATTGGCTTTCTATTCTGACAGCAGATTAGTCAGGAAAAGGAAGTGCCGGTGAGTCAATGTTCTGAAGCCCAATGGAGGCCTTAAGACTACTAGTGACAGGGATGAGCAGTTTAAGGGGCAGCTTTTTAATGTGGTCTGAGGTTGGACCCTTTCTGACTTGATTTCCCAAATGTGATATTTGTCTCAACTGGTTGATTAAATCTGGCTTAAGACATTTGACTACCCACATGACCTCTGCCTGGACAATGACATTCAAAAATTATAAAGGAATTTTCCTTTGGTGTCCTAGATCTTTATAATAAGTTATTTTAAGCAAACCAGATAAAGAAGTTTTAGGTCAATTGGATTTAATAGTCAAATAGGTTGTGTTGGCTCTGGCACCTGTTGTCAGCTACCATATTCCCCCATGTATAAGGCACGCCTTAATTTTGGGGGCCAAAATTTGAAAAAAAAATACATTACATAAAGTTATTAAACTCAAGTTTTATTCATCATAAAATTCATACAACTCCTCATCACTGTCAAAACTCCCATCCATTAGCTCATCCTCATCTGTGTTTGAAGACAAATCACTGTCTTAGGAGAGGCTCTGACTGCTCTCCTACCTGTGTTCTGGTCTGTGGCTGACCACAAAAACTCCCTGGGCAAATCTGGTGCTCAGACACATGCTTAGTCCATTCCATTTCATGAACCTGAAGCACCAATTGTGTCAACCTTTGAAATCAGTCACTTCTTTGTCATCAGCAATTCTCCTTGACTCATGCTGAAAGATCTTTGTGGACCCAGGAATTCCAATTGCCCTTTGCTCTTCAGTCCATCCTTTTAGTTCCCACTCTAACTCAGATCATTTTGCTGATTTGCTTCTCATGGTCTTCTTCTACCAGGCTGTTTTCAGTATGGTTTCTTCTTCCCTGAGCTAGGCTTGTAATGTTTGCTCAGTTGAAGGTGGATCAAACTTACTCATTCACTTATGCAAACCTGATCACATTGAACTTGAATTCAGCACTGTACAAAAATCTTTTCTGAGTCATTTCTGGACAGAACATGGCAAGACATAACCTAATTTACCAGTAACAAATATGAAAAGACAACAAGCTTGAAAAAGCTGGAAATGCAACAAAAAAAAATCTACAAGCATTGTATAAGACGCTCCCAGTTTTTAGACCCCAAATTTTTCAAAAAAGTGTGCATCTTATATGTGGGGAAATATGGTATATGTTTAGATAAGTATTAAGATCCCTTAATTTTTATCTTAGAGGTGATAATTAGGTAAGAAGAATGGGAAGTTTTTATGATATAAAGATATGATTCTGTACAATTGCAGTTTCAAGTTTTAGTTTAAGGAAAGAAATGTGAATCAACTGGGTATATTAGGAGAAGGATAACCTATGGTATATATTTAGAAATAGGGAGAAAATTTCATTTTTCTCATCAAACTCGTGATGTTTAAGTCATTATTGTAATAATAGCAAAAGGTTAATATTGTAAGTTACTTACTAGATAGATACTCTTTTGAGTTAGGATGATTGCCAAATGTATATCTTACAAACTCAACTTAATCTGGCTTGTGTAGAAAAACAATTATGTTAGAGTGAATTAGCATCCTCCAAATGGATGATTAAAAGAAATAGGATAAAGCCAAGCTAGGTTAATTCCTATTTGTAACTAAATTTTCTGTGTATATCAGCATGACAGTAGGGAAGTCAAAATGTAAATTGTCATGACCTAAGAAACTCCAGAATTTCAGTGTCTAGTGATGAAAAAATTAACAGTGATCTGATTAAAATGTTATGTTAAGAAGTTTCTTTTGGGGTGGCTAGGTGGTGCAGTGGATAAAGCACAGCCCTGGAGTCAGGAGTACCTGAGTTTAAATCCGGTCACAGACACTTAATAATTACCTTGCAAAAACCTGAAAAAAAAAAGTTCATTTATCAGAAAAGGTCTCAACAAGTCAACTGAATTGGAAAGGGCTTCTTGTGAACAGACTCAGAAGATGTAGAAGAATATCAGAAGTCTCCAGAAGAAAGAAAATTGGACCAGAAGTTGGTGATATATTTTAATAATATGTGGTGTTTAATTGTATGGGTTAATTTTTGTAACTTTCCCCTTGATTCTGTAAGTGTGTCTCTCATCCTTATGTTCTCTCCCTATAGACAGACTTCATGTTTGTGGTTTACCCATTACTAGAACACTATGAGCTTACTTGATGAAATACAGGGCAAGGAAATAGACATGTATGAGAAAGAAAGTGAAAAATTGCTAACCAAATTTGAAAAATTAAAAGGTGTTCTTTCGCACTTTCCGGGAGCCAAGATGTCTAAGCGAGGACGTGGTGGGTCTTCGAGCAAAGTTCCGAATTTCCTTGGGTCTCCCAGTTGGAGCTGTTATCAACTGTGCTCATAATACAGGTGCCAAGAACCTGTACATCATCTCTGTGAAGGGGATTAAGGAAAGATTGAACAGGCTACCTGCAGCTGGTGTGGGTGACATGATAAATGGCCACAGTCAAAACGGGAAAACCAGAACTCCGGAAGAAGGTCCATCCAGCAGTGGTAATACGGCAATGAAAGTCATATCGGAGAAAAGATGGTGTGTTCTTATATTTTGAGGACAATGCAGGGGTCATAGTAAACAACAAAGGAAAGATGAAAAGTTCAGCCATCACAGGACCTGTTGCCAAGGAGTGTGCTGACTTGTGGCCCAAGATTGCATCTAATGCCGGCAGCATTGCCTGATTCTCCTAAGAAGTTCATTTGTAAACAAAAAACCACCCCCATTAAAGTGTCTGCCTATCTAAAAAAAAAAGAAAAGAAAAATTAAAAGGTGTAGAAATGAAATTTTGTATGGGAAAAATGAGAATGGATTATGATAAGTGATTAGTTTCATTTCTACATAAGTTGTGGGAAACTGAGGAAAGTAGAGACACTGCTAGGGAAGATGAGGGAAAGAAGCTATAATAATAGAATCTGTGGGAATACTGACTTGCAGATATAAATCAAGCTAATTTACATTTTACTGGGAGTTAGGGAATCTCCATGAAGAAGAAGGGGATGGACTGCCACAGGAAGACAAGGGAATAGAATTAGAAGGTGAACTAGTGAATAAAGTAGCACCAATAGCCAGCTACACACACACACACACACACACACACACACACACACACACACATCAGTGTTATCCGTTTCAAAGCCTGACTACCAGGGGTTGAGGAAGGGTTTTTTCCTTTTGTTTTTTGTTTTATCTATTTTGAATTTTACAATTTTTTCCCTAATCTTACTTCCCTCCCCCCCACAGAAGTCAATTTGCCAGTATTTACATTGTTTCCATGGTATACTTTGATCCAAATTGAATGTGATGAGAGAGAAATCATATGGAAACATAAAGTATAAGAGATAGCAAGATCAGACAATAAGATAGCAATTTTTTTCCCTAAATTAAAGGTAATAGTCCTTGGTCTTTGTTCAAACTCCATAGTTCTTTCTCTGGATACAGATGGTATTCTCCATTGCAGACAGCACAAAATTGTCTCTGATCGTTGCACTGATGGAATGAATGAGTCCATCAAGGTTGACCATCATCCCCATGTTGCTGTTAGGTTGTACAGTGTTTTTCTGGTTCTGCTCATCTCGCTCAGCATCAGTTCATGCAAATCCCTCCAGGATGTTTTAATAAAAGGATCCTCCTTTTGTTGCAGAGAATTATGAATGTTGAAAATTAAAATAAGGAACAAGTTCTGTAATTTTTATTGCTGTTAAATCTTATTAAAGGAAGTCTCTTTGCTCTTAAGATGTAAATTGACTCCTATAGTTTCATTGTTTGATGTAAAATTTGTCTCCTCAATCTCAAACCCCCCAGCCTAATCTTCTACCTGGTTTCAGTCATGTAAAGGGGGGGGAGGGATTTCCCCCTTTGCCCTCAGTGTCCAGATAAGGGGCAAGGTTATAAAACCTGGGCTAGGGGCAGCTAGGTGACGTAGTGGATAAAGCACCGGTCCTGGAGTCAGGAGTACCTGGGTTCAAATCTAGTCTCAGACACTTAATAATTACCTAGCTGTGTGGCCTTGGGCAAGCCACTTAACCCCATTTGCCTTGCAAAAAAAGAAAAATAAATAAATAAACAAACAAATAAATAAAAAAAAACCCTGGGCTGGACCTCTGCTTGGGGTAGTCCATTCTTTCTGGCCCAGTCAGCTCTCCCTGACTGTCTTTATCCCTGTCTCTCTTTATCTCCTTCTGTCTCTGTCCCCCAAGCAACCTTGCCTAGCCTTTTGTTATCCACCCTGTCCTAAAGTTCTTGTTGACTCTCAGGGGGGGAGGAAAAGTTTTAACCTGTTTACTTTGTAATAATTTATAATAAATTCCTGAGTAGTTTTAAAACCCTAGAGAGCATGCAAATTCGATTTCTATCTTTAATTGGTGACCCCCCCCCAAAAAAAATCCCCACAGCTACATTTTGGTGACCTCAGGAAGGACACGCTGAATCTCTGAATCTGCTTCGAATCTATGAGATGAGAGAAACTCTAGAATATCTTTCAGATCTGGCTAAATAAATTGGACTCTCAGGAAAAACCCTCCCCATTTTAGGCCTCTCCCTTGCTCCTGGGAATCTGTCAGGGATGGTGGCTTCAAGATCCAGTCCTTGAGAAGATAGGGTTTTGTGGTGTGTTTGGGTTGACTGGCTGACTTCCAGGGATGCACACCTGGATTGTCTGGGTGGGGGAGGGCAGGAGAGGGGGTGGTCTGCCTGTGGCCAAAAGCTTTATGAGTAGCAAATTTGTCCTTGGGGTAAGGAGTGAGCTGAGAAGATTTTTTCACTGAGAGTTTATTTGACATTTTGAGAAGGGAAGTGGCAGGTTAAGGATTCTCTCAGCCTCCACTGCTAGAGCAATGTTTCCACCTTTCCTTTCTTTGTCTGTCTCTCTGTCTCTCTGTCTCTCTGTCTCTCTATCTGTCTGTCTGTCTGTCTGTCTGTCTCTCTCTCTCTCTGTGTGTGTGTGTGTGTGTGTGTGTGTGTGTGTGAGTGTGTGTCAGTCTGTCTCTGTTTGTCTGTCTTTGAAATGCTCTCTCTCTCTCCGAAGCCCCACCCTCTTGGGATGTCTGCAGGGAGGGGAAGGAGCAAAAAGTTCTTACTCTTAGGATCCAGAAGTTCAGTCCTATGTCCCAGTTGGAAATGAGTAAAATCCCCAAAACTTAGTCTGGCTCCATAGCTTAGAATAGGAAACCCCCATACCTTCTTCCTAGATTGGGGAGAAGGAGGCAGGGTAAATGGTCTTTTTCTTTAGACTCAACCCCCATTCCCTTAGCTCAGAGGATGGGGTGGGGGAAGGGGAAGCAAAGGTGGAAGATTGATTGACATGCCTCGTGGTCAATTGACTAAAAGAAAGGAAAAGGGAAGAATGAAACTTGTCTGGGAAATTTAGATTCCATCTGAATTAAGCCTGTACTGTTAACTAAGATCTCTGTAATAGAGTAACTGAATTTGAACTTTATTTAGTAACTTAAGAATGCATTCAACTGTATTAAGGAATTTTAACTATTGATTGGCTATTTTAAAATCTTGATATACATATGAGGCTCCTCAAGAAATTCTTATTCTTAATAAAAATATTTTTTGACTGGTCTTAATTGGCACAATTCAAAATTAATACTATGAATACTTATGTGTATGTGCATATTTAAAAAAATCAATAGGATGTTTTCACACCTCTCCACTGGCTTGAGAGATGGAAAAAAATGTTTCTATATTTGAGATTTTGGTGCTGACCAGGGTGTCCAAAAATCTCACTTTGGAGATTTGTGTAACCTTTGTTCAAAAAGAATTGTACCTCTGTGTGTCTGTGTGTATAATATTCCTCTGTGTAGGTAATTCAGATCTGAAATAGTTCCTTATTGGTACCTGAGTTAAATGTTATTCCTTTGGATTTTTGGATTTAATTGTTTAATAAAAGGCTAATTTAAAATTAAGTAATCAATAAGATTTGAACAAACCTCCTTGCTAGGGAATCAGTAATACCATTTGACTTCAGATAGAAATTGCAGAGACTATATCTTTTCCTTTAAATCAGGTTTAAATTAGAAAATAAATAAATTGGGTTAGCTAGGTGGCACAGTGGATAGAGCTCTGGCCCTGGAGTCAAAAGGACCTAAGTTCAAATAAGGCCTCAGACACTTAAGTGGCTAACTGCGTGACCTTGGACAAGTCATTTAACTCCATTACCTTAAATAAATAAAAATTTAAAAAATAAAATAAATTTAGCAGGTGAGCTGTGCATGGCTAAAAAAAGATAACTAAAAAAAGTCATCTGGCTTAGAAGAAAAAAAAGAAAGAAAGTAAAAGAGGTTGAGCCCATCTATGGGTTGGTTACATTTGAGAGTATGTAAGTTAAATTTTGTTAGCCTAATATTGATTGATAGCAGTATTCAACTTACACTAATTAGTTGATATTTTAAGTATTCCCTTGGGTTTAGAAAAATATGGTTAATAATCAATTTATTGTTTCATTTCTGTGTGATTGTCCTAAATATAAATGCTCAATTCTTTTGGAACATCTTGCCCCCAAGATGCTTTAAAAAGGAAAGGTCTCCCCCTTGTGGTTAGGAAAGAAAATTGCTAAATTGGAGAGTTTCTTTTGGGAAAAGAAACACTACTAAATTCTGTAATCTGATTTGTTTTGGTTTAAATTAATATTGATAATACATTGTCAAGAATCTCACAAAACTTTTTGCTGGTGAAAATTTTGTAATAACCTTGTCTTTCATCACATGTGTATAGAAGGGAATACAGATATATGTGTGTGTATATATATATATATATATATATATACATATATGACTAAAGTAAAATCTACTTAACATCTGTTATTTGAAAATAAGAAAATGTATCAATTTGAAATCTCATTTGATGTAAATGTAACAATTGCCTAGTATCCATGGCATAAATAAGAGTTAATTGGGTTTTTTTTTAATTTTCATATATGGGATGGCTAGGTGGCACAGTGGATAGAGCATGGGCCCTGGAGTCAGGAGTACCTGAGTTCAAATTCTACCTCAGATACTTAATAATTGCCCATCTGTGTGGCCTTGGACAAGTCAATTAACCCCATTGTCTTAAATTTTTTTTTAAAAAGAGTACATCGGGGCAGCTAGGTGGCGCAGTGGATAGAGCACTGGCCCTGGACTCAGGAGTACCTGAGTTCAAACCAGCCTCAGACACTTAATAATTACCTAGCTGTGTAGCCTTGGGCAAGCCACTTAACCCCACTTGCCTTGCAAAAACCTAAAAAAAAAAATTATCATATAGATATATTATAGATATATAGATATATGATTTAATCCTTAGGAATTCTCATTTTCTTTTTAAAAATAAAAAAGCATATTTGAAATAGAGGTAAATAAGTATATAAAACAAATTGCAAAAGATATTGAGTTATAAGATCTGCCTTAAGTTAAGGAAAACCTCTTCATTGCTTGGTTTTGTTCTAAGGTAATGAGATGTTAGCATGAGCCTAAGTTAGAATGATCCTAAATATCTTATGTTTAATGTAAGTTATTAATTATATGCTTAATTTTAAAGAAGGCAAAATCATAGATTTATTCTCTCATGTAAATTCCTGATTGTGGGATGTTCTCTGATGTGGGGGGGGGTCTGTAAGTAAGATGTGGAAAAATCTTTATCAGTTTAAGTGATAGGATTTTGTAGACTTATAATTATTTGGTTATCTCTTATGACCGTTTAAGCTATTTGAATATTGTAATAGTATTGAAGCCTGGAATTAATACCTAATTATTTTGTAAGGATAATGAAATGGAAATATCAAAACCAAGATCACCACTAGGATTCCTAATATTACTAAATAATGTATAATATAATAAAGGAATATTGTTTTATAAAATTTAATAAATCAAGTGTTAATTGACTTGAATATCTGGTTATTCTTACTATTGTTTTATTACATTAGAATTAATAACACATGTTGGAAATTTGAAGTCATCGTGTTCTAATAGTTTTAACGAATTCTGAAGTAATAATTTATATTTTAATTATGACCAGTAGTTAAACAAGTTTATGTATAGAAATTTTCCAGTTATATATGTAAATTGGGATTATTGTGGATATAAATATTTATATATCCCAAAACTGTGGTTGTTTACTTTGAGGGGAAAAGCACATGTAAAATAGCATTTAACATATTTCAATATTAGTCAAACTGTGAGAGAAGAACTAGAACTAAGGGGGGGGAGAATATGAGAATGAAAGAAAAAAAATGAAGTTTTTAACAAGTGAACATAGTATGCTTTGCTCTGTATTCATCATTCAAAGTTTTTTGTGGATGACATTTTCCATAACAGGTCTCTCAAGATTGTCCTTAATCACTGAGAGGAATTGCTTCAATCATAGTTGATCATCTCACAATGTTGCTGCTACTGTGTATAATGGTCTCCTGGTTCTGCTCATTTCATTCAGCATCAGTTCATGCAGGTCCAAAACTAATGATATTAAAAGTCTATACCCAGACATACAGTCTATAGATGTGATGAGGTCAGGTCAATGAACCTCAAGAAGTATCTTACTCCTTGTCAAGGATTTAGTAAATCCCTGCCTCCAGGCATAAATCAAGACTGTATTAATTAAAAAATAAATTCTTGCCCTAATCCAAAAGGATTAAGTCTTTGAGCTATGTATGCTCCTACTCAAAAGCACTTGAAGCTCACCTACTCTCATCCTCTTGTTAAGCCCACCCACATACCTCTACTTCTACCCAATTGTTTAAGTCTATAAAAATAACTTGAGATCTCAGACTTACTTTCCATTATTTTACCTTATAAAAATTACTTGAAGATTCTAAATTGACCCCTCAGGATATGTGCAGTCTATGTGTCACTCACTCTTTAATCCCTCTATACCATAACTCCTCCCTTACCCCTTTCCCTTGCCTACCCCCTGCTGGCTGCTGTTATCAACCCAGTTGCAACAACCTTGCAACTGTCCCTAATTTCTCTTTTTTATGCTGCTCTCCCTCTTTATGATACATATCCCCTGCTGGAAGCTGCTATTGATCTGCCCAGCTGAATCACTCTTATAACTGATCCTACTTTCCCTAATTACTTTCTTAATCTTATATTACTATTTTATCCCTTTACTTTGTTGCCTTAACAGAATAAACCTTTTTGTCCCTAAATACTTCTGGGTCAAGAGCCAGTCATTCTGTAAATTCATTCATTCAAACATTCTCAAACCCTAGACCAGACCACTCCAAAATTTTTCCATCATCAGACTGGAAGATGGAGATATAGTGCAATTTAAGTCTCATAACTGCTATGGAAAGAATTTATGATTTTCATAATAACCAATATGATGTGTATAATGAATATACATAATTTGGATTTCTCCCTTTTCACAAGCAGACTCTGGCTTGGGAGTCAGAGAGTACAATACAACCTGAAGTGATTTGTCAACTCTGACAGGACTCTCTCAATGCCTACATTCTTTCACTGTACTGTACCTGCTTGTGCCAAGTGAAGTGAATCAAAAACTGTATAATGTGTTCCCATACCCAAGCAAAATAATAATGACTACCATGCCTCGAGAAACCACTCAGGCATTACAAATGATTGTGTTGTGATCCACCTTCTCCTTCACTTCTCATTTGTGATTTATGTATATAATCTCAGTCTTCACTTCAGCAAGGTGGAGTTCCAATCAGGAGAATTCCCAATTTGCAAATCTGTTCCTCATGATGAAACTAATTAATTAAACTGCTACTAGATTACTGGCACCCTGTCTCTAACCTACTCTGTTTCCATTCCCAGGTTAGAGACTGGTTCAGTAAAATTCTGTTAACATCGCAATAACTTTAAAGTTGTGTTGACTATAAATGATATTTTAAGATATCTGCTATAACTGTAATATAATATGAAAACAGCAGTGATTACTCTTGGTAAAAGTCTCAGGCTGTTAATTCTCCTTGGTTTGTGCCTAGATTTGTAATTGAAGGAAATATTAAATTTCAATTAAAGTGAATAAATAAACATGCAATTTTTTTTCATCTCATTTCACACATCTCTTAAAATGTATTTGTGCTTAAGAAAACTGTGAGTTGGAGGAATGTCTAGGTACCATCCTGAACAAAGATTGTGGAAAATAGAAATGGAAAGAAGGGCACATATGTGAGCAAAATATCAGGGATTTAGAACTGTCAGAACATAGCGACTATGGTGAGGATGGTGAGGATGAGAGGAGGGCAAGAATGATACCATATCATATTAGCTATCTGATTCTAGATTTAGATCTTGAAAGGACCTTGGAAGCCATCTAGTTCAAATTAGAAAACTGAGGCCCAACTTTACACATTTAGTAAATCATGTAGGTTTAGTGTGATTATTGAAAAGAAATAAAGAATTGAATAGGTTGAGTTGATTTGGGGTAAAGATGATTCAGTTCTTTACCCATAGCTAGGGTTTCTTCTGCATTGCCTAATTATATCTGCAGAGGCACTAGAATTTTCAGAGAAGGATAAAGAACAGTCTTTGTAAGAAACATCACTAGAATCTAATTCTTCTTTCACAAACATGACTAATATGGAAATATGTTAAACACAATTGTTCACGTACAGACTATTTCACTGTCATGGGGAAGAAGAAGGACGAGAGGGTAGAAGAAAAATATGGAATTTAAAGGCTTGCAAAAGGATGCTTGTAATTGGAAAAAATAAAAAAAAATAAACTTTTTAAAAAGGAAAGAAGAAACAGTACTAGAAGTAACTGTCCCAATTCTTTCTATGACAGAGGAAGGACAACATGGAATAGTAGGTATTCCCCACTAGATTCACATTCTGTCATTTTTTTTCTTTTGATACTAATCAGGATTAAGTGTCTTGCCCAGAATAACATAGCTAGTGTCTAAGTCTGGATTGAAACTCAGGTCCTCCTGACCAGAACTCTAACCTGTGAAAGTATAATAATAATTTCTCATAACTATATATCCTGGTAAAAGACTGATTTCTTTAGAGTCACGTATCAGTTACCCGGATGCTGGGAGACTGTCCCTGCCAGGAAGAGACAACAAAAGATCTGATAGGGGTGGCTAGGTGGCACAGTGGATAGAGCACCAGCCCTGGAGTCAAGAGTACCTGAGTTCGAATCAAGTCTCAGACACTTAATAATTACCTAGCTGTGTGGACTTGGGCAAGCCACTTTAACCCCATTTGCCTTGCAAAAATCCTAAAAGAAAAAAAAATCTGATAGTATTATATAAGGATGATAACCTTATATAAGGAAGTGTTATATAAGGAGGATAACCTTTGAGAAACAGTTTTGAGTAGGGATATTGTGCAACTTTCATGGTTAGACCACAAAGTAGCTAAAATTCCCTATTCTCTGTTTTTGCTTAAAAGATCAATTTCTTCCCCAGATTGGGGTAAATCCTAAAATGGCCTCTACCTTAAGTTTTAGATCTTAGAGAATAAAACTTTTAACTATCTAACCTATATCTTCTATCATTTTATTTTAACTGTATATTTTAAAGATTTGTTACAATTTTGGTGCCCATAACATCAGATGGACAAGTATTTGGTCTGTACTCAAAACATGCTCCTTGAAAGGAAAGAGGTGAAATACCAGCTGTATTCTGAACCAGTGTTTTAGTTGGCAGAAATGGGTTTAGACAATTTTGACTTGGAAATGGGGTAGATTAACTTTTTTCAACAATGCTGGATATGGGATCCATAAAACTGGCCTTGAAACAAAATGAGGCTTCCACTTTTTCAACTCAATTGCTTTATTTTAAAATGAAATATTCTCTGGATTTTATCCCTGGTTTTAGGGATTATCAACTTTTAGGGCTTTTTGGTCAGGTGCATGTTGTGGCACTTTTATTTTATAAAGTGGCCTGCTATTATTAGATCTCTTGTAGCATTTTGATGAATGAAAGGGAAGTTGTTGACACCCTGTTATTTTTGTCTATGTTGTTTTGATGATCCTCTGATATGAGAGCAAAGAGAGTTTTCCCTGGAATTCTAGGGTCTCTAGTTAGAGATGCTCTGACTCAGTTTGTTTTTGTAGGTACTTATTTAAATTGATATTCTTTGTGGTATAGGCAGAATCAAACTCTCAGTTGTCAGGATGGCTAGGTGGTGCAGCGAATAGAGCACTGGCCTTGGAGTCAGGAGTATCTGGGTTCAAATCCAACCTCAGACGCTTAATGATTACCTTGTGGTGTGGCATTGGGCAAGTCACTTAACCCCTTTTCCTTGAAAAATCTTTTAAAAAACCCCAACTCTCAGTTGTCTCTGCCTGGTCAGGTTTGCTATCATATTTATGGGTCCTAAGTAGCCAATCTACCCACCCTTGATGAGCCAACAACTCACTGCATTCCTCTCCCTTTCTCTCTGTTTCACAGCGAGGAAATAGGGGAAACTGGATCTTTTTCTTTCCCCAAAACTCATGATTCATCACCATAGGACAAGAAGGAGAAAGGGTTTTGTTTTTGAAGGAGAAAGGGTTCTATTTTTCTTTTCCTAACTTTGACAGTCTAGTGATTGGCTAAGAAAATTTCATCCCTCTCTCTCATTTTCTTTGTCCTTCCAGTTGCCTTTTATATTTCTGAAGTTCTGATTGATTGACTGACTGTGGCCTTTCTGTACATGTGTCTGAAGTCACCTTCACCTTTCTAACTGAAAGAAGTGAGTCTCCCAAAGGAGTGAAGCTGGGAAAGTGAGTTACTATCCTGTCTATTGTTTGGATTGGTCAGCTGTGGCCTCCTATCTCTCTTTCTCTCTCTGAAGTAAGAATGATGTCTCTCCTTGTTTTTTTTCAGTTCTATGTTTGGTTTTTTTAAGAGGTCAATTTAAGTGGGGGGGGGGGAGAATATATGTATCCCGAGTAGGGTTTTTTTTGTTTTGTTTTTTAGGTTTTTGGCAAGGCAAATGGGGTTAAGTGGTTTGCCCAAGGCCATACAGCTAGGTAATTATTGTCTGAGGCCAGATTTGAACTCAGGTACTCCTGACTCCAGGTCCAGGGCTTTATCCACTGCACCACCTAGCACTCCTTCAGGAGTAGGTTTGATTTAAGTCATTAAGCTAAGAAAATAAGTTTACAGAATGAAAATGGTATGAAGGGTAACAGGTTATATGTCTTCTTATTTGAAATCCAATGTATGTTGTTGGTTACAGTGGAATTTAGAATAACTGTAGAACAATTCAAATTTATTGAAAATCACCTAAAGATGCTCTAATTGTTTTTAAAAGGATTCTGTAAGCAATAGTTTATTACTTATGTTTATTTAAATGTGGTTAAGTGAACATATTATCAGAGAAAATTATTTTTATAGAATTTGTTTCTATATAAAATTTGAGATTATTATATTTATATATTTCAAATCTTGTTTGTTTTGAAGCAAAATCACCTGGGCAACAAGATAAAATTTTGTGATTTTTTTGATTGTTATATTCTGATCCTTTAGTCTATAAAGTTTAGAGCTAAATCTCTGTCTAATTATGGGAAATTGCTATTAAAGACTTCATGGGGTGGCTAGGTGGTACAAAAACTAAAAAAAAAAAAAACCCAAAAACTTCATGGGACTAAAACTTGGCCTTCTATTGAGTTTAAAATCCAGACATAAAGGAAATTTAGGTTGGACCAATGTTATTTTATTTATGTATTTTTTAGTTTTTGTAAAGCAATAGGGTTAAGTGACTTGCCTGAGCCACACAGCTAAATAATTATTAAGTGTCTGAGGCCAGATTTGAACTCAGGTCATGAACTCCAGGGCCAGTGCTCTATCCACTGCACCACCTAGCTGCCCCTGGACCAATATTTATTGATGCTATTAACCCTGTGGGTTTTGAGAGATGGTACTGCTTGTGACAGGCTCATTGGGACAAAATTGAAAGAGTGACTATTTAGCACACTTTTGAGGTTGGACTCTTTTGACTCAACTGCCCAAATATGACATCCCACCTGGTAGACTTAAAGTCTGGCTTAAGGCATTTGGTCATCCATATGACCTCTACCTGGAAACTGACATTGAAATAAATAAAGGAATTTTCTTTTCTGTTGTCCCTGATCTTTATGGCAAATTTCCATAATTATGTCAGGTGATTAATATTAAATCAAATACAAAAATTTATGCCATGTTCTAATAGTCAGCTAGGCTAGTGTATGGTTTTGGGATCTGGTGTCAGATACATGTTGCTGTTGTCTTTTTAAAAATATTTGAAAGAGAGAATACATTTTCAGTTAAGGATTTATTTTATTCATTTAAAAAATATTAGCAAAAGGTTAAAACTTTTTATTTGTAAAATCACTTGTTGGATACTTTCTGTTCTATAGTGATTATCAAACATACATGTTTCAAGCTCAAAATTAATTTAGTAGATCTTTAAAGAATTCACTTTTGCAGTGGAATCCTCATTTTTATAGGTTTATTTTGTTAAGTGGAATTGCATCCTCCAAATAGGAGTATGAATGATTAAAAGAAATAAGATAATGTCAAAATCAAAACTGAGTTAGTTTCTATTTGTAACTGAATTTTCTGTGTATGTCAACATGACAGTGAGAAAGTCGAAATGTAAATTATCATAATTTAAGATGTCCCAGAGTTTCATTTGATAGTGATGAAAATATGATTTTGACCTATTTAAGAAGTTTTTCCTACCAGAAAGATCTCTGAAACAACATTTGAAGTCATAGAACTACATCAAAAAGGACTCCAGAAGAAAGAAGAAATGCATCAGAAATCTGTTATTGTTTACTTTCTCTCTTTAGGGTTTATTTGTATGAGTTATTTAAACAAAGGGGACTGACCCATTTTGACCTCTGTAACTTTCCCTTTGATCCTGTAACTCTTATCTTCGATAAGGATGTCAGCCATCCTTATACTCCCCTTCCTTATGACAGACCTCATGTTTGTTGCCTGCCCATACTTCTAGCAACCCCAGGTCTCTAAGAGATGCTATCTCTCCCTCCAATATGCCCCTTATATTTTTTTCTACTTCTCTTTAGTTGATCTATAGCTGACAAATAGTGATCAAAATTAGGGGAATGTGAAAGTATAATAATAATTTCTCATAACTATATATCCTAGTAAAAGACTAATTTCTTTAGAGTTTCACATATCAGTTAGTAAGAAATTAAGACTTTTGAATATCTTAATCTATTGTTAATATACAAATTTAGGAGGACAATGAGCAGGAAGCTGGGAGATTGTCCCTGCCAGGGCAGCTAGGTGATGTAGTGGATAGAGAGCCTGCCCTGGAATCAGGAAGATCTGAGTTCAAATCTGACCTCAAACACTTAGTAATTACTTAGCTGTATGACTTTGGGCAAGTCATTTAACCCTTTTGCCTTGCAAAAATTAAAGAATGATAATCTTTGAGTAACAGTTTTAGACAGATATTGAATAACTTTCATAATTAGGTCATAAAGTAGGTTGATAATTTTCCCTATTCTCTATTTTTGCTTAAAAGATCAATTTCTTGGGGCAGCTAGGTGGCACAGTAGATAGACCACCAGCCCCAGGAGGACCTGAGTTCAAATCCAACCTCAGACACTTAATAATTATCTAGCTGTGTGACCTTCAGCAAGTCACAACCCCCATTGCCTTGCAAAAGAAACAAAAAAAAAAAGATCAATTTCTTCCCCAGGTCATTACCAAAATGACCTCCATCTTAAGGTTTAGAAGGAAGATTTTAGAGAATAAAATTTTAAAATGTCTAACCTAAACTTTCAGTCATTTTATTTTAACTTTTAAAGATTTTTACAGTTTTAGGGCTAACAAACCACTGTGCTACCTAACTGCCCTGGTTCAGTTTCTTCATCTGTAAAGTGAAGTTTGTACTTAAGGGTCTCTAAGAACCCTTCCAGCAAAATCTGTGATTTGTGAGAGTCAAAAGTGTGCTCTGGCACAGAAAGTCATATCAGAATACTGTTGGCTATGATCTGGAAGTTGCAGCATCCTTCATTCCATCCTTTGTCAAATGAAAAGAGAAATGCACAAATTCAGAGAATTTCACCCCAAATGATAACATGGATTATTTGTGTCTGACCCTGTGGTAGAGTATTCCAAGTTTGTATTGCTCTGATCAGCTATAGTTGGATACCTGACACTTGACTCTAACACAGTGATGCTATTTTGGTCCTCTTAAAGAATGAAGGACAACAATCAAGTAACCTTCTGCTTACCTTGTCATTGTGTGATTTCATGAGAGAGGGACTGAATATTTGCTACTGCCAGAGATGAAAATGGTCAATGATTTTGGATCATAAGCAGCACTAGCTTGAAACTGTTGCACCCAGTATAGTGAGAAGACCAGAGACCAGTGCAGTAGCTGAAAGGTCCTATTTCCAGAGCAGAACACAGAAAACAAAGGTCCAGATTTGCTGATGAATTCCATTGGGCAGGTGTACTAGGAAGGAGACTGATTTTCCTTATGACTTTCTTTGGTTTCTGTTCTCTAATCCTAAAAAGGAGGTTTGAACACTTTTTTCTCTTATTTTTTTCTCTCAAATTGTTGGTACATGGGCTTAGAATCTAGGCATACTCTGAGATCTGAGAAGGTAACCAAGATGAGCCTTGAGAGATGACTGATAGTGAGATGCCTCTATGTAGGAGTGCTAGATCTAATTCTTTTTTTAACTGCTTTTTATAGCTTATCTTGGGGGGCAGAGACTGTCTTTTGTCCTTCTTTATATCCCTGGCACATAGCACAGTATCAAGAACATAGTAGGTATTTCAAAAATATATGTTACTATAGGGAATAAGATGCTTTTACAATCGATTCTCACTCAACAATAGATTGCATCTAAGGCAATTTACAGATGAGGAGATCAAAGCAATCTATAGCCATATGAAAAATTGCTCTAAATTACTAATTATTAGAGAAATGCAAATTAAAGCTTCTCTGAGGTACCACCTCACACCTCTCAGACTGGCCAATATGATCAGAAGGATAATGATCACTGTTGGAAGGGATGTGGGAAATCTGGGACACTATTACACTGTTGGTGGAGCTGTGAACTCATCCAGCCTTTCTGGAGAGCTATTTGGAACTACGCCCAAAGGGCAACAAAAATGTGCATACCCTTTGACCCAGCAATACCACTACTGGGTCTATACCCTGAAGAGATGATGAAAAGGGGTAAAAACATCACTTGTACAAAAATATGTATCGCAGCCCTGTTTGTGGTGGCAAAGAATTGTAAATCAAGTAAATGTCCTTCAATTAGGTAATGGCTTAGCAAACTGTGGTATATGTATGTCATGGAACACTATTGTTCTATTAGAAACCAGGAGGGACAGGATTTCAGGGAAGCCTGGTGGGATTTGCATGAACTGATGGTGAATGAGATGAGCAGAAACAGAAAAACACTGTACACCCTAACAGCAACATGGGGGTGATGATCAACCTTGAAGGACTTGCTCATTCCATCAGTGCAACAATCGGGAACAATTGTGGGCTGTCTGCAAAGGAGAGTACCATCTGTATCCAGATAAGGAGCTGTGGAGTTTGAACAAAGTTCAAGGACTATTCCCTTTAATTGAGAAAAAAAAAACAGATAGCTTATTGTCTGATCTTGTTACCTCTTAGAATTCTTGTCTCTTCTTTAAGGATATGATTTATCTCTCATCACACTCAATTTGGATCAATGTACAACACAGAAACAAAGTAAACACTGACAGATTGCTTTCCGTGGGGGGTGGGGGGAGGGAAGTAAGATGGGGGGAAATTGTAAAACTCAAATAATATCTTTAATAAAAATAAATTTAAAAAAGAATTTGATTTAACTATCCATATAGGAAATACTAAATGAATAAAGAATATTTTATTACCCAAAATGTGACATGCAGTTGATGGAAAACCTATAGATGTGAAACATTAGTATGTATATTTGAGATAGATGTTGCAAATGGACAGAGTTGGGCACAAAATTAAATAAGAGAATGAGTAGACTGGAATATAGTCATAAAATTGAAAAGATCCTTTAATGACACCAAATTTTTCTTAGAAACAAAAAACCATTTAAAGATATATAATATATATATATATATATATATATACACACATATATATATATATCTTGTTTTTTCATCAGCTACATTTTCCAAAGTATCTCCTATGCATCTCTCTTCTATGAAAACATCCCTTATATCAAAGAACAAAATAGGGGAAGGAAAAACAATTCACTAAAACTAATCAACACATAGAAAAAAGATAATCATATGGTATACTACATACCCATAGTCTGCACTTGTAAGAAGACTGAGGGAAGTTTTCTCATATCTCTTCTTTGAGGTCAATCTTGGTCAATGCAATTTCAAAACATCCAGTTTCCATTGTTTTGCTGTTGTTCATTCCTTTATATTGTTATAGATATAGATTGTGCTTTTCCCTGTCCCTTCTTACTCCACTTTGCATCAATTGATATTTCTTCTCTTTTTTTCTGGATTTATGAGATCTGTTTTTTACAAGGCAATAAAGTTTTTTTTTAGCCATGTAACAATCGATAGATATGAACTTTGTTTTTAGTTCTTTGATACTACAAAAAGTGCTGCTATAAATATTTTGGGGTATATGGAATCTTTTTTTTTTTGCAAGGCAATGGGGTTAAGTGGTTTGCCCAAGGATATGGAATCTTTCTAACCTTGTAATATATATGTAATAGTAATCTCTCTTTGTCAAACAACATGGACATTTTAGTCAATTTGGTGGTTTTTTTAGGTTTTTTTGCAAGGCAAATGGGGTTAAGTGACTTGCCCAAGGCCACACAGCTAGGTAATTATTAAGTGTCTGAGGTCGGATTTGAACTCAGGTCCTCCTGACTACAGGGCCAGTGCTTTATCCACTGCGCCACCTAGCCACCCCTTTAGTCAATTTCTTAACATAACTAGGGGGACATTTTTGTTATTTAAAAGACTGTTTGTTATTTTATTATTCTTTGGACATACAGTCCTCATAAAGGTTAAAATGCAGTCAAGGGACTTGGAATAACTCAAGGTGTGATGCTAAAATTAGCCACCTAGTGGCACCCTACCTGAGTTATTATCTCCTTGTCTGAGCCTATCAGAACTTTCAACATTTCAGTAGGCTTCAGTATTCATTCAGGACACTAGAGGGCATGCCAAGTATGAACTGTTCATCTGAAAGAATTATCATAACTTGCTTTTACACTTTCATTTTTCCAGATGTTTTACTTACTCTTTGCTTACTACAACTTCCAGAGCTGTAAAAAATAGTATTTCTTACAATTATCTTAGCTTTTTCCCCAGATAATTTACTCTCTTAGTTTCACTGTTGATTTCAAAAATCAATAAGTATGAATGAAGTAAAATAAATATTCTTCTACTCCCAGAAAAGTAAAATCTTTTGTTTTCCTTCCTTCTTCCTAGGTACTAGAAAATTCCTAATGTAGTCCTATAGTTCATAAAATATAGCAAGAGGAGAGGGGATAAAAAAGAAAATACGGAAGCAATAAGTTTCTAAGATTGTAGAAAATAGTTGATATTGATGTGTCATTTTCTCCCCTTGTAGCATGTTAGATTCATAAGCATCCTTTCCTCTTGTCAAACTGGTAATATCTTAACTTCACATAGTCCCTTGGGGGGGGGGGGTTAAATTGCAGTCATCTTCCCTTGATAATGCCATTTTCTCATAAATAATGAACACAATCTATAAACAATCCCATTACCTAGAGAGATCCCAGAGTCTTCACTATCTTGCTCTCCCAACTAAACACCTGGGTGATTCAAAAAGTGCAGAGACAATTAGAACTGCTCTAGGTTACAGTTTCTTTTATTCCAAATAATTAAGAGTTTATAGTTTTAAATTTTTTATCTGAAATGTTTAACTGATGAATACTAATTTTAGAATTTATAAAATATTTTATAGTCAAAGCAATGAGCTTAAAAAAGGATTTTTCATGATCTCCAGAAACTATTTTGCAAGATGAAAGCAGCTCTGAAATTCATACCTCCTCAAGCACCCCATCACCAGCCAGGGATCTTCCCTCCCTTTGATAGGAGAGTATAGACACTGGTCAATGGAGAGCACCTCCCTAATCCTCTGTCACTTGGGGTTGTTCTGAGATGTTCAGGGAGGACTAGCTCCTCTGGGCTGAGGGTTGGCTGAGGCCTCTTCTAATTAGTTCATTCTCAACTGTGGACTAAGAAGCTGTAATATAGAGAGGGCCACACTCCCAATAAACATCCAGCATATGGGCCACACCGTTGAATATAATTGAGGGGCATTTAACCCATAAATGAATTAAGGAGTTGTCTCTCTACCCCAATTATTTGAAGACCTCCCAGAAGAATGGGCAGATAGAAATAATTTGTTCCTATGGTCATGAAGATGGTTGAAGCAAGCACTGTGGAGCTTTTAGAGTTTGATCAGACCACAAAGACACCAAGGTTATCCACTACATATTGGGCCATCACCAGTAGTCTTGACTTTTGTCTTGTGGACTTAGATGACTCTGGAAGATAGAATGAGGCTGACAACTTTGTGAAATTCTGCCTCCTTTACACAGGAGTCAAGACATCACTCCGAGATGTCGTTCATCCTCTTCAAAATGAAGGACAAACATCCACTTGGGAAATTCATCTCATTTCCTCTCCTACCCCACTTTTCAGCTTTTTACAGTTGTCTTCCTTCCATTAGATTGTGAGTTCCTTGGACTATTTTATGCCTTTCTTTGTATTTTCTGTGCCTCACACATTAATAGATGTAATTTATGTTTATTGACTACTGATTTGCTGGAGTGGTGGTGCATTCCTATAATCCCTAACACTGGAAAGGCTGAGACTGGTGAATTATTTGAGCCCAGGTGTTCTGAGCTGCACTTTTCTAAACAGACCAGGTGTCTACACTAAGTCTAACACCATTATAGAGAGCCTCTACAGATCTGGGGGTCACCAGACTGCCTAGGAAGGTATGTATATGCCTAGGTAGGAAATAAATCAGAGTGGGTCAAAGCACCTATGTTGATCAGTAATGAGATTGGGTCCATAAGTGACCACTGCACTACTGCACTTCTAGATTGGATGAGATGGGTAGTCATAATCTCAAAAAAAAAAAAAAATAAGGATTTCTTTAGACTGGAAAAGCAAAGGCTTGGTAGAAACCTTATGAGAGCCCCAGAGAGAGCATGAACTAGAAGACCAAATGATTATATTTCATGACTTTCCCTAGCAGCAGAAGTGAAGAGTATTTATTTACCCTTAGGTAAAGAATATTAAGAAAGTTTTGGGAAAAGGTCCAAGAGATAAAGTACAAGTAAGGACAACTTTGAATTGATGAATTTTGGGTGCAGACTGAGCAGGAAAGGAAAAGAAAGTCAGAAAAGGTTGCATAGATTTGGAGAAGACATAAGAATCAAGTGAAAGTATGAGAAAACGGCTGCTTATCTCCCTTCAGGTCTCTTACATCACTGATTTCCAGTTTTTTTAAACCTATTTGCTGATTGTAGGGGTGAAATTTCAGTTATTTTGATTAGCATTTTTTTCTTTTTAAAGATTGCATCTTATTTTTGTTGATTTTTTAAAACATTCTTATATTCATTTCTGAATATAACCCTCCTACTTCTCTGCAATTTTTTCCTGGTAACAAAGATTATGAAAAGAAGAGAAAAATGACAGTTCAACAGAATTAACCAATGTAGATTATATCTGACAGAACAATATTTCATTCCCATAATCCTCTACTTCTCCAGCATATCTCCTATTAGAAATGTGTAGAAATCTTTCATAGTTAATGGTTATAATTCTTTTGAAAACCAGTTATTCATATTTTTTGATTACTTATCCATTAAGGAATGACTTTATTTGTACATATTTGTGCTAATTTCCTATATGTCTTATCAGAGAATATTTGATGAGTTGTGCCACTCTGAAGTTTGTCAAGGACTTGAAATATATGTTGAGGATGAATTTCTTCTAGTCAGGAGAAAAATCCCCATCTCCAGTGCCTGAAGAGTTCTAGACTTTGTAGGAAAAAGAGATTCTCAAGAGATAGTGAGAAAGAGACAGATTTTTATTTTCTGTTATGTCTTTGTTTCTAAAAAAGTTTTGTTAAGATAACCAGATCATTTGTTGTAGTGTAGTGTTTTTTGTGTTTGCCCTTAGATGTTAAATATAGCTGAGATAGAAACAATGGATAGTTAACTACAAAGAAGGGAAATTTTATTGGGGCTGAGAGGCATTCCCAGGCTATATTGGGAACTTGGAGCAACAAAAGAGATTTTTGTTGATTTCTATTTTAATAGTTTCCCAAAAGAAGTATCAAATGAATCTAGAGCAATATCTAAACACTAGAAGTTTAGTAGTTCTTTTTTGAGATTTGTAGATGAGCTAAAATAGCCTTTCTAAATCAGTTATCTCAGATTTCCCTTTTGTTCTCTTCTACATCTGAAAGATAACCTATCCACCAGATCTGGGGCTGAGGACATGGATTAAAAAGCTACTCCTGAAGAGAGGAGTTGGATAGAGGCAGAACTGCTCAAACAAGGATGGGAAGAAGTTAAAGAAACAATAACTAGCTCATTTACTTACCAACCTTTCATCTTCTGTTCCATACTGTGCAAAAGATGTGAGACATGTTTTCTCCAATTAACTATTTCCTCTATTATTATAGCTGCACTAATTTTATCATGTAAAATCTTTTTTAAAATTTTTGTTATTACTTGAAGGACTTGCTCATTCCATCAGTGCAACAATCAGGAACAATTTTGGGCTGTCTGCAAAGGAGAGTGCCATCTGTATCCAGATAAGGAGCTGTGAAGTTTGAACAAAGTGCAAGGACTATTCCCTTTAATTTAGAAAAAAAAACAGATAGCTTATTGTCTGATCTTGTTACCTCTTAGACTTCTCTTTAAGGATATGATTGCTCTCTCATCACACCCAATTTGGATCAAGGTACAACATGGAAACAAAGTAAAGACTGACAGAGTGCTTTCCATGGTGGGGGGGGGGAGCAAGATTGAGGGGAAAATTGTAAAACTCAAATAATATCTGTAATAAAAATAAATTTAAAAAATTTTTGTTATTCAGTCATATCCAAATCTTTGTGACTCCATTAGGCACTTCAATACTATCCTTGGGGTTTTCTTGGCACAGATACTGAAAAGGTTTGCTATTCCCTTTTCCAGTAGATTGGGACAAACAGAAGTTAGTTATTTGTCCAGGATCACACAACTAGTAAGTGTCTTAAGTCAAATTTGAACTCAGATCTTCTTGACTCCAAGCTCAGTGCTCTAGTTCACCTAGTAGTTATTTCTTTAACATCAGAATGATGTGTTTTGCTTTCAGTGATCCACTTTATTTCTTATTTGCTTAATAATTCTCCCCTAGCCATAGTTGAGGAAGCTACTCTTATTTTTTTTTTAGGTTTTTTCAAGGCAATGGGGTTAAGTGGCTTGCCCAAGGCCACACAGCTAGGTAATTATTAAGTGTCTGACTGTAGATTTGAACTCAGGTCCTTCTGACTCCAGGGCCGGTGCTCTGTCCACTGCACCACCTAGCCTCCCCTACTCCTATTTTTTTTTTAATGATAATCAGGTCATATATCTATTTTCAGTTTATTTTGGTATGTAAGATATTAGTCTAAATTTATGTCCTGCCAAACCACTTTCCAGGATCCCTCTCTAAGTACTTTCTATTGTTCTTTTTAGGGAATACAGATATGATGGGACCAGTATCCACACAATTTCTTGCTGCCATCCTCTCTTGGTTAACTTGGGTAGTACTCAAACTGGATCTGATTTGCAACTTTCTGACATCTTTTGATCATATTGACTTTGAGTTCACATGTATTTGAATTAAGGTGCTGAACCCAGATTTCCTCAGAATATCTTTGATGGATGACTCCCATGAGGTCAGGGTCTACAAATTAAGTGGCACAGTGGAGAATTCCCTGAGCCTGGAATAATTAACATGTGAATTCAAATCTGGCCTAAGACAATTGCTAGTTGTATTAACCTGAGCAGGTTAGTTAACCTCCATCTGCCTGTTTCTTCAACTGTAAAGCGGGGATGAAAGCAGCAGCTACCTTCCAGGGTTATTGTGAAGATCCATTGAGATAATAGTTGTGAAATTCTAACTCTGTCAGGTACAGTTTGTTTCCCACCCTGCCCTGCTGCCTAGATCTATTTTCATATGAAAATAAGTGGAGGGGGCAGCTAGGTGGTGCAGTGGATAGAGCACCGGTCCTGGAGTCAGAAGGACCTGAGTTCAAATCCGGCCTCAGACACTTAATAATTACCTAGCTGTGTGGCCTTGAGCAAGCCACTTAACCCCATTTGCCTTGGAGAAAAAAAAAAGAAAAGAAAAAGAAAGAAGAAAGAAAGAAAGAAAGAAAGAAAGAAAGAAAGAAAGAAAGAAAGAAAGAAAGAAAGAAAGAAAGAAAGAAAGAAAGAAAGAAAATAAGTGGAGGAGAGATGGGACATATCTAAGTTAAGTGTTACTCACTATTGGATGAATATACTTTGTTTTCATCCTTCAATTGTATATGACTTTGTGACCTCATAGACCATACTGTCCGTGGAGTTTTCTCTGCAAACTAGTAGAGTAGTTTGCCATTTCCTTTGCCCATGGATTGAGGCAGAGATTAAATGACTTGTCCAAGGTTACCCAGTAAAGTTCTGAAGCAGAATTTGAATTCAGGTCTATCTTAATTTCAGGTCCAGCACTCTATCCATTTAGCTGCTTTATTTTATGTTTCTGATTCTTGTTGTTCCAGTCTGTTTCACTTTCTCTATTTTTGATGAATATCAATGGTGATGACTGCTTAATTCCTCCCACTGATTGTCTCCACAAATATGCTCTCTCTTGCTAATCTTGAATCTTTCCCTGTCCTCCAATTGTTTTCCCTGTCTTTCCCATTGCAATATAGAATCATTTCTTGCTGGCTATAATGGGGCAAATGGGAAGTTGTGAGGAGGGGGGCATGCAAGACAAGGAAGTCTCTGAATTACAAGTCTGCCAGATTGCTCCTGCTGTCTAAGGAAGGAGCCACCTGCCTAAGAGTAGGTTGGGAATGAGTTTGGGGATAGGGGAAATGATGGGTGAGAGTTTCAAGTATATACGTTCTCATTGATATATAGCAAAAGAAGAGAAATGGGCAGCTTTCTAAGAAAGAAATTCAAGCAATCAATAGCCATGTGAATAAATACTCCAAATCCCTAATTATTAGAGTAAGGTAAATTAAAGCAACTCCAAGGTTCTAACTCATACCCATCAGATCGACAAATCTAACAAAAAAAATGAAAATATTGGAAGGGCTATGGGAAAACAGACACATTCATGTATTATTCATGGAGCTGTGAATTGGTTCAGCCATTCTAGAAAGCAATTTGGAACTATACCCACAAAAGTTATTAAGCCATGCATTTCTCTTTGACCCAGTTCCTGCTAAGTTTTTATCCCCAAAGTGATCAAAGAAGAAGAGGATGCATATGGACAAAAAATATTTATAACCCCTCTTTTTGTGATAACAAAGAACTAGAAAATAATGAGGTGCCCATCAGAAAGGGATTAGCTAATAAAGTATGGAATATGAACATAATAGAATATTAATGTGGTATAAGAAATAATGAAGGATTCAGGGAAACCTGGGAAGACATATATGAAGTGATGAAGAGTGAAATGAGCAGAACAAGGAGAACAATTGATACAAAAATAACAATATTGTGAAGACAACTTTGAAAGACTTCGAGTCAGTGTAATGACCAATTTATTAAAGGTGGGGATACAACTTAAATTCCAGCACCTTTCTTAATTCAATTTTAATACTGGGACAAATGAGGAATATACAATGCCTGGTACTTGATAGATATTTGATAAATTTAATAATAATTTAATAAATAAATAATTTGCTACTGTTAGAGAATTGCATGGTCACTGAGACTTGCACCAGGAAAACAGAATTAGTAGATCATGGGATCATAGGAGCTTGGTTTTAAGTCAAAGACAGACCCTGGATCCAGGTCTTCCTCACTCAACAGTCAGCTTCTATCTACTCCATCATGCCACCAATCTAAAAATTAAGTATAACTGGCAGCTGGGTGGCAAACTGGATAGAATAATGGGAAGACCTGAAGTCAGATATAGCCTACACTTACTAGACAGCTGTAAAAGGGGGATAATAATAGCACCTATTTCCCAGGCTAGTTGTGAGGATAAATGATTTATGTCAGGATGGGCCCAGTATATGGGGCAACTAAGTGTTATGCTAGACAGAACATAGGACTTAGAATCAAAAAGACACATCTTCCTGAGTTCAAATCCAGCCTTGGACACTTCCTAACTGTATGACCCTGGGCAAGTCACTTAACCCTGTTTTACCTCATTGGGAGGCACTCTATTCCTCTGCATGCCCCTACCACATGGATAGGAGTACTTTCAATTGGCTATATAGCAGAACAGGAAACATCTTTAAAATTTTTAGACTGAAGCAATTTCACTCTTTCTTTTTTTAGTTTAGTTTTTTAATTGTATATTTTTTCCAATTGCATGCCTTCATTTTTTTGCAAGCTTTTAAGTGTCACTTTTTTTTAGTTGTTTTGTTTTGTTTTGTTTTTTGCAAGGCAATGGGGTTGAGTGGCTTGTCCAGGGCCACACAGCTAGGTAATTATTAAGTGTCTGAGGTCGGATTTGAACTCAGGTACTCCTGACTCCAGGGCTGGTGCTCTATCCACTGCGCCACCTAGCTGCCCCTTGAGTGTCACTTTTTCTAAAACCCTCCTTCCTTCCCCCCTCTCCAAGGATGTGAGCAATCTGATATAGGTTATCCATGTACAATTGTGTTTAATATATTTCCATATTTGTCATTATGTGAAAGAAGAATTAGAACCAAAGTGGAAAAACATGAGAAAGAAGGAAAAAATATAAAAGAAGTTTTAAAAAGTAAACGTTGTATGCTTTGCTCTGCATTAAGACGCCATAATTTTTACTCTGGATGTATTTGGCATTTTCCATAACAGGTCTCTCAAGATTGTTCTTGACCACTGAACTACTGAGAGGAGCTATATCCATTATAGTTGATCATCTCACAATGTTGCTGTTAATGAGTACAATGTTCTTCTGGTTCTGTTCCCTTCACTCAGCATCAGTTCATGCAAGTAGGTTTTTCTGAAGTCTGATTGCTCATGATTTCTTTTTCTTTTTTTTGTTTTTAGGGTTTTTTTTTCTCAAGGCAATGGGGTTAAGTGGCTTGCCCAAGGCCACACAGCTAGGTAATTATTAAGTGTCTGAGGTCAGATTTTTGACTGACTCCAGGTCCGGTGCTCTATCCACTGCTCCATCTAGCTGCCCCATCCCCTCAATTTTCAATTTTTTGCCACTACAAAAAGAACTATAAATAATTTTGTACATGTGGGTCTCTTCCCTTTTTTTTAATGATTTCTTTGAGGTACTGATCTAATAGTGGTATTTATGGATCTGGATCAGTTTTAATGTCCTTTGAGCAGTTCCAAATTACTCCCCAGAACGTTTGGATCAGTTCACAAACTCCACCAATAGTACATTAGTGTCCCAGTTTTCCCACATTCTCACCAACATTGATTATTTTCCTTTTTTGTCATTTTTAGCTAATCTGATAGGTGTAAGGTGATACTTCATAGTTGTTTTGATTTGCATTTCTTTAATCAATAATTATTTGGAGCATTTTTTCATATGGCTATAGATTTTAATTTCTTCATCTGAAAAGAATACAAGACATTCTCCAATTGATAAATTATCAAGGGATATGGACAGTTTGACTCTTTCTAGTTGTGTTCAAAGGGTGAAGATCACACACAATTCACTCACAGTGTGAGTGTCATAAAATGACACTATTAGAGTAATAATGGGATACCTCCCCACCTCTCTCCTTTTAGGTCTAGGGTCTAGAGAAATGGGCAGGGTGAGGGTATTGCTTCTGTTCAGTTTTGTTTGTACTCATTTTCTAAATGAAGGTAATAATTCCCACTGAATCTAGAATCAAATAGCAACAACTTTGGACTCCACATTGGATACTGCATCAGGTTAGCCTAGTGGGGAATCCTTGAGGAAGCAAAGTGCTCAGGACTGGAACACAAGAGGGTTTTGGACTTGAAACTGGGATTGTAATGGATAAGAACATAGCTAAGCTGTGAATCTAATTTCCCTTCTCCTCCCCAGACTGAGGTAGTTTAGAGGGGTAAATTATGTCTCCCACATATTGTGCAATATGTTTATATTTTATTATTATATCTCTGAAGCAAATACTTATTAAAAGTTATAAAAAAAAGTCATCCGTCACTGGCCCTTTTCTGTTCAATGTTTTTATCATTTACTTGGATAAAGAGTTGGAATGCGTATGAGTATACAAAATGTATTTGACTTTGTAGGGGAAATTTTAGGGGCAATTAATGCTTTATGTGTTTCCTAGAAAGTATGGCTGGGAGAGGATTCTGGGAAGATGGCAAAATAGGTCAGAAAACTTTTGGTTCTCCAAATTTCCTCACAAAAAGAGGACAGAACATTGCCCCACTGGTAACATAGAGCAGCAGAAATAAACAAAAGTCAGGGTAAAGTAATTGCTCTAAGAAAATTTGAGAAGACCCCAGGAAAGACCAGAGACTGAGGTACAGTCTGTGAGATGGACCAACAACAAGCCCTGGGGGGCAATTGGGGATGGGAGGAAGCCTCAACCTTAGAAACTTTCATCTCAGGGACAGTGTGCATGTCTGATGGCTGAGTAGGAGAAGACTGAGGGACCTTTCACTTTTGAGGGATGCCAAATATAACTATACTGAAGATAGACATTCCAGGGTGTAGTTGCTGGAGAGATAGCACACAACTGGTGAGTGAGGTAATGAAGGAGAGTCCCTGGTTCCAGTTCCAGGGCAGAGAAAGCTTGCAGTCACTAGAGGGACCATAGGGAACTCATTTGCCAGGACAGTGCAGTTGGAGGCCCTAGGAGAGGAGAGGAAAGTCCAAGATTGAGCCCTGGGTCAGACTTCAGAAAATAACAATAAGACGTACCTGAGACTTGGGACATCATTTCCTGTACCTCGGGTCTAGAATTTGATTACTCTAATAGCTGCTAAAAAAAAAAATAAAATAAAAAACAAACAAAACAAACAAAAATGAATAAGCAAAGGAAAAAAACCCTAATCTTAGATAACTATTATGGGGATAGAGAAGATCTGAGTTCATACACAGAGAAAGTAATGGAACAAAAAAAAAGCCTCTTCTTTTTCAATAAGAAAGGTCAAATTCTCCCAAGCACAAAAAAGAGATCTTGGAAGAACTTAACAAGGACTTTAAAAATCAGAGATTGAGGAAATATTAGGAAAATAAATAAGAAATTCACCCAATTTGAAATAGAGAATCAAAAACTTAAGGAAGAAAGTAGTTCCTGGAAAACCAGAATTGGGCAAAGGAAAGCTAATGATGTTCTAAGACACTAAGAAATAACTTTTTAAAAAATTAAAAGAGTAGGGGCGGCTAGGTGGTGCAGTAGATAAAGCACCGGCCCTGGAGTCAGGAGTACCTGGGTTCAAATCCGGTCTCAGACACTTAATAATTACCTAGCTGTGTGGCCTTGGGCAAGCCACTTAACCCCATTTGCCTTGCAAAAGCCTAAAAAAAAAAAGAAAAAATAATCAGGGAGCTGCTAGGTGGCACAGTGCATCGGCCCCAGGAGGACCCAAGTTCAAATCAGACCTCTGACACTTAATGATTACCCAGCTGTGTGACCTTAAGCAAGTCCTTAACCCCATTGCTTTGCAAACCACCCCCCCAAAAAAAAGAAAGAAGAGGACAAGGGGAGAGGGGTCAAGGCAGGGGTTCTTATAGGACTTTTAGATTAAGCGATAGGAGAGCAAGGTTGCAGGTAGAAGTTTCAATAAAATGGAAACTAATAGCAGATTAAAAATTTCAATTCATACACCCAAAGGGTATGCCCTTTGATTCAGCAATACCACTGTTAGGTCTGTATCCCAAAGAGACCATAGAAAAGAGTAAAAATCCCACATGTAGAAAAATATTTATAACAGCTTTTTTTGTAAAGGCAAAGAACAGGAAATTGAGGGGATGGCCATCAGTTAAAGAATGGCTGAACAAATTGTGGTACATGAATGTGAAGGTACATTACTGTTCCATAAGAAATCATGAGGAGGGGTGGCTAAGTGGCTAGAACACCAGCCCTGGAGTCAGGAGTACTGGAGTTCAAATCCAGCCTCAGACCTAGCTTGTGTGGCCTTGGGCAAGCCACTTAACCCCATTGCCTTGCAAAAAAAAAAAAATTTTTGAACTTAACATTATGTTATTTTCAGTTAATGTTATAAAAATGACATATATAAAAATAATGGTCAGGAGTAAATTTATTATGTAAAAAATATAGGGGTGGTAATTATGATCTCAAAGTTAAAGCTAAAATAGATATAATCAAAAGAAAAATTAGGAAACTACATTGTGTCAGCAATATTATTCAGTATTGTTTTAGATCATTTAAAATAACTAGCACAGCACCTTCTCACTCAAATTCAATTCACCTACTTGTCATAGTATCACCTCCCTGATGTCATGGTCTTCTTGAGAATGAAGAATAAACAGCTATCACATAATACTAAGCATCCTGGGATCGCAAGGCCTGAACAACAGATATAAAGAAGTCACCATATTTTCTTTTCAAATTAAATTTTATTGTCAGATGAAGAGCTACCTTCTCTCCCTTGAATCTGCCCTTATTCCCAAGAAGAAAGAAAAACAAAATCCACTGCAAACAGAGTCAAACAAAATCGAATGCCACATTGGCCATGTCTGGGGGAAAAATGCCCCTATCTACACTCTGAGACCATCATCTCTATTAGAAAATGGATAACATATTTCATAAGTCCTCTAGAATTGTGGCTGATCAGATTTCTCAAACCTTTCTTTGTTTATACAATATTGTTATCATATAAATTGTTCTCCCCAATTTTGCTCATTTCGCTCTGCACCAACTGCCACAAGTTTATCCAGATTTTCTAAAATCATCTTTTTCATTTTATACAGCACAATAGTATTCCATCATATTCCTATGTCAAAATTTTTTCAGCTATCTCCCAGATGATGAGTACTCCCTCAGTTTCCAATTATTTGCTACCACAAAAAGAGCAGCTATAAATGTTTATATATATGGATCCTTTTCCTCTTTCCCTGATAGCTTTGATATATAGACAAAATAGTAATATATGCATCAAGGGAAAAGGACAATTTAATAGCTTTTGGGGCATAGATCCAAATTTCTTTCTAAAATGGCTGCACCATTTCAAAGTTCCATCAACAGTGCAAAAATATATCTGATTTCCAACAATCCCTTTAGCATTTATTTTCCTTTTTTGCTCAGCTTTGCCAATCTGATAGATATGAAATAAACTTCAGAATTCTCTTAATTTGTATTTCTCTATAGTGATACAGATTAGATTAATAGATTAGATAGATTAACAGTTTTTTCAATAACCTTCAATAGAATTTAATCCTCTAAAAAACTGCCTATTCATATTTTTGACCATTTAAAAATAGAATGACTTTTATTCCTATAAAAACAAATGAGATGAATTTTATTTTTCTAGCTTTATAAAGCAATCCTTAAGTAGTTTGATTGGTATGACACTCAACAAATAAATTTAGGTTCATTTTTTATTATATTGACTTGTCTTATGAGCAATTCCTCTTTCTTTAGTCATTTAATTATGAGAAGTGTTTTGTAGTTGGGTTCATATAGTTACTATGGGTATCTGGACAAGTAGAGTCTCAAATACTTTATACTTTCTGTAGTTGTTTTAAATGGAATTTTTCTTCCTATCCCTGGTGAATTTTGTTGGTAATATGCAGAAATATAGATGATTTATGTGGGTTTATTTTATATCCTGCTACTTTGCTGAAGCTCTTAAATGTTTTCAACTATTTTAAAATTGAATCTGTAGGGGGCAGCTAGGTGGCGTAGTAGGTAAAGCACTGGCCCTGGAGTCAGGAGTACCTGGGTTCAAATCTGATCTCAGACACTTAATAATTACCTAGCTGTGTGGCCTTGGGCAAGCCACTGAACCCCGTTTGCCTTGCAAAAACCTAAAAAAAAAATTGAATCTTTAGGATTCTCTAAGAAAGTTATTACATCACCTGCTCAAGATTTTATAGATATTATCTATGCTATCTAGACATTTTAGCAAGAATTGATGTTAGCTTTGTCAAAAACTTTTTCTGTATCTTTCAAAAAATCATATTAGTATGGTCAATGTTTATAGTTTTCTTAATATTGAACTAGTTTCAACTTTCTAGTAGAAATTCAGGTTGATTATAGTGTATAATCTTTCTGATATTACCTATATATTGCTAAGTATCCTTACTAATTTTTATTTTAAAATTTTGAATCAAGGTTACTTAAGAATTTTGGTGCACAGTTTTCTATCTCTTTGTTGACATGTCCTGGTCTAGGTAAAATAAAGCTATATTTGTACAATAGAACAAATTTAATGGGACCCTTTTTTTTCCTTGTTATTTTTTCAAATAACTTATTTAGTACTGAAATTATTTGTACATGTTGGGTAGAATTCACTTGTAAATCCATCTGATCCTCAGACTTTTTTTCTTTGAAAGTTCATTCATAATAATTTCCTTTTCTAAGATTGAGTTATTTATATCTCCTATTTCTGGTTGTTAATCTGGGCATTTTATATTTTTATATTTATCCAGCTCGTTTTCAATTGTCAGTTTTATTGGCATATATTAGATAAAATATAATTATCTTATTTCTTCATTGTAATACCTCTATACTTTTTAATACATAATTTTGAGTTTTCCTTCCTTCTTTAGAATATTTGGCTAATAGTTTATCACCATTATTGTGTACTCCCTCCTCACCCATTCAAACCCAAACTCCTAGTTTATATTTATTAGATGGTTTTGTTCTGCTTTTTATTCCTTTCAATTGTGTTAATCTGTTTTGATTCTTAGTGTTTCCATTTTGGTATTTGTTTTGTTTTCAATTTGCTGAATTTTTTTTAAAAAATCTGTATGCCTAAATCTTTTATCTCCCATTTCTCTTTTTTATTGATGAAAATGTTTAGAGATATATATTTTGTTCCCAAGGATTGTTTTAGCTAGACCCAGATTTTAATGTTGTCTCATTGTCATTATATTTATTGAAATCATTAATTACATTTATTCTTTGTTCTTTGATTCACCTATTTGAAATTAGGTCATTTATTCCTCCAAATAATTTGTGTTCATTGCATCAGTACACCTCTGTTGAATATACTTTTAATTGCATCATGGTCTGGAAAAAGTGGCTTTATTTTTGCATTTGTCTGCAAGGCTTTTATGCCCTTAAACATGGTTAATTTTTGTTTAGGTATCAAGAACAGCTGAGAACATGTATATTCTTTTCCTTTAAAAAAAGTTTTTGCCAAAGGGCAACAAAAATGTGCATACACCTTGATCCAGCAATACCACTACTAGGTTTATACCCCAAAGAGATTATGAAAAAGGGTAAAAACATCACTTATACAAAAATATTTATAGCAGCCCTGTTTGTGGTGGCAAAGAATTGGAAATTAAGTAAATATCCTTCCATTGGGAAGTAGCAAACTGTGATATATGTATGTCATGGAACACTATTGCTCTATTAGAAACCAGGAGGGATGGGAATTCAAGGAAGCCTGGAGGGATTTGCATGAACTGATGCTGAGTGAGATGAGCAGAACCAGAAAAACACTGTACACCCTAACAGCAACATGGGGGTGATCATAATCCTTAATGGACTTGCTCATTCCATCAGGGCAGCAATCAGGGACAATTTGGGGCTATCTGCAATGGAGAATACCATCTATATCCAGAGAAAGAATTGTGGAATTTGAACAAAGACCAAAGACTATTACCTTTAATTTAAAAATAAATCCATTATCTTATCATATAATTTTGCTATCTCTTATACTTTATTTTTTTTCCTTAAGGATATGATTTCTCTCTCATCACATTCAACTTAGATCAATATATACCATGGAAACAAAGTAAAGACTAACAGACTGCCTTCTGTGGGGAGTTGGGGGAGGGAAGCAAGATTAGGGGAAAAAAGCAAATCAAGGTCTCCCAATGGTAGAGTCTTACTGTATATTTCTCCTTGTAACTCAAACTTTCTTTTGAATATACATTATGCCATTTGGTGAAGACATTGTTAGTATTTGTTACTTTATTGTCTCTGGTAATTTCAACAAAATATAGTTTCCTTTTTTTTTAAATTAGGTCTATTTCTGCTTTGGTTTTGTCTGAAATCATGATTGTTACAATTGTTTTTTTCTACTTCCTGAAAACATAAAAGATATTGTTCTATGAAAACATGATTTTGTGTCCCATAAGCAACATATTGTTGGAGAATCCAGTCAACTATCCTCTTCCATTTTATGAGTTCATTTCATCTGAATTCATATTTATAATTGTTATCTCCCTCCAAACTTATTTTTCCTTTCTCTTAACCTCCCCATAACTAATACATTAATCTGCCCTCTATCTTATTTCACTATTTTCCTTCTCCATTTTCCCTCATGTTTCCTTGTTGTGTGAAACTATTTTCTGTATCCATTGGTCTTCTTTCATCCTTTGACCAGTTCAGATGAGAATGAAGTTCAAATGTCATTTGCTCCTTACCAATCCTTTCCTTTTTTGTAGATTTCTAATTGTGCACCCAGAATGGGATAATTTTCATCTTTACTCTCTTCTGCCATACTTGGTGCATTCCTCTTCCTTTCCCTTTTTTCCTTTAATATCCTCAGAACATACAAAACCTTTCCTAGATTCTCTAATAAGGTTCCCTTTAGGAATCCTGCTGATAAAATTCTAAGTTGATATATCATGGTTGTTCCCTCATATTCATGTTTCTCTTAACTCCCATGTTTTTACCTCAAAATTTCTACTCAGTTCTATTCTTTTCCTGGAACTCCACTTTTATTAAAATCTATTTGTCTCTGGAAGATATTACTCAGTTTTCTTGGGAAAGTCATAAGCCTAGACTTTTTGCCTTCTAGAATACTTTATTTCAAATTATGATTTTTATAGTGGCAACTGTTAAAATTTTGTATGATTGTGGTTCTGGTACTTGCATTCTTCTAGATGTTTATGGGGTTTTTTTAATCTGGGGATTGCCATCTTAAGGTTTCTTTCATTTTTACTTTGTACTCTAGTTCTAAGAGATATGGATATTTTTCTTTTGATCTCTTGAAATATGTCGGGGAGAGGGGATTGGCTTTCATGTAGTCCAGTGAATCTTAAATTTCAAGTCTTTCAAGTCTTTCAAGTTTGTTTCAGTATTTCTTGCATACCTAATGGAGGTTTTGGTCTTCTATTCAGTCCATTCTGATTTTCAGGGAGTTTGTTGCTTGACAAGCTTGTTTTTTGAAGTTTTTTTACTTGATATTTTATTTTTGCAGTTACATGCTATGGTTGTTTTTCAACATTCATCCATTTTCATATTTATAAGTTACACATTTTTCAACCACCCTCCCCTCAGTGACAGTCTAATAAAAGTTGTAGATGTATATTTGTGTTTAACATATTTAGACATTAGTTATGTTGTGTAAGAGGAATCAGGACTGAGGGAAAAGAAAACCATGGGGTAGAAAGGAAAAACATAAGGGAAATTTTTAAAAAATTTTAAAAAGTGAACATAGTATACATTCAGATTCTGTGGTTTTGCTTCCCCCCCCCCAGATGTGGATGGCAATGGATATAACAGGTCTCCTAGGGTTATCCTAGATCTCTTAGCTGCTGAAATGTGCTGCATCCATCATTGTTGATCAACTCACAATGTTGTTAATGTATACCATGTTCTCTTCGTTCTCCCTTTGCTCTACATCAGATCATGTAATTCTTTCCATGCTTCTCTAAAGTCTAACCATTCATGGTTTCTTATAGAACAACAATACTCCATAATTTTCATATACTGTAACATGTTCAGTCATTCCCCAGTTGATGGGCATCCCCTCAATTTCCAGTTCTTTACTGGGCAAGGTTTTACTCCTCTTGAGAGAAGTTATTATCTTTTCGTGTCTCTCATTCATAGTTATTTCTTTTTTTCCACTTTTTCTGTAGCATACTCAGTTTTTTTTTAAGGTTTTTGCTAAAAAAAAAATTGAATCTTTAGGATTCTCTAAGAAAGTTATTACATCACCTGCTCAAGATTTTATAGATATTATCTATGCTATCTAGACATTTTAGCAAGAATTGATGTTAGCTTTGTCAAAAACTTTTTCTGTATCTTTCAAAAAATCATATTAGTATGGTCAATGTTTATAGTTTTCTTAATATTGAACTAGTTTCAACTTTCTAGTAGAAATTCAGGTTGATTATAGTGCATAATCTTTCTGATATTACCTATATATTGCTAAGTATCCTTACTAATTTTTATTTTAAAATTTTGAATCAAGGTTACTTGAGAATTTTGGTGCACAGTTTTCTATCTCTTTGTTGACATGTCCTGGTCTAGGTAAAATAAAGCTATATTTGTACAATAGAACAAATTTAATGGGACCCTTTTTTTTTCTTGTTATTTTTTCAAATAACTTATTTAGTACTGAAATTATTTGTACATGTTGGGTAGAATTCACTTGTAAATCCATCTGATCCTCAGACTTTTTTTCTTTGAAAGTTCATTCATAATAATTTCCTTTTCTAAGATTGAGTTATTTATATCTCCTATTTCTGGTTGTTAATCTGGGCATTTTATATTTTTATATTTATCCAGCTCGTTTTCAATTGTCAGTTTTATTGGCATATATTAGATAAAATATAATTATCTTATTTCTTCATTGTAATACCTCTATACTTTTTAATACATAATTTTGAGTTTTCCTTCCTTCTTTAGAATATTTGGCTAATAGTTTATCACCATTATTGTGTACTCCCTCCTCACCCATTCAAACCCAAACTCCTAGTTTATATTTATTAGATGGTTTTGTTCTGCTTTTTATTCCTTTCAATTGTGTTAATCTGTTTTGATTCTTAGTGTTTCCATTTTGGTATTTGTTTTGTTTTCAATTTGCTGAATTTTTTTTAAAAAATCTGTATGCCTAAATCTTTTATCTCCCATTTCTCTTTTTTATTGATGAAAATGTTTAGAGATATATATTTTGTTCCCAAGGATTGTTTTAGCTAGACCCAGATTTTAATGTTGTCTCATTGTCATTATATTTATTGAAATCATTAATTACATTTATTCTTTGTTCTTTGATTCACCTATTTGAAATTAGGTCATTTATTCCTCCAAATAATTTGTGTTCATTGCATCAGTACACCTCTGTTGAATATACTTTTAATTGCATCATGGTCTGGAAAAAGTGGCTTTATTTTTGCATTTGTCTGCAAGGCTTTTATGCCCTTAAACATGGTTAATTTTTGTTTAGGTATCAAGAACAGCTGAGAACATGTATATTCTTTTCCTTTAAAAAAAGTTTTTGCCAAAGGGCAACAAAAATGTGCATACACCTTGATCCAGCAATACCACTACTAGGTCTATACCCCAAAGAGATTATGAAAAAGGGTAAAAACATCACTTGTACAAAAATATTTATAGCAGCCCTGTTTGTGGTGGCAAAGAATTGGAAATTAAGTAAATATCCTTCCATTGGGAAGTAGCAAACTGTGATATATGTATGTCATGGAACAGGTTAAAGAAAGAACATATATATATATCCAGAAAGATATGCAAGACTTCTAAATTCAGAAAGAAAAACGCAGGGAAGGGGCAGCTAGGTGGCGCAGTGGATAAAGCACTGGCCTTGGAGTCAGGAGTACCTGGGTTCAAAAATCAGTCTCAGACACTTAATAATTACCTAGCTGTGTGGCCTTGGGCAAGCCACTTAACCCCATTTGCCTTGCAAAAGCCTAAAAAAAAAAAAGAAAAAAAAAGAAAAAATAATCAGGGAGCTGCTAGGTGGCACAGTGCATCGGCCCCAGGAGGACCCAAGTTCAAATTAGACCTCTGACACTTAATGATTACCCAGCTGTGTGACCTTAAGCAAGTCCTTAACCCCATTGCTTTGCAAACCACCCCCCCAAAAAAAAGAAAGAAAGAAGAGGACAAGGGGAGAGGGGTCAAGGCAGGGGTTCTTATAGGACTTTTAGATTAAGCGATAGGAGAGCAAGGTTGCAGGTAGAAGTTTCAATAAAATGGAAACTAATAGCAGATTAAAAATTTCAATTCATACACCCAAAGGGTATGCCCTTTGATTCAGCAATACCACTGTTAGGTCTGTATCCCAAAGAGACCATAGAAAAGAGTAAAAATCCCACATGTAGAAAAATATTTATAACAGCTTTTTTTGTAAAGGCAAAGAATAGGAAATTGAGGGGATGGCCATCAGTTAAAGAATGGCTGAACAAATTGTGGTACATGAATGTGAAGGTACATTACTGTTCCATAAGAAATCATGAGGAGGGGTTGCTAAGTGGCTAGAACACCAGCCCTGGAGTCAGGAGTACTGGAGTTCAAATCCAGCCTCAGACCTAGCTTGTGTGGCCTTGGGCAAGCCACTTAACCCCATTGCCTTGCAAAAAAAAAATTTTTGAACTTAACATTATGTTATTTTCAATTAATGTTATAAAAATGAGACATATATAAAAATAATGGTCAGGAGTAAATTTATTATGTAAAAAATATAGGGGTGGTAATTATGATCTCAAAGTTAAAGCTAAAATAGATATAATCAAAAGAAAAATTAGGAAACTACATTGTGTCAGCAATATTATTCAGTATTGTTTTAGATCATTTAAAATAACTAGCACAGCACCTTCTCACTCAAATTCAATTCACCTACTTGTCATAGTATCACCTCCCTGATGTCATGGTCTTCTTGAGAATGAAGAATAAACAGCTATCACATAATACTAAGCATCCTGGGATCGCAAGGCCTGAACAACAGATATAGAGAAGTCACCATATTTTCTTTTCAAATTAAATTTTATTGTCAGATGAAGAGCTACCTTCTCTCCCTTGAATCTGCCCTTATTCCCAAGAAGAAAGAAAAACAAAATCCACTGCAAACAGAGTCAAACAAAATCGAATGCCACATTGGCCATGTCTGGGGGAAAAATGCCCCTATCTACACTCTGAGACCATCATCTCTATTAGAAAATGGATAACATATTTCATAAGTCCTCTAGAATTGTGGCTGATCAGATTTCTCAAACCTTTCTTTGTTTATACAATATTGTTATCATATAAATTGTTCTCCCAATTTTGCTCATTTCACTCTGCACCAACTGCCACAAGTTTATCCAGATTTTCTAAAATCATCTTTTTCATTTTATACAGCACAATAGTATTCCATCATATTCCTATGTCAAAATTTTTTCAGCTATCTCCCAGATGATGAGTACTCCCTCAGTTTCCAATTATTTGCTACCACAAAAAGAGCAGCTATAAATGTTTATATATATGGATCCTTTTCCTCTTTCCCTGATAGCTTTGATATATAGACAAAATAGTAATATATGCATCAAGGGAAAAGGACAATTTAATAGCTTTTGGGGCATAGATCCAAATTTCTTTCTAAAATGGCTGCACCATTTCAAAGTTCCATCAACAGTGCAAAAATATATCTGATTTCCAACAATCCCTTTAGCATTTATTTTCCTTTTTTGCTCAGCTTTGCCAATCTGATAGATATGAAATAAACTTCAGAATTCTCTTAATTTGTATTTCTCTATAGTGATACAGATTAGATTAATAGATTAGATAGATTAACAGTTTTTTCAATAACCTTCAATAGAATTTAATCCTCTAAAAACTGCCTATTCATATTTTTGACCATTTAAAAACAGAATGACTTTTATTCCTATAAAAACAAATGAGATGAATTTTATTTTTCTAGCTTTATAAAGCAATCCTTAAGTAGTTTGATTGGTATGACACTCAACAAATAAATTTAGGTTCATTTTTTTATTATATTGACTTGTCTTATGAGCAATTCCTCTTTCTTTAGTCATTTAATTATGAGAAGTGTTTTGTAGTTGGGTTCATATAGTTACTATGGGTATCTGGACAAGTAGAGTCTCAAATATTTTATACTTTCTGTAGTTGTTTTAAATGGAATTTTTCTTCCTATCCCTGGTGAATTTTGTTGGTAATATGCAGAAATATAGATGATTTATGTGGGTTTATTTTATATCCTGCTACTTTGCTGAAGCTCTTAAATGTTTTCAACTATTTTAAAATTGAATCTGTAGGGGGCAGCTAGGTGGCGTAGTAGGTAAAGCACCGGCCCTGGAGTCAGGAGTACCTGGGTTCAAATCTGATCTCAGACACTTAATAATTACCTAGCTGTGTGGCCTTGGGCAAGCCACTGAACCCCGTTTGCCTTGCAAAAACCTAAAAAAAAAAAATTGAATCTTTAGGATTCTCTAAGAAAGTTATTACATCACCTGCTCAAGATTTTATAGATATTATCTATGCTATCTAGACATTTTAGCAAGAATTGATGTTAGCTTTGTCAAAAACTTTTTCTGTATCTTTCAAAAAATCATATTAGTATGGTCAATGTTTATAGTTTTCTTAATATTGAACTAGTTTCAACTTTCTAGTAGAAATTCAGGTTGATTATAGTGCATAATCTTTCTGATATTACCTATATATTGCTAAGTATCCTTACTAATTTTTATTTTAAAATTTTGAATCAAGGTTACTTGAGAATTTTGGTGCACAGTTTTCTATCTCTTTGTTGACATGTCCTGGTCTAGGTAAAATAAAGCTATATTTGTACAATAGAACAAATTTAATGGGACCCTTTTTTTTTCTTGTTATTTTTTCAAATAACTTATTTAGTACTGAAATTATTTGTACATGTTGGGTAGAATTCACTTGTAAATCCATCTGATCCTCAGACTTTTTTTCTTTGAAAGTTCATTCATAATAATTTCCTTTTCTAAGATTGAGTTATTTATATCTCCTATTTCTGGTTGTTAATCTGGGCATTTTATATTTTTATATTTATCCAGCTCGTTTTCAATTGTCAGTTTTATTGGCATATATTAGATAAAATATAATTATCTTATTTCTTCATTGTAATACCTCTATACTTTTTAATACATAATTTTGAGTTTTCCTTCCTTCTTTAGAATATTTGGCTAATAGTTTATCACCATTATTGTGTACTCCCTCCTCACCCATTCAAACCCAAACTCCTAGTTTATATTTATTAGATGGTTTTGTTCTGCTTTTTATTCCTTTCAATTGTGTTAATCTGTTTTGATTCTTAGTGTTTCCATTTTGGTATTTGTTTTGTTTTCAATTTGCTGAATTTTTTTTAAAAAATCTGTATGCCTAAATCTTTTATCTCCCATTTCTCTTTTTTATTGATGAAAATGTTTAGAGATATATATTTTGTTCCCAAGGATTGTTTTAGCTAGACCCAGATTTTAATGTTGTCTCATTGTCATTATATTTATTGAAATCATTAATTACATTTATTCTTTGTTCTTTGATTCACCTATTTGAAATTAGGTCATTTATTCCTCCAAATAATTTGTGTTCATTGCATCAGTACACCTCTGTTGAATATACTTTTAATTGCATCATGGTCTGGAAAAAGTGGCTTTATTTTTGCATTTGTCTGCAAGGCTTTTATGCCCTTAAACATGGTTAATTTTTGTTTAGGTATCAAGAACAGCTGAGAACATGTATATTCTTTTCCTTTAAAAAAAGTTTTTGCCAAAGGGCAACAAAAATGTGCATACACCTTGATCCAGCAATACCACTACTAGGTCTATACCCCAAAGAGATTATGAAAAAGGGTAAAAACATCACTTGTACAAAAATATTTATAGCAGCCCTGTTTGTGGTGGCAAAGAATTGGAAATTAAGTAAATATCCTTCCATTGGGAAGTAGCAAACTGTGATATATGTATGTCATGGAACACTATTGCTCTATTAGAAACCAGGAGGGATGGGAATTCAAGGAAGCCTGGAGGGATTTGCATGAACTGATGCTGAGTGAGATGAGCAGAACCAGAAAAACACTGTACACCCTAACAGCAACATGGGGGTGATCATAATCCTTAATGGACTTGCTCATTCCATCAGGGCAGCAATCAGGGACAATTTGGGGCTATCTGCAATGGAGAATACCATCTATATCCAGAGAAAGAATTGTGGAATTTGAACAAAGACCAAAGACTATTACCTTTAATTTAAAAATAAATCCATTATCTTATCATATAATTTTGCTATCTCTTATACTTTATTTTTTTTCCTTAAGGATATGATTTCTCTCTCATTACATTCAACTTAGATCAATATATACCATGGAAACAAAGTAAAGACTAACAGACTGCCTTCTGTGGGGAGTTGGGGGAGGGAAGCAAGATTAGGGGGAAAAAAGCAAATCAAGGTCTCCCAATGGTAGAGTCTTACTGTATATTTCTCCTTGTAACTCAAACTTTCTTTTGAATATACATTATGCCATTTGGTGAAGACATTGTTAGTATTTGTTACTTTATTGTCTCTGGTAATTTCAGCAAAATATAGTTTCCTTTTTTTTTAAATTAGGTCTATTTCTGCTTTGGTTTTGTCTGAAATCATGATTGTTGCAATTGTTTTTTTCTACTTCCTGAAAACATAAAAGATATTGTTCTATGAAAACATGATTTTGTGTCCCATAAGCAACATATTGTTGGAGAATCCAGTCAACTATCCTCTTCCATTTTATGAGTTCATTTCATCTGAATTCATATTTATAATTGTTATCTCCCTCCAAACTTATTTTTCCTTTCTCTTAACCTCCCCATAACTAATACATTAATCTGCCCTCTATCTTATTTCACTATTTTCCTTCTCCATTTTCCCTCATGTTTCCTTGTTGTGTGAAACTATTTTCTGTATCCATTGGTCTTCTTTCATCCTTTGACCAGTTCAGATGAGAATGAAGTTCAAATGTCATGTGCTCCTTACCAATCCTTTCCTTTTTTGTAGATTTCTAATTGTGCACCCAGAATGGGATAATTTTCATCTTTACTCTCTTCTGCCATACTTGGTACATTCCTCTTCCTTTCCCTTTTTTCCTTTAATATCCTCAGAACATACAAAACCTTTCCTAGATTCTCTAATAAGGTTCCCTTTAGGAATCCTGCTGATAAAATTCTAAGTTGATATATCATGGTTGTTCCCTCATATTCATGTTTCTCTTAACTCCCATGTTTTTACCTCAAAATTTCTACTCAGTTCTATTCTTTTCCTGGAACTCCACTTTTATTAAAATCTATTTGTCTCTGGAAGATATTACTCAGTTTTCTTGGGAAAGTCATAAGCCTAGACTTTTTGCCTTCTAGAATACTTTATTTCAAATTATGATTTTTATAGTGGCAACTGTTAAAATTTTGTATGATTGTGGTTCTGGTACTTGCATTCTTCTAGATGTTTATGGGGTTTTTTTAATCTGGGGATTGCCATCTTAAGGTTTCTTTCATTTTTACTTTGTACTCTAGTTCTAAGAGATATGGATATTTTTCTTTTGATCTCTTGAAATATGTCGGGGAGAGGGGATTGGCTTTCATGTAGTCCAGTGAATCTTAAATTTCAAGTCTTTCAAGTCTTTCAAGTTTGTTTCAGTATTTCTTGCATACCTAATGGAGGTTTTGGTCTTCTATTCAGTCCATTCTGATTTTCAGGGAGTTTGTTGCTTGACAAGCTTGTTTTTTGAAGTTTTTTTACTTGATATTTTATTTTTGCAGTTACATGCTATGGTTGTTTTTCAACATTCATCCATTTTCATATTTATAAGTTACACATTTTTCAACCACCCTCCCCTCAGTGACAGTCTAATAAAAGTTGTAGATGTATATTTGTGTTTAACATATTTAGACATTAGTCATGTTGTGTAAGAGGAATCAGGACTGAGGGAAAAGAAAACCATGGGGTAGAAAGGAAAAACATAAGGGAAATTTTTAAAAATTTTTAAAAAGTGAACATAGTATACATTCAGATTCTGTGGTTTTGCTTTCCCCCCCCCCCCAGATGTGGATGGCAATGGATATAACAGGTCTCCTGGGGTTATCCTAGATCTCTTAGCTGCTGAAATGTGCTGCATCCATCATTGTTGATCAACTCACAATGTTGTTAATGTATACCATGTTCTCTTCGTTCTCCCTTTGCTCTACATCAGATCATGTAATTCTTTCCATGCTTCTCTAAAGTCTAACCATTCATGGTTTCTTATAGAACAACAATACTCCATAATTTTCATATACTGTAACATGTTCAGTCATTCCCCAGTTGATGGGCATCCCCTCAATTTCCAGTTCTTTACTGGGCAAGGTTTTACTCCTCTTGAGAGAAGTTATTATCTTTTCGTGTCTCTCATTCATAGTTATTTCTTTTTTTCCACTTTTTCTGTAGCATACTCAGTTTTTTTTTAAGGTTTTTGCAAGGCAAACGGGGTTAAGTGGCTTGCCCAAGGCCACGCAGCTAGGTAATTATTAAGTGTCTGAGACCAGATTTGAACCCAGGTACTCCTGACTCCAGGAATGGTGCTTTATCCACTATGCCACCTAGCTGCCCCCATACTCAATTTTTAAAATAATTTTTTGCTTTTTTAAAAATTCTTGCTTAGTGTCTCCCAGGAATTGATTGGCCTTGTAATCAAGCTTTCCTTTTCTTTGTGGCTTTGCATGCAAGTGTTTTGGAGTTATTTTCTTCTGGTTTTTGTTTCTTAAATATCTCTAGCCATAATAGCATTCTAATAAAAGTATTCTTTTTTTGTGTTTGCTCATTGTTCTTTCTATCCACATCCAGACTTCAGACTTTATCTTAGGTCTAGCCTCTGAACACTTCTGTGGGTAATGTCTCAGCAGATTTTGTCCTCTTTGATCATTCTGTTGCTTTGGGGGTTTTTTTAGTACTGTTATTCTAAGCTCTCTGGGTCATATCCAGTTGTTATGATCCAAATTTGGTCACTGAAACTAGATGACTCTTCTTTCCGTCTCTGGGAGTTGCTGTGAGAGCAGCCCCACCCCCTACCGCCATGTCAGCCCATCTGCAGTGGATGGTCCTTCAGAATTGCTCCAGCTTCCTCATCAAGCGCAACAAGCAGACGTACAGCACTGAGACTACCAACCTCAAGGCCTGGAACTCATTCCACTATAACAGGCTGATCCACTGGACGACAGTGGGCATCGAGCTGGCTGTTGACAGCAAGGGCATCATGGTGGTGTTGAAGTGCAGGGCAGGTCAGAGGAAGCCTGCCACTTCCTACATGAAGACCATGATCAACAAAAATGCTCGGGCCACATTCAACAGTGTCTGACATATCATCTGCAAGAATAGATAGCAGAAAGATCTCTACATGGCTACTCATTGTCAGGCTAGTGCCATCCTGTAAAGCCAGAAGCCTGTGGTGGTAAAGAAGCAAACCCACCCACCCAAGAACACCTAAGGTGCCCAGACCTGCATTTGGCTAATAAAGTCAAACTGCCTAATCAAAAAAAAAAAAAACTAGATGGCTCTGGAGGAGAGTAAGGCTTGTGACTTAACTCAGCACTTCCTCACTCAAATCTAATTCATTTATATGTCATGGAATCCTCTCCCTGATGTCATGGTCTTCTTAAAAAACAAAGGATAAATGTCATCATTATTCTAAGCTCTCAGGGATGCTCAGGCTAGGGACTTGAAAGCTTTCATTGCTACCAAGGTGATTTCATATAAGGTAATGGCTGTTCATTGCCACCCTGGCTGAGCTAGTAAATTCCTGACCTGGATTTGATCTGTGGAATACTCCAATCACTTTTTCCTTGATTGGAAATTCCAGTTGCTATGCTCAGCCACTATCAGTCTGCTGAAAAGCTCTGCTAGTCCAACATGACAGAACTGCAAGATTTCCTTTGGCCTGGTACTTCTGCCTTGGGTAATACTTAACACTACAGATTTCTGACCTGGCTGAAGATTGAAACTTGGACCCTGCTCTGCTTCTGAGTTCAGTCACACAGCTAGTTTTGGATTTTGAATTACTGCTTGTTCAGATCACAGTTTGGGGCCAGCAATCACTCCTCACCCTGAAACACCATATCCTGGCAAAGGTCCCTAAATTATCCATCCTGGATCTGTGACCTAGAGCTGGGTTGTGAGCAATGCCAGTTGACACCTTGTGCTGAATCTAGGACTTCTTGCCCCAGTGCAGAACCTATTCCTACTTATTCCTGGCTAGACTGATTGCTTTTTTTCTTGGATTTTCCAATCACTACAGTCTGGTGAGTTTTCTAAATCTTTGTGGAGAAGCTGTAGGGGAGTTTTTCCTGCTATTCTGCCATTGGCTCTGCCCTGAGCACATCTTTTCTAGGGCATGTAAGAAATGCTATCAAAAACATTCCTGGGGCAGCTAGGTGGCGCAGTGGATAAAGCACCGGCCCTGGAGTCAGGAGTACCTGGGTTCAAATCCGGTCTCAGACACTTAATGATTACCTAGCCGTGTGGCTTTGGACAAGCCACTTAATCCCATTGCCTAGCAAAAACCTAAAAAAAAAAAAATACATTTCTATAGGGGCAGCTAGGTGGTACAGTGCACAGAGCACTGGCCCCGGAGTTAGAGTTCAAATCTAGCCTCAGACACTTAATTGCCTAGCTGCATGCATGACCTTGGACAAGTCATTCAAACCCCATTGCCTCCTTAAATAACTAAAAAAAAAATTTATCCAATCACTCGCAAAAAATGCTTTCATAGGTTTTATGCCACAGTTCTTGGTAACTTGAGTGAAAGCCATACTACCTATTAATTCATGCCTAGGCATCAAAAAGGACAAAAATGTATATAAAAACAAAACAAGGGAAGGAAAGAGAAAGAAACAAATAAGAGCACCTTCAGTGTCCTAAAGGCTTCTTACAAATATTATCTTACTAGACTCTTTGAGACAGATACTATTATCACCTTTTTGCCATTAAGAAAACTGAATACAGGTTAATTGACTTGCCTTGAGTCAGACAACTGGTGTCTAATATGAGATTTGAATTCAAATCTCCTTGATTCAGACTACTACAATCAGTAAATTTCTCAATTGAGAGAAAGATTGAAGGAATACTGCTTCCATCCAAAGGGTTTTGATCATTATAAATAGCTATAGGGGGCAGAACTAAGATGACAGAGAAAAGGCAGTGACTTGACTGAAACTCTGCAAAAAAATCCCTCAGAACACTCTGGTGAGTTTTCTAAATCTAAATCTAAATCTTTCTAAATCCAATTCCTGGAGCAGCAAAACCCACAAAAGTACAAGATAAAATAATTTTCCAGCCAATGGCAATTTAGAAGGTCAGCAGAAAAGGTCTATCTTACTAGGGTAAAAGTAGAGCCCAGACCAGCAATGGCTGTGCTAGCACAGACCCAGCCCCAGTACACCAGGGCAGGCTTTGAGAACCACTGAATCAGTAGTGGCAGCAACTGCTTCCAGAGCTCTCAGATTACAGACAATAAGGGGATCACTACTGGATGGAAGGAGATTCCAGGGGTCTCTTTTCTAACAAAGAGGCAGGACCCTGCTGCTTTGTCATATTCAGATCCACATCACAGTCCTGGATGGCAGTACAGTGCAAGGAAGAGCAGAAGCACACTAGAGTTTGCAGACAGCAGTAGAAGTAGTTTCTGCCCATAGTTCCAGGGAAGAAAAGAGTACTTGTGTGCACTCACAGAGAAGAGCCAGTAGACTAGTAAACACACCTCTAGAACAGCTAGGTGGTGCAGTAAATACAACACTGGCCTTCAAGTCAGGAGGACAGGAGTTCAAATCCAGCCTCAGACAAGTGTCTTATTAGCTGGGTGATCTTGGGCAAGTGACTTAACCCTTAACCCTGATTGTTATGCCTCCTAAGCCATTTCCAATCAACTTGATTGATGACTCTGGAGGAAAAAGTGAGGCCAGTGACTTAGCAAAGCCCCCCTTATTCAAATCCAATTCATGTGCTTGTCATGGCATCACCTTCCTAATGTTGTGACCTTCTTTAAAAATGAAGGAGGGGGGAGGAGCCAAGATGGCGACAAGAGAGGATCATCTCTTAGGTGCGCTCTCATAAAACCTATAAACTAAGGACTCTTACTAAATTTTCGAGAGACAGAACCCACAGAGGGACCCAGTGAGTCAGTTCTCCTACTCAAGGTAACCTGGAAAAGAGCTCCCCTGGGTTGGAAGGGTGGCCTGCCAGAGGTGTGGCCCACCAAAACAAAAGAATTTCAGCCTCCGGGAAGCCCCAGGGCACTGGGAGCCTTGGGGCTCGCAGCAGCAGGGGGAGTCTCCTGAGCTACACCCCAGGGAGCACCGGGCACACAGCAACTGCCGAGTTCTGCCCCTGGAACAGGACGCTGGGGTTCTGACCACATTCAGATCCTGATCGCAGTCTAGGCCCCCCCATAGAACAACAGGGCCCCCCCAACTCAGCCCCCTGGCAGAGGAGGGCGCTTATGGTTATTCACAGATAAGGAGGGAGGACAGAGCCTCACAAACTGAGATCCTTGTGGGAGTGTACCAAAAGCTCAGGAAGCACCACAAAAACAGGCCCAGGCTGGGAAAATGAGCAAGCAGAGAAATAAGAGAAACACCATTGAGAAATATTTTGCATATGAGCCCAAGAAGGATCAAAACACTCAGTCTGAAGATGAGGAAGCACAAGCTCCTGCATCTAAAGACTCCAAGAAAAACAGAAATTGGGCTCAGGCTATGACAGAGCTCAAAAAAGACTTTGAAAATCAAATGAGGGAGTTGGAAGTAAAACTGGAAAAAGAAAGGAGAGAGATGCAGGAAAAACATGAAAATGAAGTCAGCAGCTTAGTCAAGGAAATCCAAAAAAAAAAAATGCTGAAGAAAATAGCATGCTAAAAAATAGCTTAGGTCAAATGGATAAAAGAGTTCAAAAAGTTATTGAGGAGAAGGATACTTTAAAAAGCAAAATTGGCCAGATGGAAAAAGAGATAAAAAAACTCTCTGAGGAGAACAAATCCTTCAGACAAAGAATAGAATTCAGAGAGATTGATGAATTTACCAGAAATCAGGAATCAATACTTCAAAACCAAAAAAAATTAAAAATTAAAAGAAAATGTGAAATATCTCATTGAAAAAACAACTGATATGGAAAACAGACTTAGGAAAGATAATTTGAAAATTATTGGAATACCTGAAAGTCATGATCAGGAAAAGAGCCTTGACATCATTTTCAAAGAATTACTACAAGAAAATTGCCCTGATATTCTAGAAGCAGAGGGCAAAATAGAAATGGAGAGAATCCACCGATCCCCCCGAGAAAGAGATCCCAAAAAACCAACCCCTAGGAATATTATGGCCAGGTTCCAGAACTCCCAAGTCAAAGAGAAAATATTACAAGCAGCCAGAAGGACACACTTCAAATATTGTAGAGCTGCAGTCAGGATCACACAGGACTTAGCAGCAACTACATTGGAAGCTCGTAGGGCTTGGAATATAATATACTGGAAGGCAAAAGAGCTTAGAATGCAGCCAAAAATGAACTACCCAGCAAGGCTGAATGTCCTCTTCCAGGGAAAAAGATGGACTTTCAATGAACCAGGGGAATTTCAAATGTTCCTTTTGGAATGGCCAGAGCTGAACAGGTTTGATCTTCAGATACAGGACTCAGGTGAAGCATGGAGATTGGAGGAGAGGGGGAAAATATGAGGGACTTAATGAGGATGAACTGCATGTATTCCTGCATAGAAAAATGACACTGATAATACTCTTATGAACCTTCTCAGTTAATAGAGCAGGTAGAGGGAGCTTTTATAGTTGAAGCACAGGAGAAAGCTGAATTCGAAGATAAAATATGGTGTAAAAATGGAGTCAATAGAAAAAAAAAGGGAAATGTAATGGGAGAAAAAAAGGAGAGGGGGAATAGGCCAAGATATTTCATATAATAAGTTTTTTCTTTATTACAATGAGCTATTGCAATGATATGGAAGGGGAGAGGCAAGGGGGAAAGAGGGAACCTTTGCTCTCATAAGAGGTGGCTAGGAGAGGAAACAGCAAATATACGCAATGGGGTATAGACAACTGGAGTAAGAAGGAGGGGGGAGCAGGGGGAAGGGGTGGGGATGTGAATAAAGGAGGAGAGGATGGACCATGGGGGGACAGTGGTCAGATATAACACAATTTCTTTCTTACTTCTTGCAAGGGGCTGGGATTGGAAGGCCTGCCCAGGACCACAGGGCCAGGGGAATTCTGGGCCTAAGGGGTGGTATGGGGGCTCAGGGCCTCTTGGCCCCAGGACCAGGGATCTGTCTGCTGTGCCACTCAGCAACCCTACAGCAGAGTCAGAGTGAAAGGAGAGAGAAAATATAGTACATGGTAGTGGAGAAATAAGAAAGGAAGGAGTTGCGATCAGCAATGCCAACGGTGGAAAAATATGGAAATAACTTTTGTGATGGACTTATCATAAAGAATGAGATCCACCCATGACAGAGTTGTTGGTGTTGGAACAAAGACTCAAGAACATTTTTTGTTATTATTATTTGGGGGAGGGTGCAGGGCAAGTGGGGCTGGATGGCCTGCCTGGGGCCACATAGCGGGGTGATCTTTGGGTGTCTGGGGCTGGATTTGGACCCAGGTACTCCTGGCTCAAGGACCAATACTCTGTCTGCCACCCAGCCACCCCTACTATCATTACTATTTTATTTTATTTTGGGTCTTTTTTTATTTCTTCTTTTTGGTTTTTGCAGGGCAGTGGGGATCGGGTGGCTTGCATGTCACACGGCTGGGTGATTGTTGGGTTTACGAGGCTGGATATGGACTCAGGTGCTCGTGGCTCCAGGGCTGGTGCTTCGTCCATTGCGCCACCTGGCCATACCTACAATTATTACTATTATTTTTTTTATTTTAATTTTTTTCTCTCCCCTTTACTTTTTTTCGCCCAAGCAAGTCTATCTATATTCATGGGGGAGGAGGGGTATTTTGTTTATTTGTAAACAAGAATATTTTATTAATGTAAAAAAAATTTGTACAAAATGAGAATAAAAAATAAATTTTAAAAAAAAAGGAGGAGGGGCAGGGGGAAGGGGGCGATGTGAATGATGGAGGAGAGGATGGACCATGGCGGGAGAGTGGTCAGATATAACATTTTCACATTTTCTTTTTTACTTCTTGCAAGGGGCTGGGATTGGATGGCCTGTCTGGGACCATAGAGCCAGTAGGATGCTGGGCCTAAGAGGTGATATGGGGCCTTGGGGCCTCTTGGCCCCAGAGCCAGGGATCTGTCTGCTGTGCCACTCAGCTACCCTACAGCAGAGTCAGAGTGAAAGGAGAGAGAAGATATAATACATGGTAGTGGAGAAATATGAAAGGAGGGAGTTGCGATCAACAATGGCAAGGGTGAAAAATATGGAAGTAACTTTTGTGATGGAGTTATCATAAAGGATATGATCCACCCGCAACAGAGTTGGTGGTGTTGGAACACAGACTGAAGCACATTTATTATTATTATTATTATTATTATTATTATTATTATTATTATTATTATTTGGGGGGATGCAGGGCAAATGGGGCTGGGTGGCCTGCCTGGGGTCACATAGCAGGGTGATCGTTGGGTGTCTGAGGCCAGATTTGGACCTGGGTGCTCCTGGCTCAAGGGCCAGTGCTCTGTCCGCCACCCAGCCGCCCCTACTATTATTACTATTTTATTTTAGGTCTTTTTATTTTTCTTTTTTTGGTTTTTGCAGCAGTGGGGCTGGGGTGGCTTGCATGTCACACAGCTGGGTGATTGTTGGGTTTACGGGGCCGGATATGGGCTCGGGTGCTCCTGGCTCCAGGGCTGGTGCTCCGTCCACTGTGCCACCTGGCCATACCTACAATTACTATTTTTTTAATTTTAATTTTAATTTTTTCCCCTCCCCTTTACTTTATCGGGCATACAGGTCTATATTTTTATGGGGGAGGGGGTATTTTGTTTACTCTTAAACAAGAATATTTTATTAATATATAAAAAATATTATTTGTACAAAATGAGAAAATATTAAAGAAAAAGAAAAATGAAGGACAGGGGTGGCTAGGTGGCGCAGTGGATAGAGCACCAGCCCTGGAGTCAGGAGTACCTGAGTTCAAATTCTACCTCAGACACTTAGTAATTACCTAGCTGTGTGGCCTTGGGTAAGCCACTTAACCCCATTTGCCTTGCAAAAACCTGAAAAAAAAATGAAGGACAAAAAAACATTAAACACATCTCTCCTTGAATTATACCACCTTGGAAGAACTGAAGACTTAGATTTCCCTAGAAGTATCTCTGAAAAGAGCTGCACAAAATTCCTGAAGCTTGGGACAGTACACCTTCCACCCTGAAGCAGAGCCCTCTAATAACAATGAGTTAAAAGTCAAGCAATAGGCTAGGAAAATGAACAAACAGGAAAAAATTCTGACTATAGGAAGTTACAATGGTGACAAGGAAGAACAAAGCATATACTGTAGAGAAGATAGTCAAAGATAGTCAGAGCTCCAAGAAAATATCAATTGCTCTCAGGCTATGGAAGCCAAGTTCAAAAAAGATTTTGAAAATCAAGTAAGAGAGGTAGAGGAAAAATTGAGAAAAGAAATGAAAGTGATTCAAGAAAATCATGAAAAACAGTTGACAGCTTGGCAAAGGAGACAAAAAAATACTGACAAAAATAACATCTTAACAATTAGGTTAAATGGTACAAGAGGTACAAAACTTTTATGAGAATGCCTTTAAAAAAAAGAATTGGCAAAATGGAAAAAAAAGACAAAAAATTCACTAAAGAAAAAACTTCTTACAAAAGTAGAATTGGCTAAATGGAAACACACACAGTTCATTGAAGAAAAGATTTACTTAAAAATTAGAATTTGGTAAATGGAAGCTAATGACTTTGTGAGAAAGTAAGAAACAGTTAAACAAAACCCAAAAGATGAAAAAAATAGAAAAATGTGGAAATTATCAAGGAAGGCTTCCAGAGGATAAAGGAGCTAAGATTATAATCAAGAATCACCCAGCCAACAAAACAGAGTAAATTCTTCAGGGGAAAAAATGGACATTCAGGGAAACAGAGAACTTTCAAGCATTCTTTATGAAAAGACTAGAACTGAACAGAAAAGTTAACTTTTGTAGAGTCCCTATTCCCAGACTCTTATGTTGAGTCCTTTTCCTGTACTCTTTATGTTGTGTCCAGTTCTGGACTCCTTCAATCTTCCCCTGGAGAGGACTGGAGGGCCTGGAAAAGAGGATTACAAAGAAGACAAGTACTCCATCAAGATCTCCAAATGCTCCATTTTATTCACCAGAATAAAAGTGATTAAAGATGTTCCCAGACCCTAATCCATTCCCATGGCACTTAGCAAAACAAAGTTCTGATGCTCAAAGGCATCAGGTGGTTCCCAACAGACTTTCAAATTCAAAATTCAAGAGAAGAATAAAAAGAATGTAAACAGAGGAGGGAAAGCATAAGGAATTTTAAAAAGTTAAACTATTTTTACATTCCTACATGGGAAAAAATGATACTTGTAACTCATAAGAACTTAATCATTATTAGGGATGTTAAGAATATATACAGAGGGCACAGATTTGAGATTAAAGGGATCAAATTTTTTTTTAATTTATGGCAATAGGGTTAAGAGTGAATTACCCAAGGTCACACAGCTAGGCAATTATTAAGTGTCTGAGGATAAATTTGAACTGCTCTGTTCACTGCACCACCTAGATATCCTAGGGGATATCTTAAAAATAAAGAGGTGAGAAGAGGGCACTAGAAAGAGAAAGGGAGTAGAAAGGGGCAAATTAGCTCACATAATAGAGGCAAGAAAAAAATTTTACAGAGCTAAAGAGGGGAAAGATGAAGAGGCATCAGAATTGGTTCAAAGCAGAACCAGGAGAACATTGTAGATAGTAAAAGCAACAGTGTATAATGATCAACTATGATAGACTTAGTTCTTTCCAGCAATAAGGTAATCTAAGACAATTCCAAAAGACATATGATGGAAAGACATCCACATCCAGAGAAAGAATATGGAGTCTGAATGCAAAAAACAGTATGCCATTTTCATTTTTTTAATTCTTTGGGGGTTTTTTTGTTCTGATTCTTTCACAACATGACTAATATGGGAATGTTTAACATATGTATAACCTTTCCCAGATTGTCTACTTTCTTGCGGAAGGGGGGGAGAGAAGGGAGAAAAATTTGGAACTCAAAATCTTTCAAAAATGAATGTTAAGGGGGAGCTAGGTGGCGTAGTGGATAAAGCACTGGCCCTGGACTCAGGAGTACCTGGGTTCAAATCCTGTCTCAGACACTTAATAATTACCTAGCTGTGTGGCCTTGGGCAAGCCACTTAACCCCGTTTGCCTTACAAAAAAAAAAAAAATCAAAAAAAAAATGAATGTTAAAACCAAAAGTTGGTATTATGAAAAAAAACCAATAAAATTAATAAACCTCTGGTCAATTTGATTAAAAAAAAAGAAAGAAGAAAACCAAATTGCTAGTATTATAAATGAAAAAGGTGAACTCACCACCAATGAGGAGGAAATAAAGTAATAATTCGAAATTATTTTGCCCAACTCTATGCCAATAAATTTGATAATCTAAGTGAAATGGATGAATATTTACAAAAATATAAGTTGCCCAGGTTAAATTAAGAAGTGAATTCTACCAAACATTTAAGGAACAATTGGTTCCAATCCTATATAAACTCTTTGGAAAAATAGGGAAAGATGGAACTCTGCCTAACTCTTTCTATGAAACCAATATGGTGCTGTTACCTAAACCAGGAAGAGTTAAAACAGAGAAAGAAAATTATAGACCTATTTCCCTGATGAATATAGATGCAAAAATCCTAAATAAAATCTTAGCAAAATGACTACAACAAGTCATCACTAGGATAATACATTATGATCAAGTAGGATTTATTCCAGGAATGCAGGGTTGGTTCAATATTAGGAAAACTGTTAGTATACTCAATTATATCAACAACAAACCTATCAGAAATCATATGATCATATCAATAGAGGCTGACAAAATACAGCATCCATTCCTATTAAAAACACTAGAGAGTGTAGGAATAATGGACTGTTCCTTAAAATAATTAGCAGTATCTATCTGAAACCATCAACAAGCATTATATTCAATGAGGAGAGGCTAGAGGCATTCCCAATAAGATCAGGGGTGAAATAAGGGTGCCCATTATCACCACTACTATTCAATATTGTATTAGAAATGTTAGCATCAGCAATTAGAGAAGAAAAAGAAACTGAAGGAATTAGAATTGGGAAGGAAAAGACAAAACTCTCACTCTTGAAGGGATGTGGGAAATCTGGGACACTATTACACTGTTGGTGGAGCTGTGAACTTATCCAACCCTGCTGGAGAGCTGTTTGGAACTATGCCCAAAGGGCAACAAAAATGTGCATACCCTTTGACCCAGTAATACCACTACTGGGTCTATACCCTGAAGAGATGAGGAAAAAGGGTAAAAACATTACTTGTACAAAAATATTTATAGCAGCCCTGTTTGTGGTGGCAAAGAATTTCCAGTAAATGTCCTTCAATTGGGGAATGGCTTAGCAAACTGTGGTATATGTATGTCATGGAATACTACTGCTCTATTAGAAACCAGGAGGGACAGGATTTCAGGGAAACCTGGAGGGATTTGCATGAACTGATGCTGAGTGAGATGAGCAGAAACAGAAAAACACTGTACACCCTAACAGCAACATGGGAGTGATGTTCAACCTTGAAGGACTTGCTCATTCCATCAGGGCAACAATTGGGAACAATTTTGGGCTGTCTGCAAAGGAGAGTACCATCTGTATCCATATAAGGAGTTGTGGAGTTTGAACAAAGTGCAAGTACTATTCCCTTTAATTTAGAAAAAAACAGATATCTTATTTTCTGATCTTGTTACCTCTTAGAATTCTCTTCTCTTTAAGGATATGATTTCTCTCTCATCACACCCAATTTGGATCAAGGTACAACATGGAAACAAAGTAAAGACTGACAGAGTGCTATCTGTGGGGGGGGGGGGGGAAGCAAGATTGGGGGGGAAATTGTAAAACTCAAATAATATCTTTAATAAAAATAAATCTAAAAATAAAATTAATGTTAAGGGGTGGCTAGGTGGCACAGTGGATAGAGCACCAGCCCTGGAGTCAGGAGGACCTGAGTTCAAATCTAAACTAGCTGTGTGGTCTTGAGCAAGCCACTTAACCCCATTGCCTTACAAAAACCTAAAACAAAATGAATGTTAAAAGGGGCAGCTAGTTGGTGCAGTGGATAGAACACAGGCCCTAGAGTCAGGAGTACCTGAGTTCAAATCCTGCCTCAGACACTTAATTGCCTGGCTGTGTCACCTTGGGCAAGTCACTTAACCCCATTGCCTTAAATTTAAAAAAAATATTTTTAAAGTTTTTTGCATGGCAAATGGGGTTAAGTGGCTTGCTCAAGGCCACACAGCTAGTTAATTATCAAGTGTCTGAGATGGGGTTTGAACCCAGGTACTCCTGACTCCAGGGCCGGTGCTTTCTCCATTGCACCACCTAGCCACCCCTAAAAATTTTTTTAAATGAATGTTGAAAACTATCTTTACATATAATTGGAAAATAATAAAATATTATTAAGTACAAAAAAATTGCCTCAAAGAGGGAATAACATACCCAGTCCATTGAGTATAAAGAACTCTTACCCTCCAGGAAAGTAGGAAGGGAAGGAGATAAGAAAAAGGTGTAGAGGGGTATGATAAAAGGGAAGGCAGATTAGGAAAGCAAAAGTTTATGAGGTCAAACAATGTGAAAGGAGAGAGATAACAGAATAAATAGGGGCAAGGGGGAGAGGAAGAAGAAATAGCTTAGAGGGAAATACAGTTAGCAACATTAAGTATGGAAAAAATTTTTGAACCAAGTTTCTCTGATAAAGGTCACATTTTTTCAAATGTAGAGAAGCAAGTCAAATTTATAAAAATAAGAGCCATTCACCAATTAATAAGTGATCAAAAGAAATAAGGTTTTCATATGAAGCAATCAAAATTAAAGTCATGAAAAAATGCTCTCATTTTTGATTGGAAAAATGCAAATTCAAATAGTTCTATGGTACTACCTCAAACATATAATAGGATAGAAAGGGAAAACAACAAATGTTGCAGAGGATGTGGGGGAAAATGAGCCATTAATGTAGTGGAGTTGTGAACTGATTCAGCTGTTTTGTAGACCAATTCAGAACTATCCAAGAAGAGATAAAGAAAAGGACTTACATGTTCAAAAATATTTATAATAGCTCTTTTTGTTGAGCAAAGAACAGGAAACTGAGGGGATGACCATAGTGTTGGGATGTGAACAAATTGTGATTATTTTGGAATACTATTCTGCTACAAGAAATGATGAGCAGAGGTTCCTCCTGGCTCGAGTCAGTATTCTGTCTACTGCACCATTTGGCTGTCCCACAGTGAAAGGAAGAAAGAATAGAATAAATGAGAGTGGGAAGGAATAGATGGAGGGAAATACAGTTAGCAATAGCAAAGGTGGAGAAAAAAATGACTGTAGGAAGTTACAATGGTGACACTCTAGAGAAGATAGTCAAAGTTCCTATACTCAAAGGCTCCATGAACTTATGATAAAGAATGCAATCCATCCCAGAGATAGAGCAAATGGTATCTGAACAGACTGAAGTATACTTTTTTCATTTTCTCTCACTATTTTTTGTGAGGTTTCTCTATGGGGGGGGGATCATGTTTATTTTTTTTTAGGTTTTTTTGGTGAGGCAAGTGGGGTTAATTGGCTTGTCCAAGGCCACACAGCTAGGTAATTATTAAGTGTCTGAGACTGGATTTGAACCCAGGTACTCCTGACTCCAAGGCCGGTGCTTTATCCACTGCGCCACCTAGCCACCCCTAGAATTTCTTTATAAAAATAAAACTTCACTTAAATCTGTGACTTGAAATGAAGACTCTAAGGGTAGCTGCCCCTGGATTATGTCTATTTTTACAAGACTATTGTAGCAGGATGCTCTCAGAAAAACCTGAAAAAACTCTTTATGAGCAAAACAAAATGTACTCTGTACAAAGTAACATTATAAAATTATCAGGTGTGAATGACTTAGCTGTTCTCAGTAACACAATTATCCAAGAGAACTCTGAAGGACTAATGAAAAATACTATTCACATATATGCAATGATATTAAAGTTTGATTTCAAAAACTTTAGGAAGCAGTTACAATCCTATTCTAGTATGCCACAGGCTAATGGAAAACTAACCTGTCCCATGCAGTTTATTTTTTTATTTTTTTTTTAGGTTTTTGCAAGGCAAATGGGGTTAAGTGGCTTGCCCAAGGCCACAGGGCTAGGTAATTATTAAGTGTCTGAGGCTACATTTGAACCCAGGCACTCCTGACTCCAGGGCCCATGCTTATCCACTACGCCACCTAGCTGCACCCCCCATGCATTTTAAATACTGGATGAGTTGCCCCAGAAAACATTCAGTACCTGAAAAGAATATATTTAAAGCACCTGTTACCCATAGCGAAGGGGGTCAGTTTCCACATTGAGTTAAGAGGAAAATAATGGAGATTGAGATGAGAAGACTACATTTACAAAGGACTAATATTGTTTGAAGACTATGTGTAGTGATTCTTTGATTCAGCTATTTAGAATTATAATTTATTCTCCAAATAATTTTTAATCTTTCATTAGTGGACTTGTTGAATATACTTTTATTTTTGCAAGGCAATGGGGTTAAGTGGCTTGCCCAAGGCCACACAGCTAGGTAATTATTAAGTGTCTGAGACCAGATTTGAACTCAAGTACTCCTAACTCCAAGGCTGGTGCTCTATCCACTGCACCACCTAGCTGCCCCTGAATATACTTTCTATTGCATTATGGTCTGTAAAATGTGCACTTAATTTTTGCAATTGTTTGCAAGACTTACTATCTTGTACATGGTCAATTTTTTTTTATTTCAGGTATCATGCAGAAAATGTATGTTTTCAAATTTTTAATATTTTCTGGGTTTTACCTCATTTCACATAACCTACAGCCTTCTCGCCCTGGAATTTCAACATGCTGGACTACTTCAACCACTAATGAGTTCATTCTGGAGCTTTTAGTCTGGGGATAGAACCTGGCCAGTCAAGTTTAAATCCTTTCCTGGCTTCAATACTCTACGAGACTTCACCACAATGCTCCTGCATAGGTACTCTGCCTATTGCTTTTTAGCTCCCTTTTTTTCTTCCTCCATTGGGACTGTCCTTTTGGTTCAATAAATGCTTGTTACCTGCTTCATCAAGTGCCTATCAAGTACCAAGAACTGAAAATACAAAGAGAAACATGAGAATCTCTGTCCTGCCTTTGGCTGGATTGATTCTTATTTTGTGCTTTTGTCAATGTTATCAGTTGTGTCTCTTCCATTAGACTTGGGATACTCTCTTCGCCCTATCTCATCCTACAGATGGGCAGCTCTCCAGATAGGGCACCCACCCACATTCCCTGTTGTGCTGAGCGAAAGCATGGACAACAGACCTACCTTTTACTGTTGCCACATGGTTGCTCTGCTCTTCAATCTAGTAGACTCCAGCCCTTTAAATTCCATAGAACGCTCCAAATATCCAGAGTGGTAGGGATGGGAACAGTCTCAATCAAGATTACAATGGGATTTCCAGACTGGCCAGAAACCAAATGATTCAAGTCAAGTCAGTCTGATTGGACTTCCCCCTCAATGGGTAAGTTCGGGAATGTGAGAGAACTAGACTAGAATTTCTTTTTTTGCAAGGCAAATGGGGTTAAGTGGCTTGCCCAAGGCCACACAGCCAGGTAATTATTAAGTGTCTGAGACCGGATTTGAACCCAGGTACTCCTGACTCCAAGGCTGGTGTTTCATCCACTGCACCACCTAGCCGCCCCTAGAATTTCTTTATAAAAATAAAACTTCACTTAAATCTGTGACTTGAAATGAAGACTCTAAGGGTAGAGGGACATGGAGTAAAAAAAATAAGATTGTAGTAGGAATAACTCTTCTAAGGGCAAAAGCTGCTGCTGCCCCCATGAATTGTGAAATTTCCTTCCTGGAAAAATCCATTGATAATTCTACCTGCCTAATAGCAGTGCAAACAAAAGACAGGAGTAATATATCATTAATGAAGGTTCATGAGACTTTTCAGTGGCTCTCAACATTTAGAGCCCAGAATTTTAGAAATGCTAATACACCATCCATAAATCATGAGGAATTATTTACCTTTCATTGCCCTCCAGGTGCAGAGGTACAGATCTGCCTTTAGACTTCAGGAGTACATGTCTAATGTCCATTAACACACTTTTAACGATCAATATGTTAAAAACAGACATAAAGGAAAGCTTCTTGCAAAGACAGTAGGGATAATAAGCCCTGGGAGGTCTATGAATCTTACCTTTTAGCCTTCTTAAAATATTTCATGGTCCATTAGCAATGCTACCCACTGAATCACTCACAGTATACTGAGCCTTCTGGATCATTCTGGAATTATCACCAGCTCCTTTAGGCTACTCCCCTTTCCCCATTACACAGTTAAGCCTTCACTAGATTTGTCAAATGCAAAATGGCACCTGATCAGTTTCTACTATGACCACAGGCAATCTCCTCTTCAGTCTTGACTTCTTTTTGCTTTGTTTTGGTTTTTACACAAGAGAATGGAATTATGTGACTTGCCCAAAATCACACAGCTAGGTGATTAAAGGTCTGAGGCCAGATTTGAACTCAGGTCTTCCTGACTCCAGGGCCAGTGCTCTATTCACTGCCCCACCCAGCTGCCTCCTCACCTTGACTCCTTAAATGCTTTTGAGATTTATTAATTGTTAGACCAGGTTGGAATAGGTATTATTAGAACCACAAAAGAACTTCTAGGGAATGGCAATAATTTCAATAGGGAAAAGTTCTCAGAACATAAAAACGTGTCTCATAAAATCAATTTTTATAACATGACAAATCAAGACAGTACTTGGGTTTCTGGCATGAATGACCTCAGTGGTCTACAGTTAAGTTTGAGGTATTTTTGTATTCCCATTATCACTTAAAAAAAAAGGGAACTCTTAGGAACTCCTTATTTTACTGAGCAGATAAGAATCATTCGTGATTAACATATTAACCACAATCAGGATGGAAGTTCATTATTAGCTATAGAAAAAAGGGTTTGCAAAGAAAATAGTGAAACAAAAGAGAAAGGGGAGTTTAACTCATTACGAGTGGCTTTTGGACCATACTTTAGCAAATGCTGGCAGTATATACATAATTAGGGTGCTAATTGCAAATAATTATTATCTACTCAAAGGCAAAGACCTAATGCTGGATTATCACAGACAACTCTAGGAGCAACAAAAATAACATTCTGAAGAACTGCTCCCCACTTACACCAACAACAATTGAACTGACTATAGAATGAATTTCAAGGATAACTACCTCCCATCCTCCCTACTAGCATGTACCTATTCACTTTTACAGAGATCTAAATTTTAGTGAGGATAATTAAGGAATTTTCTATTGAAAGTGTTTTCTCCCCTAAGCCCTCTTTCTCCACCCCTCCCCCGCACCAAAGACCCTGCAAAAATTTTACAGCATTAGCATGATTCCAAAGTCTTGTCTCCTCCCCCACTTATAATTATATAATTTCTTAATGACATTAAGGTGACTTTTTTTTTCAAAATCTGGCTATATTTAGAAGGCTACACAACCCTAAGAATAGGGTGAAATCTAAATGTCAAGGGACCACATCGAACTAAGGGGATATTGAGTAATGGCAAGATTACCAAGACTTGGTGGCCATCAATTAAATGATGATTCTCTCCAACAATAATCTAACACAATATTCCACTGTGAAGAAACATGGCCTTTTAAGTTTATCATACCATGATCAAATCATCAACCAAACTATGTTCAAAGGAGTACATCCACAGGGATCTTTTGGCCAGTAAGTTTGGCTGAATATTTGAGGAAATGGGAGGTAGAATAGTACAGTGGTTTTGGAGCAAGAGGATGTGGGTCCAATTACTGGCTCTATATTTATTATCTAGATGACCTTTGGCTCTGTGAGCCTCCATCCCTTCTTCTGTGAAAGGAGGGGCATAAGATTGAACTAGATGACCTCTGAGGTGCTTCCCAGTTCTAGATGGAAGATCTTGAAAAATAGGGATGGTAAGGATGCTGAATGAAATTAATGAACCTGGGAAGTTACAGTCAGTGACTCATTTGCTGGCTCCCTATTAAGCTTGAAGGGGATTATAAACACACAGAACAAGTGAACTGACAAGTAGCCTCTTGAGATGAATATTATTTCAAAACACCAAAGTTTTCAAAACTCTTATAATTTTGATGGTATAGTTGTAGGTCACACTATTCCCCCTTGGACTATACTGATAGCTTTTACAAAAATCTTATGGAAAAACTCATCTCTCTGCAGACAACTTCGAGGTGAGCTTCTCCTAAGATCAGTTATCCTCCAAACTGATACAGTCCAAAACAGTAAGGGTTCTCAAATATGTCTTTTACCAAAGTCTATGGGGTCAAAAATGTTACCTGTGGGAGTGCATATCTGACCAATTACATTAGTCAATAGGAAAATATGATTCAATATAAAATTACAAATTTTTGCTTCACATACAACCTTTCAGGGACTTCTCCAGTGAGGTCAAACTGTATTTGATTTCAGAGGATTGAGGGGACCATCAACCAAACAACATAACTTCCAGAAGAATGCTTTCTTTGCTTCCCTTGGCTTCCTTTCCTGCCAACCACCCACCCATTCCTCAAAGGATCCTCACTGAAAACATGTCCATGTTCAAGTGTAGACTGTGGTTGAGAGGGCAGTCATTAGCTCCAGCTACCCAAACCCACAAACAGAACTGGGAACCAGACCTCGGGTTCCAGAGTCAAGGTCTCTTCACTCAGTCACTTTCAAATTTAACAGAGTTGACTTGGGTGGAGATGGCACCACCCCGGTAACTGCCCCTCTTCTTCTTGGTCTTCTCATGTCGAAAGGACTTGCCTTTGGTGAACTTCAGAACCTCGTTGGCTTTCTCTCCCCAATCTCCAGCTGCACCCCGCTTAAGAAAATGAGAAAAGTAATCATCAACCAGAAAGGTTGGGAAAAAGTGATGTTATTACTTTTTTCTATGGCAGTTATTACTTATTATATTACTTTCTTCCTTTCTTACCTTGGCATCAAAGGAGTTGTCAGCCACCCGAGAGTCAACCTCAACTTCTTCTGACTTAACTCTCCGGAAAGGGGAGGATGCCCTTTTCTCTCCCTGAGGAAAAGAATTAAGAGTATAGGAAAAAGAGGCTGAATGAGCTCGGAAGTACTTTCATTGACACCCCCCCCCCCCCCCAGAGAAAGCATCCTCTAGTATTCATTGTTCGCTCACCTTCTTTGTTTGGGGAACTGTATTAGGGGTCTGAGGCTTTTGTTTCTTCACCTTAGGAGGAGTAGTAGTCTCTTGGCCAAGGCTAGCATCCTTTTTCCGCTTCTTTCCAGAGCCTACCGGGCACACAAGTTAGAAATATTCAGCAAGAAAGTCGTGAGGGTTCAATTCTATATCACTTTCCCCAGAACTGTCAGGGATTACCCATGTCATGACACAGACCTGGCTTGGTGCCTGTCTCTTTTTCCTCTTCCTCCTCCTTGTGTGCCTTCCCATTCTGCGGTGTTGGAGGGCAAGACCCATTGGCCACCAAGCTCTTTTTCAGTTTTGGTTTTTCCTCCTCCTCTTCATCACTGGAGCTGTCAGAAGATGAGCTACTCTTGGACTTAGATTTTTTTGCCAAGGCAGGTTTAGGAGCAGCTGCAGGTCCCACCTTAGTCACTTTGTTTGATGGTTCATCATCTTCACTACTAGAGCTGTCTGAGTCTGAACTGCTGCTGTCCTGGGGGGCTGCTTTGGGTCCAGGAGATGGTGTTACCTTGGGTTTGGGGACAGCTGCTGCAGCCTTAGTCCCTGGCTTCTTCTCTTCCTCACTAGAACTGCTTTCCTCTTCACTAGAGCTGCTGTCTGCTTTCCTAGGCAAAGGTTTCTGACTGGCCAGTTTAGTGCCAGTAGCTGGCCTGGCTGGTGCTTCCTCCTCAGAGCTGTCAGAGTCTACACAGAAAGGGAACAGTGAACAGATGTCACCACCCATGATCACTTGGTAGATTCTCCCTTTTCTCCCCACTCTTCCAACTCTCCAACACCTCCCCCCTCTATACCTGAGCTGTCTGAAGAGTTCCCAACAACTTTTGGAGTCTTTCGAGTCCTAGCTGGCTTGGGAGTAAGCTTAACAGCAACTACAGCTTTGGAGGCCGCCTTTTGAGAAGGTTTCTTCTCTTCCTCCTCTGAGGTGGAATCTGTAGGAAATCTGTGGGGGTTAGGATGGACCCACATCCTACCTAGGGAACAATTCTTAGCCCTTGGCTCTGTTCCGACCACCCTCCTTCCTTCCCACCAAACTTCATCAATAAGGGATGAGTGACAGTGAAAAGAATGAATAAACAAACACAAAACACCTGAGTCACTGTCTGAACTGGACTCTTTGCCTGTGGCCTTGTTTGTTGTAGTCTTGACCTTTGTGGCCTTGGCTGATACAGGCTTAGGTGTGGCAGCTTTGGACCCTCCAGCTTTAGCTGAAAGAGGAAAAATATCTCATTCCCTGGTCCATTCCAGGATTCTCACCCATTGCCTCTCATCCCCCAATCAAAAGCCACGCGCCCCCTTGGCCCCCCCCCCCACATACCTGTGGTTGCCTCCTCATCACTACTGTCCTCACTGCTATCAGAAGAGTCACTGCTTTCTTCCTCCTTCTTAGGAGGCTGGTCACTAGCTACTTTATTCTTAGGGGGCTGGTCCCCTCCCACCTTCTTTGGCTGGGTGCAAGGGGGTGGGGGGACAGAGCTGTATGGACCTGCTTAGAAGGACATAAGAGACCAAGAAGAAGAGATCAGTGACTGAAGTGCCATAGTCTCATTCTCCAGCTAATCAGAGAAACACTCTTTCTCTTTTAAAAGACTCCTGAGGGGCAGCTAGGTGGCACAATGGATAGAGCACCAGCCCTGGAGTCAGGAGAACCTGAGTTCAAATCTGACCTCAGACACTTAACCCCATTGCTTGCAAAAAAAAAAAAACCTAAAAGAAAAAGAATTCAAACTATACTGGGAGATTGGCTTCATCTGGTTGTTCTGCAACCTAAAGATCCAAAGAGTAAATATATGTTTATATTTTCAGTTTTCATTCAAAAGAAAAAAAAATTCAAACTATACTGGGAGATTGGCTTCATCTGGTTGTTCTGCAACCTAAAGATCCAAAGAGTAAATACATGTTTATATTTTCAGTTTTCATTCCATCATCTCCTGACACACTGTGTATGCTCTTAAAAACTCAATCCTGGGTCCTCAACTTTAACTTTTCTCACCATTAATCTTACAACCACTTATATCACCAATGGCATCTTAATTAAAACATATATAGACAACTTGAAGTCATAATCTTTCCCCAAAACCTTTCACTCTTCCAAATGTCCTGGTTGTTGTTTAGGGCACTATAGCCTCAGTAATACAGGTTTATAATCTTGAAATCATCCTTAATTCACTCTTTTTCTTCATTCAATCATCAATTCTATCCTCATTAAATCTCTTCACTATCCACATGTACAACCACCATGATAGGGTCTGTCTCATCTCCTTTCACACTTGGATTATATGCCTCTATTTCTCCTAAGGGTTCAATCATTATCTCCATGGTGATAATTCCCTGAGCTATAGATCCAGACCTACTTTCTTCTGAGCTTATCACCAATTGTCTTTTGATTTAGATCTTAATATCTCAGAACTTCCAACTTATTTACAAAATAGAATCCATTATCTTTTCCTCAAAAAAGCTCCAACCCAACTCTTGCATGGACTCCAACATCCTCCAAGTCATACAAGTTTCCACTCTCACTTACTCCACAGGTCCACTTGGTCAGCAATTAAGTCTCATGGCTCCCTTTTCCACATCACTCACAAACCTATCTTTTCTCCCTCCTCATATAGCCACCATTTTTGTATCACCTTTCACTTTACTCCCAAGAATTTTCTGATTGGTCTTCCAATCTCAAGTCTCTACTACTCAATTCCTCCCCTATTTAGCTGCACTAAGTGATTTTCCCACAGGACAGGAGTGCCCATATCATTTCTTCCCTTATTCAGTAAAATCTGGCAGCTCCCTTTCAACTGCAGGATCAAATGCAGACTCTGTTTTCTGATTTTTAATGCAATTCAAAGCATGCCCCTTACTGCCTCTCAAATCTTTTTGACACTTTTCTAACATCCAACCAACCATAATCTTACGACCCTGGGTTCTTGCTGCTCCTAACACAGTGCTCAATGTCTCTGACCCATCTGTCTTTGGTGTTTAGAATGCTGGTTCACTGCCCCTAACCTCCACCTGTTTTACTAACTTCCTTCAAGAATCAGCTTTAATTCCCCCTATACAGAAGACCTTTCCTGTTCTCCCACTGCTAAAGCCTTGCTCTCTGAGATGACTTTCCCTCTACTCTGCATCAGATCTTCTCTGTACTTGTTTTTCTGGATTTTGTCTCTTCTTTTAGAGTGAAAATCACTTGAGGACAGAGCTTCTCACTGTGTCCCTAGTATTAAGACTAATTCACCTTCTTGCTTCCAAATTTCCCCTCATCCCAACCAGAGTTACCAAAATAATCCTACTTTAAGGCACAAGTTCAACTATGTCACTCCTCTGCTAAAAAAAAAACTCCTTCCAATATTATAAGATCCAAATTCATCATCTCAATGCCAACTTCCCTTTTCAGATTTTTTTCCACCTTACTACTCCCCTTCCAGTATGCTAAATCTGAGCCAAACCATACTACTAGGTGTTTTATTCCATCTCCAATTTCCATGCCTTTAACAAAATTCCTCCCTTCCAAATCTCCCAACACCTGACTGTAGGACAGAATTAAAAATGTTAAAGTATTTACAAAGACCTTTCCTCACTTTTTTGAAGTATAGGCAACCCAAGCATTAACATCTTCATGATACAGGATGAGGAAATAGGTTCTGAGTGCCATGAGATAAATGTCTCCTAGCTGCAGACCTAACATTCTTTCCACTAAATAAAGTCTACAGTCAAGGTTCCTGGTTATTTAATGCTCATGTGAGGTTTTTAAAAAAACCTAACAAATTCCAAAACCATAGTACCTTAGAATATGCTATTCTCACATTCATCTATTCCATTCCACCAGTCAAAAGAAGAATGGACTGAATCACTTTTTGTTCTTCTATAGGGAGGAAAGCACAATCATTGAGTCAGGTCAAAAGAGCTTCCACAAGGACTGGAAATTGAAATATAAGAAGACTTTATGCCTCTGCATCAAGGCCCCAACTCAGTTACCATGAGCAGAAAAAGGACAAAACATAATCCATTTTCAGGACAAGCCAGAGAAGGAATTCAGAAGCTCTTACCCTAGACTCATTCTGGGAAGCTGGGGTGGCTACAGAGGCCTGGATAATGGCCTCCTTTATTATCTCACTCACCCTGCTTGGACTTAACAGGTTTTCCCTTCTGTTTCTGTCCTTCTTCTTCACTGGAGGAATCCTCACTGCTGGAACTCTCTTGGGCAGCTTTCACTGGGGTCTTGGATGGAGCTGGTTTCTTCAGTACAGCCTTAATGACAACATACTAATCAATACCAATCCCTGGCAATGGGGACCCCATCCCAAGGTTAAAGAGATTTACCTTTTTGAGTGGAGCTGCTGCTGTCTCCTCATCTGAGTCACTGCTACTGCTACTACTGCTGCTACTTTTACTAGCTTTGCCATTGGCTAATTTGGAGGTGACCTGGGCAGTTGTTCCTGGCAGGAAAAATAGGACCAATTCAATTCATCTTTTAAATGCCTACTTTGTACAAGGCTCCAAACAAGTTAACAAATAAAACATTTCTCCATTTCTCCAATTCCGCCCCTGGCCCCAAACAGCAAGAACAGAAATGTTACTATCCCTAATGATTTAGGGGATGAGTATGTTAAGAATTACTCAAATATCTCTAATCATTCTAATTAAATATCTGCCGAAGTTTACAGCATGTTCTCCTGCTCCTCATCCCCATTTGAAGTATCAGAGAAGTAATAGAAAAAATTTTCTCTTCAATAACTATTTACCACCTTCAAAGAAATCCCTGGTGACAGCCAAGTGGAGTACCACAGGAGTAATATGAGCATATAAATTGAGGGCAGAGACAATTCCAAGACCCCCAGGTCACGTAAGGACCAAATCCTTTGCCACCCTCTTTTCTAAAGAAATACCTTCCTTAAGGAATGAAAAATACCTGGCTTTGCAAGAGTCTTAATAGGAGGCTTAGCTGTGGCCTTGACTGGAGTCTTAACTGGGGTCTTAACTGGAGTCTTTGGTTTCTGTTTCTTGGTAGCTTCATCCTCTGAGCTGGAGTCAGAGTCAGAGTCGGAGTCGGAGTCAGAGTCAGAGTCTGAATCTGAGTCAGAGCTGGAGCTTTTGGCTTTTGAAGGCTGAACTGCCTTGGGGGAAGGTTTGGCAGCCTTGGCTGGGAGCTTGGCTGCCTTCTGTTAGGAGAAGGAACAAGGATTTACAAAGAGGTTCTAGGTGAGCAGACTAGGGCATTCTGGAATAAAGCAACATGAAGAATCCTCTTCCCACAACCCTGACAACATCCAGAACAAGTTCACAACAGAAAAGATTTCCTTTTGAATAGTATTTTGTATTGAGTCCTATAGCAGACATCATGTGCTGTGTCCAGTTCCTCATCTAGAACCCCCAGATTCTAACCTGAGCAGACTTCTTCTGGCTCTTGTTGTCTTCTTCACTGGAATCCTCACTGCTACTACTACTACTACTACTACTCTCTGCTGTTTTGGCAGGAATAGATGATTTCCCAGGCTGAGGAGATGTACCAGGTGGCTTGGTAGCTGGGGAGGAATATGGAATTGGTAAGAATTAGGCTTCTGAGCAAGCTGAGAACTCTTCAAGAAAGAGAGAAGAACCTTCAATATGCCTTAGCTAGAAACCAAACACTTGAAAAGTGCAACTCTTCTTCTCTCCCCCCCATCATCCCTCACCTAGTTTCTTGGATGGAGGTTGTTTAGCTTCTCCTTTATGATCACTGTCACCAGAAGGTGTAGATTTCTTGGCTTTCTTTGTCACTGGTCCATTATCCTGAAACTTCCGTTTTTGAGCTTTGGAAGACCTACTAGAGAAAAGGGTAAAGTGAATTTTTAAGAAGAGTTGGCCTATGACCCAGGATGAAATATAGAATTAATAGGGACAGAAGGAACTTACTTGAGCCAGAAACTATAGATGTCCAAAAGAGAAGTGGCATTGGGATCCTGTTGGGCCTGAAAGGGCAGAAAGAGGCAGAGCTGACATCTTTAAAATGCTGGGATTTTTGCAGTCATACCCACAAAGTTCTATCTCATTAAACTGGTCTACTCTTATGAACTTTTTTGATTATAATATATTTTAGGCAGCACTGCCATCTTCATATCTGCCAATGTGATAAGCATGCCAGTATGTTTTCATATAGACAAATGCAAATTATCAAACACTTACTTAACTTAGCACCTACCATATTCAAACTGCTAGGGATACTACAATAAAGACAAAGATCCTACTTTGTAAGGAACTTACAATTACTATCAAAGAAATAGCATAATGGCAACAAGGGAAAGGTCCAGCTAAATTATGATAACTATTAAATGCTTGAATTAACTGACTCTGAGGAAGAAATCATTTCCAGTTAGGGAGGGGGGATTCAAGAAAGAATTCGTTGCAGTGTGGTCTGGGCAAAGCCATAGAAATAGCAAATGGCAGGAGAATGGCAAATAGAGAATAGTTCAACTTGGCTGGAATAGAGAACAAGATTTCAAATTTATATCGTGCTTTAAAGTTAACAAAGCACTTTCCCTATGACCCCATGAGGTAGTAAACATAAGGATTGCTTTTTTTTAAACATCAGAAGAAACTGAAGTTGAGTAACTTGTCTATTAGCACAAGTCTGCGGCAAGACGTAAAAAAAAAAACATTCTTTGTCCTTTCTAAATTTTGGGCTTGCAAATCAGTTATTAGGAAGCACTTATTTCTACAAATCTTCAATAAACTTTAAGCCTGATCTACTGAAACAAAAAATGTCTTCTGTAAGGGAGGGGTAAACACAGTGAGGGAGAGAGAATAAGATGGTCTTTGATAGAGTCACAGATTCAAGGGCACTGAAAATGTTGCTCAAGCTGAAAGTGGAAGAATTGAGGAAGCCAGGAAAAAAAAAAATCAACCTAAAACGTTTACTACTATGTGCTAGATATGATAGGTGCTGGGGGCACAAACAAAAATGGGCCATCCCGACCTCAAGAACTTTACAAGCTAAGTAATAAGGGTCTAAACTGGTTGCGGTCAAAGTGGTAAGGAGACCGGTGCTAGACCGGTTCTAACTGAAAAAATGTTCCCAGAACTGCGCCAGGGCCATCCCAGTGGGTGTTCCCAATAGGAAGGTGTAGATCCGGCTCTTCTTAGCCAACGTTCAAGTACAATTAACCTCAGAGCCGACCAGCTACCATCAAAGGAGCCCGCCGCTCCCCGGCACACATGCAGCAGCGCCGGAGCTGCCTCAGTTTACCAGACCGGAGCTCCGCGCCCGCCAGGGCGGGAATTAAGGGCTTTATACAAGAGCCGGGACCCGGGGATGGCCCTGCTGCCCAAGGAGCGCCTTTCTCGGGGCCCACGAGGCCCCCGTCACCATTAGGCCCGGGAAGGACCACGTGCTTTCCTCTCCCCTCTGGCCGGGGCGTAAGATCGCCCGTTCGGCCGCGCGCGCGGAGACTCACGGTGCCCGTCGCCTTGGCAAATTTGCTCGCAGCCTCCGGAAACTGGTTGTCGCGCAGGAAACCAAGCACAAGAGGGAACAAGTCGCTGGGCACCACGCGTAAGACCTCCTGCTCCGCCATCCTCTAGGTACGGATGCGTCAACGGCGCGACTTAGAGTCGGACGTCGCATATAATGACGTCTCTCAGGGAGGGTACCGTGAAGGGAACCGGATGTGTCGTCACGGCCCGGCGCCGGAAGAGGCGGGCGCTTAGGACTTCTTTTCCTTCGTACTGCCCACCCCCCGGCCCATCCCAGATAACTTGGTAAAGAAAAAGGCCCGTCCTGAGCATGCGCACTTCTCGTCTCGTGGGTAAAGGCGGGGCAGTGGCCTCGCCGCTCCGCCCTCCCTGCCGCATTGGCGGGAAAGCTCCACTGTGGCCTCCGCTGCCTGCTGGTCGGCTTTGGGGTCCCCGGGCCCCTGCAGTCGAAGAGTTTGTGTCGGTCCGGGCTCGCGGCTCAAGCTCTCGAGGCCTCGTTTTCCTCGCCGGGGGCATGAGAGCCCGGGGCTGCTGTTGGGCCAGCCTCGTCCCCACCCCGACGGCGCCCGGTGACCGGACCCCGAATCCATCGGAGACGTGTGTGCAAACTGGGTGATAAACGATCCCGCTGGGCTCCTCGGGGAGCCCCCTCCCAAGACCCGTATGGAGGCAGAGCTGACGCCCCTGAAGATGGGGAGCCCAGCCGGGGTGCGCACTCAAGTGCTTGTGGACTGGCTGGCTGGGCTGGGGTTGCTTTCCAGTAGTTCACGGAATTGAAAAAAAAAAATCTCATCTTCAGTTCCAAATTCAAAATTGAATTGAAAATATATAAAGTCATGCGAAACAAATTCTCAGGTGGGGGAAGGAATGAAAAAGAGAGTGAGAGAAATAACAGAGGACATAGCGCCATAGCGCCCTAGGTTCCAGGAATTCTGGCCATTTACAAATATCTCATCTGATCCGGGACTATCTTTTATCATGTTATTATCTCCATTTTAAACACGAAAAAACTGAGACAAAAAGGTTAAGTGATTTGCCAAGGGTCACATAGGAGTATCTGAGGTTGATTTGAACTCAGGTTTTCCTAACTTTAGGCCTGACGCTCTATCCCATTGCCCCACCTGGCTCCCTGAGTTCTGGAGAAGTAACAATTGTATTTGACCAAAACTCCTTTGTAATTGCAGCTGTTCATTGTGTTCATCAGAATTCCACAATCTTTTAAAGTTGATTATAATAGTTATTATTGCATAAATTTTTCTCCTGGTTCTGCTAACTTCACTTTGCATGAGTTCCCACAAGATTTCCCCAAGTTTTTCTGAACTGATTCCCTTCATCTTTTCATACAGCACAAGAATGTTCTATCATATTCGAATATAGTAACTTATTCAGTCATTCCCCAATTGATAGGCATTCCGGCCATTTCCAACACATAAAGCTGCTAAAAGTGACATCTTTGGACCTACTATCAGTAACTGAATCAAAGGGTTTAGAGAATAGTTCCAAATTGCTTTCCAAAAAGGTTGGACCAGTTCAAGAGTTCCATCATCCTAGACAATCTGATGGCTCTGAGTCAGAAGCTCAGAGTTCTTTTAATATGCATTTTTCTAATTATTAGTGATTTGGAATATTTCTCAATAACTATTAATAGTTTGGGGCAGCTAGGTGGCACAGTGGGAAGAGCACCAGCTCTGGAGTGAGGAGTACCTGGGTTCAAATCCGGTCTCAGACACTTAATAATCACCTAGCTGTGTGGCCTAGGGCAAGCCACTTAACCATTTGCCTTGCAAAAACCTAAAAAAAAAAAAATAGTTTGGATTTCTTGTTCTGAAAAGTGGCTATTTGTATCCTTCAACCATTTATTAATTGGAAAATGGCTCTTTTTCTTATAAATTTTTAATCAGTTCCCCACATATCTTAGAAATAACAAACACATTAATTGGATTTAAGTAAACACTACAACTAGTATTTCTGACAAAGGACTCATTTCCTTTTCTTTTTCTTTTTAAGTTTTTGCAAGGCAAATGGGGTAAGTGCCTTGCCCTAGGCCACACAGCTAGGTGATTATTTTTTTTTAATATTTGTTTATTTATTTTAGGTTTTTGCAAGGCAAATGGGATTAAGTGGCTTGCCCAAGGCCACACAGCTAGGTGATTATTAAGTGTCTGAGACCGGATTTGAACCCAGGTACTCCTGACTCCAGAGCCGGTGCTTTATCCACTACGCCACTTAGCTGCCCCATTCATTTCCAAACTATAAAGAGAACTGAGTCAAATTTATTAAAAACAAACAAGTCATTCCCCAATTGACAAAAGGTTAAAGGATATGCATTGGCAATTTTCAATAAAAAATAAATCAAAGCTATCCATAGTCAAATGAAAAATTAGAGAAATGCAGATAGAACATCTCTGAGGTATCACCTCATACCTCTCAGATTGGCCAATGTGACCAGAAAGGATAATGATTAATGTTGGAGGGTATGTGGGAAATCTGCATTGTTAGTATAGCTGTGAACTCATCCAACCTTTCTGGAGAACAATTTGGAATTATGCCCAAAGGACAATAAAAATGTGCATACCCTTTGATCCAGTGATGCCACTACTGGGTATCATGAAGAGATCAAGAAAAAGGGTAAAAATCCCACGTGTAAAAAATTTTCATAGGGCACAGTGAATAAAGCACCGGCCTAGAGTCAGGAGTACCTGGGTTCAACTCTGTTCTCAGACACTGTGTGGCCTTGGGCAAGCCACTTAACACAATTTGCCTTGCTTTAAAAACCTAAAAAAAAAAAATTCATAGCAGCTTTTTGTTGTGGCAAAGAATTGGAAATTGAGCAGATGCCCATCAACTGAAGAATGGCTGAGCAAACTGGTATAAGTCTGTGATGGAACACTATTGTTCTATAAGAAATCAGGAGGGATGGGATTTCAGAAAAACCTGGAAAGACTTGCATAAACTAATGCTCAGTGAGATGAGCAGTACCAAAAGAACATTATATACACTAACAATATGGGATGATCAACTATGATGAACGTGCTCATCCCATCAGTGTAATAATCAGGGACACTTTTAAGGGATTTGTGATAAAGAATACCATCTATATCTGGAGAATGAACTATTGAATTTATTTTTGCTAGTTGTACCATTTTATTTCTTTTTGTTTCTCAAGTTTTTTTTTTATTTTACAATTTGCCCCCTAATCTTGCTTCCCTCCCCCAGCCCCCACAGAAGGCAGTCTGATAGTCTTTTTTTTAATATTTATTTATTTATTCTCATTTTGTACAAATAATGTTTTTATACATTAATAAAATATTTTTGTTTAAGAGTAAACAAAATACCCCCTCCCCCAAAAAAATACAGACTCGCTTCAGCGATAAAGTAAAGGGGAGAGAAAAAAATTAAAATTAAAAAAATAATAATAGTAATAATTGTAGGTATGGCCAGGTGGCGCAATGGACAGAGCACCAGCCCTGGAGCCAGGAGCACCTGAGTCCATATCTGGCCCCATACACCCAACAATCACCCAGCCATGTGACATACAAGCCACCCCAACCCCACTGCCCTGCAAAAACCAAAAGAAGGGGAAAAAAAAAGACATAAAATAGTAATAATAGTAGGGGTGGCTGGGTAGCAGACAGAGCATTGGCCCTTGAGTCAGGAGCACCCGGGTCCAAATCCAGCCTCAGATACCCAAGGATCACCCTGCCATGCGTCTCCAGGCAGGCCACCCAGCCCCATTTGCCCTGCACCCCCCAAATAATAATAATAATAATAATAATAAAATGTGATTCAGTCTTTGTTCCAACACCAACAACTCTGTCGCGGGTGGATCACATTCTTTATGATAAGTCCATTGCAAAAGTTACTTCCATATTTTTCCACTGTTGCCATTGCTGATCGCAACTCCCTCCTTTCTTATTTCTCCACTACCATGTACTATATTTTCTCTCTCCTTTCACTCTGACTCTGATGTAGGGTAGCTAAGTGGCACAGCAGACAGATCCCTGGTCCTGGGGCCAAGAGGCCCTGAGCCCCCCTACCACCGCTTAGGCCCAGAATCCACCTGGCCCTATGGTCCCAGAGAGGCCATCCAATCCCAGCCCCTTGCAAGAAGTAAAAAAAGAAAATGTATTATATCTGACCACTCTCCCCCCCACAGTCCATCTTCTGCTCCATCTATCACATTCCCACCTTCCCCCTATCCCCCCTTCCCCCTATCCCCCCCCTCCTTACTCCAGGTGTCTATACCCCATCGAATATATATGCTGTTTCCTCTCCTAGCCACCTCTGATGAGAGCAAAGTTTTCCCTCATTCCCCCTTGCCACTCCCCTTCCACATCATTGCAATAGCTCATTGTAATAAAAAAAAATCTTATTATATGAAATATCTTGGCCTATTCCTCTCCTTTTTCTTTCTCCCATTACATTTCCCTTTTTTCTATTGACCCCATTTTTACACCATATTTTATCTTCAAATTCAGCTTTCTCCTGTGCTTAAAGCTCCTTCTACCTGCTCTTTTAACTGAGAAGGTTCATATGAGTATTATCAGTGTCATTTTTCTATATAGGAATACATGCAGTTCATCATCATTAAGTCCCTCATATTTTCCTCTTCTCCTCCAATCTCTGTGCTTCACTTGAGTCCTGTATTTGAAGATCAAACCTTCTGTTCAGCTCTGGGCATTCCAACAGGAACATTTGAAATTCCCCTGGTTCATTGAAAGTCCATCTTTTTCCCTGGAAGAGGACATTCAGTTTTGCTGGGTAGTTGATTCTCGGTGGCATTCTAAGCTCTTTTGCCCTCTGGTATATTATATTCCAAGCCCTACGAGCTTTTAATGTAGTTGCTGCTAAGTCCCATGTGATCCTGACTGCAGCTCCACAATATTTGAATTGTGTCCTTCTGGCTGCTTGTAATATTTTCTCTTTGACTTGGGAGTTCTGGAACTTAGCTATAATATTCCTGGGGGTTGGTTTTTTGGGATCTCTTTCTCAGGGGATAGGTGGCTTCTCTCCATTTCTATTTTGCCCTCTGCTTCTAGGATGTCAGGGCAATTTTCCCATAGTAATTCTTTGAAAATGATGTCAAAGCTCTTTTCCTGATCATGACTTCCAGATATTCCAATAATTTTTAAATTATCTTTCCTAAATCTGTTTTCCATATCAGTTGTTTTTTCAATGAGATTTCCTTCTAATGTTTCATTCTTTTGGTTTTGAAGTATTGAGTCCTGATTTCTCATAACTTCATCAATCTCCCTGAGTTCTATTCTTTGTCTGAAGGATTTGTTTTCCTCAGAGAGCTTTCTTATCTCATTTTCCATCTGGCCAATTTTGCTTTTTAAAACATTCTTCTCAATAACTTTTTGAACTGTTTTATCCATTCGACCTAAGCTGTTTTTTTAGCATGCTATTTTCTTCAGCATTTTTTTAGATTTCCTTGACTAAACTGCTGACTTCATTTTCATGTTTTTCCTGCATCTCTCTCCTTTCTTTTCCCAGTTTTTCTTCCAACTCCCTCATTTGATTTTCAAAGTCTTTTTTGAGCTCTGTCATAGCCTGAGCCCAATTTCTGTTTTTCTTGGAGTCTTTAGATGAAGGAGCTTGTGCTTCCTCATCTTCAGACTGAGTGTTTTGATCCTTCTTGGGCTCACAGGCAAAATATTTCTCAAGGGTGTTCCTCTTTTTTCTCTGCTTGCTCATTTTTCCAGCCTGAGCCTGGTTTTAGGGTGCTTCCTGAGCTTTTGGGACACTCCCACAAGGGTCTCAGTGTGTGAGGCTCTGTCCTCCCTCCTGGTCTGTGAATGACCATAAGCGCCCCCCTCTGCTAATGGGGCTGAAGGGGGGGGCCCTGCTGTTCTATTGGGGGGGCCTAGACTGCGATCAGGATCTGAATGTGTTCAGAGCCCCAGAGTCCTGTTCCAGGGGCAGAGGACAGAGCTCTACAGTCTCTCTCTCTCTCTTCACTCCCCTCCCTAGGTTCAATGGGCTCATGCCCTGGGGGCTCTGCCTGCTTCTGTTTCCTGGATCTGGGCTGTGGTGGCCATGCTGCTAGCTGTGTACCCTGAGGGCTGGGCTCCATGTGCTCACTCTGGCAGAGGTCCCCCGCTGTTCCTCTACTTTGTCCCCAGTGCTCCTTGGGGTGCAGCTCAGGAGACTCCCCCACTGCTGTGAGCTGTGGCTCCCAGCACCCTGGGGCTCCCTCCGGGAGGCTGAAGTTCTTTGGCTCTGGCGGGCCACCCCTCTGGTGGGTCGCCCCACCAACCCTGGGGGAGCAGAACCTTTCTGCTCTTTTCCAGGTTACCTTAAGTAGGAGAACTGCCTCACTGGGTCCCTCTGTGGGTTCTGTCTCTTGAAAATTTAATTAGGGTCCTTAGTTTCAAAGATTTATGATAGAGCTCCTAAGACATGATCCGCTCTTGTTGCCATCTTAGCTCCGCCCCCCCCCCCCCGCAGCCTGATAGTCTTTACATTGTGTTTCCATGCTATATTCAAAGTTGAATGTGTTGAGAAAGAAATTAAAAACTTAAGAAAAAAATAAGATATAAGAGATAGCAAAATTACATAATTTTTTAAAATTAAAGGTAATAGTCTTTGGTCTGTTTAAACTCCACAATTCTTTCTTTGGATACAGATAGTATTCACCATTGCAGTTACCCTAAAATCATCCCTGATTGTTGCCCTGATAAAGTGAGTGAGATCATTAATATTGATCATCAACCCTATGTTGCTATTAAGATATAAAAATGTTCTTCTGGTTCTGCTCATCTCATTTAGCATCAGTTTGTATAAATCCTTCCAGGCTTCCTTGAATTACCATTCCTCCTGGTTTCTAATAGAATAATAGTGTTCCATAATGTACATATACCACAATCTGTTCAGCCAATTGATGGATATTGTCAATTTCCAATTCTTTGCCACCACAGAGCTGCCATGAATATTTTTGTACAAGTGATGTGTTTACCCTTTTTCATGATTTCTTCAAGGTACAGACCCAGTAGGAACTATGGAATTTAAATGAAGACCAAAAATTATCTTCAATTTTTAAAAGTTGTATATATTATGCAGTTTTGCTATCTCTAACGTTTTCATTCTTCCTTATGGATCTGATTCTTCTCTCACAACATAACCAATTTTAATCTATGCTTATCATGGATGCAAATGTAAAACCTATATCAGATTATCTTCTGTTGAGGGTAGGGAGAAGGGAAGGGAGGAAGAAAAATTGTAAAACTCAGAACCTTGCAAAAAATATTTAGTACAAGCTGAGAACATGAAGTAAAAATAATATGGAAACATCTTGCCTCAGTCTAAAAATTAGACAGATAGATAGATAGATAGATAGATAGATAGATAGATAGATAGATGATAGAGGAACCAACCTCACTTTCTCCTCTAGAGTCATCAGGATCTAGTGGCCAGATTTGAATCAGGATGACTGGATGGCCCAGGATGCCCAGCAATCAGGGTTAAGTGATTTGCCCAGGGTCACAGCTATTAAATGTCAGGCTTCTGAGACCAGATTCTAACTCCCATTTTACTTACTCCAAAAGGCCACTGTTCTATTCACTGTGCCACCTACTTGGTAGAAGCAAAACCTATTCATAGATGACAGGTAACTTCTTCCATACGCCACTAAATAGCTTATGATTGTTAGCATTTGTCTAAATCATACTCATTATGAGTTTATCTTGACAAATAGTGAGACATTGGCCTCTAGATAGTTTCCAGTTTTTCCAACTACTTTTGTCAGTTTTTGCTCTAATAGCTGGAATCTTTGGGTTTAATCAGACACTAGACTACAGTGCACTTTGCTTCTGTATATTGGGCATAATCTATTCCATTGATCATCCTCTCTATTTCTTGTTCAGTCATGTCTGACTTTTTGTAATTACATTTGAGATTTTCTAGGCAAAGATACTGGAGCAGTCTGCCATTTCCTTCTCTAACTTTACATTATGGGACACTGAGGCTATCAGGGTTAAGTGACTTGCCCAGGATCATACAGCTAAGTGCCTAACACTGAATTTGAACTCAAAAATATGATTTCTTCTAACTTCAGGCCTGGCATTCTTTCCTTTCTGTCATTAACTGTTTTGGCCATCAGCTTTATAGAATAGTTTGAGATACAGTACTGCTCTTCTGCCCCCCCCCCCCCTTTTCATTAATTCTCTTGAGCTCTACAATTTTTTGTTCCTCTAAATTTTTTTTATTTTTTAATTCTATAAAATAATTCTTTGGTAGTTTGATTGGTATGGCACTGATTAATTTAGGTGATAGTCCTTTTTTGGTCTGTCCATTAATTAATATTGTCTGATATTTAAATGTCTATTTGCGTGAAGCATTTTCTAATTATATTCATAGATGGTTCCAAGGATACACCCCCAAATGCTTCATAGTCATCATAATGGAATTTCTCTATCTCTTCCTGTTATGTTTTGCTGGTAATATATAGAAATAGTAATGATTTGCGCAGGTTCATTTTCTAAACTATGTTGTTGCTAAAGTTGTTTCAATTAGTTTTTCAGTTGACTCTCTCAAGATCATATCAGCTGCAAAAAGTAAATTTTGTTTGCCTATGCCTATTTCATTTCTTTTTCTTAACACTACAGCTAGCATTTCTAGTACAATATTGAATAGTAATAGTGATGGCCATCCTTAGCTCACCTCTGATCTTACTGGAAATGTTTCTATCTTATCCCCATCACAAATAATGTTGACTTCTTGGTTTTAGGTTTGGTTTTTTTTACCATTTTAAGGCTCCATTTATTCCAACACTTTGTAGGTTGTTTTTTAAACAGAGACAGATATTGTATTTTGTCAAAAAAATAGTTTGAGAATTTTTGTTGGTTATTAATATGATCAATTATGTTGACAATTGTCCTAATATTGAATTGGTCTTTCTGGCAAAAATCTAGCCAGATTATGGTTTATGATCTTTGTGGGCTACGTTGCTATAGTCTTCTTGCTAGTATTTTATTTAAAAATTTGCATCAATATTTATTAGGGAAATTGGTCTATAGTTTTCCACTTTGGCTTTCCCTGGTTTAAGTATCATGATATTATTTTTGCCATAGAAGTAATTTGGTAATACCCCTTCTTTACCTATTTTTAAATTTTTATTTATTTTTTTGGTTACATTTTACGTTCCAAATTGTATCCCTCCCTCCCTCCCCAACCAGCACTAGAGAAATCCATCATTTTGACACAGATATACATAAACACACAAAGACACATGTATGTGTGTGTATGAATATATCTATATATTCACACACACACACACAAATATAAAAACCATACTATGCATACTTCTATTTATCATTTCTTTGGAGGAGGATAGAGCATCTTCCTTCATAGTTTTTTTGTGGTTAATCAATCACAGTTCTTCAAACAATATTGCTCTTTTTTGTATACAATGTTCCTTGGTTCTGCTATCTTGATTACTTCATGCAAGTCTTTCCATGTTTTTCTAAAATCAACTGGCTCGTTATTTCTTACAGACAGTTGTATTCCTTCACATTCATATACCACAAATTGTTTAGCCATTCCCCAATTGATGGGCATTCCCTCATTTCCAGTTGTCAGCACAAAGAAAGCTGCCAGATATGACAGAACATACAGGTTTCTTTTCCTTTTTCCCTGATCACCTTGGGAAACATACCTCAGAGTGGTACTGCTGGGTCAAAGGGTACAGTTTTATACTCTTTGGGCATAATTCCAGCTTGTTTCTCTAATAAATCAGTTCCCCATTCCACCAACAATATATTAGTGTTCCAGGTTTTCCATATCCTCTCCAACATTTGTCATTTTCCCCATCATTTTAGTCTTTCTGACAAATATGAAATGATAGTTCAAAGTTGCATTTCTCTAACCAATAATTATGAAGCATTTTTTCACATGACTATTCAAAAAACTGCCTGTTCATATCCTTTGACCATTTATCAATTGGGGAATGACTCGTATTCTTATACATTTAACAAAGTTTTCTATATATATTTGAGCTATGAGACCTTTTCTGAGAAACTGTCTATAAAATTTTTTTTCCAATCTTACTTTCCTTCTAATCTTCACTACATTGGTTTTATTTGTACAAACCCTTTTTAATTTAATGAAATCAAAATAATACATTTTACATCTTAACAGTGTTCTCCATCTCATTCATTCAAAAGTTCTTCTCTGATCCATAAGTCATGTTCCATGTTCTTCTAATTTTCTTATATTTTCCTTTATATCTAGATCACTATCCATTTTGACTTTATCTTGGTAAATGATGTGAGATATTTGATCTATACCCAATTTCTTCCAGATTGCTTTCTGGTTTTTCCAAAATTTTTAAGTTTTTGTTTTTATTTTTTTTGGTTTTTGAAAGGAAGTGGGTTAAAATAACTTGCCCAAGGTCACACAACTAGTAAGTACCAAATATCTGAAGCCATAATTGAACTCAGGTCCTCCTGTGCTCTAGGACCAATGCTCTTTCCACTGTGCCACCTAGCTGACCAAATAGTGAATTCTTATCCCAAAAGCCTAAATCTTTGTTTTTCAAAGACAATGTCACTAGTCATTTACTACTGTGTATTATAAGTCTATTTTGTCCACTGATCCACCTTTCTATTTCTTAGTTAATATCAAATAGTTTCCTTTACATTTTATTTTTCATTAATTCTTTTGATATTCTTGACTTTTTATTCTTTCCAAGGAATTTTATTATTTTCTGAGCTCAATAAAATGATCTTTTGGTGATTTGAGAAGGCGTTATGAATAAGTATATGTTTGGGTAGAATTGTCTTTTTTGTCATATGGCTCTGCCCACCCACAAACAATAGTCCTCCAGTTTTTAAAATCTTTAAGTTCTTAGGTTTATATTGGCAGGTATAATCCAGTTATTTTATACTCTAGTTATTTTAAATGGAGGCATCTCTTATTATCTCTTTACAAGGTTTGTTGGACTTAATGTTGATTTATGTGAGTTAATTTTATATGCTGTACTTGAGTAAACTATCAATTGTTCCAACTAACTTCAGTTGAATCTCTAGGATTTTCCAAGCCTATCACCATATCATCTACAAAAAAAAGTTACCTCATTGCCCATTCTGATTTCTTTCATTTCTTTATCTTCTCAATGCTATCACTAGCATTTATAATTCAATATTAAATAATACTGGTGATACTGGGCCTCCTTATTTTAACTCGATGCTATTGGAAAGGCTTCTAAATTATCCCCATTATAAATAATGCTTGCTGATAGTTTTAAGTAATATTTCTTATCATTTTAAGGAAAATTTTATTTATACCTATACTCAAGTATTTTTAATAGGAATAAGTTATAATTTGTTAAAAGCCTTTTCTGTATCTATAGATGATTTTGTTACTATGTTAAGTTTTCCTTATGTTAAACTATCCCTGTGTTTTTGAACTCATATTCATTAATGGAATTGGTCTATAGTTTTGTTTTTTGCTCTTTCTGCTTTATGTATCAGGACCATATCTGTTTCCTAACAGGAGTTTATTAGATCCCCTTGATTTTTTATTCCAAATAATTTAATTTTCCTATTTTGTGCAAACAGTTTTATGTAGTATTGAAAATAATCTTTAAACATTACTAAATTCATTTTTAATCTATCTGGATCTGCCTGGCCTCACCCACAGCCCCTGTCCTTCGGGATTTCATTTATGACTTGTTCAATTTTTTTCTATAATAAAGTTAAATATTTTATTTCCTGTTCTATGAATTTGAACGATTTGTTTTGTAAATATTCAGTCATTTAATTTAGACTCTAAGTTTTAGCTGGGCAAAATAGCTCCTTATAATTGCTTTTATTTTTTCTTAGGTTGAAAATTCATTTTTTATTTTTGGTATTTATAATTTGATGATTTTTAAAAATCTATTTTTGTTAGTTCAATGGGTTTTTTTACTTCCAGTTTTGTTACTCTCTCTGATTTTAAGGATTCCTAGAAGTACTTGAGGGGTTTTATTTTGATGGCATTCTATTTTAAAGTTGCATGACTAATCATTAATCTGCTCTTTCTTATTGAAGAAAGCATTTAAAGATAAAAACTTTTTCCCTCAGAAGCTAAAGCTGCATTCTACAAATCTGATATGCTGTCTCATTGCTGTCCCTATCTTTATTAAAACTATTGTTTATCATTCAGAATTTAAGTTCTTTAGTTTCCACTTCAAGCATTAGATTCATTATTTTGATCTTTTTCAGAACTGCCTGCCCTCCCCAACCCCATATTAACAGGTATACCTGTCATTTTCCAGATTAAAAAAAAATAGAACCAAAATAAATTAAGTGATTTAACTTGCCCAGGACCACGTTAAAGACTGTCTGAGGCAGGATTCAAACCCTGATTTCAAATCCTGGACTTTAAGGAGTAGAGAAAAAAATTATGACATCACTCCACTCCTCTCTTAAGTAGAAAACTACCCCAATAAAACTAGTGACTTACTTCCTAGCATGTGACCATATCCCAAAAGAGGGGAAACTATCCTTAAATTTTAACAAGATTCTTTAAAAAAGATGAGAAAACCCTCATTTCCCAAACTAGCCAATCCTCAGAAACTTTTAGACAGTCAAAAATGCCTATTCAGAGTTATATCCAGTGATTGTTTCCACAAGGGTAGGCAACAGTAGGAGCAATGAACCCAAACAAAGCAGGCAAGCACACATGGCCAAGGGTAAGTCAAAGATATCCCTTAAGTCCCTAGAGGAGAGAGACTAGGAATCAGAAGCACAATCAGGTGCACTGGTGAAGCACAAAGTAGATAGGATCTTTTGAGGATGGAAATATATAGCAACACAATAAAGATTTTCCTTTCTTTTGTTTATTGATCTGCATAGTGATTTAGACCTTCCCCAAATGAGGAGCCCATGCAGTAGGCACCACCCACTTCACAAGGAATGCAAATTTTGTTAAATACTTTTTATAAAAACAAAACTTTTTTTAGAAAAATCTCATTTTACTTTTTTTTTAATTTCACTTATTTTTCCATTTTCATTATAAAACAGCCATCTCACTAGCAGCTCTTTCCTCCTCATCCAGAAGCAAAGGGTGCTCCAGAAAGGCGAGGAGGAGGGACCTCTGAAGGGACAAGGGTTGGAGGCCTAGGGTTACCTCCGAAGGTTCTTCTGGGCCTGTTTTAGTAATGTGTCAAAGTCGACTGAATCAAATTTGCTCTTCACCGGGGCAGGGTCAAACTCCTCCCAGTTGGAGTCTACAAATGCAGAGGGAAAGACTGATCCTGGGCAAGCTTGGAAAATGACTGACCCCCCCTCCCAGTAAGTATCAAGGAATCAGACACACTACTCAGCCCACTTTTAGCTTTTCCACCACCTCCAAGGTAGATTCTGGGCCAGGGGTAAAGAGATCTTTCTCAAGTCTATCCCCTGGTTCTTTGGGCTTCAGCTGCCCTCCAAGGACAAATGGGTTAAGATTTGCCAATGCCTCAAGTCCTAGCCACACCACCCTGGATCCCCAGTTCTTAGGCCTCTCTACTACTACTCACCCAAATCTGCATAATTCCTCTTGCAGAACTGCCTTCGGCCCCCAAAGCAGAGGTCAAAGGGCTGCTCGCCTGCCCTCCGAAGCTTGTGACCACTCTCAATGGCTGCAAATGCCTCTTCGGCATATCGGTAGGTGACAAAGCCATAATTGTCACTTAAGAAAGATGAAGAAAGGATAAGAAGGGATAAGATCTTAAGGGACTGACTCCTCACCCTCCATCTCATCATTCCAAAGATCAGAAATAAGCTGCCTGCTAACTCTTCAAATGAGTAGAATGACAACTATGTTGGAAAGAAAAAGTAGCTTATAAGGGGCTGAATGGTAGAATGGGGGAGGGGATGTTTCCCTCTCCTCCAAAACCAATACTTACCCTTCAAAGCGGAAGTGAATGGTACATTCTTCTATCTCTCCAAAGACTGAGAACCGGTGTTTCAACTCTGACCGAGTCATGCAGCCTGGAATCTTCCCAATGAAGACCACCCTCCTTTCCTCCTGGATTCAGGTAGTTGGATACATGGGAAAGCAAAGACATTAGCCAGGACCTCTTTTCCCTCTATTACTCTATTCTTAAGTAGAGGGTAGTACGCTATATCCTTAATTACATTCAAAATATACTTTTCTCCCCACCCTATTACCCTTAACTCACTATTGCACGTTCCTTCTGAAGAATTTTCTGCCTTTGGTAGTGGTCCTGGGAATCATAGTAATCGTACCTAAGCAGGAGAGGAATTGCAGACTAGGTAGGCAGGCCAGGGACCTGACTCATGGGAACCTTACTGCCTATATCAGCTTTTTCCCCCCACACCCTGATCCAAGACACCACCATTCTGGTTTCACTACTCCAGAGACTTCTCCAGCCTATACTCATACTTACCTCCTTCTCCTATTGCTCCTCCTTCGGGGAGATGGAGAACGAGACCGGCTCCGAGAACTGGATGAGGATGAAGAAGAAGTAGAAGTAGCAGAAGTGGAAGACGAGGAAGAGGAAGATCTACGTCGAGAGCGTTCCCAGGAATCACAGCTGGACCTAGAAGAAGATCGGGCACTACGGGAACAATGGGACCTGTACCTGGAAAATAAGAAGACTCTGTACCTTTAGTTAAATCTTCATATCTGTTCTGTCCCTGAGACATCCCCAACCCACCATTTTCCATGGTGGATGGGCACAAATCTAGATTAAATATCAGAAACCTAAGTTCTAATTCAGACTGTTGCCTCCTCTTTTCCCAGTTAATCATTCACTAAGTGCCCATTATAGCAGGCAGATACTGTGCTAGGAGCTGTGGATAAAAAGGAAAAAAAAATTAAAGTTTCTCTTTTCAAAGAGTTTAAATTCTACCTGGGGATACACTCTCCCCTTGCATTTTGGTTCCAATTTCCAAATCGTAAAGTAGGGATAATGACACCAAGCCTGCTTTTCCCTCAGGGATGTTTTGAGGACTAAATGAGAAAAGATGTAGAAAAATTTCTCCAAATTAAAAGAAAACCCAAAGTTTCTTTTAATGTTCAAGATAAGCCAAAAGCTAACTTGGAAATTAGAAAGACAATTACAAATTTAAAGGCATTTCTACCAGACAGTCCCATAGAAAGGGGCATTTTCTATCAGTATTCAGTGGTAAAACCATTTACTGACTCCATCTAAAGCATTCTAACTTGTATGGTTGGTAAGAGCCTGAGACTGCTTAATCAAGTTCCCAAGTCACAAATGGCATTTCCTCAGCATCAACTGGAAGGACAACCTCCTTCCTCAATCTTCTCAGGTCAGATCATATATGAGTAAAGTAACACCTCTCATAAACATTTCCTCCTCTTCTCTGCCACTACCTGAGGCAAGTCATTATGTCCCCCCAGGCCTCTCTGCCTCATGTCTCTCCCCTTTCAAGTCTATCCTCCACAGAGCTACCAAAATGATCTTTTTAAATAAAGCACAAATCTGCCCATATCATTCCCTTCCTCAAAAACTCTAAGATGAAGTATGAAATACTTCCTATGGCTTTTAAAGTTGTTCACAATCTGGTCTCTTCCTGCCTTTGCAAGCCTCTCACATTCTTCAACTTCATGTACTTTATAATCCACCAGCCCCCACCCCACCCCCTCAGCTATTGGCTTCTCCCTGGCATAAACCTCAAATTTGGGAGCTGGGGGAGGGAAGAAACCCTTCTAAACCTGTAGATGGAGCCTTGTGAACAAGTAGTGAGAAGCCCAATGTTGTGTGTTACATATCTTGCCACACAGAATTGTTTGCTGCTTGCTGCCTCCCCTTATTGGGATATAAATTCTTCAAGGACTTGAACTTTACCTTTCTTTGAATCCCAAACACTTATTTTCATTGTCTGACACAGAAAGTTAAGTGCTAATGGATCATCTACCCAAAGCTCCTCCAGAAAGGGGAGGAACTTAACCCAGCTTACCTACGCCACCTCTTTGGTGGTGGGGAGATGGACCTGGACCGAGAATGTGAATGGCAGTGGGACTGGGACTGGGACCTGGACCTGGATCTGGAGGATGAAGAGGACAAGGAGGAAGAAGCCTCACTGGCCCCATTAGAGCACGAGCGGCTGCTGCGGCCTCGCCAACCCCGACCTGGAGGGCTGGATGAAGCAATGGTCTTCTGATAGCAGTGCATTGGCTGTTTGGCCAAAGGGCCAGAGGGAGTCCTAGTGTCATCATTCCGGCCAGGTGAAGCCTCTGGGGACAGCAGCACAGAAGGGTGCTGGACAGGGGTAGAGGTTGGGGCTGGAGGGGTTGCTTCCAGTTCTTCACTAGTCCTATGGTCCAGCTGCTGTTTCTGACCCATGGATGGGCATGCCGGCAAGGCAGCTGAAGGGCCCAGAGAAAGAATAGGTTTAATGGTAATATCTTGATGTCGTTTGACATTCCAGCGGGATCCCAATTCAGGCCCTGGGGCCACTGTAGGGCTTAGGATGCAATAGTCATGGTCCCCAGAGCCCACATGAATTGGGCTAGGACCTGGGACCCGACCTCGAAGCCGAGCTGCAGCTGCACGTTTGGCCTCTGTGTTTCCCACTGGCTTCTGTATTCTATCTTGGGTAGGGGAATCAGGGGACCCTGGCTTGGCCAGTAATGAGACTGCAGCCAGAGGTTTCCAGAGCTGATGTGGTGGAGTGGCAGGAGGGGTTAAGCCTGCAGGAAAGAAAAGAGAAACAATTTAAATTATCCCATCACCAAAATAGCTGCATGACATATCCAACATGATTATCTAGCATCAAGTGCTGAAACCCAAAATCTGGGGCTTGGATACTCCCCTCACTCCCATTACTCATACCTGCTACGTTGGCCAGCTCTGGGGCTTGTAACCTATCAAGAGGTCGCTTTTCCTGGGAGTTGTCCATCCTGCTAGGAAGAGATGAGAACCTAGCTAAAGTCTCATTCCATCTGAGGAATCCCTTGAACTGTCTGTTCTAACTACAACCAGGTAAGATGCAGTATCTCCACCATTCCCTCTGTCACCAATTCTTTGAGGGATAAAATGCTTCTTTTCTCAGACCCTTGCGAAATGAAGAAAGCAGCCACCTCTTCAAATGAATGTCTCAAGGACAAGATAAGTAACACAGAATGTTCTTAGGGTGAAGAGAGGAAGAAAGCTGAGCTCTGAGAGGAGGAGGAAAAGGTTTAAGTTGGAGACTTGTCTTCCCCCAAGTAGCCACAAGGGAAGCTCCAGGCCAGCCAAGAACTTCAGTAATGAAGTACTGGGAGGGTGGAAGAGGGGTGGTGGTTGTGAAAGGAAAGTGGCTATGGGGATATTTGGGAGCCCAAGTTTCATGCTGGCTTATTCTCACACTACACCCTCAGTCAGAATAAGCATAAGGAGGGATTCTCTAACTCTAAGAAGCAGAGTTACTTCAGGAGAAGGGTTCATCAAGACAACCACTAGCAACTAAAATCTATGGAGAACCCCCATTTCATACTAACCCTGAGTTTCCTATAGCTAAGGTATCAGCAGGTCCCACTGGAACACACTCCTTTTTGACTGCAAAGAAATCAAACATCATTAATAGCTCAAATGAGTACTAAAGGTCAGGATTTAAAAATTAAATAATAATCCAGGAAGAATAAGCTTTACATTTCTGAGGTACCACCTCATACCCATACCTCTCAGACTGGCCAATGTGACCAGAAAGGACAGTGATCAATGGTGGAAGGGATGTGGGAAATCTGGGACACTAATATATTGTTGGTGGAACTGTGAACTCATCCAACCTTTCTGGAGAGAAATTTGGAATTATGCCCAAGGAGCAACAAAAATGTGCATACCCTTTGATCCAGCAATAACACTACTGGGTCTATACCCTGAAAGAGATTATGAAAAAGGTTTGTAAAAACATCACTTGTACAAAAATGTTCATAGCAGCCCTGTTTGTGGTGGCAAAGAATTGGAAATTAAGTAAATTTCAACTGAGGAATGAATGGCTTAACAAACCGTTGGTATATGTATGTCATGGAACACTATTGTTCTATTAAAAATCAGGAAGGATGGGAATTCAGGGAAGCCTGGAGGGATTTGCATGAACTGATGCTGAGTGAGATGAGCAGAACCAAAAAAACCATCGTACACCCTAACAGCAACATGGGGGTGATGATCATCCTTGATGGACTTACTCATTCCATCAGTGCGACAATCAGGGACAATTTTGGGCTATCTGCAATGGAGAATACCATCTGTATCCAGAGAAAGAATTGTAGAGTTTGAACAAAGACCAAAGACTATTACCTTCAACTTAGAAAAAAAAAGTTATCTTATGTAATTTTGCTATCTCTTATACTTTATTTTTCTTCCTTAAGGATATGATTTCTCTCTCATCACGTGGATCAACGTATACTATGGAAACAGTGTAAAGACTAACAGACTGCTTTCTGTGAGAGGTAGGAAGCAAGATTAGGGGAAAAACTGTAAAACGCAAAATAAAATCTTTCTAAAAAAAAGAATAAGCTTTTAAAGCAACATATTCAATTGAATCCCATCCTGCTCTCCTTTCCTCTGTATCCCATGCTCAGTTGATTCTCATCCTGCTTTTCTTTCCTCTGTATCTCTATCTGGAATGCTATCTCTTAGGGGCTGGGTCTAGATTTCGTTCAGGGAATAGCCAAGCAAAGGACCAAAATACCTTACTGAACACTGCCTAAACACCACAGGCTACACTGTTGATAGAGCTATGAATTTGAACAAGCACTCTGGAAAACAATTTAGAATTATGCTAAGAAAGTGAATGAAATGCCAAAAACCCTTTGACCAAAAAGTATCAATGTTTTGACAACTTGGATCTCAAAAAACCAAAACAAAACTATATATACCTTTTAAATTTAATCTGCACAAATTTTTCTGTTACTTTAAGTCTTAAGTTAATCAACAAAACAATTACATCAAATCTTAAATTTAGGGTTTTTCCAGTTTCCAAAGTATAAGTGTTTACACTAAAAATATGAGCCCATCAGTTTATCCTGCCTTTGACCCAGATAATCTATTGCTAAGCAATTATCCCAAAGAGATCAAGGAATTAAAAAAAAAATGATGGTATAGGGGCAGCTAGGTGGTACAGTGGTTAGAGCACCAGCCCTGGCGTCAGGAGGATCTGAGTTCAAATAGGGCCTCAAGACACTTAATTGCCTAGCTGTGTGACCTTGGGTAAATGACTTAACCCCACTGCCTTGAAAAAACAAAAAAAAAGACACTTCCTAGCTTGGTAACCTGGGGCAGGTCACAACCCTCATTGCCTTGTATAAAAGGAAAAGAAAAGGTTAAAACAAATTGTGGTAGGTAACATAAAGGAAAATTATTGCACTACAAGAAACAACAATGATAAAAAGGACACAGAAAGATTTGCTGAAAAAAAGATGCAAAGCAAATTAAGATGAATCAAAAAGTTAGCCATCATAATTAAAGAATTCACCTTATTTGAAAGAGGTTAGAGGGGCAGCTAGGTGGCAAAATGGATAAAGCACCAGCCTTGGAATCAGGAGGACCTGAGTTCATATTTGGCCTCAGATCCTTATTAAATGTGTGACCCTGGGCAAGTCACTTAATCTTGATTACCTCCCCCAAAAAGTTAAAAACAAAAGAGGTTGGAGATTGTGAGTAGGAATCTTAGCGTACAATGTTGGAATTGGGTGATGTCTTGTCTAGATTTGAAACTTTTTCCTCTATATTTTTATTCTTCCTTCAAACAAGGCAAAATTTAGTGGGAATACAGATGATATACAGAAAAAATCTACCAATAAAATATTTTTTTCTTTAAAGAAATAAAAGTGATCAGAAATAGATTTGGGTGGAAAATGAATACTGAGAAGTATGGAAAAACTCCTATCAACTAAAGAGTGAAGGTAAACAGAACTCAGGAAACATTGTTTAAAGGCAAAAATTTACACTGTTAAAAAGCAACAAAAAAATCCTAGAATGATGTGCAATAAAAATGACTGAGCTTGCTATTAAAAGAGAGGAAATATATACCTGCCCCCATTTTTGTAAAGGTAAGAAATTATGGGTTTGGGAATACTGGATATAAGGTGAGACTAGGATAACGTGGTTAGTTTTGGCTAAACTGCTCACCACCACCACCACCACCACTACCACTTTTTGGTTCTTTGTTATAGAAGTGGTGCTTTGGCTAAGAAGTAGAGAGCTCCATGTTTGGAAATGAAAGTGATGTAAAAACAAAAAAATAAGCAATAAAAATTTTAAAGAAATTAAAAGAATGAATGTAGTAGGAAAACCAACAATTTATCCCACTCTACTTACTACCTACCCTCCCAAAAAATAAAAGGGAATTTGCTATTCACCTTCAGATTTCTCGAATTGTTCTAGAAGACTGGATAGGTCAGATGCTTCAATTCCTACAGCAAGAAAGGGAAGAATGTATATAGCTAGAACTACTTACTGGTGAGGGACAAGATTCTATTTCCATAGCCACCAAAGCATCCAAGAGGCCCTTAACACTTCCCTCTTCCCTCCCCAAAAAATTGGGAAAGAAAGCTAACTAGCTGGATCTCCCTTACCCATTGCAAGCCTCCCCCAGAGAACAGACTAGAATATGCCTGTTCCCAACCACTCACCAATCTCACTGATAAAAGCTTGTACCACATCCTCAGAACCCTGGGTGTGTGTGGAAGGCAGAAAGTTGAGTCTCCGAAGTCGGGATGGATGGACACTAGACATCTTGACCACTTGACACTGCTTTGGCCCAGTGGCATCTGCAGGGACAATTGGTGATTCGCTACACCTACTCTCCTTGGCTTCAGACTGGGCCTTCTGGGGGGCAGAACCTTCTGGCATGGGTTGGCCCTTTGGGAGCATTGGCTCCTCAACAGGAACCTCTTTCTTTCTGGCATCTGGGCTCTCTGGAGTGGCCAACTTAGGTCTGGGGGACAAGGACCTCATAGGTTGCTGAGCTGACCCTTGCTTGACATCTACTCTTGAGAGTGCTGCCTGAGGGGCTTCCTGGGAAGTTGGCACAAGATTAGGTGACAGAACCACAGACACTGCATTAGAGGCAGGTACACTATCATGTGCCCCAGTGGAAAAACTGTCAGTAACCTGGGTGGGTAGGGGAGTAACCTGGGTGGGTAGGGGGATGCTCTGAGCCAGGGGAGGAAGAGGTGGTGGTGGAGGTGGTGGTGGTGGAGGTGGTGGCGGCAATGCGTTTGGGGGCACAGCTGACCAATAAGGAGGCTGTGGGCCTGGACCCCAGCCCATAGACCCATAAGAATGATCAGAACCATATGCTGTCACTGGGGCAGGAGGTAAGGCCCAAGGCACAGCAGGGGTAGTGGGTACTGGAAAGGCATTGGATGTGCCTGGCACTGGGGGTGGCAAACAAGGATAGTTAACAGATGGTGGCACAGAAGGGTAGCAGGGCCAGGAAGGCACTGGGGCAAATTGGGGATAGGGATCAGGAGGCCTTGGGAAACAGGGTGGGGGGAGGGGTGGCAGAAGCAAATCAGGCATTGCCTGCCCACTAGAGGAAAGCTGCACCATGGATGGCATTCCTGGGCCACCTGAAAGGGGTGGCATTGTGGGTGGCAGAACTGGAGGCATTGTGAGGGGAAGAGCTGCTGTGGGAGGCACAGTTGGGGGCATGGGTCCGGCAGGAGGCACAGCTGGGGACAAGGAGGGGGGCATAGATTGCCTCGCTAGAGATGTGTGTTTGGCTGGCAACGGTAGGTCAGTTTCAGTGGCAGCCAAGCTGGAGGGAATGGCAGCAGCAGTCGGCTTGGGGACTGGCTGCTGGGCTATCCTCTGCCTGGCCGTGCCAGAGGCAGTGGGCTGCTCAGCTGTCTTGGAGGGGACAATGAGGCATGGGAGGTCTGCTAGCTCCGTGGGTGTCTCTGGGATACTGGGCCACTTTCCAGCAGGGGTTTGGGGCTCTGGCACTTGCTCATCTGCTTGGCGCTGCTGCCTTCGCTGCCAATACTCTGATAAACTCAAAGGTCGAGGTTTGGCTTCCGGTGGCCCAGGATTGGCACTGCATTCTGCCTTCGAGGGGCTTGAGACCCCCTCACTTTGGGGGCTGGTGACCTCAAGGCTTGGCTCCAGGGTCTGTGACTGATCACAAAGCCCTGAGGCCAAGGACATTTCAGAACTGCTTGAACACAGAGTCAGTGGCTCCTCTTTGACCAGGTCAGACTGACCAATGGGACTTGGTGGGGCAGAGTCAAGCTCGGCTGAATCTGGTTTTCTTAGACTTGACATCAGTTTGGGTTCGGCCACCCTGGCCCGGAGCTTTCTCCGACCACAGGATGACTGAGTCATCACTCTGGAGACCCCCTGAGAGGGTGGTTCTAAGGACTGGCTAGCAAAGGTGGACTGGCTTCGAGAAGAGGACCTGAGCTTCCGAACATAGGTTCTGTCTCCATCCCTATCTGGGGATGCTTCATTCTTCTTTCTCCGACTCCTATGGCCCCTCTGGCCTTTCTGTGTATCTGAAGATGATATATGTGTAGAGGGTTCTTTGGGGCTATCAACAGAGGCCAGCATCACTTCATCACTAGGCAGGACTGAGCATGCTAGCTCCTTCTCTCTCCCTTCTTCAATATTGCCTGGGACTGAGGATTCTTTCTGAAGGGACTGCTCCCCATGCATGGGGACCTCAGCTTCCAGATCAGACTCTAGCAGCTTCTGTGTAACGTCAGTCTCCAACTCTTCCATGGGCTGGCCTGGAGGAGGGAGATGGCGCAGAACCACTGGAATCTCCAGAGCCTCACCAGTCATAGACCCTTGGCCTAGGATCTCCAGCACCATACCCCCTTCAGCCAGCATCAACTCTTCAGTCTGTTCCTCATGCTCATCCCCAGGGGAGTCCAAACAAACTGTGAAACTTGGCAAACAGTATGGGTGCATGGCCCGTACCAACTCACTTAGAGAGGATATGCTTTCCTCTCCAACCAGGGTAGTCTCCTCCTCTTCTTCATCTTCCGGGCAGGCCAGATGCATAGGGAAGTCTTCAGTTTTATCTACAGAGGGGCCCACTGTTGAGACTCTGTCTCTGTCAAGTCCAACATCTTCTTCCTCCTCTCCATCACTGCGCTGGAGAGGGGAAAGCTGACCCCACCGGGGCCGGGATCTTGAAGTCTTCCTTCCTGGAATCTTTGGGGAAGAGGTCTCCAAGAAGGAAGATGGGGAAAGATCCCAGGAGGAATCAGAGAGACACATCTCAACCTATATGGAGAGGGGAAAAGTGAGCAAGTCAGAAGGGAGAAAAGTCACTGGAACTGAGGAGCAAAGAAGTCACTGAAAATAAGGAGCAATCTCCTAGATTTGGGTGGTTTGCCCAAGACCACACAGCTAGGTAATTATTAAATGTCTGAGGCTGGATTTGAACTCAGGTCTTCCTGACTCCAGGGCCAGTGCTCTATCCACTGTGCCACTTAGCCACTCTTAGGAAAGGCATTTAAAAAAAAAATCCAGGTTGTTTATTTTTGGATGTTTTTTGTAAAGATACTATTTGTAATTCACAACCCTGGCAATCTATTCCAAGCTCTGCCAATTACCAGCATTATGATATTGGGCAAATTACTCTTTCTGCCCAGTATTAATTTCTTTTTTTTTTTTTTAGGAACCCTTCTAGTTCTTATTTTAAGCCAGATGTTGGTCTTTCCAGACTTGACTTAATGATTCTTCATTGGGCTCCAACTCACTTTACTCACCCTGCCAACAGCAGGAGTCATATTGTGTGTCTTGGGTCCCCACTGGTCTTCCATATCAACTTCTGGGGATGATCGAGAAAAACCCAGCAGTTTGTGCAACTAAAGGGGTACAAAGAAAGTCAATCAGTCCCTGGCTGGGGGGGGGGGGGAGCGGGAGCAGAATAAAAGTAGTGGTCACAGGAGAGCCAATCACTCTAGACAGTTTTCTTCAGCCACTACAAATGATTCCATCCCCATTTCTGTGGTCCATCCCTGTCAAAGACAGATAATGGTGATCAACTGATATTACTTGGCTCCTATTCAGAGACTGGGACCCTCTGGGAACACAAGGGCTAAATATATGATGAAATGACCCACAATAAGATTAATCACACAATCCCAGCTATGAGCATTTGTTCTATCCATGGAGCAACACAGCCAATAACCTGCAGCTTAACACTAACCGAGGTGCTCTCTCGGGGAGATGCCAGCAACTCGGAGTCAGGAATGGTGTCAAAGGGTGAGGGATTCTCAGAGTCCGCATTGTCAAGTATCTCAGTGAGAGCTGTGAGCAGAGATACTTCATTCTGGTCCTCCGAGGTCAGCTTGCTCTGCTGTTCCCATGGGGAAAAAAAAAGACAGTTGGTTACAACCTGCTTATCACTGAGAAGGTCCATAGGCAGAAAGTTCAGATGCCACACATCCCCATGTCAATCCCGCTTGGAATCCAAAAGACTCACCTCCCCAACCTCCCAAGTCATCCCCCTAAAGAATGAATGTTACAGGAGTAGATGCAGAAAGATGGGTCTGAGAACAAGGACTCTTGGGTTCTATTCTTGCCATTTCTTCTATGTCCTTCGATTACTTGGAACCGACAACTATAGACTCTAGAACTGGGATACTTAATCTTTGTAGCATCACAGGGCCATCTGGAAAGCTAGTGAAGTCTAAGGACCCTTTTCAGCATAGTGCTTTTAAGTGAATACAGAGGATTACAAAGGAAATCAATAATATGGAATTTATGATCAAAATTTTTAAGAAGACATTTATAGACTCGAGATTATAGATCTTTTCCTGCCTCCCTCTACAAAACAGGACACCCTCCTATCCCTGAGGTTCATCCCTACAAAGACAATTATGAAACAGCCAATAAGGTTGCTTGATTCGTTTACACCATATATTCAAAGTACAAAAATCAAAATATATTTTGTTACTTTTTTTTTTTTAGGTTTTTGCAAGGCAAACGGGGTTAAGTGGCTTGCCCAAGGCCACACAGCTAGGTAATTATTCAGTGTCTGAGACAGGATTTGAACCCAGGTACTCCTGACTCCAGGGCCGGTGCTTTATCCACTACGCCACCTAGCCGCCCCTACATTTTCTTACTCAGTTATCTTCCCACATAAGTTATTTCTTGAATTCAAGTGACCCAAGGCCCCATAGTGCTGTCAGGGGAGTGCCCTAAGTTTCAAGTCCAGAATCAAGGAACCCTGGAAACTTAACAAGCTCTTTCCTATAAGCCCCTCTTCTACTATAAGCCAATTCCCTCCATTCTCTGACCTCCTGGCTACTTGGAGTTCCTCCTCACCCCTTACTACCTACCTCTCCAACCCCACTTAAGTCTTCAATGATAGAGATGATAGAGGCATCCATATAACTTTGCATGGTCTCCAACAGGGACTTGTCCTGTAGGAACATCTCTTCTTCAACTCCTGCTTCATCATCTCTGTCCAGGTCAAAGAAATCATGCTGGGACAGGCTGAGGAAGTCAGCTTCCTCTTCCTCCTCCTCTTCCAGCAGAGCCTGGAAAACAAGAAAAACAATTTTCACCATCACCCACCTAGTTCTCCCTAAGCCATTATCTTTTTGTTCTTTTGGGTACAAGGAATGTAGGGAAAAGAGGGGGTATCAGAAATACATTGAACTTACTGGAGAGACCCTGGCACCATGAAGCTAGAGCAGAAAGGAATGGCTTAGAGGCTAGAAGGTGGGCCCAGATAAATGGGCTCATTATGAAAGCAATACAAGATCAAGATCATGAAGGAGTCTGGTTAGGTTCATAGCAATATTAGGTTTGTTTATTTTTTAAAGATTTTTATTTATTTTGAGTTTTACAATTTTCCCCTTAATCTTACTGTGTGGCCTTGGGCAAGCCACTAACTCCACTGCCTTGCAAAAGCTAAGAAAAATATTATCCTTAGTAAGCTACTATATCCTCAGAAAACTTCCATTTTCTCTTCTGTACAATGGAGTATAATACCTAAACTGTCAACCAAGATAGCATCTCTTAAAATATGTCTCTGAAGAGGAAAGGACATAAGAAATGACCCCTTGTTTCCAGAGGTCACAAAAGAGTCTGAGAAAGGCAGGAAGATCAGTATATGGTTGGAAGATTTTGGCCTTGACACACCCCAAACTCCCCTGGAAAGGAGCAGACACAGTCCCTGTCAGCCTCATTAGGTAGGAGTCACTAGTCTGGGCCTGCTGTGGGCGTGGGTGAGGACCAGGATAGGCCACTCCTAAGGGAGTTAAATGGATGGGCCATCTTCTGCTGCTCCATTTGAAGAATAGATGCCAAGGCCAAGAGTAAACTGAGCAGATTCTCCCTATGGGTTATTTTGTGTCTCCTCCTGAGCTCCCTCTATCTCCTATCACACACAAAAGTTGTGCTTCCTTGAAGACTAGAATGAGAGGGGAAAAGAAATGATATGAGGGCTGGGGACTTAAGGAAAGGTACAAGGTTGATGTTAATGACTATCAGGCATCAGGCACTCAACTCCACCCAGTCATCTCAAAACCTGTAATTAGGGCTACCTGTTGAATCTGAGCTTGAGATCTCAGCTGCTTCAGTGAACACTCCCAAGATGAGTTCTAGCTGTACCCCATCACCACCCAGAAAACTTCAGCCAAAGCCCCCCCCCCCCAGATTCCATTCCTAGGACAAATTTACCCTCAGGTAATCCTGAGTACCTCTGGGCCACAGAGCTTATCCCAACCCAGTCCAACTACTTTCTGGACCTATTCTTCTCAAATGCCAATAATAGCTTAGAGTCATAAAGTGCTTTAAAGGCTGCAAAGCAGCTTCTCGAAACAACTCTGTGATGTAAGTAATGCAGTGATATCAACATTCTTCCCAAAAGCAAACAGGTGCTAATAACATGAAGATGCTATAAGAAAGCTCAAACCCATGTTTTTGGACACATTATACTGTTAGTTGTGGGGGGGAAGGCAATACCAATTTTTCATCCCTCTCCTTTCTATTCCCATTAAAGTAGGAAGGAACCTATCAACAAGATGAGCTCATTTCAAGAACTAGATATTCCAGGAAACGGGAAAAAAAAGGAAGCACAGTGTCATATCAACTACAAGCCAGGTATCAAGTCTGTGGGACCTGAGTTCAAGGTTAACAAGCATTAATCCCCATGTAGTAACACTGAGTTAAAAGAACAAACATTAAATTATCCCTACCCTTCAGGGGCAGGCAGACCGACCAGCCACTTCTCTAGTTTGCCTGAGCTCAAAATGTAACAAGCCCACCCTTTCCTAGGAAGGGGGAGGCAGGAGCCACTCCTGTAGATAAACAAAGTCAAGGATGAGGAGGACCCCCAAGTCCTATGTCAAGTCCACCTCAGCACCCAAACCAAGTAAAGGGAAGTCTGTCACCTCAAAAATGAGGCCCCCCTGAAGAGAGACCCTCTACCTCCAGAGGCTGCCTCTAAGCTGTGGTAGAAAGGGCGCCGAAGAGGGCCAGGCTCCCTGCGACCCCCTGAACCCACCAGGCGCCGGGGGAGCCAGAATCGCGCCTCAGGGACCCATGAGTCGCCCCCGCGCCGCCCCCCGCCCGAGGGAAGGCTTCAAGCCCACAGCCTGCGGCCCTCTGAGCCCAGGGCAGTGGCACCCCAAGCCCGGCAGGCTGGAGCCCCAAATCCTCCAGGGCCTCTGGGAAAAGATCCCGGCTCTCAGGCGCGCTTCCCAGTGGGGGGGAGGCCCCGCAGCCCCGGGCCCAGTCCAGGGGAGGGCCCCGCGGGCCGGACACACCCTGGGCCAGGCGGCCCGGCCTCGCCGCCGGCCCCCGCGGGAGATAAGCCGCCCGGCGGCGGGGGGGAGGGGGCGGACGGGGGCCACGTGGACAAGCCCCATCCCCCGCCCCACGTGGACTGCGGCCGCCCCGCCGGGGTCCCCGCGCCGGCCCGATCCACGTGGATGCGGGGACTGCAGTGAGGCCGGGGAGGGGAGGGCTGGGCGGGGAGCAAGTTCTCCCGGGAAAATCCTTCACCCCTCCCTCCACACGCAGACCCCCACGTGGCCAGGGAACACCGGGGAGGGGGCGCCCGGGCCCCGGAGGCTGCGGGGGAGGGAAAGGCGCCGCCGAGCCCAGGCCGGCTCCAGGGCCCCCCCGGCCCCGGCCCCGGCCCCGGCCCCGGCCCCGGCCCCGGCCCCGGCCCCGGCCCCGGCCCCGGCCCCGGCCCCGGCCCCGGCCCCGGCCCCGGCCCCGGCCCCGACGCAGCCCGCGGCGCCTCCAGCCTCCCTCCCCCGCGCCCTCCACGCAGACAGCGGCTCTTCCAGCCACACCGACTCGGGTCCGGGCCGCCCCCCTCCCCGAAGACGCCCTGCGGCGGCCGCCGGCGGCCCCGGCTCCCCACCCCGGCGCCCCGAGCTTCCACGTGTCACCGCCCGGCATGTGCCCATCTGCCTCCTCCCGGCCGCCCGCCCGGCTCTCACCTGCTGCTGGCCCCGAGGGCTCTCGGCGGCTCCCAGGGGCGCCGGGCCCCCGCTGCAGCACCCGCGCTTGCCGCCCTGCATCCCGCCGCCGGGGCCCGGGCCGGGGCCCCCTCCTGGGGGCGGCGCGGCACCGTCTTCCCGTCCCCGGCGCGCCGCCATCTTGGCCCCAGAGCGCGGCTCTGAAGCACCAGCGCCGCCTCGCCCTACCGGCTGTGGAGGCGAAGAACTACAATTCCCAGAAACCCCAGCGAGACTACAACTCCCAATGAGTGCGGCATCCTGGAGCTGGCGCGGGCGGTGCCTCTTGGGATGTGTAGTTATTTCTGAACTCGGGCGAGGTGGACCTATGCAAGGCTGGGGAGTCCGGTGTGCAGTTTCCTTTGTTGTTATTAAATTAAAAAAAAAAAACTAACAACCTGTGACCCTCGACCTCCCCTTAGCGCCAGATGGTCCCGGGTCCCCTCCTCATGCTAGACCTCCAATAGGTACAACCCATCTGGGGAACAGGAATCACCTCTATTGTGCATCCAACAGGTGAGCATCTGGCTGTTGCTGGAAGTCTTCCGGAGACATCCTGGGCCACTTGTGGACGGCCCTCAGTCATTAGGAATAGGAGGTGTTTCTTAAGTGGGACTGGGTCCAGCTGGAAGCAGTTTCCCTTGCCACTTCTTCAGATATTTAAAGGCCACTATCAGTCCCCACTCCCAACCCTATTAAGCTCAACAGCCCCAGGTTCTTCAGATGATTTGTGTGACATGGTAGCCGCAGTCCTTGTCACAGTCCTTCCTAAAGTGACTGAGCAGAGTAAATGGAAGCATCACCTTCCTCGTTCTGGACACCGGCTCTCACGGAAGCCCTAAATCCCCTAACATCCTTGTTATCCTCATACATACCCCCCCCAAAACCTCAGACTCTTTAAATCCAATATCCACCTCTACCCTAGGCAATCCGTTAATCTTTCAAACGTTTATCTTCCAAAACAGGGCTCCTGCTCAGAAGCCTTCTGTGGTTTCTCTTTGTCCAAAGGAGAAAAAGAAAGAAAGAACACCTGATCTCAGACTGTCCTGGAGACATCTTAAACACAATCTGTCTAAAACAACTCATTTCCCACCCCCCCCACCCCAAATGTCCCCTTTTGCTAATTTCTCTATTTCTGTTGACTTCAACCACCATAATTCTACTCCACCAGGCTTGAAACTTAGGTGTCAACTTTGACTCCTCTCTTTCACCTCCCATAACCAAAACATTTCTTAGTCTTCTGTAATACACCCCCTCTCTCCTCTGAAACTAAGACCACCCTGGTCAAGGCCTCTAGATTAGACTATGTGGTAACTTTCTGGTTGGTCTCCTTGATTCATACCTTCCCACTTCAGTCCATCCTCCACTCAGATATCAGTGATTTTCCCAAAACACAGTTCTGACCAAAGTCATTACCCAACTCAGTAAACTTTAGTAGTTTGCTATTACCTCAAGGATCAAATACAAAATGCTCTATTTGGTTTTTCAGATCTTTACAACCTAGTCCCTTCCTAGCTTTCCCAGCCTTTTTACATATTAACTCCCTCCACATAGTCTAAAATTCAATGATCTTGGCATCCTTGCTGTTCCCTGCAGATAACCCTATCACTCAAATCTCTACCTTTTCCCTGGCTGTCATCATGCTCCGGATTCTTTCTCTTCTTGTGTCCTCCTCCTGGCTTCCCTGGCTGTCTTCAAGTTTCAAATCAAATCTTATAGTCTGCAAGAAGCTTGTTTGTCTTCATGTCAGTGTTTTTATCCTGTTGGGTTATCTTCAATGTATTTTGAATTCATCATCTCTCTCTTTATCTATCTATATGTATATGTATGGATGGATGTGTGTGTGTGTGTGTCTATTTCCCCCATTAGATTGTGACCTCCTTAAGCAGTCTAGCAAAAACTAGGTATAGATCAGTATTTCACATCTTATTAAAATAATTCAAAATGGGTACATGATTTAGACATAGAGGGTGATATCATAAACAGATTTTACCTGTCTCATTCATGGATAAGGGAAGAATTTATGACCAGATAAGAGACAGGGAGAGGGGTGGCTAGTTGGCAAAGTGAATAAAGCACCAGCCCTGGAATCAGGAGTTCAAATCTGGTCTCAGACACTTAATAATTACCTAGCTGTGTGACCTTGGGCAAACCACTTAGCCCCATTTGCCTTACAAAAAAAAAAAAACCTAAAAAAAAAGAGGGAGAACCATGGAGAATAAAATGGATAATTTTGATTCCATTAAATTAAAAAGTTTTGAGGACAGTTAGATGGTACAGTGGATAGAGTGCTAGACCTGGAGTCAGGCTGACTCATCTTCCCAGATTCTAATCTATTCTCAGATCAAATTAATAGTTTTGCAACTCTGGGCAAGTCACTTAACCCTACTTACCTCAGTTCCATATCTGTAAAATGAGCTGAAGAAGGAAATGGCAAAGCACTCCAAGGTCTTTACCAAGAAAACCCCAAATGGGGTCACAAAGAGTCATACATGACTGAATAGCAACAACAAAAATGTTTTGAAAGACCAGAATTAATGCAGCCAAGATTAGAAGGAAAGCAGGGAAAAAAATTTAATAAAGAATGAAAGCAGGAAACCAGGGAACTTTTTTTATAGCAACTTTCTTTGATTAAGGCTTCATTTCTCCAATATACAAGGAACTGGGTCAAATTTATAAAAATACATGTCATTCCTCAATTGTTAAATATCAAATGAAATTTCTTCAGAAGAAGAAATTAAAGCTATCTAGTCATATGAAAAAATGATCTAAATCATTATTGATTAGAGAAATACAAATTAAAACAACTTTGAAGTAGCACCTCATACCTATCAGATTGTCTCACATGATAGGAAAGGAAATGACAAATGCTGGAGTGGATATGAAAAAAATTGAGACTCTTAGTGGAGTTGTGAACTAGGTCCATTCATTTTGGAAAAAATTTGGAACTTTGCCCAAAGGGCTCTAAAACTGTGTATACTCTTTGTCTGAGCAATACCACTACTAGGTCTCTCAGAGATTAAAGAAAATGGAAAGGGACCATAAGGTATAAATTGGGTCTCTTTTTGTGGTGACAAAGAACTGGAAATTAAGAGAATGCCCATTGATTGGGTAATGACTGAACAAGTTATCAGAATGGTTTTAGAAAAATCTGGAAAGACTTAAATGATGGAATACAAGGTGAAATGAGCAGAACTAGGGAACATTGTACACAACAATAACATTGCAAGATGATCAATTGTGAATGACAATTATTCTGATCAATAAAATAATCCAAGACAATCCTGAAGTCTTATGATGAATAATGATAGAGAGAATTAATAGAGTCCGTGCAAATTGAAGCATAATTTTTTTCACTTTTTAATTTTTTCTTGCTTTTATTTTGCAATATTGCTAATGTGGAAATATTTTTTAGGATTTCACAGTTATAATTGTAATCACATTACTTACCTTTTCAAGGGTAGGGGAAAGGTAAGGAGGGAGAGAATTTCAGAACAAACTGTTTTTGCCTTGCTTTTTTCTCCAAAATTTCACAAACAATGCAGAAGTACTTTATTTGTTCATGTGGCTTGAAATGAGTGGTCCTCCCATTCAAGACAGTTCTCCAAATTATAGTGCTAATCTATCAACTTTATTTCCCACTGATCCAATCTTCCTCTTTGGTGATTTTGTTCCCATTCCTGAAACTCCTTCCCTCCTCACATTTACCTCCTCAGTCCCTGACTTCATTTGAAACAGTTTAATTGTATCTTCTGCCAGAGTGCTTTCCCAATCTTCCCCAATGCTAGGGCCTACCTTCTGAGATTTTGTCATTAGATGTATATGTCTTTATCTACCTTGTAGGTAGAATATGAGTTCTTTATAGGCAAGGATAGTGTTTTTGTTTTTCTTTGTATTTTGCAAGAATTTTTGCAAGGAAACTAGAAGATCAAGGACTAGTTTACCTCTCAGATCTATGGAAAGGGAAGCAGTTTATGACTAAGGAAGAGATGGAGAACATCACTAAAAACAAACTAGATGATTTTGATTACATTAAACTAAAAAGCTTTTGCACAGACAAAACCACTGTAACCAAGATCAAAAGAAATATAGTAAACTGGGAAACAATCTTTACAACTAATGTTTCTGACAAAGGACTCATTTCTAAAATATACAGAGAACTGAGTCAAATTTAAAAAAAAAAAAGCCATCCCCCAATTAACAAATGGTCAAAGGATATGCAAAGGCAATTTACAGATGAGGAAATCAAAGCAATCCATAGTCATATGAAAAATTGCTCTAAATCATTACTTATTAGAGAAAGGCAAATTAAAGCTTCTCTGAGGTACCACCTCACACCTCTCAGACTGGCCAATATGACCAGAAAGAATAACAATCATTGTTGGAAGAGTTGTGGGAAATCTGGGACACTATTACATTGTTGATGGAGCTGTGAACTCATTCAACCTTTCTGGAGAGAAATTTGGAGCTATGCCCAAAGGGTATCAAAAATGTGCATACCCTTTGATCCAGCAATACTACTACTGGGTCTATACCCTGAAGAGAGGATTGAAAAGGGTAAAAACATCACTGTACAAAAATATTCATAGTAGCCCTGTTTGTGGTGGCAAAGAATTAGAAATCAAGTAAATGTCCTTCAATTGGGGAATGGCCTAGCAAACTGTGGTATATGTATGTCGTGGAACACTATTGTTGTATTAGAAACCAGGAAGGATTGCATGAACTGATTCTGAGTGAGATGAGCAGAACCAGAAAAACACTGTACACCCTAATAGCAGCGTGGAGGTGATGATCAACCTTAATGGACTCGCTCATTCGCTCATTCCATCAGTGCAACAATCAGGGACAATTTGAGGCTCGCTGCAATGGAGAATACCATCTGTATCCAGAGAAAACTGTGGTGTTTGAACATTAAGGACTATTAAAAAGACCAAAGGACTATTAACTTTAATTTAGGGGGAAAAAAAACTGATGTCTTATTGTCTGATCTTGCTATCTCTTACACTTCATGTTTCTTCCTTAAGGATATGATTTTTCTCTCATCACATTCAATATACCATAGAAACAATGTAAAGACTGGCCAATTGTCTTCTGTGGGGGGTGGCTGGGAGGGAAGTAAGATTAGGGGGAAAAATTGTAAAACTCAAATAAAATCTTAAGATACAAAAAAGAATTTTTGCAAGGGAGAGTGTATAAGCACTCTTCCTTGTACATGGTAAGCTCTTTTTATAATGATTATGGAATGATAGAAAAGTACTTACCGGCTGCCACCCAGTCTCTACCTGATGAGTCTCCTGTTGTTTTCTCAATTGGCTTTCCTCCTTTTGGGCTTGGAAACTTTGTTCGTATTCTCCCACCTAGATCGACTTTTCACTTCCCCTACTCCTTCAGATCATAATGAGTCCTTCCATGGTCAGCTGAAGCCCCTAACCCTTGTGGAGGCTATTTATTTCCTAGATTTCTGGTGTGAGAGCCCTTGAGGGATCTACAATACTTTACTATCTATATTATGTTTCCTATGAGTATTGTAACTAGTATTTCTATAGTACCTTCTATGTGCCAGGAGCTTTACAAATATCATTTTGTTTGATCCTCACCACAACCTGAGTTGCTATTATTTTCCTCATTTTACATGTGAGAAAACTGAGGCAGAGGTCAAGTGACTAGTCCAGCATCATACAGCTAGTTAGCATCTGATTTTATATTTGAACTCAGGTCTTTACTCCTCCAAACCCAACACTGTTGCCCAAACATTGGTTCTAGAAGTGCTTTATCCTAAAGTTCTTCTGTGATTTCTTTAAGTGAAAGCAAGACGTCTTCTTTTACATCTTACTGAATAAATAAATTTAATTTTAAAATGGAATTTGTGTATATTTGAGAGACAAAATGGAATGATGGGAAGATCACTGGACTTTGGTTAGAATTCTGGCTTTTACACTAAATGTATGATCCTAACTTACCTTTTTGAGCCTCAGTTTCCTCATCTGTAATAATATTTGCACTACTTTCCTCTGATCTACAAAGTTATAAATTCCTTGAGGAAAGAAACTGAAGTATCTTTGTTTTTCTAGGGCCTAAAAGCAGTCTTGTTCATTATGGGTCTTTAATCAATGTTTCTCAAGTTGAGTTAAATTGTGTGGTCAGATGTAGGAAGGTGAAACACTATTCTGAAAGTCATGACTGAGATTTAAACTCCTTTAGGCATGCAGAGAAACATCCGAGTTCTAGGAACTAGTTAAGAATTAGTTTTAAAATAAGCTACTATAGGGGTGGCTAGGTGGCACAGTGGATAGAGCACTGACCCTGGAGTCAGGAGTACCAGAGTTCAAATCCTGCCTCAGACACTTAATAATTACCTAGCTGTGTGGCCTTGGGCAAGCCACTTAACCCCATTGCCTTGCAAAAAAACTAAAAAAAAACTAAAACAAAATAAGCTACTATAATCAGCCTCCAACATAGCTACACACAATTCCTAGTATGTCTCCACCAAATCTTGTTCTTGTTCTGTCAGGAAGAGTCTCTAAGGAGTTTGTTATTTATTCAGTTAGTAGTATCCAACTCTTCATGATTTCTTTTGGGGTTTTCTTGGCAAAGGTACTGGAATGGTTTGCCATTGGCTTCTCTAGTTCATTTTACAGAAAAGGAAACAAGGTAAGTAGGGTGAAGTGACTTGCCTAGGGTCACACAGCTGAGACCAGAATTTGGATCTTACTCTAGGACCAGTCCTTTTTATAGGACCTGCAATCAGAAGGAGGGTAGCACTTAGGTAAAGGGGCAGGAACAAAGAAACTGTCAGTAAACATTTATTAAATTCTGTGACTATCAATATTAAAAAAAAAAGTCTGTGCCATTAAGAACTTTATAACCTAATAGAAGACAACAGCTGAAAAGGTGAAGAGGGAGGGTAAAGGTACCCAATGTGAGGACAAGTCATCAAAGTCCAAAGAAATGAAGGCTCAGAACTGAAATCCCCACCTTAAATGGAAATTTTGGAGTTGATAGCTCCATCCTCCAACCAGAAGGACCATATGGTACTGATGAGGTAGAGAACCTAGGCTGATGAGATCTTACTGGATGATGATGATGATTTCCTAACAATGAACTTCCTAGGGATAGGGTGGGGGATACACCGATCATCAATCTGCAATCATTTATTTAGCTTCTAGTCTTAGAATCAGAGTGAGGTTCACATACATACAACCTTTTAACACTTACTAGCTATGCAATCCATGGGGATATTGTGAAATGAAATCAGATAATGGAAGTAAAGTGTTTTGTTAACTTTAAAGCCTATATAAATGTGAGCTATTATTATTGTTATACTCATTAAACGTTTCCTGAGCATCAGGTCAGCTGTGCACAGTGTACACACACTGAGCCAACTGGGGGGCTGGCCCTTGAGGGACTCATACTATATAGATTATTTGGAGGGACTGGACCTAGCCATTCAAGACTATCAAATCCACAAATATTGACTGTATGCTTGGAGGAAACAAGGTGCAAACACATAGATATTTGTCTTTCCTCCACTCAGGAGAGATGAGAAACTACTTTAGTCTTACTAAAGAATGACTACTTTGAGGGCAGGGATTATTTTTTGCATTTTTTTACATCCTCATCCTAAATTGGACCTGGAATCAGGAAGACTCTTCTTTCTGAGTTCAAATGTGTCCTTAGATACTAACTGTGTGATCGTGGGCAAATAACTTAGTGTTGTTTGCCTCAGTTTCCTCATCTGTAAAATTAACTGGAGAAGGAAATGGCAAACCAATCTAGTATCTTTGCCAAGAAAACCCCAAATGGGATTCACCACTGGAAAAAATGACTAAATAATAACAAATAATATGTCATCCACTGTGCTGTGAGAGCCACATGGTAGGCATTTGATAGACTTGCTGATTTAACTAGTAGGGATGAGTAGATAGATACCTAACTAGATCCAGTTATAGATGTTATTTTAAAGTTAAGGATGCAGTACTAAAATATGGAGCTCTTTTTTTTTTTGTGAGACAATGAGCTTAAGTGACTTGCCCAAGGTGTGGCAAAGTAGGTAGAGCACTAGTCTTTGATTCAGGATGATGGGAGTTCAAATCCAACCTCAGACACTTGCCACTTACTAGCCTTGCCACTTACTAGCTGTGTGACCTTGGGCAAGTCACTTAACCCTTACATCCAGGGCAATCTCCAGCCATCCTGATTCATATCTGGCCACTGAACCCAGATAGCTCTGGCAGAGAAAATGAGGCTGGCGACTTAGGACAGCCCTCCCTCCCTCAAATCCAATTCATGTGCTTGTCATGGCATCATCTCCCCGATGTTGTGGTCTTCTTTGAAAATGAAGAACAAACATTATGATGATGATGATGATGTTGTCTCATGTATCTGAGGTTGGATGTAAGTCAGATCCTCCTGATTCCAGGACCTAGTGCTCTATGCACTGCATCAGCCCTGTGGAAGAGTTCTGAAGGAAGAAGTCTTAGGTGTCAGGAGAAAGAAGAGAGGGGCCAGAAAGGGGGCTATGACTCAGTCATGGGGGAAAGGTCTAGAGTCAGGAAGAATTAAGTTCAAATCAAACCTTAACTAGTTGTGTGAAGACCTTAAACAAATCTTTAGGGAGAGAATCTCAGCCCCTATCTCCCAGGGTTTTTATGAAGATAAAATGAGGTATTTGTGCTTGATGTAGAGAAGGTGCTTCACTTTTTGAAATGCTTTTTTCCCCTCTCTTCCCTTAGGGCACTAACCCTTTCTCCATCAGATCCATGTTCCAACCTCTTACATTATATCTAGAGATTTGATTGATCTTATCTGGGGTAAGGACTTCAGGAGAAGGTTGGGGAGAGCCTAACTGATCCAAAAAATAAATAAATTAATAATAATAATAATAATAATAATAATAATAATAATGCCTGAGGCTCATATAATAGTCAACCCATGATTTCACCCTTTGCCACCAAACCCCACAAAGGGCTGAAAAGTCGGTTATAGGCCCTTTGTTTTCTTTCTTTCTTTCTTTTTTTGCAAGGCAATGGAGTTAAGTAGCTTGCCCAAGGCCATACAGCTAGGTAATTATTAAGTGTCTGAGGTTGGTTTTGAACTCAGGTCCCCCTGACCCCAGGGCCAGTGCTCCATACAGCACTGAGGCCACCTAGCCACTTCTATTATGCCCTTTCTAATTTAAATACCTGAGGGAACAAATAATCTTTTTTTTGGGGGGGTTTGCAAGACAAATAGTGTTAAGTGGCTTGAGCAAGGCCCAGCAGCTAGGTAATTGTTAAGTGTCTGAAGCTGGATTTGAACTCAGGTACTCGACTCCAGGGCCAGTGCTCTATCCACTGCCCACCTAGCTGCCCCAACAAATAATCATTTACTAAGCATCTAATAGCTGCCAAGTACTTTACAATATGATCTCATTTGGAATTCATACTAGCTTGATGAGGTGGGTGAACTTATTGTCCCCATTTTGCAGATGAGGAAACTGAAGCAGAGATGTTGAGACCTGACCAGGGACATGCAACTAGTAAGTAAATAAGAATAGATTTGAACTCAGATTTTCATGACTCCAGGTCCAGCATTCTACTTCCTGCCTATTAAGTCACCTTAAGTGTTCTTGTGTCCTTACCAAGACTAGCTGTATCACAGGGAAGGACTCCCTAATTCAAAAGATGGGTTAGAGACTGGAGACGCCTAGGCCAGAGAGCTTCCCATGAAGAACCATGGACTCTTCTTACTTATGCTCACTTCCAATTAGTCATTAAGTTCTATTAAGTCTTCCACAGCAATACTTCTATCCTCCATGTCTATAACAGAATTTCCCTCACATTTTCATCCCCACGGTTTTACTCTTAAGAATCACTCATGTTTCTTTGATTTTTCCTATGTACTTATGCAATATATAATTTCCTAATATACAAGGCTCTGGGCTAAGCATTAGGGATACAGAGACAACAATTTAACCAGTCCTCAATTAGTTTATATTCTGCTATTCTACTGTATCATACATACATATATATATATATATTCATGTAAATACAAGAAAGAGAAAATAACTGGAAGGATCAGGGAAGGTACCTAAGCTAGACAGTGAAAGAAGATGTATATTCCCAGAGATATAGATGAAGAAATACTTGTAAATGAATATTCAACACTTAAATTTTAACTCACACCCATAAGAGTAGCAAAGATGACAAATGTAGAAATTGGTAAAGGAGGGATTGTGTAAAGGGAGGCACACCAATATGCTGTTGTTGAAATTTTGGACTGACCTAACTTCTGGAAAACAATTTGGAATTATACAAAAAAAAAAATCTCCACTAAACTATATATTCTTTGTCCAAACAATATAATAACTGGGGATATGGCTGAATGAAATCATAGAAGGAAAAAAAGTAGTGGCACTTTTTTGTAGTAGCAAAGAATTGAAAGAGGGTGCTCACTGACTAGAGAATACTGAAACAAATTATGATATGTGAATAAAAGGACTATTCGGTCATGAGAAATGAAGAATATAAAATATTCAGAGAACCTTGGAAGGACTTATGATGCATTGAGAAGTAAAAAGAAAACAATTTATATCATGGCCACAATAAATATTTACTAAGTGTCATTGAGTCTTCAGAACTCTGCCAAATCAGGTATTAATCATGACTGCAGAAAAGTGATGATAAATAAATGAAAAAGTATTTATTAACCAATCACTATGCACAGAGCAGAAGTCTAATAGAAGAAAATAGGAATCAAAATAGAAAAGCTAGCCTTTACTCTGAAATAGCTCACATTCTAATGAGGAAGACTTCTCTATAGGTTCCTCCAAAGAGAAGTGTTGAATTATAGTTGTGGAAGAATACATGCATTTTCAGATATAGTTAATGTGATGATTTATTTTACCCAATTGTAGTCATTTTCTTAGGAGTTTGGGAAGAGTCATTAGAAAATAAGAATGATGTCAATAAATGTATTTAGGGGCTGCTAGGTGTGGAAGTGAATAAAGCACTGGCCCTGAAGTCAGGAGTACCTGAGTTCAAATTCGACCTCCCACACTTATAATTACCTAGGTGCATGGCCTTGGATAAGCCACTTAACTCCATTTGCCTTGCAAAAACTTTAAAAAAAAAAAGAAGAAATATATTTAAAGGAGTTTTCCAAGCATGGGGAACAGCCAATTCACAGACTGAAGAGACAGTTTTTCCAATCCAGAGAATAGTTTGTAGTTCAGTATAACTGGAATGAAAAGTACATTAATAGGAGTAATTAGTCTGGAAAGGAAGATTGAACCAACTGTGAAGGTGAACCTACTTGATTATGGAATTTGTCTTTCATCTTAAAGGCAGTAGGGAGCCATTGGCTTTTTTTTTTTGGAGTAGGAGAGTAACTTGGTTAAATTTTGGCACAGACTGTGAATTTAGTGGATATTTTTTGTTTTTCTTTTCTATTGTCTTTTTTTTTTTTTGCAAGCCAATGGGGTTAAGTGATTTGCCCAAGGTCACAGTATTAAGTGTCTGAGGTTAGAATTGAACTGAGGTTAGAATTGAACTCAGGTTCTCCTCACTCCAGGGCCAGTGCTCTAAACACTTTACCACCTAGCTGCCCCTACTGTCTTTTTTTTTTTTTTTTTTTTTAGGTTTTTGCAAGGCAAATGGGGTTAAGTGGCTTGCCCAAGGCCACACAGCTAGGTAATTATTAAGTGTCAGGCCACATTTGAACCCAGGTACTCCTGATTCTAAGGCCAGTGCTTTATCCACTGCGCCACCTAGCTGCCCCTTGTCTTTTTTTTTTTAATAAAATTTTCTTTTCAATTCTGAATTCACTCCTTCCCATTTCCCCTTTCCCTCCTCATTGAAAAGACAAGAAAAACAAAAATCATTATAAATATACATATATATCATCAAGCAAAACAAATTCTCATATTATTTGTATGCAGTGATTTTCAGTCATGTCTTTTTCATGACCTCCATTTGGAGTTTTCTTGGCAAAGATACTGCAGTGGTTTGCCATTTCCTTTTCTAGTTCATTTTATAGATGAGGGAACTGAGGCAAACAGGGTTAAGTGATTTGCTCAGGATTGTACAAGTATAAGGTGTCTGAGGACAGATTTGAACTCAGGAATAGGAGTTTTCTGTACTCCAGGTCTGGCGCTCTATCCATTTTGCTATCTAGTTGTCCCAATGAGGGATATTTGATCATATGTATTTGGAGAGGAGAGATGGTTTAATTGTTTTTATATTATATTTCCATCAAAGAAAGAGCTCAGAGGCAGTTCAAATCCAGGTTCAGATTCATACTAGTAGTGTGACCTTGAGCACATCAAATAACCTCAATGCTGAAAGATTATGAATTGAAGGACAGTTGTCCTACTGGAGTTTTCTCATTGTACAGCTCCTTATACTTGTGGGTTTTTTTCTTTAGGTTTTTTTTTTTTTTGCAAGGCAAATGGTGTTAAGTGGCTTGCCCAAGGCCACACAGCTAGGTAATTATTAAGTGTCTGAGACTGGATTTGAACCCAGGTACTCTTGACTCCAAGGCTGGTGCTTTATCCACTGTGCCACCTAGCTGCCCCAGCTCCTTTATACTTGTAAAATTATCATCCACACAAATTCCCATTGCCCAAGTGTCTCCAAAAAAAAAGTGTACAATAGCTCTGTCCCAACCACCTTTCCCAGAAAATCAGGGAGTGGTACTTAAATTTTCTGACTTCCAAGCTAATAAGTGCTCTTTCCTAGATATGAGGCTGTTGCTCCCCCTTCTATGGGGTTCAGGACTGGGATATAGAAATACCTGAACCTCATAGCCAGCTGGAAGTCTCTACACTTGTAAAGGGAGGGTGTGTAGCAGGAGTGAGAAGGAAAACTCCTTAGAATTATTCTTCCTCCCTCCAGGAATCTGACCAGGCTAGTTGGATGAAATGAGTAGCCTAAAGGGGAAGGTGGTCAGGCGCCTGGGAGGGTGGAGGTGTTCAGGACCTTATCTCCATCACCAGGTATTTCTCTTCACTTGACCACGCCCCAAATCCTTATACAATGTGTGTGGGGGTGGGGTTGGAATCTCTTGGAATCAATCAGAATGACTGAATATCAGAGCTAGATGCAGAACCTTAGTTAGAAATTTTATTATAATAGAGACCCTGAAATAAAGTAATTGCTTTGCCAGAGACTTCAAGCTGAGGTCTGAGATTTTCAAAATGGTACAGTTCTCTTCAAATGTCCCAATGTATTTATGACTCCAGGTTCAAAGAATCAGAGAATTTAAAGAGGTTTTTGGAGATAATATAAAGTCCAATCCCTTCGTTTAACTGGAAGAAAACTTAAGGTGGGATGGGGAAGAGAGAAGTTAAAGAATCTAAGGGAAAGTCCATAGTGGGGGATGGGGTTAATTTTAATCCAGTCTTCCTCACTTAGTCCTTGGTGAATGAAAGAACAGACCAGTCAGAGGAAAGGGAGAAAGTAGTTGATTTGGTTAAATTAGAGGATTGTAGGAGGGGTCTAAATTGGAGGGAGTATATGTGTTCCTTAGCCCCCTTGGCCTTAGAAGGAGAGGTAATTAAGGCAGGTCTTATAGTGATGTTGCTGAACTCTGGTGCCTGCTCCTTTGGTCCTCGTTGGTCCCATATAACACTGAGATGGGGTTAAGGGGAACTGCTCGTCCTTAAACGGTGCAATATCAGTAAGAACCCCTTCCCCCCCAGGTGGTGAGGAGCACCAAGGGAGAAGTATCAGCCCCTAAGCCACTCCTTCTTAAGAGGGGGCTGTTAGGAGGATGACACAAATATTCCCCAGAGGGCAAACAAAGGCCACCCCCGGAAGTCAAGGGAAAGGGAAGGCAACTGAAGACACCCCCCCAGGAAGGAGGGGGAGGGTAGGCCCACTCCCCCTTTCAGACACCCCGGGCCCACTCCCCTAACTCTAATAGGTATTTCCTGTTTATGAAACAGGGACTGCGGCTGAGCCAGGGGCTCGTGGGGGCGCCGTGAAAGCAATGCACCGGATCCCCAAGTTATTCCCAGGAGTTGGGGGCTCCTGTGTGTGTGTGTGTGCAGACCCGGCCTATCTGGGAAGGAGGGTCCGCGAGGGGTCCTGAGGGGGCCGCCCTCAGCCCAGAGCCTGCCATCCGGTGACCTAACCCGAGGGCCACATCCCCCCGCGCACGTCGGCCAGGTGAGGGCTACCTCGGCCCCCGGAATCCCTCCTTCCAAGCGGCCCCCCACAAGCCCGAGGGTGGGTGGAGGGCCACTGGGCCGCCCCCGCCCCGGCCTCCCGGGGCCGCCCCCGGGCCCGGGCCCGGCCCTGCTTTAGGAGCTGCGTCACACGCCCCGCGCCCCGCAGCCTCCCCTCCCCGCCTCGGGTCACTTTGACACACGGCACACGCACACACACGCGCACACACACCGCACACACGCACACGCACGCACACGCGCGCACGGGCCTCCCCTCGGCTCCCTCCTCCCCTCCCGCCCGCGCCGCAATTAGCATATTAATAAAGCCCGGCCCAGCGGCGCCGGGGAGGGCGGAGGGGAGGAGGCGCGGGGCCGCCAGCAGCGGCGGCGGCGGCGGCGGGAGGGAGCGCCCCGGACACGCACCCGCACACGCGCACACACGCACCGCCTCGCGCGCACCCTCGCACACACGCGCGCAGACGGGGCTCCTTCCTGTCTCCTGCCCAGCCTGCAGGCCCCTCGCGCCAGGGGCTGGCGGACCCCGGGGCCGGCGCGGAGGCCGCGGAGCCGGACTAGGAGGCGGCGGCGGCCCATGCCCGGCCTGTCCCCGCGCGCGGCGGGCACCGTGACTCGGCTGGGCCCCCCGCGGCGGGCGATGTGAAGATGTCAGTGGGCTGCGCCTGCCCTGGTGAGTGGACGCCTCGCCCCCCGCCCGCTGCCCACCTAGGCCGGGGAGGAGGGGGCCGCGGGCCGCGGAGGGGGGAGGGGGCCGGCCCAGCCTTCCTGGGGAGGGACTGCCCCCCCCCCGAAAATGCGCAGCAGCCCAGAGGCTCCCGGGGGGTGGGCCGAGGGGAGGGGGTGGAATTCCCAGAATTCCAGGATGTCAGCCAATCAGAAGTGGCTTTGGACTTTTGACCCCCCCACCCAGGTCATCGGAGAGTTGTGATTGGCCGGCCCGGGTCGCCCCCCACCCCCCACTCCAGCCCTCCTTGATGGACTATCCCCTCTGCCTGACCCTGCTCCCTCTCCTCCCTTGGGTACCTGGGGAGGGGGCTGCTGCATGGAAACGGGGGGGGGGGGGCAGTGTGGGGCCCCTCCCCTCTGGGCCTCGTTGCCTGTTGCCTGGCACAGCTGCCCCCAAGAGGGGGCGCAGGGAGTGTGCCCCCACTGGGGGCACCAGTAATTGGGCCCCTGGGCCCCGTTGCTCCTTGTGATTCAGAGTAGGGGTCTTGAGGTCACAGGCCAGGCTCGTCTGAGGGACCAGGAGAACCCAGGAAGTAGTCTCTGGCCCCCTCCCCCACCCAGGGGAGGAATCTCTGGGTGAGGGGACCTGGGGCTGGCTGAGAGTCCAGAGTTGAGGCAGAGCCCGTGCCATCCGCCAGATTCCTGAGTGTCTTTACTACCTGCCAGAAGTGGCCTCTTTTGGATATGGGCATGCCAAGGAGATGGGTACCACGGTTGCTTTTGCAAAGGCCCAGGGGAAAGGATAGGGGCATAGGGAAGACCATGAAGACACCCTCAGGAGGTTCTCCTCAACACCCCAAGATCTCTGACCTCTGTGACTGGCTCATGCCCTCAGGGTACTGCACCTGAGATGTAAGAGCCACCTTGTATCTAGCGTGACCTGCGACCGACCCTTTTCCATATTTCTCAGGATTGAGAGAGAACTGCCAGCTGGGGTAGGAGGTGTCACCTTGAGGGATGAAGGTGGCCTTGATGGGGTCTTAGGGGGTTCTCTTCCTTAATCTAAGGGCAGAGGACACTGAATCCCACACTAGTCTATTCCCATCTCCCTAGGGAATTCATGAGTCATATGACCATTAGACTGAGCAGTTACTCAAACGTTTTAGGTGCCTTGATGTCTCTAGAGGTGAGACCAGGCAAAGGACAAGACCAGCTTTAAGTGAGCTGGAGGGAGTGTCAGTATTTGGCCCCCAATATGTTTAGGAAAAATGAAAGCTGAGAATGGTACTTCCTTTAGGAGAAGGGACTTCTCATCCCTACAGAATTTGGGAGATTGTGCAGAAGGGTTAAGACTGTTCTCTCATCATGAAGAATTGTTTCTTTCCTATTCAGGGGAATCCACCCCTGCCCTCCCCACTTTCCCCTACCTCTGACCTTTCCATCCACCTGCATTTGACTCTGGTATCTATAGTCCTATTTTTATTTTGTTTTTTAGTCCCCAAGCTCAAAGTAGAGGAGGAAGCCAAAGGATAAGCCCATGAGTCCTGTTGCTATGGTCTTTCTCCCTTCCCCCTACCCTTCTCTTTTTCTAACTAGTCTAGTGAAGGGGTGAGATGGTAGGATAGATGACTGAAAGCCATCATCACAGTTTTGCCTCCAGGAGAGCATGGAATCCTATACGGTGTATTAGTCTTGAGACCTTAAGACCTAGTGTATATCTTACTTTACAAGGGGCTAGGAGAGGTTCTCAGAGGGCACATTTGTTTTTTTCCCCCAAATGTGGGCATGTGGTAGGGAAGGCCAGAGAGAAGGGTCAGGCTCATTCATTGGTGTCTTGAAGTCTCTCAAAGGAGATCATTATAGGCTAGACTTTAAGGAAGGTTGAATTGACAGTTGGGGCCTAAGCTAGAATAGTCGGTGGGCAGGAGAATAATAAGAGGGACCTGAGAATTGAATTTTGTGAATCTTCAGACCTAGGGGATCTGGAGGACAAGGGATTAATCTGTCTAGGGCATGAGCAGACAGGCTGCTGGAGATATACTCCAAGAGATGGATTGAAAACACTTGTACAGAGACACACATAAACACATCATATGGACATGGACACAGGGAAGCTCATGCATAGAAACACAAAGAAGCATTTGCTCTTTGCAGCCTTGGAAGTCCATGAGGCCAGAGAGGCCCCAGGCAGCCAAGTTCCCAGGCTGGGCAGACCAGGTTTGGTCGCCTTCTGAAGCTTCCTCCTTCTTTGTGTGTGTGTACGTAGGTCTGTGTCTCCGACTCCTCCTCCCTCCCCCAGCACAGCAGAGACAGCACATGTCCCACACATGTGACTGAGAGGAGCCTGGGAGCCTTACATAGTGAGCACACACCAAGACAGAGACAGACATGAGCACACAGACATAGCAAAACCAGAAACAGACAGACAAACACAGGCAGAAGGGAAGCACCCTAGCTAGAGACCCCTTCCTCCCCTCAGCTCTGCCCCATGCAGTGTTGGGGGTGGGGGTGGGAGGGAGCCTATGCCCTAGTCAGTCCTGGGGGTTGGTGATATCTGCCCTATAAGGGTTAAGATGGGGAGTAAGGGAGGAGGAGGCTGAGGCCAAGGCTGGGCGCCAGGGAGAGGGGATGGCAGAGTGCCAGGCCAGCGGGAGGCTGGGCGAAGACAAAGGAGAGAGGGGGCTGGGGTCAGGGCAGCCTGGGGGCCCGGGTAGGGGGCGGGAGCTGTGGGCACCAGACTCCTGCCTAGTAGCTGGGGGATGGGAGGACGCCGGTCTTCCTGCTGCCCTCTATACTTTGGCACATGGGGACCTTCAATCCCCCTTTCCTTTCTCCTGCCTCTAATTTTATTTTTGTTTCTATCCTTGTCTCTTTGCATCTCCTGGCTCAGTTCATTAGATTGGGGTGGGAAGAAGATAAGCTGGGGGGGGGGCTGAGTTTTTTGATAATGTGCCAAAGTGCCTCTCCTTTCCCTTTCCTGGTTATTTCTGAGCTCCTGAATGGGCCCCATGAGAGTGGGTGGTGTTGGTAGCAGCTGAGGGGGCTGGGCTTGGAGCACCAAGGCCCTAGAGAGATGAGGTTAGGTGGGAAGGAGTGAGTGGGCTGTGGGACAGGCGCCCCCTGTGAGGTAGTATCACAATCATATAAGGTAGCTGGCTGGCCATGGTCACAGCTGCAATGAATATAAGGTTGTACCCTGAAATAAGAGTCAAAGGACCTAATTTCCATTCCCAGTTCTGGGGGGTGTGTGTGTGCGTGTGTGTGTGTGTGTTGCACATATTGTACCTGCATGCTCCTCAATTCATATCCTTTGCTCTGTGTGTGTGTGTGTGACCTTAGGCAAGTCACTTATGTGGTTTTGTTTCATCCAGTTGTAAGATAGGGATGCTACATAGTACCTGCTGGAGGGTATTGTGAAAGGCCTATTAAGATAATGGATCAGCAGACATCTTTTGGTTCTTCAACTTAAAAAGCTGTAATGGTTCCATCAGGCTGCTGGTGTTTTGGTGCTAAAGTATGTGAGGTGGACACAGAATTAGAATTGGTTGTGGCGGTCACTAGATCAGTAGATTAGTTCTGGAGACTCCTTTTTGGCAGGCTGGCTGGTGTCACTCTGTGGGAAATTTTCATGGGGAAATAATTGGGATTGAGGACTTGCTTTAGAGTTATTCACTTGCTCGGTACTGGAAGAAAATTAAGGATGTTGGGTTCTAGAAATTGTCCCTAAAAACCCAAGTGATTACAGAATTAGATGTAAAGTGAAAAGGCATATTGGAGATGTAGGTGAGCCCAGGCTTGACGCCCCCTTTGTGGGTTTAGACATGGATTAGATTGTGTGCAGTGGGCTGGGGGCTGTGCACCTTGGTCTGCCTAGTAACTTAACTCTCTCCTCTTCCCTGTTGTTGCTCACCCCACAGCCAGTGACCTTCCCCTCTGGCATCCTAGCACCATGCAGACTCCTGTTATAAGGGGTCATGCTTGGGCAGGTCTCTTGGCAGCAGTAACCAGAGGAGGAACCTGTGATCTTTGGGAAGGGTGAGGCTAGGGGTCTTCCTTTTGGGGATAGGAGGATAGAGGTTAAGGAAGACATGATCTGGAGTCTAGGATGATGAAATGAGGGGCCAGGCATTGGGTCCCAGAAGCTAGGAGTTGAGGGTCTCAGTCAGAACTTCTGTGGGGCCCAAAGTCAACAACAGCAACCCCTTTGGGGCCTCTATCCCTTACTCTGAGTTTGGGGGGGAGGGAGCTGAGCCCCCTCCTCAATCCTAGGATGTGGCTTCAGCTTTTTTTCTCCAGGTGGGATAGGCGGAGGAGATACTATGGGGGCCTGGTGTCAGTTTTACCCTCACAGGGCAGTGAGGTTTCCTGCCACTGCCCCCCCCCCCACCGCCCCCTTCTTCCTCCAGTCATTTTCATCTCTTCTCTCTTGCCTTGTCTTTTTTTTCTTCTGTTTCTCTTCTAGTCCTTGTCTCTCTTTTGTTTTTCTCAGCCCAAGCAGTCCCTCCCTCCCTCCTTCTTCCTCTTTCATGGGAGAGGAGAGGAGGCTGAGGGAGCTGGGGGAGGGTGGAGCCAGTAGGGTCCAGCTCCACCCTCCTCCGGCCCTGGGGCCTCTTTCAGAGAGACACTGGGAGGGAGGGAGGGAGGGAAGGAAGGAGAGAGCGAGCTAGCAGGCGGGCAGGCAGGCGGGCGGGAGGGAGGGAGGTGTGTGTGTCTCTGTGTGACTGTGTGTCTGTGTGTGAGTGTTGGAGCTGAGCTGTGACTCTCCCCCTAGCCCCCGACAGAGGGGCCCTGCAGGCCTGGTCAGCAGGGAGGGGAAGTCGGTCCGGCTGGCGGCGGCGGGCTGCTTGGAGGCAGAGGCAGAGATCGGCAGCGGCAGCAGGGAGGAGAGAGCGGGAGGAGGAGGAGGAGGAGGAGGAGGAGGAGAGAGGAGTGCAGAGCAGAGCGAAGCGGTGGCCATTGTTGAGGGAAATCTTGCAAACAAAGAGAGCTCCTTGCTCCCTGCGGCCTCCTGGTAGTCCCCTGCCCCCAGGGCCAGCTCCCCAGCCCCCTGGCCCAAGGCCCCTTGGCCAGAGGAACTTTCTCCTCTGGGCTGGGGCCCACTGCGCCTGGTACTTGGGTGGTGTGGGAGCTTTTGTGTGGCTGGGCTGGCCTGGCCCGGCCCTGCCGTCCCTCCGCTCTGGCCCGGAGTAGAGCAGGGCTGGCCAGGGAGATGAGCAACTGAGTACCCCCCTCCCCACCTTGCTGAGAGCAGCACCCACCACCCCACACTGCCCCCTCACTTCTCCCAGGTAAGTCCTGGCAGGCCTAATTGTGGGGGGGATATGGGAGGGACGGGTATCTGGTCCTGCTGGGACATGAGATCTTCCTCTTAGGGCTAGGTCTGCTGACCCTTGGCCCTGGCGGGGATGGGGGGAAAGGGCTGTCAGGCTAGTTCCCGTGGAATTGGCTGTGTGACCAGAGTTGTGCCCCCACCCGTAGGATCTTCATCCTGGAAAAGTTTTTCAGCTCTCTTTTGCTTCCTTAGCACATACTCCAGGCTAGAAGGGTAAAGGGGTCTTGGGCCTAAGATCGCCACCTCATTCTTTTCAGCCTTTAGGTTTGTTCAGACCCACTCCCCATTTTCCCTTCTCTCCCTCCCCCTTTAGGTTCACCCTTTTCTCCCCTTTCTTCCCTATTCAGCCTAGTGAGGGGGTCGGAGTAACAGGGACAGATGGCCTGTGTGATTTACCCCCACCAGGGATTCCCCTTCCCTCCCACCCCATGGTCTGGCATGCTGGGAGTTCTGTGGGCCTGCTTAGGTCAGTGAGTCTGAGATTGTGCCCATTATCCAGAGATGGGGACAGAAGTCCATCTTGAAGATTCCCTTTAATTCATTTCCCACCATTTTGTGTTTGGGGGTATCTCATCTTGCCTGGTCTCCTCTTGCTGACCCCAGATACTAAGTAAGTATATGGTTATTCTTCCCAATTCACAAGAAGAAAAAACTTGAGTATTCTTCCAGTTAGATTAGAAACCTAGGAGTCCTTTCTCTCTTGAAGGCCCCCAAGGAGCTAGTAAGGTAGTTGGGGTGAGAAAAGATGTTGCCTGAACATTCAGAGAGGGCCTGGGGCTGGGGGGTCTTGACTCCTTGGTATGTATGCTGGTACTGGCTCTGGTCTTTCACGTTCTATGGCTTGGACTTAGATCAAAGCCTTAGTATATCTCTGTTTGAAGTAGAGAGCAGCCTTCTTGGGGGCCAGAGGGAGGAGTCATAAAATAGTGCTGTCTGAGTAACTGGACTCTGTCCCTTCTGGAGTAACCCACCTGGGCCAGGCCAGCATATGGGAGCATGATGGGGGAGGGGGAGGGTGCCCGCGCTTCTCATACCCTGCTCCTGCCCAGGGCTGCCCTGTTCCACCTGGTGCTAGGCATGTTGGGGCAAGCTGGTTGCAGGGGCAGGGTGGGCAGGGTCTGTGAACATATATGCACAGGCATATGCAGCACCTGACCTGCAGGCGGGGAATGTGGAGATCCCTGAGCAGGGACAGGGGCTGATGGGATCATCTCCTTTTTCAGTGTCTTTCCTCACTGGCACACAGGTTGGTTTCTGAGGAGGGACTTGGGGTTATCTTTGGGGCACCCCTTTTCTTCAAAGGCAGATAAAACCTTCTCCCCACACAGACATGCTCAGAGGAAGGGGAGAATTGGATTTAGGGAGCTGATATAGATTCAAAACTTATGGGCCCTCAACTTTAGCTCTGGATCTGTTTTGTCTGTGCTGGAGACTAGGCTGTTAGAATGGGCAGGGGAATGAACTTTGTTGCTCCTCACCTACAGCTGAAAAAGTAAGCCTAAGCTTAGCTAATTATGTCTTAGAGGTGACCAGACTGTTAGCCTGAGAGCCTATGCTCCTTTTCCTATCGCTGGACAAAATATGTGATTTTGGAGATAGCTGCTTCTCTCCCAGATCTCCATCACAACCAAGGAAGACTTTGTTCAGCATTATGCATGTCTTTAGGGGAAACACCTCCCGCACTTTTACATGCCTTCACCCAGACCTATCCATTGCCAAGGTTTCAGGATACCCCTTCCCATATGTGTAAGATGGGAGGGCCTTCAGTGGAGATAGTCCTAAAAGAGAAAGGATTATGCCTGAGTTGAGTCCCTGGTTTGGGGGCACACCTGCTCTGTAGAGGAGGGATTGGAACTGATAAGAGAAAAGCCGTTGGGGGAAGGGGAGGCAACTGTTTATCTGGTGGGTGGAGACTGAAGAATTTCTCCCTTGCTGCCCAAGGAAGGGACTTGTCCAGGTCTCCTCCTAAGTCTCCTTCGTGGGGTTTTTTTTGGGGTTTTTTGGTTTTGTTTTTTGTTTTGTTTTTGTTTTTGTTTTTTAAGGTTTTTGCAAGGCAATAGGGTTAAGTGGCTTTAAGTTTCCTTCTTTTGATAGTGGTAGGGTAAAGACTAGAAACCACTCGGACTTGTTTCTTAATGTGGGAACGAGAATAAGAATCTCTCCCCCCCCTTTTATTCATAAAAATAAAAAAACACGAAGACCAGAATCAGGTTGCTCTTGCTTCTACCATAGTCCCTTTGTAATCTGAATCTCTTGGTGGAGAGGGGACATGGCCTTCATCTCTGAGCTGGTGTGTGGTCATGAATGTTCTGGAAGCCTCTCTCCTCAGGTTGGAGAGGCCAGGGTTGCTGTGTGTGATTGCTTGTTCTCTAAACTCAGGTTTCTTTCACTTGCAGAGTAGGGGTCTCACAGAAAGTTTAGCAAAGAGGGACTGAGAGCCAACCAGACCTGAGTTTCTCACTGTTCAGACTCCCTAAGCATAGTCCCTTCTTCCTAGGTTGTTCCTCAAAGTCATTCAAGCTGTACTCGCCGAAGGAGCCCCCGAACGGCAACGCCTTCCCCCCCTTCCACCCGGGCACCATGCTGGATCGGGATGTGGGGTAATATCCTAGTCCCACTGCTCCCTTCAGACCCCAATTCTCCTGTTTTCCCAGTTCCCATTGTCTTTATTTAGGCTAGTCCCCCAGCCTATTCTGCTCAAAGTTTGTTGGAGTAGGAGAGATTGTGATATTTTCATCCCTCACTTTTTCTTTCTCATGGCCCCTTTTCTCCACAGCCCAACTCCCATGTACCCGCCTACATACCTGGAGCCTGGGATTGGGTAAGAGGCTGGTGATGGGAATGATCTGACTTGGGGCAAGGGATGGGGAGACCTCATGAGTAGGGGAGCTGGGGGGACAATCCTGACCTTCCCACCCTCTAGGAGGCACACACCATATGGCAACCAGACAGACTACAGGATATTCGAGTTAAACAAGCGGCTGCAGAACTGGACAGAGGTATGTCTGGGGGTAATGTATATGGGAAAGAAAAGATTGAGGATGGGAAACTGGGAGGTAGCCGACAATCAAAGACAGCTCTCTCTAGCAGAGGCCTGAAGAAAGCAGTTAGATATGTGGGATTTAAGGGTGTGTGTGTGTGGTTAGGGATGGAAACCACTTCCATCAGAAGACTATTGACCTGCTATCTTTCAAGAGTCCCTTCCTCAGCTCTGGGGGTTGGCAAAGATATACCCACCTAGAATGAATCTCAAAGTCTCTGAGATCCTAGTTTTCCCTTCCTCTGCAGGAGTGTGACAATCTCTGGTGGGATGCTTTTACAACTGAGTTCTTTGAGGATGATGCCATGTTAACCATCACCTTCTGTTTGGAAGATGGACCAAAGAGATACAGTGGGTATCAGAAGCTGGGAATGGGGATGGGGTTGCATCTTTTTTCAGAGGTTTGATCCCTCTGGGTTTGGGGCAGTCCAGTGGTGGGGTCTTTTTGAACTGAGATCTGTTCTATCTTTGCAGCTATTGGCCGGACACTGATCCCACGCTACTTCCGCAGCATCTTTGAAGGAGGTGCTACAGAGCTGTATTATGTGCTAAAGCACCCCAAGGAAGCCTTCCACAGCAATTTTGTGTCCCTTGACTGTGACCAGGGCAGCATGATCACTCAGCACGGCAAGCCCATGTTCACCCAGGTCTGGGGACTGTGTGTGTGTGTCTGTGTGTCTGTCTGTGTGTCTCTGTGGGTGGGTATCAGGGAAGTTCTGGGACTCTAGCCCAGAAGACCGAGGGTGTGGGGTGTGTGTGTGTGTGTGTGTGTGTGTGTGTGTGTGTGTGTGTGTGATCCTGTGCCCTTTATATCATGGTCATCTCACAGATGAACATGTCAGGTGACCTGCAAAGAGTCTAAAAGAGGATGAATGATGTGGAAGGAGGCAGCTATGTCCTTGTGTGAATGGAGCAAAGGGGCTAGGGGCAGGTTTGTGACAGGTATGTCCTCAGGTCTGTGTGGAGGGCCGGCTATACCTGGAGTTCATGTTTGATGACATGATGAGGATAAAGACGTGGCACTTCAGCATCCGGCAACATCGTGAATTCATTCCTCGAAGCATTCTGGCCATGCATGTGAGTCCTGGGATTTTTGGAAGCTAGGTCTGCAGGGATGGTGAACTTCTGTGTTGGACTGTGAGATGCTTGATTCTTTCCCTCCACACATACATTTCTGCAGGCCCAGGACCCCCAGATGCTGGACCAGTTATCCAAGAACATCACTCGCTGTGGATTGTCTAATTCCACTCTCAACTACCTCCGAGTGAGTTAGGTTCTAGCACCCTGGTGCTGTGCATAATCACACACACACACACACACACACACACACACACACACAATTTTTTTTGTCTCTTTTGTTGGTTAAAAATTGGCTCCTATAGGGGTGGCTAGGTGGGGCAGTGGATAAAGCACTGGCCCTGGAGTCAGGAGTACCTGGGTTCAAATCCGGTCTCAGACACTTAATAATTACCTAGCTATGTGGCCTTGGGCAAGCCACTTAACCCCATTTGCCTTGCAAAAAAAAAACCCCTAAAAAAAAATTGACTCTTATAGTTCTGACATTTTCTCCTGCTCATGTGCCCCCAGCTCTGTGTGATCCTTGAGCCCATGCAGGAGCTCATGTCCCGCCACAAGACTTACAGCCTCAGCCCTCGTGACTGCCTCAAGACCTGCCTCTTCCAGAAGTGGCAGCGCATGGTTGCACCCCCTGGTGAGTTCCTTCACTCCACTATGTGATGCTCTTAGTCCCATGCTTCAGAAAGTCTGTGGTTTCATCTGGAAGCTGCTCTTCCCCTAGGTAACAGGTGGTATCCCCTACTTGCTTAGGACATGGTTTCCTGAGTTGCTGTGGCCAAAAAATTCTTCCCCTGGTGTTCAACTTAGTGATAAACTTCTCCAGACTTAGCTTAAAGCCAAGTCTTTCCAGCTTCATCAGACTTTGAGAACCCAGCTCTCCCTTGGTGTAGTCTTCAAGAACTCAGGGTCATTTATCTCCTCAATGAGGTATCTGAGTAGAACCTTGGATTTTTCTCAATGTTGCCCCTCCTCAAGTTGGTGATTCTGAACTCTGACCTTACCACCCCAGGGAACAGAGATAGATAGGGCACTTTAGGTACCAGCATGGTAGCCAGGCCTGAACAGGCCTGGACTTGAGAGTTACTTCATCTTGCTATAGGACCTCAGAGTCCTAACTCAGCCCTCTGAAGTATAAATCCTGAAATGTCCCCAGTCTCCCTCTGGCTGCTTTAGCCTTATCCATTTCCTATTTTCTCGTGAATTTTGCAGCGGAACCAGCACGGCAACAACCAAGCAAGAGGCGGAAACGGAAGATGTCGGGTGGCAGCACGATGAGCTCAGGGGGCGGCAACGCCAACAACAGCAACAGCAAGAAGAAGAGCCCTGCCAGCACCTTCGCGCTCTCCAGCCAGGTACCTGTAAGCATCTCGGCTTCTCTTCTCTTCTCTTCTCTCTGGCCCCCTCAGGAAGCTTCGCCCTCCCCTCCTGGGGTACAGTGACTCCAATTGTGGACATGGGGACACACAACAGGCATATGGAAATGCGGGGATACTGGGGCACACATACATTCAAGGACACTTAGTCAGACACATGGAAGCAGATACACACTGGCCACCCCTCCTAGGTCTGTGGCCTCTTCCCTCTCCCTATAACATATAGACTTAAGGTTTGGGGGGTTCTCACCAATGAGTCCAGCATCCTGGGTATAAATGTCAGGCACTTGGGGAACCTGAGTGTAAGTTAGAGGAGTATCTGGGATATTGAGGAAGGTCAGAGGTGTTGGGGTTAAGAAAAAGGGATTAAAGGATTGGATAGATGAAATAGTTGTGTTGGAGATAAGGACATGGGGAAGGAGAACAGGGTTTTAGCAAATGTGGGAAATCTGGGGGATTTGGGGTTAGTTGGGGATCCCTACAGATTTGGGGAGGTGGGTTGGGATCTTTTGGGTCTGAGGGAAAGTTGGGGTCCTTGGGGGGGTTAGGATCCCTGTGGGTGAGGGCCTGCTGGGGCCAGGCATGCCGCTGCCCCGATTATGTTTGGGGACCTCCGCCGCTCTCAGGATGTGATGGTGGTGGGGGAGCCTACCCTGATGGGCGGGGAGTTCGGGGACGAGGACGAGCGACTCATCACCCGTCTGGAGAACACACAATTTGATGCGGCCAACGGCATCGACGACGAGGACAGCTTCAACAACTCCCCAGCGCTGGGTGCCAACAGCCCCTGGAACAGCAAACCCCCCTCAAGCCAGGAGAGCAAGTCGGAGAACCCCACATCTCAGGCCTCCCAGTAAGGGCTCCACCTGCCCACCCTGGGAGCAGAGGGAGGACCAGCATCCCAGAGACTGAGCCTACAGCTGTCCATCTACCTGCAGGAGGGACTGGAAAGTCAGGGGAATGGGGAATGGTCGGCCTCCAAGAAATGTCTTGACATTCCCCCAGAGCTGTGGTGCCCCTGATGCTTGGTTTCCGCTCCCCTAACCTCCACCCCTGCAGAGCCCAGGGGCATTGTCCCATGTCCACTGCCCTTAGGGACTCAGTTGGGGGCTGGGATGAACTACCCACCCCCCAGTTCTGGGGGGGGGAGAGAGGGGACTGGCCACAAGGCCTTTCTCCTCCTTCTTCCTTCCCTGCCCCTTCTCCCTTCTCAAAACCCAGCCTCCTTCCCCTCCAGCCAAGGGGCTAAGCTCTGCTCCCTCCTACTACCTTCTATCCTCAACTTTTTAAAAAACAATAATATTATTAAAAATGTAAGTTTAAAAAAAGTTCTCCCAATCTCTCCCCTTCTTCCCACTTCCCCATGTTAGGTTCAGCATCCCTGTCCCTCTGCTCTCCACCCCCAGGCAGGCAGGAGCCTGAACTGGGCCATTTTATACCTTTTGAGCTTCAGACCAAGGAGACACTGACCATCTCTTCCCTTCCCCTGGAGATGGCTGGAAAAGGAAGGGGTGGACCTCTCTGACCATTTTCCAACCCCCCTCAATTGTAAACCATGTACTGTGTCCTGCCCACTCCCCCAGGCCTTCATCTTCCCTTCCCTGTACCTAGTGCTTGTAAATGGCCCTGGAATCCCCCTCTTCTCCCCATTCCCCCTACCCCTACACACTCTGTGTCCTCCAACTTGAATTCTAGAGCAGCGGTGGTGGGGAGGACTCTGGGGACTATGGTGCCTGCAGGGGCTCATCCTAGGGGATTGGGATGAAGGGCCTGTGTTTGTCACTGTTTTGCATTTTGTCTCTGTTGGGAGGGGAAGTATGGAATTGAGGGAAGATCCACTCCTGCCCACTCACCTTAACCCAACCAATCCCACCTCCACCTTCCCAGAGAGGGGAAGGAAGGGATGCCTATGATTAATTGGGGTGGAGCCACTAGGTGGCATCCTGAGTCAGCTTCTGGGAAAATAGTGCCCACTATCTCCTTGTGTTTTGGGGGTAGGACTGAGCCCAATTGGCACCCAGGTCTCCAACCCCCTCCTCCCCCCAGTACTTTGTGCTGCCTTCACATGCACATACACACAACACACATTCTTCACAGGAGGGAAGACGAAGAGATGGGTTTTCAACCCTGTTCCCCAGAAGGGCAAGTGGAGACCTCTGAGTCCCTGCCTTCATTTACCTCCTTCCATTTCCAGTGACTCCTACCCATCTGCCACAGCCAGCTCAGAGCAAAATGTAGTCAGAGCTGGAGGGAGCAGGGGGTGGGAGAGAGGGACCCCCATTCCTAGCTCCCCAGCTGTAATGCCTTTTTTTTTTGTTTTGGCCATTTGAGTCCTGTATGGTACCGATCAATAAAAAAGACTTTTCGGTTTGTCTTTGTACTGACTGGTAACTAGCACTGCCTACAGCACCACTCCCAGTTCAATCCCTTCTTAATCTCTCCCTGATCATCCAAGAACCTACCAGAAAAGATCCTTTGATTCTCCATATGGGTAGCAATGTCCCAGCCAGTTTGCCTGTCCCACAACTGTAGGCTCTTGTTTCTCCTCAGCTCCCTTCCTCTTCATTGAAACCCATTTCTTGCCAACTTAGACCCATTTCCCAAATGATTGACCTCCAATATTCCACTCTCAGCTTATCTCCATCTCTGTCATTCCTTGTTTAACTTTTCCTATTTTCCCCTTAATCCCTAAAATTTAACTGGTTAAAGCCCTTCTCTCCCTTTATTTCAATTCACTAATTCCCACCCATCTTATCCTATTATCTTTAATACTGCCTCACTGACCTCTGTTATCCTTACTGCTCATCTCCAGTGGAATTCATAACCTTAAACTGTTGCTTTCCCTAACTGTAACTTGTTCTGGGCCAGCAAAAGAGGAAGCCTTTTTCTCAATTCAACCTAGGGTAACCTAGTAGTCCCAAGGGCTGAATTTCAAGTTTGATGTGGAGGATGACTTCTACAGTACTTAGGCAGTACTGGGAAGAGCTAGGGAGGGTATGTTTCTGAGCATATGATGGCAAGAATTGGGGGAAGATTATATCATCCCAGTAAGGAGTGGAAGGGGAAGGATGAGTCTGGGCCACAGGTAGTTATTATTCTGCCTTTTCTTCTTGCCCAAAGGATTTATTCCTCTCATCCCAGTCTCTAGCAAGAAAGTGAGGATACAGGAGGATAGGGAAGCCTTTGTACCCAGAGGAGGAGACAAGGGCACAGGGACATGGTCACTCTGAATCCCTACACCACACAACCACACAGGCTTTTCAATCCTGTCCTGGAATGACAGGCAGGAAGCAGGTTTGGGGGGATTTCCTGGAGGGGCCCTCAGAGCCTACTATTTCCCAGGGGATTTGAACATAGAAATACTGTATCCTAGAGATGATAAAATTTGAAGCTATACATGTTGGAGGTAGGCACCTTTTCCTTCCCCTGGTAGCTTCCTCCTATCCCTAGTCAGGAGGCTATTGCAAAACATCTTCCAGCACAGTTTAAGGCTTGCTGAGGAAGATGAAGGATAGGAGTGAGTCTTAGAGGTGAAGGTGATGTGTGGGGCTGAAATGAACTTAGTTCGGTAACTCAAAAAAGGAGGAAGCAATGAACAAGTCTATGAAGGTCATAAATTGCAGAGAAAGAACTGCCTCTAGCAGGGTCTGGACTTTATAGCCTGTGGGATTATAAGACTGGACTAAGAACTTGACTGGCAAGGATTGAAGAAGTTAAAAAGAGAAAAGCAAGAGATTTCAGACAAACAGACCATTATCCGTTTCTTGGTCTGGATTGATCCCTAGAAAGCCTATACTATAGGGAAAACATGGAAGCCCATGAGGATTGAGATAGAGAAGGAAATGAGTCTACAGCAATAGGATCTGAGGTGGGGAGGTACAGAAGGAAGAAAACTACCCAGTGGGAATAGGGGATGTGAGTCTGGCAGTAAACTAGGAACTCATTGCTGCTCCCATAACCTCCTTCCAATGTTTATCATGTCATGGTCCCTTCCCTCTGGGGCCTGACAAATAGGACTGTGGGGAAGGGAGGGTGGGGTGTCAGTGAACAAAGGAATGTTGGGCATGATTCTGGATGGAACAGGGGAGTAAAGAGGTTATTCCCTCAACCCTTTGCATTACAGACTTGGTGAAAAGTTTCCTAGCTGAGGAGGAAAACGCCTATGAAAAGGTGAAAGTTTATGATAACAATGACCAAACAAAAAAATTCTGTAAACCATATTTCAAGAAGTCAGAAAAGAAAACTCAGATCTGTTTGAATCAGAGAAGAAAATGAAAATAAAAATAATCTAATAAGTACCTCCTAAAGGAAATCCCAAATTGAAACACCCAGTAAAATCATGGTCAAAGGCCAGAGCTTCCTGGCTAAAAAAATATTGAGAATGATGAGAAAAAATAATTTAAAAATTCCAAGGAACTATAGTCAGAGTATCTTACAAAATTATACTGCAAATATTGTAAAGGTTGAAAAATCTTGAAATGTGATATACCAAAAGACAAGAAAAATTCATACAATCCAGAATAATGTATTCTGTAAAAATGAATACAATCTTGAAGGGAAAATAAAGACCTTTAATAAATTAGAGAACTTTTAAACATTCCTGCCAAAAATACCAGAGCTGAGTGGAATCTTTGAAAAACACATAAATGACAAGAGAAATTTAAAAAACAAAGACTAGAAGTAAAGAGAATGCTCATCAATTGTTCTTTCTTAAAGAGGATCAAAATCACAATAGCATCATTAATGTTGGGGTCAAGGTACAGTGTGATCAGACCAATATGAACTTTGAAGGCTATAGCACAGGTTGGGCACAAATAGTCCACTTGAACATTTGTAATGGAGATGTCTCTACATTTGGACACCTCATGTTTTTTTTGAGCTACTGCAATTCTGCTTCACTCATAGAGTACTTTCTTTGATGAGGTGATGCCATGCTGGGTGGTCCTATTCCAGTGTCTTTCATGTTTCACAATTTCAAAGTTCTTCAGAGAGACTTTAAGTGTGTTCTTGTATAGCTTCTTCTGACCTCTGTCCTGTCTTGTGTGAGTTCTCCATAAAAATAGCTTTTTAGACAGATTTTTGGCATGTGAACAACACCCACTGGAGTTGTGCTGTCTTCAGTACAAATTGAATGCTTTGCATTTTAGTTGGAGAAATGTAAGGGACTGTTGTTGTGTGTGGGAGAATTGTAAACTTTCATCACTTGGTGTCCTCGAGCACGGAAGCACTATTTTACTGGTTGATTGGAGAGTACCATGGGAGTGGGAGTGGACCAGGGACCCGGGAGGATATTTAAGCACTTGTATTTGGTTTAATAAAAGGAGATCTTGGAGATCTAGGATATCTGGGAGATATGGGAGATCTGGGAGATCTAGGAGAATTTGTTTTCCTTGTCTCCCACCCCCTCAATGTTCGCCTGGGTAAGCAGCTAGCCAATAGGAACTTAACAGAGAAGGAACTTCAGTGTCCAGTATCTTATCTTACTAGATGATCTTTAGAATCTTCTTAAGATAATTTAAGTTTCCTGGCATGGTGCTAGTATATAGTCCTGGTTTCACAGGCAGTCAAGAAGGAGGTCAGCACAACAGCTCTGTAGATCTTCAGTTTTATAGGCAATCATACTTTCCCCCCCACACACTTTTCCTTTGGAGCCTCACAAACACTGAGCTAATTCTGGCAATGTGAGTATCAGTCTTATTTATGGATCCATACCTAGAAAATATATTGCCAAGGTAAATAAGCTTATCCTCAGCATTCAATATTTCTCTATTTGCTATAATCAATGGTTCCATGTATGGATGGTGTGGTGCTGGTTGGTGGAGAATGTCTGTTTTCTTGGTATTAATTGTTAGGTTAAAATTAGCCAGGTCACAAAGAATCTATACTCTGTTACATCCCAGCCTCAGAGTCTGCACCGAGTACACAATTATTTGTGAACAAAAATATCATGCACCTGTTCTCCTTCCACTCTAGTCTTGGCTTGTGGCCTTTTCAAGTTACATAATTTCTATTAGAATGGTAGCTGAAGGGGTGGCTAGGGAGCAGTGGATAAAGCACCAGCCCTGGAGTCAGGAGTACCTGGGTTCAAATCCTGCCTCAGACATTTAATAATTACCTAGCTGTGTGGCCTTGGGCAAGCCACTTAACCCCATTTGCCTTGCAAAAACCTTAAAAAAAAAAAAGAACGGTAGCTGAACTTGTTGCCATTTTCATTCTCCTTGAAGGTGCCAGACAACATTGCTGAAAAGATCAAGGCACATAGCCTTGCTTCACTCTTCTGATAAGTAGAAAAGCACCAGCATATTGTCCATTATCCAGAACCCCGGCAAGCATGTCATCATGAAACTGATACACAATACTGATGAGCTTCTCCAGGTGACCAAATGACATGACCTTCCATAGGTTCTCACAACAGACAATAGCAAAGCCTCTGATCAGATTAATGAACATGAACATTGTATATAGACCTCTGTTCTGTTCCTAGTATTTCTCCTGGACCTACCGGGCAGCAAACACCATATCAACTGTTCCTCAACCTTTTCTGAAGTCACACTGACTCTCATATAGATGATCATCTTCCAGGTGAAGGATTAGTTTATTAAGGAGGATTCTAGTAAGAATTTTGCCAGCAATGACTAAGAGAGAGATCCTTCTGTGATTGTCACAGGACAATTTACTCCCCTTATCTTTATAGAGATGGGCAATGTGGTGGTATCCTTGAACTCTTGGGGGGGAATTTTATAAGAGCACTAGGCCCCTCCCCCCACCCCCTTGTAAATCCAGAATAGAATTAACACTGGGGCATTGCCACATTAGAGGAGCCTAATAGCATTCAAAACTTCTTCTTTAGTTCAACTAGAGAGGGATTGACTTCAACCTGAACTAAATGGTTAATGGCTTCAGCACTGAACAATGATGGTCTTGTGATGGTCTGTTAAGAACTCTCCAGGAGGGGTGGCTAGGTGGTGCAGTGGATAGAGCACAGGCCCTGGAGTCAGGAGTTCAAATCTGGCCTCAGGCCAGATTACCTGGCCTTGGGCAAGCCACTTAACCCCATTACCTTGCCAAAAAAACAAACAAACAAAAAGAACTCTCTAGGATCCTGTACTTATCATTTGGTTCCATCAACATGGAGTAGTTGAGATGCATAATAAATCTTTGGCCCATAAATAGCCTTCAGGGCATCATCAAAGTGCTTTGGATTATTACTATCAGTGTAAAACTGAACTGCAAAAATCCTTTATCTCTCTAAGTTTTAACTTGTACTTTACTTTTGATGGAGTTAAACACTGCCTTCTTAGAGATGGACAAACTATTCTGCTGGTAAACCAAGTGGTATTTTTCATTTAGTAACTTAAATTTCCCTTTCATTTTCATCAAATCAATCTTGATGTTTGTGAGTGTTCTAAAGTTATACACCAAATTTCTGAAAGCCACTCACTCTTTCGCTGCTCTGCTGTTACCAACTGTGTGTTGGCCCAGCTTTCCCTCCCAGTTAGCAATAACTTGTTGGAAGAAGCTAAGTCTTCTTGACACTAAGTCTTTCCAAAGTCATCTTGCCTTGGGGCCTTCATTTTTGTTGAATGGCAGTATTTAGCTTGGAGAGGATTTGTCTGTGATTAGTCCAGCACTCTGCACCACATACATCACCTAAGTCAGGGCTGTCCAAAATTCAGCCTGTAGGGTCTGCAGTGTGATTTTAAATGCAACGAAGGTGAGCTACTGCAGAACTCTCACTAAAATGACAAATCAAAATATAATGTCTATTGTTTCAATAAAAACTTTTAAAAGTAAGGTTGGACAGCCCTGACCTAAGTTTTTCTTACATCCTGCCTGCCTTTTCTCCTTAGATTACATTTCAGTGTTTGCTACAAGGGTACATCTGTTAAGTTTTATTGCATTTAGGTAAATAGGAAGGAGTGTTAGTAATGAGGAGCTCATGAGATGTACAATCTTAGTAGTAAGTAACCATTGCTGTTGCTATTTTTGTCTCCAGTCTTCCCAAAGACTCCCAGCCATATCTGTCCCTACTCTTGCATTAAAGTCACCCAGAATTATAACATTATACACTTTCAGCACATTAATAGTGTGGATCTACAGATCTTCATAAAATTTCAGGGAATGACAATAAATTTAGGTTTATGTATATAATGGGATATTATTACAATGTAAAGAAATTGATAATAGGGGCAGCTGAAGGTCCAGTGGATAGAGCATGGGCCCTAGAGTCAGGAGCACCTGAGTTCAAATCTAGCCTCAGACACTTAATAATTATTAGCTGTGTGACCTTGAGTAAGTCACTTAACCCTATTGCCATGTAAAAAAATTGATGATAAAAGGTATAGATTCAAATAAACCTGGGAAGACATTTAAACTGATGAACATAATGAGAACAATTTAAGCAAGTAATAATGTAAAGGAAAACAACATAGAAAGACTTGAGAATTCTGAAATCTGCAATGACCAATCATGACTTCAGAACATTAAGTATGATTTCTGCCTCTTGGACAAGAGATGTAGAATGAGACATACATTTTCAGTTTTGTAAATTTTTTTGATTATACTTCTCTGACTAAGACTGGGGAATCTCTGCTTGGTCCAGTGTTTTCTACCATTCCTTTCACCACCAAAAGGCATCCCTCTGTTCTGGATTTAGACATTTCATTTGAATGGAACTTGACCTCTCATGACAGTGATAGTTAGCCTCTTCTTTCTCATATCCTTTAGCTCATTAATTTCTTACCCAGGTATCTCCAGGATAACTATATGAATAGCTTAAGTTCTAATTCATGGTGAGAGTTTCCTCAAAAAAAGAAGAAATAGGGGCAGCTAGGTGGCGCAGCCCTGGAGTCAGGAGGACCTGGGTTCAAATTTGACCTGACAATAATTACCTAGCTATGTGACCTTGGGCAAGTTACTTAACCCCATTGCCTTGTAAAAAAAGCCAAAAAAATGGAATATAAAAAAGTACTCAATGTACAATATTAATTAGATTTGGGACAGGTTATTTACTCTCTCAAAGGAAATACTTAACACAAAAAAATTCAGTAATCATGAACTGAATAACTCAAGACATCATTCAGTAACAAATACTGTTGCAATTTGCTAGGAGTCTAGTATATAAATCTCATCAAAGCATAAAAGAGTCTTGTAGGATTGATAGGTATTTAAATTTTACCTGCTCTGTCTGAAAAACTCTTAGTATAAGGCTACTTGTCAAATGCTCCAGGCTCAGGCCAATACTCTTATTGTGGCTGTTTTCAACAAGCACTTCTGCTTTGCAAACATTCCTACCAATGGGACCTAGGATTTCTGGACCTCACAAAGAGAAGATATGTTCATTTCTGGACTGATACCCATTCAACTGAAACCAGGAAAGAACAAATATAAAGACAGAAAAGGAATCAAGGTCCAAGTACAAGTTCAATCAATTAGGTTTCTATGTACTAGCTGCCACAAAGTTAGGGTCACCAAGATTCTGAGTGACAAACCTTCCCCACCCCTCACTGTGGTATCAGTGGAGAATGAAAGGGAGAGAGACTGCCAGAAATTATATTCTTATCTCTTCCTCCAGAGTATCAGGGGGCAGGGAAGAACTGATGGACTACTCAAAAAACAAAAGCTTTTTAACGTTGAGGCATTTACAAGGTTAGAATCAGACTTCAAAGACCCTTTGTTGTCAACTAAAACCAGGACTGACAAATCTAGGCATGGTCTGAGATTCCTTATGTTCCAAACTGAAAAGGGGAAGTAGAGGGACCCCCATGAATGCCTATTTATTTTATGTCATCTACATTCTATTTGGGGGGTGAGGGAGGGGGCTGATGGGGAGTGAGAGAGATGCAAACAGAAGAAACCAAAAAAAGCATCAATAAAACATTTTTAAATTATGGAGAAAAGAGTAGGAGGAAGTTCAGAAGGGGACACAAAAGCAGAACAATTTTGTTTAACTATGGTGTTAAATTTATGCTTAAAAAACCAATGGAGGGGGGGTGGTTAGGTGGTATAATGGATAAAGCACTGGCCTTGGAGTCAGGAGTACCTGGGTTCAAATTTGGTCTCAGACATTTAATAATTACCTAGCTGTGTGGCCTTGGGCAAGCCACTTAACCCCATTTGCCTTGCAAAAACCTAAAAAAAATAATAATAAAATAAAAAGCCAATGGAATCTTCATTCTGTTCTTAACATTGGCAGGTTTATGTTAAGTACATTATTTTTTTTAATTTAAAAAAATAGGGGCGGCTAGGTGGCGTAGTGAATAAAACACTGGCCTTGGAGTCAGGAGTACCAGGGTTCAAATCCGGTCTCAGACACTTAATAATTGCCTAGCTGTGTGGCCTTGGGCAAGCCACTTAACCCCGTTTGCCTTGCAAAAAAAAAAAAACCCCAAAAACCTAAAAAAATAAAAAAATAATTAAAAAAATAAGGAAATAAAAAAGGGAAAGGGATCATTTGTCAAATTCAGAATTTTTAAGGAAATGCCCTGCCTACTTCAACCTGCATCTACCATCCTCCCAGAATGGTGGAGGGAGGGAAGTGGGCAGGAGATAGGACAGGTAAGGGTATACTTACAGTTATGATGTTACCCAGCACTGAATTATTAGACGAGCTTCCTGTTCTGTTCATTAATTAGCCAGCTTTTTGTCTTTCTGATGTTAATACTAAATTTATGCTGACGCCAAGAGGTGGAATTTTGGGGTTGGATGTGCCCCAGTCACACCCAGCGATACTTTGAAAGCCTGAAGTTTTCTATCTCTTCTAGAACTTGCAAATGGACCCTGCATCTTTCCAATGCCCTGGTCCAAACTGTACTTCAGACCCTGCCTCTGACTGATCTACATCTACTCTCTCTCCTTAGGTTCCACCACAGATCTTGTGCTTGAGCTTGTGACCCTCCTATATATGTATTAACCACCTCTACCTGCTCCAAGAGGTGTCTGGGCCACATTAGTATGCTTCGCATCCAGTTTCTTTATGTTTTGCTTTTTTTTGCAAGGCAATAGGATTAAGTGACTTGATCAAGGTCACACAGCTAGGTGATTAAGTGTCTGAGACACTTTGGATTTGAATTCAGGTCCTCCTGACTCCAGGGCCAGCGCTCTATCCACTGCCACCTAGCTGCCCCCCCAGCTGCCCACCCATCCAGTTTCCAATAAGACTCATTTCTCCATTCCTCACTGCCCCCCTCAACCAAAGCTAACCATCTCTGCCCAATCTCTGTCCCTTGTGCCTAGGAATATGTATTTCCTTGGGAACAAATCACTGTTCAGTTCATTTTCACAACTCCATCAAAGTTTCTGACTCTTCTTTAAAAAAGAAACTTTATGCTTTATTTTAAAATCAACAAGCATAAGCGGGATGAGCAGAGCCAGAGAGACATTGTACACCCTAACAGCAACATGGGGGTGAACATCATCTTTGATAGACTTGCTCATTCCATCAGTGCGGCAATCAGGGACAATTTTGGGCTATCTGCAATGGAGAATACTATCTGTATCCAGAGAAAGAATTGTAGAGTTTGAACAAAGACCAAAGACTATTACCTTCAATTTAGAATTATATGATTTTGCTATCTCTTATACTTTATTTTGATTTCTCTCTCATCACATTCAACTTAGATCAATGCATACCATGGAAACAATGTAAAGACTAACAGACTACTTTCTATGGGGGGGGTAGGGTTAGGGAAGCAAGAATAGGGGTAAATTTGTAAAACTCAAAATAAATAAAATCTTTAATTTAAAAAAATCAAATCAACAAGCAGTTCTTTCTTCTTCCCATCTCCTTCCTCTGTCCATCCCCCATTGAAAGAAAGAAATAGTAAAACAAAAACTTTAAAATAAATTGAATCATTAGGCAAATCAAATTCCTACATTGGTTGTACCCAAAGTATATTTGTCTTTCTGTATCTTGGGTCCATCATCTCTCTGTCAGGAAATGAGTAGCTTGTTTCATTATCAGGACTCTGGAATCATGCTTAATCAATGAAATAATCAGAGTTCTTAAATCTTTTTTTTTGTCTTTATTGTATGGTAGTTTCTGACTCTTCTTCATTTCCAGTCCTCAGGCACTTCAGACTTCTAAACCCTAGAGATCTTCCAAGCCAAGATTGCAGATTTCATACACCTCCACTCCCTACTTTTCCCACACCTGGCAAAAGAATGGGATCATTATCTTCTTTGGGGCCCATGCTTCCTCTTTGTGTGGTTATTCTTTCCATTTACATTGTTTTAATCGTTGCAATTTTTTTATTGGCTCTGTTTACTCTGCACTGTTAACTAAGTCCATGCTTCTCTGTATTCATCGTATTAATCAGTTCTTACTCCATAATAATAGTTTTCTCCCTAATGTCATCATTGTATGCATTGTTTTCTGAGTTCTGTTTATTTCACTCAGCATCTGTTAAGTTTTCTCTGAAATTATCCTTTTCATCATTTCTTATGGTAAAGAAAATATTCTATTAAACACATATGCTAGAATTTGTTTAATCAATACTCTATAGGCACTTATCTCCTTAGTCTCCAGGTTGAGGTGATTATAAAAAAAAAAGGCAGGTCTAAATTTTCTTGTATATATAGGCTTTTCCCTTCTTGACCTCTTTGGAGTATAGGCCTACTAGTAGTACAACTGTGTCAAAGAGAAGCTTTTGGGGAGGAGTTCCAAATGGATTTTCCCGAATGGCTGAACTGATTCACATCAAAAATGTACAATTATGTCTTTTTACCAGAGTCCCACCACCATTTGTCATTTTCCTCTTTTGTCTGCCAATTTTACTGTTTGTGAAGTAGAACCTCAGAATTAATAATGTATTTCTGTAATTAATGATTTTTATTGAATTAATTACTTTGAAATTATTTTTATTGCAGTTGGCCATTTATCTATTGTGGAATAGTTTTTTAAATTTATGCATTTGGATAATATTTCTATCAGAAAATTTATTACAGAACTTTTTCCAATTTAGATACTTCCCTCTAATTTTTACTGCATTAGATTTGTTTGTGAAAAAAATCTTTCCATTTCATACAATTAAAATTTCCTATTTTTATCATTTGTTTAGTCATGAACTCTTCCCATATCCATAGATCTAAAAAAGCAATTTCTTCCATGTTCTTCTAGTTTTCCTATAGTTGTTTAAATCATATATTCATTTGGAGTTTATCTTATTGTACAGTGTGAGATGATATTCTTTACCAAATTTCTGACAAATTGCTTTCCAATTTTCCAAACCAGCTGGCTTGGTTAAATAGTGAGTCTTTTTTTTTTTAAGTTTTTGCAAGGCAATGGGGTTAAGTGGATTGCCCAAGGCTACACAGCTAGGTAATTATTAAGTGTCTGAGGCTGTATTTGAACTCAGATATTTCTGACTCCAGTGCTCTATCCACTGTGCCACCTAGCCATCCCTAAATAGTGACTCTTGCCTTCAGTAACTGATGTTTTTGGATTTATCAAACACTATGGTACTATTTTTGTTTTACTATATTATGTATCTGATCTGTTCCACTGAACAATCTCTGTTTTTAAATAAGTATCAAATTGTTTTGATGAATATAACCTGTAGTATCATTTAAGATATGATATAGACCCTCTTCCTTCCATTATTACCCTTGATATTCTTGAACTTTTCTTTCTCCAGATGAATTTCATTTTTTTCTACTTCTTTAAAATAATCCTTTGGAAGTTTTCTTAAGTAATGAATAAATTAATTTAGGTAACATTGCCATTTTTATAATTATTTGACTTACCCATGAACAATAAATATCTCCTACTGTCTTTATGCAAAGTATTACATAATTGAATTAATATGGTTTTTATGTAAATTATGGTATACATACCACCAAATGTTTTTTTACTTCTATAAGCTTTTTTTGAATGTAATTTCTCTTTCAAGTTTTTCCTTTTGGGTTTTGTTGGTAATAGTCAATAAATATTTTTTAAGCACCTACTACCAGGCCTTGAGGATACAAAGAAATTTAAAAGACATTCCCTGTTGTCAGAGAACTCTTTCCTCATTTCTGCTTCCTGGTTTCCTGGCTTCAAGTTCCAGATAAAAGCCTACCTTATGCAGGAAGCCTTCCTCGATTGCTTTTAATTCTAGTACCTTTGTTCTGTTGATTACTTTAAATTCATCTTTATATTGCACATAATATTTTGCATATTGTTTCTCTCATTGGATTTAGTTCCTTGAGAGCTGTAATTGTCTAATCAAAGAAAGAGGAAAAGACAAAAATAATTATAGAACCTCTTTTTTAAGTCAGCAAAGAATTGGAAATTATATTATGTGAAATAATATTATTTTTCTGTTAGAAATTATAAAGAGGATAGCTTTCAGTATAGGCCTAGTAGTGGCATTGCTGGGTCAAAGGATATTCACAGATTAACAGTTTTTTGGACATAATTCCAAATTGCTTTCCAGAATGCTTGGACATTTAAAAGCTCTACCAACAGGGCATTAATGTGCTTATTTTTCCAAAGCCTTAGCAACATTTTGTTATTTTCCTTTTTTGTTAACTTTGCTAATTTGATCGATATGTGGTAGAACTTGATTTGTTTTAATTTGCATTGTTTTAATTATTAGTAATAAAAAGCATTTTTCCTATGATTATTGATAACTTGGATTTATTCTTCCAAGAAACTGCCTATTTATATATCTTTTGACCATTTATCAATTGGAGAATGGCTCTTATTCTTATAAATTTGAATCATTTCCCTAAATGTATTAAAAACTTAATTACTTTTTTTTTTTTTTTTTTTTTTTTTTTAGTTTTTGCAAGGCAGTGGGATTAAGTGGCTAGCCCAATGCTACACAGCTAGGTAATTATTAAATGTCTGAGGCCGGATTTGAACTCAGGGACTCCTGATTCCAGGGCTGGTGCTGTATCCACTGCGCCACCTAGCCACCCCAAAAACTTAATTCAAAAGAGTTTTTCCCTCCATTTAACTGTTTATCTTCTATTTTTAGCCATGTTGGTTCTGTGCAAAACCTTTTTAATTTCATGTAATCAAAATAGTCTATTTTAACTCCTGTTAAGCTCTCTATCTTGTGTTTGGTCATGAATATTTCCCATTTTTCCATGGCACTGATAAGTAATTTCTTCCTTGATCCTGTGATTTGTATACAATGTAACCTTCCATGTCTAAATAATATATGCATTAGCTCTTATATAGAGATGTTAACCCAGACTTAGTTTCTGCCAGAATTTTTTCCCAGTTTCCCCAATAGTTTTGTTAAAAAATGAGTTCTTGTCTAATAGTTAGGATTTGAGGGTTTGTTAAATACTGCTTTTGTGCTCATTTGCTTCCATATATTGTGTACCTAATTTGTTCCATTGATTAAACTTTTGATTTCTTAACCAATACTAAACTGTTTTGATGATCACTGTTTTCAGTATAGTTTGAGATCTAGTACTGCTAGGCCCCTTTTCTTTCCACTTTTCCCCCCCTTAATTCATTTGAGATTTCTAGCTTTTTGTTGTTCTACATGAGTTTTGTGATTATTTTTAATTAACTACAAAGTAATTCTGTATTAGTTTGGTTAGTATGGCATTGAATAAATAAAATAATTTAGGTAGTATTGTCATTTCTATCATATTGATTCAGCCTCACTATACAAGCAACTCATATTTCTCCAGTTACTTAGATTGTCTTTATTTGTATGAAATGTTGTATAGTTGGGATAGCTAAGTGGCATGGTGAATAGAGCCAGCCCTGGAGTTAGGAAGAGATGAGTTCAAATCTGATGTCAGACATTTAATAATTGCCTAGCTGTGTGACCTTGGGAAAGTCACTTAACCCCACTGCTTTAAATAAAATAATAATAATAATAATAATAATAATAAAGAAATGTTGTACAGTTGTGTTCATAAAGTTTTAGCATATATTTCTTGAAGGATATTCTCTGAAGCATTTTATACTTTTTGTAGTTCTTTTAGTTTTATTTATTTTATATTATTACAATAATCTTGTTATAAGAGTAACCATAACCCCCCCTCCCCCAAGGAGATGAGAAATCTCAAGGAGAGAGAGAAAAAAAAAATACTTTAGTCTGTATTGAGATTCCAATAGCTCTGTGTCTGGGATGAGTTGCCTTCTTTATCATAAGTCCACCAGAGAAGTTGCTTCAATATTTTCCCCACAGTCGCTATTACTAGTTGTATTTCCCTTCACTCTATTCCTCCCTACTCCCATTTATTCTATTTTCTCTTCCCCACTTTCATCCTGTCCATGTCCAAAAGTGTGTTGTATCTGAGTACCCTCTCCCACAATCTTCCCTCTTTTCTATCACCAATTCCCCCCTTCCCTCCCCAATTCCCCCTTATCCCATCCCTTTCTTCTCATTTTTCTCTAGGTGAGATAGATTTCTATACCCTATCAAGTGTGTATGTTATTTCCTCTCTGAGCCATTTCTGTTGAGAATGAAGGCACACTCATCCCCCTTGCCTTCCCCTGTTCCACTCCACTGAAAAAGCTTTTTCTTGATTCTTATGTGAAATATCTTAGCCCCTTCTTCCTCTCCTTTCTCTTCCTCCTAGTACTTTCCTTTATCACTCCATATTTTTACTATATTATACCATCAGTGCAGGGGTGGGGGTGAGGCTAGGTGGTGCAGTGGATAGAGCACTGGACCTGGAATCAGGAGGACCTGAGTTCAAATTTGGATTCAGATACTTAATAATTCCCTAGCTGTGTGTCCTTGGGCAAACCACTTAACCCCATTGCCTTGCAAAAGAAAAAAAACAACTCTATTACAGAATTATATTCAGTTCCTTCCTATGTCCAGTCTATATATGCTCCTTCTAACAGCTCTTATATATGAGAAAGTTCATATGAGTTATCAATATCTTCTTCCCATGCCAGAATAAAACAGTTCAATATCATTGTTCCTCATAGCTAGTCTTTCTCTTCCACCCCTCTATGGTTCACCAGAATCCTGTACTTGGAGATCAAACTTTATGTTTTGCTCTGGTTGTTTCAATAGGAAAGTTTGAGAGTCCCCTGTTTCATTGAAAATCTATCTTTTCCCCTGAAAGAGGATGTTCAGTTTTGCTGGGTAGTTGATTCTTGGTTGTAAACCAAGCTCTTTTGCCTTCCAGAATATCAGATTCCAAGCCCTTAATGTAGATGCTACCAGATCCTGTGTAAACCTGAATGTAGAGCCATGGTAGTTGAATCGCTTGTTTCTGGCAACTTTTAGAATTTTCTCGTTGATTTGGGAGTTTTAGAATTTGGTTACAATATTCTTGGAAGTTTTTCTTTTGGGATCTCTTTCAGGAGGTGACTGAAGTCCCTCAATTTCTATTTTACCTCTGCTTCTAGGATCTTAGGGCAATTTTGTAATTTTGTATTTTTTTAATAAAACACAATTATTTTATTGATTTCTTGCAATCTAATACTGCCCACTAGCACTGCTTCCATTCATGCACCGTTCCAGAACAAAGGGAGGATTCTTAGGGTGTTCTTTAAATGATGCGTAACATTTCAATACAGCAAACTCTGATAATTAAAAAAGCAGCACTAATCATTTGGTTCCTGTCTTCATGAGGTGAAAGTTGAATGGCTTCTCCTGATCCTCGGGAGGTTGGTGCCAGTGGCTCGGGGAGGACCCAGCCCTGGAGGCCGGCGCCATCCCTGCAGGACCGGAGCCTCCTCCCAGCCCGGGCTGCGGTATCCTTTATGGCCCAGAGGATCAGTTGTTCAGTAGAGCATGAGCCCGCAGTGAAGAGAAAGAAACCGGCCTCAGCTGGCAAAGGTCTTTGGTGCCGTCTGGTTGGCATAGGGAGACCCTCGTGGCCCCCAGACTCTGCCAGGTCTCTCCTCCCACCGCAGCGGCCCAGCCCGAAGCTCAGGGGTCCCCCAGGTTGTCTGACGGCCCCTCCCTCGCCGGTGCCCTCTGAGCCCGGTGACCGGAGTCCTCTCCGCAGTTCCAAGGCCCTTCAGCCGGGCTCAGGAGCTCCAGAAGCGGAGCCCGGGCCAGGCAGCCCACGGGAGGAAGACTAGGGCTTCCCGGGCTCGGGAGCCGGGCACGGGGCTCCGCGGCTCAGGTTTCTCCGCCAAGTCGGCCTCGGCCTCGGCTCCAACTCGAGGGGCTTCTCCCCGAGCTGCTGCCTCCCTCTCTCCCCTTTCCTCCGCCGCCGCCTGCTCCTGGGCTGCCTGGGTCGTCTTTGGGGGCTTGGCTACCGGACTCGGTTCTGTGGGGTCTCTCCTCTTCTAAGGAGAGAAAGGAGAGTGTCTTGCTGTGGCCCAGGACGGCTGGCCCGGGTGACAGGCTGAGCCTGGCACACTCTGGCCCGGGACCAGCCTCCGTCTGCCGCCTGCACGCTGCCAGGAGCCAGCCGGGCCTCGCCCTCTTCCACCTCCCCAATAAGCAGCTCCGTGGGTTCAGAGAGACACGCGGCGCCTTTTGGGGCACAGAATGGCCTCGTCCTGTCTACTTTCCTGCTCCGCTGATGGGTCAGATTGAGACGCTGGGGCGGGCGTCTGCAGCAGCTTCCTCCTCCCCCTCGTCAGACGCCACCAAGGAGCCCACCTGTATTATTATTATTATTATTATTATTATTTTTTAGGGTTTTTTGCAAGGCAGTGGGGTTAATGGGGTTAAGTGACTTGCCCAAGGTCACACAGCTAGTAATTATTAAGTGTCTGAGGCCGGATTTGTACCTGACTCCAGAGCCAGTGCTCTATCCACTGTGTCACCTAATCACCCCCTGTAGTATATTTTTTCTTTTTTTTTTTAAGTTTTTGCAAGGCAAACGGGGTTAAGTGGCTTGCCCAAGGCCACACAGCTAGGTAATTTTTAAGTGTCTGAGACTGGATTGAACCCAGATACTCCTGACTCCAAGGCCCGTGCTTTATCCACTATACCACCTAGCCGCCCCCCCCCCCCCCCCCCCCGGGTATTATTTCTTCAAAAATGAAGTCTAGGCTCTTTTAGGTCATGACTTTCAGGCAGCCCAATACATAATTTTAAAATTATTTCTCCTGCATCTGTTTTTGTTTTTGTTTTTTTTTAGTTTTTGCAAGGCAATGGGGTTAAGTGGCTTGCCCAAGGCCACAGGGCTAGGTAATTATTAAGTGTCTCAGGCCGGATTTGAACTCAGGTACTCCTGACTCCAAGGCCAGTGCTCTATCCACTGCACCACCTAGCTGCACCTGGATCTGTTTTCAAGGTTGGTTGTTTTTCCAATGAGATATTTTATATCTTCTAATTTTTGGCTTTTTTAGAAGAGTTTTATTTTTTCCTGATTTCTCACAAAGTCATCAGCTTCCTTTAGTTTCATTCTGCATTTGAAGGAATTATTTTCTTCATAGAGGTTTTTTATCTCCTTTTCCAGCTGGCCAATTCTTCTTTTTTAAGGCATTCTTCTTCTCATTTGCCTTTTGTGTTGTTTTTTTTCCATTTTACCTAAACTGGTTTTTAACGTATTATTTTCTTCAGTAATTTTTTGTATTTCTCCAAGCTGCTGATTTGGTTTTCATGATTTATCTTCATCATTCTCATTTCTCCTCCCATTTTTTTCCCTCTACCTCCCTTAATTACTTTTCAAAGCCTTTTTTGAGCTCATCCATAGCCTGAGCCCATTTTCTATTTCTCTTGGATGTTTTGGGTATAGAAGTTTCTATTTTGTCATCTTCTGAATCTTCCATGGGACCAAAGTAATTTTCTATGGTCAGAGTCTTCTTTTTCTTTTGTTTTCTCATTTTCTCAGTCTAAGATTAATGTACCTCACTTCCATGGCTTTGGGGGATTTTTTTAAAGGTTTTTTTGCAAGGCAATGGGGTTAAGTGGCTTGCCCAAGGTCACACAGCTAGGTAATTATTAAATGTCTGAGGCCGGATTTGAACTCAGGTACTTCTGACTCCAGAGCCAATGCTCTATCCACTGTACCACCTAGTCGCCCTCTTTGAGGAATTTTTTGAACACCCTACTGGGACCTTTATTTATCCAAGGTCTTATGCTCTCTTGCCTGTGCTTTGATATGCAGATGACCACAGGCCCTTCCCTCTGCTCTGGAGCTGTGAGGAGGGTCCCTGCTCAGTTATCTTAGTAAGGAAGCCCAAAATGCAACCTGGATCTGAGTGTGGGCAAACAGCAGAGTCCTGCACCAGGGAGAACAGAGAGATTTCTGCAGTCTCCCCCAACCCCCTTACCATCTGTGGGCTGTGCTTTGGAGGTGCAGGCTGGCTTCCCTGATTCCCACTGCAAATTCTCACTGGAGGTAAGAATGTTCTGAGGCTGGGCCTCCTTACTCCGTACTCACTGAGGTGTAGCAGAGTTCTCTCACCACCCCTTCAAAGCTGTTCCAGGTGATCCCTGGCTGTGCTGTGATGCCATGACTTTTTTCCAGCCCCCCAGTCTTGGTGAAACACACCTTTTCCATGGAACTTTTAAGTTATCTTGGATTGGGAAATTGTATCACTCAGTCTTTCTGTGGGTTCTGCCCCTCTAAATTTTGGCAAGAGTTATAATTTGATGGCTTTTGGAGTTTTTGGGGGAAGGAGTTTCTGGGAAATCCTGCCTTCATGCTGCCATCTTGGCTCCACCCCCTTCTATAGTTATTTTAAAAGAAATCTCTTTTTCTATATCTTCCTATTGGATTTGTTGGTGATATACAGAAATGCAGATGATTTATACAGGTTTATTTTATGTTAGCTACTTTTTTTTTAGTTTATTTTTTTTTTGCAAGGCAAATGGGGTTAAGTGGCATGCCCAAGGCCACACAGCTAGGTAATTATCAAGTGTCTGAGACTGGATTTGAACCCAGGTACTACTCTAGGGCCAGTGCTTTTTAATGTTAGCTACTTTGTTGATGTTGTTAGTTACTTAAATTAGTTTTTAGTTTCTTCTTTGCCTGCATTTATTCACTTATTTTTTTCTTGCTTTATTGCTATAGCTTGTATTTTTAGTATTATATTGAATAGTAATGGTGATAATGTATATACCTACTTTACCCCTGATCTTATTGGAAAGATTTCTAGTTTATCATCATTACAGATAATACTGGTTCTTGGTTATAGATAGATATTACTTATCTAATTAAGAAAAGATCCATTTATTTTTATGCTTTCTAGAATTTTGAACAAGAATGGATGTTATGGGGCAGCTAGGTGGCACAGTGTATAGAGGTCCGGCCCTGGAGTCAGGAGTACTTAAGTTCAAATCCGGCCTCAGATACTTGATAATTATCTAGCTGTGTGGCCTTGGGCAAGCCACTTAACCCCATTGCCTTGCAAAAAAAAAAAACCTAAAAAACCCCCAAAAATCAAAGAGTGGATGTTATATTTTGTTAAAAGCTTTTTCTGCAGCTATCAAAAATAATCAAATGATATTTATTGTTCTTATTATTAATATGGTCAATTTTCTAATATTGAGTTAGTACTGACCTTTTGGTATAAATCTAGGCCAGTTATGATGTTTTATCTTTGTAATATGTTGCTATAGTATCTTTAAAGACTAATATTTTGTTTAATAATTTTGCAGCAATGTTCATTAGGGATATTGGTCATTAGTTTTCTTTGTTTTGATTTTCACTGGTTCAGGGTTAAAACTACATGTGTAATATTGAAGGAATTTGGCCTTATTACCTTATTTTCTTAGTCCCCCACCCCTGCCCCAAAGAGTATATATACTATGGAATTAATTGTTCTTTAAATGTTTGATAATTCACCTATAAATTTATCTGGTCCTGTGGAGTTTTTCTTTGGGAGTTTGTTTAGAACTTGTTCAATTTCTTTTTCTAAGATTAAATTAACTAAATCTTTTATTTACTGTTGTATTCATCTATCATTTTATAGTTTTATAAATATTCAGTCATTTCATTTAGATTGTCAGTTTTATTGGCATGTTATTAGGCAAAATAATTCCTAATAATTTTTTAAAATTTCTTCTTCATTGTGAATTCACCTTTTAGATTTTTGATACTGGTGCTTTAGTTTCCTTCTTTTTTTAAATGAAGTTTGTGACTGGGATATCTATTTTATTGAGTTTTTTCACCAAAAAAGGAATTGTTGCTTGTTGCTTTATTTATTTATATTATTATTATTTTGCTATCAATTTTCTTAATCTCTTCTTTGACTTAAAAGATTTCTATTTTTATATTTAATTAGAGTTTAATTTGTTGATTTTTTAGTTTTTTTGAAGTTGTATGCCCAATTTGTTGATTTGCTTTTAATTTCTTTAATTGAAAAATTTAGAGATACACATTTTCCCCAAAATAGTGCTTTGGCTGCATCAAAAAATTTTGTTATGTTGTCTTATTGTTGTCATTATCTTTAATGAAATTATGGATTTTTTAAATTATTTGTTTGTTGATATACCCATTTTTTAAAGGTTTTTTGCAAGGCAAATGGAGTTAAGTGGCTTGCCCAAGATCACACAGCTAGGTAATTATTAAGTGTCTGTGACTGGATTTGAACCCAGGTACTCCTGACTCCAGGGCTGGTGTTTTATCCACTTCACCACCTAACCGCCCCTTGATATACCCATTCTTAAAGTTATTTACTCTTTAAGTTTTAGCATTTTCATCAATGGTATTTTAAAGACTACAATTTTTACTAAATTGTGATTCATAAAAATTAATTTAATGGTTTTTTCTGCATTTGCTTTCATGCTTTTTTATGTCATACAACATGTTCAAATTTTGTTAGCATGCCATCCATAGCAAAGAAATTCACCTATTCCTTTCTATTTCCATTTCAGTAATCTCCAGTGGTCAATCATGTCAAACTTTTAAAAAATTCTATTCAAGTCCTTCATTTTTGTATGTGTGCTTATTTTGATGAAATTTATCAAGGTCTGAGAGAGGTAAAATTGAGGTCCCCTAATTGTAGAATTGTATTCTCTATTTTCCCCTGGAACTCATTTACCTTGTTCTTTAAGTATTTAGATGTTATACCATTTGGTGCAAATGTGTTTAGCGTTTACATTAATTCATTGTATATGGTACTTTTCTGAAAAATAGAGTTCCTCTGTTCATCTCTTATAACTCTGTATTTTTTTTTCTGTTGCTTTGTATGGTCATGATTACTACCCTTGCCTTTATACAGCTCTCTATTCAAGGAAAACTGAATAGATTTTGTCTAGCCCCTTATTTGAATTGAGTGCATCTCTCTTTCAATTGTGTTTTCTGTAAAGTACATATTGATGGATTCTGTTTTCTGTTCTATTCTGTTATCCTCTTCCATTTTATAAGTCATCCCATTTACACTCATAATTATGATTGTGAATTGTGTATTTCCCTCAATTCTATCTTCTTATTTTTTTTGACTCAACTTTAAGAATTTTGTTTTTGATTAATACAAATCCCTCTCTTAATCTATTATCCCTGTAATTTTCTTATTGCCAAATCCAATGACCTTTTCTTTATCCTTGATTTCTTTGCAGCTTTTGACACTGTTGATCAGCCTCTTCAACTTTGTATTCTTTTCTTTCCAGATTTTCAGGACACCTCCTCCCTATCTGACCACTCCTTCTGGGTCTCCTTAGCTTGATCCTCATGCAGATCATGCTGTCTAACTATAGGTGTACCTCAGAGTTCTATTCTTTGCTATCTCCCCTTTTCCCTCTATAAGTTTGTTGTTTCCCTCATTAGATTGTGGACTACTTGAGGGCAGGAGCTGCGTTGTCTCTTTTTATATGCCTGGCACTTAATATAGTAGATATTTAATATGATTGATTGATTTAACTGGTGATCTCATCAGCAACCATGGAGTTAATTATCATCTCTGATCTTAAATCTATCTCTCCTGCCCCAACCTCTGGTGTCCTCTAGACTCTCATCGCCAACTCCTTTTCAGCTATCCCAAACTTAATATTTTAAACTCAACATGTCTAAAACCAAACAATTATCCCTCTTCCTAAACCACAACCCTCTTTCCCTGTCATTGTTCAGGGCATCACCAAGTCTTCTAGTCTGTCAAGCTAGCAATCCAAGTGGCATCCTCAGTTCCTCAGTATTTCACCCCCTCTAATATGTTGCCAAGGCCTATTAATTCTATTGTTGCAACATCTCTCCAATCCATTCCCTTTTCTCCTGACACTGTCATCATTCTGGTAAAAGTTCTCACCACCTTGTTTTGCAATTGTTTGCTGGTGTGTTGACTTTCCCACACCAATCCATCCTCCATTCAACCATTAAGTGATTTTCCTAAAATGAAGCTCTGACCATGTCATCTTCCTATTCAATAAACTCCAGGAGTTCCCTAAACCTATAGGATGAAATACAAAAATCCTTTGTTTGGTGTTCAAAGCACTGAACATAATCTAGGCCTCTGTATTTCTAGTCTTTTTATATTTCCTATCACAAACTCTTTATTCCAGTGACAGGTCTTAAGACACCACATCTTTCAGCTCTAGGTCTTTTCTGTCTGTCCCCCATTCCTATTATGTTCCTCCTCCTGTCTACTGGTTTCCCTGGCTCCCTTTAAGTCCCCATTAAAATCTCATTTTTTTTAAACATTTAATTTATTTATTTTCACATTTCTACAATAGTCTTGCTGTAAAAGTAAACATAATCCCCTCTCCCCAACAAAGTTAACTTCAAGAAAAATAAAGTGAGAGGGAAAAAAGTGTACTTCAGCCCATGTTCAGATACCATTGCCTCTGTCTCTGGGATAGATTGCATTCTTTATCGTAAGTCCATCAGAGAAGTTGCTTCAATATTTTTTTCCCACAGTTGCTATTGCTAGCTGTATTTTCTTCCATTCCATTCCTCCCCATTCCCATATATTCTATTCTCTCTTTCTTTTCACCCTGTCCCTCCTCAAAAGTGCGTTGTATCTTACTACCCTCTCCCACAATCTTCCCTTTCTTCTATCCCTCTCTTCCTCCTGTCCCCTTTCTCCCTTCCCATTCCTCTCCTTTTTCCTCTAGGGTAAGATGGATTTCTATACTCTATTGAGTGTGTATATATTATGAAACCTTATCTTTTACAGGAAGCCTTTTCGTACCCCTCTTAATTTTCATGCCTTTCCTCTCTTAATTATTCCCTCTTTATCCTGTTTATAGCTTGTTTGTATGTTTGTTGTTTCCCTCATTAGATTGTGAACTACTTGAGGGCAGAAGCTACGCTTTGTCTCTTTTTATATGCCTAGCACTTAATATAGTAGATATTTAATAAATTGATTGATTGATTTAACTGGGAAACTGACAGAAAGACTAATTAGAGATTGACTTTTTACTTATCAATCACTCATTAGGGGATCTGACTGAGGGAACTTAATAACTTCCACTTTCCCTGGAACAGTTTGTCCTGTCTCCTCAACAGTGTCTGTCATATTCTAGTGCTAAGTCTGGGCTTAGGACAACACCTCACTCTCCAAGTAGGGCTGTTTAGCCTATTTCATGGCCACCCTCCTCATGATGATCAAGGGTAGAAGCAGGGAGGGATCAAAAACAAAACTTTGGCTGAGGCTTTGAGATTAGGCAGGGGATTGCCGGGCCTGATTCTTGGAGCTAACACCAGAGGTTGACTCTAGCTTTCCCTAGCTTCACATGATTGATTCTGGAGATTTGTTCCCCTCATTCAGTTTGTTCCAGATAAGGGAGCTGGACATTTTTATCTATATGAAGGGAAGCTGAGAGTAAGCATGGAGCAAGATTACTTAGGGAGTCATGACACAAAACAGGTGGGCCTAGAGATATGTTCTGTTCCAGGCCTCCCCTAAACCTTCCCAGACATGCATACTTACTTTCCTTCTCCTTCACTCAGGTCCTCTAGATTTCTGACCCTTATTACTTCAATGATATCTCCTTTCCCCATTCCCCTTTCTTTCTGAAGTAGTTCCCAGAAGAACCCATCTGTTTGGGTAGTTGAGCTTGGACTCATTTGTCTCCCTAGACACCTACTTCAAGACCATCTCTCAGACAGGAGTTTCCTTTTCCCTTTCCTCCTATACTACCTATCTTCTCCACTGGAGACCAAATCCATAGGAGGGCTAAGGAGGACCCTTTTCCCTATTCAGTCCCATTGAGGTAACATTATTTGAAGAAAAAACAGTATAAAGACCCTGTTCCCATGTGCTCCCTTTCTATATCACTTTTGAATGTTTTCCCTCTGAGAGATAAAAAAGATCTTATCTGAGGACAACCTCAGTTTTGGAACTATCTCATTTCTGAGTCCTGAAATTAACAATGCCCTGAGGAACAGATCCAACTTGTGGAACTAAACCTTCTATGGGGTTCTTGCCCAGAAAGAGGTTCCCCTTCATTTCCCCTCCTTCAGTTTCACTAGATTGGGCCCTTATTCCCTTGATCCCCTATATTTCCCTCTGCTGACCACCCATATCACTTATCTTCCTTCACAGCATTAAATGGGAGCTCAAGGGCAGCTAGGTGGTACAGGAGAATCAGGACAGTAGTCAAATCCAGCTGTGTGACCTTGAGCAAGTGTGACTGCTTCCAATCCAGGATCATCTCCAGTCATACTGATTCATATCTGGCCACTGGACCTAGATGGCCCTAGAGGAGAAAATGAGATGGATGATAGCACAGCCATACTCACTCAAATTCAATTCATGTGCTTATCAAGTCATCACCTCCCTGATGTCATGGTCTTCTTCAAGAACAAAACCCATCATCATCATCATAGGAGCTCAAATCAGTAACTGACTCAGGTGGTTGACCAGCTGGAGTAACTCAGTTCCAGTCTGGTAAGAGGAGAAAAAACTAGGAACTCATTCGAATCTTTCATGCTGTCCCCCCCCCCCCCCCCCCCCGCCAAGTCTCAAGTGCTGTGGGAATAGGTAGAAGACTATGAATTGGGGTCTGAGGACCACTCTTGCTCCAAGAACTGCTTCCTCTCTCCACAGGTACCTTTATCCTTGTCTAATCTATGTTCTTCATTAGTTTCCATCATCCCTCCTCAACCTCAATATCTGTCTCTTGAAACCAAATGAGTTGTTGGAGCTGCAGGATAGTTGCTGCCTCGAAACATAAAAGTATTCAATTGTGACATTCCCTACTGACATCCACCTAAATCTTTCTCCCTTACTGTGAATCCTGATTTGGATTTTTAATTTTTTTTATGTATTTAAGGCAGTGGGGTTAAGTGACTTGCCCAAGGTCACTCACCTAGGCAATTATTAAAGTGTCAGATAAAATTTGAACCCAGGTACTCCTGACTCCAGGGCTGGTGCTCTATCCACTGCACCACCTAGCTGCCCTGATTCCTGATTTTGACTGCCATTCAATTCCCTGGTTCCCCTCCAGGACCCCCAGTGACAACCTACTTCTTGTGTCAGAAACAAGTTTTTTCGTTCCAGCTGGACTTGACAGGAATACTTTTTTTTTTTAGGTTTTTTTGCAAGGCAAATGGGGTTAAGTAGCTTGCCCAAAGCCACACAGCTAGGTAATTATTAAGTGTCTGAGACCGGATTTGAACCCAGGTACTCCTGACTCCTGGGCTAGTGCTTTATCCACTGCACCACCTAGCTGACCCGACAGGAATACTTTTAAAATGATTTGTTCAGGTCAGTTTCTGTCTTTTGACAAAATTCTGCTTGATCACCTGTGATTTGCAGTAGGAAGAGATAGGGAGGGGCCCAGAAAGATTCCCTTCCTAATTCAACAACTCTATCACCTTCCCCATGTCCTTCCCTCAAGTGATTTATACTCTCTTCACTCTGTCTTCTCTAACCATTTCTTCAACCTGGCTGACTACATCAGAGATGATGCCCTAGTTTAGGGATTCTTGACCTGGGGGAGTCCAAGGATTCCCAAGAAGTCCATGGATAGACTTCAGGGGGGTTCATTTGGGTAGTAAAAACTCTAGTCACCAATGCTTTACTTTGCTCCTTTCTTTCCAGACATTTGTGAGAGTTCTTCCCACCCCAAGCCCTTCTAGTCCTGGAACCTTGAACCATAATCAAATTAATTCTGACATTGTTCCTGGATGGGGTGTGTCAGTCTACTCCCTTATGACTCCACTTCCAACTTTCTAGATCAATCTCTGAGGACAGTGCTCAGGACACAGTAAGCACTGAAATGCTCTTTTCTTTCAGACTCTGAAAACACTGCAACACAACATGGAAAGTTGTTTGAGCTTCTAATGGTAAAGAAGGGAACAAGACCGTCAGTATTAAGAGTGACCACCAGGGGGATTCTGTGCACTAAAAGGGGGAAGCTTTTTGAATCGGTCCCAATCAATATTCTTCCACTCCAATTCAAGTCTTGGGTGTTTGTGCCCCCTCGTGGGAGCTGTGAGAATAACACTGCGTTCCTACCAAAAGCTAAACCACTTTGTCCTTTGGTTCTGCTCCTCACTTCCATAACTGAACCTGGAGCCTAAGAGTGTCCTCCCTGATTGGTGGATGAGGAAACTGAAGCATAGACTATTCAAAAGGGGTTCCCTGATAACATCTTTTCCCTGCTCCCCTTACCAAAGTCCACAAGCAGTTCCAGGGTGTATACTTTCCTAAGCCAGATCTATGAGGCAGGAGAAATGCAGAATGCCACCCCCCAGACTCAATAAAGATGAAGGATCTTCCCTAACCTCCATATGGGCCAGCCTATAGTGTCTCCCAAAGAAGAATGCACTTAGCATAGTCTCTAGGTGTTGACTCCTTTCATCTGGGTCCTTGTCTAGCCCCTCTCTGGCTGCAGTTATAATAGCTCATCATCAAGAGCTAAAGGATTCAAACTCTCTATAGAATATGTTCCAAAAGTCCACCATAAACATGATTTTTGGATTAAAATCTGTTTCTGGTCATTTGCTTATTCTCTTCTCTGTAACCTTCATGGATATAGAACACACAGGTTTATGTATTATTCTATTTATATCTATCAATATCTTTCTATTGGTGGTCACATCCCTTCATTATAGCTGTATTCCCTTCCTGCCTGTATTCCATCCAAGAAGGGAGGTTTGAGGTTTGAAGGTGCTTTTAGAACTTCCAACTTTTTTGAATTCCTCTTCTTAGGTATATTATCAGGCATATTGTATTCTCTAAAAAAAATCCTGCCCCCCCCACTCAAAATCTTAGGATCGCTGCTAAAGGATCTTTCTCCCCAGAGTGCTGAGTTTCAGAGGCCCAGGAAATAAGGGGAGGGGCCTATTCCCTTTCCCCATGTCCCATCTCCTAGGATCTAGGTCTGGAAGGTGGTACAATCAGAGCCTGGGCATGATCATGATATTAATAATGATAACTGGAATTTATATAGCTCTTTAATATTTGCAAAGTGTTTGATAAGTATTATCTTACAATATTCTCACAACCCTGAGACAGATGTTATTACTACTCCCATTTTACAGATGAGGAAACCGAGGCAGGAAATAATTAAATGACTTGCCCATAGTTGCACATTGTCTGAGGGCCACATAAGAACTCAGGACTTCATGATTTTTGAGTCTAGTGCTCTATCCACACTGGGCCACTTAAATGGAGTTGGGATACTCACTGATTTTTCTGGTCCTAACACTTAAAAGTTTCTCAATTCCTGATTTTTGTACATCAAAATCCTCAGACCCAGAGGCAGGTGAAGGCTAGGACCAGGAGCTCTGAGGTTAAGAGCAGATGGGGGGGCGGCGCAAGGTGATGGGCAAGATTGATAGTTTCTTTCAATCCTGAAACTAGGCTCAGCATCTCTAGGATCTAAGGTCTTCTGTGAGGTGAAGCTGGGAGAGCTAGGAACTTGGGGATGACTTCCAAGAATCCTAGTTACTGCTGAGACGAGTAGGATACCTTTCTCATTCTTCTGGTACAAGACACCACCCTCCCTCAAGCTCACATTCATCCAGAGAGCTTCTACTGGAAAGGTTCTTTCCCCTTTCAGACGGTTTCCACATTCTCTTCCCTCTCCTAGGGGCAGTTGCATTAGTATGTGAGAATACAAACCCCACTGAGGAGATGGGAGGATTGGAGAAGGGCTCCCTGGAGTGGATTGAGCAGATGGCAGTCTGGGAACAGCACTTCCAGCTTACTGGATCATCCTTCCCCCCACTCCTCTTCAGTCACATACAGACATCATCACTTTTGCTTCCCTTATCTATGTATATTTAAAATTTCCCCAGAGGGGGGAAAAAAAAAGACTGCACATGTTAGGGAAAACAGGTCTGTACTATAAATTACTCTCTGTATCTAAAGGGAATCTTGAGCTCCTTTTTCTTCTAGGGGGTGGGACCCCTCCCTCTTGACCCCAAATCTTAGTCTGAGTCAAATCCATTGAGCTTCTGGTCCCAGGTCCTAGCTCTGGCTACTCTGGTGAGGGGTATTGCCTGCTCTTGGGGTGGGGAGGACAGGCACCAGAGTCCCACAGGATATCATCATAGGGGCTTGGAGCCAGTGCTTTGGGCCTGGCCTGTTCCAGCAGGCCTCTCAGGAGCCCCACTGTGAGTGGAGGGTCAGTTCCCACCTTAGGGAATGGGGCTGGAGGCCCCTCTTCCTCTGGCAGGTGCCTCTTCAGCAGGAGCAGGAGATCTGTGGGGGTCAAGTCTGGTGGGCACAGGCGGCGCAGGCGAGTCACGTGGGCATCTAATTGGCGATGCTGAGCAAATTCGGCTAGTAAGATAGTGAAGATCTCCATCTGCAGGAAGGGGCTGGAGGGGCTCAGTGTCAGGCCCGCATCCAGCACCCGTTCCCACTGTCCAGCCTGAACTAACTGCCCTATGGCTTGGAGCACAGCCTTGGGTCGGCCACTCCCCAAGAGCAGCTCTAACTCAAGAGCCCCCGCCCCGGCCCCTGCCCACTCACCCAGCACAGACAATGCCCGTCGGTATAAGGGCGGCCCTGAGCCCCCGGCTCCCAACCCCCATCCCGGTCCCCCCTGCTGTTGTGCCAGTTCGACAAAGGGTGGCAACCAGCACGGCTCCAGCCGACAAAGGCACTGACACAGGAGTTCAAAGGGAGCGAGTGCCCCCTCAGCCCCGGGGTCCGCCAACACCTTCTTCCACAAGTCGGGAGGGGCCTGGGTCTTCAGGCGGCCGGCCTCATCCAGCTGCAGCTGCAACGCGCGGCGGGCAGAGCACCAAGCGGCGGCGGGGAAGACAGAAAAGACGGCGTTGAGCTGGGCCAGTTTGTCCCCGGCCAGATCTGACCGCAGCAGCCGCTCCACCTCGCGCTCGGCCAGCTCCGTCCAGCCCTCTTCTTGCCCGTCTCCGGCCACGAGCCGGGTCTTGAGCCGCTCGAGGCCCCGGTAGTCCCTCAGCTCGGCCTGCAGGGCGCTCAGGAGCTTGGCTGGGGGCCGGTGCCCTCGCAGCACGGCGGCCAGGGCCAGCGGGGCTCGGAAAGTGCTCCCTCTCCTCAGCTCCTCGGTGCTGAGCCTGGCGCCAAGCAGGCTGCGGCGCTGATAGTAGCCGCAGGCCTCCTCGAACACCAAGTCGTCCGCATTTAAGCGGGCGGCCCCCTCCCCGGCCTCCCAGGTCACGCAGAAAAGGCCGCTGGCCGACAGCAGCCTCAGCCCCCCTTTGTCCTCTTCTTCCTCCACGCCCGGGGCCGAGAGTTCCAGCAGGTGGACCCGCTCGGTGCTCAAGACCTTCCTCTCTAGAAGGCGCCCGCTGCCCAGGTCCAGCAGCTCCAGGCCGGAGCCCAGCGCGCAGGCCAGAGTGCTGTGGAAGACGCCCAAGGACACCGGGAGCGCGGGGCTGAGCGGCCCGCAGCCCAGCACCCCCACCGTCCTGGCGGCCCCGTCCCTCCGGATGAGGCTCACGGCGCCCTCGGGGCTCAGCAGCAGCAGGCTGCCCTGGGCCGCGGCCCAGGTGTGGGGCTCCAGGGGCTCCCCGCCGGAGAGCAGGCCCGGCACGCGCCTCAGCAGGGACTGGAAGTCCCGGGAGTCTCCGCCCTCGGCGCTCAGCTTCTCCCGGTGAGCCAGGTTGTGAGCGGGCACGGACACCGTGAGCCTGCCCTTGGCCGGGGACCAGATGAGCACGACGCCGGCCGCGCTGGGCCAGGCGGAGGCCGCGGGCAGCAGGAAGAGGTCCGCCGGGGAGGCCAGCAGCCGCAAGGGCGGGCAGTGCTGCAGCAGGACCACGGGGGCGCCCAGGGCGGCCCCGCCGGCCTCCAGGGCCCGGGTGCACAGGCGGTGGCCGAAGGCGGGCTCCCCCGGCCGCCCCTCACACCACACCAGCCGGCGCCCCGGGGCCGCGGCGGCCAGCACCCTGGCCTCGGGGCTCGCACACAGCTCGGCCTGCTGCAGCAGCTGCCACCCCGGCCGCGCCCCGGCGCCCCAGACCTCGGTCCGCCCGCTGGCCCAGACTAGGGCCAGCAGGAGCCAGCCCGGGCACTGCAGGAAGAAGGCATCCAGCAGCGGGCCCCGGCCGGCGGCCCCCGAGGGCTCCGGGCCCGGGCCCGCCCCTTTCCGGGAGGCCAGCAGCAGCGGGGCCGCCGAGCCCGGCGGGCGCAGAAGCAGCAGGTGGCGGCCGTCGGGGCTGGCGCGGACCCGGGCCAGGGGCTCCTCGGCCAGCAGCCGGCGGAGCGGGCGCGCCTCGCTGAAGTCGCTCAGGTCCGAGAGCAGGCGCAGGCTGCTGGCCCGCCTCATGGCCCCCGCGCGGCCGGGGAGGGCGCCTCGGGGCCCGCCGGGCCGGGCCGGCTTTACAGGGCCCGGAGCTCCGTGCCGCTGTCCCGGGGCCTGGGCCCGGCCTCCCCAGCAGCGACTTCCGTCCCGGAGGAGGAGGAGGTGGGCTGGGCTGGGGGCAGGAGTCAGCCCCGCCCAGAAAGCTTGCGTGGGTCCGGCGCCTCGCGGCTCGGCCGGGCCCTGGGGGCGGAGCCAGTGGGGTCCTCCCTCCCCCGGCGCCCCCAGCACTTTCCCTGCTCGCTGAACCCCCAAGCTGCCTCGGCTCTCGCGGCTTCGGCTGTGCATCCGTCTATCCTAGAGACCACCCTCCTCCCTCCAAGCCACCCTTACTTGAAGCCCAGCATTTCCCAAAAGCTAAGCCAAAATAGTCACACTTCACCACACCCCATCACACTTCGTATTGATTTATTTATCTTCCAATCGCATGCAACTTTTTCAACCTTCATCCTTTTGCAAGCTTCTGAGTTGCATCTTTTCCCACCATCCTCCTAAACCACCGTGCTCCCCATAGCAGCGATTGGATTGGAGGATGCACAGGTAAAATCAAGCCACAAGCCACACCCTCCTTAAGTTTGTCATTTTCCCCAAAGTACAAAGCATATCCCAGTTAAGTCTCCTCTTTGACAACAGCAAAAGGAAACACAAAATGTATGCTTGTTTATTTTTAAATTTTAATAAAAAGTAGATTTTATTTATACAACTTTTATATCATGGTCATTTCCAGATACAGCACTCCCCTCTACTGAACCCTCTCTGGTAAAAACAACAGCAACATAAGCTAAAAGCTAGGATCGGGTAACACTAGCACAGAGCTAATTTAACGTTCTGGAGGGCCCTACTTCACTGCCAAAGGAGGAAACCGGGTTTCAGACGTTGAAATTACTCAGGTTTCCTTTTCATTTGCAGGGATCAAGATTGAAAGTATTGTGAGAAGAAACAGTTCCAAAAGAAAAAAAGAGAACACTAGAGATAGCTAAATTACCTAATACCTAAGACAACTTTTGAAGATAATAAGCTTTGGTCTTTGTTTAAACTCCCCAATTCTTTCTTTGGATACAGTTGGTATTCTCCATCACAGATCCCCTAAAATTGTCCCTGATTATTGCATTGATGGGGTGAGTAGGGTCCATCAAGGTTGACCTTCTTCCCATGCTGTTAGTAGGGTCCATCAAGGTTGACCTTCTTCCCATGCTGTTAGTATGTACAATGTTTTTCTGGTTCAGCTCATCTTACTCAGCATCAATTCATGCAAGTCTTTACAGGCTTTTCTGAAATCCCATCCCTCATGATTTTTTTTTTTTTTTTTTTTTTTTTAGTTTTTGCAAGGCAATGGGGTTAAGAAGTGGCTTGCCCAAAGCCACACAGCTAGGTAATTATTAAGTGTCTGAGACCAGATTTGAACTCAGGTACTCCTGACTCCAGGGCCAGTGCTCTATCCACTGCGCCACCTAGCTACCACCTAGCTGCCCCCCCCCCCCCCATGGTATATAGAACAATAGTGTTAAATCACTTTCATATACCGCAATTGGTTCAGCCATTCCCCAATTAATGATCATCCCCTCAATTTCCAATTCTTGGTCACTACAAATAGAGCTGCTATGAATATTTTTGTGCATGTGGAATTTTTAGTCTTTTTCATGATCTCTTCAGAATACAGACCCAGGATATGCATATTTTTATTTCCCTTGGGGCATAATTCCAAATTGCTCACTAGAAAGACTGGATCAGTTCACAGCTCCCTCAACAAAGCATTAGTGTCCCAGATTTGCCACATCCCCCTCCAACATTGATCATTGTCTTTTCTGTTCATATTGGCCAATCTGAGAGGGGTGAGGTGATACCTCAGAAATGCTTAAAATTGCATTTCTCTAATCAATAATTTCATTTACATTATTATACTCATTGTATATACTGCTTTCCTGTTTTTTTTATTTCAGACATCAGTTCATGGTTTCAGGTTTTTCTCATCTTTTCTGTATTCCTCATTTTTTACAGAGAGCCCATTTTATTGCATTCAGATGACACCAATTCATTAGCCAGTCCACAAAGAATGGGCACCCACTTTGATTCTTTGCCACCATAAAAATGCTACTATGGATATTTTTGGACAATGTTACTCTGATTATCCTAAGATTTATACTATGGACAGGACTGAGTATCTGGAGTTGACAAATGAATAAGATCTAGTTTCTTCTGCCAGAAGAGACTGGTGAACCCTAAACATAAGTAATTCTAATAAAAGGCAAAATAGGATAAATGTTGTAAAATAGGTCTAGGCAAAATGTTATTGAGTTCAGAGGAGGGAGAGATTACCTTTGAATAGGAGGAGAGGATTTAGGGAAAGAATTTTAGTTGGACCTTGAAGGATGGCTGGTATTTAAACAGACAGGTGGTGGGGGTAGTGGGGATGTAGGGGTGAGAGGGTGAGGCCCAGCAATACATTCCAGCCAAAGGAACAGTGTGAACAGAGGCACAGAAACTTCTGTGGTGTTTGGAAATTGGGAGTATGTGTCCAGTTTGACTGGAGTGTTCGGTACATGAGGGGGAGTAGTGGAAGAAATAGTTTGGATATATAGTGGACTACCAGGAGTGGATTTGAGAGTCAAAAGATTTGGGATTAAGATCTCTCCCTATGTGACCCTAGCTGTATGAGCAAGTCCTTCAACATCTCTTGAGCTTTGGTTTCTTCCCCACTCTAATCCATTCTCTATTCAGTTGCCAAGATGATTTTTCTAAAGCATAGCTCTGAGTCTTCCATAATGAGCTCCAGTCACTTTCTTTTTTTAAATTTTTTAAAGTTTATTTATTTATTTATCCAAATTACATGCAAAGGTTGTTTTCAACAATTATACATTTTTAGCCTTATCAGTTCTAAATTTTTCTACCATTTTCCCTTGCTTCCTTCCATCCCATGGCTGTGAACAATCTTGTATAAATTGTACATGTGCATTTGTGTTTAACATATTTCCAAAATAATAATGTTGTGATAGAGAATTAGAACTAAGGGGAAAGAAAAACCATGAGAAAGGAACAAAAAAGAAATTTTAAAAGCAAACAATTAAGCTTTGCTCCACATTCAGACTTCATAATTCTGTTTTGATTATTTCCTGGATGTGAATGTCATTTTCCTCAATGGGTCTCTCAGGATTGTCCTTGATCACTGAACTGATGAGAGGAGCTTTGTCCATCATAGTTGATTGATCTTTCATTAATATGTATAATGTTCTCCTGGTCCTGCTCACTTCACTCATCATCTCATCATTCAGGTCTTTCCTTGATTTCCTAAAGTCCAGTCACTGATATTGTTCTTACAGAACAATTGTACTCCATAATATTCTTATACTATAACTTGTTTAGCCATTCCCCAATTGATGGGCATCCCCTCAATTTGCAATAAGCTGCTATAAATATTTGTATATGTGGGGTCTTTTCCCTTTTTTTAATGATCTCTTAGGAATATAGACCTAGTACGTATTGATGGTTCAAAGGGCATGCAGTTTTATTATTCTTTGGATTTGGTTCCAAATTGTTCTCTAGAATGCTAGCATCAGTTCACAACTACACCAACAGTACACTGGTGTTCCAATTTTCCCACATCCTTTCCAACATTGACCATTTTGCTTTTTTGTCATCCTAGTCAATCTGATAGGTGTGAGGTGGTACCCCAGAGTTATATTAATCTGTATTTCTTTAATAAATAATGATTTAGAACATTTTCTTATATGAAAATAGATGGTCTTAATTTCTTCAACTGGAAACTATCTGTTCATATCCTTTGACCATTTATCAATTGAGGAAAGGCTTATATTGTTATAACTCAGAGTCTTAAATTAGTCCTTTATCAGAAACACTAGTAGTGAAAAATGTTTTCCAGCTTTTTGCATTCCTTCTAATCTTGGCTTCATTGGTTTAATTTGTGTTTAACCTAATTTTCTAATCAGTTCAGCTAGGAATAATACATAGAGATCAATGTTTTAGATAAGATACACAACAGTTACAAATTCAAAATTTGAACACTATTTCTTTTTTTTTCTTTTTTTTAGGTTTTTGCAATGGAAATGGAGTTAAGTAGCTTGCCCAAGGCTACACAGCTAGGTAATTATTAAATATCTGAGGTTGGATTTGAACTCAGGTACTCCTGACTACATGGGCCGGTGCTCTATCCACTGTGCCACCTAGCTGTCCCTTGTTTTTTTTCCTTAAAGATTTTATTTATTTTGAGTTTTACAGTTTTTCCCCTAATCTTACTTCCCTCCCCCTACCCCCCACAGAAGGCAATTTGCCAGTCTTTACATTGTTTCCATGTTATACATTGATCCAAATTGAATTTGACGAGAGGAAATCATATCCTGAAGGAAGAAACAAAAATTTGGATAACCTCAGTCCCAACAAATTAGCAAAGAGCCAAAAAGATGGAGTTAGTTTTAGAGGGATTGAGGAAAGATTGGGACACAAATCTACTGTTGGTGGACCAGTGAATTGGACTAGCAATTCTGGAAAGTAATTTGAAATTATGTTAAATTTACTAAATTATACTATACTAAATTGACCAAATTATACTAATTACACTAGAGTGACTAAAACATCCATAGTCTTTGACTTAGAGATCCCACAGCTAGGCATATACCCAAAGAAGCTCAAAGACAGAAAGGAAGGACCCATATATATTAAAATGTTTATGGGAATACTTTTTATAATAGCAAAGAATTGGAAACAAAGTTGATACCCATCAATTGGGGAACATAACCCATTAATTGGTGAACAAATCATGGTGCATGAATTTGATGCAATATTACTATACTGCAAAATTCATTATATAGAAATTAGAAATTTACCGAAGATTTATATGTAGGGATGAAAGTAAGAAAAAGTAAAAAAAAAAACAACATGCAGGGGCAGCTAGGTGGTACAAAGGATAGAACACCAGCCCTGGAGTCAGGAAGACCTGAATTCCAAAATGGTTTCAGACACTTAATAATTACCTAGTTGTGTGACCTTGGGCAAGTCACTTGACCCCATTGCCTAGCAAAAAGAAAAAAATATGCAAAATTATGGATATTTTAAATGGGAAGTAATTAACAACCCCCTCAAAACTAAATGCTGTATAGTAACAGTGATTAAGCTTGGCCCCAAAGAAGAGATACAAGAATGCACTTCTCTACTTCCTATGTAAAAATGGGAGATTATGGGTCTAGAACATTGCCAGGCTGGATTGATTAATTGTTTTTTTTTTTTATTTTTCTTGCAAGGCAAGGGGGTTAAGTGACTTGCCCAAGGCCACACAGCTAGGTAATTATTAAGTGTCTGAGGTCGGATTTGAACTCAGGTACTCCTGACTCCAGGGCTGGTGCTCTATTCACTGTGCCACCTAGCTGCCCCTAATTGGTTAGTTGTGCTGAATATATTTTTGAACGTATTTTCCCCTTTCTGTTTCATTCTCTGTTACAGAGGGTAGGAGGTGAGCAATTCATTTTGAAATAAAGGTGATGGAAAGACAAAAATTACCAATAAAAATTTAAAAAGAGAAACCAAAAAAAATTCAGATAAGACATAACTTCCTGTGGAGCTTACTATTAGTAAAGGCATACTAACTACACTGAGATAACTATTCCATGAGTCACAACCCCTTAATAACTTTTGGACTTAGAGCCCTGCTGGCAGCTCAGAAAGGTTAAGTGATTGGTCTCTCATTACATGGATAGTAAATGCCAACTGATGGATTTCAGACTGAGTCCAGCTTCAGAACTATCTACCAAACAGGGAGCTTCTCCACAGGCTACAATAGTATAGAAGAATACATGAGTGCATTATAGAAAGAGGTTTAAAACAAAGTGTATTGAGAGAATGGGATATTTTGTGTGTGTATATATGTATATATATATATATATATTTATAAATATATACACACATATATATTATATAATCCTGAAGAAACCTGATTCCTCTCACTTATAAGATGCTGTGACCAGATTAAGTCCTTTAGTTTTTCTGAGCCAGTGTCTTCATCTGTGAATAACCACTGTCATGAATAATGGGAATAATCACCTTGTACAGTCTAGCTCATGGGGGTTTTGGTAAAAAATGTTCTTTGTAAACTTTAAAAAGCATTTAAACATGGAACGCTTCTCGAATTTGTGGCATCCTTGCGCGGGGGCCGTGCTCATCTTCTCTGTATCCTTCCAATTTTAGTATTTGTGCTGCCGAAGCATTTAAATGCGTAGAGGTTTTCTATTAGGGAATGTCTTGCCTCGATGACACGTCTGGACACGAGGCCCGGGAGCGGGGGGGGGGGGGGGGGGGGGCAGGGATTGTCTCGAAGATTCCACGTAACGACGGACGGACGCGGACAGGCCCGAACCTGTGGGGCCCGTCCTTTTCCCGTAGGCCGGAAGGAGTTCCTGGACTAGCTTTGGCCCCTCAGGCTCTAACCCGGGGTGACGACGGTCAGGCAGTTGCTTTTGGATTCTTGGATCGCTGGGCAAGCGGAGTGCCCACTCAGAGCGGCCCTCGGGAGGGCACGCGCGCCCTGGGCGGGGCCAGAGGAAGGAGGGGGAGGGGAGGGGAGGGTCTAACCTTTTCTACCCGCGGGACCGAGGCGCGCACTGCTTGCTGGGACTTGTGGTCCTCTCTGCGGCGGAGTCTGTGGAGAGCTGTAGTGGTGCGAGGGGGCGGGGCCGCGGAAGGAGCCGGGGCGGGGGCGGGGCTGGCACGAGGCGGCCTCTAGGACCCTAGCGGGGCGCGGGAGCGCGCTTTCGGGCCCGGTGCGGCGGTATCGGGCTCGAGCCGGGGTAGGCGGGCGGTGGCGGTGGAGCCCGAAGGACCAGGGCTTGGTGAGCGGCGTCCCCTCGGGAGTCCGGGCTCCCGGCTTCCGCCTAACCGCGGCCTCGAGTAGGGATCGGACGGGCCGGACCAGGACCAGGCCTCCCCCGGAGGCGGCTCTTGGGGGCCCCGGGCCTCCCGGGGGCGGGGCCTCCTTTCTGCGGCGGGAGTGGGGAGGAGCGTTGGGGGGGAGGGGGCACCCCGGAGGGAGGTTGACCCGGGAAGCCCCCTCGCGGCCAGGGTCCGAGGAGGAGGGGGCCCTCCGAGGAGGGGGTCCGGGGAGAATAGCGCCGGGAAGGTGCCGGCGTCGGGGGGCGCTGGTGATGCGGAGCAAGTGGCTTAGGGATGTCCCAGGAGTGGAGCCGATCCCCTCAAATCCGGGGGACCCCCCACAGCGGGTGTTCGGCTTGGGAGGGGCCCACGCGCCCGGAGTGGAAGTGACACGGGAGGAGCCCGCGTTGGGGAGACGGGACCTAGATTTTGACGCTGATCCCCGGCATCCTCGGGATCGGGACTGACCCCCGATTTCTCCGCCTGGGTAGTGAGAGCTGACCTTTTTTTTTTATTATCAAGCTTTATTATCCGCTCCCTCCCCCAGGTGACTTTTGGCCTAGTCATGGCTTCCAGGGTCAGGTGTTAGTGAAAACTCAGTGGAATTTGATTCTTACACTTTCTGCACTCCAGCAGACTGTGTCCTCTTCTGGTAGGAAGGAACTGAACCTTTCCTGACTTTTTTTTCCCTTTGGATCATTATAACCGCCGACTTACATGCTTCCTCATGTGGGTATGTGGCATTTGTATGGGCCAGCTTATTCTTTTTACCAGCTTACCTCTAAAGAATATTGGTGATCGAATCATGCAAATTCCTAGGTAAATGAAGCTTAATCTTTTCCTTTGGTAGATTAGGGGGCATTGACTTTTTGGTGAAGGGAGCTCATTGAGAACTCTGAAAAGTATTCATTCAGAATTCATTCAACAAAGTTTTTTTCTTATATACAAGTTCCTATGCTAGACTGAGGGATACAGATAAGAAATAAGACATCTTCTTCTAGTGGAAAAAACCCTGCATTTGAATTTAAAGAATCTGTCTTTCAATCCTTTGGTAACGACTTTTCTGTATGTTCTGGGGCAAGTCATTCTCTCTCCTTCCTTTCTCAGTTTCCTTATCTACAAAATATGGGATTTAGAGTACCTGATCTCTTAAGATTCTTTCCAACTCAAACCCTAGAATCCTTGTTCTCCAAGAAACTCAATCTAGGAAAGATTAACACACACACACACACACATCTCTATAATCTGAAATTAGAAAATCAGACCATGGGAGAGTTCAGACAGAGTAGTATGAAAGATTTGATTGGTCTTTGCCTCTGGTTGTTGTTTGACCCTCATTCTCGAAGAGAACCTTGACATCAGGGTTCTGATGCCATGGTATGCATTGGATTTGAGTGAAGGGTTAAGAAAGAGGCTCCCAAGGTCATACAGCTAGTCTCTGAGGCTGGGTTTGAACTCTGGACCTCCTGACTCCAGAGCTGCTGTTCTCCACCTATCTGATTGGTACTTAATAGCTGTGTGATGAATTTGATTTATTTCAGTGAATAGCTCGGAAAGATCTCTTGCTCTTAAAAAAAGTTAAGTGGAAAGAACACTTGACTCTCAGTGTTGAATTCTGGGCTTCACTAATAGCTGTGTGATCTTGGCTTAGTCAGCTAACTACTGACTTACAGCTCTTCACCACAGTTACTTGTCTACAAAATTGGGCTTGTTAAGATCAAATAATATAGGGAAGCATTTTGTAAAATATATCTGTAAAGTAATAGTTTTATCCAAATAAGAGTATTGCTTTTGCTGTTTTGACTCTTTCTCTCTAAATACACCCCCCCCAAAAAAAAACAAAACACTGCAATAATGGTTTCAATCTTGTTAAACTAAACTTAGCCTATTCTAATAGGAAATGTTTTTGGTTTGCCCATCTGTTGAGCTGGTGTGCAGAGAACTTCCTGTGTGAAAGTCTTCTGGATAACAGGATGTAAAAAAGTTTCTAAGGAGACCCTGATCTGTTGCTAGTATATCAGGAAGGGAAAAGTGCCTTTAAGCTAGGTAATCCTGTGGAGCAGTATCCTGTCTTTTCAGAGTTAGTGGCTAGAAATCAGATTGAACTTCAAGAGAGTGTTGACATTCAGTTTAGATCAATGTATACCATGGAAACAATGTAAAGACTAACAGACTTCCTTCTGTGGGGGGTCAGTGGGAGGGAAGTAAGATTAGGGGAAAAATTGTAAATCTCAAAATAAATAAAATCTTTAAGACAAACAGAGTGTTGAACCTGGAGTCAGGAAGAACTGAATTCAAGTCCAGTTTTGGTTTCTTCATATCTCTACAATAGGAATAATAATAGCACTTGCTTTCCAGGGTTGTTGTGAGAATATGAGATAATATGTATAAAACACTTTGCAAAACTATATAAATTATGATGATTCCAGTGAACACAGAAAGAGATTACTCTAGACAGAAGGAGCATCAGGACTTTCACCTTTAGCAGGCTCATTCCTATCTGTGATTTGCTTTTTTTAAAATGTATCAGCAACCAGTTCCAGATCTCTGGGATCCCAGGTTACCCTTCCTTCTCCAATTCTCAAGGCTTCTCAGCATGAACACTTTTTTCTTTTTTTGAGCATCTAGGTTACACAGTGGATAGAATGCTTTGCCTGGAGTCAGGAAGATCTGAGTTTAAATCCAACTTTATAGATATGTGACTTTGGGCACTTAACTTCTGTTTGTTAAATGGGGATAATAATAGTATCTGCATCTCAGGGTAGTTGTGAGAATTAAACGAGATAATAATTGTAAATACTTGGCACAGTTTTTGGATCATAGTAGGCACTATATAAGTGTTAGTTATTATTAGCTAAATCTCCCTTTCCCCCCTCCTCCCTCCATACCTTTGTCATCTTTCTGTGTAGGGCCTTGTTTCTTTACAAAGTCTTTATCTTTGGCACTCCCAAATCAGGAAGTGAATTTTTTATTTCTGCTGTATTAAAGGGCAATTCCAATCTTGTTTTGGTTTTTTTTTTTAGTTTTTTGCAAGGCAAATGGGGTTAAGTGGCTTGCCCAAGGCCACACAGCTAGGTAATTATTAAGTGTCTGAGACTGATTTGAACCCAGGTACTGCTGACTCCAGGGCCGGTGCTGTATCCACTGCCCTACCTAGCTGCCCCCCCCTTTTTTTTTAGGTTTTTGATTCCAGTCTTTAAAATGCATACAACATGAAAAGAGAGGTCCAGAGATAGGATGAGATTTTTAGCAAGTTATGGGGTTCTCCTTATAGAAGTGCTTCAAGCAGAGCCTTGATGTCAAAACTCAAATGTGAGTCCCTAAAATCTATATAAGGAATTCCTAGCAGTATATTGACTTAGAAGAATACATATTAATATTATCCATATTCTACTTATTTTGTTAAATATTTTCCAATTACATTTTCATCCAATATGAGCTTTACTCAGGAAGGCTAGACCACTAGGCTAGATGATATTCCTTTTGAAAGAGGTTGGATTAAAAGATCTCTGAGGTTCCAATTCTAACATTTGATGATTCTGTAAAATATAGTTCTGACTGCTTCTGATAAATTTAAGACTTCATAACCAAATTAGCCCAGGAATCCAAAAATTGTAGAAGTGACTTAAATCTTTACAAGTCCAAGATAGGAGAAGCATAGCTAAGATAGTAGTTCATTTTAAAAAAAGTTTTAGCTTGATATGACTCAGTATTGTGATCTGTCTGCCAAGAAAGCTAGTGCTATCTTAGGCTTCATTAAGAAAGGCGTAGCATCCAGGAATAGAGAATTAGCTCTCTTGCCCTGTTCTTTCCCTGTCAGACTTGATTTAGATTATTATATTCAGTTTTAGGTGACACATTTTAGGAAAGATATTGGTAAGTCAAAGAATATCAAAAGGAGGTTAGCTAGGATGATAAGAGTCCTTGAGCTCTGTAAGAATTAGTTTTAAAAAATATAGAAAACCTGAAGGGCACATAATAACTGTCTTTTAGTTTGAAGACCTATTAGATTGAGGAGGTTGAAATAGGTTGTTTGGCCACAAAGGGCAGTAATGGGGGTAGAATCTGCAATGCCCTAGATAAAAGGAAAAACTTCATAACAATTAAATCTATCTTATAGGATGATTGGGCTCACCTGGATGAATGCTAGTGGTTTCCCTTTCAGATCATCATCATCAGGCAAATCTGGATCACTCCTTGTCATATGGATTGTAGAGAGACTCTTCCAAGTATTTTTCAGTGTGATTCTTTGAGGATGGGATTGAGTAAACTTCACAAAATCCCCCAAGAGCTTAAGCTGTCCCCCATAACATTACTTGTATGTAGATGAGGGGATTTTTGATTATATGAAAAATCTGGGCTTGAAAAGTATCTGAAAAGGCCTAACAGTAGAAGACAGAGAAAGAAAAAGGGAAGCAAGCCACCTTATTATGATGGAGTAGTTGTCACTTTTTTTTTATAGATTAAGAACATTTGAGGATTCTTAGAATTTTAATTTTATCTTTCATCTTGTTTTCATATCGGAAACTAAGGAAGGGATTGAATTGCTGGAGATATTTGGGGTGTGAGCTGCAAATACTATTAATTTATAAGAAGCTACTACTACAGCAAGAGATCTTGAATTCTCAACATGGGAGATGTTAGAAAACTCTTGCCTTCTGAAGGTGCAAATAATGCTTTTCTTCTCTTCTTTCTCAGATAAAACTTGTTTTGCTTAGACTAGTGAATACTAATTGCAGGGCCAGATTTCAATTTAATACAAGGAAGAACATTTAACATTGACATTGAATACTGACATTGAACAGAAATACCACAAACTAAACTTGCTTAGTACCTTTATAAGTTTAAATTAACTTCAATACAAAACACATAGCAGTCAAAAAAACATTCCTCCAAATTGATAGTTTGGTAGTTAGCTGTTGTTAGGATATATAACTTGGCTTCTCTCTTATTCAAGGAATATATAATACATATAATACATCCTGAATGAGAGATTAGTATGTTCTTGTTTCTACCTCTCATTGGGAAAGTACCTTAATTCTTACTATTTTCAGATATTGTTCAAATACTTACACAGTGCTAGGTATTGCACAAAGCTCTTGAAAGAGAAGTTCCCTGCCACCTCATGGCTCATATGTTAGTGTCTATCAGGTGTGTCTTTTCCTTTGTTTTTCCCATGAGAAAAATGGGAGTGATGCTTAGGCTTTTTTGTTTCTTTTTTAATGTTTCTTATGCTTTATTTTTTTTGAATGTTTTATTTTTCAATTACATGAAAAGATAGTTTTCAGCATTCATCTTTTTGTAAGTTTTTGAGTTCCACATTTGTCTGTTTTGCTCCCTTCCCCTTCCCCATGTCAGTGAATAATCTAATATACGTCAATCATGCTTGCTTAACATATTTCCATATTAATCAAGTTGTGAAAGAAGAATCAGAACCAAAGAAAAAAACAGGTGAAAAAGAAAAAACATAAAACAAGTTTTAAAATATGAAAACAGTGTACTCTGGTTTGCATTCTGACTCCATAGTTTTTTCTCTAGATGTAGATAGCATTTACCCTCATAAGTCTTTTGGAATTATCCTTGGTCACTAAACTGCTGAAAGGAGTTAAATCCATCATAGTTGATCATTACACAGTATTGCTGTTATTGTGTATAATGTTCTCCTGGTTTTACCCACTTCACTCAGTATCAGTTCATGTATATCTTTCCAGACATTTTTGAAGTCTACCTGCTCATGATTTCTTACAGAGTAATAGTACTCCTTTGCATTCATATACTACAATTTGTTCAGCCCTAATTACTGGGAATCCCCTCATTTTCCCATTTTTTTGTCACCACAACAAGAGCTACTATAAATATTTTTGTACATGTGGATCTTTTCCCCTTTTTTTGTGATCTTTTTGGGATATAGACATAGTAGTAGTATTGCTTTCATATTTGCTTTTTCCCAAAAATAATGTCTTTTGATTTGTAGATAGAAGGCAGGTGGTCTCTATCTAAGGGAAAAAAAGATAGAAAAACTCTTAGAGGAGGAAAGGAGAGGTGTTAAGAAGTGGTAGAAGAGTTACCAAGTTTTGCTTTGTTTTATTTATTCATTCAACAATGTATGCTGAATATATAGTATTTGTTAGTCACTTAGTTTTTATCCTTGTGCATACAACTACAAATGTTTTCTAGTTGCTAGTCCAAAAATATAAGTTAACTACAGTCAGAGATCTCTCAGGTATTTCTGTGAGCTCAATAGGAGCTGTTATTTCTGTGCTTTTCCTAGAGATCATCTGAAGAGTATGCAATGAATTGAGCACCTACTCTCCATGGTGACTGGGGAGTTTGTCTTCACCATTCACTAGAGTATTCTGAAATTCTGGTTACGAAACAATAATGTGGATATTAAGTACATGCTTACTCATCCTAGATGATAAGCTCTCACATTTGTACTTCTTCTCTTCCCTTCCCTCTCCTTTTTCTACCTTTTATTTTTCTCTCCTTTCTACTCCTAAGTTTTCTTCTAGTGGAGGAATTCTAGGAAGTGCAGAGTTTAGCAGTATTTTGGAGATTTGGTTCACTGTGAGGTTAGGGGCTGTGCACACTAATACTCTGTTCTAGAATGGATTTTTTTCAAAGATTCTTTTTGAGAACTGTCAGGATGACTCAATTTGAGGAAGTAATCGAGAGTATTTCTAGTGAATGAATCATCTTCTAAGAGAAATATACTATGTGCCAAGGAAGGTTAACAGATTAAGTAAATAATCTGTTAGCTAAATGCAACCAGTACTTTTGGTACTTTGGAATTTAGAAGACTTTCAGTCTTAGTTTTGACAACTTGGAATTAACTTAGTGAACTCTGTCCTCCTTGAGACTCCTTCTTCCCTTGTTTCCCCCCTTTTGTTTTTGGTAAGGCAATGAGATTAAGTGACTTGCCCAAGGTCACACAGCTAGGTAATTATTTTTTTAAAAAAATATTTTATTTATTTTGAATTTTAGAATTTTTCCCCCCTCATCTTGCTTTCCTCCCCCCCCCCCCCCAGAAGGCAGTCTGTTAGTCTTTACATTGTTTCCATGGTAGACATTGATCTCAGTTGAATGTGATGAGAGAGAAATCTCATCCTTAGCTAGATAATTATTAAGTGTCCAAGGATGGATTTGAACTCAGGTCTTCCTGAACTTCCTTTGTTAGCATAGATGGCTCAAAGTCTTTTTCCTAGGCCCTCTTTTATTCTCTTGAAGTTGTCTTTTGGCCCTTGGACTGAGTTATCATTTTTATGGAAATGACTCCAAATGACCATATCTACAAACTTTCGGTATTTAAGTTTGTATTTAACAAACTAGTATTTAAAGCCTTCCACTGTCTTGTTTCTTGTTCACAGTATCCTCTCAGACTTGATATTGCTTGCCTTCTTCAAGTGATGTTCCTTCTTTAATTTCATTTCTTTACCAGTCTTGTCTCCATTAGTTGAGCATTTAGCTCAGGTGCCTCCTTATTTGAGGTCTTTTCTGACTCCTGCCCAGCTCTTCTCTGTCTTCCCACTCCTTCCCTTCACCCCCAGGTATTGTTGCCCTCACTTCTCTAATTATCTTGCATTTACTCGTCTATGTAGATATTTTATTTCCCTGGGAGAAAGTATGCTCCTTGAAAGTAGGGACTGTGTCATTTTTGCCTCCAAAACTCTTGGGCCTCATATGATGCTTTGTTTATAAAAGGGCTTAGTAAATGGTTGTTGGACTGAGTTGACCTCAGTGCTTTCAGCAAGCATGTGGCATGTTTATTATAAGATAAGTGTCTGATTGAGTAGGATATTCAGGAAAGTGACTTTATTACATAGTCACCAGTCAGGGGGTTGGCAAGTACTTAAGATCATTGAGGTAACTCATGGTATGGCTTCTTTGACTTTTCATTTCCTTAAGGATTTTGTAAATATCTTGAAGTTTGATTAGAAGTCAGAATGTTCTTGAAAAGTTGCCTTTTGTGATCTCTTTTCTATATTGTGACTTAATGCTTGGTAAAGGTGTTTAAGTGTAGCCTAAAATTTATATTCCAGGTCACATTGCCTTTGTTGTATGTAGCTTCCTTAATAGAAAAAATTGCTCTTTAGAGACCAAATTCACCAGCTTAAGACACCAGAGAGCATAGAACTACAGAATTTTGGAGAGATCATCAAGTTGAATCCAAGGTTAAATGGCAAATTAGTGACAGCAGTGAAGGGGAACTGGAACTAAAATAAAATCTCTTGACTTTCACTCTACTGCTTCTTTTATTACATTGATAAGCTTCCACAAGTGCCAACACTGTCTCCATCTCTACAAGGTGGGGAGAGAAGAGGCAGTGTGAATGGAATCCTAGACTTGGATTTAGGAATACCAGGATTAAAATCATGCCACTGAAATTTATTAGTTGTCTAATTGTGGGCAAATCTCTCTGAATCTCAATTTTCTTGTTTTTATCAACTATACCCAACCTCTGTGTATTAGAATCCCTTATACCTTTTTCTTATCACCATTTACTCCTTGAAAACTCAACCTCCATGATCTGCCTTTTTTGCTTCTTACTCCTCTGCTGCTGAACTGTGCTGGAAAAAGTAAAAAAAATTAGATGAGCCTATTGATGTTATATACTACAAATTTGGTTATCTGATTCCAACTTACTGCTGGGAGACAATCTTTTTACATTTTTCTGATTGACTTATACTCCTCCATAAACTTTTCTTTTCTCCTCAAGCTTTCTATACCACCCCTTTCTTCTCAGTAGAAGACCTCACCTTGTGCTTTATTGAGAAAGTAGGAGCTTCTCTTTTTCTCTCTGTATCTTAATTCTCTTTGTTCCAAGCTCTTAATGAAGAGGTGACCCTTCTAATACAGCAGTGTTTCTCTTTATACCCTTGATTTTTATTGTCTCTTATCTTCTTTAGCGCTTTGCCTGAACAATCTTCTCCTCTTATTTACTCTGAAAATATACCTAGGTCTTTCCTCAATAACTAAAAACAATATAACCACAAAAACCCTTTACCTCCTCCCACTATCTCAGCAAGCTATCATCCTGTATTTTTTCTGCCTTTCAAAGCTAGTCTCTTAGAAATAGCTTTCTCTTCTCCTTTTCTTCACTTCCTCTCTTCTCACTCACTTCTTATTCCTTGTAATCTATTTTGGCTTTCATCTCTCAACTGAAATTGCTCTATCCCAAAGCATTTCTCAGATCTCATCTTTTTTTTTTTTTTTTTTTTTTTAGTTTTTGTTAGGCAATGGGGTGAAGTGGCTTGCCCAAGGCCACACAGCTAGGTAATTATTAAGTGTTTGAGACCGGATTTGAACCCAGGTACTCCTGACTCCAGGGTTAGTGCTTTATCCACTGCAACACCTAGCCACCCCCTCATCTTTCTTGATACCAATTTCTTCTCCTTGGTTTTTTGGACACTGATCCCTCCTGACCATTTTTTTCCCCCAGTCTTTTTTCTCCTAGACCAGGGCTGTCCAACCTTACTTTTTTTTTCTTTTTCTTTTTTTGGTTTTTGCAAGGCAATGTGTTTAAATGACTTGGCCAAGGCCACACAGCTAGGTATTATTAAGTGTTAGGATTTGAACTCAGGTCCCCCTGACTCCAGGGCCGGTGCTACCACACTACCTAGCTGCCCCCAACCTTACTTTTAAAAGTTTGTATTGAAACAAAAGACAATATATTTTGATTTGCCATTTTAGTGAGAGCTCTGTGGTAGCTTGGCTTCCTTTCTAAAGCATTTAGTAATCCCATAGGTAGGTCACAAAATCTCCCTGCAGGCCTCAAGTGAATTTTGGATAGCCCAGACCTAGACCATCATCCATTTTGCATATATCCCCAGGATATCTATCCTAGACTCTGTTTTCTCTCTTTTTTGTTACTTTTTTGGTGATTTCATCACTTTCCATAGGTTTAATTATTATCTGTATGCAGATAATATGAAAGAATATGACTTCTACATAATCTATATATTTATCCCTGTTTTCTTTTCTGAACTCTAGTCCACGTAATGCCTACTAGATGTTACATTTGAATATTCTGCCAGCATCCCAAACTTATCACTTTCAAAGCAAAATCCATTATCTTTAACACTTCCCTCCCTCCCTGACAACTCTCTTTCATTTCAGTATTACTGTTGAGGATGCCTTAAATTTTGGTCATCCAGGTTTATAGACTTAGAATCACACTTTTCCTTTACTTTTCACTCCTTCTTCTCATTCCAAAAACTCTCTAACCAGTCATTTGCCAAGTCTTAAGTGATTCTATTTTCACAACTCTCTTATTTTTGTCCTTTTCTCTCCACTCACATGGGTAGTGTAAGATCTTGTTCCTTATAATCTTTTTTTAAATGATATTTTATTTTTCCAAATACATATTAGGAAAGTTTTCCAACATTCATCCATATGCATATGTATATTTTTAAGTTACAAAATTTCCTTCTATTCTCCCTTACAACTCCCCTCCCCTCAGTGGCAAACAGTCAGGTTAATATTGTTTATACACATAGGTGTTAAACACTTTTACAGATTAGTGATTTTTGGTATGAGGAAATTAGGGATAAGGGAAAGAAATACATAAGAGAAATTTTTTAAAAAGCAAATGTAGTGGTCAGTAGATTCTGAAGGTTTTTTGGTATTTTTTTTTTGTTTGGTATTGTTTTTCTTCCTCTGGATGGGGATAGCATTGTCCATAGCCGATCTGATAGGGTTGTTCCACCTTTCTGAACTGCTGAGAGCAGCTTCATCCATCAGGGTTGAGGATCTCAAAATGTTGTTGTTAATGTGTATATTGTTCTCTTGGTTCTGCTCCCTTCGCTCAGCATGAGATCTTGTAATTCATTCCATGCTTTTCTAGAGTCCAACCATTCATGGTTTCTTATGGAACAATAGTATTCCATAATATTCATAATGCCACAAATTATTTAACCATTCCCCAATTAATGGGCATCCCCTCAAATTCCAATTCTTTGCCACTTCAAAAAGAGCTGCTATGAACATTTTGGAACAAGTGGGACTTTCCCCACTTTTTATTATTTCTTCTGGATATAGGCCTAGAATTGGAATTGCTTGGGTCAAAGAGTATGAACAGTTTTATTGCTCTTTGGGCGTAGTTCCATATTGCTCTCCAGAATGATTGGATCAGTTCACAACTCCACCAATAATACATTAATGTCTCAATCCTACAACCTCTCCAACATTGATCATTTTCCCTTTTCGTCATTTTGGTCAATCCGATAGGTGAGAGATGATACCTCATAATTGTTTTAATTTGCATTTCTCTAATCAGTAATGATTTGGAACATTTTTTATGTGATTATATATAGCTTTATTCTTTGACCATTTATCAATTGGGGAATGACTTGTAACCTTATAAATTTAATGCAGTTCTCTCTATTTTAGAAATGAGAGAACTCGTACTTGTGAAGATTGTTTTCTAGCTTTCTGCTTTCCTTCTAATTTTGGCAGCATTGATTTTATTAGGGCAAAACCTTTTTAATTTAATACAATCAAAATCATTCATTTTGCAGTTTATAATGTATTCTATTTCTTGTTAGATCATAAATTTATTCCCTTTCCATAGATTTGATAGAGTATTTCTTGGCCTCTTAATTTATCTAAGATATTACCTTTTATGTCTAAATCCTGTACCCATTTTGACCTTATTTTGGTATAGGGTGTGAGATGTGGGTCTTTGTCTAGTTTTTGCCATACTGTTTTCTAGTTTTCCCAACAATTTCTGTCAAATAGTGAGTTCTTATCCTGGAAGCTGTTGTATCCTGGAAGCTGTTGTCTTACGGTTTGTCAAACAGTAGATTACTGTAGTCATTTACTACTGTTTCTTTTGAACCTATCTACCGATCCATTACTCTATTTCTTAACCTGTACCAGGCAGTTTTGATGACTACTGGTTTATTGTTTAGTTTTAGATCTGGTAGAGCTAGGCAACTTTCCTTTATGTTCCCTTGCCCTTTTGTTTCTCTAGATGAACTTTATTACTATTTTTTCCCAGCTTGGTAAAATACTTATTTGGTAGTTTGATTGGTATGGTACTGAATAAGTAATTTAATTTGGGTAGAATTGTCATTTTAGTATATTATCTCGACCTAATCTTGAACAGTTGACATTTTTCCAATTATTTAGATATGACTTTATTTGGGTGAGAAGTGCTTTATAATTGTGTTCATACATAATCTGGATTTGTCTTGGGAAGTAGATTCCCAAGTATTTAATGTTGTCTACAGTTACTTTAAATGGAATTTTTCTTTCTATCTCTTGCTCTTGGGCTTTATCGATCATATATAGAAATGCTGATGATTTATGTGGTTTATTTTATATCCTGTTACTTTGCTGAATTTGTCAATTTTTTCAAGTTGAGTTTTAGATGTTTTTCTTAGATTCTCTAAGTATACCATCATATCATCTGCAAAGAATGAAAACTTTGCTTCCTCTTTGCCAGTTCTGATTCCTTCAATTTCATTTTCTTCTCATTACTAAAGCTAACATTTCTAATGCTATATTGAATAGTAATGGTGATAATAGGCATCCTTGTTTCATCCTTGATCTTACTGGAAATGCTCCAAGTTTATCCCCACATAATATGTGTTGATAGTTTTAGATTGATTCTACTTTATTTTAAGGAAAAACTCCCTTTATTCCTAAAGGGAGTTTATTTCTAGTCGTTTTAATGTGAATAGATGTTGTATTTTATCAGACTTTGTTCAGCACTAATGGGATAATTATATGATTTCTGTTGGTTTTGATATTGATATATTCAATTATATTGAGTGTTTTCCTAATATTGAACCATACCTGCCTATCTGGTAGAAATCCTACCTGATCATGGTGTTTTATCCTAGTAATAACTTGCTGTAATATCATGGCTAAAATTTTATTTAAGATTTTTGCATCTGTGTTTATTAGGCGTTGGAAACTGTTGTTTATGAGAGTATTGTAAATTATTATCACCTGATGCCTTTGAGCATCAGAACCTTGTTTGGCAAAGTACCATGGGGAATGGGAATGGATTGGAGACTGGAAAGGTATTTAAGTACTTTTATTCTGGTAAATAAATGGAGCACTTGGAGATCTTGATGGAGTACTTGCCTCCTTTGTAATCCTTGCCCCTCCAGTGCTCACCTGGGGAAGATTGAGGGAGTCCAGGAAATGGGACTCTACAATTAGGAAGATTGGTCTATAATTTTCTTTGTCTGTTTTGGTTCTTCCTGGTTTAGGTATCAACACCTTGTCGATGTCATGAAAGGAATTTGGAAGAACTCCTTCTATTTTTTAAATAGTTTATGTAGAATAGGAATTGATTGTTCCTTAAATGTTTGGTAGAATTCACTTGTAAATCCATCTGGACCTGGATACTTTTTTTTTTTTTTAGTTTTTGCAAGGCAATGGGGTTAAGTGGCTTGCCCAAGGCCACACAGCTAGGTAATTATTAAGTGTCTGAGGCTGTATTTGAACTTAGGTACTCCTGACTCCAGGGCCAGTGCTCTGTCTACTGGACCACCTAGCCACCCCCTGGATACTTTTTCTTAGGGAATGTATTGATTTCTTTTTTTTTTTTTTGAATTTATTTTTTTGAAATGGGTTTATTTTAGTATGCTATTTCTTCTGTTGATCTGAGAAGTTTATATTTTTGTAAATATTCATCTATTTCATTCAGTCTATTAAATTTATTGGCCTATGGTTTGGCAAAGTAGCTTCGAATTATCTCTTTAATTTCCTCCTTAGTTCACCCTTTTCATTTTTGATAATAGTAATTTGATTATCTTCTTTGTTTTTTAAATCAGATTAACCAAAGGTCTACCTATTTTATTGACTTTTTCATAAACCAACTCTTGGTTTTATTTTATTAGATCAATGGTTTTCTTGCTTTCAATTTTATTGATCTCTCCATTGATTTTCATAATTTCTAATTTGGTATTGTTCCTTAATATTTGCACTGTTACAATAACCTTGTAATTTTTTTTTGTCTTCAGTTTATTTTTCCCACTAATCCTTACTCTAAATTTCCAAATTGACCATTTTTAAGGCTCAGGTCTAAGTATTTTATTGCTTGCTCTAGAAGCAGTTATGGTTCTTAGTTATCTCTAGGACAAATTCATCATCATCATCATCATCATCATCATCATCATCATCATCAACATCATCATCATCATCATCTGCCTAACTTTGCATGTGTATTGCTTATTACTCTCCAACCAAACTAGATCATTTGCTTTCTTCCTTCACAGTGTTCTAATTCCTGGCTCTGTATCTTTGTCTCATGAATGCAATTCACTCTCACTTCATCTCTGCCTCAAGATTTCTAGTTTCCTTCAAATTAAAAGTCATGACACTTCTACAGGAGAACTTTTCTGATCATTTGAGTTGCTAATGGTTTCCCTATCAGAAATTATTTTGTTTTTCTTATTTTTTTTTTGTATTTACTTATCTCTTTTCAAATTCCCATGTTAGCTATTTGAGACAACACTACTTTGTTCTCATTTTTGTATCCCAATTGCCCAGCACAGTGCCAGATCCTGAATAGTGCCAAAAAAATGCATGTTGGATAAATGAATGGACTGGAATATATTGTCCCTTAAAATTTGATCTTCATTTCTCAGAGGCATGTTCTCTTTCTGGGGCCAGAAGCAAAACTTTGGAAAGAATTTTCCTCTATTTTATCTATTCTGTCTCAGAAACACTTGTTCTACAAACTTTGAATTGCATAGATACAGAGAATAAGTACTTCCTTTTATGGGTCCCCAAACACATGGTTCTGCCATATGGTATGTGACATAATGACTAGGACCAGTGAAGTAATGAAAGCCCATGGCTGAATCTCATCAACTTACACATGAAAATGAAAAGAATTTCATTTCGTAGGAAATTTGTGCTTTGTATTGAATTGTGTTTTTTCCCCCCTTCCATCCCCTTCAGCCTATTAGAGGGTATTGATTCCTGAAAAGGGAAAGTGAGTTGATTAAATTTGCCATGCTCATTGATTAGCTGTAATCCAATTATAAATCCTCTGAGAGGCATGTTTGTAAACAGGCCTGTGTACTTTGCAATTCAGGGACTTGTGACTTCTGCTAATCAACTGGTTGAAGCTGAGTGCACACAAGATCTATATATCCACAAACTTGGAATTGCATTGCTTTGATTTATTTTAATAGGATCTTCTTGATTTCCAATTTATTTTTCCCCGGTAAGGACATCTAACTCATGACAACCTATTTAAAAGACACAGAGATGTTTTGAGCAAGGGTTGTATTTCATGCTTTAAGGGCAAAGACATGATCAATATGATGTAAATTGCCCAGCATGTGTTCTCCCTGTTCTGTTTTTTAACTTTTTTTCCTCTGGATTGTAATTGGTTTTGAGGATTTAGTGAGATAGAGTTAGTTCTAAGTAACTTTTTAAGACTGAACTTTTTAGTCTTCTTTCTTTTTTCCCCCATCTATGCCAGAATAAACCAATTAATCAACAGGTCTTTTCCGAATACCTTCTCTTCAATTCAGTCAAACATTTATTAAGGAAAGAAGAAGTGACATAGCTTTATCCTCAAGGAACTTACAATGCAATTGAGAGGATGAAGCATACACATAACAGTAATACAGATTATATACTGTGATCTCTGCAGTATCTTGAAATTGAGCTCACTATAATTTATGGTCCATTTCTTTGGCTAGGTCCTTAGTAATTCAACCCTTTCATTTCTGTTATTTAATTCCTTATCCCATTCCTCACAGTTAGCACTGAAAAGTTTTCCTCCTTCTTCAGTTTGCAAAATGTCTCCCCACATTATCAAACTTCTTCATAAAAGAGACCACTCAAGACTGAGTGGATTGTGGGTTCCTTAATTCCCATCCTCTCTCTACTTTTCACATCTTCTTGTATTCTCTTTTTTTCAGAGGAAGAGATCTCTGCTAGATAGGACTAATCCTTCTACAATACTTGATTCCCACCCCTCCATCTCCATCAGTTATTCCCCTCTTTATCTTTGGTCTCTGATTCTCTACTTGTTCCTTTTTAACTGTCTAGAAATATGTTCATATCTCTCTTAATCTCCCAGAAGTTTTTGAAAATGTTGTTTCATTTAATGCCTTTTTCGTTACCACCCACTCTCTCTTTTGCCCTTTGCAATCAATCTTTTCTTTCCACTGAAAGAAACTGCTCAAAGGTTTCTGGTGACCTCATAATTCATTAATAAATGGCCTTTTTCAGACCTTTTCTTTCTTGACTTCTGTTATTTAATATTGGATAATTGCTTTTCCCTTGGGTTTTGAGATGCTATATATTATTCCACATCTCAACTTCTTTTCTCTGATTACTGAATCTTTATCTTTTAAGATAGATAATTCCCAAGGGTTCTGTCCTTAGCCCTCTTCTCTTTTCTTTCTCTCTCTTCTATCTTGACAATCTCTTGTATAACTAAGTTTAATTAATAGTCTATAACCTTTTTGCATTTGATTCCCAAATATAGAGATAAATTATTTGCCTAAGCTAACACATCTAGGAAATCTCTTTAAGACCACATTTGAATTAGGCTCTTTGATTGCAAGCCCAGCTTTCTACACATTGTGCCACCTAGTTATGTCAATAATACTGCAATTCATTCCCCTGTTGGAAACTTTGATGTTAGTATTGACTCTTCCCTCAGGTTTATCTTTAATATCTAATACGTTACCACATTTTATTCTACTTAATATAATATTTCTCATATTTTTCCCCCTTCTCTATTCCTACTAATTCTGCTTTGAAACAGATCCTTGTTAGACTATTTAAGTAACCTTCTAGTTGTCTAATTAGTATAGCTGATTGGCTGAGTGGATCTTCCTGGGTTCAAATGTGGCCTCAGACACTTGGTAACTGTATGACCGTGAGGAAGTCATTTCATCCTTTCTGCCATAGTTTCCTCATTTGTAAAATGAGCTGGAAAAGGAAATGGCAAGCCAGTCTAGTATCTTTGTCAAGAAAACCCCAAATGGAACCATAAAGAGATGGATAATACTGAAAAGAAGCAGCCATTGGCTTTTAGGTCATCCTGTTTCTGTTCTCAGATTCCTTTTGTTCTGACTCCTTTTTTTCTCATTTTTTAAAAAAATTCCGAACTTAACAGATATCAAATAAGATGAATTTTATTGATAACACACTGAAATGTTGATGGTTTGTATGGGTTTATTTTACATACTGCTTCTTTGCTGATGTTCAGTTAGTTTTTTAGTTGATTCCACAGGATCTCTTAAGTAAACCACCATATTATTTGCAAAAGTAATAATATTGTTTCCTCTTTGCTTGTGCTTATTCCTTTAATTTCTTTTTCTTGTTTTCTTGTTATAAATAGCATTTCTAATATGATATTGAATAATAATGGTGATAATAGACTTCCTTGCTTCATCCCTGTTCTTATGCTTATCCCCATTATAGATTATGCTGTTCCCTGCTTTTAGATAGATACTACTTATCATTTTAAGGAAAGCAGCATTTATTCCTAAACTTTCTAGTGTTTATTCTCTTATCATGAATGGATGTTATATTTGCTTTGTTTTAAAAAACTTAGTCTTCTCAACAGCCCTTTGAGATAGAAATTTATTATTCTTGATTTGTTGATGGCAAAATTGAGTCTTAAAGAGCCTGAAGTTATTCAGTCAATAAACTGGGTAAAGAGATATTATCTAGTTGGGGCTTGGAACCATAAACTGTAAAATAGGGTGAGGTAAAGAGGAGAACCACAGACTATCCAGAAAGGTGAGAGAGAACTCAGCAATTGTTACTCTTATTAAATAGTGTGTGGGAGTTTAGGGGTCTGTGTAACCTCACCAAGGAATACTAGAAATTTTGAGATCTCACTTGAAGAACTTATTTAAGATAAACCTCAAGATTAGGAATGTAGGGGGGAAAACAATTTTATACATATTCAGAAATCACATGAAGTCTGGTGTACAGCAATTGCATATTGTATAGATCGATGCATTTACAAATATATGCAAGATTATGTAAACACATATACAATACATGTATCATCCTTATGTATACAAATAGATATATCTGTATAAGACTTAAACCTTGAAGGTAGTGCTAATCAACAAATTTGGTTATTACTTTAAAATCACATTTTATTTCTGGAATTTTAGCTACAATCTGCTTGGAATCTCTTCACAAAGGAGTTTGAGGACTATAAAATGCATTGTGATTTATGAGGTAGTGAAGGTCAAGCACTTTGCAGTGATATGGACCTACTTCATTTGGGGAAATCAATGTAGCACATCAGTTCATAGCACACTTCCTGTCTTAATGGTTCAGACCTCAATCAATATTTGAAACTTAACTTCAGTTTTGGTTTGTGGACGTTATGCTTTCAACATTCTTCCCCTCACCTCAAATGCACAGTCTGGTCCATTAGAAAGGATGATAGTTACACTCTTCTGCTTGGTTTAGGACCTACTCTAAGCTCAGACATCTGATATGTAAAATGTGGTGTGCCCCAGGCCAAGTATTGATTTAAATACCTCCATTACCCACTTTGGGGAGCAGTACCCTAAATTAGATTTGAGTTGGACACATGCCCAAGTTTCTAGCATGTTATTTATTATTCAGTTTTCTCTCTCTCAGAAAAATTTCCCCCCCTTTTAAGAAAATCCCAGAAGGCTGTCTGGCTGAGAAGGGGAGCGTGTCTAGGCTAGCATTCATTCACTGACATTGACTTTCCCTTTACAGGCTCTGGAACCATGGCCCAAGTGGAGAAAAGAGGGGGTTTGCTTCGCAAATCCTCAGCCTCCAAAAAACCATTGAAGGAGAAGGTGGTTCTGATGTATGATGAAATCTTCATGGTGAGGCCTACAACTCTGTGTTCGAAGATGGGTTTGACTCCTTGGTATTCTGCCAAAAATGAGTAGTAATTTCTCCTTTTCCTTTCTCCTTCCATCTTCTCCATCCTGGCAATTAAACCTTTTAGTTCGCTCCTTCTAGTGAGAGGAAGCATTATGAAACAGTGGGAGGAGTGAACATGAAAGACTAAGGAATCCTTTTTACTGGATTTTGATAAGAGCCTTATTTATCTGAGCAACATCAGGGAGACATCCTAAATTTCTTCTTAGTTTCCCCAAATTTATGATTCATGACTCTTATTAGAGCTTATTATCACAGGTATTACTGCAGGGAAGCTGGCAGAGGATATAAAGTGGTTACTGATTCAAAAATAAAAAAAAACTATTGAATGAAAAATAGTCAACAAACTCGATAGAGTGAGTAAAGATAGATAACTTTATTTTCAGTACATGAGGAAGATTTAGGAAAAGGTTACCAGTACACTGCAAGCCTGCATAACACCCAGAAGGTCAAGGAGTAGAGGCTCATTGAGAGTAGGAATAATATTTTTCTTTTTTGTAGTACCAGAACCTAGCACAGTAATAAGCTTATAATAAATACTTATTAGTTTATTAAACATTCTGCATTAGTTTTTTTTTTTTTGCAAAAAGAAAAATGTCAGGGAATTAAACCCAATAATAGAAATTTATCTCAAAAGAAATTTTGAGTTTCAGGGTTGTGTTTTTGGGGAGCCCTCTAGGAGTCAGTATAGATTTAGCCTGGTTCCTAAATCTATGATAACTACAGTGTATCATAAACATCAATTGTAATAATGAGTCATCAAGGAAAAGTTATGCGTAGTATTTTCTATTTATACTAAGGGGTAGAATAGTATGTTTTAGAAAGAATTCCATCAGAATGGTTGAAACAAAAATGAAGTATTAAGACTAATAGCTTAAAGGTTCAACCTAGGGGTGGCTAGGTGGCGTAGTAGATAAAGCACCAGCCTTGGAGTCAGGAGTACCTGGCTTCAAATCTGGTCTCAGACACTTAATAATTACCTAGCTGTGTGGCCTTGGGCAAGCCACTTAACCCCATTTGCCTTGAAAAAGCCTAAAAAAAATAAAAAAAAAAGGTTCAACCTTCAGTTATCAAGGAAGGTGTTTTCTAGACAATTTCCCAACTATATGTAAGATAACTCATATATTTTTAGAAAATAGATCAGAGATTACTTTTATATCTAGAGCTAATATAGAGTTATCACAGCTTAAGGTTATTACCCCAAGTATTCCTTCCTAATGTCCTAAAATATATTTTGTTGATAAGATTGTATGCTTAGGTGACTCAAGAAAAAAATAGACCCTTGCTTCTTGAAAAAGAGGACATAGATTCAGTATTGAAAGCTATAAACCCATGAAGACCAGAAGTCATTGAGTTCAGTCAATTTCTTCTTAAATATACCTCTGGGATGAGGTACATAAGGATTCATAGACAAAAATGAAAGAGTCATTGCATTTAAGGAGCTTACTTTCTACTGGGGGAAATAAGAACTACCCTCATATTTACAATCAAAGTATATGCAAAGTAAATAAAAAGTAACCTAGTGTGGTATAAAGAAATACTTTGTATAGTAGTGAGCATTAGATCTGAATTTTAAAAGAATATAGGCATTGTAAAAGATGGAAGAGGAAGTGTTTAATAAAAGAATTCCAAAGTTAAATGGCTAGTTTTTCGGTTATTCAGAATATAAGTAGACATGAAGACAGAATAAACATACTGGGGATTCACAACTGTTTTAATGCAATATAATAGTTCTGGGAGAAGAAGGAAGCTACATCAAGTCCCCAAATGGCTAGTACAGGAGACAAGAATCAAAAAGAAATACTCAGAAAGAAGAAAAGTCACAGTGTGATCAGTCTTCTAAGCACAAGAATCCATATAAATCCTTAATGAGGGAGCTTGTGACTCATTTGCCAGTCTTTGTTGGTTCTGGAAAAGATGGCCTCATTACTACTAAGAATTCTGTTTTATGGTAATTTAAGTTAAAGCACTGTTAAATCAATGGTCAGAAGATTTTGTTAAGTCATTAAAGTCATCCTTGCCAGAAAATGATAGATTCTTTCTTGTAATTTACATATTTCCCAGAAATTTTTGATTTTCTGGAATTTTGAGCAAAATTTCAAATTCCTTAGCAATATTTTCAAAAATCCCATTTTTTTAGCTAACATTCCATATTGTTAGAAATTTAATAAGTAAATCATATATTAAGGTTAAGAAGGTTGAGGGCATATTGGGAGCACAAACAGAGTAGAGCCTAAGTGTGGTGGAATAGCTCTGGATTTTGAAGTAGTATGATCGTCTTCTAGTTCTTTCTCTACTACTTTTTAATTCTCTCACTTGGAGTAGGTCTGGATATCATTCTGTCTCTTTTTTTTTTGCAAGGTAGTGGTGTTAAATGACTAGCCTAAGGTCACACAGCTAGGTAATTATTAAGTGTCTGAGGTTGTATTTGAACTTGGGTCCTCCTAACTCCAGGGCCAATACTCTATCTGTGCCACCTACTTGCCCCAGTTTTCTTCTTCTCTACAATGGGGTTAGTGCTTACCTGTCCACAAGATTTCTGGGAGAGGAATTGAAAAAAAAAGACTTTTTAATTATTTCTGAACGGTTTGTGGGGAAGAAATATTATTGCACACAGTTCAATTTGAGAAAGAACTTCCCTATTTTCTATTAAATTATTTTAGAATGCTCAAAAATGTTAAAAGTAATTAAAGTTGGGGCAGCTAAGTGGTACAGTGAATAGAGCACTGGCCCTGGAGTCAGGAGGAGCTGAGTTCAAATCTGGTCTCAGACACTATTAATAATTACCTAGTTGTTTGATCTTGGGCAAGTCACTCGACTCCATTGTGTTGTCAAAAAAAAAACTAAACTAAAAAAGAAGTTAAAGTTAAAAACTAGTCTTAAAATTTGAGATTAACTTTGGATGATTCCTTACTCAAGTGTCCTGTTAATTAAAAGTTGAGTCTGGGGGTGCTGAACCCTATCTGTGTTTGTTTCAGACAGAGGACCCTAGTAAATGTAGCCCTCGATTCTGGGAGGAGCTCTTCCTCATGAAGGTAAGTGTGGGATGCCTTTGCTAGTTTCCATGTAGCCAAGACTGCTTCCTCATTTTTGCACAGGTAATATACTCAGATTTTTGCTACCTTGTTGGCAGGTGAATCTGGACTACCTTGAGGGCAAGTTGGAATCTCTGGATGGAGAAGAATTAATGAAGATCAAAGATAACATTAATTGTTTGTTCCAACACTGTATCCAGGCTTTGGGAGAGGAACACCCAATTCGAGTTGTCAATGCATTACAGGTATAATTCTGAGAGACAAATGGTTCCTGTTTAGTAGAAAGGGGAAATGTTATAGATGTGGGGGATTCTATTCAGTCTAGACTCATTTGTGGGCTAGAGGTATTTTTTTTAAAATGCTTATGGACATACCTTATTTGTCTTTGGAATTTGGAATCTTCCTGGTTAAAACAAATTGTTTCTAGGAATGGTATCTTGTTAATCTCTACAATTGAATTTGAAGTGTTAAGGCAGAGCCTCTGAAAGAGTCCTCAGGTTTGGGGCATCTAGGTGGCGCAGTGGAGGGGTGGCTAGGTGGCACAGTGGATAAAGCACCGGTCCTGGAGTCAGGAGTATCTGGGTTCAAATTCGGTCTCAGACACTTAATAATTACCTAGCTGTGTGCCTTGGGCACCCCATTTGCCTTGCAAAAAAAAAAACTCCTCAGGTCTGCTTAAGGAATGGAGGGGTAAACTGAAGCCCAAAGAAGTGATTCAGAACCCATGCCAAGTCAGTGAGTAATAAACTCAGACAGATTTTTGAAGACTTTTTTTCTCCTTGTCAGTAGTTATTTTGTCATTCCTTTGACAATGACCCTGAGGGGAAGATCCTTTTTTATGTTGTCAACTTATTTGGCAGCCAAGAAGGCCAGAGAAAGAATAGTTAATAAGAGAACAAATAATTTTATTGGGATACTTTGGGAAGTTATACTTCCTGTAATTGCTGTTGCTTACTTTGTTGAAATGTATGATAAAGTTCTCAGTTTAGCACAAATGAAGTCATTGAATTTACCTCAGTACTATTTACTTAAAAAAAATGACTTGGGGTGGCTAGGTGGCGCAGTGGATAGAGTACCAGCTCTGGAGTCAGGTGTACCTGAGTTCAAATCCGGCCTCAGACACTTAATAATTTACCTAGCTGTGTGGCCTTGGGCAAGCCACTTAACCCCATATGCCTTGCAAAAAAAAAATGACTTTTTTTTTTTTTAATGATAATAGCTGCTGCTGTGATGGGTAAGGCCTCTGAATGTGGGATGGTGACACTAGTTTTGAAGACTCACTGAAGTGACTCTATTCAGCCTCTCTGGTGGAGGAATAGAGATCTTTTGGAGTGGGCACTAGGAAGAACAAGGGTGTGTAGAGAATAAGAAAAGATGGAAGATAGTTCATTGCTAGTAAGCATTTGATCCATTTGGGCGGAGGAGGACTAGAGCACAGAAAGAGAAAACCAAGGACTTTGGTGAAGAGGGCAATTGAGGAGATAAAGTTGTTTGAGATGTCTTGCAACTTGAGATGTAAGCTTGCTTGCTTGTCCTTTCCTGGACAGTATTTCATTTTGTTCAGCAAACTACATTAAACCACATGGAAATGAAGTGATTCAGATGAACACAGTGCATGTTTGTCATGGGCTTAAGAAGGAGGCAATTGTCTCTTTAGAAAAAAAAGAGAATTTATTAAAAATTTTATTTATTTCTCTTTGATTTCCTGTTATTATTTCTAGGGATGAATGTTTTTTTAAAATTAGACTCATGGGGCAGCTAAGGTGGCACAGTGGATAAAGCACCGGCCCTGGAGTTAGGAGTACCTGGGTTCAAATCTGATCTCAGACACTTAATAATTACCTAGCTGTGTGGCCTTGAGCAAGCCACTTAACCCCATTTACCTTGCAAAAAACCTAAAAAAAAAATAAAATTAGACTCATGCTGTGATTGCATTTAAGACCTGTACTGTTGCAAGAGTTGTAGGTAGGCCTGTTTGCTCCTACTTACTTCTCTCTCTTTACTCTATCTTTTGTACCATTGCTAGAATGATTTTTCTTATGCACAGATATGTTCATGTCCTTTCCACAAAATCATTAATGGCTTCACATTACTTTCCAAGATAAAGTTCACTTCCCCTATCTTTTCTTTTTTTTTTTTTTTCATTTTTTTTTGGTTTTTACAAGGCAATGGGGTTAAGTGCCTTGCCCAAGGCCACACAGCTAGGTAATTATTAAGTGTCTGAGGCTGGATTTGAACTCAGATCCTCCTGACTCCAGGGCCGGTGCTCTTTCCACTACACCACCTAGCTGCCCAACTTCCCTATCTTTTCAAGACTTTCTATTCTCTGGTGTTGGGCTACCCGTCAAAATTTATTTTTCACCATTCGCTTGTATTCACTCTACAAATTAGTCAAATTAGACCACTCTGGGCTGCCAGATTTCCGAACTTTTCCTCAAATGCTCTGTGCTTTCCCACCTTAGTGACCTTACCTGTTCTCTTAACCTTTCTCTCCTTTCCCTTCTCCTAGTCACTTATCTTTCCTTTAAAACGTAGCTCATACATCATCTCCTACATGAGACCTTTCCTCTTCTTTCTGTATAGTAACAGCTTCCCTCTTAGACTGCACTTAGGATTTTGTCTTATTCATTTTTCATGTAATATTACAATTAACTATGCATATTTTTTATCCACCTTCTAGCCCATAAGCTAAATGAAGACAGGAGTTGCTTTTTGACTAAATTTTGAGACTTTTCCTAGTGCTTTAAAGAATGCTTTACATAGAGTACGGGCTTAATAAATACTTATTAAATATATGGGTTATTGAATCTTTGTGTGGAAAGTGAAATTTGAACTAAAATGTGTAAATTCAAATAATTAGGTCTGATAGCCTCCAAGAGTTTAGGCTCCATGCTGTCCTTTTCCCAAAGATAAGACTGCTTGCTTTCATATTTGGAAACAATTTCTTTTGTTATCTCTATAGACTCTGTGTGCACTTATCCGAGGAGTCCATCAGAAGAATAAGTCCACTTCTGGGTTTGACATTATCAACATGCTGATGGGCTTTGACAAGGCAGAACTCTGCATGAAGGTAACTACTATTAGAAAGTGCTTGCAGGTCTCTGCTGCTGCTTGCTAAATAGCTACACTTGATGGAGACCATCTGCAGACAAATGAGCTTAAAGATTTGTAGATGAAACAACTCTAGATGATATGGACATTTTTATTTGCTTTCTAAGAAATTAAGTAATGATTATTTGAGCAGAAGACATTTTAAAATCCAGAATTTAATTGAGAATATCATTTCCCTCGATATCATGTCTATTTGAGACACCATTGTTTTAATTTTTGACCTCTTAAATCATGTAATTATTGTACCACTTCATATTTCTATGTCTTTCATTTATGCAGTTTTATGGGATGAAATAAAATATTCCTATTTGTATTTGACTGATTCTTTATCCAAACATTAAACACTGAAACTTTCTTCATAAAATTCACATTCTGATGCATTTCCCACAAATAGTTTTCACATTTCATTTACATATTAAATGATTATTGATCATCCTGACAGCTTTTGAAGATATAATTTCCCATAACCCATTGTCAGAAAAAACTTTATTTCTTTCCTTTATGACATAAATTAGAATACTTAATATCCTCACAAATAAGAGGAAACATTTCATTTACATGAAGCATAATGTATGTACTTGTACAAATAATCCAAATATTTGGAATCATATTTAATTTAATTTAATTTTTTTTTATTTAAGGTAATGGGGTTAACACAGCTAGGCAATTATTAAGTGTTTTAGCTGCATTTGACCTCAGGTCCCTCCTGACTCCAGGGCCTGTGCTGTATTGTCTGCACCACCTAGTTGCCCTGGAATCATTTTAATATGAGCCTTTTTTCAAGTTCACACAGATTTGTTGAGATCTCAGATACTTAATTGAAAGCAGCAAATAGCAGCTTTCATTTATATGTTGCTTAAAGCATTTTTACACTTAAAAATGACACAGTATTAAAACATTTTCCTTTCAAAAGTTCTTAAGTGGATAGTGTGAGTGTCATCGTTCCCTTTTCATGTATAAGGTAAGTGGGTGGGTTAAGTGACTTGTTTAAGTTCTGATAGCTAATAAGTGGTGGAATCAGGACTTGAACCTAGGTTTCATGATTCCTGTCAAATACTTTTTGTCATGTAAGTTGCTGCTTCTCTTCTGCTTTAAGTTCTTTAATTTATCTTTGATTATGTTTTCCCCAGTGACACTCAGTAAAGTGCATTTTGGAGAATTTTGCTTCTTCCTCTCCCATACTTGTAGTTGAGGGTGTCTTCCTCTCAATAGTTTGAATCTCTTTGTGGGGGTCATCAAAGAATGATCCTAATTGGGATGGAGACAGAGGGACAATACCATCAGTATTGCTTGTAACAGTTGTGTTCCAGCACACATGTGCACCATGCACACCTGTGAATGTGAATGAAGGCAACCAGAAGTGGTCAGTGCATGCACTTGGAAAGAGTTTATGAAAAGTCTTTTTTTCTTTAGTTTTTTTTTTAACAAGGCAATGGGGTTAAGTGACTTGCCCAAGGCCACATAGCTAGGTAATTATTAAGTATCTGAGCTTGGATCTGAACTCAAGTACTCCTGACTTCAGGGCCTGTGCTCTATTCACTGCACCACCTAGCTGCCCCTAAAAGTTACCATAAAAAGTTACCATTCTTTCTTATTTCACTCTGTAGTTTGGAGAGTTAAGCTTATGGGAAAGATCTGTTGTGAATATATTCATTTGGTAGGCTGTTGAATTAATTTTTCTGCACAGCTATTCTAAATAATCTTTCAAATGAACTTTCCTCAGAGGTATCTCTTAGCACTGTCTCTTCCTGCCTTCTCTTGTGAAAGGGCCTCTGGCTGGGGGCATTCATTTAATTGTCTGAATGATGTGAGTTGTTACCATTTGTAGCATGATCAGGAGCTTGGTAAAGGAGGGAGCATTTGGGGTAATTCGTGCCTTGATCTGATTAAATACATATGAATCTCTTTCCCAGAATTTGATGGAGAGTTTGGATTCTTTGCTTTGTGCAGAAGGTTCTGAAAGTCTGAAGAGTTTATGTCTGAAACTTCTCCTTTGTTTGGTGACTGTAAGTAGCACACACCTTGCTTGCTCATCTGTTAGATTTTAAGCATCCTTCAAAAACTGAGACTTAGATAGGGAAGAATGAAAGAAAAATGCATTGGATTGTGACCACCATTAGAACTGGGTTTGCAGAAGTCTCTTGGGATAAAGACATCCTGGAATTGGATCCTTGAAATGTGATATTTTCAAACTGAGTGGTATTTGATGTCACAGTATTGTATTATTTTAATTTTTATTTATTTGAGGCTATGGGGTTAATGACTTGCCCAAGGTCACACAGCTAGGTAATTATTAAGTATCTGAGACTGGATTTGAACTCAGGTCCTCCTGATTCCAGGGCTGGTGCTCTATTCGCTGTACCACGTAGTTGCCCCCACAGTGTTATTTTAAAAGTGCTTCTTTCGGGGATTGGGTTTTTTTTTTTTTTTTTGAGGGTTGAGGAAAAGACTGTTTATTCCTTTGAAAGCCTCAGGAGTATTTTGAATCTTTTCTTTGATAAGGCAGTCGTGGTTAAGTGACTTTCCTATAGTCACACAGTTAGTAAGCAACAAGTGTCTGAGGTAGTATTTGAATTTAGGTCATCCTTACTCCAAGGCTAGTCCTAAAATATCTGTTTTTGGAGTATTCTGAATCTTTCCTAGATTTTTAGTATTCTTTAAAAACTATCATTTTACCCTGCCATCCTCTCAAGCTATCATCTTACATCTACTGTCTCTTTTCCCTCTGACTAGCTGTTCTCCATTCATAGTCTCCATTTATTCATCTCCCATTCCTCTTGCAGTCAACCAATGACCGTATGACTCAACTGAAATTGCCATGTCCCAAGTTACCAACAATTAATTAACTGCTGATTCAGATGCGACTTTTGACACAATGACTGCCCTTTTCTTTTATATATTTTCTTATCTCTTTGGGTATTTTATTTTAGTTTTTGAAATTAATATTTACTTAATTAACAAAAAATTTGCTTTCCCTTCTTCCCCTATTTCATTGAGAAAAAAATAAAAACAAAACTACAAGCTGCGACTACAGTTAACAAACAAATTCTTACATTGACCACATTAAAAAAGGGTTTTAATCTGTGCTTGGAGTCCATCGTCAAGAGCAGGCTAACTGGTTTCATTATGAATCTTGTTGTTGAACATTGCATTGATGAGAGTTCACTTAAATACTGTTCTTCACTAAAACACTGTTCTTATTGCATAAAATAGCAGTTTCTGAGGACTCCGGGGGACCTTTCCAGAGGTCCTGAGGTCAAAGCTATTTTTATAATTTGTTTTTGCTGTCCCATGATTAATAATTGCTATAAATATTTTTCTATATCTTTAGTTAGAATTTGTTTTGTTTACGATTAATCCCTTTTTTAATCAGACTTTCATCTTATTTTTACTTTTTTCTGCTGTTTCTCTCTTAAGGAAATGTCTTTCTGTACTTTCATTTTGACTATGGATGTGTATTCTTCCCTCCTTTTAACTGATGAGAATAAGCTTTTATTTATTTTTAATTTTTTACAATTTTCCCCCTAATCTTGCTTCCCTCCCCACAACCCCCACAGAAGGCAGTCTGTTAGTCTTTACGTTGTTTCCATGGTATGCATTGATCTAAGTTGAATGTTTTGAGAGAGAAATCATATCCTTAAGGAAGAAAAATAAAGTATTGTGCCTTATTGTTACACTAATGGAATGAATAAGTCCATCAAAGTTGGTCATCACCCCCATGTTGCTGCTAGGGTGCACAATGTTGTTCTGATTCTGCTCATCTCACTCAGCATCAATCCATGCAAATCTTTCCAGACTTCCCTGAATTCCCATCCCTCCTGGCTTCTAATAGAACAATAGTGTTCCATCACATACATATACCACATTTTGTTAAGGCATTCCCCAATTGAAGGACATTTACTTAATTTCCAATTCTTTGCCACCACAAACAGAGCTGCTATGAATATTTTTGTACAAATGATATTTTGATTTTAATACGTTACTAAAATATTCTTGTTTAAGAGTAAACATAATAAGGGGCGGCTAGGTGGCGTAGTGGATAAAGCACTGGCCCTGGAGTCAGGAGTACCTGGGTTCAAATCGGGTCTCAGACACTTAATAATTACCTAGCCATGTGGCCTTGGGCAAGCCACTTAACCCCATTTGCCTTGCAAAAACCTTAAAAAAAAAAGAGTAAACATAATACCCCCTCCCCCCCCAAAATATAGAACCTCATGAGAACCTCATGAGAAATAAAGTAAAGGGGTGGCTAGGTGGTGTAGTGGATAAAGTGCTGGCCCTGGAGTCAGGAGTACCTGGGTTCAAATCTGGTCTAAGACACTTAATTACCTAGTTGTGTGGCCTTGGGCAAGCCACTTAACGCCCTTTGCCTTGCAAAAATCTAAAAAAATAAAAAAATAAATAAAGTAAAGGAAAGAGGAAAAAAATGTGCTTTAGCCTGTGTTCTGATATCGACAGCCCTGTCTCCGGTGGATCACATTCTTTATGATAAGTCCATTATAAAAGTTACTTCTATATTTTTCCATTGTTACTGTTGCTGATTGTAATTCCCTCCATCCATTTCTCCACTACCATATATTATATTTTCTCTCTTTCGTTTGACTCTGTCCCTCTTCTAAAATGTGCTGTAGGGTAACTGAGTGGTGTAGTGGACTAATCACCAGCCCTGGGACCAAGAGGCCCCAAGCCCACATACCACCCCTGAGACCCAGCAACCACCTGGGCCCGTGGTCCCAGACAGGCCATCCAATCCCAGCCCCTTGCAAGAAGTAAAAAAATGTGCTATATCTGATTGTTCTCCTATGATTTACCCTCTCCTCTATCACCCACATCCCCCCCTTCCCTCTTTCCCCCCTTCTTTCCTTTTTACTCTAGATGTCTATACCTTATTGAGTGTGTATGCTGTTTCCTCTCTGAGCCATTTCTGATGAGAGAGAAGGTTCCCTCATTCTCTCTCGCCTTCCCCCCTTTCCATATCATTGCAAAAGCTCATTGTAAAAAAAAATATTTTATATGAAGTATCTTAGCCTATTTCACTTCTCCTTTCTCTTACTCCCAGTGGATTTCCCTTTTAGCCATTGATTCCATTTTTACAATATATTATACCTTCAAATTCAGCTCTCTCCTATGCTTCATCTATAAAAGTTCCTTCTACATGCTCTATTAAATGAGAAGGTTCATATGAGTATTAGCAGTATCATTTTTTTCCATGCAGGAATACATGCAGTTCATCATCATTAAGTCCCTCATAATTTACCCTTCTTCTCCACTCTCTATGCTTCACCTGAGTCCTGTATTTGAAGATCAAACTTTCTGTTCAGCTCTGGTTGTTTCAAGAGGAACATTTGAAATTCTCCTGGTTCATTGAAAGTCCATCTTTTCCCCCTGGAAGAGGATGTTCAGTTTTGCTGGGTAGTTGATTCTCAGTTGTATTCCAAGCTCTTTTGCCTTCTGGAATATTATATTCCAGGTCCTACAAGCCTTTAATGTAGTTGCTGATAAGTACTGTGTGATCCTGACTGCAGCTTCACGATATTTGAATTGTGTCCTTCTGGCTGCTTGTAATATTTTCCCCTTGGCTTGGGAGTTCTGAACTATAATATTTCTGGGGGTTGTTTTTTTTGGATCTCTTTCCAGGGGAGATCAGTGGATTCTCTCCATTTCTATTTTGTCCTCTACTTCTAGGATATCAGGGCAATTTTCCTGTAGGATTTCTTTAAAAATGATGTCAAGGCTCTTTTCCTGCTCATGACTTTCAGGCATCATAATAATTTTTAAATTATCCTTCCTGAATCTGTTTTCCAGATCAGTTGTTTTTTCTATTTAAATTTTTTTTTTAGGATCAGTTGTTTTTGCAATAAGATGTTTCACATTTTTTTCTAATTTTTCATTCTTTTGGTGTTGAAGTATTGTGTCTTGACTTCTTGTAAAGTCAGCAGATTCCTTTAGCTCCATTCTACATCTGAAGGATTTGTTTTCCTCAGAGAGCTTTCTTATCTCCTTTTCCGTCTGGCTAGTTCTGTTTTTGTTTTTTTTTATTTAAATTTATTTTATTTTTGTACAAATGATTTTTTATACATTAGTAAAATATTTTTGTTTAAGAGTAAACATAATACCCTCCTCCCCAAAAATATAGGCCCTCATGAGCAATAAAGTAAAGGAAAGAGGAAAGAATTAAAATAAAATTTAAATAATAATAATAATAATGATAATGATGATGATGATGATGATGATGATGATGATGATGATGATGATGATGATGATGATAATAATAATGGCAGCTAAGTAGCACCTTGGATGGAGAACTGGCCCTGGAGTCAGGAGCACCCGAGCCCAAATCCAGCCCCAGACAACCAACAGTCACCCAGCTGTGCGACCCTGGGCAAGCCACCCCAACTCCACTGCCCTGCAAAAAAACCCCCAAAACCCCCCAAAATAAAATAAAATGATGATGATGATGATGATGATAATAGGGGTTGCCATGTGGTGCATTGGACAGAGCACTGACCCTGGAGTCAGGGCACCCAGGTCCAAATCCAGCCTCAGATACCCAACAGTCACCCAGCTATGCGACCCTGCACAAGCCACCCAACCTCATCCACCCCATAACCCCCCCAAATAACAACAATAATAATAATAATAATAATAATAAATGTACTTCAGTCTGTGTTCCAACACCACCAGCTCTGTTGTGGGTGGGTCACATTCTTTATGATAAGTCTATGACAAAAGTTACTTCCATAATTTTCCTCTGTTGCCATTGCTGATCACAACTCCCTCTTTTCCTACTTCTCCACTGCCATACACTATGTTTTCTCTCTCCTTTCACTCTGTCCCTTTTCTAAAATGTGCTGTTGTGTAGCTGAGTGGCTCAGCAGACTGATCATTGGTCCTGGGGCCAAGAGGCCCCGAGCCCACCTACCACCCCTAAGGCCCAGCAGGTACCCAACCTTGTGGTTCCAGACAGGCCATCCAATCCCAGTTCCTTGTAAGAAGTAAAAAAAGAAAATGTGTTATATCGGACCACTCTCCCCTGTGGTCCACCCTGTCCTCCATCACTCACACCCCCACCCATCTCCCTGTCCCTCTTCTCTCCTTATTCTGGATGTCTATACCCCATTGAGTTTATATGCTGTTTCCTCTCTGAGCCACTTCTGATGAGAGCGAAGGTTCCCTCATTCCCCCCTCACTTTCCCCTCTTCCGTATCATTGCAATAGATCATTGTAATAAAAAAATCTTGTTATATGAAATATCTTAGCCTATTCTACCTCTCCTTTCTCTTACTCCAATTACATTTCCCTTTTAGCCATTGACTCCATTTTTACAATATATTATATCTTCAAATTCAGCCTCTCCTGTGCTGCATCTAGAAAAGCTCCTTCTACCAGCTCTATTAAATGAGAAGTTTCCTATGAGTATTATCAGTATCATTTTTCTATGCCAGAATACATGTAGTTCATCATCATTAAGTCCCTCATATTTTATCTTTCTCCTCACTGTCTATACTTCACCTGAGTCCTGTACCTGAAGATCAAACTTTGTGTTCAGCTCTGGCCATTGCCACAGGAACATTTGAAATTCCCCTGGTTCATTGAAAGTCCATCTTTTCCCCTGGAAGTGGATGTTCAGTTTTGCTGGGTAGTTGATTTTTGGTTGCATTCTGAGCTCTTTTGTCTTCTGGTATATTATATTCCAAGCCTTACAAGCCTTTAATGTAGTTGATGCTAAGTCCTGTGTGATCCTGACTGCAGCTCCACAATATTTGAATTGTGTCCTTCTGGCTGCTTGTAATATTTTCTCTTTGACTTGGGAATTCGGGAACTTGGCTATAATATTCCTGGTCTTTGTTTTTTTTTGGATCTCTTTCCGGGGAAGATCAGTAGATTCTCTCAATTTTTATTTTGCCTTCTGCTTCCAGGCTATCTGGGCAGTTTTCCTGTAGGAATTCTTTAAAAATGATGTCAAGTCTCTTTTCCTGATCATGACTTTCAGGTATCCTAATAATTTTTAAATTATCTTTCCTGAATCTGTTTTCCAGATCAGTTTTTTTTTATTGAGATGTTTCACATTTTCTTCTAATTTTTCATTCTTTTGGTTTTAAAATATTGTGTCCTGATTTCTCGTAAAGTCAGCAGCTTCCTTTAGCGCCATTCTAGATCTGAAGGATTTGTTTTCCTCAGAGAGCTTTCTTATTTCCTTTTCCATCTGGTCAATTCTGCTTTTTAAAGCATTCTTCTCCTCAAAAACTTTTAAAACTGTTTTATCCATTTGGCCTAAGCTGGTTTTTAACATGCTTTTTTCTTCAGAATTTTTTTGGATCTCCTTGACTAAGTTGCTGACTTCTTTTTCATGTTTTTCCTGCATCTCTCTTACTTCTTTTCCCAATTTTTCTTCTATCTCCCTTACTTGATTTTCAAAATGTTTTTTGAGCTCTGTCATAGCCTGAGCCCAACTTACTTTGTCTTGTGGTCTTTAGATGTAGTAGCTTGTCCTTCCTCATCTTCAGATTGAGTATTTTGATCATTCTTGGGATCATGGACAAACTATTTCTCAGTGGTGTTCCTCTTTTTTCTCTGTTTACTCATTTCCCCAGCCTGTGCCTGGTTTTGGGGTGCTTCCTGATCTTTTGAGTATTATTCGGGCACCCTCTTTGGAGTTTTCTTGGGACACCCCACCGGGACCTTTATTCCTCCAAAGTCCTATGTTCTCTTGCCTGTATTTTGATTTGTAGATGTAGATGACCACAGGCACTCCCCGCTGCCCTGGAGCTGTGGGGAGGGTCCCTGCTATCTTAGTATGAAAGGCCAAACTGCAACCTGGATGGTGAAACACTTTTCCTGCAGAACTTCTAAGTTATCTTGGACTGGGAAAATGTATAACTCAGTCTTTCTGTAGGTTCTGCCCCTCTAAATTTTGGCTAGAGCCATGATTTGATGGCTTTTGGAGTTTTTTGGGAAATGCTACCTTCACATTGCCATCTTGGCTCCGTCCCCCCAAATCAGTTTTAAGTGATACTTGTTTTGCTTACCCCTGTTTTCTTTTTGTAGATTTCTTCCTCTGTCCCCTGATTATAGGAGATAATTTTTTTCTTTCCTTCTCTCTGTTCTCCTTCCTTGGGTATTCCTCTTCCCTTCTCTTTCCATTCTTTTAAGATCACCAAAGTATAATTAGCAGGCCTTCTGTCTAATTAGACTCATTATGTGACATGAAGATAATGTCCACATTAGAATGTCAACAATTTATCCTTGTTTAGTTCCTTATGATTGTTCATTTATATTCACCATTTTTGTCCTTTGATGCTAAAGTTTATGCTTCAGTTTTCCATGGAGCTCTAATATTTTTATCGGGAATGCTTGGAAGTCCTCTATTTCATTAAATAATAAGCTTTTCTGTATAATTTATTTTTGGTTGTAAGTCTGTGGTCTTTGATTTCTAGAATATCATATTCTGATATCTTTTATAGTAGTATCTGCTAAATTATATGTGATCTTGACTGTGGCTCTTTGATACTTTAACTTTTTCTTTCTTATTGGTTGTAGTGATTTTTCTTTCACTTTGAAAATCTGAATTTCTTCTGTGATGTTCCTGTGATTTCATTTTGAGTGACTGGTGGACTTTTTGTTTCTATTTTATCCGCTACTTTTGAGATTTGAGTATTTTTATTTCATGATTTTTTTTTTTTTTAGGTTTTTGCAAGGCAAATGGGGTTAAGTGGCTTGCCCAAGGCCACACAGCTAGGTAATTATTAAGTGTCTGAGACCAGATTTGAACCCAGGTACTCCTGACTCCAGGGCTGGTGCTTTATTCACTGATCCACCTAGCTGTCCCTATTTCATGATTTCTTGAAATGTTTTTTTTTTTTTAATTTTGACTTTCAGGTAGTCCACGGTTTTTTTAAAATTATTTCTCCTTGATTTGTTTTCTAGGTCAATGGTCTTCGTAATGATACCTTTAATTTTTTTTTCAGACTCTTTACTCTGTTTTAGTATTTCTTGTTGATTCATGAGTCATTATCTTCTAATTTGTTCCATTCTAATTTTAAATGATTTTGTTGCTTGTGTTAAGTTTTGTTCCTCTTGTGCTAAACCCTTTGCAATTCTTTTTTCCAAAGTTTTATTTTCTAGTTTTTTCCTCTTAAACTCTAATTTCATTTATAAAACATTTTTAACCCTGTCTTTCCTTTTAGAATTTAGTTTTTCTCTTTTCAAAAAATTCTAGTTGAACTTGTGCCCAAATTGTGTTTTTCTTTTGATGTTTTGCTTGTAATTGTTTTGGAGTGATTCTTCTTTTTCTGTGTTTGTATCCTGAGCATCCTTGTCACTATAATAATTTTTTTGTGTTGGGATTCTTATTTTTTTCATTCTTTCAACTTATTTCCTGATTTTAGACTACATGTTAGATCTAGTTTCTGCCTACTTTTGACTCCTGTCTCTTTGTAACTCACTATCTTACTATCTTTTATCTCACCAGGGAGTACATGTGTCTGCTCCCCTTGTTAACTCTGTCAGTTTTTCTTTGTGTTGGAGTGGCCCCATCTTTGGATTATCTTTTCCCATTGTGGTCGTACACGTCTGGTCACTTTTACCTACATATGTTCCTTCTCTCTACCATTGCTCCTGATCCTCTAGACCTTTTTTTGATGCAGACTGGCATATTTGGAAAAAATGAATCCTAGGAAACTATAAGGCCCACACTCTTGGGGCATTTGTGTGTATATCATATTGGGTTGCCAAACATTGAATAACAAATTGTCTTTGCCTCAAACTGTTTTTCCAGCTTCACTCTCTTAATACCATCAGTGTTCTACCATTCTCTCAATCTTCCATGCTTAAAATTCTCAGACTTATCTTTGCATCTTCTCCTTCCTCTAGTTCTTGCATAATCAATTGACTTAATCCTATTTACTAGTTCAGCACATTATCAATTTTTTTTCTGGAATATTTCCTGTCAATTCTTTCATCTACCTGCTGCTGAATCTGCCTTTAAAATATCTATTTTGTCTACCCTCTTTCTATTCCTTTTTCCACTCTGAAGTTCAAGCCTTCACTACCACCAACTTAGAGAATCACAGAGGCCTCCTAACAGATCTTCCTAGCTCTCTTCTTCTCCTCTAAATCCATTTTTCACATTGAAACCAAATTAATTTTCTTTATGTAGAGATGTCACTTAAGTGCTCAAAATCCCTTTCATGGCTCTCTGTTCTTCAGTGGGTAAAGTGCATTCCCTTTTTTTTTTTTTGGCATTTAGGACTTTCACAGTCTGGTACTATTCTGCTTTTCAACTTAATTTCCTGTGATTCATCTAGACAGACTTTATGCTATGACCAAAATTCCTTTGTATTTTTTTTTGGGGGGGTGACCAGGACACAGACCTTTATTTCAAATACTGGTGAGGTGGGGGATGGGGCAGGAGGCAGGTCAGGGGGCAGAGGGCATGCCCTCCCAACCCATAGGCCATGGCCAAGCCCCTCCAAGGGGCTCCAGAAGGGGCAGATGGCGGTGAGGGCCAGAGGGACACAGCATGGACACAAAAGGGGGGACAGCTCCCCTGGCCAGGGCAGCCGGGCCCCCAGGCAAACCAATAAATTAAGAGCAGGGCACAGCAGGGCAGGGCAGGGCAGGGCCCTCCCATTGCTTCAGGCCTAGTCTCCCATTTTGACTTCAGAAGTCTGAAGAATGGCCACGATAACCCCAAAGAGGCCGATAGCACTGCCAAAGATCTCTACGATGAGGATCTTGATGAAGAGGCTGGCATTCTGGGCATCAGCCAGGGCAGCTCCACTGCCCACGATGCCCACGCACACACCGCAGAAGAGATTGGACAGGCTCACGGTGAGGCCAGCGCCAAACATGGAATAGCCTGCGTGGTAATTACGATTTCCAATTTCTTTGGGGGTGGTGCCGGTGAAGGACTGTGCCATGTTGCTGATGACAGTGACCATGATGATACCATAGATGGCCACAGCCTTGCAGAAGATGATGCTGACCAGGTTCTTGGTCTTGATCCTGGGGGCCTTGACCCCTCCCCCGAGCATGGATGAGCCTGTGATGTAGATGCCCCAGGCCACCCCCACCACAGAGAGCAAGATGGCCAGCCCGATGCCCAGGTTGGACTACATGTAGGGGGAGGTCTCTGTGAGGAACCAGGCCACATCAAAGCAGAAGCCCAAGTTGAAGATGGTGTAGCAGGTTCCCACGACGAGGAGGCAGCTCCAGATGGCCATGGACAAGCTGGAGTACAGCAGCGCGAGGCCGCCAATGGCGGCGCTGGGGTTCAAGGGCCGGGGTCGGGGGTCGCGGTCACTGGCCAAGCCCGAGCCTACTGAGCTCCGCCGCCTCCTCCCGCCCGTCCCTGCGCCCGGTCACCTCACGTCCTGTATTATCTTTTGGATGTGCCCTGCTTGCTGTTTCCTCCTTCCCATGCCTGTGTTCACCCTCTTCTCTGTCTTCAATCAGCTTTTGTTTTAAAGCTCATCTTAGGTATTCTTTCTTTCTTGAAACTTTTCCTGATCACTGCAGTTGGTAATGATAACATAACAGTAGTTATAGAGTGCAGAGAACCCAAGGAATCCCAGCTTTGTGACTCCTGTGCAAGTCACTTCACCTCTGTTTGCCTTGGTTCTTTTTTTTTTTTAAAGGTTTTTGCAAGGCAAATGGGGTTAAGTGGCTTGACCAAGGCCACACAGCTAGGTAATTATTAAGTGTCTGAGGCCGGATTTGAACTCAGATACTCCTGACTCCAGGGTCGGTGGTCTATCCACTGGCGCCACCTAGCCATCCCTGCCTTGGTTCTCTCATCTGTAAAATGAGAATCAAGAGCACCTACTTTCCAGAGTGGTTGTGAGGATCAAAGGAGATAATAATTGTAAAGTATACTATAAGTGCTATAAGTAAGTGCTATAAAAAGGTAGTGATTATTATGATTCTGATTATTTTGTATTTATCAGGTATTGTATGTATATATCTAGAATTAGGTTCATGAGCAGAGTGATGTAGAAAGTACTAGAAGGCCTGGTTTCAAATCCTTTCAGTGTCTTTGTGACCCTGGGCAAGGCTCTTTGATTTTCCTGAGGCACAGGCAGTCTGCCTAAGGCTTCTCTGATGTAAAGGAGACATTGGAATCGGCCTGGTTGGAGGGAGTTCCTACATGGAGTAATCTGGGATTCCTACAGTAATCTGCATCTATCTGTATGACCCGTCTGTATACACAGACACATAGAGATACACACACACACACACACCTCTCTCTCTCTTACTTTCTACTACTAGTCAGTGAGTACCACAGGAGAAGACATTATGTTTTATCTATGCTTTTTATCTCCCCCCATATCTAACACAGTACCCTACACTCAGCTAATGCTTTACTAAATTGTTATTGCATTACAAAGAAGTTAATATTTCTCTTTTACAGTTAACATTTCTATGTTTCCACACCTTGGAATCAGGAATTGTATGTTAAGAATCAAGTCTCAGTTGCAGAGTTTACAAAACTGATTTTTACTTCCAGGTGACAGATAACATCAGTCAAAACACGATCCTGGAATATGTCATGATCAATAGCATCTTTGAAGCTATTTTACAGGTAGGTTATTTTCTCTTGTGGATGAGTAGATAAACCTCATCCCCTGGGGGGGTCTCTCTGAATTTCCTTGGGCTAGGAATCAACACTATCTTGTATTTTTTATTCTTATAGATCCTTTCCCACCCTCCAAGTCGCAGAGAACATGGATATGATGCTGTTGTCCTTCTGGCTTTGTTGGTGAATTATAGGAAGTATGAGGTGAGAGTGCCCAGCACCACACATCCTTAGACTTTTTTGTGTTAAGCCACGTCACCTTTTGTGAAGTATTTTTTATATAGCTTGCATTTCTTTTGCCACATTACTTGCCCTTCTCCCTTTGTTCTCACTGCAGGCTGATCTTGACTTTCGTAGGTAGATTTTGTAAAAAATGTATTTGTATTCTAAAGTTAAGAAATACCACATAAAATGGGTATTTCCATTTACTTGGTGTAGCAGAAGAGGAGGATCATACATTAACCTGCAGAGTGCAAATATATAGAGCTTGCTTTATTTTCACTAGTAAGTTTGTTCAACCTCTAGCTTTCTAAGTTGTTCTGCTTGTCTGTGCTGCTTTCTCTTCCCTGCATTTTTAAAAGGCTGTTTCAATAACCCTTTATCCTTCTTTTTCTTTTCTTTATATTCTATTATTCTTCTTTCCTTCCCTCTCCTCTCACTTTCCATCAGGGAAAAAAATGAAAAGAAAAAGTCCTTGTAACATATTCCAGGAAGATCTTGTTTTATAAAGTAAAGGTGTCCCTAAAAATTTGTGTGCAATTTTTGGTAAATTGAATCTTATTTTAAATGTATAAGGGGAACTCACTATTTAAGAATCCCCATAGTGAATCCTTCCATAAGGTAATTAATTATCCTCTAATTTGAATTTTCATTTAGCAATTTTCTCAAAATGGTTACTTATATTAGAATTTTCATTGGTTTGGGAGTTATTTTATATTTTATTTTTTTAATTTACATTTTTATTTATTTACACATTACTAAAATAGTCATGTTGTAAGGGTAAACATAATCCTCCCTCCCCCTAAATAAAAAATCCCTCACTAGAAATGAAGTGAAAGAAAGGGAAAAAAAATATGCTTCAATCTTTGTTCAGAGACCATCAGCTCTATCTCTGGGGTGGATCATGTTCTTTATCATATGTCCATCAGAGAAGTTACTTCCATATTTTCCCCACAGTTTCTATTGCTGATTGTCTTTCCCTCCATCCATTCCTCCCTATTTATTCTATTTTCTCTCTTCTTTCACTCCTTCCCTCTTCAAAAGTGTGCTATGGGGCAGTTGAGTGGCACAGCAGACAGCACTGGTCCTGAGGCCAGGAGGCTCCAAGCACACATCCTACCCCAGAGACCCACCCAGCCATGTGGTCCTGGATAGGCCACCCAACCCCACCACCCTGCAAAAAACAAACAAAAAAAGTGTTGTATTTGACTACCCTTGCCTATGATCTACTCTCTCCTCTGTCATCTACACCTTCTCTCTGCTTCCCCTGTCCCCTTTCTCCCATCCTTTTCCTCTCCTTTTTCCTCTGGGGTAAAAGATTTCTATACCCTATTAAGTCTGTATGTTGTTTCCTCTCTGAGCCATTTCTGATGAAAATAAAGCGAGCACTCATTCCCCCTTCATCTTTTCCTCTTCCACTCTATTGCAACAGCTTTTTTCTTGACTTTTTTTTTTTCAAGGCAATGGGGTTAAGTGGCTTGCCCAAGGCCACACGGCTAGGTAATTATTAAGTGCCTGAGGTCAGATTTGAACTCAGGTACTCCTGACTCCAAGGCCAGTGCTGTATTCACTATGCCACCTAGCTGCCCCCCCCCTTTATAAAATTTTTCTTGACTCTTTTACATGAAACATCTTTGTCCATTCTACCTCTCCTTTCCCTTTCCTCCAGTACATTGCCTTTTCGCCCTTTGACTCCATCTTTACAGTATATTGTACCTTCAAATTCAACTCCCTCCTTGCCTTGTGTGAATATGCTCCTTCTACTCTATTAAATGAGAACGTTCATATGAAAATTATCATTATCATCTTCCCATGCAGAAATACATGTAGTTCATGATCATTAAATCCCTCATAATTTACCCTTCTTGTCCACCCTCTCTGTGCTTCATCTGAGTCCTGTACTTGAAGATCAAACTTTCTGTTCAGTTCTGGCTGCTTTAACAGGAACATTTGAAATTCCCTTATTTCATTGAATGTCCATCTTTTCCCCTGGAAGAGGATTTTCAGTTTTGCTTAGTAGTTGATTCTTGGTTGCATTCCAAGTTCTTTTGCCTATGGAATATTATATTCCAAGCCCTATCAGCTGTTAATGTGGATGCTGCTATGTAATCCTGACTATAGCTCCATGATATATGAATTGTTTCCTTTTGGCTGCTTTTAATATTTACTCTTTGACTTGAGAGTTCTGGAATTTGGCTGTAATATTCCTAGCTATAATGTTCCTCTTTCAGGAGGAGATCAGTAAATTCTGTTTTTTTTTTTTTTTTTAATAATAGTATTCTTTCCCTTTTTTAAATTTAGCTTTTGCAAGGCAATGGGTTAAGTGACTTGCCCAAGGTCACACAGCTATGTAATTGTTAAGTGTCTGAGTCTGGATATTAATTCAGGTCCTCCTGACTCTAGGGCTGGTGCTCTATCCACTTGTGCCACCTAGCTGCCCCAATTCTCTCAGTTTCTAGTTTATCCTCTACTTCTAGGATATTAGGACAATTCTCTTGTAGAAATGCTTTAAAAATAAAGTCAAGGTTCTTTTCCTGATCATGACTTTCTGGTAGCCCAGTCATTTTTAAATTGTCTCTTCTGGATCTGTTATTCAAGTCAATTGTTTTTCAAATGAGATATTTCATGTTTTCTTCTAGTTTTTCATTCTTTTGGTATTGTTTATTGTTTCTTGATTCTTTGCAAAATCATCAAATTCCTATAACTCCATTCTGTATTTTCTCCCATGAGCTTTCTTATTTCCTTTTCTGTCTAGCCAATTCTACTTTTTAAGGTATTCTTCTCCTCATTAACTTTTTGGATTACTTTTTCAATTTGACCCAAACTGGCTTTTAAGATGATGTTTTCTTCAGCATTTTTTTTTGTATCTCTTTCATCAAGCTGGTGATGTGATTTTCATGTTTTTTTTCTGCATTGCTCTCATTGCTCTTCCAAGTTTTTCCTCAGCCTCCCTTACTTGATTTTCAAAATCTTTTTTGAGATCTGCCATGACTTGAGACCAATTCCTATTTTTTTCTTGGAGGCTTTGGAAACAGAAGCTTGGACTTTGTCATCTCCTGAACATGTGTTTCTCCATGGGACCAAAGTAATTGTCTATGATCAGGTTTCTTTTTTTCTATTTACTCATTTCCCCAGCCTGTGCCAAGCTTTTGAGTTGTTATTGGGACACCCCTGCAAGGACTTCAGTTCGTTCAATGTCTTATTAGAAGCTCTGACTGCTCTCCTGACCTGTGCTTTGGTCTGGAGATGACCACAGGCATTTCTTTCTACCCTGGAACTGTGAGGAGGGTCCCTGCTCCACTATAGTAGTATAGGGCCCAGACTGTGACCTGGATCTGAATGTGAACAAAGTACCAGAGTCCTGTCCCAGGGACAGAAAAGAGACTTTGACAGTCTTCCCTCACCCCCTTACCTTCTGTGGGCTGAGTGCTCTGGAATCAGTTACAGGCAGCTCCCTGCTGGGTGACTCTGAGCCTACTTCTGTTTCCCAGGACTTGGGCTGCAATGAGGACCGTGGCTGTGCTGAGGACCACACTGGCTTGGGCTCTGCCCTCACGCTGTCAGAGGTTTCCCCACTGATCTTCCAGGTTGTGCTTGGTGTTCCCTGGGTTGGCAGGTCTGGAAACTGCTTCCACTGCCACAACCTGGTGCTCCTAGGGACCCAGGCCAGGTTTGGGAGTTCTTATGCATTATTTTTGGACATTACCTAGAAGCTGGAGACTTTCCTTTTCCAAATTTGTTTGGAGCTGTAGTTTTTTCATTTGGGTTAATTAGATCCTTAATTTACTGTTTTCTAAATTTAAGTTCTTTTTAATCCAGAGATGCTAGTCCTGCTTCCTCTACTCAAAAAAGGCAGAACAAACAAACAAGATGGGAAAGACTTAAGAGACACATAAAGAACAGTGTATAGGAATAAGGGGAGTGCATCGTACTAGTCTTTATCAAGTACAGTAACAAGGATCCCTTCTCTAGGTAGGCCCGATTCCTTTTATCTGCATAATACCCAAAGTGGACTAGAGCTGTCAGTCCTAAGCTCTTCTGTTTGCCAGAGGAGCTTTTTGTGATACTTGTCAACTTTTGTTTATTCTAGTTGAGGACAAAATTTATGGGCAGTGCAAACACTAGACTCATTTTCTTTTAGAAAAGAAGAGGGGAAGGCTGTCTAGTGTTTAAAAGATAGACTTGAACCAATATTAATTAGTTATAAATTCCCAGGACTCAGTAGCTTCTCTTTGAGAATGGTATAGAAACAAAGAAATGAAATGACAGAGCTACAAATAAATGTCATTGATCTCTAATCCCTGTTGTTTTGTAAAACTTGGAAGACCTGCCTTGATAGACATTTTGTTTTTTCTCATGCCTCTGGAGTAGGAATTTTTAACCTTTTTTTGTGTCATTGACCTCTCTTAAAGTCCAATGAAACTTCTTTTCACAATAAAGTTTTTGAATATATAAAATACAGAAGACTTTAAAAGATAATATATTGAAAGAAGCAAGTTCATTGATCCCAGATTTCTAGTATTTTATTTCAGCAATATGAAAATCAGCAGAGAAGAATCAATGGAGGGGTTAGTTGAAGGAGTTGAATTTTACATGAGAGAGGTAATCCATCTCCAAGCATCCTGCTTGGATACAAGTGACTATTTTGGGATTAGCTTGGTTTTTTTTTGTGAGGGAATTGGGCCCTGACTCTACCCAGTATTATCCCCTGAAATAATGTGAAAAGAGTGATCAATGCAGAGGAGGAAGAGAGGAGAGATTAAAATTCTAAGCTAAACTGTGTTTTGGTTCTTCAGAAGAGTCTGAAAGAATTAAAACTGGTAGAATAAGACAGATATTTGGGCAAAATTTATCTGGTTTCTGCAGCTTTTAGTAAAAATCCTTCACCAGAATATTTTTCATTTTGCAAATTTCTAACCTATATCAAACTACTTGCTTTCTCAATGAAGGGGATTGGGGTAGGAAGAAAGAGAATTCAGAACTCAGGGTTTTATTTATTTTTATTTTTTTGTGCAAATTTTTTTTATGCATTACTAAAATATTCTTGTCTAAGAGTAAACATAATACCCCCTCCCCCCCAAAAATAGACCCTCATGAGCAATAAAGAGAAAAAATCAAATAATGATAATGATAATAATAATTAATTGATGATGATGATGATGATGATGATGATGATGATTATAGGGGCAGTGGATGGAGCACCAGCCCTGGAGCTAGGAGCACCTAAGTCCAAATCCGGCCCCAGACACCCAACAATCACCTAGCTGTGTGACCCTGGGCAAGCCACCCCAACCCATTGCCCTGCAAAAACCCCTAAAAAACAAACCCAAAATAATAATGATAATGATAATAATAATAATAATAACAACAACAACAACAACAACAACAACAATAATAATAGGGGTGGCTCGGTGGTGCAGCAGACAGAGCACCAGTCCTGGAGACCAGGAGCACCTGGGTCTAAATCTGACCTCAGACACGCAACAATCACCCAGCTGTGCGGGCCTGGGCAAGCCACCCAACCCCACTTGCCCTGCACCCCTCCCCAACAAAATAATGATGATAATAATAATAATAATGAAAATGTGCTTCAGTCTGTGTTCCAATACCTCCAGCTCTGTTGTGGGTGGATCACATGCTTTATGATAAGTCCATCACAAAAGCTACTTCCATATTTTTCCACTGCTGATCACATCTCCCTCCATTTATACTTCCCCACTACCATATACTATATTTTCTCTCTCCTTTCACTCTTCCCTCTTCTTAAATATGCTGTACATGGCTGAGTGGTGCAGCAGACAGATCACCGGCCCTGGTGCCAAGAGGCCCCGATCCCACATACAAACCCAGCAACCACCTGGCCCTGTAGTCTCAGACAGGCCATCCAATCCCAGCCCCTTGCAAGAAGTAAAAAAGAAAATGTGTTATATCTGACCACTCTCCCCCACAGTCCACCCTCTCCTCCATCACTCACATCCCCACCTTTCCCCTGTCTCCCTTCTCTCCTTCTTACTCTAGATGTCTATACTCCTTTGAATATATATGCTGTTTTCTCTCCTAGCCACCTCTGAGAATGAAGGTTCCTTCGTTCCCCCTCACCTTCCCCCCTTCCATATCATTGCAGTAGCTTGTTGTAATAAAAAAATCTTATTATGTGAAATATCTTAGCCTATTCCACCTCTCCTTTCTTACTCCCATTACCTTCCCTTTTAGCCATTGACTCCATTTTTACAATATATTATATCTTCAAATTCAGCTCTCTCCTGTGCTTCATCTATAAAAGCTCCTTCTACCTGCTCTATTAAATGAGAAGTTTCTCATTAGTATTATCAGTATCATTTTTCTATGCAGGAATACATGTAGTTCATCATCATTAAGTCCCTCATATTTTACTTTTCCACTCTCTATGCTTTACCTGAGTCCTATATTTGAAGATCAAACTTTCTGTTTAGCTCTGGCCATTCCAGTAGGAACATTTGAAATTCCCCTGGTTCATTGTAAGTCCATCTTTTTCCCTAGAAGAAGACATTCAGTTTTTCTGAGTAGTTGATTCTTGATTGCATTCTGAGCTCTTTTGCCTTCTGGAATATTATATTCCAAGCCTTACAAGACTTTAATGTAGTTGCTGCTAAGTCCTATGTGATCCTGACTGCAGCTCCAATATTTGAATTGTGACCTTCTGGTTGCTTGTAATATTTTCTCTTTGACTTGGGAGTTCTGGAACTTGGCTATAATATTCCTGGGGGTTTTTTTTTTTTTTTGGATCTCCAGGGGAGAATGGTGGATTCTCTCAGTTTCTATTTTTGCCCTCTGCTTCTAGGATAGCTGGGCAGTTTTCCCTGTAAGAATTCTTTAAAAATGATGTCAAGTCTCTTTTGCTGATGATGACTTTCAGGTATCCTAATAATTTTTAAATTATCTTTCCTGAATCTGTTTTCCAGATCAATTGTTTTCTCAATGAGATGTTTCACATTTTCTTCTAATTTTTCAGTCTTTTGGAGTTGAAATATTCTGTCTTGACTTCCTGTAAAGTCAGCAGATTCCTTTAGCTCCATTCTACATCTGAAGGATTTGTTTTCCTCAGAAAGCTTTTTTATTTCTTTTACCATCTGTCCAATTCTGCTTTTTAAAGCATTCTTCTTCTCAATAACTTTTTGTACTGTTTTATCCATTTGACTTATGCTGGTTCTTAACATGTTATTTTCTTCAGCATTTTTTTGGGTCTCCCTGACTAAGCTGCTGACTTCTTTTTCATGTTTTTCCTGCATCTCTCTTATTTCTTTTCCCATTTTTTCTTTTACCTCCCTCACTTGATTTTCAAAATCTTTTTTGAGCTCTGTCATAGCCTGAACCCAATTTCCATTTTTCTTGCAGTCTTTAGATACAGGAACTTGTACTTCCTCATCTTCAGATTGAGTATTTTGATCCTTCTTGGGATCATAGACAATGTATTTTTCAGTGGTGTTCCTCTTTTTTTCTCTGTTTACTCATTTCCCCAGCCTGTGCCTGGTTTTGGGGTGCTTCCTGGGCTTTTGAGTATTATTGGAACCCCCCCAAACAAGGATCTCATTGTGTGAAGCTCTGTCTTCCCTCCTGGTCTGTGAATGACCACAAGTGCACCCTTCTGCCATGGGGCTGAGTTGGGGGGGTTCCTGCTAGAACTTAGGGTTTTAAAAGTGAATATTGAAATTTGTGTTTATATGTAATTGGGGAAAATAGAATAAGAAATTAAACATAAAAAACAGTCCTTCACCAGAAGCTACTAAGCTAACTTGGGTAACCATGGAGAGGAAGGGAGCTTGACAATACTGTGAGAAATTCCGAATGGACTTAAAACCAATTGGTCATCAATAACACAAGGGAAACGGAATTCTATGTAAACTAGTCTGAATTACTGTGTGTGTTCCTACTACTTCTCCTGTTATATATTCTGGAGAAGCTGTAACCTCCCATGAAAGGTGCTTGGGCCAGCACAGAAGCTTGCTGCTTGGCCAGACTTTGAAAAGGTGAGTGATAGATTAGGCTGGCCCTAGGGACAGGAATGAGGAATGTCAGAGCATAATTTCATATGCCCTCACACATGGAATAATATTGCTTCCTGTTTGGCCATCTCCTCTACCGAGACAGGAAAGGGATAAAGGAAAAAGTCTCAAGAAGAGGAATGAAAACAAGTGATGCTTAGATTTTTTTTTTAAGTATAAGTGTATAAATTGGAATGATTCTCTGTAGGTTTCCTAGTTTTTAGCACTGCCCTGTGGTATGAAAAGTAACAGATCTTGGGGCTAAAAGAACAAGCTGAAATTGGTGAATAGCATGATCTGTGTCCATGGAATAGCAAATTTTAGTAGCTTGGTACTGTTCCAGTGGATAGGGCACTGGACTGGGCATTAGGAAGATCTGAGTTCAAATCCTGCCTATGGGCAGGGCAAATCATTTTATTTGATTTGTGTGATTGCCTGGGCAAATAACTTTATTGCTGCTTGTCTCAGTTTCCTCTCTTGTAATTTGGAGGAAATATTAGCACCTACCTTAGATATTTCACTTAAAGTTCTTTATAAATATTACCTCTTATTATTATTTTGTGGCATATAGTACCCTGACCACATGGAGGCTGGCCACCTTTCTGTGACAAAAGCACTCACTTAGTCCCTATTAGCTACTATCTTCAGCATAAAGTTCGACCAGAACTTAATTTTGTTCCTTCTGTCTATTTTCAGTTGTTCCTATTTTTCTTTTTCAAAGAGTTTTCTTTGGAACTAGAAAATAAACTTTGAAAGGACTCTAACCAAGTAGGTTTCATGAGGGAGAACATTTTTGTTCATGCTACAGTAACTTCTTCAATAATGACTGCTTTATACTCTGTCCTTATTAACATGGACACAGCATTCTTTAACTCAGTTGATGGAATGGAGAACTTTTGAGTACAAGATTCTTAAATTACTGGTTCAAGTCAGGTCCAAGGCAGGTAGTGTCCATGTTCTTAGAGGCAGTGAGTATGGTATAGTGGAAAGAATGCTGGGGTTAGGAAGACTTGGGTTTGAATCTTGGGTTTGAATCTTGTCTATGACACTGGACTGACAGTCACTTGTCTGAGTCTCATATGTAAAATGAGAAGGTTAAATTGAATAACTTCTAAGATCCCTTCCAGATCCAAATCTGTGATCCTAAGATCTTGTTGTGCCTTGAAGTAGCCCACTCTGGGCAGGGTAAGAGTTTTGTCCTTGATGGCTTGTCATCAAACTTGGTAGCATTTCCTGGTCATTCAAGTGCTAACTTTGCCCATCTGAGAGCTGAGTACCCTTGGACTCCCTCAGGAGCTTATAACTCTCCCTTTCAGTTTTCATTTACAATTTTTTTTAACAATATAGGGTTTTTATAATGCAACATTGTCTTTCCCTGCATCCTACTTAGACAGTAAAGATGCCCCCAGAAACTAGTTTTAATAGGGTCTGCATGGGGGATTAGGCTGTTCAATTAAGGGACCCTGGTTACAGCAATGGGTTTTCAAGAATGGGTTTTCTTGGTGGTTGTAAAACCCATCGATCTGAGAACTATTATTCCCTGATCCCTTTGGATTTCAAGAACTATTTCCTGAGATACCTTGTGATGTTCTTGAATAGCCAGGGGTGGACAATATCAGGGGAATGGGTCACTAGTGCTTGTTCAGTTTTGTAGGTGTTGGTTCAACAGCTAAACCATTTTGACTCTTTTCATATGATGCCAAGCTGGGATTAGGTCTGGAAGTGCTAGAGAAATCCTCCAGTACAGCAAGTGATGGGACAATCACTAAGTCCCAGTGTCCTTGGCCAGATTGTAGTTTGGGTAATTACATCCTGTTTCCTTCAGTTCCCCCTGCAGTGTTATTGGGTATCAGATCCATAAACAGCCTCTCTCTGACTGTTAAGCAGCTGCCACTTTCCACCCCCAAGGTGGCTTTGTTTCACGGGTGGGTGAATCAGACCCTGTATGTGGCTGGTGAAATGTTTGGGGAGCCTTTGGGATGAAAATGCTCCATAAGTGCAAGTTAGAAACTTATAAAAAAGTGCCTACTGGGGGAAGAGGATGCTTATGGATCCTTAGAGTCAGCTGTCTCTATGGATTTAGCAAATCGTTGGCAGAATAAGACCAAGTAGGTTTTGCAGAGTGTTCATTTATAACTAATAGAAAACAATAGAGAAGTTGAATGTAGTCCTGAGTTTTTCAGGCCAGTTGAGAGACAGGACTCTGTGTGTGTGTATGTGTGTGTGTGTGTGTGTGTGTGTGTTTATGTCTGCTCTAAATGAAAGGATTGGGGGGTCAGGTAGAAGGGAATGAAACTGGATGACTTCAGGTACAGTGGGAGGAAGCCTTGTGTATTGACAGAGACAAACAGCTAAGTCCCTGTGGAAGCATTTTAGTTCAGTGTTTTGCTAAATAGCTAATGGGCTCTTTATTAAACTAGGCCAAACTAACCTGGAGCCTCTTCTTTTGTTTAACAGTCCGTGAACCCTTATATTGTAAAGCTGTCCATTGTGGATGATGAAGCCACCCTCAATGTGAGTATTTGGCACCTTGTACACTGTCTACTCTGTTTATATTCAGTACCATAGGCATTTCTTTTTTCTTTTCTTTTTTTTATTTAAGGCAATGTGGTTAAGTGACTTGTCCAGGATCACACAGCTAGGTAACTATTAAGTATCTGAGTCCAGATTTGAATTCAAGTTCTCCTGACTCCAGGGCCAGTGCTCTATCTACTGTACCACATTGCCTTTGCATAAGTATTTATTTTTTTAGAAAGATTATGTTTATTTTGAGTTTTATGTTTTTCCCTCATTCTTGCTTCCCTCCCCCCACCCCCCACAAGAAGGCATTCTGTTAGTCTTTACATTGTTTCAATGATATACATTGATCTCAGTTGAATGTGTTGAGAGAGAAATAAGGAAGTATGAGATAGCAAGATTACATAATAAGATAACTTTTTTCCCCCCTAAATTGAAGGTAATAGTGTTTGGCCTTTGTTCAAAGTCCACAATTCTTTCTGTGGATACAGATGGTATTCTCCATCACAGATACCCCAAAATAATCCCTGGTTGTTGTACTGATAGAATGAGCAAGTCCATCAAGGTTGATCATCACCCCCATGTTAGGGTGCACAGTGTTTTTCTGGTTCTGCTCATCTCTTTAAGCGTCAGTTCATGTAAATCCTTCCAGGCTTCCCTGAATTCCCATCCCTCCTGGTTTCTAATAGAGCAGTAGTGTTCCATGACATACATATACCACATTTTTTTAAGCCATTCCCCAAATGAAGGACATTCACTTAATTTCCAATTCTTTGCCACCACAAACAGGGCCACTATGAATATTTTTGTACAAGTGATGTTTTTACCCTTTTTCATAATCTCTTCAGGGTATAGACCCAGTAGTGGTATTCTGCATAGGTATTTCTTAACAGCCCTTGTTTATAGACTGGATTTCACATGGTCCTGTATAAAGGGAAACTATTTCTTCATAGAGCCCTGCTCCTAGAGCTCTTGGAACTATGTGAACTCTTTAAAGATTGGAGGTTTGAAGGAAGAGACTTATTGATCATGATGGAATAGTCCAACTGATTTCACATTTGAATGACTATGGATGGCTGCCTGTCTTTTTGAGCCAAATATGTTAACTTAAGTGTTTATTGTATGTAAAATTCAAGATAAAATTGTAAAAACAAGATAGTTCCCTTTCTCTAGAAACTCATTCTAATGGGAGAAACAATACATATTGGTGATTTCAGCTTCAAGTCAGAATAGCCCCATGGTCATCTGAGTGTAGTGGCAAAGCAAATTGCCTGTTTTGAAATTTAGTTTCTGTTGATAAAACCATATGGTTTTTAATGTTTAGCCACTGGATGGAACTTCTCTTTTGATTCCTCAGTAGTTTCAGGCTATTTCACATCTGTTATGTCTACTGAGGACCTGGATCCTCCCAGCACCTGATGGCTCTAGGGCTAGGCTAATAATAGAGTTGATGGTCTGATGGTTGATGCTAGTAGTGGTTTGAGATGCTTGGCACATGATACCTTCTTGGATTTCAGAATGACTAGGTTGTCTTTCCTGCTTCAGCAGTGGTAATTGGTGTTGGTAGTAGCAGGGATGGAAGAACCTTTCCTCACAGGGGCTATTCTCTGTAGACAGTGGCTTCTAGGATTGAGTTGGAATCAGGGCCAGTGGTCTGGGGGACTATTGAAACCAAGAGGTGCAAGTTTCCTTCTGAGAATTAGCCAGAAAATAGATCTTAGCTGGTAAAGTTGAAGGCGGGGGAGGCGATAGATGTTTAACATCCATTTTCTTGAAATGAGAGCAATGTTTTCTTTGTTAGAGGAAGTATCAGTTAAAAGAGGAGAACAGAACTCTAAGCTCCTAGTTTATGTCCCTTCCTCATCTCCCCATCATGAGCTTTGACTTTCCCTTAGGTAAAGTTTGTGCTTGAGCACTTCCCTTCTGGGTGTCTTAGTTAATTCATATTATTCACTCAGGAAGTCTCCAGGGAAGGATGGTAAGCTACCTGGTGTATCAGATGTTCTTTCACTTTGTACTTTTGTTTTCCATTGGCCTAAAAGGAAGAGGCTTGTCCTACATACACTCTCTTTTGTCATGGGACTCGTTGCCTCACATGTTGTGGTTGTTTTGGAAACATTTAAGAGCTTTTTATTTGAAGAGTCTAACTCAATCTACACTTCTAAGGCAAAAATGTTCCCACTGAAACTGACAATGAACTGAGTTAGTCTATCTTACTCCTTGTTACTGTATTTTAATAATGTCTGGGAGCATTGAGTTAGAAAATGAGATCTGAAAAATCTCTTTGGAAGAAGTGCCATTCTACTTTTGGACATTTTCTAGCTCAATCAATTTCTGTTCCTCAGTGATATCTCATAGGTGCAACTTGCTGGCCTTGGGCTAGGGGGAGTATGACAGGTGATTTCCTGACCCCAAAGGGCTACTCACTCTCCTACTGTATTATCTTGTCTCTTTGCAGGGAATGGGGCTTGTAATTGCTCAGGCTTTGTCTGAATACAACAGGTAAGCCCATCTTTCCATAAATGATTCTGGTTCAGTCAATATTAATTGACTGAGTTGGAAACAGGTTTGTACCAGAGTTCTTGGTGAGTAGAGACTGTGGATGATTTCATCTTCTCTTACCCTGAAAGTACACTGGGATCCACCTTGCAAAGAAAATAGTTTTAGATGCTGTTCTCTGGGATCAAAGAGATGGGAGATTGCCTTTACTGTAGGAATCAGTGGAAATGTGTGGGGGAAAAAATAGAATAATAACTTCCAGATTTAATATTTCTGGTTTTAGCCACACAGTGTGTTCCTTTGAAAACTTTGGTACTTCCATATACATTCATAAAAACAAGAAAAAATATTTTAAGTTTGGTATGTAATTCTCTTTGAGCCTGAAAATCGTGAAAGGTACTTCCCAGGAAGAAGGAATCCATGGCAACTTTCCACAGTCTCTTTCTGGAGGACTTTATAGATTTGCCCCTCTGTGTGAATGTGAGAAGAGTTGGTATTAATGGACCCAGGTCATCAGTGCTCCCATTTGTGTCAGTCAGGGTTTTCCCAGCTCTTGTCTATGCTTTCCTCACAAAAAGATGGCTGTTGGAATTTCAGAAGCATCCTGTTACCATGTATAGTTTATCTCCTTCCTTTCCCTTCAAAGACAAACAAGATTTTCACAGTAACAGTCTTAAAGTAATTTCCCTGTCACGGTTTTCAAGTAACAATCTGTTTGGGAAATAACGGAATCACCCATATGTTGTAGGATTTTCACACTCCTCATTCCTTTTTTCCAAACCTTTCCCAAAAATGAACATGCGTTTTGGTGCGTGTTGCATTTCAGGCCAGCTGGGGCAACTGCAGAGGACAAGTCTTTACTTTGGTTGTTTTTTCCAAAGATGACTACCCAGCTTTCATAAAGAAATTTCATGCCCTGATTTCCTTGCTTTGCTCAGAGTGCCCAAGATAGAACCATTCACCTCATAGATAATAAGAAAGTTGAATGTAGTTTTCTTTTGTTTATTCAGGCAATACAAAGATAAGGAAGAAGAACACCAGAGTGGCTTTTTCTCAGCCCTAACTAACATGGTAAGCCTGACTTGTTTTCACTGTTCAGAAATAGATAATTATCTGGATGGGTAAGTCAAACCTCTCTTCAGAATTAATAATAAAAAAATATCTAGTATTTATCTCATACTTTACAGTTTGCAAGTGCTTTATATATTTTCCCATTTCATCCTCACTACATTCCTCCTATGGGATGCATGCTATTATTATTCCTGTCTTACCTTTGAGGAAACTGAAGTGAGGTTGTGACTTGTCCAAGATGACAAAAGTAGTAAATGTCTGAGGTACCTCTTTGTCCAGTGTTCAGACTGCAGAATTTCAGGTGTTTACGTTTTGTGTGTGTGTTCCCCTATTTCTTTCTCCTTCCTTTCCTCCCAAGTTCCCTTCCCTTATTTCTCAACTATAGAAAGAGGCAGAATGGAACCAAAAAAAAAGTGGAATGAGAACTCTAAGAACTGAGGTCTAGTCCTGACTACTAATAATTAAATGTATTAGTCAAATATTTTCTCCTCTCTGGACTTCAGTTTATATGCATTTATAAAAAGTGGCACTAAAATTGGGTAATCTCTAAAATTGTCATTCAATTTTATGTCTATAATACACATTTTGCTAAATTCCTTCCTGATAATGAATACCACAATTGCCCTACCATTGTGATGGATGCCCTCAAGGCCAGAACTTCACAGTTGCTAACATTTGAGGGGCCACTCGATCAGACTTTCTTTTAGATTCTCTCTAGTTAATGTGGAAATATATTTTGCATGACAGCATATGTATAATATATATCAAAGTGTTTCCTTCCTCAAGGAAAAGAAAGGGATGGGAGGGAATTTGTAACTCAAAAATTAGAGGGACCCTCCTATTTCATATCAAAACCTGGTCTACAGTAATAAATTCACTAGCATTGTGTTAAAGAGACTAATAGGATCTTGTGTTGTCACAGTAGTTTGTAGTTTAACAGGAAGTAAGAAATCTTAAGATTTAAGGAATGAAGCCCTAATTGTAGAATTGCAGGCATTAGAGAGCAGGTTGTGAAGGTTTGTGATTGTGTGTGTGTGTGTGTGTGTGTGTGTGTGTTTATTTGTCTGTCTATCTCTGTGTGGAAAGAAGCAGCAGATCTGGCTTATTCTACCCCTAAAGCCTTTATGACTGGGATCATAAATTAAAATATTTCTGGTTCTCTGAGAGGCAGTATAAGATAGTGTTTGAAGGAATACTGTTGGGATTCAGAAGAGGTTTATTCCCTTGGATAAATCACCTTATGTCTCTGGGTCTGTTTCTTTCTCTGTATAATAAGAGAGTTGACCTAGGGGATCTTAAAGGTCTATTTCTTTTCTAACATGACTTCTTGTGATCTGTGAAACTGAAAATTAATGTGGCCTGAGTACTTTTGGACAGCCCCTGGGGCCTGGATGAGGTCAGCAACTCTTGGGAAACTTTTGAATGAGATTCTTGTCTTGAGTCATTACTCTCTTGAAAGATATGATGCTGCAGAGAGTACTTGTAGTTTGACCATTTTCCACCTAGGGTTAAGGATGGTTCATCTTATTAGGAGTTAAATAGCTGAGGAGTTGGGAATTTTCTTATAAAGTTCTTTTTTTAAGATAAACTAATGATTTTTATTTTTGTGAAAATGGCTGAGAAACCCAAGACTCCTTACATGTGAAAAAATCATGTCAAATGCTTTGCAAGCCTAAGAGCACTTTCTACTTTTCAGTTCTTGTTGCTTCCTTGGGGAGGGATGCAGAAGTCTTATCATCTTTCCTGACATCCTGCAATTCTCCTTTCCTCCACAGGTGGGCAGCATGTTCATAGCAGATGCCCATGAGAACATTTCTGTTCAGTAAGTGCTTTGACATTCTCTCTGCAGTGGCTTAGGCTTTAATGGTGGGCTTGCCAGCTGGAATTAGAACTGGAAAATGTCACTTCTTGTAAATCTTTCCAGGATTCAAACTTTTTTTTTTTAAGTGATTCATCATTGTGTTCCTAGGGTTTTAGATAAAAACAGGCCCTGAGAGAGATCTTCCTTGGCCTGATGCCCATTGTTTCTCAGGAAGTTTGAAAGCTGCACTAGGCTTTCTTGAGAGTGAATTGGAAGCAGGGATGAGGACCTAAATTGCTGAAGGTTTTAGAAGCTGGTGGTTCTTTAAAGGACAGCAGCTTTGGAAAGAGGCAAGAGCCTGGGTCACAGGACCTAGAGTCAGGAATACCTATGTTCAAATCCTGTTCTCTGTACTTACCAACTTTGAGACTTTGGTCAAGTCATTTAACTGTTCTTTGCTCAGTTTCCTCATTTGTGAAATGAGGTGATTAGACTTAGTAATTTCAAATCCCTTGAATCTCTAAATCTGTGATTTTATGATCTGCTGGAATGGGGAGGGTTGAAGAAAGGGAGAAGGGTATATGAAGATGATAAGAAGAGGTCTTAAGGAAACTGAACTGTGTGACCTAACCTACTTGTATGTCTCTGGGCACATAGGCTGAGAAAGTGGTATATGGGCCAGAGATAAGGGAGATATGCAGATGGAGAGGGATGGTATGAATGAGAATGATGTGAAGTTTGGAACCCTGGGAAATTGAGAGATGGTGATGGGATGGGAAAAATATCAATATAGGTTGAGTTGTTTTAAGTTGATTAAACTAAGCTAGAGATCCTATGATCTGTTTTCTTATTTCCCAGAACCAATGAGGCTATTCTTCTGGCTCTTTATGAAGCTGTTCACTTAAACCGGAATTTCATCACAGTATTAGCACAGGTTGGTTGGTGCAAAGAAAACAAGTCTTTTTTCTCTCCTGAAGACAGTTTGGGCTAATCACAGAAAGATCTTTTTGGCTATATTATATTTTAGGTTTAGGTCTATTTAAATATTGTTTGGTCTCTGGAAATGATAGTAACTTAGAGTTTTTCAGTTACTTTTCTTTTACAATATCCCCAGATGTGTATGTTTCCATCTGTTACTAAAAGTGGGTCTGCTAAGATGAGTGATTAATATTCTTGACCAGCTTACTGGATCCAGTTAACCTAAATAAATTGGGATTACTTCATTTTGCTTACTGGAAATCCCATGGTATTATATACCCAGTTGAATTTTTTTAATCACCTTTTTCTTCTTTCCAATTCACTATTGATTTACTGTAGTAGATAAACACAGATTAAATTACTCATCTATGTTTCACCATTTTCAAAAGAAGAAGATAGAGGAAATCCCATCCAGCAAGTTTAGGGTAGAAGAGCATATTGCTATTAGTAGACAATGTGTTTTATGAAAGCTGAAGACAAGGAGCCACAAGTGCATAGAAGCAAGACAGTGTGTGTTAGAATGATGTTCTTACGGTCAGTATATAGGAGAAATCAAGATAGACTGAGAACTCAAGTGCTCTCTGTGAAAATTGTTTTTAAAAATTAATGAAGTGATTTTATTCTGGAATTGGGCCATTTGAAATAAGTATATAAGCTTTTTTTTTTAAAGGAAGTTTCCCTATTGAAGTTCCCCTTTTAAAAAAGTTTCCCCCTCTTTTTTTCCCCTTAAATTGTTTAGGCAATTTCTCAAATCCCTCTAAGGGCAACTGCTTATAAAATCCACATTTGTCCAAGAAGCTACTGTTTTAGAAATTGACTTTCTTGTCTTTGACTTATATGGGGCACTTTATTCACTGTTCCCACCAAGTCCCAGGAACTTGTCCTGAGATCAGTTAGTTCTATTTGTTGAGGGGCCATGAGTAGCAGTGGCAGTAATTTTAGCTAACGAAGTGATAGGATTAGGTGTGGTCTTATGACTCCTTTCCTTTGCTTCAGTCCAGACTGGGAGGTTTCTCATGGTTCTTGTATCACCAGCCCATTTTTTGTTGACCTTAGAACTGGAGAGGGTAATAAAGCCATAGGCTTTTCTGTTTCTTTAATCACCTGCATTATTTAGTTGATTTTGTGAGTCATGTGGTTATAAAAACATGATGTAGATACACATTTTTGCTTATTTTAGTCCCTTTTCAGTGCTAGATAGGGTAGCCACTGTCCTACTTGGTATCATCTTTTGTGTTTGCATATTCTGCAGAGATGCTTATGTAATGAAGGCCTGTTTTTAAGTTCTGACATACTAGAGGAAACAACCCCACAGTTATTGAACATCAACAGTGTTCAACTCTACATAGACCCTGGAAGAAGAAGCAGTCTCTCTTTAGTGGGCTTTCAGTTTAATTAAATGGACTGCTGTACCAACACTGAGAGAGGCTAATCAGATAGTGCTGGGAGGGAAGCAGACTTTTTGTTTGTTATACATGGGTGTCTCTGTTTTTCTTTAGAACCATCCTGAAATGGGCTTGGTGACCACCCCTGTCAGCCCTGTTCCAACGACCCCTGCTACACCTCTAGGAACCACACCACCTTCCTCTGATGGTGAGCCTTCCTTCAGAATGCTATTAGATTAGATCTTTTAGAGGGAAGAACACTACCTTGAAAGGGCAGCATAGGTCTGTTGTACAGGAGAACAAAGCATTTAATTCTCACTTCAGAAAGGTGGATGAAATAACTCCCTTCCCCCTAACTCCCCCCCCCCCCAAGAAAAAAATGTATCTTGGAACCTAGAAGGAAACTTTAGAAAAGTCAGTCAGTCAGTCAGGTGTTACATATGGACAAGTGTTTGAGAAGGTTACAGGAGCTCAGTCTGTAGCCCTCATGTTGGGGGCAGTCAGAAGACTTGGATCATACACAACTCTAGTTATTGTGTCTATAATGACCTCTGTCATATACATTGTGCTTTAGACTCCCTTTCCCCAGAACCCTCCAAGTAGAAATGAATGGGTTTCACCAATCATGTATTCTTTGCTTGTTCCAGTAATTCTAGTAACTTGCCCCTATAAAAACAAAATTTTCTTCATGACTGAAAATTTTAAAATGAAGATTTTTTTCAATAATGCGGTATAACCTTGGGATGGTCTTTTATAAACAGAATATATCATCTTAAAATAGGAACAAAAATTACCTCATTTGCCTGGAATTATGCCTAATGTATATATATTTGTTTATAGGCAGAGTGGCTGAACTCTGAAGTTATCTCTGGCTCATGCTATGTATATTAAAACTACTAGACCAAAGGTGCTCCATCTGTAAAGAATGTTCTCTTTTCCCTCTTCTCTGTCAGATATTTCTGTAGTGCCTGTTGCCCAGCATTTCAGGACAGCATTGATAGAATGGGGGCAGATGCATGGCAAGGGAGGTGACACTGATACTGAGAGTCTTCTAGAGCAAAATGGAAGTAACTGGAATTGAAAGAGCTAAAGTCCCAAAATCTGAGTGAGAAATGGCAAGTAGGGAGGATTACCCGTCTGTTCCTGCTATTCAGGTCACTGCATATCCCAGCAGAAAGGCTTCTTTTTCCATGAGGAGGCAGCCTGCCTGTTACCATGGATATTAAAAACCTCAGTAAAATATATATAATACCTATCTATGACTGTAGTCGAATTCCATGTGATAACTGGGGTTCAGTGCTTCAGAGAGCTGCCTTTCAAACTGCTCATTGTGAACACTCCCACCCACACACTTGATTATGCAACAGTAAGACTTGTGCTTACTTACCTACAACCAGTGTGCTTTTATTTTTTCCAATGAGAAGAACGAATCATCCCACTTTCAAATGACAGCCAGCACTGTCTCCTTCCACAAAGGCTGCTGGGAGAGATTACAAAGCCAAAGATAGTGGAATGGTTCTTCCCTAAGGAAGGAGGCTTTCATTTGGGAGGGATTTTGTTCTTAACACTGTTCTGATGCTTTCTTTCTCCCTCCTCCCAGTCCCTTTCTTGCCCTGCAGGGCTTCTAAGCTCTCTAGCCTTGTTTTTGACTTTGATTTTTTAAATTATAGTGGTGCTCGGTAGCCTTGCTATATTTAAAGGTATGTCACTGGAGCTATTATTTTTAAGAGCCAGCAGTTTAGCTATAACATTTGTTCTCAGTTCAAACTTGACATTTGACAACTCAGCCTTGGCATGAGAGGGCTTTCTGGTAAACTAAAAATACATACACATCTATATTTCCACATATTACATAAGGCAGTTTTCAAATGACTGCTGTGGGGGGTAGGGGTAGGCAGGGAAGAAATCCCATTTTTCCAGTTAGGTACCTTTTTGGATAGTGGAATGATTGTGGGCTCTCAGCTTCAAAATAGGCTCATAGCTTGAAACGAAAGTCCTTAGGTCATTAACCCATAACATGAATTAAGGCCTTTTAGTGTTTCAACATAAAAATATATTTGGCTTTTATGAGTTCTTAGGGGCTGAGCTGTGGGAAAACAGCCAAGGGTTGGGTGTGTTAATTTCTTCTCATAAGGTTTTTTTGCTGTGCTTGCTGTGTATTATGGATCCATAATATGCAAATGTTTTCCATTGTTAATAAACGTTCTCTGCATACATCATAACAGCTCTGGAGGGACCCATTATGGCTATGAATACATATTATGAGTAATATCCCAAACTCAGCTAAGTCTTCCTGGGTACAAAATGGAGTAGAGAGACTTTAGGATTCCCTTGCTCGTTTGGGCTATCACAGAACCCCTGTTTGCTTTTGTTTGATTCCTCAAATTAAAGCATTTAGCATAATGTCAGGGCTCTGATTCAGAATAGCAGGATCTTGGGGAATCTGCACAAAGATATCCCTGTAGAAGGCTCCCCTCCTTTGTTGATACTTCTGTGTAATTTGTGGTCTAGTGTAAAGATGGCCTTCCTTTCTTTGTGTTCCCTTTGGGTAAATTGTAGTTGGTTGTATAAAATTTAGTTTCCAGGTCTTCCATATTCTATTTTTACCTTTCTTTGGGAAAGAAGGGATGTGCATGCAGAAAGCTTGAAGGGTAGAATCAGTGTGTGGACTTCTGTCTCAGCTCTCAGCTGTTTTGAAAACTGAGCAGAGTTTTTCTTGAACATGAGCCTTTATTAACCAATTCCTTTAGATTCAGGACCAGCTCTTTCCTCTTAAATTCAAATGACAGATACTTTAAAAAGAGTTCTGATCTTTTTTTTTAAGTCAGACAATAGAATCCACTTGCCCTTTTTAGAGCAGCAGAAGAAAACAGTTATATGACTAGAGGTCAACTTGGAGCTTATCCTCCTGAGCAAATAAATTATTCAATTATTTTTGGTTTATAAATGGGGAGAAGTTGGGTTGGAATGTGTCAGTGCTAAGTACATTTTATCCATTTTATTCTAGTTATAAGTTCTGTGGAACTCCCACTGGATGCAGATGTTCAGACCAGTAATCTACTGATAACCTTTTTAAAGTACAGCTCCATTGTCATGCAGGACACTAAAGGTAAGTCTTACTGGTGTTATGATATGATATGTGATGAGTAGCACTGATTCTTCAGACCTCTGCCCAAGAAAATCTTATCAGAGACTTAAGTGGAGAAATATTGCCCCAAATACTGAAGAAGTGAAGTGATTTCTCACAGACAAATGGCACTTGGGTGGTTGGCTTTGGGAAGCATGAAAGCTGGTGGGAGTATGACCAAGGAGAGGACCGGGGATAAAATTGTTAGCCTTAGGATAACTTGGACCCTTGTTTCTTGAGACAGTGATAAATAGCATGTCTCTTGGAGAGGTTAAATAGATAAATAAATCCTTTTGGAAAGAAGCCTTTAGAAGTTGTCCTTAGAAAGCTTCCTTCTAAATGCCAAAATGCATGAATTTACGGTAAGATTGAAGACTAACCATACAGAGGGGGAACAGAGTGACTTAAGAATCAGGGAGATTATGTTCTTTGATAGCTACAGAAGCAACAGTAGAGTGGAGGGGATAGGGATTTGGGAATTGGTTTCTATGACTACATATCCTGAATTTTCTTTGTTTTTGATTTTAAGGAATTCTTTAATTGGTGGGTGAGGGACAGTGGAAGAGAGTGATCCCAACAAAAATTTGAAAAAGTGTTAAGTTGATTTAAGGTTTCCTCCAAATAACCTTGTTACATTATAGTAATACTTTGCATTTTTTAAAGTTTCTTTTCAAAAGAACTTCTCGATTCTGTTTTGGAAATAAGCATTGTATTTGTTAAAAATTAAATTATATTTTTAGCTCTAATTAACAAAGCAACAAACACATTTCCTCTCCAGGCAAGTTTTTGTAGTTTTCTTAGTTTCCTAGGAAAGCTATAGTTTTTGGAATCATGTTTTCTTAGGTGGAGAAATTATTCTTTTGCAAGGTAGCTTAGAATTCCCTTAAAGAAAGGCTAGCCTTGGGTGGTTAGGTGATGCAGTGGATAGAGCACCGGCCCTGGAGTCAGGAGTACCTGAGTTCAAATCCGGCCTCAGACACTTAATAATTACCTAGCTGTGTGGCCTTGGGCAAGCCACTTAACCCCCTTGCCTTGTGGGGGGGGGGAAGAGAGGCTAGCCTTTCAGATTTCCCTCTCCAGGTGCCCTTTGATGACTGCTGCTTTTAATTCAGTTCAGCAAACTTTGAACAAGCACCTATTATGTTCAAGGCACCATATTAGCCATTAGGGATACAAAAATAAAAATAAGACATATTTCCTAATCTCATGGAGATTACAGTTTAATGGGGAAGCTTAATTTAGATGTGGTAGCACATCAAAATGTGTTAGGTGCAGGCAAAATGCGATGATATATTTGGAAAGGAAAAGAATTTAAGTCCTTAGGAGGACTTAAAAAGACTTAAGAGAGGTGGAATAACTTGAATTGGATAGAAGAGAGGAAAATGTTCTTAAGGTATGAGGGAGCAATGTGAGGAAATCCCTCACCTATGGATGGGAGCAGACCAGATTAAAAATCTTGAATTGTCATTTTGGCTAGGTTATAGATTATTTGGAAAGGTAAGTTGAAGCCAGATGGTGGGAAGCTCTTGAATTCCAAGATAGGGAGTTAAGTTTTATCTGGTAGACGGTCATTGAAGGGTTTTGAATAATTTGCATTATCAGAATAATATATTAGGAAGATTGCTTGAGTAGCACTATGAAAGATCAATTGGAGAGATTTGAGATTGGAATTATAATAGTGCAAATTAAGGGTAATGAGGGCTTGATTTAGGATTGTTGAAGTGACATGGAAGGGCAGTTAGGTGCTGCAGTTGATAGAGCATTGGCCCTTGAGTTAGGAGGACCTGAGTTCAAAGCTGGTCTCAGACACTTGATTCTAAGCAAGTCACTTCATCCTTAGTTGCCTCACCAAAAAAATAAATGATCGTGGAAATATATTTTTCACAAGCACATATATAACTTTTATCAAATTGCTTACCTTCTCAGTGGGAATGGGGGGGGGAGGAAGGGGAGAATTTGGAACTCAAATTAAGAAAAAACAAATGTTAAATATTATTTTAATGTATAGTTGGGGAAAATATTAAATTAAGAAATAAAGTGGTAGTGATGATAAATGTTGTAGGGGATGTGGGAAAATTGGGACACTAATGCATTGTTAATGGTATTATGAACTGATCTAACCATGCTGGAGAACTATTTGGACCTATGCATAGAGGACCATAAAACTGTATAGATTTTGACCCATCAACACCATTACTAGGTCTGTACCCCAAAGAGATATTTTTTTAAAAAGGGAAAAAGGTCTATTTGTACAAAAATATTGGTAGCAATTCTTTTTTGTGATAGTAAGGAATTAGAAATTTTGATTTGTTTTGTTTTTGCAAGGCAGTGGGGTTCAGTGACTTGCCCATAGACACACAGCTAGGTGATTATTAAGTGTCTGAGATTGGATTTGAATTCTGTCTTCCCAACCCCAGGGCTGATGCTCTATCTGCTGTGCCACCTAGCTGCCCTGGAATTAGAAATTGAGAGGATGTTCATTACTTGGAGAATGACTGAACAGTTCGTGTATATAATATTAATGGAATATAAGAAATGGTGGATGGGATGCTTTCAGAAAACTTGGGAAGACTTAAATGAACTGATACAAAATGAGAAAATTGTTTTTAACAGCATTTTATTATGTGATGATCAGCTGTGAATGATTTAGCTATTCTTAGTAATATAGTGATCTAAAACAATTTTCAAGGTATGATGAAAAGTGCTGTCCCCTCCAGAGAAAGAACTGATAAAATCTGAATGCAGTTTGAGGCAAATTAGTTTTTACTTTTTACTTTTTGTGAGTTTTTTTTGCTCTGTGTTTTATTTCACAACATTACTAATATGGAAACATTTTACATAATTACACATGTAAAAACCATATCAAATTGCTTACCATCTCAGGGAGAGGGGAGGGGAACAAGGGAGATAGAGAATTTGGAATTCAAAATTTTAAAAAAAAAATTTTTTTACACGTAATTGGGAAAAAAGACAATATTATTTAAAAATGAAAATGGAAAGGAGGAACAGATTTGAGAGAGATTATGGAGGTAGGATCAAGAGAACCTAGCAGTTTTTTGAATTTGACAGTGGCAAGGGTAACTGATATTGCAAGCTTGGTTGCTGGGAAGGGTGTTGATAGCTTCAACAGAATTTAGAGAAATTGGGGTCGGTTTTCAAGAGGGAAGCTGAGTTCAGTTTTGGATGTATTTTGCAGTGTTGAGTGTGTATAATTTTTGTAGATGGCGCTGGGAAGGGAAGAATGAGGTGGTAGGATTCAGAGGTAGGAGTGATGATGGAGGAAGGAATAGCCTCTGGAACCTGGAGGAAAACAAAGAGAAAAAAACAATCTTGCAGTAAATAGTATCCTGACCAGATAGGGAAGTAAATATTGAAAATTAGTCTGGGACATTGATTCTGGGACTGGGAGCAATCTGTACAGGTATAGTTAGGGAGCTACTATGTTAGATTATGGTTCTGGGCAGCTGGATTGCATAGTGGATAGAGCACTGGCCCTGGAATCAATAGGATGGGAGGTTGAATCCAACCTCTGACACTTACTAGCTATGTAACCTTAGGCAAGTTACTTAACCCTGATTGCTATGCATCCAGGGCCATCTCCAGTCGTCCTGATTCATATCTGGTTGCTGGACCCAGATGACTCTGGACTCATCAGCACCCCCTCATTCAAATCCAGTTCATGTGCTCGTCATGTCATCACATCCCTGATGTCTTCTTTGAAAATGAGGGACAGAGGTTGCTAGGTGATGCAGTGGATAGAGCACCGGCCCTGGAGTCAGGAGTACCTGAGTTCAAATCCAACCTCAGACACTTAATAATTACCTAACTGTGTGGCCTTGAGCAAACCACTTAACCCCATTGCCTTGCAAAGAAAAAAAAAAAACTAAAAAAAAAGAAAATGGACAAACATCATTATGGTTACCTTTCAGTGACTCCAGGGCCAGTGCTGTTTCCACTGCGCCACCTAATTGCTCCTCCTTTCAGTGACTTTTTACTTTGCATCTTCCTTCATCTCTTGTTCCCCTATAAATAAGGGCCTTTTAAATAATCTTTAAGTTTCTGAGGGCTCTATCAGGGAATTTACATTGCAAGACTATGGAAAAAGTGTTAATAGTGTTAACAATGACTGAACTTCAGAAATAACTTCTTTGGAATGGCAAGTGAGATCCAACAGGCATAGGATAACTAGTTTCTTGTGACACTAGAATTTCCTGGGGCAATCGCTTCTCCTTTTTGGAAACTAGTAACCTTCCCCTAGAAAGTTTATAGCTGTCAAAGAGAGTATCAGCATTGAAATCACTCAGAAAATTAATTTTAAGTCTTGCTTGAGATATCACCATGAAATTCAGGCCTCTTTATCTCATTGTTAGCTTGATAATTACATAAACATCTCTGTCCCATCTCTGGGATTCATAAAATAAAATGCAAAACTGGGAGTTGAATCAATGTGACATTTTGGATTTCAGGGAGTATTTCAATTCTAGGCTGGGGTGGGTCTTCATTAACAGACAACTGAAATGTGTAACAAGAAACATTGATAAAGGCCAATGGAGGCAGGCTAGGATTTGAGATGGACAGAGCATCAGTCTTGGAGTCAGGAGGACCTGAGTTCAAATTTGGCCTCAGATATTAGTATGTGACCTTGGGCAAGTCATTTAACCCTGATTACCTGTCATCCAGGGCCATCTCCGGTCATCCTGATTCATATCTGGTTACTGAACCCCGATGGCTTTGGAGGAGAAAGTGAGGCTAGTGGCTTAGCTTAGCACCCCTGAACTCAAATCCAATTCATGTGCTGCTGAGATTGATTTCAAAAGGGTTACAGGATCTTTGTCCTGTTGCTAGAATTCTTTGCTTGCTTGTTGAAGACTTGCTTACATCAGAACTTGGGCAACAAACTTCTTTATTCTTTTTTTTTTTTTTTTTTTTTTTTTTTTTTAGGATTCTTTATTCTTTAGGAAAGACTCAGTTTCTGGTTTGGAGTTTTATTTGAGGGTCCCCATTCTGATTTCTTTTTTTTCTTATGCAAAAGAAATATTGCTACCCCAGAAAGATGGACTGTGGGTTTCTGGGGGAGGGTCCATCCACCTATCATCTGAGGGAGATGTGACAGTAAGTGATTCTGTAGACAAAATGATAGGGCAGGGAGGCAGCTCACATTCAGGAAAGTAGTATTACAATATCTGCTTGTACTTCCCACCCCTTAGGATTACTCAGTGAGAAGTGCTGACCACTGTCTTTTCTATGTTGAGTTGGAAAGGGTTGCAGTAGTAGCTTCCATTGTACTTCTAAGTTGTTAGAGTTTTATTTAAAAGTTCAGACTTCGCAAGAGAAACAGATGAATGTCAAAGCAAAAGGTACTGGTTAGGGGGGTGGCTAGGTGGTGCAGTGGATGGAGCACTGGCCCTGGAGTCAGGAGTACCTGGGTTCAGATCCGGTCTCGGACACTTGATGATTGCCTGGCTGTGTGGCCTTGGGCAAGCCACTTGGCCCCATTTGCCTTGCAAAAACCTTTAAAAAAAAAGGTACTGGTTAGCTAGTTCAACATTGCAGTCTTATTGAGAGGTTTTTGCTGAAGAACAATTTTCTATTTGGGTGCTGCCAGGACTAAACCAGAACATCAGGTATTCCTGATTATGTTTGGTTGGTTGTCTCCTCTTCTTACTCTTCAGGATCATAAGTTTTGACATTTTAATAACCAGTAGTGTAGGAGGGACTTTTCCCACTGATGGGAGGAGTGGTACCTTCTAGGTCACTCTTGGTGTTTTTGGTCCCAATAGGGAGGGTCTTGGTCTAATGAGATGACTGAACCTAAGCTTGAGATAAGAAACTCCTAGTCTTCCTGTCAGTCTCTAACCATGATTATGCTTTGTACAGGTCATAGGATCCCAGTGTTTTCATTTGGGGTTAGCTGGTGATCCTAATGTTTATTGACAGTGGAGTGAGATGGACAGAAAAGCTCTCCTGAGTAGCAAGGTATTTGAGGATCATTGTATCTGATAACAAATACCCATGACTATGGTTTTAAGGCCTTGTTATAGGGAAGAAATGACTTAGACAGAATGTCAGAACAATTGAAAATGATGTCCTGGAGTCTTTTGGATCTCTCTTTGTCTAGAAAGTGAGCAAGAAAGATCATAGTGATCTTTTGATTTTTTTTATTCCTCCCAAAGACCTTGTCTCATGCCAGGTATTTTATGGTACCAACAAGCAAGTGAAGAATTTTATTTTGTGGCCTCTGTGACAGGAACAAATATTGTTCCCTCATTCGCTAGGGGATGTTAGGGGTGCTTTGGGCACATCTGAGAAAGATTTGTTGTTCCTTTGCAGATGAACACCGCCTCCACAGTGGCAAACTCTGTCTGATTATCCTCACGTGCATCGCTGAGGTGGGTTCCTCCAGCCTTTGAGTCAATCTGTCTTTCAAATGAGTCCTTTCTTCTGTTTCTTTCTAACCTCTTCCTCTTGTTAGAGTCCTTTGGGTTTGGAAAGAAAGTCACCCTATTTTGGAGGATCAGATAGGATCTTTTATGCTTAGCAAAAGGAAAAAGACACTTCAGTTGCTGCAGGAGGGGGAGAGGAATAGAAAAGTTTGTTAAATTGATTCTAGAGTTTGGTAAAGAGCAGGAGCCTTAGAGGAAAGCAGAAGGGCCCTTCTTACTAAAGGAGGCACCTTTGGATATTTATTCTAAATCTAAAATTCATCCTGGGTCCTGAAGTGACAACTTTGACCTTTTTTTCCCTTCTCTTTGCCTCCACCCTTATCTCAGCCCCTGCCCTTTCTTTTACCCTGGCCTCCATTCCTGCCTCTAGCCTAAGCCCCTGTTCCTTCCCCTAACCCAGCCCCTGTTCCTACCGCTAGCCTGGCTCCTTCCTCTTCCTCGCTCTTGTTTTGAATCTCCCTTTTTCTAGGAATTAGCAAAAGCAGGAGAGTATATAGGGAGCAGTGATTTTCCTAATCCCTTATTCTTCTTTCCATATTTCCCTTGGGGTAGGATTGACTATATTTCTTCTCCTTCCAGCCTGTGAAGATGGTTTGCTTTCCTTAGAACTAAGGTTTGTTTGTTATAAAGACTGCCACTTATCTCTGAGAATATCTTCAAAAAAAAGGTTTTTTTTTCCTGCAAGCCTTAGTGGTTTCTCCTAATTTGTGGCCCTGAGTAGGTTATTTCTTCAGAAGGGAGTGTCAGGTGTGAGGGTCAATAGATTTTTCTTTCTGATCTCTCTTGAAAATCAGTGATTTACTGACAGCCCTGACCAGAGCTAGGGGGTGAAGGTTTAGGGATCAGGGTCATTCTATGAGCTGCCCCTACAACTCCATTGAGACTAGTGTCAGTTCTTGGCACAGCCTTTTGGAACTTTGCATGGAGATGTTAGTAATAGGAGCTATAACTTAAATGAATATGAAGGGAAAAGATATATAGGAAATACATTCCCTTCCATATTTGTCTCAAGCTTTGTCTTTTAAATTTATTACAGGTTGGGGGACTCATGGGGACAAAGATTACCCAAGAAAATCTCTTGATTTTCTTGCTTGAACCCGTGGGCACTTGTTTCTTTAGACTTGGAATGGCAGATTGCTCAATTAATTCCTTTTTTCTTTTCTTTTCTCTTAACTTCTACCTCCACATACTCTAGGACCAGTATGCTAATGCATTTTTACATGATGACAACATGAATTTTCGAGTAAATCTTCACAGAATGGTAGGTAGGCTTTTGGTTCTTGCTTTGCAAAGGGACTTTTTCTTAATCCCTCTCTATTACTCCTTTTGACTATCCTGGGCTCTGACTTTCATAGCAAGATCTGGAGTTGTGACTTAATTGGGAGGGTGGACTTAGGTTGTCATAGGTTATAGTCATACTTGTTTCTCTTTCGTTCTCGAAGAGGACCATGACATCAGGAAGGTGATGCCATGACGTGCAAGTTAATTGTATTTAAATGAGGGAGGGCTGTGCAGACTTAACCAGCTTTACTCTTTCCTCTGGAGCCATCTGGATCCTATGGCAAGATATAGGTCAGGATGACTGGAGACAGCTTTGAATGTAATGGGAGACCTTTTTACATTAAAGTTAGTCTCAATTTGACTGAGGCACAAGCCATTCAGTGATTTAAGATTAGGTAAGAAATAAGGCAAAGAGTAATCTCTTTTACCTAGTTTGAAAAAGTCATTCTGGGAGGGGAAGAATTTCATGGTTTCTGATCAAAAAAGAAAAATTGCTGTTTACTCTCATTCTGAGTCATCAGGGCTCAAACAATGACCAAGTGAGGCTTGGGCTGGGACCTATGGTTGGATAATCAATGTGAACCACAGTGATTTCAGTTTAAGGCTTGGTCCTTAAGAAAGAAATCTAACCTATAAACCCCAAGATATCTTGTGAAGTTGAGCATTCTAGATTTATATTCCTTTGGGCAGAGCACCCACTGGTAAGGATATGATTCCCTAGGTGGACAGGGGGAAAAAAGGAAGGGAAAGGAAGAAGGGAGAGGATAGAAGGAGGGAGGCAAGAAGGAAGGAAGGAAGTCAAGGTGCTTTAAAGTTAACCAAGAGGTTGAGATATATTGGCTATGCATTAAATGGCAATTATTCCCTCAGTACATCTGTAAAATAGAAAAAATATAAAGTAGAAAAAATTGTCTCAATATCTTCTTTTGATACTATTGGCTAAGTTTAGGAGGTGCCTTACTTTCATCATCTATGCAATGGAAGGAATAAAATATGAAGACTTGATGTTTTACCTGAGGTTAGGGGGAGGTTTAAAAGCATCAAGATAAGGTTTAGTTTAATTCCCTGCTTAGTTTTTGCTCTATTTATTTTCTGAATGGAAATCTTGTTGCCATTACCCTAGTTTGTGAAGGTCATTCTACCAAACTCTTCCTTAAGGTTGCCCCAGAGTCCTTGGGGAACTGTCAGATTGCTGTGATTTTCATTTCTGCCACAATTTTTTGACTGAGGAACATGTCTAATCCATCTTCCTTTAAGTAACACAAATGAAAAGCTGTAGGCTTATGGTGATCATTTATCTGTATGAAAAAAAATGTAGAAATGATGTATTAGGTGTCCTTTCAGGCATTCCCTGATTTCCTTTTATGCTTGTGTATTTGAAGCCTATGAGACACAGGAAGAAAGCAGCCGACAAGAACCTTCCTTGCCGCCCTTTGGTGTGTGCAGTGCTGGGTGAGTGACTAATGACACATTTAGGGTTTTCCAGGAACAGTCACAGCTTTGGACTCTGAAGATATTCAAAAAGGGAGGATAGATAACACTTGAAAGTTGTTGTATTTTTCCTAAGGGAGGAGGTTTCTAGCTAAATAGATTTAACTTCTTAATGGACTGCTTCCTTGACCTGAGAAAGTATGTCTAATTTTGTGTTTTTAATCAAACCTTGCTTATCACTGGTGCTCTTGTTCATAAGAGAAATACCTTTTCCAGTGAGATGAATGACCATGCCTCAGCTTGATGCATATCTCAGCTCTGTGAACTATCCCATTTCAAGTTTCCCAGAATTTTTCCTTTCTCTTTTGGTCTATCTAGTCTGTTAGCTAGAGGTCATGAGATTTGAAATCCTAGTCAGAGTTCAGATTTGTAATCTAATACTGGATGGGATAAACCGAGATGCAGCTGACAAGACTGACAGGCAGGCAGGACTATATTCTGCCCAGGATACTGAATTTTCCCCAGAGGAATTGACTGTACTCTTAATCTCATTTCTCCTGGCCATCCAGCCCTGATAGCTAAATCTACTTGCATTTAGAAACAGTAATTAAGACTTTATACTAAGCCTGTATTAACCCACAGACCCCCTGACTATTTCAGTCAATATCTGTCAAACTGAGCATGATATTGAGATGAGGTAGATTGACATAGCTGCAGAGCAGAGTCTTGCAACATGGATAATCCATAATTCCTCCTCTGCTTGCCTCATCACATCATTCTAAGAGAGAATGACTTCCCTTTGCTATTTTATATTTGTGCCATGCTATGAAATAGCTCTACAATAGAGCATCCCTCATGTGTCTGAATTTATTGACTAATGGAAACAGCCTCTTGGCAGGGGGAGGGGGAGCTTGTTTCTTTGTTACCCTCTAGGAAGCAGGCTGGCCTCAGGATTTAGTCTTTCAAAAAAGGAAACTTAGGGGTGAATAAAGATATATGTATGAGACTTTTTGTTCAGCTTGAACACTTATTTCCAGTTTCTTCTTGTCTATCTGATTTTTCTTGTTCTTTTCAGATCTGATGGTGGAGTTCATTGTTACACACATGATGAAAGAGTTTCCTATGGATCTTTATGTGTAAGTGCCGCAGACCATTTGTATATGTACAGATTGATCTCATGGAATTGAGTAAGAAGGAGATGAGTCCCACAAGATTTCTAAATATTCTTACTTTCAGAAAATTACATTTGTGTGTGGGGAGAAGAGCCAGAGGACATTCTTCAGAGTGGATTTGTGCATCTTTCTAAGAGAAAAAAAAAATGTATAAGCTAGTTTGGAGGTTGCCAGTGTCTCTAGCCACATATTCTAGGCAGTTGCACTCAGAGACAAGGCCTGTTGCCCAGAGTGGTCAAGACTGAATAGCATGTGTGTCACAGGCCAAAAACATGAGGCCTCAGCAACTTACTGAGGCAGATGCAGTGCCTTGGCAGGCCAGTAAAATAGTTTCTTGGGGGGGAGAGAGCAACTTGAAAACTGAGCTTGGTTCTTGTTCCCAAGGACCTGGTCTGTATGACTTCATTGATTTTATATGTTAGATGGGCTTATGTGGGGTCATTGAATGAAATTTTTAGCCCACTATGAAGATTTGCTGTCAATTACAGTTCCTTACAATATGCACAACCATAAGAAATTGAGGAACTTTTAGATGCAAATAAATTGCCAACATTGCAGCTCCTATCTGTACCTTCAAAGACCTCTTCTCTTTTAGGCCTAGGAATAGTTGCATTTTGACCCCAGTTATAATGAGTGCATTCTATTTACTCCTCAGAAAGGATCAGAATTTGGTCTTATATCAGCTTCAGTGCTTCTTTTCTCTTTGGCAGGACAGGATATTGATTATATAGCAAGCTTTCTCTGCTTCTTTAGAATACCTGGCCTGGAATCTGGGGAGGGAAAAGATTTTATCATCTGATGGAACAGGACTCCTACTTTTCTAGAAGGACTGTCTTTGGTTATGTCTTAAGATTTTGTCTTAGGTTTCCCAGAGCTAAAGGAGTGATGAGAATTTTACTGCTGGGTAACTTTTTGGGTTTTTGTTGTTGTTATTGTTGTTGATTTGCTTTTTCCTTTAGGGACTTTTGGGTAAATTGAAACCACCTTTTTAATTCTAGGGGTTTTGAAAAGCTCTGTAATGCTCATCATATAAGGGTACTGCTTCTTTTAAGGCAGGTGGCTCTGTACCTGGGTGATTTGGGGGATTAGATTTGATTTTTTTTTAGACTCTTAATTCTCAGATCTGCTGTCTTGTGTTTTAGGAAATGATGCTTGCTAAGTAATTATAGGAAAGTACTGCATACCTTGGCAGAACCAAATCTACAAGCTCTGGACTTAGGCAACCTCTTGTGTGCTGAGCTTTTCAGAGATCCTTTCTCTGTGGCTCTCAGGCACTCCAGTGTTTTAAGTTTTTATATCTTTTTTTTTCCTACATCTTTTTCTGTGTTTCTGCCTTTTCTCTTATTGAATGTCCTGAAATCAGGGGAAGTGGAAAAGAAAATGTAGGCAGTAAGGCAACCAAGGCTGGGCAGAAGATACCATCCTCAAACTGAATCCTCTTTCTTCATTTCTACCATTGGGCATGTTTCCCTTTTCATCCAGGTTTCAGCAGTGGAACATCAGGTCCCTTTTAGATGAATTTATCCAACTCCCAACTGGATTACTGCTATTTCTTTTCTTTTTGTACTTTATTTTCTTATAGGGTATGATGAAATGAAAAATTGAAAACAAAGCAAATTTTTGCTATTTCAGATAAATTTATAATAAATTTGGCAAAATGTAAGAAATGTGGAAATGAAACTGCAGTTCAAAACACCCTAGAATCGGGGTTAGAAATGAAGTCAGTGTACTTTTTTTGAGAATGCTTTTAGGTAAAGTAAATAGTAGTCACATCTAAGAAGAAGAGAAGGAAAGAATCAGTTTCTCTTAGAATAGTGAGGGATAGAAAAGCCTCCCTAAATAATTCCCTCTATGATCAAAGTCCTAATAGTTATGTGGGTATCTAGGAGTTTGGGGAAATGTAAATTTTGGGGGGAGAGCTAACTCTTTTCCTTATATTCATTTTTGGAAAGTCTAGACTCCTGTGTCAGACATTCCTAAGCCCTAGACAACTTCCAGGGAAGAGGTGTTGCCTCTTATACCTGACTGAGGATTATAGAGGAGGTAGAATATTTGCTTGCAGGCTTAAAACGCACATGTGCATTAAAAAGGCATAACTAATAAATAAGGAGAAGCTTAAAAGATGCCTGAGTCTCTCAGATGACATTTGTTTATACAGCTCCTTTCATTAAAATCCTATCTGAGAGGATCCTTTAAGATCAGCAGACCTAATTACAGTATCACAGAGAAAGTGGAGAAAGTGATAGGAAGTCTCTATGAATAATGTGTCAGACTAGGCAGTATAGTGAGGTGTTAGAGCAGAATCAGGGAGAAATTATTATGAAGGCTTCAAGAAGGAAAAAATGTTACCACTAGAAGATAGTTTGTTTATTCTCTATTTGTGATAGTGATATTTTTCGAGATCCCTTGGATATTTTATCTATCAGTGTCTTTAGATCTGACAACCACTAGAGGAAAAAGTTTTTGGCCTTTTTCTGTCCTTGTATCTTTCTCTCCCTACCAAGGCTGTGTGTTCCTGAGAATCAGAACATTACTGAAGAAGCAATATCTTTGCCAGCAGGGTAATGAGTTCATAAATATAATTATGAGTCAAATTCTGGAGTCCCTGGATCTTATGTGGTTACTGTTCAGAAGTCCAGGATATTAGTTTCATTCCATTTTCTTGACAAGGATTATGGGCCATATGGTTGACAATCATGAATATCTTCTCAAGTTTTGTGAAATCAATAATATCTCAAGGAGAGTCCCCTCTTCTCAGATTGAAGCCCTAGAACTCAGTACTCTCATCTCTACCCTGAGGTAGCTCCCTTTTTGTCTCTTAAATTTATTCTTTGGAACCCAGACAAAGTTAGGCCATGTTAGATAGAGAAACCAAATGAAGTTGTTAGAGAAAACCTGGCCTATTTTGTCTGACTACTATTCCTTTGTTCCTATTTTCTCTTTATCCTACTCTGCCTGTCTTATTCTCAGTTTCTCTTGTTCTTAGTTTTGTAGCAACTGAATTTAGGGGCCATCTTGCCTAATACATATGTAAGCAGAAATCCTTTCTATACCTGACAGATGGTCATCAAGTCCATTGTGTCCAATCTGCAGCCCATGGGCCACATGCAGACCTCAGAGCTCATTCATGCAGCATTTCACCTTTTGTTATTATACTCATGTAATATAGATTACATTATAGTCATTAATAAATATTAAATTTTATATGCAACCCTTGACAAGTTTTTGTTGGGTGATGTAGCCCAGAAGAGCTAAAAGACTGGACACATGATCTAGATTATTCTTGATGAACTCTAGTGATGGGAAGTCTATTGCCTTCTTTCTGTTTTTTGGACAATTCCAATTGTTAGGAAGCTTTTCCTTATTTCAAACCATGATCTCTTGGCAATTTTAATCCATTGATTCTAGACCTACCCTCTGGGGCCAAAAGGAATGAATATTAGTTCTTGAATGAATCAAAAAACATTTTTTGAAGACTTAATATATGCCAGGCACTATGCATTGGGAATATAGAACAAAAAGTGAGATAGGCCCTGGCCTCACCTCACTTACTTTTTAATAGAGGGAGACAACACATACAGGGTTGTTGTAGTGGCCAGGAAAGGTGGTTTTGGTATGGATAGTTAAAGATAACTGATAACACCCTTTCCAAAAGTTATGGTATTGTCAATTTCATATATGTACTTGGAGCAGGAAGTGGGGGGGGTAAGATAGAGAATGGAGGCAGGCAGATCAAGAAGTGGCACATATCAAGAAAGCTAAAAGGAAAATGAAGTTGGGGTCTAACTAGATAAATTTGCATTAATGTAGTCATCATTAAGATGGTTCAGCCTTAAGGTGAGAGTTCAAAAGCTAAGTCAACTGATTACCAGAAATTGAGAACATGTGAATTATTTGATGACTCTGTTAAGTGAGTTATTTGATGACAGTTATCATATGCTCCTTAAGTTTACTTTCACTAGATTGCACATCCTTTATTCCTCTAGTTGATCATCTCATGGCATGATTTCCATTCTTCTTACTATCATGGTATTTCTCCCTTGAAAAAAATTCAACCTATCAGTGACTCCTCCATATTGTGACATTTTTTAACCTACCACTGCTAGCCTTTCCAAATTGTTACCCCTTTCATTTTAGCAAGAGCCTTTCTAAATTGTGGCAACTTTTGCTTACATTTTTAAAATTGGAATTAGTTGTTTCCCTTGTCTGTCTCTGTTTTTCTGTATTGAGAGACTAACTGTTCCAATGATAAACACCATTCAGTAATGGGAGAAATATTCTCTTTCTTTGTTTACAATCTCTAAGTTGTGTGAGTCCATGTCTGGAGTCTTGCAACTTGTTTAAGGTAAGGTAAAGGGGTGGCTAGGTGGCGCAGTGGATAAAGCACCAGCCCTGGAGTCAGGAGTACCTGGGTTCAAATCCGGTCTCAGACACTTAATAATTACCTAGCTGTGTGGCCTTGGGCAAGCCACTTAACCCCATTTGCCTTGCAAAAAAAAAAAGCCCTAAAAAAAAAACCTTAAGGTAGGTAAAATGTAAACCTATAGTTCCTGATCTTTTCATTTACAGGATAAAGTAGCATTCCCAGTGCTGCTGATTGAGCCTCCTCTCCAGAAACCTTTGTTGAATACCTCCATTGGGAAGAGGAGGGGGAGCCAGAGCTTGGAAACTAGAATTAGACATTGGATTCCAAGCAATTTAGAGACCTCTGAACACTAGTGGTTTTAAGTGTTAAAATTCTATTTAATTGAACATTAAGTTTTGAAATTTAAAATGAAAATAGGAAATGCAAAAGCTAATACTCTCAAATAAGGAGCATTAATTTATCCACATTGTATAGACTGAATATTAAAATGGATATTTAATAGCTTACCTAGCAATCAAAGCCTACCTAGCTATAGAATATATCAAGTTAACGTTGCTATGAGAACCCTAACTTAGCATTTCCTCACAATTTGGAGTGCAGTAATTGTGATAATGAAGGCTTTTCCCACCCCCCTTTTACATGGACCTTTCCTCCCCTTTTGATGAATAGGCAGAAGAGCAAGTTGATCTGAGAAGGGACACATAACCGCTCAATTTCACTCATGTTCATGATTCTCTAAGTGGTGTATATAATAGTTCCCCCACCAGCTGGAAAGCCAGGGAGGTAATGTGTTCATATAAATTCTGTAATAGAGGTTTTCATCTCTTCCCCATAACCTTCGTAAGAAAACCATAGTGGTGTTAGGGGAGGGAGTGTTGTGGGGATAATACAAAATAACTCAGTAGGTAGAACTCTTAACTACTATCCCTGTAGAGATATATCTAGGATTCTGGGTAGAAAAAAAGAAATTCTATTTATACTATAGAATTCTATGTGTTTTTATGTTTAAGAAAAACTGACAGTTTTTCTTTTTCTTTCCTTGCTCACTCACTTATTTCTGTCTGCTTGGAGATAATCTCTTCTGGCATGTGTACTGTTGGTATAGAAAATAGCTTTTCAGGATTCCAAGGCTTTAGAAACTTAAGTCTAATTACTTCTCTCAGCAACCTAGTTCTGCTCCTGTGAGCAGAATAACCTAACTCTGTTGTTAACTCACCTTGACTGACTCCCCTTAAACAACCTGCTCCCCAGGAAAAAGCCCAATGTTGTGGAGTAGTTGCCATTTAATGGGGAGACTCACAAGGGTGGCAACCTCATTTTTTCCATGGTAACAGGGAAAGAGAATTTTGAAAGTCAACATTTTTTTTTTGAAATTCAACATTACTGTAATTGAAACAGAAAAGGGTTGGAAATGACACTAACCAACAAGAGTCACCACTGAATATTGTGGTGGGATTGCAGCAGTCTTATATTTAAAACTCAAGGGGAATGTGATTGTGGTCTCAAATAGCTAAATATATGGTCTCAAATAAGAATTATGTTTTTCAAACTGTCACATTTACTCTGAAGCCCATTCATCATCTTCCACAACACCAAGATTAGACATGTATTCTGTTCAGCTGTATAATAAAGTAGCAAACATATTGAACCATTGACATCACAGGACAGATGCCAACAGAATAAAATTAAACTCCTAATGCTGGGCTCCAGCTTCCTTCTTTTATAGGTCATCATCTTCATCAGAGAGTGCAGTTTTCTGAGTCATCTGAAAGTCTTGCTCATGCTGTGCTGTCAGCTGGGTCTTTGACCACCTCTGGTGGTAAAAGAGCAAGCTTGCCAACAAATTCCAAATTAAGGTCTTCAGTATGTTTTCTAACAAATCAAAAGGAGTAGTTTCTCAAAGTCAGTAGTTACTAAATCAATATCCCACTAACAGATTCTTCTTCCTATGGTAGACTTGGAGATGTTTTCATATTCTCATGCCAGATCTCTATGTTAGTTTAGATACATTCTTGTATGTTACTCATATTACATCATGCACGATTATGTCTTACTGTTTAAATAGAATAACTCTCAGACCACTAATTTTTTTTTTGACCTGCTGTATCCCATATGTTGAATTCATTAGGACTTCTACACTCAGAGGCACATAATCAAATTCATAATCAAATGACATTGTACAAATATAGTTTTCCAATTTTCCATCAGCTAAAAGAAAATTTGGCCTTAGGTGGCTATTAGCATTTCTGCCTCACTAAATTGTGAGGCAGCATGGTCTGGTTAATAGAAGGCTGGCCTTGGAGTTAGGCAGATCTATGTTCAAGTCCTATGTATGGATTTTACTGACATGGGCAAGTCAGTTAATATTTCCATACCTTTGACAAACTTTTGGAGAATCAGTTGCTGATTTGCATTGATAAAGTAGAATTCCTCTCTTGGTACTTTCTTATATCCATGAAATCACAGGTCTAGGGAATGAATTTGTTGATATCTTTGCACTCTTTTTTCTAGTGTTTTCATTAAATATATATATATTTTTTAGGTTTCTTTTTCTTTTGCAAGGCAAATGGGGTTAAGTGGCTTGTCCAAGGCCACACAGCTAGGTAATTATTAAGTGTCTGAGGCCGGATTTGAACCCAGGTACTCCTGACTCCAGGGCTGGTGCTTTATCCACTGCGCCACCTAGCCGCCCCATAAATTTGTGTCACTACCTCAGATTTTTTTTTTGTTAGTTTTTTCAAGGCAATGGGGTTAAGTGGCTTGCCCAAGGCCACACAGCTAGGTAATTATTAAGTGTCTGAGGCCAGATTTGAACTCAGGTACTCCTGACTCCAGGACCAGTGCTCTATCCACTGTGCCACCTAGCTACCCATTCGCCCCCTGTTTTCATTAAATATTAAAGCTTCCCCATTCCTAGGTTGGCAGTGAGGAGTCAGGATCATATTCTTTTGTCTCACCAGTTTTAAAGTTTTAGAATCAATGTGTTATAGTGGAAAGAATGCTGCACTTGAGAGTCAGGAGAGAACTGGGTTCAAATCCTGTATCAAACAAGTTTGAGTGGGTAGCCAGGGTCAAGTCACTTAATCTGTTTGAACCTCATTTTCTCATCTGCAAAACAGAATTAATACTTCTAGTCCCTACATACCTAAAGAGTTGTTCCAAGCATCATGTGAGACAAATATATAAAATATTTTATAAATTTTAAAGTACTCTTTTAAGTCAACTATTGTCTTTATTTTCCTTTTTTTATTTCTGTTACAGGCGATGCATCCAAGTGGTACATAAACTACTTTGTTATCAGAAGAAGTGCCGAGTGCGGTTACATTATACATGGAGAGAACTCTGGTCAGGTAACTACTGCTTCATTCTCTATCCTTGCCTTCAGGCTTGCTTTTCAAGAGCACTGGGACTCAGACTTGGTTGACCTTTGATGACTTTTTAGTTTCTTAAATTTTGTCACTTTTGTGTTCCTATTCTCTTTTCAGCTGTTGTAAATAGAGTTCGTTACTGCTTCTTAAAATTAAGTGCCTCGTCCCAAAAGACTTGAGCAAGAAAGGAACCTGAAGTTGTTGTTGTAAGCTTGGATTCTCCTTTGGTTCCATTTGGTGGCAGCATATAGGCTATGGCTAAGGAGGCCTCTGTTGATTTCTACAGGATGTAATCTCAGGAAGACTGTCACAGGGATAGGGGATGGGGCGGAAAATACTATTCTTTCTGTTACATCTGGCATTATTACTGTTTACAGACAGTGTAGATTCTACCACTCCCTCCATGCTAGAGACAAAACTAGCAAATTACAGTGTTTACTTTGGTCGTCTTATGTATTTGGCAGTCCAATTGAGCCGTTACCACCCCATGCAAACAGAGTGAGTCTGTCCTATGGGTATGTTAATGTGAACTTCCCACCCCTTTCCTTTTGTGTGGATAAATCAGTAGACGTAGGGGAAAAAAGGAGAGAGGACAGGCATCTGGTAGCAAGTTCTATAGTAGGTGACAAGTGGGTTTGCTTGGCTTTGGTGGGGCCTCCTCCTGCACTCCTAGAGATGAATGTTTATGCCCTTCTTCCTCTGGACTTTCAGCAGAAGAGGGTGTGTCAGAATCAGTATGAAGACCCACCAGCAGTCAGCTCCATTATATGGAGGGTGCCTGCCTTGTTTGGGCATGGGATTTTTTTCCCAACCCAGTTTGACTGTCCAAATTTAGCTCTCCATAAAGAGGAGAAATCTTTGATGGATTAACAAGTTCTTTGTAGTTTCCTCCTATGGTTGTGAAAAAAAGAGAGAGGGAAAGAGAAGGGTGGGAAGGGGATAAGGGAAGAGAGAGAAGGAAAGGAAGAATTATGTGAATGACACTATGTTTCTTGTTAAAGATACATAAAAGCACCACATCTGGAAGAGGGAACTTTGTAGCAAGTATGTTGGAAAGGATTGTGGTTGGGCTTCCCCAGCAGTAGTGGTGTGATTGTCACATTCTAAAAGCTGAGTATTGAAGAGGAAACATTGGGGGGAGAGAGAGAGAGAGAGAGAGAGAGAGAGAGAGAATATGTGAGTGCGAGTGTGTATGTGTGCAGGAATTTATAACCATATAAATATGGTTTGCTTCTTTCCATAGGACTGATGACTTTTTAGTCCTATATTCTGTGCCACTTTAATCATCTTCATTCATCTCTTCTGCCTGCTGTTTCTTGTAAGTCTCCTTAGACCTTTTCCCCTTTTTGACCTTGGATTTTCCCTTCTGTCCTCCATATTTCTATTCTAGGCCTCTGCCTTATGTAAGAACTAGAATCTCAGTGGTCTGCCTTTTTCTTTCTCATTTTTTTCCCTAAAAACAAAGGCATAAATTTGATTATGTCATTCCTTGCTTTGAAACTTTCAGGATCTCCCTCTTGTCTCTAATGCAGATTCCTGGTTCTGGCTCTTAAAGCCTCTCTTCACCTGGTTCTAGCCATTACTTGCCATTACTATCTTTTATACAGTCCTCTTCAGGTTAGACCAAGCCACAAGCTGTTCCCTGAGTTTGGAAGCCTATCTTCTACTTCTGAACATTTGTACAAGCCATACTCTATGCCTACTTCCTTCTTCAACCTTACCTTTTAAAATCCTCCCAGAAAGCCTGTCTGTCTTTCTTTCGTCCTTTTGTCCTTTCTTCCTTCCTTTCCTTTCTTTCTTGCAGTGTAATGGGGTTAAGTGGCTTGCCCAAGGCCACATAGCTAGGTAATTAAGTGTCTGAGGCCAGATTTGAACTCAGGTACTCCTCACTCCAGGGCTGGTGCTCTAACCACTGCGCAACCTAGCCACCCCATATTATATTTATTTATATGCATGTTTTATTTCCCATCTCCCAATGATAGAATAAGTTTCTCGAAGATAGGGACTGTTTCTTTTTTTTTCCCTTTATATCTCAAGTGTTTGACAGAGTTTGCTGAATTGTTGGATCTTCTTTACCTTAGCCTTTATTGACTTCATCACTGGCCCTTTTATTTCCCTTCTATACAAAGATATTTTTCTTCTCCAGGCCTCAGTTGACCTAGACATTAATTTTTTCTGGGAAGTGGGCCATACTCCTGTGATCAATTGAGAGAAGGCCTGTGGATCACGTGGCCAGGGATAAACAGCTGTGAACCTGTATAGTGCCAGGGATCATTGTAACATGTCAGAGGCAGTAATAGAACTGCAGAGTACACATATGACTCATTCTCATACACATTTCCCTGAGAAGATGAGGTGGTTTTGGGTGCTTTCTGGACATATATAGAAATCTAGATATGCTCTCAATCTCCCCCTGTTCCACATGAAGAGGTGGACCTTCTCCTTGCTAAGGCAAACCCCCCTCTTCATCCATTCTACCTTTCCCATCCCATTATTGCTCTATCGTCTTTATTCACTCTCTCTAATCTTCTGTTTCTCTATCTACTGATTCCTTCCCTGTTGTCCACAAATATGTTACTCTAAACTGATCCATTTACCCCCGTTAACAATCATTCTCTCTCTTTTGTTTTTTTTTAAATTATTATTTATTTATTTAAGGCAACGGGGTTGAGTGACTTGCTCAAGGTCACACAGCTAGACAATTATTAAGTGTCTGACTCCAGGACCGGTGCTCTTAACAACCGTGCCACCTAGCTACCCCATTCTATATATCTCTCTTAATCTTCTTGGCTAAATTTCTTGAGAAAACTGTCCACCCTTGGTACCTATATTTCTTTAACTTTCTTCTTTGGTATGATTTCCAACTATATTCTCCTTTCAAAGTTGCCATTATTCTCTTTCCAAATCTAAAGGTCTTTTTTTTTTTAAAGTCCTCATTCTTCTTGATTTCTCAGTGGCCTTTGACATTATTAATTATCCTTTCCTCTTGCATATTCTCTCTCCTCTCCAGGCTTTCATAACATTGCTCTTTCCTGATTTTCTTCGTACCTATTTGCTCCTTTTCAGTCTCTTTTACTGAATTTTCATCTAAGTCATGCCCACTAACTATGGATGTCCCCCAAGTATCTGTCCTAGATGTGCTCCCCCCATTATATTCTCTTGCTTGGTGATCTCATCAGCTCTTTTGGGTTCAGTTATCACCTTTGTGCAGATGATTCCCAGAGCTATATAACCAGTCCTGATCTCTTTTCCATTCACCCTAATGTATGCATTGTCTAGGTTTTTTTTTTAAGCTTTTAATTTAATGAAATTTAATTTAAATGAAAAGAAGACAAATATTGCTATTGAAAAGAAGGGTCAAGAATTCTGGGGATATTTCTTTATTCTTTCTTTTGGTTTTTTGAGAAAGACCAATTGTCACAACTGAAGACCCCCCACCCCTATTCAACCCAACAAACATGAATAAACCTTGAATTGATGCTCAAGAATGTATGTAGTCTATTGGATAGAGCTGGGCTGGGAATCTGGAAGACCAGGAAGATCAGGAAGACCCGCCTCACATACATACTCTTTAGCTATGTGACCCTGGGCAAGTCACCTAACCTCTCTCAGTCTGTTTTCTCATCTATAAAACGAGGGGATAATACCTCCCTTGGTTCATTGTCTTGTTAATGTCATTTTCACCTTCACATAACCTTTTCTCTCCTCATCCATCCACCATCCTTATCAGACCCCCATTACCTCTCATCTGGGCTATTGCAATAGCCTTTTTGTTTTCCTCTCACCACTTCACACCTCTTTCCTGACTTCCCCTTTTGTTGTTCCTCCTCACTACTGACTTGCTACTTCCCTGTCTTTCTTAAAGACTCAGCACAAGTAAATTCTCCCTTGAGGAAGTCTTTTTCAGCCTCCTTCCCTCTGCCTCATGGCTGGTCTCTTTCCTCTGAGATTATTTTCTGTTTACATTCTACATACTTATTCGCATGTGGTCTTCATCATTAGAATGTGACCTTCTTGATGGCAGCAGCTGTGTACTCTACTTTTCTTTATATCTCCCTTATTTTGCCCAGGGTCTGCCACATGGTAAGTACTGTTGCTTGCATAGTAAGTGAATGATGCCCTCACTGGTTTTATACTGATTAATCAATGCCTGCTTTGCAGAGCTTCTGCTAATAAGTTATCTGGAAGACTTTTTCCTCCTCTTTTCTTTCTGTCATTCTATCCTAAGGATTGCAGCCACCATTCTAACTTTTGCTCTATTATAGGCCTCATTTTATCTGTGAAATCTCTTCCTTGGTTTGCAGCTCATCTTCTTTCTTGTTCCCAACTGCGTGAGTCCTGGCTTGTCAGATAATTTTGCTTTCTCTTCTTCATCGCAGGAGGTCTGCCAGTTCGTAATCAACCTTCTTAGTTTTGATCCTTCTTGGACACTTCCTTCCTTCTCTCTCTTATACTTTATATTCTTCATGGTTTGTTCAAATGAGTACAGTCAATCTTAATTTTCTTTTTCTTTTTTTTTGAGTAGCATCTTTATTTTTTTTAATCCATATGCACATGTATATTTTTAAATTACAAAATTTCCTTCCATCCTCTTTTCCTATCTCCCTCCCCTCAGCTGTGAACAGTCAGGTTAACATTGTACATATTTTTGATAAACGTGTTCAGAGATTAGTCATTTTTGGTGTGAGGAATTAGGATTAAAAGAAATAGAGACATAAGATATAATTTTTATAAAGTGTTCATGAGATTCTGAAGGGTTATTTTTTTGTTTTGTTTTTCTTTGGATGGGGATAACATTATCCATAGATGGTCTAATAAGGTTGTCCTAGCTCTCTGAACTGCCAAGAGGAGCTGCTTCCATCAAGGTTGATCATCTCACAATGTTGTTGTTAATGTGTACATTGTTCTCTTGTTCTGCTTGCTCCCTTTGCTCAACATCAGATCCTGTAACTTATTCCATATTTCTCTAGAGTCTGATCATTTTTGGTTTCTTATAGAACAATAATATTCCACAGGTATTCTTGTACTATAACTTGTTTAGCCATTCCCAAATTGATGGGCACAACCTTAGTTTTCTTATCTCCTTCCAAGTTGCAACTTTTTCTCCATCATCAATTTCTCCTATTTCTCTTTGAACATAGTTTTCTTTGTTAAAAATGTCAAACCATTTGGGGTTATAAATTGCCTAAAACTTGGTCTCAAAATTGTTTGTGGTTTGATTTGAACTTTTGGTGACTTGATAAGAAGCTGGGATCTCAATCACTCTTTCTCTGTTTTGACTAGAGAACTATTAGGAAAATGGACAACTTCTCATAGGGCCAATGAGACTAAGCAGAGCTCTTTTTATTTCCAAGTATGTATTTTTATGTTCAGTTGAATTTATATTTATACTAAATACATATCTTCTGTTTGTTACTCTTTATCTTTTTATCTTCCTCTCTATCTTTTTTCTATGTCAGCTATCATCATTTATTGTATGCTAGTTTTTTGCCTTAGTTTCCCTTCTTAAAAATAAGAGATTTTTATTAATTTCTTTTGTTTTTCTTTCACCTAGATTTCCCCTTGTATTCTTCCTATCTCCCTTTCTGGAGAACCATCCCTTAGAACAAAATTTTTTAAATAGGAAGGAAAATTTTTAAAAATCCAGCAAAGATTGAATAACATTGAAAACAATTGACATTATATGCATTGTACACATTTCTACAGAGATGCAGGGTGGTTTTTCTTCATCTATCTTCTTTGGAGTTGAGCTTGTTCTTTGTACTTTCACAATATTCAATTTCAATTCTTCTGTAGTTGTTGTCTGCTCCAGTTTTCCTTGGACAGACTGGTTTCCTGAAGTTGAAGCCAGGGAGTTACTAATAAATCTGATGCTTCCATTTCATCTGAACTTCATGCTGAAGTTCCCACATGAGCATAACTCCACTTCCTCTGGGGCCCTGTTGGCATTTCAACATGGAGTTTAAATCCCAACTCCATGTATTCCTACAGGGAGATACAGAGCAGCAGGTGTTAAGGAAAGCTGAAGAATAACCCACCACCTCTAATGCAGTCAGAGCCTATAATAACATGTAATATTGTAATCAGTAAGAGTAAGCATGTGGCTACACTGGATCCCACCCACTCCTTGGCAGGGGTTACCCCTTTCATGTTGGCATACTGGGGTTTTCAATGTTTTTCTGCCTCCTGGACATATGGATTTGAGGGAGGCAAATGAAACTCCTGGCGGTGTGTGTGTGTGTGTGTGTGTGTGTGTGTCTGTGTTTGTGTGCTTGTGTGCACCCCTCCATGCACATGTGCCTGCACACTACAATCTCTGAATTACATTTCATTTATAAATAAAACATTAAGGAAGACATGTATGGTAAGATCAGACACACAGACCAAAGCCTTTAGATGACCGAGAGCAGCAGGCCAGGAGTCTTATACTTTCTCTCATTTGGAAAGTGGTTTTGAATGTGTCTGTCCTTGGAATGTTGATTTTTACCTTGATAATTTGGTTCTGGTAGCCTCTAAATTAGGAGAATAGTCAGTTGCTATATCACATTGCACTCATTTGAAGACCCCTCATATTGATCTTGTTAGAGAAGATCCATTTTGGTTTAGGTGTTTCACATCTGAGTTGAAGACACATTCTGCCCTGTACTTTTTTTCCATAACTGATTGTGTGGGTAAAAGTCCTGGCTTACTCTTTTTTGTAGCTGTCTATTTATATGATGCCTGTCACCATGGTATCTGGGTACTTGGGAAGTATAATTAGGCTAATTTCAGTTACAGTATGGAGGGGGAAAAGATCTACTTCTTGGCATTGCGCTCTTTTTCTGTATTTTTTTTTTTTTTTTGCCAGATGGTAAAAGGTTAGAAAGATCTTTTCAGATCATAGACCTCTTGTGCTGGACCAAAGAAGTAAACTGCAATTTCTCTCTCTGAGTAGATGGGGAGCCTGGTGCTGGTAGCAGGATGATATCTTCTGCAGATCCTCAGATCCTTCAACCAGGGAGGAGGGATTAGTGTGGGTTCTTGGTTTACTGATGACACTTAACTCTTCTTCATGAAATATGCACAGCAGTTTTTAGACATCTTGGAGCTAGGGACCGTGTGCTCTCTGTAGGTAGTCTTTTTCCCTTTAGGACTCAGGCCCCATCTGCATTCCCAGGCATAAAAATTTTAGGATGATAGCTCAAAACCCCAGAAAGAAGCATCAGGGGTGTGTGTTGGGACTTTATAAATATAGGTTCCTTCAGTTTCTGAAGGATCATGTTTCCAGTAACCTGATCTCATCACTCCTGCCAGACTTAGAGTCCTTTGGGAAAGGTAGTGAGTGATTCCAGTTTCCTTTGTGTCTTTATTCCTTGTTCCTCAGAGGCATGGATTGCTTTTAACAAAGTAAGCTTTGGGAATTTTTGGGATTTTAAGGCCATTAACAGAACAGAAGGATGAGTGTAATGGGAAGAAATATAGAATTAGGTGAAAAAGGCTTCTTGGATTCAGCTGATTTTGCTTTTGTGGTAGGAATAAAGGGACCCCAAGGAAGCCACCTACCTGTAAACAGCAAACTAAGGACATGCATGAGTTTAAAGATAGCTTCATACTGGTATTTTGCACTGTACATTATTTGTGGATCACAGATCTTTTTACCCTTTAATTCCACCACATCCCTATATCACAAGTCATTATTTTTTATCCCAGTTTGGAATAGAATGGACTGAAGACAATAGAGTGGTTATGTGACTTGTCAGGGATCATGAAACCAGTCACTGGTAGAGTCATGATTAGAACTTGGAGTTCCTGATTCCTGAGCTCAGATGTAGATCACTAGGCAACAGTTGTCTCCCAATTGGAATAAAGGCCTCCAAAGCCTCCAAAACAATCTGTTCAGCTTCAGTGTGCTCCATAGCATCCAAAGCTTTCACAGGTTTGTATGTGAGAGAGCTGGAGAGAGGGAGTGAGGAATGAGGAGAGAGAGAGAGAGAGAGAGAGAGAGAGAGAGAGAGAGAGAGAGAGAAAATCTGACCTTTCAGATACCTACAGAAAATAATGGAAAGCTCAGCTAACCTCACTGTTTTCAAATCCAATCACTTCCTTTGGACACATCCTCAGGAGCAGGAGTTCATAACCTTTTTGTGTTAAGAACCCCTTTGGCAGTTTGTGAAAGCCTGTGGACTCTGAAGAATAATAAATACTTCCTGCATTTTTTTTCTTTATTGATATTTTATTTTTCTAATTATATGTTATGAAAATTGTTCAATATTCATCCACTTGCATATTTTTAAGTTACACAATTTTCTTCCACCCTCTCCAGCAGTGAACAACCTAGTGAATGTTTACATATTAGTCATTTTCTGTATGAGGAATTAGGACTAAGGAAAAAGAAAGAAACATGGGATAGGGTGCAAAAACAAGAGAAATTTTTAAAAAGTGGACATAGTATTGTTTTTTTTTTTGCAAGGCAATGGGGTTAAGTGACTTGCTTATGGTCACGCAACTAGGTAATTATTAAGTTTCTGAGGTAAAATTTGAACTCGGGTCCTCCTGACTCTAGGGCCAATGCTCTATCCACAGTGCCATCTAGCTGCTCCATGAACAAAATGTTATTCTGTAGTTGGTTTTTTTCCCTTCATCTGGTTGTGTCTGCCTGCAGTTTTTAAGGGAAACAAATGTTAAATTTTAGCTATAAGTTAATGAAAATGAAGTTGTAACTTTTTTTCCATTTAAGTTCATAACTTCCCTGAAATTTATGCCCTGTAGAACCTAGGTTAAGAATCTCTGCTCTAAAGATTGATCTCTCAAAGCTGAGTTGTGAGAGTCTTTCATTTAAAATGGATTTATATTGATATGTTTTGTTTTTCATCACCTATATTTCTCCCTGTAACCTTTCCATGCATTATAACAAAGCATTTTTTAAAAAAGAGGAAGGAGAGAAAAAAATTCCATTAAAATCAATCAACACATTTAAAAAAAACCTGACATTATATGTAATAATTCAAACTCATGGACTGCCACCACTGAAAAGGAGGAGGGGGAAGTGTCTACTCATATCTTTTCTTTGGAGTCAGACTTGGTTGTTTTAAGTTCAGAACAATTGTTAAACAATTTCGCTAAACACTAAGTTGTTTTGTGTTGGTATTTTTTGCTTATTACTTCACTTGGTTTTAGTTCATACAGATCTTTTTTTTTTTTTAAGGTTTTTGCAAGACAAATGGGGTTAAGTGGCTTGCCCAAGGCCACACAGCTAGGTAATTATTAAGTGTCTGAGACCAGATTTGAACTCAGGGACTCCTGACTCCAGGGCCGGTGCTCTATCCACTGCGCCACCTAGCTGCTCCCTTTTGTTTTTTTAAGAAAGATTTTATTTATTTGAATTTTACAATTTCCCCCCTAATCTTGCTTCCCTCCCCTCTACCCCCCACAAATGGCAGTCTTGTTAGTCTTTACATTGTTTCCATGGTATGCATTGATCTAAGTTGAATGTGATAAGAGAGTAAGGAAGAAAAGTAAAGTATAAGAGAAAACAAAATTATATAATAAGATAACTTTTTTTCCCTAAATTGAAGGTAATCATCTTTGGTCTTTATTAAAACTCCACAATTCTTATATAGATGATATTCTACATCACAGCTCAGAATTGTAGCTTATTGTTGCACTGATGGAATGAGCAAGTCCATCGAGGTTCTGTCATCACCCCCATGTTGCGTTAGGGTATACAGTGTTCTCCTGGTTCAGTATCAGTTCACCCAAATCTTTCCAGGCTTCCCTGAATTCCCATCCCTCTTGATTTCTAATAGAACAATAGTGTTCCATGACATACATATACCACAGTTTGTTAAGCATTCCCCAACTGAAGGACATTCGCTTAATTTCTAATTCTTTGCCACCACAAACAGGGCTGCTATGAATATTTTTGTCCTAGTGATATTTCTACCCCTTTTCATAATCTCTTCAGGGTATAGACCCAATAGTGGTATTACTGGATCATTTTTGTTGCCTTTTGGGTGTAATTCCAAATTGCTCTCCAGAAAAGTTGGATGCGTTCACAGCTTCACCAGCAATGTATTAGTGTCCTAGATTTCCCACATCCCTTCCAATATTGATCATTGTCCTTTCTGGTCATATTGGTGAGTCTGAGAGGTGTGAGGGTGGTACCTCAGAGATGTTTTAATTTGCATTTCTCTAGTAATTAGTGATTTAGAACAATTTTATATGACTATGAATTGCTTTGATTTCCTCATCTCATGCAAATCTTTCTATGCTTCTCTCTATTCAACATTTTCATCATTTCTTACAGCACAGTCATATTTCATTGCATTAATGATTTGTTTGGCCATTCCCTAATTGATGAGCATTTACTTTGTTTCCATTTCTGTGCTGTCACAAAAAGTGCTGGTATAAATATTTTTATGTATATGGAGTAATTTAAGATCAGTTAAAATGAAAAATTTACCCAGAGCTTCTGGGTAATTAATAATGAATTTATCAATTAGGCTAGCTAATAATCAATAAATTGGTTATTATAGGTCTCTCTCAACACCCAAAGACTCCACCATGGAGATCATTGAATACCTAAATACTTTGGACAAAGGGGGTACCCCTGAAAGGTGAAACATCAACCCTGATTGGTGAATAAGTAATTAGAAATAGGCATATTAAAGAGGAGGTGGGCTAAAAGTCTTTAGCTCCTCCTGCTGAGAATGTGAGTTGATCATGAGACTCAGGTACCTCCAACAATATGGACAAAGGAATCCATCTCTCAGCAGACCATTCCGGTTTTTTCTATTACATGAGCTGGATTACCCTAGACTCCAGTGGAGAAGTATAAGGGCATAAAATAGAGGCTTTGGGGCTGGAATTCATCAGTTTAGTTTTTATTTATATAACAAACAAAAGTAAGGTCTCCTGGTTGTGTGGGGTTCCACCTAAGACCATGACCTAAGATAATGGAGCATATATGGAAGATTAGATCAATCTTATTTATCAGCCTTGTCTTTCAGAGATCTATAGAGCTGGTCCCTGAATGAGGAAATGGAAATGAAAAAGTTAATCCCAATTTAATAATTTGTTATTAATATAATAGAAAAATAATCTCAGAATAATCCCTAGTAATGGAATCTCTAGATTGAAGAATATGGACATTTTAGTCACTTAATTTTCATAATTCCAAATCATTTCTAATGTTTATACCACTTCATAAATTCAGTAACAATGCTTTAGTGTGCTCATCTTTCTGCAACATCTACAACATCAACTAGTTCCATCTTTTGTCATTTTTGCCAGTTTGTTAGGTTTGAAGTAAAATCTGAGTTGTTTTGTCTTGTTATGTATTGCCTTTTTTTTTAAGGTTTTTGCAAGGCAATGGAGTTAAGTGACTTGCCCAAGGCCACACAGCTAGGTAATTATTAAGCCTCTGAGGCTAGATTTGAACTCAGGTCCTCCTGACTCCAGGGCTGGTGCTCTGTTCACTGTGCCACCCAGCTGCCCCTATGTATTGCCTTTTTAAAAAAAAATTCCATTCGATTTTATTTTCAGTTCCAGATTTCCCCCCCCCCCCCCATTCATGCTTCAATTTATACTCAGTCAATCAGTAAGCATTTATTAAAAGTTCATAGTGGTTTCCAGGCATTATTACCCGGAACTGGAAATACAGATAAAATAAATAAAACAAATTCTATCAGTAGCTGGATGGCACAGTGGATAGAGCACCGATTCTGGATTCAGGAGGACCTGAGTTCAGATCTGGCCTCAGACACTTAATAATTGCCTAGCTGTATGACCATGGACAAGTCACTTAACCCCATTTCCTTAAATAAATAAAAAAATTTTAAAAATGAAACAAATTTCCTAAGGACCTTATGTTATAATGGGGGAGAGAAGTACATAGATGTGTGTCTGTCTCTGTGTGTGTGTGTGTGTGTGTGTGTGTAGTAGTAGTAGTAGTAGTGGTAGTAGTAGTAGTAGTAGTAGTAGTAGTAGTAGTAGTAGTAGGGCTATAAAGAGAATATATATAAAACCCCCCAAAAGTTCATACAATGTAATTTGGAAGGGAGGTCAGGAAAGGTTTCCAAAAAATGGTGGTGTTTGAATTGAATCTTGAAAGAAAAGATTCATTTTCTAAGGTGGGGAGTTACAGGGAAATTCATGTGGTTACCATCTCATCTAGTAGCTGCTTTGGTCAATGAACCCTTTTGCATTGAAGAGTCACCTCTTGTGAGAATAGCACAGTAGAGAAATGGAGGAAGAGATGGCATGAAGATGACAGTTTTCTGTTGTTACTTGTTTTTGAAACAGTGAATTGAATTGCATCCTTCTTCAAACCCTCTAATTATCAGATTTATAAGAAGATATTCTAGAAGTTATGCTAGGTAATGATATACTCTTATCCTCACAACAAGGAGCTATCCATTGATAAGTTATAACACAACAATTAAATAAAACGGGCTATTAAGCACTTCTGCATGCATGACATTATACTTCAGAAGATACCAAGATTGATAAAATACAGTATCTTCTGTTACACAAATTAGACTCTAGAGAAGGGGTGATAAGTGATCAATACAAATAACTAATATTTCCATTGTTATGTGATAAGTGGATTATAAAATTGCTTTGTGATGATTGAGGTGAGCCTGGGCTTATAACAGGTTGGATCAGGGAAAGCTTCCTGAAGAAGTTACCTTTGAATTGGGTTTCAAAAGATGGATAAGTACTTAACTGGTAAAGAGAAGGAAAGAAAAGGAGGGCATTAGAGGCATGAGCAAGGAATGGAATTAGGGGAGCAGGAGGCATTTTGGAAGGCATTGTTGAGAAGAGGACAATAAGATAAGGTAGGGTGGAACCACATTGTAGAAAGTTTTTACTATCTTCTTTGACAGTAAATTTAAATTAATTTTTTCCCTCTAATATAAAAAATCCTTTTTCTCTCTCCTTCCATTGAAGGAAAGAAAAACAAAATGCTTATTACATATGCATAGTCAAGCAAAACAAATTTTATCTTTGTTTAAAATGTAAATTAATTTTTTTTTACATAACAGTACTTTGTTGTTTGCAATTACATGTAAAGATAATTAACAGTCATTTTTATAAGATTTTGGCCTCCATTTTTTCCCCTTCCTTCTTCTTCCCTCTCCTCATTTCAAAACAGCAAAATCTGATATAGATTATACATGTACAATCATGTTAAACATATTTCTATTTTAGTCATGTTGTAAAAGAATAATCAGAACAAAAGGGGAAAACTATGAGGAAAAGCAAAGTAAAAAAAAAAGTGAAAATAGTAAGTTTCGATCTGCATTCAGGCTCCATATTCCCTGGATATGGATAGCATTTTCCATCATGAGTTTTTTGGAATTATCTAAGTCCATCATAGTTTATCATTGCGCAATGTTGCTGTTACGGTCTACAATGTTCTGATTCTGCTCATTTCTTTTTTTTTTTTTTCTGCTCATTTCTTGAGTGTAAATTTTGAGATGAGTGGATAGAGAGACACACACAAGATATTCTTTTCCTTCTTGGATAATTCCTTTGGAGAACTCCTTTCCCCAAGAGATTAGAAGATTTGTCTCTGGATCCAAGAATCCATAAAAGTTTCACTACAATATCATAAAAGGCAGGTTAATCTGAGCATTCTGTTCTCATGGTGGATTCCAATTCCCTGCTATTTAAAAATTAATATTTGTTTTTCCAAAATGTACTCTCTTTCCTGTGTCAATTTTCAGAATACTTCTTGAGCCCCCCAGGACTTTGTCCCTCTTGTCAGAACCCATGTGTAATATTCTTAAAGTACTGGTCTGAACCTTATTGCCCTCCTGCTCAGTTAACTCCAGTAAACTCCATTCAGGTACAGATTTTTCTGTTTAGCATTTAAAGTTCTCCATAAGTTGGCTATATATATTACCTTTTCAGACTCTGTATACACTACTTCCTCTTATTTGGTCCAGTCAACTTGACCTTCTTGCCTTTCTTTTTTCTCCTTTTTTTTTAGGTTTTAGGGTTTTTTTTTTGTTTTTGTTTTTGCAAGGCAAATGGGGTTAAATGGCTTGCCCAAGACCACACAGCTAGGTAATTATTAAGTGTCTGAGGCCAGATTTGAACTTAGGTACTCCTGACTCCAGGGCCTGTGCTCTGTCCACTGCTCCACCTAGCCATCCTCCTTCTTGCCTTTCTTCATGTATAGCATTTTATTTCTAGTTTCTGTGTTTTCATACAAGCTGTCTTCCATTCCAGAAATATACTCACTTTTTCATTCTGCCTTTTAGAATCCTGTTTCCTTCAAAGTTCAGTTGCAGCATCACTTCCTAAGTCTTTTTGATCCCCTCAGCAACTAGAGTTTATTCTCTGAAGTTGTATTTATTTTGTATAATCTATAATATGTACCTGTTGTCTTCCCCCATAGAATGTGTGCTCCTTATAGGAGGAGTCTGTCTTATAGTTTTGTAGCTCAGGACTCAAAACAGTTTCTGGCAAATATAGGATCTTAAATGCTTTTGGAATGATTGATTGATTTCCTCCCTTCTAGTGAAGCAGAAGTGAATTGTGAAAGGTGGGAAACCTGGAGCATGTTTTCATTTCATTTTCTTTTTAGTTTTGCTGATAACTTTTCACATTGTTGCCATCTTCTGAGTTTATGTTTTGATCTTCCCTCTGCTATCCTGGTAGCTTTTTATGGTAGACTTCTTTTTTTTTTTATGGTTTGCTCATTTTTCCAGCCTCTTTTTTGATTTTGAACTTTATGTTAAAGTTGGGCTTTTGCTTACCAAGAGTTGGGGGGAAGAACTGTCCCAAGCTTCAGGCTTTTTTGGTGCTACATTTTCATAGCTAATTCTGGGGATCTGCAAGTTTTTGTTGTTTCTAAGAGATATGGTTACTCGTTTCCTGGTCTGTAGTCTAGTATTTACCTGCGAAGGGCCACTGTTCCCTTGTGACCATAAGTATTAACACTTCTCTTGACCTGGAAACATGATCAGGTAGCTCCCTTATTCCCTTGTGACCAACCAGAAGTGTTTTTCTCTGCCTTGGTGCTATGCCCCTGAACTGTAACCCAGAACTGGGGAAGGGGAGATATAGTTGCTGAAAAGTACCAGGTCCTGCATTTACTGCCCCCAAAGGATCCCCTGTAATCTCTTTCTTACCAGTTAGTTGTTCATTCCCCTTACTGTTTTTGGTCTGAGAGCTCCCAAGGCAAGGTGTGCAACCACCTCCAGAAAGAGGCTTAGCCTTTTGTTCTGAGAAGTCACTTGCATTGTTCTAAATGATCCTTCTGGTGGTCTTTGGCTTCTAACTGCTTTTTTGGGCTGTCTTGCTGATTGACAGTGAGACTATTGATTGCTAATTGTGTCCCTGGATAATTGGTGATTTTGTCCAGAGGTGCTAGAAATAGTGAAGGTTTATAGTACCTTTGGGGTTTTGGTTGCATTAACTTGTTATAGCAGTGTTGCTATTTCTGGACTGTCCTCTGGATCCTTTGGCTTCTCTCCTAAACGAGTAAGAGGCTAATATTTCTCTTCTCTCACTCACTGTGAAAACATTCATCTTTCTTAATGAGTTTACTTTATCTCAATTCTGTGATGCTTTGGAATAAGTCATGCCAGGCAACAAAATAGAAAGTAGAGGTTCTATCCCAGCCTCCTTCATTCCCTCTTCTTGCAGGTAACCTGCAGAAACCATTCAGAACCATAGTTCACTTTAATCTGATGCTTTAAAGATATTGGTGCCCTGCTGGAGGCTCCCTTCTCCTTCCTGTTTTTAATCTTATTTAAATGTCATTCATTTGGTTTTGTAATTAAGCCTCCCCTCTGCTTCTCTGTGTTTTCCTGGGGCTGGCTTGTTTCTCTCTGCACCTGGTTCACTTCATTGTGGGGAACTAACTTGGAGTCTTGGAGTGACTTCTGAATCTATTACTCATCTTGTCTCTATCTGGCAACATAGTTTTCTGTCTTTTCCTCCTCTCCTCTTGTCCTCAATCCTAGTTATTCTTTCTTATCTGAATCTGACCCAGGAGAAAAAAATTAGATTTGGTCCCTGTTAGTGAGAGCACAGCTCTCATAATGAGCTTGAAAACAAGATTACTTTCAAAGGCAGAGAATAAGGGAATGGGGGCAAACCTGACATGGTTGTCTCTTATGCTAGATTGCCCTTGATTATCCTTCTTCAACTTAGAAATATCCTGTTGTCTGAGCTAACCTGGGTAGATTGAACTTGTTCTTTCCACTTAGACTGTCCAGGGCCTTTTCTCCAGTTTGGGTACAGTGTGGAAGAGCCAGAGGCAATTGTAGAGCCACATCTTACTTCACTAAGTAAGAGAATCTCCAGGAGGGAGAATGGGGCCCAGGACTCATCATGGAGAATGCCTACTCTGTAATTTAATATTCTGAGCATTATATAGATAGTAGCTCACTAATTCTTCCTATTGTCCTAAGGGAGAGATTTTATGTGGGTGAGGAGAACCTCATTTAGCTAGTGAAAAAGTGAAAGCCCAAGATACAGATTCAAAAACCCCAATTGTGTTTGAGCTTTCCTAGGATAATATTGACTTTCAGTGAATGGTCATAATCAGTAGTATTGTTCATAATAACTCTGATTATCTTGAGAGCAACTTTGCTGTCCTAAGAACTACTCTTCTTGGAATCTCATCCTCAGCAATATATTATTACTCCAGGGAAAATCCTTGGACTCTGTTGAGTAGGTAATTTGGCTACTGCCCTGGCCCACTGATGTTACTGTTGTATATGTTTTACACTGCCATGTGGTATTGTTTGAAGCAAATAATCTTTGCCTTTTGTTTGGAAGTGGGAAACATAGAGGCAGCAGAAGATGAAAAATATGAGTTAAGGTAAAGAGACCATTCTGGTTTTTTACTTTACTTTAAAAGTGAAAAAAAAAATAATACATTTTGGAGAAACTCTGGCCAAGGTGACCATGCTCCAAGTTCTGGAAATGTACGAATGTTGGTTCCTGTTTCCTTGTTTGTGAAGTCTGCTCATTAGTAGAATCCTGACCCTATTAATTGATAAACCATCTTAGTCTTCAAAACTGTTCTCCTACTCTTATGGCCAACTTCTTTTCTCTATTTTATGCCAATGGTTTGAGAAACATAGGTGCAGTTTTGTAGGTGGGGTAGTTTTTGCTTCGTTTATCTTCCATTGTGAGGGGCAGAGAGGAATAATTTTTTTAAAACTTCAATTTTATTTTATATTCGGTTTCAAATTGTCTCTCTTGCTCATTCCCTCCTCCAACCATTGAGAAGGCAAGAAATATAAAACATATTTCAAATATGAAGTCATACAAAATAAATTTCTGCATTAGCCATGTTCTTAAAAAAAAGATAAGAAAAATAAATAAAGAGAAAATAAATGATTCTGAACCAAGGATTAAAATGCTCATTGTCAGCAGTATTGTGCATATCAGAGGAAAGGATGAATTCCCTTTCAAATCCCTGTCTGACTGACCCTGACCATAGCCTTGGGAAAACCCTACTGCTTTAGGGTGATTGAAGACTCACTTTTGAAAACTATCATTTAAAGCAGAGATCTGTAAGCTGAAATATTGCTGAACTTAGAAACCCAGCCACTAACTGTGCCATCTGTTTGTTAGTTTGCTGTCACTGCTTAATTGTCCTGTGTGATACTTTGCACTGTTTAACTGTGGACTAGTTACATGATGCTGAGAAAAACCCTTCTTCCCCTCCACACTTGGTAAGTCTTTGGATGGGGAGGAGATTAATGTTAATACATTGCCTTCTCTGGTCCCCTTGATTTTCTCTCTCTTCTTAGTACTAGGCTTTTTATTATAGTGGAAAAAACACTTGATTTGAACTCAAAGACCACTTGGGATAAGATTCTAGCTTTACTACTTAACTCATTGTGTGACCTTTGGCAAACCACTTACCCTCAGTTTACTTATTTATAAAATGAAGAGGTTATACTAGTTACCTCTAAGGTTTCTTTTAGATCTAAATCATGTGAATCTTTTCTAAGTTTTTGGTGCCCTCAATTCTGAGTGACTATTCTTGGAGAATTCTTTTCTTTTTCAGTTTTTATTGATTTTACATCCTTTCCATGTCTATATATTTTCTCCTCCCTCAGAGATTTCATCTTAAAGCAAAGAATAAAAAAGAGGGAAAAATGTAATTCATCCCAATAACTAACAAATGAATCAAACCTATATAATATGCAATGTTCCACACTCATAATTTCTCACTTTTGCAATGAAGGGAAGGACGTACATTCTAAGCTTTAGTAATTATAATTTCATAACTTTAGTTTTTGTTTTGTTTTGTTTTGCTTTCTTATTCTTTCCATTTGCATTGTTGTACTTATTATAAACATTGTTTTCTTGATTCTGTTTACTTTGAATTAATTATATGTTTTCCTGTGCCTCTCTGAATTCTTTATCTTTGTAATTTCATACACCAAAGAAATACTTTATTACATACATATACCACATTAAGATTATTTTTTCCACAATTCACCACAGACAGTGAGGTAATGCTTTTGTTGATGAGGTTTTTATGCCCTAAAACATGATCAGTTTTTGTGTAGTTGCCATACACCACTGAAAGAAAGGTATATTCCTTTCTATTTCCATTCAGTTTTTACCAGAGATATTTCATAGCTAACTTTTCTAAAATTCTATTCATATCCTTAAATTTTTTTCTTTTCTTTTTGAGTTAGATTTCTCTAATTCTGAGAGACATCCCCCACTAGTATAGTTTACTGTCTGTTTTCTCCTGCAACTCATTTAACTTTTCCGTGAAGAATTTGAATGCCGTGCTATTTGATGCATATATATTAATTTTGGTATTGTCTATGGTATGTTTTAGCAAGATGAAATTTCTTGGGGGTGGCTAGGTGGCGCAGTGGATAAAGCACTGACCCTGGAGTCAGGAGTACCTAGGTTCAAATCCGGTCTCAGACACTTAATAATTACCCAGCTGTGTGGCCTTGGGCAAGCCACTTAACCCCATTGCCTTGCAAAAAAAACCCTAAAAAGAAAGATGTAATTTCTTTCCATATATCTTTATTTTTTTAAATTTTTAAAAAACTTTTTATTTAAGGCAATGGGGTTAAGTGATTTGCCCAAGGTCGCACAGCTGGGAAATTATTAAGTGTCTGAGGTCAGATTTGAACTTAGGTCCTCCTGACTCCAGGTCCTGTGTTCTATCCACTGTGCTACCTAGTTGCCTTCTCCATATCTCTTTCAATTATATCTATTTTTTTGCTTTTATATTATCTAAAATAAGGATTGCTATCTGTTTTTTTTTAATTTCAGCTAAAGTATAATAGATTTTGCTCCAACTGCTTACTATTACTCTGCTTCAAGTGTATTTCTTGTAAATAACATATTATAAGATTCTAGCTTTTAATTAACTCGGTTCTCTACTTCCATTTTATGGGTGAGTTTATCCCATTCACATTTTACAATTATAATTACTCTATATTTTCCTTCATTCTCTCTTGTGTTCTCGTTCTCTCTCTCTCTCTCTCTCTCTCTCTCCTTTCTCTCTCCTTTCTTCCCGTTCCCTCCTCAAAAGTGTGTTTTGCTTCTGACTTTAGTCTCCCCCAATTTACCCTACCTTCTAACAGTTCCCCCACTCTGTTTTCCTTTCCCTTTACTTCCCTGTAGGTTAAGATAGATTTCTATACCCAATTGAATGTGAATACTATTCCCTCTTTGAACCAGTTCTGCTGAGAACAAGGATCAAATATTGCCTCCAACCCCCTTCTTTATTTCCCACTTCACTTTACACCTCTCTTGTGTGAGATAATTTACCCCATTATACCTTTTCTTTCTTTATCTTTCAATGTATCCCCCTTTCTCACTCCTTTATTTTATTTATTTTATTCTTATTTTTTTAGGTTTTTGCAAGGCAAATGGAGTTAAGTGGCTTTGCCCAAGGGCACACAGCTAGGTAATTATTAAGTGTCTGAGACTGGATTTGAATCCAGGTATTTCTGACTCCAGGGCTGGTGCTTTATCCACTATGCCACCTAGCCGCCCCACACTACTTTATTTTTAATGGATTTCTGGAATATTATCCCAACATAGTCAATTCTTACTTGTGTCCCTGTTCATTTATACTCTTTCTAACTGATGAATGATAAAATTCTTAGGAGTCAATAGGTATTATCTTCTCATGTAGAAATATAGGCAGTTTAACCTTATTAAATCCCTTTATAATTTCTATTTCCCATTTACTGTTTTATATTTCTCTTGAGACTTGTATTTGAAAGTCAGATTTTTTCTAGTCATCTCTGATCTTTTCATTAGGAATGCTTGAAAGTCATCTGTTTCATTAAATTTCTACTTTTTTCTTCTCAAGGAATTTTATTCAGTTTTACTAGTAGGTAATTGTAACCCAACTCTTGGAATATCATATTTCAAACCCTCCAGTCCTTTAATGTAATAGCTGCTAAGTATCTTAATTGTGGCTCCATGATATTTGAATTGCTTCTTTTGGAAGGGAGGGGAGTGGAGAGATACTTCAGAGTTCCGTCCTCTGTACCTGGAACAGGACTCTGGAGCTCTGACCACATTCAGATCCTGATTGCAATCTATGCCCCACATAGAACAGCCCCCCCCCCAAACCCACTTGGCATAGGGGTGTGCTTATGGTCATTCACAGAACAGGAAGGAAGTCAGAGCTTCACACACTGAGATCCTTGTTGGGGGGGGTGTCCCATTAATACTCAAAAGCTCAGGAAGCACCCCAAAACCAGGCACAGGCTGGAGAAATAAGTAAACAGAGAAAAAAGAGGAACACCATTGAGAAATATTGTCTATGATCCCAAGAAGGATTAAAATACTCAATCTGAAGATGAGGAAGGACAAACTCTTGTATCTGAAGACTCCAAGAAACATGGAAATTGGGTTCAGGCCATTACAGAGCTCAAAAAAGATTTTGAAAATCAAGTAAGGGAGATAGAGGGAAAATTGAGAAAAGAAATGAGAGAGATGCGGGAAAAACATGAAAAAGAACTCAGCAGCTTAGTCAAGGAGGTCCAAAAAAAATGATGAAGAAAATATCATGTTAAAAACTAGCATAGGTCAAATGGATAAAACAGTTCAAAAAGTTATTGAGGAGAAGAATGCTTTAAAAAGCAGAATTGGACAGATGAAAAAAAGAGATAAAAAAGCTCTCTGAGGAAAACAAATACTTCAGTTGTAGAATGGAGCTAAAGGGAGCTGCTGACTTTACAAGAAGTCAAGACACAATGCTTCAACAACAAAAGAATGAAAAATTAGAAGAAAATGTGAAACATCTCATTGAAAGAACAACTGATCTGGAAAACAGATTCAGGAAAGATAATTTAAAAATTATTGGGATACCTGAAAGTCATGATCAGGAAAAGAGCCTTCACCTCATTTTTAAAGAATTCCTTCAGGAAAATTGCCCAGACATCCTAGAAGCAGAGGGCAAAAATAGAAATTGAGAGAATCCACTGATCTCCCCCTGGAAAGACATCCAAAAAAAAACAATCCCCAGGAATATTATAGACAAGTTCCAGAACTCCCAGTCAAAGAGAAAATATTACAAGCAGCCAGAAGAACACAGTTCAAATATCATGAAGCTGCAGTCAGGATCACACAAGACTTAGCAGCAGCTACATTAAGGGCTCATAGGACTTGGAATATAATATTCCGGAAGGCAAAAGAGCTTGGAATGCAACCAAGAATCAACTACCCAGCAAAACTGAACATCTTCTTCCTTTTTGAAACAATCAGAGCTGAACAGAAAGTTTGACCTTCAAATACAGGACTCAGGTGAAGCATAGCGGAAGAGAAGGGTAAAATATGAGGGACTTAATGATGATGAACTGCATGTATTTCTGCATAGAAAAATGATACTGATAAAATTCATATAAAACTTCTTATTTAATAGAGCAGGTAGAAGGAGCTTTTATGAATGAAGCACAGGAGAGAGCTGAATTTGAAGATATAATATATTGTAAAAATGGAGGCAATGGCTAAAAGGGAATTGCAGTGGTAGTAAGAGAAAGGAGAGGTAGAATAGGCTAAGATATTTCATATAAGTTTTTTTTTTAATTGCAATGAGCTATTGCAATAATATGGAAGGGGGGAAGGTGAGGGGGAATGAGGGAACCTTACCTCTCATCAGAAATGGCTCAGAGAGGAAACAGCATACACACTCAAAAGGCTATAGACATCTAGAGTAAAAAGGAAAGAAGGGGGGGGTGTGAGTGATGGTAGATTGTGGGGGAGAGTGGTCAGATTTAACACATTTTCTTTTTTACTTCTTGCAAGGGACTGGGATTGGGTGGCCTGTCCGGAACTACGAGGCTAGGCCTTGCTGGGCCTTAGGGGTGGTATGTGGGCTCAGGGCCTCTTGGCCCCAGGGCCAATAATCAGTCTACTGTACCACTCAGCTACCCTACAGCACATTTTAGAAGAAAGACAGAGTAAAAGGAGAGAGAAAAAACATAGTATATGGTAGTGGGGAGGTATGAATGGAGGGAGTTGCAATCAGCACCAGCAACAGTGGAAAAATATGAAAGTAGCTTTTGGGTTTTTTTTTTGTTTTTTTGTTTTTATTTTTTTATTTTTATTAAAGGTATTATTTGAGCTTTACAATTTCCCCCATCTTACTTCCCCCCCCCCTACTGAAAGCAATCTGTCAGTCTTGACTTTGTTTCCGTGTTGTACATTGATCCAAATTAAGTGTGATGAGAGAGAAATCATATCCTTAAGGAAGAGACAAAAAGTCTAAGAGATAACAAGATCTGACAATAAGATATCTGTTTTCTTTTTCTAAATTAAAGGGAATAGTCCTTGAACTTTATTCAAATTCCATGGCTCTTTATCTGGATACAGATAGCACTCTCCTTTGCAGACATCCCCAAAATTGGTCCTGATTGTTGCACTGATGGAATGAGTGAGTCCTTCAAGGTTGTATATCACCCCCATGTTGCTGTTAGGGTGTATAGTGTTTTTCTCGTGCTGCTCATCTCACTCAGCATCAGCTCATGCAAATCCCTCCAGGCTTCCCTGAAATCCCATCCCTCCTGGTTTCTAATAGAACAATGGTGTTCCATGACATACATATACCACAGTTTGCTAAGCCATTCCCCAACTGAAGGACATTTACTTGATTTCTAATTTTTTGCCACCACAAACCGGCTACTATAAATATTTTTGTACAAGTGATGTTTTTACCTTTCTTCATCATCTCTTCAGGATATAGACCCAGTAGTGGTATTGCTGGATCAAAGGGTATGCTCATTTGTGTTGCCCTTTGAGTGTAGTTCCAAATTTCTCTCTAGAAAGGTTGGATGAATTCACATCTCCATCAACAGTGTAATAGTTTCCCATATTTCCCACAACCTGGAAGTAGCTTTTGTGATGGACTTATAAAGAATGTGATCCACCTGAGACAGAGCTGGTGGTATTGGAACACAGACCTAAGCACATTTTTTTTTTTCCTCTTTCCTTTACTTTATTTCTCATGAGGGTCTATATTTTTTGGCAGAGTGGGTATTATGTTTACTCTTATACAAGAATATTTAGTAATGTATAAAAAAACATCATTTGAATTGCTTCTTTCTGGCTACTTGCTGCTTGAATTAGGAGTTCTGGAATTTTACTATAATATTCCTGAGAGTTTTCATTTTGAAATCTCTTTCTGGACTTGATTGTTAGACTCTTTCAATTTCTATTTTACCCTCTAGTTGTAGAATATCAGGGCAGTTGCTCTTGAAGTTTTCTTTAAAGATGTTGTCTAGGCTCTTTTTTTGATCATAGCTTTCAGGGAGTCCAATAATTCTTACAATATCTTTCCTGGTCTATTTTCCATGTCATTTGTTTTTCCAGTGAAATATTTCACATTATCTTCTATTTTGAAAATTCTTTTGAGTTTGTGTATTATTTCTCGATGACATTATAAAGTTCTTAGATTCCACTTGCCCATTTCCAAGTTTTAAGGGATTATTTTCTTCAGTTAGCTTTTTTTTTTTTTTTTGCAAGGCAGTGGGGTTAAGTGGCTTGCCCAAGGCCACACAGCTAGGTAATTATTAAGTGTCTGAGGCCGGATTTGAACTCAGATACTCCTGACTCCAGGTCCGGTGCTCTATCCACTGCGCCATCTAGCCATCCTTTCAGTTAGCTTTTGTAACTTCTTTTCCATTGGGCCAATTTTAATTTATAAGGAGTTCTTTTCTTCAGTGAATTTTTGTGCAACTTTTACCATTTGACCTATTCTGCTTTTTTATGGTTTTTTTTTTGTAAACCCTTTACCAAGCTGTTAACTCTATTTTCATGATTTTCTTGCATCACTCTCCTTTCTTTTGCCACTTTTTTTCCTACCTCTCCTATTTGGTTTTTAAAATTCTTTTGAGGTCTTCTAGTTCTTTTTGGTCCTTAGACCTATTCACATTTTTCTTTGAGATTTTACATGTCGCTACTTTGATTTTGTTATCTTCTGAGTTTGTATTTTGATTTTTCCTGTTAACATAGTAATTTTCTATGTAACGATCTCTTTTTGGTTGCTTGATCATTTTTCCAGTTTATCTTTTGCCTTAACTTTCTCTGCTCTGGAAGGTGGAGGGGCCACTGTCCTAAATGGTAGGTCTTTCTTGCAGCTCGTCTCAGAGCTAGTTCTTGGAGTATATAAGTTTTCAGTTCTTCTAAAATGGTATGATTTAAGGAGAAGTGTGTTCACTTTTCTCCTGGCCTGTGCTCTGGAATGTGAACAATCACACTCTTTTCTGCTCTACAACTGTGACCAGGGTCTCCTCTCCTGCTAGTGCTCCTCTTAGCCCTGGGACTGACCTAGAACTGAATTTGGGCAATTCAACAGTGTCTTGCTCCCAGTGCCAGTAAAGGGTCCCCAGTAACCTCCCTCTGACCAGTTGTCTGACCCCTAATAGTCTGTTGACCAAGAGATCTGGCAGCCATTGATTCAATCACTCTTCAGACCTGCTATTGGCTTGTGGGAGTGTAGCCTACACTAGTGGCCTGTTCTGGATTATAATTCACTCATATTCCAGTGAAGCATATACCTTTCCTGCTGATCTTCTAAATTGTTTTGGACAGGAAAACTGTTTTATTCCAACCTTTTATTGCTTTTGTTACTCCACAATTCACTATGAGGAGTTATTTTAAAGTTGTTTGGAGGGGCATTTGGAAAAGTCCAGGTGAGTTTTTATCCTTACTCCTCCATCTTGGCCCCCTCCCACCTGTTTTTAGCTGTTTCATTGTATCTCAGAGTTGGAAAGTACCTGAAGAACCATTTAGTCCAGTTCATATCTTATTGAAAATTATCTAAGTTTTACTTTGTTTCAAATCACAACTTGCAATTTTAAAATTGCTCTGAAGGAAAGGAGTCTCACCCTTTTAAGAGAACCATTTTTATGATGTATATCATCATGGCAACTGTTAGAAATGACAAAGTTATACACTTCCCCTTTCTTTAGGTCCTTTATCTTTCTGAGCATAAGAGTAAAGGTTGTAACTGGGTGGCAGGGGACAAGAAGAAGGCTTATACAGGGAGAAATGAAGAATGAATTAAGGAAAATTGAGAGCAAGTAGCAGAATGTGTTAATAAGATATTTAACACCTGCCCTCCTAGAAGCAACTGAATATAAACTGAAGTAAACAGGAGCCAGAGGCAGTGGGAGGGAATTGGGATTGTCCATACATGAGACAAAGCTAATAGACCAGTGTCTGGAGAAAGAAATTATAATAATTTAAATTAGTAACAAAGTATACCATATGACCTTGAAAGTTCTATTCTTTTTTTAACATTTATTTTATATGGTTAGTTTCAGTTTGTAAGTAGAAAATGAAGATAATTTTATTATTACTTTATTATTATTATTACTATTATATTTATTATTACCTCAGCAGACAGTTATGGTATGAAAAGACATGTGTTGGGGGCGGAGCCAAGATGGCGACAAGAAGGGGTCGAGTCTTAGGCGCTCTCTGATAAAATTTGAAGCTAAGGACTTCAACTAAACTTTCGAGAGACAGAACCCACAAAGGGACCCAGAGAGGCAGTTCTCCTACTCAAGGTAACCTGGAAAAGAGCACAAAGGCTCTGCTCCCTGGTGCTGGAGGGGCGGCCAGCCAGAGGGGTGGCCCGCCAGAGCGAAAGAACTTCAGCCTCCTAGAGGCAGCCCTAGGGCGCCGGGAGCCGCGGCTCACAGCAGTGGGGGAGTCTCCTGAGCTGCACCCCGGGGAGCACCAGGCACAAAGTAGGGGAACAGCGGGGGACCTCTGCCAGAGCAAGCACGTGGAGCCCAGCCCTCAGGGCACACAGAGAGCAGCCTGGTCTTTCTGCAGCCCTGATCCAGAAACAGAAGCAGGCGGACCTGGTAAGCAGGAGCCCCCAGGGCATGAGCCCATTGAGCTGAGGGAGGGGAGTGAAGAGAGAGAGACTGCAGAGCTCTGTCCTCTGCCTCTGGAACAGGAATCTGGGGCTCTGAACACATTCAGATCCTGATCACAGTCTAGGCCCCCCCACAGAACGGCAGGGGCCCCCCCCACCTCAGCCCTGTGGCAGAGGGAGGTGCTTATGGTCATTCACAGACCAGGAGGGAGGACAGAGCCTTACACACTGAGACCCTTGTGGGAGTGTCCCAAAAGCTCCGGAAGCACCCCAAAACCAGGCCCAGTCTGGGAAAATGAGCAAGCAGAGAAATAAGAGAAACACCATTGAGAAATATTTTGCATATGAGCCCAAGAAGGATCAAAACACTCAGTCTGAAGATGAGGAAGCACAAGCTCCTGCATCTAAAGACTCCAAGAAAAACAGAAATTGGGCTCAGGCTATGACAGAGCTCAAAAAAGACTTTGAAAATCAAATGAGGGAGTTGGAAGTAAAACTGGAAAAAGAAAGGAGAGAGATGCAGGAAAAACATGAAAATGAAGTCAGCAGTTTAGTCAAGGAAATCCAAAAAAAAAAAATGCTGAAGAAAATAGCATGCTGAAAACCAGCTTAGGTCAAATGGACAAAACAGTTCAAAAAGTTATTGAGGAGAAGAATGCTTTAAAAAGCAAAATTGGCCAGATGGAAAAAGAGATAAGAAAACTCTCTGAGGAGAACAAATCCTTCAGACAAAGAATAGAATTCAGGGAGATTGATGAATTTAACAGAAATCAGGAATCAATACTTCAAAACAAAAAAATGAAAAATTAGAAGAAAAATGTGAAATATCTCATTGAAAAAACAACTGATATGGAAAACAGACTTAGGAAAGATAATTTAAAAATTATTGGAATACCTGAAAGTCATGATCAGGAAAAGAGCCTTGACCTCATTTTCAAAGAGTTACTACAGGAAAATTGCCCTGATATTCTAGAAGCAGAGGGCAAAATAGAAATGGAGAGAATCCACCGATCCCCCTGAGAAAGAGATCCCAAAAAACCAACCCCTAGGAATATTATGGCCAGGTTCCAGAACTCCCAAGTCAAAGAGAAAATATTACAAGCAGCCAGAAGGACACAGTTCAAATATTGTGGAGCTGCAGTCAGGATCACACAGGACTTAGCAGCAACTACATTGGAAGCTCATAGGGCTTGGAATATAATATACTGGAAGGCAAAAGAGCTTAGAATGCAGCCAAGAATGAACTACCCAGCAAGGCTGAATGTCCTCTTCCAGGGAAAAAGATGGACTTTCAATGAACCAGGGGAATTTCAAATGTTCCTTTTGGAATGGCCAGAGCTGAACAGAAGGTTTGATCTTCAGATATAGGACTCAGGTGAAGCATGGAGATTGGAGGAGATGGGGAAAACATGAGGGACTTAATGATGATGAACTGCATGCATTCCTGCATAGAAAAATGACACTGATAATACTCATATGAACCTTCTCAGTTAATAGAGCAGGTAGAGGGAGCTTTTATAGTTGAAGCAGAGGAGAAAGCTGAATTTGAAGATAAAATATGGTGTAAAAATGGAGTCAATAGAAAAAAGGGGAAATGTAATGGGAGAAAGAAAAAGGAGAGGGGGAATAGGCCAAGATGTTTCATATAATAAGTTTTTTTCTTTATTACAATGAGCTATTGCAATGATATGGAAGGGGGGAGGCAAGGGGGAATGAGGGAACCTTTGCTCTCATCAAAGGTGGCTAGGAGAAGAAACAGCATATATACTCACTGGGGTATAGACATCTGGAGTAAGAAGGAGGGGGGAGCAGGGGGAAGGGGTGGGATGTGAATGATGGAGGAGAGGATGGACCATGGAGGGAGAGTGGTCAGATATAACACATTTTCTTTTTTACTTCCTGCAAGGGGCTGGGATTGGAAGGCCTGTCCAGGACCATAGGGCCACGTGGATTCTGGGCCTAAGGGGTGGTATGGGGGCTCAGGGCCTCTTGGCCCCAGGACCAGGGATCTGTCTGCTGCGCCACTCAGATACCCTACAGCAGAGTCAGAGTGAAAGGAGAAAGAAAATACAGTACATGGTAGTGGAGAAATAAGAAAGGAGGGAGTTGCGATCAGCAATGGCAATGTTGGAAAAATATGGAAGCAACTTTTGTGATGGACTTACCATAAAGAATGTGATCCACCCATGACAGAGTTATTGGTGTTGGAACAAAGACTGAAGCACATTTTTTATTACTATTATTTGGGGGAGGGTGCAGGCCAAATGGGGCTGGGTGGCCTGCCTGGGGTCGCATAGCAGGGTGATCTTTGGGTGTCTGAGGCCGGATTTGGACCCAGGTGCTCCTGGCTCAAGGGCCAATACTCTGTCTGCCACCCAGCCACCCCTACTATGATTACTATTTTATTTTATTTTGGGTCTTTTTTTTTCTTCTTTTTTGGTTTTTGCAGGGCAGTGGGGATCGGGTGGCTTGCACATCACATGGCTGGGTGATTGTTGGGTCTATGGGGCTGGATGTGGGCTTGGGTGCTCATGGCTCCAGGATTGGTGCTTTGTCCACTGCACCACCTGGCCATACCTACAATTATTACTATTATTTTATTTTATTTTATTTTAATTTTTTTCACTCCCCTTTACTTTATTGCCCAAGCAAGTCTATACAAGTCTATATTCATGGGAGGGGAGGGGTATTTTGTTTACTGTTAAACAAGAATATTTTGTTAATGTAAAAAAAACCCATTTGTACAAAATGAGAATTTAAATAAAATAAAAATTTAAACTAAAAAAACAATAATTACCTAGCTGTTTGGCCTTGGGTAAGCCACTTAACCCCATTGCCTTGCAAAAAAAATTAATATTATAAAATTATATTTTATAAATAAAATTATATTTATATCATAAAAAAGACATGTGTTTTATTTTATATTTTATTTTTTTTGAAAGGCAATGGGGTTAAGTGGCTTGCCCATGGCCACAGAGCTAGGTAATTATTAAGTGTGCGAGGTTGGATTTGAGCTCAGGTATTCCTGACTCCAGGGCTGGTGCTCTATCCACTGCACCGCCTAGCTGCCCTGACAGGTGTTTTGATTTTTCTGGTTGTCTGAGTTATCCAAGATTAAAGCAGGTTTAACTATCATTTAATTGACTTTAACCATTCTATTCCTTCTAAGGATGTATCGTTAATCATCTTGGTGCAAATAAATAATAATAATAACAACAATAATAACACTAATAATAATAACACCAACAATAAAACTTGAATTTGTGTAGCCCAAATTGGAACTCAAAAGCAAATTACTTCTATAAGCCCTCCATCAAGAACATCAAGAGAACATTTCCGCTATCTTTATTTTTATCCTTAGCTCTAGGTCTTTTATCCATCCGTTTGCCCAGTCTGTTAACCTCAGCCCTACTGTATCTGACCCAGCTTTACTTCTTCCATTTCCATATGGTCCTATCACTTTCACTAGTAATTACCTATAGAGGCAAAACGGGATCAATATCCTATAATAATTTTATAGTGTATAATCTTTTGTCTTTCTTTTCCTGATGTTTTTGACATGTGAATCCTTATCCTCACTCATACCCCCTTAGTTCTATTTTGTTTATTCCTTTCTCAAGTCTGTTGAGCATTTCTTTTTCTTGCTTTGTTTTGGGGGGGCGTTTGCAAGGCAGTGGGGTTAAGTGACTTGCCCTGTGCTACCTAGCTGCCCCTGTCAAGCTTCCCTTGCAAAAGTTTCATCCCCTGCAAATTCATGGAATATAACTTGAGCTGGGGTCTTGCTGCTGCTCCATTTTTTTTTTTTTTGTTGATTTCCTCTCTCTTTTTCCACAAAGTTTAAAACTTTTTCTTTAACACTTGAATCTCCCCTTCCCCACCCCACTCCCATTATTTGCACTTGTTGCAAATAACCCAGTGTTCTACTTAATGGCCCCTCCTAGATCACCACTTTCTCATGACAGAGGGGTTTTTATATCTCAATGAAACTGATGCCTAAGGTTATCCATTGAAGAAGCCAATGGTAAACTAAAAAAAAAAAAAACCCCAAAAAACCTGATGTAAAGTATTAAACTGATAAAAGCTATGACATTGATAAATGAACCCTTCAGGTTGGAGCGTGTCCATCACAGTAGTGGGAAGAGTAGAGGACAACTAAAAGTAGCTTCAGAAAGAATGAAGTTTGGACTTGGAATATAAAATGAAGCAGGGCAGAGACTAATGGAATTTTTTCAAGTTAACTCACTGGTCATAGCAAACAGCCCAAAAGATGATTCTATACATGGACATCATCAGATGGTCAATTTTGAAATCTGACTGGTAATATACTTTACAGCCAAAGGTGGAGAAGCTCTATATTGTCAGTTAAAACAAGGTTTGGAGTTGACTGTGGCTTCAGATCAGGAGATGCTGCTTGCAAAATTTAATTTGAAGAAATTAGGGAAGCCATCAGACTGTATAAATATGATCTAAGTAATATTCCTTATCATTATGCAGGGAAACTATGAATAGATTTAAGGGATTAGTTCTGGTAGAATGCCAGAAGAACCATGGACAGAAATTTATAATATTGTATATGAGGTAGCAACAGAAAATAATTCTAAAAAGAAAAAGAGCAAGAAAGTAAAATTGCTCTGAAGGAAAGGGAAAGATGCAGAATTCCAGAGAATGGCCAGGAGATTTAAGGTTGTCTTTTTTTTCTTTTTAAAATTATTTATTTTCCAACTACATGCAAAGAAAGTTTCCAACATTCATTTTTCTTTAAAGTTTTGAGTTTCTCATTTTTCTTCCCCCTTCGCTTCCCTCCCTTCTCCCTTTGACATTGAGAAATCTGATATAGATTATTATACATGTACAATTATGTTAAATATATTTCCATATTAGTAATATTGTGAAAGAAGAATCAGAACAAAAGGGGGGAAAAGCATGAGAGTGAAAAAGAGCCATAAAGCATAAATTTAAAAAATTGAAAATAGTATACTTTTGATCCCTGAATTCTTTTTTTCTGGATGAGGCTGGCATTTCCCATCACAAGTTCTTTAGAATTGACTTTGATTATTATATTGCTAAGAGGAGCTAAGTCCATCACAGCTGATCATCACACAGCTGTTAATGTGTATAATATTCTTCTGGTTCTGTTCACTTCACTCAGTATCAGTTCATGGCTTTTCTGAAGACAGCCCATTCATGATTTCTTATAGAACGATAGACATTTAATTTCATCAAAAGTAAAGTCTAAGCAAAGCTTGGAGAGATGCAGGATTCTTGGCTCAGTAAGAAGGCAGATTAAATTCAATTTTATGCAGACAGTAACAAACCTGATGGATCCATATTGATTAACCATAGGGACATGATCCTAGAGAGATGAACTGAACACTTCCATAGTGTTCTTAACAGGCCATCATCAATCAATGCAGATGCCATTGACCATTTACCTCAAGTTGAAGTCAATCTGTCCCTCTGAAGTTCCAACTGAAAAAGAGGTTTTGAATGTCATTAGGCTCCTTTCAAGTGGCAAGGCATCTGGTGCTGATTCTATTATTCCAGTTGAGATCATTGCGTTGTTCATCTAAAAGTTGACCAAAATTTTGCAGGTTATGTGGCATGAAAAGGTTATCCCCCAAGGATGCCTCCATCGTCCATCTCTATGAAGGTAAAGGGAATAGCTTGTCCTGTGACAATTACAGGGGTATTTATTTCTCTTTTAGTCATTGCTGATAAAATTCTTGCCAGAGTCCTTTTCAATAGGCTGATCCTTCACCTGGAAGGTGGTCATCTTCCTGAGAGTCAATATGGTTTCAGAAAGGGTTAAGGAACAATTAACTCAGAAAAAATGCCAGAAACAGAACAGAGGTCTGTATACAACAGTTGTAGATCTGACCAAGGCCTTTGACACCATCAGTCTTGAGAGTTTATGGAAAATTATATCAAAATGCGGGTTGCCTGGAGAACTTCATCAGTGTTGTACATCAGTTCCATGACAGCATGCATGCCTGGATTTTGGATTATGGACAGTTTTCTCAAGGTTTCCCAGTCCCCATTGAAGGAAATCAAAAATGTGTCCTTGCTCCCATATTTTTTAGCATATTTTCAGCCATGTTATCAAATGCCTTCACTGAGGATAAACATGGTCTCAATGTCAGCTGCTGCACTGATGGCAAATTCTTCAACTTGAAAAGGCTACAAGCCAAGACCAGAGTGGAGGGAGTGTTGGTTCATGATCTTCTGTTTGCCGATGATTTTGCACTCTATGCAGTCTCTGAAGTTGAGATGCAACAAAGTATGGATCAGTTCTCTGCTACTTGTGCTAATTTTGGTTTAAAAATTAACACCAAGAAAACACAGGTGCTCCTTGAACCAGCATCATGCTATCCATTTTGTGAAACCATTGATTACAGCAATTGGAGAAGTTTTGAGTACTGTGGACAAGTTCACTTACTTTGGCAGTGTCCTTTCCAAGGAGTTTGACACTTGCATTGCCAGAATTGGCTCAGTATTTGGGAGGTTCCAAAAGAAAGTGTGGGAGAGAAGAATTAGACTACCAAACTAAAGGTCTACAGAGCTGTTGTGCTGACCTCATTGCTATATGCCTGTGAAACCTGGACAGTTAACCAGTGCCTGCCATGTCAGGAAACTGTCTTAGGAAGATTCTGAAGATCACCTGGCAGAAGATAACAAACTCTAAGGTCCTTTCTTGAGCTTAAATGCCAAACATTCCAACATTACTACAAAGAGTACAACTACGATGGGCTGGACTCGATGTTAGAATGCCAGACATACACTTGCCAAAAAAAGCTATTTTATGGAGAACTCACACAGGGCATGCGCTCACAAGGGGGTCAGAAGAAGTGATACCCAGATACCCTGAAGGTCTCATTGAAATACTTTAGAATTAATTGTTCAGCATGGGAGACACTGGCACAGGACCGCCCAGCAGGGTGTGCCCTCATCAGTGAGAGTGCTGCACTCTATGAGGAAGGGAGAATTGAAGTAGCTCAAAAGGAAATGTGACATCCATAAATTTAGAGTACCCACCCCAGGTGTTCACATAGACTATTGCTGCCCGACCTGTGGTAGAGCATTCCTGAGCTTGTATTGGTCTGATCAGCCACAGTAGGACACACTGTAATTTGTCTCAAACATTGTGATGTCATTTTGATCTTCTTCCATAAAGAAGGACAAGAGTCGAGAGCATTTTTATATGACTATAAATAGCTTTAATTTCTTCATCTGAAAAACTACCTATTCATATATTTTGGCCATTTATCAAATAAATTTGACTAGGTTCTCTATATATTTTAGAAATGGGTCCTTTATCAGAAACACTTGCTATAAAAATTATTTCCCAACTTAATGTATTCTTTTTAATCATGGTTCCATTGATTTTTATTTGTGCGAAACTTTTAATTTAAAGTAATCAGTATCATCCAGTTTGCATTTCATGATGTTCTTTATCTCTTGTTTGGTCATAAAAGCTCCCTTTTTAGAGATCTGGCTGATAAACTGTTCCTTGTTCTCCTAATTGAATTTATATCTAAAGCCTGTCCCCATTTTAACCTTATCTTGGTATGAGCTGTGAGATGTTGTTCATATCTAGTTTCTGCCATACTATTTTCTGTTTTCCTGTTCTTTTTGTCAGATAGCAAATTCTTAACTCAGAAGTTGGAGTCTTTGGGTTTACAAATAATAGATTTATCATTGTCATTGTTTCTTTGTACTTAATGTATTCCACTCTTTCTTAGTCAGTACTAAACAGTTTTGATGATTGTTGTTCTATATTTTACTTTTAGATCTGGTATGGTTGGACTACTTTGCTTTGCATTTTTTTCATTAATTCCCTGCAAATAAATTTTGTTACTGTTTTTCTAGCTTTATAAAATAACTTTTTGGTGATTTGATTGGTATGGCATTGTATAAGTAATTTAATTTAGTAGAATTGTTATTTTAATTATATTAGCTCGGCCTACTCATGAGCAATTAACATTTTCCCTATTATATAGATATGATATTATTTTTGTGAAAAGTGTAGTTTCTGGGTTTATCTTGGCAGGTAGACTCCTAAGTATTTTATGTTGTCTACAGTTACTGTAAATGGAATTTTTCTTTCTATCTCTTGCTGTTATGCTTTGTTGGTAATATATAGAAATACTGATGATTTATGTGCATTTATTTTATATTCAACTTTACTAAAGTTATTGTTTCAGGTAGTTTTTTAGTTGATTTTCTAGGATTTTCTAAGTATACTATCATGTAATATTCAAAGAATAAGAGATTTGTTTCTTCATTGCCTGTTCTAATTTCCTTTAATTTCTTTTTCTTTTATTGCTAAAATTAACATTTCTAATACAGTACTGAATAATAGTGGTGATGATGGGCATCCTTGTTTTGTCCCTGATTTGGGGAATATTTCTAACTTCTCCCCATTACAAATAATTTTTACTGGTGATTTACTGCTTATCATTTTTAAGGAAAACTCCATTTATTCCTATGCTCCCTTGTGGGAATGGAAACTGTATTTTGTCAAAAGCCTTTTTAGCATCTATTGAGACAGTCATATAGTTTCTGTTAGATCTGTTATTGATATGGCCAATTGTGCTGATAGTTTTCATAGTATTTAACCAACCAATATAAATCCTATCAGATCATAGTCTATATTATCTTAGTGATAACTTGATAATATTTATTTTTTTTAATTTTTATATCAATATTCATTAGTAAAATTGGCCCATAATTTTGTTTCTCTGGTTTGACACTTCTTGGTTTAGGTATAAGCACCATATTGGTGTCATAAAAAGTATTTGGCAAAACACCTATTTTTTCAAATGGTTTAATTAGAATTAGAATTAATTGCGCTTTAAATGTTTGGTAGAAAACATTTAAGGAACAATTGATTCCAATTCTATATAAACTCTTTGGAAAAATAGGGAAAGATGGAACTCTGCCTAACTCTTTCTATAAAACCAATGTAGTGCTGATACCTAAACCAGGAAGAGTTAAACAAAATTATAGGCCTATCTCCCTAATGAATATAGATGCAAAAATCTTATAATAAAATCTTAGCAAAACGATTACAACAAGTTATCACTAGGATAATACATTATGATCAAGTAGGATTTATCCTAGGAATGCAGGGTTGGTTCAGTATTAGGAAAACTGTTAGTATACTAAATTATATCAACAACAAATCTATCAGAAATTATATGATCATAACAATAGATGCTGAAAAAACTTTTGACAAAATACAGCATCCATTCCTACTAAAAACACTAGAGAGTGTAGGAATAAATGGACTGTTTATTAGAATAAGTAGCAGTATCTATCTGAAACCATCAACAAACATTATATTTAATGGGGAATGGCTAGAGGCATTCCCAGTAAGATCGGGGTGAAACAAGGATGCCCATTATCACCACTACTATTCAATATTGTATTAGAAATGTTAGCTTCAGCAACTAGAGAAGAAAAAGAAATTGAAGGAATTAGAATTGGGAAGGAAGAGACAAAACTCTCTTTGCAGATGACATGATGGTCTACCTAGAGAATCCCAAAAAATCATCCAAAAAACTACTGGAAACAGTTAGCAATTTTAGCAAAGTTGCAGGTTATAAAATAAACCCTCATAAATGCTTAACTTTTATATATATATATATATATATATATATATATATATATATATATATATATATCTAGCAAGATACAGCAGGAAGAGCTAGAAAGAGAAATCCCTTTCAAAGTAACCTCAGACAAAATAAAATACCTGGGAGTCTTTTTGCCAAGACAGACTCAGAAACTTCTTGAAAACAATTATAAAACACTTCTCACACAAATTAAATCAGATTTAAATAACTGGGCAAATATCAACTACTCATGGATAGCTAGAGCTAATATGATAAAAATGACAATTCTACCAAAACTAAACTACCTGTTTAGTGCCCTACCAATCAAAATTCCAAAAAATTACTTTAATGAGTTAGAAAAAATTATAAGTAAATTCATATTGAGAAATAAAAGTCAAGAATTTCCAGGAATTTAATGTAAAAAGTGCAAAAGAAGGGGGCTTAGCCCTACCTGATCTAAAATTATATTATAAAGCATCAGTCATCAAAACTGTTTTGTACTGGCTAAGATATAGAGTGGCAGACTAGTGGAATAGACTAGGAGCAACAGCATGAAATGATTATAGTAATCTGCTGTTTCATAAACCCAAAGAGTCTAACTATTGGGATAAAAACTCTCTCTTTGATAAAAACTGCTGGGAAAATTGGAAGTTAGTATGGAAGAAACTTAGATTAGGCCAATGCCTCACACACCCTTTACCAAGATAAAATCCAAATGGTTACAGGGTTTAAACATAAAAAACAATACTATAAGCAAATTAGAAGATCAAGGACTAGTTTACTTGTCAGATCTATGGAAAGGGGAGCAGTTTATGACTAAGGAAGAGATGGAGAACATCACCAAAAACAAACTAGATGATTTTGATTATATTAAATTAAAAAGCTTTTGCACAGATAAAACCACTGTAACCAAGATCAAAAGAAATGTAGTAAATTGGAAAACAATCTTTACAACTAATGATTCTGACAAAGGACTCATTTCTAAAATATACAGAGAGCTGAGTCATATTTTTTTTAAAAAAAAAGCCGTTTCCCCAATTGACAAATGGTCAAAGGATATGCAAAGGCAATTTACAGATAAGATCAAAGCAGTCCATAGATATATGAAAAATTACTCTAAATCATTACTTATTAGAGAAATGCAAATTAAAGCTTCTCTGAGGTACCACCTCACACCTCTCAGATTGGCCAATATGATTAGAAAGAATAATGATCATTGTTGGAAGGGTTGTGGGAAATCTGGGACACTATTACACTGTTGGTGGAGCTGTGAACTCATCCAACTTTTCTGGAGAGAAATGTGGAACTATACCCAAAGGGCAACACAAATGAGCATACCCTTTGATCCAGCAATACTACTACTGGGTCTATATCCTGAAGAGATGAAAAAGGGTAAAAACATCACTTGTACAAAAATAGTCATAGCAGCCCTGTTTGTTGTGACAAAGAATTAGAAATCCAGTAAATGTCCTTCAATTGGGGAATGGCTTAGCAAACTGTGGTATATGTATGTCATGGAACACTATTGTTCTGTTAGAAACCAGGAGTGACGGAAATTCAAGGAAGCCTGGAATGATTTGCATGAACTGATGCTGAGTGAGATGAGCAGAACCAGAAAAACACTGTACACCCTAACATCAGTGCAACAACCAGGGACAATTTTGGTCTGTCTGCAGTGGAGAATACCATCTGTATCCAGAGAAAGAGGCGTGGAGTTTGAACAAAGTTCAAGGACTATTCCCTTTACTATAGAAAAAAATAGATATCTTATTGTCTGATCTTGTTATCTCTTATACTTTTTGTTTCTTCCTTAAGGATGTGATTTCTCTCTCATCACACTCAATTTCGATCAATGTACAACAGGGAAACAAAGACTGACTGATTGCTTTCTGTGGGGGAGGGAAGTAAGATTGGGAGAAAAATTGTAAAACTCAAATAAAATCTTTAATAAAAAAAGCAAAAAAAAAGTTACTGAATGAAAAAAGGGTTAAGCATTAAAGAAAAGCAATATTATCCATATTTTGAAAAAGAAAATCTTTTAATAGTATTAACAAGTAGCATAGAAAACCCTCTTTAGAGTTGAAGTTTGCTGTGCTGCTTGTGCCCTATTCTACCTTGATTTATAGGTTTTGTTTTTTTATCTTCTCATATTTAGAAGAATTAGATATAATGTTGGAAATTTATATTAAAATTATTTCCCACATCAAAATTTCAGGTTATACTGCTTTTTTTAAAAAAAAAAAGGGAAATTATGAGTATAGAAGTAAAGTCTACCTTTTTTTTTTTCCCAAAATTTTAGTCATTAATCCTTGGCTATTTTTCTACTGCTTCTATATAATGAACATCAAATAGAAAACATTAAATACCCTTGTGGATTTGATGGTATGGGAAGAATTGTGACAATAAGGTTAAGTCAATATTCTCAATGTTAATAGGAAAGCCAGAAGCAGAGAGGATATGTATTTTTAATATGCTTATAGATAAAGCAGGTGCTTTATCTACTATGCCACCTAGCCACCTCCTATTTTAGAGCATTTAGAGATATAAAATTTCCCGTAATAACTACTTTCTTTTAATGTATCTTACAAGTTTTGGTATATTGTCTCATGACATTATCTAGGATAGAATTATTAATTCTTTGATTTCTTGTTTGATCCACTCATTCTTCGAAATTTGGTTATTTAGTTCCACTTAATTTTTTAATCTGTCCTTTCATGGTCCTTTATTACATGTAATTTTTATTGCTTCATTATCTGAAAAGAATGCATTTAATATTTCTGCATTTTGCATTTGATTGTGAAGTTTTTATGCCCTAATACATGAACAATTTTTGTTTACGTACCAAGTAATACCGAGCAAAAAATATATTCTTTTCTGTTCCCATTCAGTTTTCTCCAGATGTGTATCATATCTAAGTTTTCTAAAATTCTATTCACTTCTTTAAATTCCTTCTTGTTTATTTTGGAGTTAAATTTTTCTAATTCTGAGAAAGGAAGGTTAAGGTTTCCCACTATTAAGAGTTTTGCTATCTATGTCTTCCTGTAACTCATTTAATTTCTCCTCTCGGAACATTCCTTGTACTCCTCCTATGACTAGCAAATTTTCTTTTTTGCTTTTATGTTTCTTTGGTGGAATCTTTTACATTGTGCTTCTTTTATAAGTTCTATTTTGGTGTTGTCTTACAGGCTGCTTTCACCACTTTTCCATTACTTTTGTTTTTGTAATTCTCAATTTCAGTTTGTCAGATACTAGAGGCTTTTATGTCTCAGAGCCATATTAGCATATCAGAAAAATACCAGCTTTACAAAGATGGGCATTTATTTCAAGGAGAACCTTGGGGCTATTAAAAGTCCTGTGAATTTCCCAAAGGCAATCTGGCTTATTTCTCCTGTTCAAATCCAGACCTAATTTATCCATTTTCTCTCTCTGTCTGAGATATATACTGATGGACAAAATTGTCTATTCAGTGGCCTATATATCAGTCTGAGAAATAAGCATTCTTCATTCTTTTGATTTTCTAACATAGATAATTAGGTCATATTCTAAAGTGATCATGTTGTTTCAAGGTTTGATATAAGCGGCATAATGTCATCCACAAGTAGCATTTGGAGAACCTCACCATCTCTAGATGATCTGTCTTAGACTTAGATTTTATATTGCAATTCTTCATAAAGTGGCATACACCATTAACAAACATACTATTTTATGCTTTGCTTAATATGAATGGTTAAAAAGTTATTGAGTAATGTTAATTCTTTAAAATCAGGTAATCTTTTATAATTTTTACATATGAAAAGATGACCCTTTGTTAGTGTAGAGATTTAAGTAGGCATTTTGCTTTAACAAAATTATTTTTCTATAATCAAAATATAGTAGAATTTCATATTATTCATGTCTTTTCATTGAGTTATGTATGATTATTTCTGCTGTTATAGAAAATCAGAATAACTCATGTTTCTCCTCATATTCAGCAAATTGGCAAAGCTAACAAAAGATGAAAATAATGTTGGTTTGTAAAAGTAGGAGCATGCCAATATAGTTTTAGGAGTTGTGAACTGATTCAGTCATCTGTTCTGGAAAGCAGTTTGGAATTATGCTCAAAAAAAGTAGCTAAAATATTTACACTTTTGACCCAGAAATTTCACAGTTTGGGAGTAGAAATCTAGACAGCTACATGAAAGAGGAGATTAAAGACAGAAAGAAAAGTTCTATATAAACCAAAATATAAATTACTTTTGTGGTAGCAAAGAATTAGAAACAAAGTACATATCCTTTGATTAGGAAATGGCTAAATGTATTATGAAAGATGAATATGATGGAATATTAAACTGATGCTGTGCAAAGTAAGCAGAAGCAGGAAAACAGTAATAAAATGTCAACAGTATAAATAGTATGAATAATAAAAGAAGGCTAAAAGTTATGTAATTGTTATGACCAGACTTGGACCCTGAGAAGAATTGAGTAAAATATACCTTTTCCTTCCTGAAAGAAATAGAAGAATATGGTCATGGGATATTGTGTATATTGTCAAGTACAGTTAGTGTGATCGTTAACTAACTGCTTTTCTTATTAAATCTTTATTGCAAAAGAAGGCTTGTTTGAGTGGAAGAACAGAGCAAAGATATATTGGGAAATGAATCATACTAAAAAAGCTTAAAATATTTTTTAAATATTGAAATGAATCCTGCCACTTTAAGAGACTTTACTTCTCTTTGATATTATTATATAGTTTTAAAAAGATATCTACTATTGAATATCACTTGTGAAAGTACCTGTATTTTTCTATTATTTTCATTGAGGTTTCCCTCTGTGAATGTGTAGATTATTGTCTTAAAATTTTATTTTATTTTTTTAAAATTAAGGCAATGGTATTAAGTAACTTGCTTAAGGTCACACAGCTAGGCAATTATTAAGTGTCTGAGGTCACATTTGAACTCTGGTCCTCCTGACTTTAGGACTGGTGCTTTAACCCACTGTGCCACCTATGCCCTTAAACTTTTATAAAGCTGAGAATATAATCATATGAGTTGGTAGTTATTGGTGTTTTCTCTATCACCTTTTTTAAAAAAATAAAGTTTGAGATTTTTTTTCCCCTGCCTTAGGTATCCACCCCTCCTTCCTTTACTATGAGAACCAATTCTAAGTACACTTTAAATTACATTATCTCTAGCACAGATCTTCTCTTTATACACTTACCCTAGTCTACCTGCTTTTTCCTCTTTATTTTTTAAAATGACCACATCCTTTATAAGCACATATAAGGAGCTGTGATATTAGAATTCAAATGTTGTGACTTCACTATTACTTGAAGAATAGTTTTATAAAAATGAATTTGCTTACTTAGAATCTCTTACCAGACTTCTTTTCAAATGATTTTTACTACTTTTCTCTATTGTATTATATAATCTTTTAGCAACTTTCTAATTCTACATCAGTCTTGCTATTGACTGTCATATCTTTCCATTTGACAAGTCACATATTTGTACATAAATTTTAGACTTTTTTGATGATTATATTATGAAAGTTGATTTATATTGTTTAAGTTTTTATATAAAATAATTGTAAGCCACATATCCTACATCCATTTCTCATCTTTTATCATCACTAACTTCTTTTTTTTTTTTTTTAAGTTTTTGCAAGGCAATGGGGTTAAGTGGCTTGCCTGAGGCCACACAGCTAGGTAATTATTAAGTGTCTGAGGTCGTATTTGAACTCAGGTTCTCCTGACTCCAGGTCCGGTGCAGTGGTCTGTCCACTGCGCCACCTTGCTGCCCCACACTAACTTCTTTTGTAGTTCAAGTTGAACTTATCTAAATTGCATATCATATCTTTTCTCCTCATTTTTATTATTTCTTCTAGTTTCATATTAATTTTGATTTTTAACAACTGGGTCTGATTTCACAATTGGCTAATCCAGAAGTAACTTACACATCAGTAACAAGTCATTCCCTGGCAGTTAAAATGCTTCCTTTTTTTGTGATATTTTTCGTTGTTCACTATATTCTCACATTCTGAACGAACACTTAAAGAAAGTATTCATGAAACAGAGTGTGTGGGATAAAAATACACTAAAGAAAATTTTCAGAGACTGGGCCTGAGCAAAAGAAAGTTGTTTATTTACTCTCTCTAGCGAAGGCACACTCATAGACAGAGAGCCCCATTGGAATCACAACAAATTTGGTTTATATAATTTCTAATTGAAATTCTCCCCTCACCCTTTCTCCCTAATCCCCTTCCCCTTCAGCCCATTGACTGGGATTTGGGGAGGGGTGCAATCTATTCATGGAAATCTATCCTAACAACAGACACAAAGAAAGAAAGGTAGTATTTTCAAAATATGTCTTTCACTAGATGGTGGGATGACTGGGTCCTAGTGACCTCATTTGACTCAGGATAGAAATAGTAATAAAAAAGATTTTCATGGTCATGATGATGTGCCTCAGTTAGCAAAACAGTCTTATGCAAAAGCAGGATGTCCTGGGTCTCTTGGAATGTAATGTTTTTCTTGAGATAAATACTTCTTTAACCCTGAGAAGACTTCACCAGAAATTTTCCACACAGGAGGGATGAGGGACTAAATTTTATTTAATCTGTCTTTGGTTTCCCCCATTTTTTTGTTCTTGTTCCATAATTTCTAATATATTTTTCACCACTACCTATTCCCACAGTTGCATTGAAATCACCAAATATGAGTATATCTGCTAAATTAATCTGGAGAGTTTTGCAGAATCATGGTGGATTTTAAATAATTTCTCTGCTTTTTTGACATCTACAACAGCTATTAGTGCTTAATCTGTTATTATTTTTACATTTGGGTTTTTTTGGGGTAATTGTTGCAAATACTTTATCATAATCTCTGCAATATGAGGTGATTGAATGTTTCTTGTTGCCTTTGGATAAATGCCCAAACCAATCAAATCAATTTCTTTATTTGCCATTGCAAGGAGAACCTGAACTCTTCTACCATTAGCCTACAATTTCCTTCTGTCTTTTGGTTTCATCTATATATGGTGAGGGTATGCAGATTAGTATGATTCAGTTTCACTTGTTGGTCTTTGGAGTAAGATTTCCTATTTATCATTACAGTAGTGAAGTTAAGTTTATTAGAGGTCTAAAACAGAACTTTTCTTTTTTTATTTATCCACAGTCATATATTTATCTATTTATCCACTTATTTATTTTTAGCATTAACTTTCTTCTATGAAAGATTTTATTTATTTTGAGTTTTACAAATTTATCCCTATTCTTTCTTCCCTCCCCCCACCCCCCACAGAAGGCAGTCATTCAGTCTTTACATTGTTTCCATGGTATGCATTGATCTAAGTTGAATTTGATAACAGTGAAATCATATCCTTAAGGAAGAAAAATAAAGTTTAAGAGATAGCAAAATTACATAGTAAGATAATTTTTTTTTTTCAAAATTGAAGGGTAATAGTCTTTGGTCTTTGTTCAAACTTTGTCCATCAAGAGGATGATCACCTTCCTGTTGCTGTTAGGGTGTACAACGTTTTTCTGCTTCTGCTCATCTTGCTCAGTATCAGTTCATGCAAATCCTTCCATGCTTCCCTGAATTCCCATCTCTCCTGTTTTTTTTTTTTTTGGCTAATATGAATTTATTTATAAATTACTGAAATATTCTTGTTTAAGAGTAAACATAATACCCCCTTCCCCATAAAAATATAGGACCTCATGAGAAATAAAGTAAAAGAAAGAGAAAAAAATATGTTTCAGTCTGTGTTCTGATACCATCAGCTCTGTCTTGGGTGGATCACATTCTTTATCATAAGTCCGTCACAGGGGCAGCTAGGTGGCGCAGTGGATAAAGCACCAGCCCTGGAGTCAGGAGTACCTGGGTTCAAATCCTGTCTCAGACACTTAATAATTACCTAGCTGTGTGGCCTTGGGCAAGCCACTTAACCCCATTTGCCTTGCAAAAACCTAAAAAAAAAAAAAGCCCATCACAGAAGTTACTTCCATATTTTTCCACAGTTGCTGTTGCTGATTTCAATTCCATTCATCTATTCCTCCCCACTACCATATATTATATTTTCTCTCTCCTTTCACTCTGTCCCTCTTCTAAAATGTGTTATAGAGTAGCTGAGTGGTGGAGTGGACAGAGCACCAGCCCTGGGGCCAAGAGGCCTCAAGCCCACATACCACCCCAGAGACCCAGCAACCACCTAACCCCATGGTCCCAGACAGGCCACCTAATCCCAGTACCTTGCAAAAAGTAAAAAAGAAAATGTGTTATATCTTACTATTCTCTCCTATGATCTATCCTTTCCTCTATCACCCACATCCCCACCTTCCCCCGTCCCCCTTCTCTCCTTTTTACTCTAGTTGTCTGTGCCCTATTGAGTGTGTATGCTGTTTCCTCTCTGAGCCATTTCTGTAATGATGGGGAAGGAGGGAAGTTGAGGGGGAATGAAGGAACCTTCACTCTCATCAGAAATAGCTCAGGTAGGGGTAGCTAGGTGGCCCAGCGGATAAAGCACCAGCCCTGGAGTCAGGAATACCTGGGTTCAAATCCGGTCGCAGACACTTAATAATTACCTAGCTGTGTGGCCTTGGGCAAGCCACTTAACCCCATTTGCCTTACAAAAACCTAAAAAAAAAATAGCTCAGGTAGCATTAACTTTTAAGATAATGAATTCTAAATTCTTATCTTCCTCTCTACCCTCCCCCACTCATTGAGAAAGCAAGTGATATAATAATGTAATATAATTATACATATGAAAAATTTAAACATATTCCATATTAGCCATATTGCAAAAACAGGAAAAAAAAGTATAAAGTTCATTCTTCAATTTTCAGAGTTTATAAGTTATTTCTGTGGAGGGAGATAGCATTTTTCATTGTGAATCTTCTGGAATTGACTTGAATCCTTGTATTGATCAGAATAGTTAAGTTCTCAGTTGACCATCATTAAAATATTTCTTACTGTATACAAGGTCTGGTTCTGCTTATTTCACTTTGCATCGATTTATGTAGGTTTTTCCATGTTTTTCTGAAACCATCTCCCTTATTTATTACAGAATAATAGTTTTCCATCACAATTATATACCATCAACTTGTTCAGCCATTCCTCAATTCATGGGCTTCCCCCTCAATGCCTAGTATTTTTCAAAAGAGATGCCAAAAATACTTTTGTTAAAAGAGCTGTCAAAAATACTTTTGTTAAAACAGATCCTTTTCCTTTTACTTTGAGCTCTTTGTAGTAAATTTTGCCTCTAGTTTCGTGCTTCCCTTCTAATTTTGGCTGTTTTGATGCAAGCCTACCTTTTTAACTTTATATTCATAGCTTTAATTCATTCATTCTAAGCCCCAACCAAAGTGGACTTCATCTCTGTCCACCGAATATGGTAAGTGTTCTAACATCTCTGTATCTTTGTTCATGCTGTTCTCCATACTTCAAAGAAATCTTAATAGTATTTTTTCCAATTACATGAAATTTCAGCATTCATTTTTGTAAAATGTTCTTCCTCCCTCCATTCCTTTCTCTTTCCCCATGAAAACAAACAATGTGATACAGATTTTACATGCACAACCATGTTAGACCTATTTCCATGTTAGTCATGTTGTGAAAGAAGAATAATCAGAACAAAAGGGGAAAACCATGAGAAAGAAGAAATAAAAAAATTTTAAAAAGTGAAAATAGTATGCTTCAATCTGCATTGAGACTCCATAGTTCTTTCTCTGACTATGGATGGGTTTTTCCATATATATAGTCTTTTGGAATTGTCATTAATCATTATATTTCTGAAAGGAGCCTAAGTCTATCCTAGTTGGTCAACACATCATGTGTACAAGACTCTCCTGGTTCTGATCACTTCATTCAGCATCAATTCCTGCAAGTCTTTCCAGACTTTTCTGAAGATCATATATTCATGATTTCTTACAGAATAATTCCATCCCATTATATATCACAATTTGTTCAGCCATTTCCCCAATTGATAGGCATCTCCTCAATTTCCAATTCTTTGCCACCATGAAAAGAGCTGCTTTGAATGTTCTTGCACATGTTGATCATTTCCCTTTTTAGTGACCTTTTCCCTTTAGTGACCTAGTATTGTTATTGCTGGATCAAAGAATATGCACAGTTTTATTTCCCTTTGAGCATAGTTGGTTCAGTTCACAACTCCACCAGCAGTGTATTAGTGTCCCAGTTTTCCCATATCCTCTCCTATACCGGTCATTTTCCTTTTCTGTTACATTGGCCTGTCTGATAGGTGTGAGGTGTTACTCAGAGTTGTTTTAATCAGCATTTCTTTAAGTAATAGTGATTTAGAACATTTTATCATATGACTTTAGATTGCTTTATCTTCATTTGAAATTCCCCACCCTTTTGATACTCTCTCCCTCTTGACCATTAGATTCCTACCTGTGCTTTAAAGTTTAAAACCAGATATTACGTTGTGTAGTGGCTATCCCTGAACCTTATCTCCTTCCACTCACCAGTAATTCCCTCCCTACCCACCTACCCCTACCCCTACCGATTTCATTTTACACTTTTTTTTTGTAACTTTCCAATATATTTGCTATGTAATATTTTTTACTCTAGCATCTAGATTTGTATGTTGTCTCTCTCTCTCTCTCTCTCTCTCTCTCTCTCTCTCTATATATATATATATATATATATATATATATATACACACACATACACACACAATGAGATCAAGGGCTGTTTTGTTAAAACTTTGTATTGCCTGCATTTTGTACATAGTCATGTAATACTGTTTTGTGCATAGTCATGTGATATTATTTCTTTGCAATATACAAAAGCAGAAAGTGGTGATTCATTTCTGGACTTTGAATTAAGAAGCACTGAATTTGAATTCAACCTCAAATACTTTCTAGCTATGTGACCCTAGGCATTTATGTTGACTGCTTTCTTATGTGACAAATGGAACTAATAATAACTCCTATCACCCAGGTTGATGTGAAGGTAAGATGAGTTAATGTTTATGAAATAATATGAAATCCTTAGTACTATATAAATGCTAGTTGTTACTATTGCTACTAACAACTGCTGCTGCGGCTACTACTGCTGCTGCTACTACTATTGGTTTTACTGCTGCCACTGCTACTACTACTGCTACTATTGCTGCTACTGCTACTACTTCTACTACCACTGCTCCTGCTCCTGATCCTGGTACTACTTCAGTGGTTACTACTACTGCTTCTACTGCTACTACTACTATCATTGCTGCTGCTGCTTTTGCTCAAATATTAATATCTCCATTTTGTAGATAAGCAGACTTAGGTGATTTGTTAAAAGATGTACAACCAGTAAGCCATTGATTTGATATTCAAATCCAGCTTTTCAGACTCCTACTCCAATATTCTTTTCACAAGTCCACTTTACCTTCAGCATAGTGTAATGGAAAATATAGTTATCCAGAGATATTAAAAAACTGTCTAGAACTTGCTCTGAAACTAACATCTTAAATTATAGCATCGTAGCATGGATTCTTAGAGATTTCTTGCATTCTGGTCTTCATTCCCTATGGTTTGTCAGTAAGCTGTGTTATTAAAGTATATTTCATCACTCATCTTCCCATGGATAGATTTGTAGCTCCAGGCAAGAGATAACCAAGATTGGAGTTAGAAAACTCCAATAAAGTGGCCAGATGAAAACAATCTTTGCTAAGAAAATAGAGAACAAAAGGCAACTTTAAATTGGAATTCCTAACATGGAATTGAACTGTCTATTCTTTGATCTAAAGTCACAGTAAAATTTTTTTAGTTTTATTCTTTTAAAGATCCAGCTACTTTGGACTTCCACCCTAATTCTCTGTCAGGACTAGAGATTGAGGAATTAATGAAGAGTAAGTCATCCTGAATGCATTCATTTCCACAGAACCTGAAGGGATGCTATGTTTGCTTTTTTAAAACCTTCTCTTATGTTTTTCCTTCTTATCCCATGGTTTTCTTTTTTCTCCTTGGTCCTAATTCCTTTTTAAAAAAAAATTTGTAAACAAGGCAATGGGGTTAAGTGACTTAACCAAGTTTATACAGCTAGGTAATTATTAAGTGTCTCAGGTTGGGTTTGAACTCATATCCTCTTGACTTCGGAGCCAGTGTTCTATCTACTGCGCCACCTTGCTGCCCTCCCCCTCAGTTCCTTATATACAAAATGACTAATATGTGGACATGTTGAACATGGGTTTACATGTACAACTTTTATCAGACTGCTGCTGGGGGGGGTGTTGGAAAGGGAGGGTAGTGGAAAAACGTATAACTTATGAACATGCAGGTGGATGAATGTTGAAAGCTTTTCATGACATGTATTTAGAAAAATAAAAATAAAATATAAAAATACATTCATTAATATGAATGATATGGCTATTCCTATATCTAGAACCTACTTCCTCCATATCTCTTCCTATTAAAATCCTTGAAGACCTAATTCAGATTCTACTGCCTTCATGAAGCTGTTTTCATTCTTTCAATGGGAATTGTTCTTTCTTTTCTAATTTTTTTTAATTTTAAAAATTATTTTATACTTAAAAATATCAACAAAAATCTACAGAATAGAATCAGAAAACAGCACATGAAACTCTCATCTTGTAGGTGAGTTTTTAAAACTATAAATACTTCAAATTTAATATGGTAGTCTCAACTCTGTCCTGCTTATTAGTGCCACCTTCTGAATTTTCTTCTACTTTCATGTTTTATTCTTTCACGTTTTATCAATTAACTTAATTCCTTCTACTCCCTTTTTAAGTGGCACTGAAAATCTCCAAATTCCTCCTAATTCTCTACAAATATCTCTTACCCCCCCCCACTTGTTCCAAATATTGGTTGAGTTAGGAAACATAATTTATTATCAATCTTTTGAAGTCTTCATTGGTTATTACATATTTCAAAGTTTTTAAGTCTTTCAGAGTTTTTTTCCCTTTACCATGTTGTAGTTATCATATAAATTATTCTCCTGGTTCTGCTAACTTCATTCTTCATCAGTTCTTACATATCCTTTCAGGTTTCTCTGAAATCCGTTCCTCTTGTCATTTCTTATGGGACAATAATATTCCTTTACATTCATATAACATGATTTATTCAGCTATTGTCTTATTCTCTAGGTCATTACAGCAAAAGGCACTTTTGTACATATAAGTCCTTTCCCTTTCTTTGATCTCTTTCAGGTTCTTACAAGACTTATAATGACATGTCTGAATTTTAGGATATGTATAATTTAGTGACTTTTTAAATATAGCACAAAATTGTTTTCCAGATTGATGGGATTATTTTATAAGCAATGCACTTGTGAGCCTGTCTTTGCACAGCCCCTTGTTTTTTTATCTTCTTTTGCCAATCTATGAGAGGTATGAGGTTGAACTTCAGAACAGTTTTGATTTATATTTTTCTTACTGATTTGGAACTTTTTCATATGGTTTTTGTTTGCTTACCTTTCTTATTTTGGGAACTGATTTCATATACTTTGACCTTAATATCAATTGGGGAAATGACTTGCATTCTTATATACCAACTTGTATTTTAGATTTTTGTTGTGGTTTTTCATTTGTATCTGAATTTCTTGTGACCCAATTTGAGTTTTTTTGGTAGAGATATTAGAGTGGTTTGCCATTTCTTTCTCCAGCTTATTATTTTACAGATGAGGAACTGAAGCAAACAGGATTTAATGATTTACCTAGGGTCACACAGTTAGTATGGTCTGAAATCAAATTTGAATTCAGGAAGATGAATCTTCCTTACTTCCAGATCCAGCAATCTCTACTGTGTCACATAGTTGTCCATATATTGAATGAGTTTTATCATAGAATTAATGATTTCCCCTCTAATTCTAATTATATTTTGTGTGAAAGCTTTACAGTTTTGTGTAATCAAAAGTATCTCTTGTTTGTTCAAAAATTCTTCTTTTTTGGCAAGGCATTTGAGATTAATTGACTTGCCCAGGGTCATACAGCTAATAAGTGTCTAGTGTTGAAGTCTGTATTTGATAATAGGCCCTCTTGACACCAGGATAAGTGCTCGATCCATTGCACCACCCATCTGCCCCCTAAGAATTCTTTATTCATATTTGAGAAAGACATCTTTTCCCCTTTTCTAATTTTTTAATGAGATAATCTTTTATAACTAGATTAACCATCTATTTGGAAGTTATATGTATGGTATATTACATGAAAAACTAATCTAAAACAAATTTCAGGCAGACTTCTTTCCAACTTTCCCAGCATTTTTGGTCCAATAATGAGTCTTTTTATTCCACTTAGAATCCTTGAATTTATCAAATATTGCAGTGCTATATGCCAGATTGCTCCTGTATCTTAGGTGAATAACATGTTCTATTGGTCAATCAGAATTAAATAGTTTTAATGGATCCTTCTTTATAGTATAGTTTGAGATCTGGTACTTCTAGGCCCTCTATCATATTTTGTATTGAATCTTTTTTCTAGAATCCCATTACAATTTCCTTATATAACACTGTTTTGCCTATGAGTCTTATCACTTCACTGATGGACTGCAAGTTCTTTCATCTTTGCATCTCTAGGACTTTGACTATAATAGACACTTATATGTATTACTGAACTGCTATTCCAGTTTTAAGAGTCAATGAAGAAGGAAGTTGTAAGATAGAGTATGAAGAAGGAAGAGAATGTATGCTTCTTCATATACGAGGCCATCAGCATCTTAGAAGGTTCTTGGAGGGGGTGGCTAGGTGGCGTAGTGGATGAAGCATCGGCCCTGGAGTCAGGAGTACCTGGGTTCAAATCTGGTCTCAGACACTTAATAATTACCTAGCTGTGTGGCCTTGGGCAAGCCACTTAACCCCGTTTGCCTTGCAAAAAAAACAGGTTCTTGGATCTGTGTGAAGGGAGGAAGGGAATAGCCATTTATATTGCTCTTACTTGTGGTAGGCCATATGCTGAACACTTTACAAATATTGTCTCATTTGATCCTCAAAATAACCCTATGAAATAGTTGCTGTTATTAACTCCACTATACAGTTGAAGAAACTGCAAATAAATACCCAAGGCCAGATTTGAACACAGATCCTCATGATTCAAGACTCAGTGCTTTTTCCACCATACCACCTAGATGTCTCAAGACAACGTGGAGTCAGTATTGACTCAGGTACTGCCTGAATGACCTTATGGCTCCTATAAACACACTGCCCTTGACTTTGCTTCTCCAGCCTTTCAGGATTCCACCTTTTTTTTTTGAGGAAAACTGTTTGGTTCCTTTGGTGTTTGAGGCAGCCCAGAATTGTGCTGCTTCATGGTCTGTGCTAGCATTGCTCTCTCCCTCCTTCCTTCTTATTCACCACTTTGTCTCTGAAACAGACTCTGAAATCCCAGAGAACATGGCTAGCTTTGTTTCACCTCAGAAGCAATGTCATTCCCCTTGCCTTCCTTCTCCTCTTCCCTCTTTAATTTTCTTCAGGTTTTCCGGTCCTTAATTACCAGAGTTCCAGTGCTGAGTCTGCACCCCTGGACTGTGTGTGCCTAGTATGAAGAGTCCCTATTGAATCACTATGTGGGAAACCTGTCTATTCTTCTATTACATTCTGTGGCATTCCTGTCCTCGCCCCCTCTCTCCTGTCTCCCCTTGTGAGTTCCCTGAGTCCACATACCAGATGACTTGTTAGTCATTGGCAAAGTTTGTGTTGTGTTTAGGGACAGAGAAAGGAAGCTCCTTAACAAACCTGGTTTGGAGCTTGGTTTTATTTTTTTCTTCAAATAACTCCCTTCCCCCCCTTCCTTCCATCTCTCCACTTGCCCCTGGCAGCAGTGTCCTAGTGATCCTAAGCATGTTTCCAAAGTGGATTTTCTATCAGTCACTTCACAACTGATTTAGTGTAATGAGCCAACAACTCCAAGAATACTTTCTAGGCAGAGAAGCCCAAAGACTTCTGGGAGATTGAGAGTTCAGTGGGTGGATTCAGGAGATGGTCCAGTTGTATCCTTCACCTTTCTTAGCCTTCTGTTTCTATAAGGAGGTAGCATAAGCAATAGAAACAATATGAGCAGAGCCAGTCTCCTGAGGTTTTCTCTCTTCTCTTTCCCCAATTACATCTAGGCCTAGTCAAAATAGTAGGGACCAGGTGTGCAGGAGGCTTACACCTACTTATCACTGTATCCCCTTGTTATTCTGCACTAAAGCCCACATTTGTTTTCCCAAAGCTTTCTAGTTAAGAGAAGGTTAGATGTGGTATCTCTCCTAGCAAGTGACACTGCTGCTGAATTTTATAGGAAAAGAGAAGGTAGGGTAAGCCTGTTATTTTCCCAAGAAGAGTGAGAAAGGAAATGAAGGAGACATTGTGGGGTGAAAAGACAAAAGAAACTAGGCTTATAGTTGCCTGCATCAGCTGAATCCCTCCCCTGCAGTTTGCTTTCAAATGGGGGAGCAGAGTGTAGGGGAACTATTCCGGATGGGAAATTTCTTTTCAGAAACAGATGTCCTGGGTGAGAAAGGACAAGACAGCTATTGAGAACTTCATTTATGCTTATGATTTATTTGCCAAAATGCCTTTAAAGCTACCCTTAGAGCCTGAGGAGGGAGCATTCAATTTCTTTACTGAGATTATTTGTATTTAGAAATCTTCCTTCATTTGCTTGATATAGGGAGAAGATCTTTTCTGTAAACTTGGCTATGGTCAGGAGTGATATCAGAGTATTGTTTGAAGTATAATCTAGATAAGATTTATCCTTCATTATACCATTCTTCTCTCTTAGAGTCCAGCAGTCCAGCTGCTCATTGTCCTGATCCTAGAACAGATGATGACCAGTAAAATATGTTTAAGTTGTTTTTATAAGTAGTGACATTGGAAATAGAACATGGCTGAATCTTGGAGTAGCTTGAGATACTGGCAGGCAGAAAAAAACCCCACCTCATTTTGACTTGTAAATTGAGCAAATTTGATGGGGAAATCACCAAGTGGGAGTAAATTTGGAACACCAAGATGTCAGTTTTGTAGTCAATTTTCTAAGCCTAATTGCTGTTTAAGAAGCAGCAAAAAGAAGTAGATTTTTTAAAAAGAATCTTCTATGGTAACTCAGCAGACATATGCTAGGGAGGGTCAATGTTTTCTGTGAAGTGTCTTATCTGCTGCCTGCCTTATAGTCTTTGGCAGCAGGAATAGTCCCCAGGGCTCAGCTCAATTCCCCTTATCTCGAATTTTTCAGCTAGTCTGCTTTCAATTAATTTCATTGGTTGCTTATAATTAGCTTGTTGAAGTTTTTCTATTTTCATTCCTTTAGCTTTGATCAACTTGCTGAAGTTCCTTATGTCCAATGAAACTGTGCTCTTGGCCAAACACAACATTTTCACTTTGGCTCTTATGGTGAGTAATGAGAAAACCTATTCTTTGCTGTATTTTCTTCCCTTCCAGCTTTCTTCTTCATAGCCAGAGATGACGTGGTTTGGGGCAGACATCAGAATCCTGGGAACTAAGCCACTAGGGTGGCTTTTTTGCTTTCTTGTTAGATGGTCTCCTGGTCCCTATGAGAATCCTATTCCCTTCCTTCTACCCCTTATCATCCCTTTTCCCTCTCTTCCCCAAATCCAGGAGTTTCTCTATTGTTTTATGAGAAAGAGTATCAAGCAGATCCCAGTGTCATAACTAGTATGTCCTGGCCTAACTAGGGAGAGATTTTGTGCTTACAGCTATCAGTAACAAAGTATTTTTCCAGCAGACTGACCACTAAGGATATTCCTATAATGTCTTCTCCCATTTGTGACCAATTGGCATTTTTATGGTTATTTTTTAGAACCCTTTCTCTTTGAATGGTTAGAGGTGAAGCTCTCAAGTAACACTATTCCCTCTAATGAACCTCCCAGGAAGGTTTTCTTTAAAAAACATTTTTGAATTCCAAATTCCTTTCTCAGTTGTACCCCTACCCCACCCACTGGGAAAGCAAGTAGTATATCAATTATATGTGTGAAATCAGGCAAATCATATTTCTATATTCACCATGTCGCAAAAAAAGACAAGATAAATAAAATGAGAAAATTATACTTCAGTTTACACTCAGTTCATCAGTTCTCTAAGTAGATGGATGGAATTTTTTCATCATATCCTCTGGTATTGTCTTTGACCATTGTATTGATCAGAGTGGCTAAATCTTTAACATTTGATGATGATTACAATATTACTGTTACTGTGTACAATGATTTCCTGGTTTTATTCTCTTCATTTTGCTTCAGTTCATATACATCTTCTCATGTTTTTCTGAAACCATCCCCTAAATCATTTCTTAGGGGACAATAGTATTATTCCATTACTAACATATATCACAACTTGTTCAGCCATTCCCCAATTGATGGGCATCCCCTCAATTTCCAATTCTTTGTCACCATAAAAATAGCTTCTCTAAATATATATATATATATATATATATATATATATATATATATATATATAAATAAATACACACACACACACACACACACACACACACACACACATATATATGGATCCTTTGGGATAACACCTAGTAGAGGTATTACTGGGTCAAAGGGTATGCATAGTTTAATAGCCCTTAGGTCATAGTCTCCAGTTGTTCTCCAGAATAATTGGTGTTAATTCTCTTTTAGGTTGTGAACTTATTTAATATGTTTATCACTTATGGAGATACATTTCTGCCTACCCCTAGCAGCTATGATGAGCTGTACTACGAGATTATACGGATGCACCAGAGCTTTGACAATCTCTATTCAATGGGTGAGCAGCCTTTCTGATCTTCTTATGCCCATATCCTTCCATACTTTCCTCTCCACCAGAATTTATCCTGTTATCACATAAGGAACTGAATGTAAAAGAATTCTCTCCTATAGTCTGTTTTCTGTCCTAGAAGCTTCCAGAGTACCCCTTGTTTCTGTGGTAAGTAGAGGAAGCTTTAAAATGATCTTTTCTGGCCTTCAGTCATTCATGTTAAATGTCCTTGGAGCTTCCCTAAGACCCTTATGTCGTTTTCCTTGGGATATGAGAGAAACTAGAGAGGATCATGAATTTTGTGACCTGATTTAGTAAACACCTGATTTCGTAAACACAGTCCTACTGAGCATGGTAGTGGAAGTGAGGAGACTTTAGTTTTAACTCCAGCTCTGCTACTAGTTTGCTATGTGACCCTCGACAAGTCTTTTCACCTCTGGTCTTCAATTTATTCCTTTATGAGATTTTGATTAGATATGTTTAAAGTCTTTTCCAGTCCTGACATTCTATGATTTTTTTTTTGGAGACAAGGTGAGACATAGAAATTAATGATGGGGAGCAGAGTTACTTTTAATTCCAAAATGTATTGTAGGTAGCATTGTGTAGTCTTAATAATTGTGACAAGTATTGGATTCCAAAGAGCATTAGGTAGTCCTAGTAATTATTTCAATTAATTGACAAGCACCAAAGGAGACTTAAAAATTAATTACAGATAGTTCATTTGTAAATTTACCTTAAAACCAAGAAGATTTAAAGTTGTTTTTGAATGAAGGTCATCTTTCCAGTGTGAGTTAGACTGGTTTGGGTGAAAAAACCTGGTGATCAAATTAAACGTTAGTTTGTATTCTGAAGAGGCCCAGAACTTGGGTCTTACAGAAAAGCAAGGAACCAAGCCTCAGAGACTGACATGGAGAACCCCCAGCTTCCCTCCTCTGCTGAAGCTTCATGTGGAAAACCTACCTTCTGTCTAGGATTTCTGTATGTGGGAAAAATATAGAGGGAAACTGGAGCAGGTCCCAGGAGAATGAGGAGGAGAGACTAATAGAAAGATTGACTTGAGAGAAAAGCTTTTAAAGGAACCACGTAAAGGCTGGCAAAATAATGCTAAAAGAGTGGGGACAGAGAATGAGAAGTGATGTTCATGTTACAGTGTAAGCTTCTAGAGCATAGTGATTGTTTTACCTGTTGTATTTATAGTCCCAGTACTTAGTATAATGTCTGGCACAAAGAGAAACTTCAAAGATGCATGTTTTTGGTTGATGGGCATTGTACTAGGGACATGAGGCAGATGGCAGGAAGAAACTGGGGAACTACAAGAATGGGACTGCTTAAAACCTGCTGGGAGGAAGAGGGGAAAAACCTTTGGTTCAAGATCTTCCTAGAAGAACAATGGAAGGAATATTTACTCTTAGTAATGATTGAAATTCCACAGGATGCTGAGAAGAAAACACATGGAGAATTATTAAGAGACTGAAATCCTGTAGAAGATGACACAGTTGTCCCTCCAGTAGATTTCTCTTATGACAACATTAACTTGTAACAGAAACTGCTTCTGATTTACAGATAGATATAAATTGACACTTGCCCAGACTTCTGGCTCTTTTAAGCCTTGATTACAGGCCATTGTGTAATTTGTATATGCCTGAATTGGTTGAAGTCTTTCATAAAGAAACAAATCTTCAGCGGGCCAGAGTTGTCCTGAGACTATTTGACCTATAGAGGAATGAAGTTATTTTTCTACAAACAGAGGGAAAATTAAGGGGGAAGGGGGAAACCTTTGATATTAATCTTGCCTGCTTGCCCAACCAAGATATTCATCCAGCATCAAATAAGCTAATTACTGTTGCTGCTTGCACAAGAAAGAGGCAAGTCAACATAAAGACACTCAAATCTGCCAAGAGAAAGAAATGGGTGGTGGATATCCTATGATACCCTGCTGAGGAAACTGGGGAAGGAAAGAATGCCACCAGAAAATACACTGAGGAACAAAGGATAGGAATAGAATGGCAGCAATGCTCATCTTTTCAGAATTCTCCAAGGGTTCCACAGAAAGCACTGCTTTTTTCTCTCCTTTGTCCCACTGATTTCTTGGGGCATCTTCCTTTCTCCTTACATCTTAGATTTTATATCATAATTGGAGGACACACTAGAACTTGGAGGGTCATGGGACATGTATGTTTAGCTCTTTTAGCAAAGATGACCTCTTCTGTAAGGTAAGGTCATCCAATAAGTAGTTTTTAGAGATATTGTGACTGACCTCAAGAATAGTGAGAGAGGAAAAAAAAAATGTACTTCAGTCTGTGTTCAGATGCCAGTGGCTCTATCTCTGGGATGAGTTGCCTTCTTATCCTAAGTCCACCAAAGAAATCGCTTCATTATTTTTCCCACAGTTGCTGTTACTAACTGTATTTCCCTCCATTTCCCTCCAGTCTACTTCCCACTCTCATTCTATTCTCTCTCTCTCTCTCTCTCTCTCTCTCTCTCTCTCTCTCTCTCTCTCTCTCTCTCTCCCCTTCCCTCCCTCCCTCCCTCCCTCCCCCCTTTTACCCCATCCCTATTCAAAAGTGTGTTGTACCTTAATAGATTTGCTCACTCCATCAGTGGAACAATCAGACACAATTTTAGGGTATCTGCGATGGAGAATACCGTCTGTATCCAGAGAAAGAATTGTGGAGTTTAAACAAAGACCAAAGACTAATACCTTTAATTTAAAAAATAAACCATTATCTTATTATGTAATTTTGCTATCTCTTACACTTTATTTTTTTTTCCCTTAAGGATATGATTTCTCTCTCATCACATTCAACTTAGCTTAACTAACAGACTACCTTTTGTTGTGGGGGAGGGAAGCTAGATTAAGGGAAAAATCATAAAATTCAAAATAAATAAATAAATTCTAAAAAAAAACCCCAAGAAATAAAGGAAAAAAAAGTGTGTTGTATCTGAGTACCCTCTCCCACAATCCTTCCCTCTTCTATCATCTGTTCCCCCCTTCCTTCCCCCTATTCCCCCTTTTCCCATCCCTTTCTTCTTATTTTTCTCTAGGGTAAGATAGATTTCTATACCCTATTAAGTGTGTATGTTATTTCCTCTCTGAGCTATTTCTGATAAGAATGAAGGCTCACTCATTCTCTCTCACCTTCCCCTGTTCCATTCTATTAAAAAAGCTTTTTCTTTACTCTTATGTGAAATATCTTAGCCCCCTTCTTCCTCTACTTTCTCTTTCTCCCAGTACTTTCCTTTATCACCCATTGACTCCATCTTTTTGCTATATTATACCATTATATTTAGTTCCCTCCTATGCCCTTTCTATATATGCTCCTTCTAACTGCTCTTATAAATGAGAAAGTTCATTTGAATTATCAGTGTCTTCTTCCCATGCAGGAATACAAAAAGTTCAACATCATTAAGTTCCTCATAGTTAGTCCTTCTTATCCGCCCTTTCTATGGTTCACCTGAGTCCTGTACTTGAAGATCAAACTTTCTGTTCAGCTCTGGTTGTTTCAGTAGGAAAGTTCAAGAGTCCCCTGTTTCATTGAAAGTCCATCTTTTCCCCTGAAAGAGGATGTTCAGTTTTGCTGGGTAGTTGATTCTGGGTTGTAAACCAAGCTCTTTTGCCTTCTGGGATATCATATTCCACTCCCTATAAGCCCTTAATGTAGATGCTGCTAGATCCTGTGTAAATCCTGACTATAGAGTCACGGTAGTTGAATTGTTTGTTTCTGGAAGCTTTTAGTATTTTCTCTTTGACTTGGAAGTTTTGAAATTTGGCTATAATATTCCTGGAAGTTTTTCTTTTTGGGATCTCTTTCAGGAGGAGACTGGCAAATTCTCTCGATTTCTATTTTAACCCCTGCTTCTAGGATCTCAGGGCAATTTTGCTGTATTATTATTTCTTCAGATAGCTCCAATAATTTTTAAATTATCTCTTCTGGATCTGTTTTCAAGGTCAGTTGCTTTTTTTGTTTTGTTTAGGTTTTTGCAAGGCAAATGGGGTTAAGTGGCTTGCCCAAGTACACACAGCTAGGTAATTAAGTGTCTGAGGCCAGATTTGAACTCAGGTACTCCTGACTCCAGGGCTGGTGCTTTATCCACTGTGCCACCTAGCCACCCCAGAGGTCAGTTGTTTTTCCAATGAGATATTTCATATTTTTTTCTAATTTTTGGCTTTTTTTGAAGAGTTTTATTTCTTCCTGATTTCTCGCAAAGTCATCACCTTCCTTTACTTCCATTCTGCATTTGAAGGAGTTATTTTCTTCAGAGAGCTTTTTTTCTCCTTTTCCATCTGGCCAGTTCTGCTTTTTAAGACATTCTTCTCCTCATTTGCTTTTTGTGTTGCTTTTTCAATTTGGCCTAAACTGGTTTTTAGCATATTATTTTCTTCAGTATATTTGTATTTATTTCACAAGCTGCTGATTTGGTTTTCATGATTTATCTGCATCGCTCTCTTTTCTCCTCCCAATTTTTCCTCTGCCTCCCTTAATTACTTTTCAAAGTCTTTTTTTGAGCTCATCCATAGCCTAAGTCCATTTTCTGTTTCTCTTGGAGGCTTTGGATTTAGAAGCTTTGAGTTTTTCATTTTCTGAAACTTCCATGGGACCAAAGTAATTTTTCTATGGTCAGATTCTTCTTTTTCTTTTGTTTGCTCATTTCCTCAGCCTATGACTGATTTACCACACTTCTGCTTTGGGATTTTTTTTGGGACACCCCACTAGGACTTTACTTCCTCCAAGGTATTATGAGAGGCTCTGATTGCTTTCTTGCCTGTGCTTTAATATGTGGGTGACCACAGGCCCTTCCCTCTGCCCTAGAACTGTGTTGAGATTCCCTGTTTGGCTATCATAGTAGGAACTGCAATCTGGATCCGAGTGTAGGCAAACAGCAGAGTCTGCCCCTGGAAGAGAAGAGAGATTTCTTTAATCTCCCCTGATGCCTTTACTGTCTGTGGATTGTGCTCTGGATGTGCAGGCTGGCTTCCCTGATTCCCTCTGCAGGTTCTCACCACAGCTGCTCTGAGGCCAGTGCTCGCTCCACACTCATTCTTGTGCTGCAGAGTTCTCTTACCACCTTCGAGCTGTTCCCAGTGATCCCTGGGCTGTGCTGTGTTGTGTTGCGGCTGCAACTTTTTTCCAACCCCCAGTCTCGGTGAAACAGACCTTTCCTGTGGAACTTCTAAGTTGTCTTGGACTGGGAAATTATATCACTCGGTCTGCCCCTCTAAATTTTGGCCTGAGTCATAATTTGACAGCTTTGGAGTATTTTGGGGATGAGTTTCTGGGAATTCTTGTCCTCATATCACCTTCTTCCACATTTGCATCCTCAACATATGCCATTGTCCTTGATCTGAAGGTCTTCTGCTAGATTTTTACCATGTTATGGGTACTACTACTACTACTACAGTACTTGGGCTGTCTGTGTCTTATCCCTCACTGACCAACATTCTTTTCTTGTCAGGCTTGCTTAGATTATAGTCCTTTTATCAATTCTTATAAATTGATCATTATTAGAAATATTGTGCAGCCAACTTAGACTAGTTGCAGTTAAATTACACCATTGTTATTTGGGAATTTTGGCTCTTCAGATGTTGTAGGGTTCTAGATTTGCATGGCATCCCTAGAACATTGGTGTTAAAAAATCTGAAAGTTTATATTGGATAGTACCTTGAGAATTGCCTAAAACCCTACATAATTTCCCAGATGCTATTCAGTTTTTTCCTTTGTCTTTCCATTTAATTTATTCATTATCCATTTGCAGTGCCTATCTTAGATATATGTATTTGGTATACTAACCCAGTTGACTTCTCTCCAATTGTATACAACTGTGCACAAATAAGCATTTTTCCTCCATTTCATTTTATCTTAATGAATTGTTAGGAAAAATATTTGGGGAAATTTCAGATTCTCCTATTTATTCCTTCTGGACAAAGAGGGCTTTGACAGAAATTAGCAGAGTAGGAGGGAAAATAGCTTTAAATAGCTTTTAAAAATAGCTTTAAATGGCAGTTGAGATGTGATATACTGGTTTTATTGCTTTCCGGCCTCCCCCCTTGTCTTGGTCAGACAGCAGTTATGACATACTCAGATGAGCCCAGGGACCCCAAAGAGAAGAAGGAAAAAAAGAACCATTTTGAGTTGCATGGACTATCCTTGATCCTATGCAGCATAAAAAAGAAAGGCCTCTTCAAGAAAACATTTTATTTGAACATCTCTCCTCAGGAAGCATTTTCATCCCTGAACTTTTTTTTTTTTTAATAGCTTTGGGTTTAACAATTTTGTATTTTCTCCTTCCTTTAGTCTTGAGGATTTCAACCAACACAGGCCAGTGGAAAGACGCAGCCAGCAAGGTGACTCACGCGTTAGTCAACATCAGGTAAGGGCTCGGCCTCAGACTTGTTTGTGTAGAATCACAGTTGTTTTAATGTGAAATAAATTGCCAAACTCCATCAGAAATAGTATTTCATGAGAATTTGTCATGTTGAAATAGTTTAGACTACTCTTCTATTCGTTTTCTTGCCATTGAGTAAGAGACAGTCTCAAGTGCTTTATTTGTGTCTTTGCTACAGCACTGGACTTCTGTCAGTAGGTTGCAGCTGAAAGTTACCTACCCTACCCTATTCTCTGCTCCTGAATACCTTGTTATCTTTTGTGACTTCATTGTATTTTTATTTGTGGTAAACAGAAGCAAATGGAACCTAGATCTTATTACTTCCTAATTGCAGGAGACAAGGAGAAGGCTGAAATTCAGGCAAAGAATTTCTCCCAGAAATCTAAGGGAATTTAATGAAAAGGGCCAAAAAAAAATAGCAATCATGATAGAATGATATTTGCTACATATTCAACGTATATGCAACATACTTTCAACTTGCCAAAATGGTTTTCCTGGGATATGGCCACTGCTTATGATACAGCTTCTTGGAGCCACAGATGAGAGTTGGATGAATCAGGTGGACACCAAAGGTGAAAAGCAGTACTGAAAAGAAGTCAGCAGCTCTCATACCAGAGTGATACTAGTCTTCCCTGAACACTTCCTTACTTGCCAGGAAAGACCTCAAAGGGAGGGGAAAGTGAGATGTGAATAAGGCACAGAAGGAATAGGGGCAAACAGCACAGAAAAGAACACCATTTCAGGAACATACTAAATCAGAATCAAAAGTTGCCTTACAAATCTTTTCTCTCTCCTACATATGACTCTTCAGTTTCTCAATAGTTATTAAATTTATTCTTTCAAGCAACTGAAAAAGTTAAGAAAAAGATACAAATCCAACAGATGGGTAATTTCATTTAGTTCCATATGTAAGTTAGCCAGATATTCCAGTAATAATAATAATGTGCATTTACAGTATTTTTTCATATTCTAGCCTGCCATACAACTGGGGTGGGGTATTTGTATGACTTCTTTCCTCTTTATGTAAAATGCTTCATTTAGTACAACTCTGGAACATCTTAGAGCAAAGAAAAGGAGTACATTCTATGAAGGGGAAAAGAGGGAGTCAAGGGTAGGACAGAAGCTGAGATGTGCTAACAAGACTGCACTGAGCATTGCTCTGCCTTACCTGTCTCTAGGGACATTTTGCAGTGAGCACAGTTTTATAAATCTTACTAAATAAATGCATATCTGCACCTAGCAAATAAACCAGATACTGTGGTGAAGCCATATGATAAATGTGATTTTCAGTAAGAACTAGGAATTACAGATTGTCTTCTCCCAAACATCCCCTAGTGACCTGAGGACAGTATGACAAATGTGAGCATTTGGTGGAAGCACCAGACTCTGCACAGAGCACGGAGGTGCACATGGGTATAATTTATGTTGTGTTATTTATTCATGTCCTTATTTAGACTTTCCTGGCAGTTCTTTTCCATCTGGGGGCCTGTTTCCTTGATCACATTCCTTTATGCTTTCTTCATATTCTGTTTTGCTGCTCTTCTTTCCTGTGTTTTTTGGGTTGACTGTTGACCACCTTCTTCCTCAACTCCTTATTTTCTGAATTTCCTATAAAGTATAAGACAAAGCTTTCTGCAAGTGTTTTATGATCTTTACTATGCTTTTGGTAATAATCTCAACAGGGTAGCACTCTTTTTATTATCCTTTAAACATGCCTGGTGCTCCAGAGAATGATGATGTCATCTCCATTGTTAGGAATCCTAGAAGCAGAAAATATCAAGAATTGGAATCAGGCCCTAAGATATAATCAAATGTCTTCATTGTACATACAAGGGAATTGGTGACCAAGTTGAGACTAGAGCCTATCCTTGATTCCAAATCCATTCCTTTTGCTCCTTTACCACTTAATACATTATTATTATTATTAATAGGGGAAATGGTTGGTAGGTTTGAAAAAAGCATTTGGAGTCAAAACAATCTGGGGTTTGAGGTCTAGGTCCAATACTTATTAATTTTGTGACCCTGGAAAAGTAATTTTTCTCCCCTGATGTTCAGTTTCTTTATCTGTAAAATGGGGATGATGATGATGATGATAATAATAATAATAATAATAATAATAATAATAATGGCACTGCTTTGCCTCACAGAATTTTTATAAGAAAAGCAGTTTGTAAATTTTTAAAGTTCTATGCAAATGTGAGTTATTATCAAGAATCTAGAACAAAAAATATAAAGATAAAAAATGGCACCCTCCCTGCCATAACGAAAATTATGTTCTATTAGGACTGTGACATTTTTCACAAATAAATAGAGTTTGTGGTAGAATGGGATGATGACATAGAAAGATATTTAAAGTACCCTAGGAAAATTGAAGAGGGAGAAAATACCTTCAGTTAAAGGAAGCTTCTTCACAAAGGAAGTGGAAAAATGTACTGAGCCTTAATGATGCAGAAGTACCAGTCATGGGATACTCTGTGCCCCCCAGTTTGCCTGAAACATAGAGTACTCTGAAATTAGGTTTGAAAAATATGTTGGAGCTGCTTTTTAGAAGACCTTAAAATGCCAAGCTAAGGAGCTTATATATTCCACAAGAGGCAGTAGAGAATCACTGAAGGTTTCTAACTAGTGGAGTGACTTGGTCAGACCCATGGGAGGTGCTTTTGGCAGTTGTGCGAAGAAAATAATCAAGAGAGAAGAAAAATTGGAGGCAGGGAACCCTATTAAAGTACTGTGACAAGTTCTGAATAAATGTGGTATTAGTGTGGGAAGAGGGAAAGGAAGGGAATACGAGAAGTTTGAGGAAGTCAAACAGAAAGGAAACTTGATATACATTAGAAGATCTTCTAGGTCTTTAAATAATTTATGGGTACTTTTGCAGCACTTGAGCTATTCATGTTTTGGTCTTGGGTATTGCTCCATAACCAACTTTCTTCATTTCTCATCAGTATATTTTCTAGTTTAGATCTTTTAGTTACCTTTTGGATGTGGGTAATTACTCTGTAATATGATGTAGTTTACATATACTGTTTGACTCTATAATATACTTTGATTCTTCTAAGACTGGCATTTCATGATTTACAGACATATAGCATCACTAAGAGGTTTGTTTTAGAAACATGAGTAAAACATTAAAAACATTGTTTTGGGCTCACTTGGGAGTATGGACACTTTCTTATAACTCTTAAGTTTCTTCTATTTTGCTTTTGTACCCAACTTATTTCTCATCTCAACTATGTATCTAAGATATATTTACTAAGCTAGAATAAATCTTTTTTTTTTTTTGGCAAGGCAATGGGATTAAGTGACTTTCCCAGGATCACACAGCTAGATAATTATTAAATGTCTAAGGCCAGGTTTGACCCAAGGTCCTCCTGATTTCAGGGCTTGTGCTTTTTCTACTGTGCCACTTAACTGCCCCATAAGATAGAACAAATCGATGGAATTCTCATCTACTGCATGTCCTAATAGTCATAAACTGGACATTCATTAGGATTCCTTGAAATATTCTGGGCCTTGATGCAGTTAGCAAAGTGCCAGATTTAGGCAAATGATATGGGAGCAGCTAGTTCAATAAAGGTAAAGAGCTTAAACAAAAAAAGTGAAAACCTAGAGCAGAATACTGGGAAGCACTTGCATATTGGGCATTAGGAATAGAATTGAATCAGCGAATAAAGACTTGAGAAGAATATTATGAAATTCATTGGAAGAGAGCACAATTGCAAGTATCAAGGGGGTTGAAGAATAAGTGAGTGGTAAAATGGAGGCAGTGATCATTGCTCACTTTTTATAGGAGTTAAGAAGTAAAGGAGAGGAGAGATTTAGGATGAGAGCTGGAGAAATGGGCAGGGAGACAGGATTTTTTTTAAAGGATGAAGAAAATATGAATATGTTTATAAGCATCAAGGAAGGAACTAATTAGTAAGAGGAATTTGAACATGAGTAGAAGGACTACTCAGTGATACAAGCTCCTGAAGAATATGGGATCAAGATCTTTAACTCTCAGACAAAGAAAAGGAACACCTCTTCTTCTGTAGCAGAGGGGGAGAAAATGAATGAAGATGGAGTGAGGTTTGGAGGAAAGGTAATGAGAGAACTCATGATGGGTTGCCTCAGTATTGTCAGTCAAGTATAATTGAATGCCAGGTCAGGCTCCTTTGATTTTTTAAAAAATTAACTTTATTTATTTATTTGCACATTACTAAGATAGTCCTGTTGTAAGAATAAACATAACCCCCCCCCTCCACAAAAATAGGAAAATCTCATGAAAAGTAAAGAGAGGAAAAGAAAAAAAATTATATTTAAGTTTCTGTTCAGATACCATCAACTCTATCTCAGGCATGGATCACATTCTTTATCATAAGTCCATCAGAGAATTTGCTTCAGTATTTTTTCCCATAGTTGCTGCTGCTACATTTTATTTCCCTCCATCCATCCCCCCCCACTCTCATTCTATTCTCTCTCCCCTTTCACTTTGTCCCTCCTTAAAAGTGTGTCATGAAGCAGCCAAGTGTGCAACAGACAGAGCATCAACCCGGAGCCAGGAGGACCCGAACCCAAATCCCACTCCATACACCCAAGAACCATGCAGCCGTGTGGTCCCAGAAAGGCCACCCAACCCCACCACCTTGCAAAAAAACAAAAAAAAAGTTTAATATATCTGACCACACTCTCCCCTATCACCTACCACTCCTTGTGCAGCCCCCCCCCCCATTTCCTTTCTCCAATCCCCTTACTTTCCTTTTTCCTTTAGGGTAGGTTAGATTTCTATATGCTATTAAGTGTGTATGTTGTTTCCTTTCTAAGCTATTTCCAATGAGAATGAAGGTTCATTCATTCCCCCTCACCTTGCCCCACTTCCACTCTTTTGCAAAACCTTTTTCTTGACTCTTTTATGTGAAACATCTTAGCCCATTCTACCTCTCTTTTTCCTTTCTCCCAGTACATTTCTTTTTCACCCATTACATCTTTATAATATAGTATACTTTCATATTCAGGTCTCTTCTGTGCTTTGTCTATATATACTCCTTGTAACTTCTCTATTAATTGAGATGGCTCATTTGAGTTATCAGGATCATCTTCCGATGCAGGCAGTTCAGCATCATTGAATCACTTATAATTTGCCTTTCCTGACCACCCTCTCTATGTTTTGCCTGAGCCCTGTACTTGAAGATCAGAATTTCTGTTCAGCTCTGGTCATTTCAACAGGAAAAAATTGAAATTCCCCTATTTCACAATGTCCATCTTTTCCCCTGGAAGAGGATGTTCAGTTTTGCTGGGCAGTTGATTCTCAGTTGTAATCCAAGCTCTTTTGCTTTTCGGAGTATTATTTTCCAAGTCCTCTGAGCCCTTAATATAGACACTGCTAAGTCCTGTGTAATCCTGACTGAAGCATCATAATATTTGAATTGTTTCTTTCTGGCTGCTTGTAATATTTTTTCCTTGACTTGGGAATTCTGGAATTTAGCTATAATATTCCTGGGAGTTAATTTTTTGGGATCTCTTTCAGGAGGTGATTTGTGGATTCCCACAATTTCTATTTTATCCTCTCCTAAGTTATCAGGGTAATTGTCCTATAGAAATTATTTTTATTTTTAATTTTTTTAGGTTTTTTTTTTTTTTTGCAAGGCAAATGGGGTTAAGTGGTTTGCCCAAGGCCACACAGCTGGGTAATTATTAAGTGTCTGAGACCAGATTTGAACCCAGGTACTCCTGACTCCAAGGCCGGTGCTTTATCCACTACGCCACCTAGCCGCCCCTAGAAATTATTTTTAAATGAAATCAAGGCTCTTTTCCTGGTCTTGACTTTCAGGTAGCCCAATAATTTTTAAATTGTCTCTTCTGGATTTGTTTTCCAGGTCAATTGTTTTTCCAGTAAGATGTTTCACATTTTCTTCTAGTTTTTCATTCTTTTGGCTTTGTTTTATTTTTTCTTGATTCCTCACAAAGTCATCAGCTTCCCTGAACTTCATTCTACATCTGAAGGAGTTTTTTTCTTCAGAGAGCTTTCTTATCTCCTTTTCTATCTGGCCAGTTCTGCTTTTTAAGGTATTCTTCAGCTCATCAACCTTTTGGACTGCTTTTTCCATTTGACCTAAACTGGATTTTTTTTTTTTTAGCATGTTGTTTTCTTTGGAATTTTTTTGGTATCTCCTTGATCAAACTGCTGACCTTGTTTTCATGATTTTTCCTATATCACTCTCATTTGTCTTCCCATTTTTTCTTCTATTTCCCTTACTTAATTTTCAAGCTCTTTTTCGAATTCTTCCTTAGCCTGAGATCAATTCCTGTTTTTCATGGAGGCTTTGGATTCAGAAGCTTTGATTTTTGTTATCTTCTGAGTGTATATTTTGATACTCTATGGGACCAAAAGTAATCATCTATGCTCAGGTTCTTTTTTTTCTGTTTACTCATTTCCCCAACCTATGCCCTGGTTTTGAGGTGTTTCTCAAGCTTTTGAATGTTTTTGGGATACCCCCCCCATCCTTTAGTGTCTTATGAGAGGCTCTGACTGCTCTCTCTCCTGGCCTGTGCTTTGGTCTATGGATGAGCTCAAGCACATCCCTCTGCCCTGAAGCTATGAGGAAAGTTCCTGTTCTGTTATAGGGCTCAGACTGCAACCAGGGTCTGATTGTGGACAAAGCACCAGAGTCCTCTCTCAGGGATAGCAGAGAGACCTCCACTCTCTCCCCCCACCCTCTTAACTTTCATGGGCTGAGCACCCAGGAAGCAGCTGTGGGGTAGCTCCCTACGGGATGGCTCCATAGATCTGCTTCCATTTCTCAGACTGGGACTGTGCTCGCCTGAGCTCCATGCTCACTCTGGCAGAGTTTTCCCACTGATCTTCCAAGTTGTCCTTGGGTTGGGAGGTCTGTATCTCTGGGTTGGAAGTTCTGGAAACTACTTGTACTGCCATAAGCCTAGGTATCCTCAAGGACCCAGTCATCCCTTGGGCTATTCTTGGGTGACTGTAGCTCATTTGCTTTGGTGCAGTGGTGCAGTGTAACCCTGGCTGTGCTGCTGCCCTTGTGACCCTGGTGGAATAGAGCCTTCCCTTGGATCTTCCAAGTTATCATAGACTGGAAAATTGTTTCACTGGATCTTTCTATGGGTTCTGCCTCTCTAAAATTTGATTAGAGTCATAATTTTAAGGTTTTTAGAGTATTTTGGAAGAGAACTTCTGAGAATTCCTGCTTTCATGCCACCAATCCAGGACCCTTTGCTTTGCTCTGTGTAGCATCATAACAAGATCCTGTATCAGGGAAAGATAATCTGCATTAGAAAGTCCAACCTGAGAGTCTCCATTCATGCTGTGCTAACAAGGATAGAATATGAAAGAACTTATTAGTAAGAGGTAGTGGAATAATTCTGCTGCTTCCACAGTCAATCATTGCTTACTGTGCATCTGGAAAAGGTTTCTGAGTTAGTTTAAAAACTTAGCCCTTCCTGTCAGAGTACCTTGGACTGGGGAGAATCTCCAGCAGGAGGTTAAAATGTGTGTCAACTTTTCATAGGCTTAGCTTTATAGGAACTTTGCTGATTGCTGTATAAATTGTTTTTTTGTTGTTGTTTTGAGAATGTCCATAATGAACTGAAATGATTGGTCCATCTTATCTTCTCTCTAGTAGATGGAAGGCCTTGTACCATTCACTTTTTTTGTAACTGGGACCATGAAGTTGAAAGACAAGAGTAGTAGTGCTGGTACTAGGCAGATTTGAGGCACATATTTACTGTGCCAGTGTTGTTCTCTGCCTTTCACTTGTCTTTTGTGGCTTAGTCATGCCAGTTTGCTAATTGTCAAAGTTATTTGTGTTGAAACAAGTGTCACTCTCTTCCTGTTTAATCCTTCAGTGAGATTCTTAATACTTCAGCTTAGTTATCTCTATTTTTATGGAAACATCTGGTTGTTGCAAACACACAATGCTCCACTTCCTATTCCCTCAAGTGTTATTCTGCTAAATCATAAGAGGGAAAAAATAAAATGTCAATGGTCTAACTCTAATTAAGTCTTGAGCTATGGCTGTAATTACTGGTCTGGCAGCCCTTTGTGGGGTATAAGAGCTAAAAGAAGAAGGAGACCCAGAGGGATGAGGAAGAGGACTCCTTGCTAAGTTTTTCTTGGGGTCTTCTTCCAAATTACCCTTTCTGACCAGAGGAACTGTTACCATAACTCTTGGGGATATCTTAGCATGCCCCATCAACGGAATAGGGTTCTTCAAGAAGATGAAAACTGACTAAAAGCAGAAAGGGTGCTGGATATTCAGTCAGATGAATTAGGTTCAAATCCCAAGTCTGCTGCTTAATATGTGTTTGACTTTTGGCAAATCATTTTCAGTCAGTCAGTGTAAGCATGTCAGACACTGGGAATCTAAAGATAGGAAAGAAAACTTTGCTCAGAAGTAACTCACAGTCACAACAAACAAGGTGGAAAAACAAGATATCTACAGGATAAATAGGAAATAATGAGGGGGAAAACACTAGAATTAAGAAAACTTGAGAAAGGTTTTTTATGGAAGGTAGAATTTTAGCCAAAATTTAAAAGTAAGTCAAGGAAACCATCATTTAGTGATGAGAAGGAAGAGCATTCCATGTATGGAAAATAGCCAATGAAAATGCAAAGTTGCAGTGTCTTGTTTGAGGAACATCAAGGAGGCAACATTGACCTCAGTCACTTCATTTGTGAAATGAGGAGGCTGAGCTAAATAAATTATTACTAAGTTCTTGTCCAGTTCAATCGATCCACAAGTATTTATTATATTCTTTCCATATGCTACTGAGAAGCATTGAAGTGTGAAGGTGAGGTGAGAAGTATAGATAGCTGGATTTGAAATTAGGAAAGATGTAGGTCCAAGTCCCACCTCTGAAACATATTAGTGTCCTTCTTCAAGTCACTTAATCTTTCAGGACTTTGGTAACTCTCTAAGACTCTAAATAATTTAAAAGGCTTTATCAAGCAGTATACTAAGTACTAGGGGAATATAGTGAAAAAGGGGAAAAACATTTTCTATCCTCAAGAAACTTATATTCTAATAGAGACAACATTCATATAAATTCACATAAATATGAAATAGAGAGTAGAAGGAAAGTGGTTAGAAAAGCACTAGTAGCATTCCAATTATAGGAGATAGCCAGTGCATAATAATAGAGATGGGAGATTGAGGTTGTTACTATAAGGCTACATTGGCTCTGCCATAGAATGATTGGAGAAAGATGTATATGGTAAAAGATGGGAAATATGGGAAGGGGATCAGACTATGAAGAGATTTAATTGACATCTAGATTTATAGAAACTTTAGGGAGTCATTGGACTTACTTTGAGTGGAGGTGGGGTGAGATGTCATTATTAGATCTAGACTGAAGAAAATTATCTTGGCAGTTATATGGAGGATTTATTGGAATGGGGAGAGACGAGTATAGGAAGCTGTTGCAGTAGTCTAGGTGAGAATTATTGAGGGTCTGAAATAAGGTAGTATCTGTGTGAGTGGAGAAAAAGCAATACATCTAAGAGATGTTATGGAGAAAGAAATGAAAAGATTTGGCAACTGATTGGATAATGTGGGGTGAGTATGAATGAGAAATCAAGGATAAAACCAAGGTTGCAAACCTGGCTATAGCGACAGTAGTGATGCCTTTGACTGTAATAGGAAATTGGGGAAAGGGGAAGGGTTTTTTTTTTTTTGTTTGTTTTTTTAAATATTTTTTATTAAAGATATTATTTGTTTTACAATTTTCCCCCCAATCTTACTTCCCTCCCCCCACCCACCCCCATGGAAAGCAATCTGTCAGTCTTTACTTTGTTTCCAAGTTGTACATTGATCCAAATTCAGTGTGATGAGAGAGAAATCATATCCTTAAGGAAGAGACAAGAAGTCTAAGAGGTAACAAGATCAGACAATAAGATATCTGGTTTTTTTCCTAAATTAAAGGGAATAGTCCTTGAACTTTGTTCAAAGTCCACAGCTCTTTATCTGGATACAGATGGCACTCCCCTTTACAGACAGCCCAAAATTGTTCCCGATTGTTGCACTGATGGAATGAGCGAGTCCTTCGGGGTTGAACATCACCCCCATGTTGCTGTTAGGGTATATGTCCGGGGTCTTCTTCCCCGGACCCCCGAGTGAGCTCCTCAGTGGGCACTGCTTCAGGCGTCCCTGGTATTTCCCTCCCCCGGGGATCAGCGAGGAGGGACTCAGGCAGACACGTCTTCAGGAGGCATATGTTTTATTAGGTGCAGAGGGATCCCCTGAATAGCTCAGGGTGATGGCTAATATAGGGAGTTCGTTCTGGGCTGCCACCCCGATCCACCCCGAGGGCAGAACCTACCACCCGATTGGAGCAAGCGACACAGGCCAACCAGGTGAAGCCACTGCTCCCCTTAAGGAACCGTGTCTTCTTTGGATTGGCCTGACCTCACTCTCAGGGAGGTTCTATCCACTCAGGCGGTCAGGGCCGACCCCCCAACAGGTATACAGTGTTTTTCTGGTTCTGCTCATCTCACTCAGCATCAATTCATGCAAATCGCTCCAGGCTTCCCTGAAATCCCATCCCTCCTGGTTTCTAATAGAACAATAGTGTTCCATGACATACATATACCACAGTTTGCTAAGCCATTCCCCAATTGAAGACATTTACTTAATTTCCAATTCTTTGCCACTACAAACAGGGCTGCTATAAATATTTTTGTACAAATGATGTTTTTACCCTTTTTCATCATCTCTTCAGACCAAGTAGTGGTATTGCTGGGTCAAAGGATATGTACATTTTTGTTGCCCTTTGGGCATAGTTCCAAATTTCTCTCCAGAAAGGTTGGATGAGTTCACAGCTCCACCAACAGTGTAATAGTATCCCAGATTTCCCACAACCTTTCCAATTTACTACATTTCTTTTGATCTTGGTTACAGTGGTTTTATCTGTGCAAAAGCTTTTTAATTTAAGGTAATCGAAATCATCTAGTTGGTTTTTGGTGATCTTCTCCAACTCTTCCTTAGTCATAAACTGCTCCCCTTTATATAGATCTGACAGGTAAACTAGTCCTTGATCTTCCAATTTTCTTATAGTATTGTTTTTTTATGTCTAAGTCCTGTAACCATTTGGATCTTATCTTGGTAAAGGGTGTAAGGTATTGGGTCTAATCTAAGTTTCTTCCATACTAACTTCCATTTTTCCCAGCAGTTTTTATCAAAGAGAGAGTTTTTATCCCAATAGTTAGACTCTTTGGGTTTATCAAACAGCAGATTACTATAATCATTTCATGCTGTTGCTCCTAGTCCATTCCACTGGTCCACCATTCTATATCTTAGCCAGTACGAAACAGTTTTGATGACTGATGCTTTATAATATAATTTTAGATCAGGTAGGGCTAAGCACCTCCTTTTGCACTTTTTTTCATTAAGCTCCTAGAAATTCTTGACTTTTTATTTCTCCATATGAATTTACTTACAATTTTTTCTAACTCATTAAAGTAATTTTTTGGAATTTTGATTGGTAGGGCACTAAACAGGTAGTTTAGTTTTGGTAGAATTGTCATTTTTATTATATTAGCTCTAGCTATCCATGAGCAGTTGATATTTGCCCAGTTATTTAAATCTGATTTAATTTGTGTGAGATGTGTTTTATAATTGTTTTCAAAAAGTTTCTGAGTCTGTCTTGGCAAATAGACTCCCAGGTATTTTATATTGTCTGAGGTTACTTTGAATGGGATTTCTCTTTCTAGCTCTTCCTGCTGTATTTTGTTAGACATATATAGAAAAGTTGAGGATTTATGAGGGTTTATTTTATAACCTGCAACTTTGCTAAAATTGCTAATTGTTTCCAGTAGTTTTTTAGATGATTTCTTGGGATTCTCTAGGTAGACCTTCATGTCATCTGCAAAGAGTGGGAGGTTTGTCTCTTCCTTCCCAATTCTAATTCCTTCAATTTCTTTTTCTTCTCTAGTTGCTGAAGCTAACATTTCTAATACAATATTGAATAGTAGTGGTGATAATGGGCATCCTTGTTTCACCCCTGATCTTATTGGGAATGCCTCTAGCCATTCCCCATTGAATATAATGCTTGTTGGTTTCAGATAGATACTGCTAATTATTCTAAACAGTCCATCTATTCCTACACCGTTTTTAGTAGGAATGGATGCTGTATTTTGTCAAAAACTTTTTCAGCATCTATTGATATGATCATATAATTTCTGATAGGTTTGTCATTGATATAATTTAGTATACTAACAGTTTTCCTAATATTGAACCAACCCTGCATTCCTGGGATAAATCCTACTTGATCATTATCCTAGTGATAACTTGTAATCATTTTGCTAAGATTTTATTTAAGATTTTTGTGTCTGTATTCATTAGGGAGATAGGTCTATAATTTTCTTTCTCTGTTTTAACTCTTCCTGGTTTAGGTAACAGCACCATATTGGTTTCATAGAAAGAGTTAGGCAGTTCCATCTTTCCCTATTTTTCCAAAGAGTTTATGTAAAATTGGAATCAGTTGTTCCTTAAATGTTTGGTAGGATTCACCTGTGAATCCATCAGGCCCTGGAGATTTTTTTCTTGGGGAGTTCAGTGATGGTTTGTTGAATTTCTTTTTCTGAGATAGGGTTGTTTAGATATTTAATCTCTTCTTCATTTAACCTGGGCAACTTATATTTTTGTAAATATTCATCCATTTCACTTAGATTATCAAATTTATTGGCATAGAGTTGGGCAAAATAATTTCGAATTATTACTTTAATTTCCTCATTGGTTGGTGAGTTCACCTTTTTCATTTATGATACTAACAATTTGATTTTCTTCTTTCCTTTTTTTAATCAAATTGACCAGGGGTTTATCAATTTTATTGGTTTTTTCATAATACCAACTTTTGGCTTTATTATTTCAGTAGTTTTTTTTTGCTTTTGATTTTATTAATTTCTCCTTTAATTTTTATAATTTCTTATTTGGTGTTTAATTGGAGATTTTTAATTTGTACTTTCTCTAACTTTTTTAGTTGTATGTTTAGTTCATTGATTTCCTCTTCAATTTATTCATGTAAGCATTTAAAGCTATAAATATATCCCCTGAGAGCTGTTTTGAGTGAATCCCATAGGTTTTGGTATGTTGTTTCATTATTATCATCATTATCTAGGATAAAATGGTTAATTCTTTCTATAATTTGTTTTTTGGTCCTCTCATTCTTTAAAATGAGGTTATTCAGTTTCCAATTGGTTCTGGGTCTGTATCTCCTTGGCCCAATATTGCATATGACTTTTATTGCATTGTGATCTGAGAAAGATGTATTCAGTATTTCTGCCTTTCTCCAGTTGATCATTAGGTTTTTATGTCCTAGTACATGGTCAATTTTTTATAAGTTCCATGTACTGCAGAGAAAAAGGTATATTCCTTTCTATCCTCATTCAGTTTCCTCCATAAGTCTACCATATCTAGTTTTTCTAACAATTTGTTTACCTCCTTCTTTCTTGTTTATTTTATGATTCTATTTATTTAGATCTGAGAGTGGGAGGTTGAGTTCTCCCACTAGTAGAGTTTTGCTGTCTATGTCTTCCTGTAGTTCTTTCAGCTTCTCCTCTAAGAATTTGGATGCTGTCCCATTGGGTGCATATATATTCAATATTGAAATAGCTTTATTGTCTAGCATACCTTTTAAGGAGGATAAACTTTCCTTCCTTATCTCTTTTAATGCTATCTATTTTTTCTGCTTCTTTGTCTGAGATAAGGATTGCTACCCCTGCTTTTTTTGCTTCAGCTGAAGCAAAATATATTTTGCTCCAACCTTTTACCTTTACTCTATATGTATCTCTCTGCTTCAGATGAGTTTCTTGTAAGCAGCATATTGTCAGATTCTGGTTTTTAATCCACTTTGCTATTTGCTTACGTTTTAAGGGACAGTTCATCCCATTCACATTCAAGATTATCATTACTAATTCTTTATTGCCCTCCATACTTTCTTCCCTCTGTTTGTATTTTTCCCCTTCCCCCCCTTTATCTGTATTCCCCAGTATTTTGTTTCTGAATACCACCCCCTTCAGTGTTTGCCTTCCTATATCACCCCTCCCCTTTCTTTCCCCTTTCTTTCTTTCCCTTTTCCTTTCCCTTCCTTTTGTTAGTTCCCTTCCCCCCTCACCCTCCCTTTCTCTGTCCCCCCTCCCCTTTTCCTGTTTTAATCCTTGAAAGGTTAGATGTTTTTTAAGTTAACTAAGTATGTGTAAATAGACTTTAAGCCAAGTCTGAAGAGAAGAAGATTCAGGTGTTTCTCATCTCCTCCCTTCTTCCCCTCTTTTACCATAGGCATTTTGTACCTCTTAGTGTAATGAGATTTATCTCCATTCAATGCCCTCCCTCCTCCTGTCTCCTTCCTGTCCCCCTTTTTAACGAGGTAGTGTTTATTAGATCATTCTATCTGAGTCATAGAGAATTATGAGTATCTGTCACTTATAGCTAACTACATTCTGTCTAATAGAGTTAAAATTCTTGAGAGTTATTAGAGTCTTTCTCCCAAGTGGGGTTAAAGCCAGTTATATCACATTGGATAGCAGTCTCATGGATGGGTCCATGAATGTCCATCACTTCTGGCTAGGTATATTCTCTCTGTTAGAGTTACAGTTCTCAAGATTTATGAGAATCTTTTTCCCCAATGCTGGAATATAGCCAGTTTCAATTTATTGGATAGCAGATTTTTTTTTACCACCCTTTTTTGTTTATAAGTTCCATGTACTGCAGAGAAAAAGGTATATTCCTTTCTATCCCCATTCTCTTGAACCTCCTGTTTGATGTCCAGATTTTCTATTTAGATCTGGTCTTTTCATCAGGAATTTTTGGAATTCTTTCATGTTGTTAATTGTACCTCTTTTTCCCTGGAAGAGAAGGTTCAGCTTTGTGGGATAGTGGATTCTTGGCTGCATTCCAAGCTCCCTTGCTCTTCAAAATATCTTGTTCCAGGCCCTTCCATCCCTTAATGTTGATACAGCCAGGTCCTATGTAATCCTTACTGTGGCTCCTTGATATTTAAATTGTTTCTTTCTGGCTGCTTGCAGGATTTTCTCTTTTATCTGATAGTTTTGGAATTTGGCCACAACATTCCTTGGTATTTTCATTTTAGGATCTTTTTCTGGAGGGGATCAATGTATTCTTTCAATAACTACTTTGCCCTCTGGTTCCATGATATCAGGACAGTTTTCCATCACTAGATCCTGTAATATTAGGTCCAGGCTTTTTTTCTCTTCAATGTTTTCAGGAAGTCCAATAATTTTCAGGTTGCCTCTCCTCGACCTATTCTCGAGGTCAGTGGTTTTGCTGATGAGGTATTTTACATTTCCTTCTATTTTTTCTACTTTTTGGTTTTGTTTAACTGGCTCTGCTGCCTCATGGAATCATTAGTTTCTGCAGACTCCATCCTTTTTTTTTAGAGAGGAGTTTTCTCATAGGTCCTTGGGGGGGGGGGTTTACAAGGCAAACGGGGTTAAGTGGCTTGCCCAAGGCCACACAGCTAGGTAATTATTAAGTGTTCCAGGGCCGGTGTCTTATCCACTATGCCACCTAGCCGCCCCTAGAGAGGATTTTTCTTCATTAACCTTTTTGCAACTCCTTTTCCAATTGGTCCATTCTACTTTTGAAAGAGCTTTCCATTTGACCAATTGAGGTTTTGAGAGAATTATTTTCTTTTTTACATTTGCCCAATTGAGGATCTGAGAGAATTATTCTCATTTTGTATTTGTCCAGTTGATGATCTGAGAGATTTATTCTCGTATTTGTCCAATTGTATTTTTTAAGGATTTGTTTTCTTGTTACAAGGTATTGTCTCTCCTAAATTTTCCAGTTGATTTTTAAACTCCTTCCTTATTTCTTCAAGGAAGTCTTTCTGTGTTGAAGACCAGGTCGTATCCTCCTCAGAGGTTCTAGGTCTCTCTGAGTTAGGGTCTTTCCCTTCCAAGAATTTTTCTATGGATCCACCTTTCCGCTGACCCATCTTCATTTTGCTAAGACCTTGAGTTGGGGAGGGGCTGGTTCACAAGGGCTTGGGATCAATAGAGGATCGTGCACTGGGACTCTCCAAGGGGAAGTTTTAAAGAGGAAATAACAAGATCTGTTTTGGACACAGTGAATTTGAAGACATCCAATTTGAAATATCCAAAAAGCACTTTTTGATGCATGATTATAGCTCAAGACAGAGAGAGACTACAGCTAGCTCTTAATGTAAATGCCTTTTCTCTGTGATTATCTCCAATTTATTCTGAATATATCTTGTTTATAAGTAGTTGTTTGCATGTTGTCTCCCTCATTAAAACTGTGATCTCCTTGTTAACTTGACTGTATATCAAATTAAGTCAAAAAGTGTTGACTGATTCAAGCACTCTGCAAAGCTCTGGGGATGAAGAGAAACCAAGTAACAATCCCTACTCTCAAGGAGCTCGTAATCTAATGAGGGAGACAGCATATCAACAACTTTGTATGTACTCAATATATACAGCATAAATTGGATTTAATATCAGAAGGAAGGCATTAAAATTAAGGAGGACTAAGAAAAGCTTCTTAAGAAGGTAGGACTTTTAAAGGAAGCCTTTCAATTCAGGAGCCATATTAGTCATTTTCTACAAGAAGACTTGAATAAAAGAAAAAAGTGAAAGAAAATGAAAAATAGTATGCTTGTTTGTTTTCAAATATCATTTCTTTCTTTTTTTAAAATTTTATTTACTTAAGGCAGTGGGATTAAGTGATTTACCAAAAGTCACACAGCTAGGTAATTATTAAGTGTCTGCAACTGGATTTGAACTCAGGTACTCCTGACTTCAGGGCCAGTGCTCTATCCACTGCTCCACCTAGCTGCCCCTGTCTTCTACTTTCTATGAGCCAGTGACCCAGGCCTGCCAGTATGTCTCAAACAGAATGCTGCTCTATCTACTGCCTTACCTAGCTGCCCCTATCAGTTCTTTCTTTGAAGGCAGAGAATATGTTATATCATTAGTTCTTTGGGATTGTCTTGGATCATTGTATTGCTGAGAATAGCTAAGTCATTTACAATTCTTTATCAAACAATATAGCTATTACTTTGTACAATATTTTCCTAGATCTGTTCACTTCACTGTTCATTAGTTCATGTAAACCTTTCCAAGTTTTTCTGAAATCATTCTGCTTGTGACTTCTTACAGCACAATAATATTCCACTACAGTCATAAACCATAACTTCTTTAACCATTTCCCAGTTGTTGGGCATCCCTTTGATTTCCAATTCTTAGCCACCACAAGAAAAGCTGCTATGAATATTTTTGTAAAATAGGTTCTTTTTGGATGTATTATAGGCTTTAAATTCAAAACAAACAATTTTTTAAATTTAATTTTAATTTATTTATTTTTATTAAGGATTTTGAGTTTTACAATTTTTCCCCCCAATCTTACTTCCTTCCCCTCCCCACAGAAACCAATCTGTCAGTCTTTACTTTGTTTCTTTGTTGTACATTGATCCAAATTGAAATCATATACTTAAGGAAGAAACAAAAAGTATAAGAGATAACAATATCAGACAATAAAATATTTGATTTTTTTTCCTAAATTAAAGGGAATAGTCCCTGAACTTTGTTCAAACTCCATGGCTCTTTATCTGGATACAGATGGTATTCTCCATTGCAGACAGCCCAAAATTGTCTCTGATTGTTGTACTGATGGAACCCATCAAGGGAAAACAAAAAAATTTTGTTTTGAAGGGGATTAGGGAGCCAGTAGATTTTATTGTATGGGGAGTTGACATGATCATACCTGCACTTTAGGAAGGTCAATTTGATGACTTAATGGAGAATGAACTTAAGTGGAGAGAAACTTGAAGAAAGAAGAGTAACAGAAAACTAGTTCAGACTTTAAGTGATAATAGTCTGGTTCACAATAGTGGCAAAGAGGAAATAAAGGGGCATATTCAAGAGGTGTAACAAGGTAGTTATGATAGGACTTGTCAACTGATAGAATTGTGGGGAGTGAGGAGTGGAAGACCCCCAAGTTTCAAGCCTGTGATTATGGGAAAATGGTACTACTGTTGATAGCAATTAGGAAGAAGAGGATTTGAGGGGGCAAGTTCAGTTTTGACTATGTTGAGCTTAAGATAAATCTTGGAGGGTGGCTAGGTGGCAAGTGGATAGAGCACTGACCTTGGAGTCAGAAGTACCTGAGTTCAAATCAGGCCTCAGACACTTAATAATTACCTAGCCATGTGGCCTTAGGCAAGCCACTGAACTCCATTTGCCTTGCAAAAAAAACCTAAAAAAAAAAGATATATCTTGGAAATCAGGAATCATTTGCATAATGATGATAGTGATCTTATCATCCCCCATGCATTCAACTAAGTGAGATAGAGAGGAAAAGAGAAAAGATTTGGGATGGAGCTTGGGGGGAACAACCTTAGTATGCATGCTATAAATATAAGTTTATGATCCTATCAGAGTCATAAAATAAAACAATAGTTAAAGGACTTCTTTCTGATTTCTATCTAAAGACCATATTTTCAATATAGCTTACATTGAAGGACTTATTGAATCCCTTTTAAGTTAATATCTTAAAACCTTTCACTTAAGTAGCATTTTATTTACACCTATTTTATAATTTCTTAAAATGGGAGAAGTGGTATTACTAGGAATTACTAGTGTATTGTTAGAAAAACATTCCTAAAGTAGAATTTTTCTCCCCATATTTAATTTCCTCAAGGTATATAGTTTTCAATGACCAAACTAAATGCTAAACTGAAGTTTCATTTTTTGGCAAATTTTTTCAAATATTATTGGTTTGTATGTACTCAATATATACAGCATAAATTGGATTTAATATCAGAAGGAAGGCATTAAAAAAATGCTCGGTGGCGCAGTGGCTCTGGATTCAGGAGGACCCGAGTTCCAATTTTGTCTCAAACACTTAATAATTACCTAGCTGTGTAACCTTGGGCAAGTCACTTAACCTCATTGCCTTATAAAAAGAAAAAATAAAACAAATATTATTGGTTAGACTTGATGGTGAAGGTTTATGGTTATGATTTGTTTAATTCTCTAATTGAGCAAGACTGACAAATTTGTCTTTGCCCTCCTTCCTTAGTCTTAGCCTTTAAATTCCTAAATCAGCCTCTGTTCTTCATTTTTCTTTTCTGAATGACTTAGGTTTGTGAGTACATACCCCTTTAGAAAAAGGTAGTAGTTAGTTAATCCTTGTCAATGACTTGCAGGGTTCTTACCAAGTCTTTGAAGGCGGTTGTGTTTGTAGGGAAGGGGACCGGGAAGTCAGTTACATAAAACCTCTCTGTCCCTTCTGACTGACAGCCACAGGGGTTGTTGTGGGTCCTTCTGCCCTTGAATTTGAAAAAAATGTCTTCCCTCTCCTTTCCTGGGCATTTTTCTGGGCTTCACATTTACTACTGCACCTGCATGTCTTTGGTTGTGTTGCAATTAAAAGTCAGTGTTTAGTGAGCTGAGTGATCTTTCTCCAAATACCTCAGATGAAAACCCTTTTTGTTCCCTTCAGAATTCATTTTCTTGGCTTTATTTCAGCTGAAGATCCTTTTTTTGTATAGTGTGATGTTGATCAAAGGAGGAGTCTGGGGTGGGGGTGGGGGTATTGATCGGGGCCCAGCCTCCCCTTCCTTGGCTCCTGTGGCATATGAGGTCAGGTTGTTGTATGAGTTATGCTTTATCAGTAATGACCTTTCTCATGTTAATCAGACCCTGCTGATCTCCCATTACAGGGAATGAAAAGCATTACATGGATTAAAACAAGGCACCAAATGAGACTGGAATAATATTCCCTCCCAAAGACTGCTGTATTCACTCTTCCATAATCTCTTAAAACAACCTCCAGAAATGAAAATCTAAACTCATCCCTGGGGCTTCATCATCTCTTCTCCTTTCGCCTACTCTATGTTGCATGCTGCCAATTTTTTGCAGTGGGCTTAGGAAGCTGTAGCAGAATAAAGGATTCTTGAGTTTGGGAGCTCAGATCTTTGTAATAGAAACATTTGTAGTCAAAAGACTGTGATTTTAGGTGTTACAGAAGAATGAGTTCAGCATATAAAATCATTAAGGATCTCAGCCTGAAATTGTGTTGTAAGCCTTTTAGATGAGTAAACAACAACAGCAACAATAGTTAACATTTATGTTCTGTTTACCATTTACCCAGCATTGTGCTAAATGCTTTACAATAATTATCTCTTTGGATCCTTATAATAACTGTGGGAGGTAGGTGCTATTATGATTGCTGTTGAAGCAATATGTTGAAGAAACTGATTTGCCTAGGGGTCATACAGCTAGGTAAATGTTTGAGGCCAGGTTTGAACTCTGATCTTAACACTCTATCCCAGCACTCTATCCATTATGCCACCTAGCTGTCCACAGTTTTTTAATATTTTTGTGATAGAACTTCTTAGCTAGTCTGGGCTAGATTCAAGGCATGTTCGTTTAAGACAGAAAGAAAGTCTTTCTGTTTTCCCAACATGTTATGTGCCTTTTTTTTTTTCTTTTTGGGTTTATCTCCACCTCTACTCCTCCTACTTCTTTTTCTTTTGGATTCATTTGTGAATAAGGTTAGCCAACTCTGGAGTCCTTATTTTTGACTATTTCTGATCCACTTCTTCATGAGAATACAGGCATATTAATTAAATTCAACAATTATTTCTTAAATCCTTGCTATTTATAAGACACTAAAATAGGTATTGGTGACACAAAAATAGCCCCTTCCCTCAAGGAGCTTATTTTCACTTGGAGGTAGAGTGTTGAGTAAATTTAGGAATAAAGTTGCATGGATATAATATGCAAGTTATTTAACTTCTCTTAGTCTGAACTTGTTCCTCTAAAACAGTGAGGGGTTTGAGTTAGATAACCTTTGTGGTTCCTTCCAGCTTTAGATCCAAAATTCCATAATTTATATGCACAAATAAGTTATTTGCAGAAAGATAGTATATTTTTTTAATTTATTTTTTTCTCATTTTGTACAAATTTTTTTTTACATTAATAAAATATTCTTGTTTACAAGTAAACAAAATACCCCTCCTCCTCCCCCATGAATATAAATAGACTTGTTTGGGCCAAAAAAGTAAAGGGGAGAGGAAAAAAATTAAAATAAAAAAAAATAATAGTACTAATTGTAGGTATGGCCAGGTGGCGCAATGGACGAAGCAACAGCCCTGGAGCCACGAGCACCTGAGTCCACATCCAGCCTCGTAAACCCAACGATCACCCAGCCCTGTGACATGCAAGCCACCCGATCCCCACTGCCCTGCAAAAAACAAAAAAAAAAAAAGAAAGAAAGAAAAAAAAGACCCAAAATAAAATAAAATAGTAATAATAGTAGGGGTGGCTGGATGACAGACAGAGCATTGGCCCTTGGGCCAGGAGCACCTGAGTCCAAATCCGGCCCCAGACACCCAAAGATCACCCCACTATGTGGCCCCAGGCAGGCCATCCAGCCCTACTTGCCCTGCACCCTCCCCCAAATAATCATAACAAAAAATGTGCTTGAGTATTTGTTCCAACACCAACAGCTCTGTCATGGGTGGATCTCATTCTTTATGATAAGTCCATCACAAAAGTTATTTCCATATTTTTCCACCGTTGCCATTGCTGATCGCAACTCCCTCCTTTCTTATTTCTCCACTACCATGTACTCTATTTTCTCTCTCCTTTCACTATGACTCTGCTGTAGGGCAGCTAAGTGGTGCAGCAGACAGATCCCTGGTCCCGGGGCCAAGAAGCCCTGAGCCCCAGACCACCCCTTAGGCCCAGAATCCACCTGGCCCTGTGGTCCTGGGCAGGCCTTCCATTCCCAGCCCCTTGCAAGAAGAAAGAAAACGTGTTATATCTGGCCACTATCCCCCCATGGTCCATCCTCTCCTCCTTTATTCACATCCCCACCCCTTCCCCCTGCTCCCCCCTCCTTCTTACTCCAGATGTCTATACCCCATTGAGTATATTTGCTGTTTCCTCTCCTAGCCATCTCTGATGAGATCAAAGTTTCCCTCATTCCCCCTTGCCTCCCCCCTTCCATATCATTGCAATAGCTCATTGTAATAAAAAAAAATCTTATGTGAAATATCTTGGACTATTCCCCCCTCTCCTTTTTCTTTCTCCCATTCCATTTCCCTTTTTTTCCTATTGACTCCATTTTTACACCATATTTTATCTTCGAATTGAGCTTTCTCCTGTGCTTCAACTATAAAAGCTCTCTCTACCTGCTCTATTAACTGAGAAGGTTCATATGAGTATTATCAGTGTCATTTTTCTATGCAGGAATACATGCAGTTCATCCTCATTAAGTCCCTCATATTTCCCCCCCTCTTCTCCAATCTCCATGCTTCACCTGCGTCCTGTATCTGAAGATCAAACCTGTTCAGCTCTGGCCATTCCAAAAGGAACCTTTGAAATTCCCCTGGTTCATTGAAAGTCCATCTTTTTCCCTGGAAGAGGACATTCAGCCTTGCTGGGTAGTTGATTCTTGACTGCATTCTAAGCTCTTTTGCTTTCTGGTATATTATATTCCAAGCCCTATGAGCTTCCAATGTAGCTGCTGCTAAGTCCTGTGCGATCCTGACTGCAGCTCCACGATATTTGAAGTGTGTCCTTCTGGCTGCTTGTAATATTTTCTCTTTGACTTGGGAGTTCTGGAACTTGGCTATAATATTCCTGGGGGTTGGTTTTTTGGGATCTCTTTCTCAGGGGGATCAGTGGATTCTCTCCATTTCTATTTTGCCCTCTGCTTCTAGAATATCAGGGCAATTTTCCTGTAATAATTCTTTGAAAATGATGTCAAGGCTCTTTTCCTGATCATGACTTTCAAGTATTCCAATAATTTTTAAATTATCTTTCCTAAGTCTGTTTTCCATATCAGTTGTTTTTTCAATGAGATATTTCACATTTTCTTCTAATTTTTCATTTTTTTGGTTTTGAAGTATTGATTCCTGATTTCTAGTAAATTCATCAATCTCCCTGAATTCTATTCTTTGTCTGAAGGATTTGTTCTCCTCAGAGAGTTTTCTTATCTCTTTTTCCATCTGGCCAATTTTGCTTTTTAAAGCATTCTTCTCCTCAATAACTTTTTGAACTGTTTTGTCCATTTGACCTAAGCTGGTTTTTAGCATGCTATTTTCTTCAGCATTTTTTTTCTGGATTTCCTTGACTAAGCTGCTGACTTCATTTTCATGTTTTTCCTGCATCTCTCTCCTTTCTTTTCCCAGTTTTTCTTCCAACTCCCTCATTTGATTTTCAAAGTCTTTTTTGAGCTCTGTCATAGCCTGAGCCCAATTTCTGTTTTTCTTGGAGTCTTTAGATGCAGGAGCTTGTGCTTCCTCATCTTCAGACTGAGTGTTTTGATCCTTCTTGGGCTCATATGCAAAATATTTCTCAATGGTGTTTCTCTTATTTCTCTGCTTGCTCATTTTCCCAGCCTGGGCCTGGTTTTGGGGTGCTTCCTGAGCTTTTGGGACACTCCCACAAGGGTCTCAGTGTGTAAGGCTCTGTCCTCCCTCCTGGTTTGTGAATGACCATAAGCACCCTCCTCTGCCAAGGGGCTGATGTGGGGGGGGGGGGCTGCTGTTCTATGGGGGGGCCTAGACTGTGGTCAGGATCTGAATGTGTTCAGAGCCCCAGAGTCCTGTTTCAGGGGCAGAGGACAGAGCTCTGCAGTCTCTCTTCACTCCCCTCCCTCAGCTCAATGGGCTCATGCCCTGGGGCCTCCTGCTTAACAGCTCCACCTGCTTCTGTTTCCTGGATCAGGGCTGGGGAAAGACTATGCTGCTTGCTGTGTGCCCTGAGGGCTGGGCTCCAAGTGCTGGCTCTGGCAGAGGTCCCCCGCTGTTCCCCCTCTTTGTGCCCGGTGCTCCTTGGGGTGCAGCTCAGGAGACTACACCACTGCTGTGAGCTGAGACCCCCAGCGCCCTAGGGCTGCCTCCTGGAGGCTGAGGTTCTTTGGCTTTTGTGGGCCACCCCTCTGGCGGGCCGCCTCTCCGACCCCGGGGAGCAGAGCCTTTCTGCTCTTTTCCAGGTTACCTTGAGTAGGAGAACTGCCTCACTGGGTCCCTTTGTGGGTTCTGTCTCTAGAAAGTTTAGTTAGAGTCCTTAGCTGATGAATTTTATCAGAGAGCTCCTAAGACTGGATCCCTTCTTGTCGCCATCTTGGCTCCGCCCCAAGATAGTGTATTAATAGAATGGAGGATCAAGGAAAATTTTATTGAAGCAGTGGCATCTGAATTGAGCCTTGAAGGAAGAAAGTGTACTGAGAAGTAGAGATAAGAAGGGGATGGAAGACTGAGTATGAAAATGCTTGGAAATAAGAGGTGGAATGTCAGGTTCAAGGGTAGCTATTAGTTCTCTAGATGGAATATAAAATGCATAAAGTAGAATAATGTGAAATAGGTTGGAGAGATAATTTGGAGCCAGGTTGTTGAGGAGTTTCATCTTAGAAAAATAGGCAGCCACTTAAAGTTTTAAGTTTTGAAAAAAATATTTTTGGAGCTGTTTGAAGAATGAATTGGAGGACAGTGACTGGAGACAGGAAAACTTTATGAATACATTTCAGTTCTCTAGTCTGGAAGTGATGGCAATCTTAAAGATGTCTGGAAATGGGGAGAGGGGACATAAAAGCAGTATAGAAGTATACTGAGAAGATATGAACTGATAGTCTTTATTAGAAGGAGAAAGTAATAGGGGGAAGAATGTGGAATAATTTGAAGATTTCCAGTCTAAGTTACTGAAAGGATCATGCTACTTTCAACCATCATAATAACCATCTTAGCTTTGGATAGACTCAGAAAGTTATTCCTAGAGAACTAGAATTGTAAATCTAGATTTCAAAGAGAGCTTTGGATAGGTGAAAAAAATTTGGGAATTTTTTGCACAAAGCTTGGAAAAAAAGATTAGATTGGTTCATTTCTTCTAGGAATTCAAGGTGACCTTTGTTGGACTAATTGAAGGGAAAGCTATGTCTTAGTGCTTTCTCCTACCTACTCTTTGCTGCTTTATAAGAGTCAATGAGATTGGCCAGAGAGAGTATAGGGAAAACAGAACTTGCTAGGTTTGCAAAAGAAAATTTGACTTAACACCATCTTAAGTGATAAAAAAGATGAGAGATAGAGAAGGAATTAGTTCCAGAAGAAAGAGAAGAACTATGAGTTTGGTGTCTTAGAAGCCAAGGAAGTAATCAATATTGTAAAATGATGCAGAGGACCAAGTATTAGGAGACTGAAAAAAGTTTTCTAGGTATCTCCTCATTTTGCAGATGGAAACTGTTATACAAAGAAGAGAAAATGACTAGTCCAAATTAGTGAAGGTTGAACTTGACCCAGGTTTTCTGATTCCTAGTCCAATACTGTTTTTATTATCTACTATAATAGACTGTCTCAGTCACTCAAAGTTAGAAGGGATCTCAGAGATCAAATAAGAGAACATATGTAAAAGCACTTACCACACTGCCTGACTCATTAGTAGGTATTATATAAATGCTTTTATTCCCTTCCCTCTTTTCCCTTAAAAAGAGACAAATCCAGGGGGTGGGTAGGAGGTGCAGTGGATAGAACACTGGCCCTGGAGTCAGGAGTACCTGAGTTCAAATCCAGGCTCAGACACTTAATAATTTACCTAGTTGTGTGACCTTGAGCAAGTAACTTAACCCCATTGCCTTTCAAAAAAGAAAGAAAGAAAGAAAGAAAGAAAGAAAGAAAGAACATATCCAAACTAAAGCAAAACTCCCATCTTGAAACCATTTGCTTCAAGAACTCCAATAAATGGGAGCCCACTGCTCTGATCACACAAATAGTTAAGAAGTATTTCTTTACATCAAGTTAAAACATGACTGAAATTCTACCTATTGCTCCTAGTTGTGTTTTCTTCAAATCCTTGAAAACAGTTATCATCTCATTTCCTGGTCTCATACTCCATCTTCTCTAACTGTTCTTCAGGCTAGCTCTAGTTTCTTTTTTTTTTTTTTTTTAGGTTTTTGCAAGGCAACCAGGGTTAAGTGGCTTGCCCAAGGCCACACAGCTAGGTAATTAATTATTAAGTGTCTGAGACTGGATTTGAACCCAGGTACTCCTGACTCCAGGGCCGGTGCTTTATCCACTGCACCACCTAACCGCCCCCTAGCTCTGGTTTCTTCATGTGATCGTCATCTTTATATGGTGTGATCTTGAAGCCTTTTATCATCTTTGCTAGCCTCCTCTGATAAACATCCTAACTTATCAATATCCTTCCTAAAATATGGCATCTAGAATAAATACAATATTCCAGATTACTACAAGACCATTCTCCTGATTATCTTTAAGATAGGTAATAACTAAAATAAATGAATAAATGAATGAATGCTTTTATTAAATGCTTACTAAATGGAAAACAGTATGCTAAGTTCTTTGAGAAACTCACATGCTTTATTCTTTTATAGAAGTTTTCAGCTTCAAATAAAATGAAAAGACCCAGTATTCCTTAGGGCATAGTAGCAAAGCAGATAGATGATAATGAATTTTTGAATGTTAGTTCCATTAATAAAACTACATACATATATTTCTAATATTGAACCATTTTTATAGAGCCAAGTATTTTGATGGCAAGATTTTTTTTAAAGTATCTGTGGCTTCTGAGGGGGTAGGGTCTTGATTACCTGCAGAAGCAGTTTCTAGATTTCATTTCCACAAGGGTGGTTCCCTTTTTGATTATAAGGGCTGAGCTAGAAGTAGGGTCAATAGAGGAAACAATGTTATTCCCAAGGTTCTTAGGTCTTCGTCTAAATCCATGAGGTTCTGAAGAAGTGTGTTAGTGGAGATGGGTTAACTCTCTCTTTCTTAGGATGCCTTGTTGCTTTAGCTAGGTTGGCTCATTGGGTGGGGAGAAGTTATTGGTGGGGAGATGATGTTATGCAGCCAGAATAGGAAATATTTTGAGGAAGTTGGAATTTGTGAGTTGATTTCCTTCTACAGAATGGTGAATTTCTGTAGATGATTAAGTCCAAGAAAGTAGCCAATGTGGGAAATGATGAGGAGAATTCCCCGGCTGCTTTCTTTAAATAGTGGATAATCTGGTAAGATCCTCCAATGTATTTCTTCCACCTCTAATCAGATAACTAATGAATTATTATTTTTTCTTATTTATATTTCATTTTATTTTTCCAATAACATGTTATAAAAGTTTTTCAACATTCATCCACATGCATGTTTATAAGTTATATAATTTTATTCCAACTTTCCTTCCTACTCCTCTCCCTTCACCAGTGAATAATCTAGTGAACATTGTATTTAACATGGTTACAATTAGTCATTTTCTATATGAGGAATTAGGACTAAGGAATAAGAAAGAAAACCATGAGATAGGAAGGAAAAACATAAGGAAAATTTTTGAAAAGTGAACATTAGAGTTCATTCAGATTCTGTACTTTGTTTTTTTCTTTTGTCTGGATGTGTTTGGTGTTATCCATAACAAGTCTCCCAGGGTTTTCCTAGCTCTCTGAACTACTGGGAGGAGTTGCATCCATCAAGGTTGATCAATTCACAATGTTGTTTTAATATGTACAGTGTTCTCTTGGTTCTACTTTCTTCACTTGGCATCAGTTCCTATAATTCTTTCCTTGCTTCTCTAGAGTCTGACCATTTATAGTTTCTTAGAGAATAATAGTACTCCATATGAATTTAATTCATCTACCATAACTTGTTCAGTCATTTCCCAAATGTTAAGCTTCTCCTCAATTTTTAATTCTTTGCCACTACAAAAAGAATTGCTATGAATGTTTTGGAACACGTGGAACTTTTCCCATTTTTTATGATTTCTTCTAGAAATAAGCCTAGTATTTAGTATTGCTGGGTCAGTTTTATTACTCTTTGGGCCTTGTTCCATATTGCTATACAGAATGGTTGGATTAATTCACAACTCCACCAATAGTGCATCAATCCTCCCAAAATCTCTGTAACATTGATTGTTTCCCCTTTTTGTCATCTTAGCTAATCTGATAGGTATGAAGTGGACCACTGAATTATTAATGAATATTCTTTGGGTTTGGCCATTCAATTAATTTCAAATCCATCTAACTATACTATCATATATTTAATATTTTTTTTATTTCCAAAATGAAGAAAGTGAGAAATTTTTGTCAAATGATTTGCTAAAAAGTTATGTTGAGTGGCTTAGTTTTCTTATCTATGAATATTTTCATTACTCTAGGATATAGTTCATCTGGTCTGGTTGATTTGAACTCATCAAGGGCAACTGGTGTTCTTTTACTAGTATAGTATTTGTCTTGGATTCCAGTTCACTATTAGCCATTTTTGTTTTCTTAAGAAAAACAGAAGCAAGGTAAGAACTTAACTACTTTACCTTCTCTCTATATTCAGTTATCATCACAACCCCAACTGTGGGTGAACAGCAGCCCTATTCCTTCTTTGAATTTCTTTCCCTAATAGAAATTTTATTTTATTTATTTGTTTGTTTGTTCATCTATTTATTTATTTGTTTGTTAATTAATTAATTTATTTTCAAGGCAAAGGGGCTAAGTGGCTTGCCCAAGGCCACACAGCTAGGTAATTATTAAGTGTCTGAGGCCGGATTTGAACCCAGGTACTCCTGACTCCAGGGCTGGTGCTCTATCCACTGCGCCACCTAGCTGCCTCATCTCTTAGCTTTTTTAGGAAGATTTTATTTATTTTGAATTTTACAATTTTTCCCCTAATCTTACTTCCCCCCCCCACTCCCCACAGAAGGCAGTCTTTACATTGTTTCCATGGTATGCAGTGATCTAAGTTGAATATGATGAAAAAGAAATCATATCCTTAAGGAAGCAACATAAAGTATCAGACATAGCAAAATTATACAATAAGATAATGTTTTGTTTTGTTTTTTAGTTAAAGGTAATAGTTTTTGGTCTTTGTTCAAACTTCAATTCTTTTTCTGGATACAGCTAGCATACTCTATCACAGATATCCCAAAATTGTACCTGATTGTTGCACTGATGGAATGAGCAAGTCCATTAAGGTTGACCATCACCCCCATGTTGCTGTTAGCGTGTACAGTGTTCTTCTGGTTCTACTTATCTTGCTCAGCATCAGTTCATGCAAATCCTTCCAGGCTTCCCTGAATTCCCATCCCTCCTGGTTTCTAATAGAACAATAGTGTTTCATGATATACATATACCACAGCTTGTTAAGCCATTCCCCAATTGAAGGACATTCACTTAATTTCTAATAACCTTGCCACCACAAACCGGACTACTATGAATATTTTTGTACAAGTGATATTTTTACCCTTTTTCATAATCTCTTCAGGGTATAGACCCAGTAGTGGTATTGCTGGATCAAAGGGTATACACATTTTTGTTGCCATTTGGGTGTAATTCCAGATTGCTCCTCAGAAAGGTTGGATGAATTCAGAGCTCCACCAAAAATGTATTAATGTCCCAGATTTCCCACATCCCTTCCACACATTAATCATTGTCCTTTCTAGTCATATTGATGACTGTGAGAGGTGTGAGGTGGTACCTCAGAGATGCTTTAATTTGCATTTCTCTAATAATTAGTGATTTAGAGCATGAGAGCCATCTCTTAAAACAAAGAATACAAAAGAAAATGGGGAAAACTAACACATTAATGAAGCCTGATGTCACAAGCAGAGTTCCACACTCAGTTCTTTACCTTTCTAGAAAGGAAGAATAAAAATTCTTTCTCATATCATTAAACTTGGTCAGTATAATTATATTGTATTTGGTTTCAATTTGTTCTTCACATTATTTTATTTTCTTAATTGTTTCTCTTTATGTCTTCAGAATTTTATTCTTGAGAGCATCTCATCCTTCAAGGACTGACTTCCTTTATAGAAGGGGAATTCTACACATCTTTTCTCTGATTTGAAAGAAATTCCCTTCCCAAAAACCTAGGGTACATTAGTCAAATGATGCAAGACTTTTTTTGCCTTGGTTACGAATTACAAGATAGTGTTCACTTCTATTCCGGGAACCTATTCCATGGTTCAAAATATTACCACCTCAGCAACTAGTCTCTCCTTCTTGCTTGGAATCAGATTTAGAAGAAAAGTTTTCCTTGTTGATTCTAACACCTTTGATTATATGACATTATTGTTAAGGCAAGTCAAGAAATTGTTAGCAACTCTTGGGTAAAGGTAGAGCTCAGATACATACATATGCATCCAATATATGCATATATGCATACATGTAAAATATATATATATATTTATATATGGATAATGAATCCTTATTCTGTAATAGCATGGTGCAGTTATGATCTTCCTTTACATTCATGTACTACAATTTGTTTATCCATTCCCCAGTCAATGGGCATCTACTTTTTCAGTCACAAAAAGTGCTGCTATTAATATTTTGCTATATGTTTTACCTTTATCAATTTTTTTACTTCCTTATGATATATACCAAGTATTAGGCTTTTTGGATCAAGGATATGAATAGTTTGGGGACTTCTCTTCTTAATTCTAAATTGTTTCCCAGAATGACTGAAGCCTTTGTCTCTATTCACATGTGAAGGCTAGGACTGTTAATTGCATTTCATGATTAAAACAGATACTAATAAAAGGGCAGGAAATAGACACATTGAATTATTGGGGGGAAGGGGTGAGAAAGAAAGGAATGAGGAAGGTGGTTAAATGACAGTTTAATATGTCCTTTGTCCCTTTTAGCTTGATTAATAAGGGGCCCAGTAGTCTCAGTAGGGGTTTTCCTGAGCCAGTGTTCTTAGGGGGAGAATGGCCCAATGTTAGATTCTGAAAGCTAGCCCCCAAACTGCTTCTCTTAGAGCTACATTTCCCCTAGGTTCTGAAAGTAGGTGCATGGTAATCCGAAACTGAGGCAGCATTTTAAGCAGCCAATTAATGACATGGTAAGAATTTGTAGCTCTACTAGATTAATTGTTAAATGAATTGTGTCTGCATTTTACTGTCATTTCACTGTGATATCAGCCTAATTATAAATATAGTGTTACAGAATGGAAGATAATAATAAGTAGAATTATGCACTAGATGATCAGACTTCGAGAATTTGGAAGTCTGACTCCAAGGAGAGATTTTCTTCTTAAACTGTCTCTTGCTGTCCTTTTTTATGTAGGTTTTGATTAATTTTACCTCGATTATATATTTCTCCCTGGGGCCCAGATATTGTGCATGCTCTAGCAAAGTGAGCTCCTGTTGTAAGAGGTTTAATGAGATTTTTTGGTTCTAATTGGTTTCTGTATAATTTCTTTTAAAACCAATAACATGAGAGCAGGATGTCAAACACAGGGTGCACTAATGTGTTTTCACTACCCTGCACACTGAAGACCATTAATTTCTCCCTTATTTGACACCACTGGGGCTTCATGAAAAACCTAGTATCTGGAAAGCACTGGAAATAATAAGCTAAGATAGGGAAGTTCTTTCTTTTTTTACTTCTTCAGGGCTTCTTGAAACCTGTATTAGATACAGATCTAGCAAACTTACCTCACATCCATCTGGTTCTTGAGAGATCTGCTAAATAGGGTTCATTTTGGGGGAAGGATAGGAACACAATTTACAAGTACCTCATACAAGTACCTAAAATAGTGTTGCTATTGTTCTCTTCCTTTCAATTCTCAAAACCTCTGCCTCAATTTCCTTCCTTTTCTGTGGTCTTCCCAACCTTCTTCATCCTCTTGCTTACTCCAAAGAATTTAGCTATTCCCAAGATCATTTGAAGGACAAGGTCCCTAGGGCCCTTGTGGTCAGAGGCCTAAGTCTACATTGTTGGCCATCTGCTTTCATCTGCAGGAGTAAAGTTTTGCCATAGGGGGAAAAAAATAGAAGTCCTTGAGCCCAGAACAGATAAGAAAGGCTTCAGCCAGCACATTTGAACATCTGGGGGTTTGAAAAACACACTGATCTTCTTTACAAAGATACTGAACTATTAGAGCAAAACAGGGGGAGTGTGGAAACAGCCTTTGCCATCTTTCTATCTACTGGGCTTCACTGGCTCTTTTGTTGTTAAGGTCCATTGCTAAATTCTGACTGTTGGGATCTTCCCATCTTACATGCCTGTTAAGTTAGGCTTCTGCCAGATAAAAATTATGATCTCTCTTCATTTCTTCTCCCCCTTCTTTTGCCTTCCCCCCAAGTAGATTTGCAAGCTTTTAGGATTTAGAACTGAAAGAGTCTTAAGGTAGCCTTTTTTTTTTTTTTGTAAGGCAATGGGGTTAAGTGATTTGCCCAAGTTCACACAGCTAGGCAGTTATTAAGTGCCTGAGGCCGGATTTTAACTGAGGACCTCCTGACTCCAGGAAGGTATTCTTGATTTGTGTGAAATTTTCCTTTCTTACTAAGTTAAGTTTCAACATCACCAATGGTGCTCCTTTTTAAGAAGTGCAGACCTAAGGCTTTCTCATTGGGATTCTTCCCAATTCTATAAATTGTCATAATTTCTCCATGGGTCATATAGAAATTACTTATGCAGTTGCTTTAATTTACTTAGATTGGGACCTCTTTGAAAGTATGACCAACTCTTACTGCCATAGAGGTCTAGGCAATTTAGTGTATCCTATTTAAATTCCGTGAAGGGGAGATAATTGGAAAATCTCCTATCCCTTTCCATCAGAAATTGGTTTTCTACTAATACTGGCAAGGCATTGTCTCCTCGAAAAGTCTGAGACTTGATAACAAATTGGAGTTTAGGATACATTATAGATGATGAATGTGACTTCCTTAAAGGGAAATCCATTTGTTTTGCTTAGTGTTTCTGTGATTAATTACTTGCCAGATTAAATTGCTCCATAAAAATGCATAGTATTTTATTCAATCTCTCTTCATGGTGATTAATTAGGCTATACTATTGCTTTGTATGTTAATTACACTGACATTTTTCTGTTCTCTAGCTTAATTAATACAAGGATTATTTGGAAGACTATTTTTAGAACAATGTGCTGTCACTTCCTAGGGGGTAAAAAGCTGGGGATTATCTTCATATTTTGAATCTGGGGATAATATCTCAGACTTTCTGAGAGTGAGCTGTGTGCCTTTTAGTAATTTGCCAAAGGTGTGTTGACTGCTGGTGACTTAGAAAGATGCTTGCCTTATCTATAGTTATTAAAGGCCTCATTATGGAAGCCTCTTGGCTCAATAGAAAACTGATTTGAGTATGGGGAGGGGGAACTGTTAATGTACTGTTAGCTGTGAAACTAAATGGGATACTAAATGGTGGTGTGTGTACAGTTGAGGAAGTGTCTCTTAGGATGATGCAGGGTGTTGGTGTTGAGATTCAGGCATATTTAGCATTTTTATTAATGATCTAGGAAAGCAAGTAAACAGTGTTAATGAATTTTGCAAGTATTACTGATTTGGAGGTGTTAACACCCAGCAGGATAGAGAAATGGTATGGAGGAGAAGAGAATTTAGAAAATATATGAACTAAGAGAAAAGAGAAAAATATGGCAGAATATAATCCAATAAGATTCAGTTTTAGAAAACATGAATTTCTACTCTGTATCACAATATTTAGAATTAGATATATATATAACTACATACCCAAAGTCTGGCTATCATTGCCTTGTTTTGTAAATGTCCTGGGGGACCTACCAGGAAGGACATGAATGTTGAGAATTTAAACAAAAGAGTGATTTCAGCCTTTTTTTTTTGAGGAAGATCTTGGTGACAAAAGCCTTTCCATTTAGTATTGCATGAAATCAAATTCAGTTGTACTCACTGTAAGCAAAGTTGAATTCTAGAAGAGGGTCAGTAGGTACAAGTGAGAGGATCAGCTTTTCTGCTTACAGACTAAGCCCACTAGTAGTTCTGGGACTGTGTCAACTTTATTTTGTTTTAGGGCATTGTTTTATTTTTCTTTCTCCAGACTATCTTGCTTTTGAGCTCCATTAAGAGCTTTGGAGCAATGCCAGTAGATATTTCTGTCCCAGAACTAAACTTGTAAACAGCTTTCTCATTGTCCTACACTTGGGCATCATGTAGAAGCTTTCAAAGTCCATTCTCTGCAGAGTTGGGGACTTGGTGACAGGTGAGCCAGGTGTGCCAAACAATTTCAGAAAGCTGCTGTGCCTGCCTCTGCCTCTCCACTCATGCCCTGATAGTTAGAATGGTCTGTATATGGTTTTTGTTGCTTGTGTCCCACTTCAGGCACCTCCCTCAATGCCAAACTGATTCTATTCAATTCTCAAAAATACCCCTGGAAGGGAAATTATATGGTGATGTTGTTACAGCATTATTTGAAATAGTTTCGAATGTAGCTCTTTGCCTGCAGCCCAGTCTGCCTAGTCTGAGCAGATGCATGACCATAATTCTGGCCTCAGATTTGGTAGATTACATTCAGCAAGATGCTGACTCCTGAAAGCCCTCCCCAAGTGCTTTACTGAGCAAATGTCCCTGGGTCTCTGTGTTTCAGCTGAATGATTTTTAGTGTTGCACCCAATGGGGCTGCTGTGGCCCCCTACCCAGGCCCCATCTGTTAAAAGTTTATATTGATTTGTATCTCTTTATAAAGATCTGTCCCTTCTCTTCCTGTAAGTGTGATAAATAGTGCAGATATACTAGATGAAGTCTGCTTTCAGAATAGAGTCCTGTTTTGCTCTGGGTTGAACTAAACTATTTTAATCAGGATTTTTTTTTTCAGATTAACTCTGTAGATCAAATGGCTTATTTTTTCTTATCTTGATTTGCAAGTTCATTGATGCTGAGAGGATCTGGCTACTGTTGATTTAAAGCTGTAATTTATCTTATAACATTAAATGTTTAGGGGAAGAAAGACAATAAGATGATTTTTTTTTTTAATTTTATCAAGGGGCGGCTAGGTGGCGAAGTAGATAGAGCACCAGCCCTGGGGTCAAGAGTACCTGAGTTCAAATCTGGCCTCAGACACTTAATAATTATTAGCTGTGTGGTCTTGGGCAAGCCACTTAACCCCATTTGCCTTGCAAAAACCTAATAAATAAATAAATGAATGAATGAATGAATGAATGAATGAATGAATAAATAAATAAATGTACTGACTTTAAAAAATTTTTTTTATCAAATGAATGGGTGATAGACACACAGTAAGATCCAGAATTCTATTTTTGCTGTGTCACATTATAATGCTATATTTACTGTACATGATAGGCACACACCTGGGAAATGTAAACTTTTCCTGGATAGTCTATATTTAAGCAATCAAACAAGTTCTAATTCAATACCTACTATATTGTTGAGCCTAGATCTTCAACAGCTATTCTACATAACATTGCCACCTTAGCTTACAAAGGGAAATGGTCTTAAGATTTGAGATTTTAGTGGGACCTTAGGGGGTTGGGCTCCTCTTCTATCATGCCATAGCCAAGTTGAAATATGACTAGATATCTGGGTTTCCACCATATTTTCTTTAAAAAACTATAAGAGATAACAGTAAGTTGTTACCACTCATAATCTGAACCTTGAAATGGCTTCTGACCTCTTCACTCCACCTTTTGACAGTCCTCCCCTAAAGAAGGCAATCATTTCTAGAGATTACCAAAGGAGGTGACTGGACTTTGTGCTTAAGAATAGGATGATGAGCTAGTGTCCTTGATTGGGCACAAAAGGACTAAGCCCATCTGGTACCAAACCTAGATGTGTTTTTTTTTTAAATAAATCTGTTTCCCTTAAATAGTCTTTTCTTTGGTATTTATATAATGTGTGTGTGTGTGTGTGTGTGTGTGTGTGTGTGTATTTTAGAGAATAGAAAAGAGGAAAAGATTGAGCCTCTTCTTTATCCTTTAGAGAATAAAGTAGATCATGGTCTAAAAACAGATTTTTAATCCCTTTCCACCAAATTTAAAGCAAAAAGTTTTGTTATGAAGGAGCTGATCATACACATCAGCTTCCCAACAATAATTACATTTCAGTCTAGAAAACTGCAACATGAACTTGAACTTCACTATATTCAGAGAACCACAATCTATATCAGTAACCTCCTTGTGAATAGATAATTATGAATTCCTTATAGCTATTTTTTTTTATAGCATAGTAATTTTTTTTTTTTTTTTTTTAGTTTTCGCAAGGCGATAGGGTTAAGTGGCTTGCCCAAGGCCACACAGCTAGGTAATTATTAAGTGTCACAGGCCGGATTTGAACCCAGGTACTCCTGACTCCAGGGCCAGTGCTCTAGCCACCCCTAGCATCGTAATTTTACATTGCATTCATTCATCAAAGTTTGTTCAGCCATTCTTCAATTTATGGGTACCCTCTTTGTTTCTAGTTCTTTTTAAGCTCAAAAATGTGCTTTTGGGGCAGCTAGGTGGTGCAGTGGATAAAGCACTGGACCTGGAGTCAGGAGTCCCTGGGTTCAAATCTGGCCTCAGACACTTAATAATTACCTAGCTGTGTGGCCTTGGGCAAGCCACTTAACCCCACTTGTCTTTCAAAAAAAAAATGTGCTTTTATTAATATATTGATATATGTAGCATCTTTCTTTTTGTTATTTGATGATCTAGTGGTATATGACCAGTAGTAGGAACTTTTCTGAAGAGTCAAGGATAAACAGTTTAGTGATTCTTCTCTCTTAATCCCATATTGTTTTTCGGAGTAGTTTGACCAAATCACAGCTCTACCAGCAATGTATTTGAGTGTCTAACTTGTTTGTAAGCCCTTCAACATTGACCATTTTCATTTTTTTAAATCATTTTTTCTTACTTTGTAGGCATGAGATGAATTCTCAGAGTAATTTTAATCTGTATTTCTCTTATTAAAAATTTGTAATAGCACTTTTTCCTATGGTTGATGATAGTTGAAATTTCTTCTTTTGAAAAATGTTTCATATCCCAAAAAGGACCTGATATTTTTACCTTTCAATCCAGGGATCCTACTGCCAGTCCTATATCAATCAAAAGGACATTAAAGAGGTGGCTAGGTGGTGCAGTGGATGGAGTGCCCCCTCTGGAGTCAGGAGTACCTGAGTTCAAATCTGATGTCAGACACTTAATAATTACCTAGCTGTGTGGCCTTGGGCAAGCCACTTGTTAAGTGGCTTTAAATGGCTTCCCTATTTGCCTTGCAAAAACCTTTAAAAAAAAAAAAAAAGGACATTAAAGCCACATAGAAAGGTCCCATATAAACCACCACATTCCTAGAAGCACCTTTCAGGGTAGCAAGAACTAGAAACAGAGTCAATATACTTTGAGGAATGGCTAAACACATTGTGGTAGATGAATATAAAGGATTATTATTGTACTGCAAGGAATGATGAATTAGAAGAATTCATGAAAATAAAACTGATGCAGAGGGAATTAAAAAGATTCAGGAAAACAGTACAGCTAATGACTGCAAGTACAGTAACAACAATGCAAGAATGGTAACATCAACAGTGAAACACTATGTGATTATAATGTTTGATCTTGAAACCCGAGGAAAAGTTGAGAAAGTATACAAGGAGCTGAGGCACTATGAATGTGGAATACTGTATATACTGTCAATCTTGGTTGCTGTATTGGTTTGTTCTCTTAAATTGATTTTCTCTTCTTTTTTATTTTTTTGTCACAAGGTAGATAAGGGAAGAGATATTCAGAAATTAAGTTGATATAAAATATAAACTGTAACTTTAAAAAAAAAACTTTATTCTTTCCCTTTAGGGGAAAAGATGCATTCAGTCAGTAATTAAGTTGATAAAAATCTAAAAACTATAACTTGAAAAACTTTATCCCCTTTGACCCTTTTTTGGATAATGTTTGTATCCCTGGAGACCTTTGATATTATACTTTTTTAAAAATCAGGGATGTTTGATTAAAACTAAGTTCAAAAAAATCATAGGTGGGAGGATACAGTCTAGTTGTTTTTGGGTTTGTTTGTTTTTTTTTTGCCAATGTCAGGTTTAGAATGTGGTCTATGAACCTTAATCTACTGTTGCTTCCTTTTTACTTGCTCTCTAAGAGGCCAGAGATTTGCATGTTGTCTTAGCAGGAGATTTCTAATGGATTTTTATATCTTTGTGCCTCAGTAAATGCAGAAGGTAAGTTACCTGGCCCTATAGTATAGTGAATCCCAAATACTCTTCCTGAACTTTAGTTCACACTGAATAAGACTGTTAGATAACAACTGTTACTTTTGTCCCTAAGCAGAAGATAGAAAGTTATTTTTAATAGCTTCCTAGTAGTTTTTGCTTTCTGTTTAAAATTCCATTTCCATAGATGTTGAAGAATGAGAAGTTCAAAACAGTAGCAAATTATAGAAATTCTTAAGGTATTCTGAGTGGAGGGGATCTGCTTTGGCTTGTTTCCCTTGTTAGAAGGGATGTCAGGTTGTCTTCCTTTTGGTAGTGACATTTAATGGTCAGCTTGGTGGCTCCAAGGTCTGGCCTTATGAAGCTGTCTCCTGTTAGTGCTTATTTCACCTGGGCTGAAGGCTACTATCTAGAAGGGACAAGAAGGGGTAAGATGTGGAGATTAATTCAAAGGAAGGGTTTCTCCTAAACAGGGCCACAGATCTGACATTTTCCTTCCAGAACAGGGAGAAGCCTGAGTTAACTATTGTTGAATGGTGTTTACTTGTTCATTCTGAACTTTTATGAACTAGCAAATTCTTCTCTTTGGTACCCTGGCTGGTCAGGATTCATTCTGACTTTGACCCCATCCTCCTGGAGTCTCCTTAACCTGAATAGTAAACCCCACAGAGATTCAGCCTAAGCAATAGAGATGTGGACTTAGGTGCAGAAGAAGAGCTGGTTAGCACTTTCCCTCCTCCATAGACCTCCCATTTATCTATGTAGATTGGGTGCTTTTTCTGCTAATGGAGAAGTTATTGTGAAAAACTTGGGCTTTTAATGTACACAGACTAATGGAAATATTGTTTTGGCAGCTTCTGGAAGAAAACCCTACATAACTATATTTTCCTGGTTGAGGAAGTATCTTTTAGCATGTAACCAAAGTCCCTCTCTTTCACTTAGGAGGTCATTTGTTTATCCCAATACAATTTATGAACTGCTAATATTCTCTCCTTTAGAGTCAAGAAAGAGAAAATCTAAAGAAGATTATAATTATTTGAAATGTAACTTTGAAAGACTAATGCCATTTTGAGATTAATTATAAAATTTTAGATTATTTTTCTTTCCTTAAAAAACTTAGAGTAATTAGTGCTATTTATAGCTTTGCAGTTTACACTGAATCATATAAGAAAGAGGATGTTTTTAAAGAATCCTTTAATTTGATTGTGTGGTGGGTTGCTCCAGTTTATATAACTTGGAAGCTAATGAAGGTATTTGCATGTGTCCAGATGTCATCATTTGCATCCTTCAGGCCTCACTTTACAATTGGCAGATGAAAAATATTGGAGTAGATATTCGCTTGTTCTCTTGTGATGGAGACTTTTTGGTAGTGTGCTTTTTGAAGAGGCTTCTTACAGTGTTGTTTACATGCTCTTTGTAAACCCAGCCATCTTCTGTGTTTCTTGCTGATTATGTTGTGACCTTTCCAAATATGGCTTCTGTTTTTAAACTTAAAAAGGATGCCTTTGAAATTGTAGGTCAATTATAAGATAACCATTACAAAGCAGAACAACACTGGAAATATCCAGTCTTCTCTCTTCCCTATATTTTAGTGAAAATTAGCCCTGAGGAAAACAGAGCAGCTGAATTGTCAGCCAAGTCACACATTTGGGAAAAGAAGAACAGAATCCAGAAGGGAAAAAAAAAATCCCATCAACCAGAATCAATGGTCAAACTCCTATGCATGAAACAGAGATAGGACCTATCTCCTGAATTGGCAAATTCTTTACATTATGGTTCTTCTTTAATCATTGCCCTGTGGCCCTTTGATTTGGAGAAAGAAGATACCTAACCAGTCTTAGGGCTGCCATGAACCACAGAAGACAAGGCCTTAACCTGTCCTGCAGACACCAACTGGTTTTCTATTTAGGAAGAAGCTAGAAATGAGTGACTAGGGAAAGAGACTCAAGCTTATTTTAGCACTTACTGGAGGTTCAACTGATCAGAGCTGGTTGTCCAGCAAGATTTATTCTGAAGATATCCCTATTCTAACTTGCTTCTGTTAATGGCACAAGAAGATTATTTCCCAAGGTAATGTAATTAGCAAAAAATGTATGTATGTATGTATTTATTTATTTATTTGTTTAGTTGATAGGATAGACCTCCTTAAGAGTACCATGAGATAAAACTACAGAGCCCAGAGTGCAGGTGGTTATTATAGGCTATTTCACCATCATTGTTAGTGGTATCTGGGGCAGGAGGAGAAAAATCACTCCATTCTTAATTTTTGGGAAGATAATGGTGAAGGAAAGACTATGGAAATATACTGTGGAGTTCAGAACCATGGAACTCATTAAAAAAATGTGTAATGACTTGAAAATATTTTTTAATGATTTGATGCAGTCACTTTTTCTAAAGGGAAAGAAATTCTTGTTCTCATGAGTTTGTTTTTGTTTTGCTCCTCATTTCTGGTGCACTGGTGAACAGGCAGCTAATAACCTGTTTGTGAACATCAAACAATTATACATGACCCCCTGTGGAGAAGGCCTGCCAGAGAACCAGCTCTTCATCCAGCCAGGCTTCATTTGCTTACTTCAGAATTTCATAGATTCTACCCCAAAGACCTTCATCTCACTGCACTATTATGATGAATGCTTGGATCTGGATCTTCCCCCATGCTTTGCTAGTTATTATTAGAAATGCTGTCAAAGAATTGGGCCCCAAATTTATTCTCCCATTAAATTCTCTCTTGGGCTGTAGTGTTCTACCCTGAACACCTTTCCCCTCCTTCTTCTGCTCTCCTCTCCCCTCCCCCCAATGTATGGAGTTGCTACAGGACCCTGTTAAAGTTGCAACTTACCTTCTGCTGAAGTTCTTTATTGTGCTTAAACATAATGTGAGCATTTGGGTAGCAGTACCTACATTCAGATTGGACAGAATGGTATAAAATTTATATTTGCTATGATTATTTATAAATTAAGAAACAACAATAACAATTTCAGTAGATATCCCCTTTCATATCATTGTCATCAATTCCATCATTTGAAAAGTCATATCTATCTGCACGAAGTGACCTCAGGTCCTCCTTTCCATTGTAACGTAGACTTTTACTGGTTTCTGGACTAATCACTACTATGTTTGTTTTGGTTTTATTGTTACTCTCACTTCCTTTGAATGTCATACACAATGTTTTGAAAGAATTTGCTGTGTTGTTTTTGAGGTTATAAACTTCTCAGAAGCTCCTTCCATCCTAGGTTCTCCTTTTTAAATTTCTAGGGATAAAGGTTTCCAAGTAGTTCATTAGTCATTAGGGATTTGGGATTTGGTACTTTGGGGAAAGAACTCCAGAAAATTTCCACAACTTAATTTTCAAAATCAAGACAATGATTGTTGATGGATGAGTACTAAGGACCCATTTAGAAATGTTAAGATACTTGATGGTGAATTTCTGTGTGCTCTCCTCTGATAGGTCTGTCATACCCTTCCAGAAATGAAAGATTCCTATAAAGAATGGATTTAATACATTTATAATAGTAATAAATGCAGATGGATAGTTGATGGGAGCCTGACCCCTTTGTATATTCATGGTAGGCAAGACCAAAACTAGAAAGTAGATTTGACTTTTTCCCCTCAGTTCAGCTCAGATAGTATGTTCAGCATTATGTAGAGGTCTTTTCATTCTTCATTCATTTCCTGATTTACTGAGCTATCCTAGCACCCTCTGCCACCTGGCATACCTACTGCCTATCTCCTCCACTTTTTTCTCTTAAAAGTTCTCTCTCAGCCCTAAAGTTCCTACAAGAACTCTTCATCGGGGCAGCTAGGTGGCGCAGTGGATAGAGCACCAGCCCTGGAGTCAGGAGTACCTGGGTTCAAATCCGGCCTCAGACACTTAATAATTACCTAGCTGTGTGACCTTGGGCAAGCCACTTAACCCCAGTGCTTTGAAAAACTAAAAATAAAACCAAAAAAACAAAAACAAGAACTCTTCATCAAAGTACTTTCCTGAGGACAGCCTCAGTTAATGTTTGGCAGGTTGGAGGAAGTGATCATCCTTTTGAGAACTGAGGAAGACTGAGTTTTCTGTCACAGCAGCCAGGCAGGCAGGCAGCCAGCATAGGGCATCAAGTTGTGTTGCATCAAACACCTGCAGGCTTAGAGCTGACAGTGAACGAATGAACTGTAATAAGATTCATCTCTGCTCACTTAACGGATGTGGAGTTTATGGTAAATGTTCGCTTGCTTAATTACTTTGGCAGACTCGTTGATTGCCTTTCCTGAGGAGCTTTAAAAGGTTCCCGTGGGATGAGCATAAACCTCTTCTCTTGCCTTTTAATTTTGGTCTTTATTTGGTGTACTTGGAAGTCAGTATGGATTCCATATGGCTCACCTTCCCCTCTGCCCTTTATATGATAATATGGCCAGCCTTAACTGATTTGAGTTCTTTCTGATTCACTTCTCCCTTCACATACAATATAGGAATCATACTTCCTTCTTCCCACCCTGTCTAGTATGTAACTTTTTGGGTTGCCTTCCTGTTTATCCCATGTGTAATCTTAATGTTCACCTCTATTCTCTAGGATAGAATCTATTTGACCCCCCCATAACTTAGCATATGATTCATTAGCCTACATCTCTCTCCATGTGGAATTTAATCTTTATGATCCATTTTTCTGTCTTTCAGTATAAGATCCATATTTCCCTTCTGTTGTGAAATCTGTGTGTTCTTCCCACATGTTAAATGACCTTTCCTTTTTCTTCCCTTCTCCCATCCAGCATGTAATCCATAGATAGAATAAGCATATTTTTGCAAATCAAAAATCAAATAATATGGTCTAACAAAGGTTGTTGACTGACTGCTAAGCCTTGCTAAAAGTATAATATCTTTTCTCAGAATTGAAATTCTTTAGGAAAGGTTTTCAACTAATTCCTTTATCTAGGCTCTCTAATCCTCCTGTGACAATTCCTATCTTCTTTCTGATATAGGATTCCATGAGCCCCCCTCAGGACTGAGGGGAAAGAGTCCAGACCAGTCATTTGCTCATTTTTCTTCCTCCACACACACACTTAAAAAAAAAGAATGTCTTATAAATTGACTAATTAGGCTACAAATGGGAATGAAGTGTAATTAAAATATTTCAGGCTTTTGGTTTATGATAGGTATTTTTAAATGCCTAAGTTGCATTCATATTTTTACCAGTAATTGGAATTGAATATCTATTTTGGAATAGAGGTGGTCCCATTATTTTGGATTTCTTTTAGATGATTGGTCTTAGTCAGGATACCCAGTACACATTCTTGATTGCTGTCACAGAACTGGGCACAAAGTAATACTATATAAATTCTTGTTGATTGTATGAGCCAATACATCACCATGTTCCCTGGGGTCTCATGGTGTTTTTCAGGGAATGTAACTGAAAGCCCTTGCTTTTGGAATCTAGAGAAAATGCCATTTTGTAAACATCACAATAATGAGCTCAATTGTGCCTGAAGCTGGAATATAAAATTGTGACTTTCTTTCTTAATGACATGATCTTCTTGGTGTAATACACATTTTTGTACTTTTCTGGACTCCTCAGTTTTGTGTACCCAAGGCGTGGACTTCATTTACTTTACCCTCATTGTAACTGTACTTGTGACCATACCCCAGAAACTCTATAGAGTACAACTCAAAAGTGGGAAGGAGTAGAAGGTATCATCACATGACCATTCCATTGATAAAGTCTAAGAATTGTTCCAAAAGACACAAAGGCATCAGATTTATGTATAAATAACCCTAGCTCTGTTAGTAAAACAGAATCATAGATTAACCTTTAAAAGGAGATAAAACTCTTTGGAGGAAGGAACTGATTGCCTTCGGTGGTTCCTTCTGCATTTGTGTTCTTTCCCACACCACTCTGTGTGATAACTGAAATAATATTACTATGGAAATTCAGTGACAAGTGGTGGGAAGGGTCTAAAAAGGAAAGGAATTCTATTTCTTCCATGTTAACAGGACTAGAGAAGATGGTTGAGGCAATGCATAAAGGACCTGGCATCTCCCTTGGCTGAAATTTATGGTGTAGAGCTATGGTAATTGGAAATTATCTCATTTTTCAAGCAAAGTAGCTATGACCAATTGTTATTAATTTCTAGCAGGTGATGAAGTAGAAACTCATGTTAGGTAAAGTCATGCATCAAGATGGAATGCCAAACTTGCTGATATTGCACACATCTTCAAAGAATGAACTCCCTCCACCATCCCATCTCCAGGTGTGTGTGTGTGTGTGTGTGTGTGTGTGTGTGTGCACGCGTGTGTGCGTGCATGGGGGAGGGGATGCCTGCAAGGTCATACACCATATCATATTCTTTCCCACCAACCAATATGTGTGCTTCTATCCAGTCAATGCAAAACCCATTTGTCTAGGTGGTGCTTTTTAATACTGTCTCTCCTGCAGATGTATGACTTACCTAGAAATCTACTGGAATGATGACTCATACCATTCACTAAACAAAATGAAGTAAAGCCACTGAAACCATTTTCTCACCTCACTCTCTGTATGCAGATATGTAAATGCTATCTGTTTGGAGCCAGTTGAGGTGATTGTTGTATTTAGTAAAATGAGAGACTCTGACCTAAACATGTTCAAAGGACCCTAGGGCTTGTGGGGGGCTGTGAGAAAAGAAAGGCTTGTTGACAGAAGGGAAGTTAAGACCAGCCTCTGGGGAGAAACTTGGCAAGTCATAATACCTTTTAGTCCCGAGAGGTCAGTCATTGCAAGTCTGACTTTAGTTAGTTTGAAAGTGAAAAGGTTATAAGGTAAATTTGTATTTGGGGGTTTGTTTTGTTTAATGTTAATCAGCAGAGTCTCTGAGCCTTGTAATGCTCTGCTGTTAACAGGCATCAGGGGAAATTGCTTTTTTTGTTGATGTTGAATTGGATGGGCTGAAGATTCATTGACTCCACGAAGAGGGAAGCTTATTACTGCATGAAATGGGAGAGCATGAAGCAATTTTGAAGGTGAACAGAAATGTTGGTTTAAAAATAAAAAATTGCCCAACACCAGATGAACCATGACAACTATTGCCACATACTAATCAGTCATTCTTGCACCCTTCTCCCACCCCCTTACAGAAACCAATTTTTTATCTATGCTTTTGCTGAAGAAATAGTCATGACCAGTGTGACTATCTACAAATCCCTCACTCTCAGTCAAATATCCCAGCATCCACTTTGTGGACACATCTCTGCATCTCTGAACTATATAACTTAAGAGACAGATATTCCCTTGAGAAAAATGGGATAGAAACTCATTCTTGAAGGGAAATAGAGTAGTGTTTATAAGGCAGGGGAAAGCTTCCAGTCAGTTGATTAAGGGAAGGAAAATGAATTACCTGGATTTACCTCTGCTGAATTTTCCCATGTAGCCTCTTGGCACACCTTCCCCAGTTAATATATATAAATATATGACTTCACTGTGAGAGAGAAGCTATTTGGTTTGTGCATGTACAGATCCATACCACAAGTTCTTCAAGAATAATAAACCTTATCTGACTGGCTCTCCAGGCCCTCTTTGCTACTCATAGACAGAGTCTGAAGTGGCTGAATGTGCCAGATGTCTTCTCCTGGACTGCCTGTTAGAGAATACCATCTCTTAGATCTTTGACTTTCTGTCATATTCTTGTAACAGGAGGTTTCAGTAACTGTTGAAAGAACAGGATGGAAGTCAATTTATTTGTGCTCTCTTGTACAAGGCACTGTGCTGGGGGGAGGTGTGTGTGTGGGTGTGTGTGGGTGTACACCCATATATAATATCTATATAATTATATATGTTGTATACAATGTCATTTCATATATGTATATGTGTGTGCATCTATGTAATATGTTTGTGTTCCCTATTAGTGAAACAAGAAAAGCATGAAAACTTAAGTTATAATAAAAGATTAAAATATCATTGAACAACAATAAAAGAAATCACTCAGTGGAGATTTATTAAGGGTCCACTGTGTGCCATGGACTCGTTTAGTCACTTTAAATACTAAGGCAGGAATGAAGTAATCTCTGTTAGCAGAGAACTTGCTTTCTAATTTGGGAGTTTAAAAATACATAAATATATTGTGAATAAATATAAAGAGAATAAATACAAAGTAGTTAAATACAAGGTATTTTAAGAGGGAAGATACTGGCAATTGGAGTTAGGAAAAACGTCTTATAAAAGTTGGTGTTTGAATCGTGTTTTGAAATAAAAGATTCTCTGAAGTGTAGGTAAGGAGTAAATACATTTCAGACATGGATGACATATAGTGAAAAGATATGGAGATAGAGAGAAGACCAGTTTGGTTATATCACAAGAGTATGTGAGGAGAGTAATAGAGTAAGACTGGAAAGAGAAATTGGGGTCAATTTACAAAATGACTTTAAAAGCAAAATAGAGGAGTTTATATTAAACTAAAGGCATTAGGGAGCAATTAATTTTATAGGTGAAATGATATAATGAAAGCTATGCTTTGGGTAAACCACTTTGGCAGATTTTTTTAAGATGGACAACAGTGGTGAGAGATTAGAGGAAAGAAGACCACTTAGACCAAAGCATTAATCTAGAGTAAAAATGATGAAAGCCTAAGCTAAGATAGCTATGTAGATAAAAAGAAGAGTTACAGACAGGAATGATATTGATGGAGATAGAAACAGTAAGATTTGATATGCGAGGTGGAGGAGAGTGAAATGCCAAGGTTACAAAACTAGGAGATTTAAAAGATGATAGTGCCTTCAACAGATATAGGGAAGTTTGGAAGAAGAGTGAATCTGGAGAAAAAGATGAATTCTTTTTAGACATGTTGCATTTGAGCTGTGTCTTGAGACATCTAATATAAAATGTTCAATAAGGAATTAGTAATAAGGTCTTAAAACTTGGGAAGATATGTCACAAGGCTGTACATGAATAATATAGAGTAAGATTGAATATAGAGTGAATTACACATGATATAGGAATTTAGATGATTGAGAGATCAGCTCAATGTGGTCAGCAGTGCTTTGATATTTGAGCTGGTTCTTGAATGACATATAAGGTTAGCTTAGGTAAAAAGGACAACAAACAAGATAACTGTTGAGATAGCAAGAGAAAAAGGGCAAAAGTCCAAGTTCAGGTAGGTAAAGTGCTTAAATTAGTCTGACTGGAGTAGAGGTTATATCAGGGAATAATTGGTTGAAACTGTAGGTTGGAATTTTTTCCTGTCAACTTTGAAGTAGTGAAAGTTTTTAAGCAGGGCAATATAATCAGTATGATATCTGAGAACAGTTCATCAGCTTGTGTGGTAATATGGCCCTGAACTAATGTAAGAGGTTGTAGAAAGGAGGGGACAGATAGGAGAAATTGTGAAAAGAGAATTGGCAGAAATTAATAGTCAAGAAGAGGAAAGGTGTTTTCTATGTTTGAAATTTGGCTTACTGGAAAAGCAATGACTAGAGGCCAGCTAGGTGGCGCAGTGGATAGAGTGCGGGCCCTGGAGTCAGGAGTACCTAAGTTCAAATCCAGCCTCAGACACTTAATAATTACCTAGCTGTATGGCCTTGGGCAAGCCACTTGACCCCATTTGCCTTGCAAAAAAAAAAAATCTAAAAAAAAAAAGAAAAGCAATGACTGACCCCTTGGGATCAAAATCATGAGATGCTAAGTTTCTTCTAGCTCAATGAGAGTCAGGCATGGATATACCATTTTAGCATATCCCAGTATTGCTAAACTCCATGGTGCCTCATTGAGAGATGAGGAAAAAATCCTATTGACAATTAGTCCATTGAGAAATAGGCTTGGATTTCTGTAATGGCACCATTCTATCACCAGAAACCACCTACTGGTACTTTTCCTAGCTCTATAGGAACATCACAATGCCTCACTGATACAGTAGAGAAAGCCATATTCAAAGACCAAGAGCATTCTCACAGCATTCAAACTATCACCAAAAATTCCATTTCCTGTCAAAACAGGCCATGGGGTGAAATGGTTCTGGAAAAAGCAAATGAGAGAGAGGGATATCTTTGCACAACATATCCCTCACTATAGTAAGTATAATGTGCAAGTCATGCCACCATAAACATGGTTGTCTTTAAAACTGAAGGCTAATTATCATCATTATCATCATCAAATTTGTAAATTCCTTGAGAGTAAGGACTGGTTTTTTTTACCTTTTTTTTTAATAGTCCAAGCTAGATGGTACCATGGATAAGCAAGCCTAGAGCTGGAGTCAGGAAGACCTGAGTTCAAATCTAGGTCTCAGACACTTGATAATTATGTGACTCTGGGCACATCCCGTAACACTGTTTGCCTCAGTTTCCTCATCTGTAGAATAAGCTGGAGAAAGAACTAGCAAATTACCCCAGTGTTTTTTGCCAAGAAAAACCCCTAGTGACTCATGGAGAGTCACAGTTAACACAGTACCTGGCATGACACTTAATAAATGCTTGTTGACTGTATGAGCAAGATATTTTTAAACATCAAACTGCTGAAAAGAAAGACATTGATAGATTCCTTAAAATTAATATGGGGGGGCGGAGCCAAGATGGTAACAAGAGAAGATCATCTCTTAGGCGCTCTCTCTCTTAAAACTTGTAAGCTAAGGACTCTAACTACATTTTCGAGAGACAGAACCCACAGAGGGATCCAGTGAGGCAATTCTCCAACCCAAGGTAACCTGGAAAAGAGCAGAAAAGCTCTGCTCCTTGGGGTCAGAGGGGTGGCCCACCAAAGGGGTGGTGCGCCAGAGCGAAGGAACTTCAGCCTCCCAGAGGCAGCCCCAGGGCTCTGGGAACCACAGCTCACAGTAGAGGGGGAGTTTCCTGACCTATACCCCAGGGAACACCGGGTACAACTTGGGAGATCAGCAAGGGGGACCTCTGCTAGAGCCAGCACGTAAAGCCCAGCCCTCAGGGCACACAGTGAGCAGCATAGTCGTGGCAGCCCAAATCCAGTAACAGGAAGCAGAAGCCAGTAAGCAGTAGCCCTCAGACTTCAGTGTTGAGCCTAGGGAGGGGAGTGGAGAGAGACTGTCGAGCTCTGTCCTCTTCCCCTGGAACAGGACTCTGGGTTTCTGACCACATTCAGATCCTGATTGCAGTCTAGGCCCCCCCCCCCATAGAACAGCAGCCTCCCCCACCTCAGTCCAATAGCAGAGGGGTTCACTTGTGGTCATTCACAGGCCAGAAGGGAAGACAGAACTTCACACACTCAAAAGCTTAGGAAGCACCCTAAAACCAGGCACAGGCTGGGGAAATGAGTAAGCAGAGAAAAAAGAGGAACACCATTGAGAAATACTTTGCCTGTGATCCCAAGATGGATCAAAACACTCAATCTGAAGATGAGGAAGCACAAGCTCCTGCATCTAAAGACTCCAAGAAAAACAGAAACTGGGCTCAGACTATGGCAGAGCTCAAAAAAAGACTTTGAAAATCAATTGAGGGAGATAGAAGAAAAATTGGGAAAAGAAATGAGAGATGTAGGAAAAACATGAAAATGAAGTCAGCAGCTTAGTCAAGGAGATCCAAGAAAAATGCTGAAGAAAATAACGCACTAAAACCCAGCGTAAGTCAAATGGATAAAACAGTTCAAAAAGTTATTGAGGAGAAGAATGCTTTAAAAAGCAGAATTAGCCAGATGGAAAAAGAGATAAGAAAACTCTCTGAGGAAAACAAATCCTTCAGACAAAGAATAGAACTCAGGAGATTGCTGATTTTGCAAGAAATCAGGACACAATACTTCAAAACCAAAAGACTGAAAAATTAGAAGAAAATGTGAAACATCTAATTGAAAAAAAACAACTGATATGGAAAACATTTCGGAAAGATAATTTAAAAATTATTGGAATACCTCACATTATCAGGAAAAGAGCCTTGACATCATTTTCAGAGAATTACTACAGGAAAATTGCCCTGATATCTTAGAAGCACAGGGCAAAATAGAAATGGAGAGAATCCACCGATCTCCCCGAGAAAGAGATCCCAAAAGAACCTAACCCCCAGGAATATTATAGCCAAGTTCCAGAACTCCCAAGTCAAAGAGAAAATATTACAAGCAGCCAGAAGGACACAATTCAAATATCATGGAGCTGCAGTCAGGATCACACAGGACTTAGCAGTAACTACATTAAAAGCTCATAGGGCTTGGAATATAATATACTGGAAGGCAAAAGAGCTTAGAATGCAACTTAGAATCAACTACCCAGCAAAACTGTGAATGTCCTCTTCCAGGGAAAAAGATGGACTTTCAATGAACCAGGGGAATTTCAAATGTTCCTGCTGGAATGGGCAGAGCTGAACAGAAGGTTTGATCTTCAAATACAGGACTCAGGTGAAGCATAGAGAGTGGAGGAGAAGGGGAAAATATGAGGGACTTAATGATGATGAACTGCATGTATTCCTGTATAGAAAAATGATACTGATAATACTCATATGAACCTTCTCATTCAATAGAGCAGGTAGGAGGACCTTTTATAGAAGAAGCACAGGAGAGAGCTGAGTTTGAAGATATAATGTGGTGTAAAAATGGAGTCAGTAGATAAAAGGGAAATGTGATGGGAGAAAGAAAAAGGAGAGGAGGAAAAGGCTAAGATATTTCATATAATAAGATTTTTCTTTATTACAATAAGCTATTGCAATGATATGAAAGGAGGGAAGGCAAGGGGGGATGAGGGAATCTTTGCTCTCATCAGAGGTGTCTAGGAGAGGAAATAGCATATATACTCAATGGGGTATAGGCATCTGGAGTAAGGAGAGAACGGGGAACAAGGGGAAGGGCTGGGATGTGAATGAAGGAGGGGAGGATGGACCATGGTGGGAGAGTGGTCAGATATAACACATTTTCTTTTTTACTTCTTGCAAGGGGCTGGGATTGGATGGCCTGTCCGAGACCACAGTGCTGGGTGGATGCTGGGCCCAAGGGGTGGTATATGGGCTTGGGGCCTCTTAGCCCCAGGGCCAGGGATCTATCTGCTTGCTGCTCCACTTAGCTACCCTACAGAAGAGACAGAGTGAAAGGAGAGAGAAAATATAGTACATGGTAGGGGAGAAGTACAAATGGAGGGAGTTGCGATCAGCAATGGCAACAGTGGAAAAATATGGAAGTAACTTTTGTGATGGACTTATCATAAAGAATGTGATTCACCCGCAACAGAGCTGGTGGTGTTGGGACACAGACTGAAGCACATTTTTTTATTATTATTCTTTTTTTTGGGGGGGGGGTTCAGGACAAATGGGGCTGGGTGGCCTGCCTGGGGCTGCATAGCTGGGTGATTGTTGGGTGTCTGAGGCCAGATTTGGACCCGTGTGCTCCTGGCTCAAGGGCAAGTGCTCTGTCTGCCATTGGCCACCCCTACTATTATTATTATTATTATTATTATTATTATTATTACTGTTTTATTTTATTTTGGGTTTTTTGGGGGGGTTGCAGGGCAATGGGGTTGGGGTGGTTTGCATGGGGTCACACAGTTGCATGATTGTTGGGTGTATGGAACTGGATTTGGGCTCTGGTTCTCCTGACTCCAGGGCTGGTACTCCATCCACTGTGCCACCTGGCCATACCTAAAATTATTACTATTATTTTTTTATTTTTTTTAGTTGTAATTTTAATTTTTTTCTCTCCCTTTTACTTTATCACGCATGCGGGTCTATATTTTGGGGGGAATTATGTTTTCTGTTAAACCATAATATTTTATTAATGTATAAAAAACATTATTTGTACAAAATAAGAACAAATAAAAATAAATTTTAAAAATTAACTTAATGTAGATTAGAATTCATTTTACAAATAAATAAAGAAACAGACTTAAAATGGAATCAGAGAAACATTTTTTGATAGTTTGCTGTTAGGTATCTAAAGGGTTTCTCTAAAATTTTACTCCTTTTACATATTTATTAGATTGTTGGTTATTAAGCTTATAATAATATCAAAAAGCTAATTCTTTAACAGTACAGTTAAGTGACACAGTGGATAGAACAGTAGATCTGCAATCAGAAAGAGCAGAGTTCAAATGTCTCCTTAGACAATTATTAACTGTATGATCCTGGGCAAGTTACTTAACCCTTTCCATCATTGAAAAAAAAAAATTTTTTTTGAGAAGTAAATACCAAACTATTCCAGTATCTTTGCCAGATGATCATCATGAACAATTGATCACAAAGTTGTGAAGAGTCAGACACAACTGAACAAGAAAACATTCTGTAATTATATGAGGTATTAACAATCATGAGTTTTTACATCTGGAATGTTAGAGAGACAGATACTATATAACAAGTTTTCCTTATACTGTTTCCTCTTCTTAACTGAAGGACAAAAGAGCAAAAATAAAGAAAAACAAACAAAAAACATGGAACAATGAGGTGGTTTTTTTTTTTTTTTTTTTTTTTGAGATAGTGTACTCTCCAGACACCCTAGAGAAGCATTATCATTAGCTTTGGGAAAATTGCTTTGATTCATTTTTGTTTGAATGTAATATGCAGAAGGCCACACATGTGTCTAATTAAACTAAAGGTTAGATGTATCCCTGAGAAATGAATCCCTTATAAATCAAATACTGTCCAATGTTTGAGGTTTTAATTTTTTTAATATTAAAAAAATTTATTTTTTATCCTAAACTTAACAAATACTAAATAAAACGAACATTTTCACAGATTAGAACAAAAAAAGGATTATACATGAAACTATGAATCACTTTTCTTTATAAACATATAATACATTTAATATGTTACTCTCAAAGTTAACCTACTTGACTGGTTCTTTCTGACCTTTCTTTAGTTCTGTTTGGTGATGATCCTCCTGGCAATCTCATTTTTAATTTCCTTTCTCTCAGTCCCTTCAGTTGGGACAAACAAACAAACCCAAGATACTTATAAAAATGCACATAGTCAAACAAAACAATTTCCACTTCAGGAGGTGGGTAACATACTTTATCATTAATCCACTGGAATTGTAGTTTGTCATTGCATTGATCAGTTCATAATCTTTAAAAAGTATTTTTCTTTACAATGTTATTTTCATTATATACATTGTTACTCTGATTCTTCTACCTTTGCTCCATTAGTTCAGACCTCTTTCTAGGTTTCTCTAAACTTCTCTTTTTTAAAAAAAATCGTTTATTTATTTTTTAAAATTTTCATCTATTTATACATGCATATTTCTAAGTTACAAACCTCCACCCTTCCTTCCCATCCCCCTCCCCTCAGTAGGGAACAGTAAGGTTACCATTTTACATACATATTTTGTTAAAACATATTTACAAATTAATAATTTTAGCATGAGGAATTAGGATTAAGGGAAAGATACATAAGAGATAATTTTTATAAAGTGTTCATCAGATTCAGTAGGTGTGTTTTTTTTCTGTGTGTTTTGTTTGGTTTTGTTTTTCTTCCTTTGGTTGGAGATAATATAAACCATTACCGGTCTAATACAGTTGTCCTAGCAGCTTTCTGGACTGTTGAGAGGAGTTGCTTCTATCAAGGTTGTCCATCTCATAATGTTGTTGATGTGTACATCGTTCTCTTGGCTCTACTCCCTTCACTCAGCATCAGATCCCAAAAGTCATTTCATGCTTCTCTAGAGTCTGACATTTATGATTTCTTATAGAACAATAATATTACATAGTATTCATGTACCATAACTTGTTCAGCCATTCCCCAATTGGTGGATATCCCCTCAACTTCCAATTCTTTGCCACTATAAAAAGAGCTGCTATGAATATTTTGTAGGACTTTTCCCATTTTTTACAATTTCTTCTGGATATAGACCTAAAATTGGAATTGCTGGGTCAAAGGGTGTAAACAGTTTTATTGTTCTTTGGGCATTGTTCCATATTTTCTCCAGAAAGGTTGGATCAGTTCACAACTCCACCAGCAATGTATCAATGTCCCAATCCTCCCACAACCTCTCCAACATTGATCATCTTCCCTTTTGTTCATCTGGGCTAATCTAATAGATGTGAAATGATTCCTCATTGTTGTTTTAATTTGCATTTCTCTAATAGTGATTTGGAGCATTTTTTCCTATGATTATATATAGCTTTAATTTCTTCATTTGAAAACTGTCTGTTCATATTCTTTGACCATTTATCAATTGGGGAATGACTTGTGACCTTATAAATTTGAGGCAATTCTCTGTATATTTTAGAAATGAGACCTTTATCAGAACTTTTGGTTGTGAAGATTGTTTCCCAATTTTTGATTTTCTTTTAAGTTTGGCAGCATTGATTTTATTAGTGCAAAACCATTTTAATTTAATATAGTCAAAATCATTCATTTTGCAGTTTGTAATTGCACTTATTCTTGTTTGGTTATAAATTTATCCCTTTTCCATAGATCAGAGAGAGATAGGGTATGTTTAGGTCTATTAATTTATATGTGGTATTGCTCTTTATGTCTAAATTCTGTACCCATTTTTACCTTATTTTGGTATAGGGTGTTTTTGACATTATTTTGGTATAGGGTATGAGATGTGGATCTATGCCTAGTTTTTTCCATACTATTTTCCAGTTTTCCCAACAATTTTTGTCAAATAGTGAGTTCTTATCCCAGAGGCTGGTGTCTTTGAGTTTGTCAATAGAAGATTGCTGTAGTCATTTACTGCACTTTCTTTTGAACCTATCCTAATCCATGGATCCATTACTCTATTTAAAAAAATTTTTTTTTTTATTTAAGGCAATGGGGTTAAGCAGCTTGCCCAAGGTCACACATCTAGACCATTATTAAATGTCAGAGGTCAGATTTGAACTCAGGTCCTCCTGACTCCAGGGCTGGTGTTCTATCCACTGTACCACCTAGCTGTGCCACCTAGCTGCTCCCATTACTCTCTTCCTTAACCAATACCAGGCAGTTTTCATGACTGCTGCTTATAAAGTATAGTTTGAGGTCTGGTAGAGTTAGGCCACCTTCCTTACATTTTTTTTCATCAGTTCCCTTGTTATTCTTGCCCTTTTGTTGCTACAGATGAATTTTGTTACTATTTTTTCTAGCTCAGTAAAGTAGTTATTTGGTAGTTTGATTGGCACTGAAAAGTAATTTAATATGGGTAGAATTGTCATTTTTATTATATTAGCTCAACCTAGCCATGAGCATGTGACATTTTTCCAATTATTTAGATCTGACATTGTTTGGGTGAGGAGAGCTTTATAATTGTGTTCATACATTTTCTGGGTTTGTCTTGGGAGGTAGATTCCCAAGTATTTAATGTTGTCTACAATTATTTTAAATGGAATTTCTCTTTCTATTTCTTGTTCTTGGGCTTTGTTGTTCATATTTAGAAATGCTGATGATTTATGTGGGTTTATTTTATATCCTGCTACTTTGCTGAATTTGTTAATTGTTTCAAGTTTTTTAGATGATTTTTCTCAGGTTCTCTAGGTATACCATCATGTCATCTACAAAGAATGAAAGCTTTGCTTCCTCATTGACAATTCTGATTCCTTCAATTTCTTTTTTCTCTTATTGCTACTGTAAGCATTTCCAGTATTACATTGAATAGTAATGGTGAAAATGGGCATCCTTGTTTCACCCCGAATTTATTGGAAATACTCTGAGTTTATTCCCATTAAATATAATATTTGTTGATGGTTTTAGATAGATACTGTTTATTATTTTCAGGAAAACTCCATTTGTTCCTAAACTTTCTAGTGTTTTTAATAGGAATGGATGTTGTATTTTATCAAAGGCTTTTTCGGCATCTGTTGAAACAATCATATGATTTCTGTTGGTTTTACTAGTGATATGTTTAATTATGTTGAATGTTTTCCTAATATTGAACTATCCCTGCCTGATATAAATCCAACCTGGTGTTATCCTGGTAATAGCTTGCTGGATGGTTTCTTCAATTTATTTATCTGAAGTGGGGTTATTTAAGTAATTTATTTCCTCTTCTGTTAATTTGGGAAGTTTGCATTTTTGTAAATATTCATCCATTTCATTCAAGTTGTCCAATTTATTGGCATATACTTCGGCAAAGTAGCTCTGAATTATCTCTTTAGTTTCCTACTCATTGGTGGTTAGTTAACCTTTTCATTTTTGATACTGGTAATTTGGTTATCTTCTTTTTTTTAATCAGATTAACCAGTGGTTTGTCTATTTTATTGACTTTTTCATAAAACTAACTCTTAGTTTTATTTATGAGATCAATGGTTTTCTTGTTTTCCATTTTATTAATCTCTCCTTTGATTTTCAGAATTTCTAATTTTGTATTTAATTAGGGCTGCTTAATTTGTTCTTTTTCTAGCTTTTTTTAGTTGCATACCCAATGTTTTATTCATATAAGCATTTAGAGATATAGAGTTTCCTCTCAAAACTGCCTTTGCTGCATCCCATAAATTTTGGTAAGATGTCTCATTATTATCATTTTCTTGGATATAATTATTTATTATTTCTATTATTTGCTGTTTGATCCCACAATTATTTAAGATAAAATTATTTAATGTCCAATTAGTTCTTGGTTTATCTTTCCCTAACCCTTTATTACATGTAATTTTTATTGCCTCATGATCTGAGAACTCTATTTATTATTTCTGCATTTCTGCATTTGGTATTAAGGTTTTTCTGCCCTAGTATATGGTCAGTTTTGGTAAAGGTGTCATGTACTGCCGAGAAAAAGGTATATTCTTTTCTATCCCCATTAAGTTTTCTCCAGAGGTCTATCATATCTAAGTTTTCTAAGATTTCATTCCTTCTTATTTATTTTGTTATATTTATCTAGTTCTGAGAGAGAGGGAGATTGAGGTCTCCCATTATTAAAGTTTTGCTGTCTATTTCTCCTTGTAATTCACTCAGCTTTTCCTCTAGGAATCTGGATGCTATGCCACTAGATACATATTTGTTTAGTGATGATATAGCTTCATTTCCAGTGGTGCTTTTTTAAAAAAAGATGTAGTTTCCTTCCTTGTCTCTTTTAATGATTGAGTTTTGTTTTTGTTTTTTTTTTTGCTTTTACTTTGTTGAGATTAGGGTCACTACCCCAGCTTTTTTTACTTCTGCTGAGGCATAATATATTTGCCCCAACCTTTTGCCTTTACCCTGTGTGTATCTCTTTCCTTCAAATGTGTTTCTTATAAACAACATATTGTAGGATTCTGGTTTTTAATCCATTCTGCTATCTGCTTCCATTTACTACTTTTTCCCTTTGACTTTTCTTTTAGAAATTTAACTTTCACTTACACCTTATTTTCATTTATACCTTCCCTTCCCTTTTATCAGCCCCTTCTTCCCGTATTTTTCCTGTTCCCCCCCTCCCCATAGATTAAGTCCCCAAGTGGGAATGTATCTTATTCCCTCACTGAGCTAAATCTATTGAATAGAATTTACTCAGCATTCACATTCTCCCTTCTTTCCCTCTAAAATTATAATTCTTTGCACCTCATCCCATGAGGCTCTAATATTATTAATCAGGTTGCTTGATAAGCACTTATTGTTATGAAGATATCACTACAGATTGTTTACTTGATTGCTTGATAAGCAGCATTGACTCAAATAGCTTCAAATTATTATTATTATAGTCATTTTTTATCTTACCCCCGTTTTAAATATCTTTCAAGTACACACAGCTCTCCTCACAATCCAAAGTATCATCCAAAGCCATATCTTTTCTTGAACTATTTGTGCTCCTCCTCCCAGGCCTGTTTTCTTTAACCTCCCTCCACCCTCCACCCCCCAGGTGAAATGAAGTGAAGCACTGCATGCTGATCTAATTAACTATAAGAATCTTGAAGATCTCTGAGTACTGGGAGGCTCTGGATGTCTCACTGAGAACTTTACAAATGATTGTATGTAACAGAGACCCTGTCCCAGGCCCTCGCTGTTTATGATGCCTTCATTAGACAAAGTGCTTAACTTGTAATTAAAGTGAGTTAAAATATAATGAGACACTCTAGTTAAAGTTAGTACCCCTGCATTTTTTTTCAGGGCATTTTGTCTCAAACACTGTAGTGATGTGATGGTGGACCTCTTCAATTGAAGGACAAAACCCAATTATACTTTAGGTTCATTCTCTTTAATTATATTCTACCCTCTAATTTTCTTTAGAGAAGTAAAGTTCTAAAGAATTAGAATTGTTATATCTTCCCTTTTAGGGACCAACATTTGTTTAAAACAATTTTGTTTTTTCAGTCCCCTTTTTCATTTACCTTTTTTTATGTAACTCTTCAGTCATGTATTTGGCAATTGAGTTCTCTGTTCAGTTCTGGTCTTTGTGTCAGGAAATTCTGGAAGTCCTGTATTTCATTGAACATCCATCTTTTTCCCCTGACAATATGTGCTGAATTTTTGCAGGGTAGTACATTCTGGGTTATAATCCCAGGTTCTTAGCTCTCCAGAATATGTTATTCCAGTTCTTCTGATCCTTCATTGTTGAGGCAGGTAGGTCTTGTGTTAGTCTGATTGTATTTTGCTTTTGTATTTAAATTATTTTCTTGTTGCTACTTGCAGTATCCCCCTTTTTATTTCAGGGTTCTGGAATTTGGCTATTTCAGCCCTTGGAGTTTTTATCCTGGGGTCTCTGTAGATTCTTTCAGTTGTTACCTTGTTCTAGTAGATTGGGACAGTTTTCCCTTATAATTTCCTGCATGATGTTTTCCATGTTCTTTTGTTGGTCCAGGCTTTCTAGTAGTCCAATGATTTGTAAGATGTCTCTTCGGGATCTGTTTTCCAGGTCATTCATTTTCCCTAGAAGGTCCTTTACATTTTCTTCAATTTTTTCAGCCTTTTTATTTTGTTTGATGGAATCTTGTAGTCTTGTAGATTGATTAGTTTTTAACTGTTCAATTCTAATTTTTAGGATTTTATTTTTTTTCAATTATCTTCTGCTGGGGTGGCTAGGTGGTGCAGTGAATAGAGTACTGACCCTGGAGTCAGGAGTACCTGAGTTCAAATCCAGCCTCAGATGCTTAATAATTACCTAGCTGTGTGGCCTTGGGCAACCCACTTAACCCCATTGCCTTGCAAAAAAAAAAAAAAGCCCTAAAAACAAACAAACAAACAATTATCTTCTGTTTCCTTTTCCACTTGGTTATTTTTACTTTTAATGGAGTTGATTTTTTTAGTCAACTTGTCACAATTTTCCTGCATGACCTTCATTTCTTTTTTCCATTTTTCTTCTTCCTCTCTTCTTTGGTTTTTGAATTCTTTTTTAAGCCCTTTGATGAGCTTTCGTATTTGAGTCCAATTTATACTGTTTTGATATTTCTGTGAGTGATTTTTCACAGCTTTTGTCTTCAGACATGGCATTGCTGTCATCTTTATCTGCGAAATATTTTTCTATAGTGAATTATCTTTTAGCTTTTTTGTTCATTTTTGTTGTTGTAGTTCTGCTCCTGGGGTATATGGAGTATAGATCCAAGCTTTTATTTTGCTGATCTGGGGTCTGGTCTGGCTTGTTGTTGGCCAAGATATTGCCTATTCAGTTCAGACCTTGCCTGTGCAGAGGTTTGTTTCCTCCTTTATATCCAGGTTCTGACCTAGCAAAGGATTGTTCCCAACCCAGTCCTGTGCTCTCAGGGTTCAGACTTTGTTTGGGGTTGGGATCGTCCCTGCTGGCTTGCTGTCTAGCTGCCAGGACCTCTGTTTTTCTTAAGCATTGGGACCTGGATTGCACTGTGGCTAAAAACCTCCTGTTGGCTTTCCCTGATCTCCTGCTTCCTGGACTTTTCTTCCCCTTTCCCCTCAAAAAGACAGACTTTCACAAAATATCCTTCACAATGTCTACAGTTGAAAACTTCTTTGAATCTTCTCTTTTTTCTTGGTGGGATCTGTAGCATGAATGTCAGAGTAGAGGCTTCATTTATCTTTGGTAGGGAAACACTCCAAGAGCAGGTTAGCTTTGAATCTCCCCAGAAGTCTCTCTGAACTTCTCCTAACTAGAGTCTTGTTAAAACTTTTTATTTTGTTTTTGTTTTTTTAATCTAGGATCCTAAAATCCAGCGCAAGGATTCTTAACCCAGAATCCATGAATTTGTTTTTAAAAATATTTAAAAACTTCTGAGAAGGGATCCTTAAGCTTCACCAGGGATTCAAGACTCAAAAAGTTTAGAAATCCTTTTTTTAGTCCCTTTAACCTGCTTCTCACATTCCCTGTCTTGTTTTTGATCTGAGTTTTTTTCTGTTCTTTAAAATTGACCTCTTTTACATAGTTGTAGAAATTGTCTATTGTTCTTTTGCTTCCAATTTTTTTCAATTTGCATCATTTCATACAAGTCTTATTTCTTTGAATTCTTCATAATAGTCATTCTTTTTTTAAATTTTTTAATTAAATTTTTTATTTATTTAAGGCAATGGGGTTAAGTGACTTGCCCAAAGTCATACAATTAGGCCATTATTAACTATCTGAGCCAGATTTGAACTCAAGCCCTCCTGCATAATAGTTATTCTTTCTGGCATTATATTGCAGCATAAACAAATTTGTTCACTTGTTCCTCAGGCATTGGGCTCATAGTTTGCTTCCATTTTTAACTTTTAGAGAATACTATTCTCATTATTTTCCTACATGGAGATCTTTTCTTCTTTTCAATAGTCCCTTGGCATAGAAATCTAATAGTGGAACCATTGTGGCAAAATGTATTAACCATTGTGTATTTCAAGAATTCAAGATCATTTTCTAAAATTCTTGGCATAATTTATAGCTTTGCTAAATAAGAAATTGGTGTGCTTACTTTTTTGCATGCCACTAACATTGCATTTTTCTATTAATGGCTGTCATTTTCAATTTACAGTTTTAATTTTTGTATTATCATTAATAGTTTGCACCTCTTTTGATAATTTTTTTGTCCTTCATCCTTTAATCACTTATCTTTGCCATGGAAGCTTGAGGAAGTTTGGCAGACATTTCTGGTTTTTGGTAACAATCTCATTTGAGAGGAAAAAATCAGTTCACATCTGAATTATATTTTCTTTAAAATTTTCATTCTTATAAATTTATAACATTTCTCTGTAGTTTTTGGATATTTTATATCAAAAAATCAATAATTCATGTCTTATTCAAGTGGCATTTATTTCTTGTATAAAAGCTTTGTATTTTTATTTTTAAAATTATAGTTTGTCTTTTATATTATTTTCTATGTCATGGTTATTATAGTAAATGGTATATGATGACGGCTTAAACCTATTTTCTACTAAAATGCTGTCTAGCTTTCCAGCACTTTCTATAGAATATAAATATAGAGTTCCATCCCTAATAGGATTATAGAAAAATAGAAGACATTTTGTCTACTTCGTACTTTTGGGTTTATCATAGAATAACTTCTATGTATTTCTTTCTAAATCTGGCTTATCTAATGACTTTCCATGATAAATTTTATATTTTATGCAAAACTAGATAATTTCTTCAACAATTGCTTTAAAATATTATTAGAAATCTGGTAATTCCAGATTAATATAGATTTAATATGACCTTTTTCTAATTATTTTGCTACCTTTTTGTCTATTTAAAAATTATGATTTATTGGGGCGACTAGATGGGGCAGTGGATAAAGCACCGGCCCTGGAGTCAGGAGTACCTGGGTTCAAATCCAGCCTCAGACACTTAATAATTACCTACCTGTGTGGCCTTGGGCAAGCTCCTTAACTCCATATGCCTTGCAAAAAACTAAAAAAAATTATGATTTATTTTTAATATTCTTTTTTAAAAAATTTGAATTCTAGGGGGCAGCTAGGTGGCACAGTAGATAGAGCACCAGCCCTGGAATCAGGAGTACCTGAGTTCAAATCTGGCCTCAGACATTTAATAATTACCTAGCTGTGTGGCCTTGGGCAAGCCACTTAACCCCAGTGTCTTGCACAAAAAAAAAAATTAAATTGTGTTCTAAGTTTTCTTCCTACTTCCTACCCCTACCTTTCCCGTTGAAAGACAAGAACTATGTTTGATCTTACTTGTAAAATCATGCAAAACCTATTTCTTTGTTAGTCATGTTTTTCTCTCCCCCTGCCCTTCTAAAAAATCAAGAAAAATAAGGAAAGCAAAAAAATTATACTTCAATTTTCTCTTAAAGCACATCAGTTCTCTCTCTAGAGGTGAATAGCATTTTTCATTGAAAAAGGGAAATGTGCCCATCTTCATCTTCTTCCTCTTCTTTATCCTCTTTTTCCTCTTCTTCCTCTTCCTCTTCTTCCTCTTCTTCTTCTCCTCCTCCTCCTCTTCCTCCTCCTCTTCTTCTTTCTCTCCTTTTAATTCATAAGTGAGTTTTAGGAAGAAAATTACTTTCTTCTAAGTTGTAACTACCTGCATGTTTAAAGCAACATTTCAGTATACATCTTGGGTAATCTGAACATTGACAATATATCCTAGCCATTATCTCCCCCACCACCACCCCAGCTCCATGGAAAGTTGTTTTTCTTGGAAGAATGAGTCAGAGAAAGTAAGGTAAAAATGGATTGAGAAATCCCCAATCAATTTGAGGCTCAGCCTTGCAGTTCCATCTGTCTGCTTCATCTTGCTTCAATTTGTATAAGTGACCCTTATCATCACTTATTAATTAAACTCCTTGTTGTCTGGTCAACAAAGCTGAGATTTTCCCTTTTATATGCATGCAAGTTCTACAGTCTCACTAATACTTTAATTTCTTATTGCTTTAAAAGTGTTCTTCATTGCAGAGTGTTCTGCATACATACCACTAGACTAATCTTTAGTAATTTATAAAATAGCTAATGTCACTTGCTATTTCTCCTATCATTAATACTTCCAAAGTTTAAGGAGGGTCCCTTAGTGATCTCTTAATTGCCAAGCCTTTTCTCAATCTTCATTCTTCTTTACCTGCTCTACAACTTTTGACAATGTCAGTCACCCTACTCTCCTTGATACTCTAGGTTTTTAGGACACTGTTTGTCCCTGGTTCTCCTTCTACCTATCTGTATGCTCTTCCTCAGGTTTCTTTACCAGATCTCCATCCAAGTTTTACCTGACAGTGGATTTCCCACAGGGTCTTCTTTTCTTCCTTTATTTTATTTTACTTGGTGATCTCCATTTCCATTTCTTACACTGGTGACCTTCAGAACTACTTATCTGATCCCTAGACTCTTTGTTGACCTCTAGACTCCATTCTCCAGTTTGCCTCTTGGACATCTCAGACCTGACATCTTAAACTCAACATATCCAAGACTTAAACTCATCATCTTTCCCCATAAACCTGTCCCTTTGCCTAATTTCCTTATTACTGTTGAGGGAACCACCATTCTCTCAGATACCCAAACTTGATTCCATAATCTCACTTCATATATCTAAACTGTTTCCAGGGCCTGTTGCTTTTTCCTTTCTTTTTAAAAAAAATGTTTGGTCATTTGTTTTTACCTTCCTAACATCTTATGTTTGTGCCCCCTTCCCTCTGACACTTCCACTGTCCTAGTATAGGCCTTTATCTCCTCACTGTTGTAGTAGCTTGCTAGTTGGTCTGCTTGTCACAAAACTCTCCACCTTGGTCCATTCTCCCTTTAGCTGTCAAAGTAATCTTTCTAAAACCTGGGTCTGACCATGCTGACCATGTTACCTCACCCCCCCTCCAAAAAAAAAAATTCTTGGCTCTTTATCATCTCCAGGACCAAATATAAAGTCTTGTGACATTTAAAGCGCTTCAAAACCTGCCTCTGCCTCTCCCTTTCACCTCTGTACCCTCATATGTATTCTTGATCCATCGACATTGGTCTCCGTTCTACTCCTCGAAGTAAACAGTCCATTCCCAGGTCTGGGCATTTTCACTGGCTGACTCCTGTGCCTGGAATGCTGTCTCTCCCCATTGCTGCTTCCTGGTTTTCCGGACTTCAAGTCCTAGCTAAATTCCCACCTTCCACATTAATCCTCTTCTGGTTTCCCTTCATCATTATCCTTTGAAAAGCTTGTTTTTGTTTGTATATGTTCTCCCCTATCAGACAATGAATTTCTTGTGAACAGGGACTATTCTTTGAAAGATTGCGAACCATCTCACACTCACATAGTAGATATATAGATGTTTATTACCAACTAACTGAAACACCAAGGACCCACAAACACATGTGGTTCCATTCTAAGTAGCAGAACCTAAAGAGGCACTGCTAAATGTAGAGAGGCATTGTTTTCCTCTTCCTTTTCTTCTTCCTCCCTCTTACCCACTTTTACCTTTCAACAAATTTAATTCAACTTAATGCATTTTTATTATGCACATACCATGTGCAAGTGCTATGCTATATACTGGGTATGCATGTAAAACAGCTAAACTGTCTTTGTCTTCAGGAAACTTATGTTCTCTTGTGTGTATCCTTGGGGAAAGGGAAAGGGGCACATAAACAAGCAAACATAAAGTAATTTCAAGAAGTAGAAAGCACTAACAACAGATAGGATCAGGAAAGAGCACATGGTGGGGTCACACCTGAGAGGAGGAGGGAAGGGGAGTGTATTTCAGATGTGAGCAGACACCTGTGTGCAAAGGTAATAAGGTGGGAGATGGAATGTTAAGTACAGGGAACAGCTAGCAGAGCAGTCTGTCAAGATGGAAGAATTTGTGAAGAGGAATCATTTGAAAGAAGACTGAAAAGACAAGTGATATCCAAATTATGGAGAGCTTTAATTGCCAGACTCAAAGTCTTTTATACTATCTATTAGGGACTAGGGACCCATTGAAGATTTTTGAGGGAAGAAGGTGACATGATCACATTTGAATTTTAGAAATAACAATTTAGCAGCTGCATGGAAGATCAATCAATCAACAATCATTTATTTACTCTTGCTGGGCATTGTGCTAAGCACTGAGGATACAAAGAAAAAAACAAAAATAGTTCCTGTCCTCAATGAGCTTATGTGTCATTGGCAAAAGATAACATGTACATGTATGGGTATATACAAGATGCCTATAGTAAAGATGCTGGGTAACCTCAGAAAGAAAAACACTAGCAAAGGAGGTATGGGAAAGGCCTTTTGAAGAAGGTGGCATTTGATTGAGTCTTGAAAGAAACTAGGGATTCTAAGAGGGTGAGATGAGGTGGGAGGGCATTCTGGGCAATGGGGGTGACTAAGGCCAAAGGCATGAAGTTGAGATATAAAGTATTATGTCTGAAGAACAGCAAGATGACCAGCAAGGTTGAACCAAAGAGAATATAGTAAAGTGTAAGAAAACTGACAAGGTAGGGAAGGGGGGCAGTCTGTGAATGAAGAACATGCTAGACATGCTTATGTTTGAAGTAATAATAGAGAGCCACTAGATTTATTGAGTAACAAAGCACACCTACACTTTAGGAAAGTAAATGGATAAGAGTAGAGTAAGACTTAAAGCAAAGAGAAAAAAATAAGAAGACCACTGCAATCATCCAGATTAGGTGATGAGTCCCTGATTTAGGGTGTTAACTTTGAACTAAGAGAAGGGAAAGTATATGAGAAATATTGTAGAGAAATAAATTACAAAATTTGAGTATGAGGTGTCAAGGATGACAACAGTGTTGCAGTCTTGGGTGATTGAAGACAGATGGTGATGCCCTCAACAGAAATGGGCAAGGAAGTTTGAAGGAAGGACAGGTTTTTAATATGTTCAGTTTTGGACAAGTTAAAAACTCTCAAGATATCAAGGTAGAGTTATCAGAATTATCAGAATCTTAGGGGTTAGAAAAAACTTCAGAAGTCATTTAGTTCAATTTATAACTGAAGCATGAATTTCCTGTTACATCTTCCTCATCTTTTTCCCTCCTTCCTTCTCCTATTCCTTCTGAAGTAAGAAAAATATCACCCACCTTCATTGTGGTTAAAAGTTGTAGCAACTAAATCCCATCTCTCTTATCTATTACTCATTTTGCCCTAGAGGCATTAAATTATTCTCCCAGTTTCATCTCCCTTCTCAATTTCCTTCCTTTTCTTCCTGCCTCTTCCTCTTCTTCCTTGCCTGAAGTGTACTTAAGTAAGAAAGTTCTTTACTAACAAATGACTTGACTTTGTTGGGGATACTAGAGAACTAAAATTAGGTCACTGGTCTAAAGGTCTAAATCTGTTTTTCTCCCAAGTGTCTAGAAGCTATCACTCTAAAAATTCTTTATGTTCTATTTTTATGTCTTTGCTCACCAGATTCAGATATAACATGGGATACTTGAAAACTCAGCAAAGTTTCTCTTCAATAAACTTCCTTTTTATTTTTACCCATTCAAAAAAGTTCAGAGTTCAAGCAGATCCTCTTGTCTTTCCTTCTACATTACCTTTGTTTCAATCCTGGTCAGGTAATATCCATCTTCTGGCCTGTTTTGAGACTGTCACTTGTCTAAAAGGGGAGGAAGGAGAAGACACTGTGCTTTAGCAACCTCAAAAGATCTTTCAGGAAAGGAGAATTCAGTCTATAGATTAAAAATACCGATAGAAGAATTGTTGGGGGGGGGGGGGCGTGGAGCCAAGATGGCAACAAGAAAGGATCGAGTCTTAGGTGCTCTCTGAAAAAACTTATAAACTAAGGACTCTAACTAAACTTTCAAGAGACAGAACCCACAAAGGGACCCAGAGAGGCAGTTCTCCTACTCAAGGTAACCTGGAAAAGAGCAGAAAGGCTCTGCTCCCCTGGGTTGGAGGAGCAGCCCGCCAGAGGGGTGGCCCACCAGAGCGAAAGAACTTCAGCCTCCCGGAGGCAGCCCCAGGGCGCCGGGAGCCACAGCTCACAGCAGCGGGGGAGTCTCCTGATCTTTACCCCGGGGAGCACCCGGCACAAAGTGGGGGAACAGTGTGGGACCTCTGCCAGAGCAAGCACGTGGAGCCCAGCCCTCAGGGCACACAGCAAGCAGCTTGGTCTTTCTGCAGCCCTGATCCAGAAGCAGAAGCAGGCAGAGCCTGTAAGCAGGAGCCTCCAGGGCATGAGCCCATTGAACCTAGGGAGGGGAGTGAAGAGAGAGAGACTGCAGAGCTCTGTCCTCTGCCTCTGGAACAGGACTCTGGGGCTCTGAACACATTCAGATCCTGATCACAGTCTAGGCCCCCCCATAGAACAGCAGGGCCCACCCACCTTGGCCCCGTGGCAGAGGGGGGCGCTTATGGTCATTCACAGACCAGGAGGGAAGACAGAGCCTCACACACTGAGACCCTTGTGGGAGTGTCCCAAAAGCTCAGGAAGCACCCCAAAACCAGGCCCAGTCTGGGAAAATGAGCAAGCAGAGAAATAAGAGGAAGACTATTGAGAAATATTTTGCAAATGAGCCCAAGAAGGATCAAAATACTCAGTCTGAAGATGAGGAAGCACAAGCTCCTGCATCTAAAGACTCCAAGAAAAACAGAAATTGGGCTCAGGCTATGACAGAGCTCAAAAAAGACTTTGAAAATCAAATGAGGGAGTTGGAAGAAAAACTGGGAAAAGAAAGGAGAGAGATGCAGGAAAAACATGAAAATGAAGTCAGCAGCTTAGTCAAGGAAATCCAGAAAAAAAATGCTGAAGAAAATAGCATGCTGAAAACCAGCTTAGGTCAAATGGACAAAACAGTTCAAAAAGTTATTGAGGAGAAGAATGCTTTAAAAAGCAAAATTGGCCAGATGGAAAAAGAGATAAGAAAACTCTCTGAGGAGAACAAATCCTTCAGACAAAGAATAGAATTCAGGGAGATTGATGAATTTACTAGAAATCAGGAATCAATACTTCAAAACCAAAAAAATGAAAAATTAGAAGAAAATGTGAAATATCTCATTGAAAAAACAACTGATATGGAAAACAGACTTAGGAAAGATAATTTAAAAATTATTGGAATACCTGAAAGTAATGATCAGGAAAAGAGCCTTGACCTCATTTTCAAAGAATTACTACAGGAAAATTGCCCTGATATTCTAGAAGCAGAGGGCAAAATAGAAATGGAGAGAATCCACCGATCCCCCCGAGAAAGAGATCCCAAAAAACCAACCCCCAGGAATATTATAGCCAAGTTCCAGAACTCCCAAGTCAAAGAGAAAATATTACAAGCAGCCAGAAGGACATAGTTCAAATATTGTGGAGCTGCAGTCAGGATCACACAGGACTTAGCAGCAGCTACATTGGAAGCTCGTAGGGCTTGGAATACAATATACCGGAAGGCAAAAGAGCTTAGAATGCAGCCAATAATGAATTACCCAGCAAGGCTGAATGTCCTCTTCCAGGGAAAAAGATGGACTTTCAATGAACCAGGGGAATTTCAAAGGTTCCTTTTGGAATGGCCAGAGCTGAACAGAAGGTTTGATCTTCAGATACAGGACTCAGGTGAAGCATGGAGATTGGAGGAGAGGGGGGAAATATGAGGGACTTAGTGATGATGAGCTCCATGTAAGGGAAATGTAATGGGAGAAAGAAAAAAGGAGAGGGGGAATAGGCCAAGATATTTCATATAATAAGATTTTTCTTTATTACAATGAGCTATTGCAATGATATGGAAGGGGGGAGGCAAGGGGGAATGAAGGAACCTTTGCTCTCATCAGAGGTGGCTAGGAGAGGAAACAGCAAATATACTCAATGGGGCATAGACATCTGGAGTAAGAAGGAGGGGGGGAGCAGGGGGAAGAGGTGGGGATGTGAATAAAGGAGGAGAGGATGGACCATGGGGGGAGAGTGGTCAGATATAACACATTTTCTTTTTTACTTCTTGCAAGGGGCTGGGACTGGAAGGCCTGTCCAGGACCATAGGCCCAGGTGGATTCTGGGCCTAAGGGGTGGTATGGGGGCTCAGGGCCTCTTGGCCCCAGGACCAGGGATCTGTCTGCTGTGCCACTCAGCGACCCTACAGCAGAGTCAGAGTAAAAGGAGAGAGAAAATATAGTACACGGTAGTGGAGAAATACGAAAGGAGGGAGTTGTGATCAGCAATGGCAACAGTGGAAAAATATGGAAGTAACTTTTGCGATGGACTTATCATAAAGAATGTGATCCACCTGCGACAGAGTTGTTGGTGTTGGAACAAAGACCGAAGCACAGTTTTTATTATTATTATTTGGGGGAGGGTGCAGGGCAAATGGGGCTGGGTGGCCTGCCTGGGGCCACATAGCAGGGTGATCTTTGGGTATCTGAGGCCAGATTTGGACCCGGGTGCTCCTGGATCAAGGGCCAATGCTCTGTCCACCACCCAGCCACCCCTACTATTATTACTATTTTATTTTATTTTAGGTCTTTTTTTTCCTTCTTTTTGGTTTTTGCAGGGCAGTGGGGATTGAGTGGCTTACATGTCACACAGCTGGGTGATTGTTGGGTCTACAGGGCTGGATGTGGGCTTGGGTGCTCATGGCTCCAGAGCTGGTGCTCTGTCCATTGCACCACCTGGCTATACCTACAATTATTACTATTATTTTTTTAATTTTAATTTTTTTTCTCTCCCCTTTACTTTATCGCTCAAGCAAGTCTAGTCTATATTTATGGGGGGAGGGGTATTTCATTTACTCTTAAACAAGAATATTTTATTAATGTAAAAAAACATTTGTACAAAATGAGAATAAAAAATAAAAGAATCATTAGATTAAAAATACAGATAGAAGAATCATTAGATTAAAAACAATTGTCTCCTTTTCAGTTATGCCAGAGGTTGACCTTTATACCTTGCTTATTTCTGGCTTGTCTATTCAGTTGACCTTTTATTTTCTTTTTTTTATTTATGTAAGGCTATGGAGTTAAGTGACTTACCCAAGGTCACACAGCTAGGTAATGATTAAGTGTCTGAGGCTGGATTTGAACTCAGGTCCTCCAGAGTCCAGGGTCAGTGCTCTATCCACTTCATTACCTAGCTGCTCCTTCAGTTGGCTTTTTCAATAATAAGTCAGGTAATTGGGAGCACAAAGAATTTGAAAGAAAAAAGCCTTCAAAAATCTCTGTGCTTAAGAATTGGAAAGTAAGTGAATGTCCTTCAATTGGGGAATGGCTTAACAAACTGTGGGAGGCTACCAGAATGGTATTTGCACTTTCCAAAAGAAATGTATAACATATTCTCTCTTTGGGATAGAAAGAGTGAAATTTTGTTTGAAGTCTGAGCACTTTTGCTCTCCACCTGGATTTCTAGACAGCAAGACATCTTTCAGCCTCTCTGAAAATCCTGATTATCTGTAGCAGCCTGAATCAGTCACAGAATAGTTTAAAGGACAGATCTCTATTTAGCCTCCCTACCACAATTACTAAAGAGGATGAGATTACTGTCTCCTAAACTGATCTGAGAGAATCCCATAGGCCTCTGAGCACACATCTGTTTAGTTCAGTCAATAGAATAAGCATGAGAACTGAGAATCATAGTAACTCTTTAACCTATAGTACATTGGAAGTTAATTGAAAAAGTTAATTGGTGTACCTCTCCCTGCATGTGGAAACATCTCGTCACATACACAACCTATTTTCTCCAGGGGCATTAAATTCAGAATATTGACTTATTGCCTCTTCTCCTGGCACCTAGTTTTATTACTGTCAATTCTTTATTTCAGAGCTATCATCAACCATTTTAACCCCAAGATTGAGTCATATGCTGCAGTGAATCACATATCCCAACTTTCTGAGGAACAGGTAAGGAATACCACAACCTTGATTACTGACTGAGAGTGAGAATGGACAGGGAGGGGATTTCCTTTAGCTGAGCTTGTCTGTTTGAGAATAATACTTTGGCTGCTGGGAGGAATTAGGAAGGGGTCTGTAACCTCTCAGCAGAAACTGTGATGTTTATACTACCCACATCATTTAATTATATAAAAGACAAGCAGGTGACAAGTTAGTGTGTTCTGAGTGGCCTAGAAGGGTGGGTGGTGTTTTTTCTACTCCAGGCAGACAGTTATGTTGATTTTCAAAAATAAGAAATGAGAACTTGGAAAAGGATGAAACTACCAATTAGAGAAATCCTGAGTTCAGCTTAATTTGCAGCAGTTGGGCTCATTAAAGCCAGTGCACTCACTGGGACAGTAATTGAAATAGCTTGGCCCTGAGCAGTGATTTCTGAATAGGTTTTCAATGGGACAGGCTGACTGAGTAGGGATCCAAATACAGGCACGTATTTGTTTTGCTTGAACTTGGCCTGATTTCCTCTGCTCCCAAGGCACCTACACTTGAGTATAGATTATGTAAGAGTGCAGATGGGGTTTTGGCATGGCAGGAGGATGAGCAAAATGTATGGGACTGGGACACTGAGCTCTATTTTTACATCATAAAATGTGCCATCCCTTTCACAGTGCTCCCATCTCTCCATGCCCCTCTAGTTTTTGGTCCCCAGGTACTCATGTGAAAAGGGACACATAATAGTCTGTAAGCCAGCCAGGTTGTTATATTTCCTCCTTTCATGTTCTTCCAACTGGCCTTACTTGAATTCCAGCTCTAGTCTCCTGAGCTGGGCTAGTCAGCTGGCCAGTTGTGGCATGGCCATATGCTTTGGAATTCCCAAAGACCACCAGACAGGGCCTCAAAGAACTTTGTTCCTAACTAACAGTCCTAGAATGTTTCATTGTTGACTTTTTCCTTTCATCCTAACTTTAAACCAATGGGCAGGACAGGGTTGTATTCCCCTAATACTCCTACTTTCTTTATTGTCTCTGTTTCTGTAAGGAATTGCAAGAATTCTTCCTGGCATTTAAACTGCTCTGATGTTTTGACTCTCTTGTTCTTTGTTCCTATCCTTCCTAGAGAGGAGTCATGGGTCCCGCTCCACTGAACACATTTTCATTCTGCTGCACTTGCTTCTATAAGGTGGAGCTGCCTTTTCCCTGTAATGCCATTTCAGATCAGTTGTATTGTGTGATTTTTATTTAAAATGATTCAGTGCCTTTTTGCCTAGCTTGATGAATAGGAGGGGGCAACTTTGCTACCACTAAGTCCCAGTTAATTTGTTACTTTAAGGAAAATGAAGAAGCTTTTTTTCCTGTCAGCCATGTGCTGTATTCATCCTCAGTAGCTTAGGAATATCAGGCTAAGATCTTTCTCCAATGGCAGTAGCAGGCCAATAATAAAATTTATTCTGTTGCACAAAGTGATTTGGGGAAAAGATGTTTAGGAAGCACACAGCTTTAACATCTGTCCTCTGCCATCCAGGTCTTTTTCTTCAAAACAAAGTGGGCTGGTGAAAGTTCCCTCCCAAATATAGATATATCAAACCAAAGAAAAGGGAGAACTCAGCTTTAAGCAGGGATTAGTGTTGGAAAATGTCTGGAAGATGTCCTCCTCAACCCCTCACTTCCCAACCCTCTTAGTCAGCATGCATTTATTATTAAGTGCTTTCTATGTAAGAAGTGTTAGCTGTACAATAAAGGCAAAAACTCTGTCCCTACCCTGAGGAGCTCATATTCAAATGGGAGAGACAATACATAGATAACTAGGAACCGAGAAGATATGTAAAGAGTAGAGAGCAGCTTCAGGGACTAGGAAAATACTTCCTGCAAAAAGGGATACTTGAATTGGTCAGTCAACTAAGCATTCATCAAGAACAAGTAAGGCTGATTCAGACAATTCATGGAGAGGAAGAACATATAAGAAAACTGGAGAGGTAGGAAGGGGTTGAGTTATGCAGAAAACATTATATTTTATCCTGGAGGTTATAGGGAGCTATTAGATCTCACTGAACAAGGGGTGGAAGTGATATGAAGAGAGTTATATTTTAGAAAAATCACTCTTGACATTTAAATAGAGGATGAATTGAGTTAGAAAGAGTCTTGACACAGGGAGACAAGTTATGCTATTACAGTGGTCTAGTTGAGAGGGGATGAGGACCTAAACCAGGGTTGTAGCTTTATGAGTGAAGAGAAGGAGCTGTATGTATCAGAGATGTTGTGAAAGTAGAAACAGATTGGATATGTGGGATGAGTGAGAGTGAAGAGCCAAGAATGACACCAAGAAGCGATATACACAATAATTCCTACAATGTAAATGGAAAGAACAATCACACAAAAATGATCAAAAGTGAAAATAATGAAAATCAAGTATGGGGCAACTAGGAGGCACAGTGAATAGATTACCAACCCTGGAGTCTAGAGAACCTGAGTTTAAACCCAACCTCAGACACATATTTAAACTGTGTGACCCTGGGCAAGTCATATTAAAAGATACCCCTCAACTTACCCCTTTATGGAGGTAGGATCTTCACAGGTATTATATATGTTTTGGGATTTTTTCAATGTATTGAGCAATTGGGCTGAATTTTTTCCTCTCCTTTTTTTCTCTTTTTTTTTGTCTTTAAAAATATTGTTAGTTTTGTGAGAAGACTCTCTAGGAGGGATATGAGAGATAACTTTGATGATGTAAAAAAACAAAAGACTTCAATTAAAACTTATTTTTTTAAAAAGATTGATACTCAAACTTAATGAACTTGCTCATTCCATCAGTGAAATAATCAGAGACAATTTTAGGTATCTGTAATAGAGAATACCATCTGTATCTAGAGAAGGAACTCTGGAGTTTAAACAAAGACCAAAAATTATTTTCTTCAATTTAAGTCTTAAGTACTACATAATTTTGCTATCTCTAATATTTTATTTTTTCTCAGGGTTATTATTTTTCTCTCAACACATTCAATTTTGGTCAATGTATATAGCATGGAAACAATGTAAAGATCATCAGACTGTCTTCTGGTGGGGGGGGGGATATGTAAAATTCAAAACCTTACCAAAAAATGATAGGTAGAACCTACATTATATATAATTGGAAAACAAATAAAATATTTATATAATAAAAAAATAAAAAGAGATTGATACCAGGGTTCAGCTAGGTAGTACAATGGAGAACCTAAGTTCAAGTTTAGCCCCAGGTATTTAATAATTGCCGCTAGGCAAATGTGTGACTATGTGTGACTTTGGGCAAGTCATTTAACCCCATTGCCTTAAATAAATATAAATTTTTAAAAAAAGATTGATACAAAGATTATAAACCTTATGGGGATTATAGGCAAGAAAGTTAGGAAGAGAATAGGGTTGGGAGAGGGTGGCAAGGGGGAGGTAGAAGGAAGCTAATGAGTTCTGTTTTGAACAGAACAGTTTGAGATGCCTTTGGAATATCTAGTTTGAAATGGTCGAGAGATCTTTGGTGACTGAATGATTAGCTCAGTAGAGAGAGAGACAGAGAGAGAGAGAGAGAGAGAGAGAGAGAGAGAGAGAGACTATGATTGGAATTATTGAACTGAGAGACATACATGGAGAAAATAGTAGAAGCCAGGGCTGATGAGATCAACAATCGAGATGGTAATGAAGTGGAACGGGAAGGAGGCACAGGACAGTTTTTAGGCAACATCCATTGTTAGTGGGTATGTCAAATTATATAAAGAATCAACAAAGGCCACAGAGAAGGAATTCCTGGAAGACTGGAGCATCAGGATAGAACAGCATCAGTAAACAGAGGAATTGGTGCTCTAGAGAAAAAGGCGACCAATATTTTTAAACACTGAAGAGAGGGAAAGAAGAATGAGGGTGGAGAAGACATCATTCGACTTGAAAATAAAGAGATAATTGGTAACTGAAAAGAGCAGTTTCAATTGAATGATGAGATCTGTAGTCATACTGCAAAGGATTTAGAAGAGAGAAAGGGCAGAAGATAGAGGAGGCACTGAGCATAGACAGTTTTTTCAGGGAGTTTAGTAATGGTTGAATTGAGTAAAGGATTTTTAAAGGTGGGGAAAACATGTAAGGAGCAAAGGAGGTACTTAATGGAAGGGACTGAAGATAAGAGAGATAATCAGTGGATGGAGCACCGGTCCTGGAGTCAGGAGTACCTGAGTTCAAATCCGACCTCAGACACTTAATAATGACCTAGCTGTGTGGCCTTAGGCAAGTCACTTAACTCCATTGCCTTGCAAAAACAAAAAAACTAAGAGAGAGAGAATGAATGAGGAAGATAGCAGGGAACAGTTTGCTGTAGAGTTAGGAAAATATGGGATCAGGAATACATATATAAGGGTTATTCTTGTTAAAGAGAAGGGGTAACACTACATCTGAGACTGGAATAGATGAAAGCCCTTTGACTTGCCTAATATTCTACCAAGGCCCTTTTTAGAAATGCTAAATGCTATCTATGCTATTGTAACTGCTATTTTCTCACTGGCTCCAAGCATTATTGAATGTATTTTGTTAGATTCTTTGAACTTGAAAAGTGCAGGCAGTTGATTGCTTTATCTATCTCTTGTCTGTGTTTTATCACACCCTTAAAACTCTCTCCCCCACTTTACCTTCCCTCCCATTTATTTATGAACATTAACAGCTGCTGTCACTTAAGGTCAAAGGTATTTGGAGCTGGACCAGGGTAATTGGGCCCTACAGCTGATGGCAGTTTATACTGGGTAGAAAATTCCAAGCCTGTTTAGAAATACAGTAAAATAAAACTTAAAGACTAAAGGTAGGAACAACTGGAATTAGAGAATTCAGTAACTCTTAGGTTGGATAAATTTTTGTCTTGTTAGATGTGCCTAGTTCAGTTCTATTTTTCCTGGAAAAAAGTCTTATGAGTTCTGACAGCCTCAAGAAATAATATTTTCAAGGGCAGAGCATTACTCTATCTCAATCGCTTGCAACTGTTTCAGTGAGGCTTTTATTAGGACCATTGTTGCTTTTTAAACAAAGCCCAGGCTTCCATGCTGGGCTCTTTTTCATATGTCTGAAAGATGGATGTGATTTTTGCTGTTAATTCTTAGATTCATGGGAAGCAAAGCATTGTAATCAGCTAATGCCCTCAGCATAACCAAATGGCTGTGAATTTTTCAGTCTAACAAATTGCATGTGTTTCCATAATGCATACTCAGGTGTACCGTTTCATTTGTTTGGGGTGAGTTGGGAAGCTTGCCCATTTTGATGTTTTGCTTTAAGTGCTATATCTTTATGAATAAAGTTTATCAAAAAGATACAGGAGACCTTTCCCAAGGACTGTGAAACAGCTCCTTGAACATCTTTTGATTAATTTGTCTTGTGTATATTATATTTGATTGGATCACTGTCCTGGTAGCTGCAGATTTCTATCTTATCCTGGTTTTTGTTGTTGTTGTTGTTGTTTTTTAATTTTCTTTTACTTCCTTCTCAGACTTTGGATTATTTTCTCATCCCAGGTGGGAAAAACCCAATGAAGTGTGTTTTTATTACTTCTACCCAAGAAGGTGAGGAAGGAGCATTTAGAGGAGTCAGCTGGACCAGAGCAGCCTCTAACCTGTGCACAGCCAGAGTTGAACAGAGCAGGCTAGAGACAGAAGGAATCAAACACAGTTAATTTCAAAGTGAGGGAAGGAGTTTACAAGCAATGAAGGGATCTGGTCACACGTGCCTGAGCCTCAGCCTACTGCAAATGTGGGTAAATCTCAATCTATATACTAATGGTTATACAGTGAACTATATAGCCCTGACAGTGAGGGATAAGAGGAACAATGTGACAAATTTGACTCATAACAGGGCTTCATGACTGGACTTGTTCAGTGCTTAGCCAAGTCCAAAGAACACCTGATACTGGTTAAAGAAATGCAGTAATAATGGGGTATTTTGCCAGAGGGTGAGATCATCCTGAGTGTGAGTGAGTGCAGTGGATTGTTGCTATGCCAAATTCAGGTCACTGCTTGCTTGCTGGACCTTAGCTCTGGAAAACAGGATGTCTCCTAATATCTTAACAAAGGATATTGTCATTGGAGATTCCACTACCAGGTTAGACAAAGAGTAGCAATTAGCATAGACTCATAGACTTTTTAGATACCATGGCTTTGGAATTGTTCCATTTAGTCTCCTAAGGTCAGGTTTTCTCCAGCCAAGATGTGATAGTTATTTTCTTATTTTTTTTAGAAAGATTTTATTTACTTTGAGTTTTACAATTTTTCCCCGATTCTTGCTTCCCTCCCCCCACCCCCCACAGAAGGCAGTCTGTTAGTCTTTACATTGTTTCCATGGTGTACATTGATCTAAGTTGAATGTGATGAGAAAGAAATCATATCCTTAAGGAAGAAAAATAAAGTATAAGAGATAGCTAAATTACATAATAAGATAATGGTTTTTTTTTTTTTCCAAAATGAAGGTAATAGTCTTTGGTCTTTGTTCAAACTCCACAATTCTTTCTCTGTATACAAATGGTATTCTCCATCACAAATAAGCCAAAATTATCCCTGATTGTTGCACTGATGGAATGAGCAAGTCCATCAAAGTTAATCACATAAAATTAGACCATGAAGAAATGGATTAATTTTACCCTACTATTGAAAGTTTGTAGGGGAGGCTAGGGAGCGCAATGGATAGAGCACCCGAGCTGGAGTCAGGAGTACTTGAGTTCAAATCCAGCCTCAGACACTTAATAATTACCTAGCTGTGTGGCCTTGGGCAAGCCACTTAACACCATTTGCCTTGCAAAAAAAAAAAAACTTAAAAAAAGAAAAAAAGAAACTTTGTCACCCAATGATACTGTAACCAGAGCCTGGGTAATATGGGAAAGAGCTAAAAGGTTGAGGCCTTTCATTGATCTCTGTCTTGATCTTACTATGTCAGGCCACTGGACTCACATGAGATAGTGAGAATGGCATCTTTGCACAATACCCCCCACTTTAATCTATTTTATGTGTAAATCTTGACATCACTTTCCTGATGTCATGGTCTTCATGATCAAAGGACACTGCTTCTACTAATCACTAATTTACTTCCAGGTACCAAGTCAGACTTTAAGGAGATCATGTCTAATTTAAACATGGATAGTCTCCAGTTCATCCATGTTATAATCACATTGTAGGATGAGTCTGTGAAGAAAATCATCACCTCTCCCAGTAATTTGTTCTTGTAGGCCCAGATCTCCTTCCCTGTGCTTTGAAAGCACTCAGAGCTTCATTCCCCCAGTAGATCTTGTCTCTGGCCTCCCAGTGCTAGATATATTTTTAAGACTTCTGAAGCTTTTCATCTATGCAAAATTTTCTGAGATCACTACATGACTTTTTAATATCCTGATGTTTAGAGATACCTAACCTAATGACTTGACTTTAAAAAAAAAACTGTGTTGAAAGGGATTTTGAGTCAAAAGAAATCTAGATTTGATTCCTGCCTCCAATGAGAAAGTCACTTTTACTTACTTCTCAACCTCAGTTTCATAATCATTAAATGAGAATAATAAAAGGCTAGGAATAGGGATTAGACCTGTGATTTCAAATCCAGCATGGGGAAACCATTGGAAACCATTTAAAACATTCTAGCAATGCATCCAAGTCTTAGAATCTGCAGCATTGATAGTTTAAGTAGCTTGTCCAGGGTCATACAGCCAAGAGAGGTCAGAGGTGGAATCTGAACCCAGACTTTCAAGTCTCCAAGGTCAGCTCTCAGTTGATTATGCCACAGCTTCCTCTTTAGGGATAATGATACCTATGGCAATTTGATGTAAGGCTCAAATTAGAATGTATAAAGAACTTAAAACCTTAAAGCATTATATAACCATCACCTTAGTATTACTCTGTGGAGTAATGGAGATGGCATCTTACTCAGGAATTTGCTATGGAGTTCCTTGGAGGTAAAGCTCAGTCACTTTGAATGGTACTTCATGCTTCTTCATTTCCAAACCTTTGGAAAATATCTACAGAGGATTTCCATCTGCTGACAAACTAGCCAATCCAAATTTCATTTTTCAAATCCTATTAAAACATTGAAGGGTATCAACACCCCTTTCATACTTGTAGGCCAAGAAGAAAACTGTATAGCAAAACTTCATCAAAGGCTTTCTATGTATTTTCACAGTATTGGGTGCCTACTTCATGTTATATGGACCTGTGGCAATGTAAAAGGAAAAGATCTGGTGTTGCTTCTACTAGGAACTATATTATTCCTTCTAGGAACTTAATGTATTATTGGGAAGATAACATAGAACAAAACAAGATAGTACTTTTGACAATATAATAAAACTAACCTAACCCTCAATAGTTTATTCTAGTACATAAGATAGTCTCTGCTGTCAAATATTGTAACTAATTGGATATTCATTCATAGGAGTGAGATAATTCTATAGGTTAGATTGGTGAGGAGCACTTGAACCAAGACTTGAAGTAAGCATCAGTTAAAGGGGGGCTGAGATTTGTGTGAGCTTTTCAAGGCTGGGGTCTTTGGTATTTCTCTCTCTCTCTCTCTCTCTCTCTCTCTCTCTCTCTCTCTCTTTTTTTTTTTTTTTTTTTTTTTTTGGTTTTTGGTTTTTGCAAGGCAGTGGGGTTTAAGTATCTGAGGCTGGTTTTGAACTCAAGTCCTCCTGATTCCAGGGCCAGTGTTCTGGTGCTTATAGCTAAGGTTCTAGCCTCCTCTTCCCCACTCTGTCACCCCCTACCCTCCCTACTTGGACCAAGAACCAAGTTGAGTTAAGTAGTCCTATAGTCAAGTTATCAAGCAATTATTTAAGAATTGACAATGTAAATATGTTTTGCATGACTTCATATGTAATGGGTACTATATTTCTTACCTTCTCAATGGGTGAGGGAAGGGCTAGAGGGAGGGAGAGAATTTGAAACTGAAAATAAAATTTTAAATGTTTTAAAATTTATTAGAGGTAAAACTTAGAATTTAGGGTTAAAATAAAACGTCAGAAATATGTTAGACATGAAGTTTATTCCTTAGGATTTATTACCAAGAAGTCGATAGGGTTAGGCCATCTATCCAAATGACCACCCCAAAAAGAAAGAGAGAGGGAATATTTATACTTTAAAAAGAACAAGGGGATCATTAAAACCTCTGGTGGTTAGTGGATAAGGTCATACATTTGCTCAGAAATATGTCAACTTTCTAATACATAGACAAAATGACTCTTTTATCTTTATCTTAAAATCAAATAGCTTTAATATTTAACTAATACCAGAACCTATGTGGTTCTCACAAAGATTACTAGCCAGATTTCTCAGTTTCTAGGTCTTTCTGTGATTATTAGAACAATTAACAATAGGGGAGATAAAAATTTCAAACTTTTAATCTTTGAGATTAAGATTGAAGGGGCAGCTAGGTGGCGCAGTGGATAAAGTACCAGCCCTGGAGTCAGGAGTACCTGGGTTCAAATCCGGTCTCAGACACTTAATAATGACCTAGCTATGTGGCCTTGGGCAAGCCACTTAACCCCATTTGCCTTGCAAAAAACCTAAAAAATATATATATATAAAGTAAAGTTGAGATTAAGATTGAGAATTTAGACTTTGGTCAGTAACATAGGTTGTAAAAATTAAGTTTGCCACTATGAATTGGTTGGAAGAGGGTAGAGATCTGAGTGAGAATTCTCCCAAGATGATATCAGTGAATGCATTTTCACTTTCAAGCATTTATTTAATTCCTCCTGTATTCAATACTCGACATTTTGAAGGGAAGACTTTGAGGATTCAAAGTAATTTATAAGCATTGATAGTGGCTAGTGAGGCCACTTAGTCTTCCTAACTCACAGGTCAGTCAATCCACCACTGTGTGAAGCAATAAGGATGTAAAGAAAGGGGAAAAAATAGTCCCTGCTTTGAAGGAGCTCTATTCTAAAGGGAAAGGAAGAAAAGAGTAAAAGTGTTTTTTATAGATCACTGTAATAAGTGATTTACGAACATTATCTCACCTGATCCTCACAACATCTCTGTGAAGTAGTGCTGTTATTATTCTCATTTCCCTAAGAAGGAAACTGAGGCAAACAGAGGGAAAATGACTTACCCAGAGTTTCACATAAGTCACTTAGACCAGATTTGAATCCCATTTTCCTAACCACAAGCCCAACACTAGGTCACCTTGCAGCCTGAAAGGGAAGACAACAACTTTGTACAAACAAGATCTATATACAAAATAAATTGAAGATTATCTCACATTGAGAAAAAGTTAGTTAGCATTAGTGGAAGAAAAAGGTAGATAAAAGCGAGTTAACAATACCAGGGGAACACTTTTAGAAAAAAAAAAATCAAGGTTTTCAGCTTACCTACAAATGAGGATGGGAGAATGAGTTTAAGGGGGGGGAAGTGGCATATTTAATCAGTGACTAAAGACTGCAGGTACCAGAGAAGCTAGAGAATGTATTTCTCCAAAAGAAAGGGACTTAAACTTCTGATCCAATCCTTCATTGGGGAGAAAATTGAGATATATGGGGATAAGGGAAAGACTATAAAACCTTGTAGGTCAGTAGACAAGGAAGAGAACTGCAAGGACATTGTTTATTCTTTACTCTGGGATTACAGTTCCCAAACATAACAGCAGAGAGAAATCTGGTTTATATCTACAGTCCCCAGGGTTGTCAGGGCTTGAACCTGGCCATTCTTTGGACCCTTGCTCTGTCTCAGTCTGCCTTTATCTTTTTTTTGTGCTTGAATGTTACTTGTAGCCCAAAACATCAAAGTTTGAACCAATGTTATATTTACTGCTATCTCTTGTTTAGCTTTATAAATGGTTTTTCCCATAATCTACAGATCAATATTATAGAAAATAACTACACAGTATTGATAATCCTTAATAAATCCTAATTGTGTTGGTACCCACAAGAAGTGGAAAGGGAATAAGATTAAAGTGCCTAAGGGTCCCCAGCTGAGGAAATGGGATTTCCCTTGAGCTTTGGGTAGCATCCAAAAGGGCTGTGGATAGAGTACTGGGTCTGAAATCAGGAAGACTCATCTTTTCTACCTCAGTTTACAATGTACCATAAGATATTAAACAAGGGAAACAAGTATGGTGATGTGAGAATCTTAAGTCTGAGTTCTCTAATTTCCATTATTAAGTGAGTCCAGTTTCTGTTCTGCCTCCCCAAGTAGGTACTACTCTGTAGCTGTAAAATGAACTATAAAATGAACTGGAGAGGTATCTTTGCCAGGAAAATCCTAAATGGGGTCATGAAGAACCAGTAGGGCAGAAAAATAACTAAAACAAAAATAACAGTGTTCAACACCCAAAAAAATACCATTAGGAAGCAAAAGGAGGTCTTGAGAAAGCATTTCCAATGTCTAGGGCTTTGAGAAGAACACTGAGCTGAAATCTGCACTCTTTTTTTTTTTAATTTTTTTTATTTGAGTTTTGAGTTTTACAATTTTTTCTCCCAATCTTATATCCCTTCCCCCACCCCACCCCCATGGAAAGCAATCTGTCAGTCTTTTATTTTGTTTCCATGTTGTACATTGATCCAAATTGAGTGTGATGAGAGAAAAATCACATCCTTAAGGAAGAAACAAAAAGTGTAAGAGATAATAAGATCAGACAAAAAGATATCTGTTTTTTTCTAAATTAAAGGGAATAGTCCTTGAAATTTGTTCAAATTCCACAGCTCTTTATCTGAATACAGATGGTACTCTCCTTTGCAGACAGCCCCAAATTGTCCTTGGTTGTTGCACTGATAGAATGAGCAAGTCCATCAAGGTTGATCATCGCCCCGCCCATGTTGCTGTTAGGGTGTACAGTGTTTTTCTGGTTCTGCTCATCTCACTCAGCATCAGTTCATACAAATCCCTCCAGGCTTCCCTGAATTTCCATCCCTCCTGGTTTCTATAGAACAGTAGTGTTCTGTGACATACATATACTAGTTTGCTAGGCTATTCCCCAATTGAATGGCATTTACTTGATTTCCAATTCTTTGCCACCACAAACAGGGCTGCTATGAATATTTTTGTACAAGTGATGTTTTTACCCTTTTTTCATAATCTCTAGTAGTGGTATTGCTGGGTCAAAGGGTATGCTCATTTTTGTTGCCATTTGGGCATAGTTCCAAATTTCTCTCCAGAAAGGCTGGATGAGTTCACAGCTCCACCAACAGTGCAATAGTGTCCCAGATTTCCCACAACCCTTCCAACAATGATCATTATCCTTTCTGGTCATATTGTCCAGTCTGAGAGGTGTGAGGTGGTATCTCAGAGAAGCTTTGATTTGCATTTCTCTAATAATTAATGATTTAGAGCAATTTTTCATATGGCTATGGATTGCTTTGATCTCCTCATCTGTAAATTGCCTCTGCATATCCTTTGACCATTTGTCAATTGGGGAATGGTTTTTTGTTTTAAAAATATGACTCAGTTCTCTGTATATTTTAGAAATGCGTCCTTTGTCAGAAACATTAGTTGTAAAGATTTGTTTTCCAATTTACTACATTTCCTTTGTTCTTGGTTACAGTGGTTTTATCTGTGCAAAAGCTTTTTAATTTAATGTAATCGAAATCATCTAGTTTGTTTTTGGTGATGTTCTCCAACTCTTCCTTAGTCATAAACTGCTCCCCTTTCCATAGATCTGACAGGTAAACTAGTCTTTGATCTTCTAATTTGCTTATAGTATTGTTTTTTATGTCTAAATCCTGTAACCATTTGGATCTTATCTTGGTAAAGGGTGATAGGTGTGGGTCTAATCTAAGTTTCTTCCACACTAACTTTCAATTTTCCCAGCAGTTTTTTATCAAAGAGAGAGCCCAATAGCTGGACTCTTTCGGTTTATCAAACAGATTACTATAATCGTGAGATCTGCACTTTTAAGGGTTTCAGGGGGAAAGTCCTTGAAAGTTTCAGGGGAAGGGGGGATAAAGAAGTTGACTCCCTTATAAAAGAGGTAGCTAGTAGAGAATTTTCTTTTCTCAGTGCAACTTTGAAGACTTCTGGATGGGGGAATAGGATGCCTGTGAATGTACTTCAAAGGAGAAACTACCGTATTTTCTCAGCAGAGTAGTATCTCCTTGGGGAAGAACAGAAACTGAACTCACTTGACAATAATGGAAATTAGAGAGCTGAGATTTAAGATTCTCAGCATGACCATATGCACTTGTTTCCCTTGTTTAATATTTTATGTTACATTGTAATCAATAGGATCAGGTGTGTGCCTCCCCTCTTGAGAGGGGAATAAACGTTGAATAAACGTTGCTATGGGAGATCCAGTTGAGTGAGGGTTTCTGTCCAATCCTGTCCCAGCCTGCGCACCCTAATTTTTTTAAATTCCAGTATTTGGTTTCCTAGTTTAGCAGAAGAAAAGTTTGATTCAATTCATTCATTCTTAGTACTTCTGGGTTAGAAGCTGTGCTTACCAAAGCACAAAAGACACAGGTATTAGGTCTTGCCAAGAAGTTACTTGTTTCTTTAATTCAAAGACAAGAGCTGCTCCTGGCAGTGGTAAAACATGCCCAACCTGTGCCACTGGGCATGGTGCCATTTCACTGCCTAGGAGACAAGAGGTCCTTTTTTCCATCCCAGCCTATTAGGAAAATGACCAGCAGAGAGAAATCATGAACCTGGTCCTAGGGGCACATTGAATTTTAATTGTCCATTTTAAAGTAGCATTTCCATCACTTTTTTTTAAAACCCTATCAAAATTAATGTCCCACAACATAGCAGGAACTGTCAGTGTGAATACAGAGGTCACTGGTGAAAATAAAACTCTGTGTACTTTGTCTTGTCCACAAAGAAAGAAATTCTACTGTCAGCATTTCCTACTCTGTGTGAGCCAGAAATCTCCCTACATCCTTTTTTAGTCTCAATTGGCAGGAATGGGGTCCTTAGCAATCCACAGAAGAATGACAGTTAAGGTGAAACAAAATAAAGCATATGACTCAAGACAGCATCCAAAGATTTTCTTAATTTTCCCTTGTAAGAAAAGAAAGTCTTAAGTCCACACTGCAGCCAACTTAAAACTTGTTTTTGTATAGTTGTTTACAAGTTGTCTCCCCCAGTGAATTCTGAGCTCAAGAACAGTATATGTCCTTTGTCTCTTTGTATCCACAGGGTAAAGCACTGTGCCTGGCACAGTATAGGTGATGAATCAATGTTTAATTGCCTGTCTGATTGAACTCCTGCCCAAGAGACCAACCTAAAATTTATTATTTTTATTCTAATTTATTTCAAGCTTCAACATAAAAGTTCATTGAATATGCTCAGAAGAGCTCAGCAAATGTGTATGTTATCTGGTGGCTCTATTAGTTTTCAACCCTTCAGAAAGCATCACCTTAGTTTTCTGATCTTTTGTTACATCTAATAATAAGGAAATATAGAAGGGTCTTGAAACTTGCATATCTGGTTAGAAATAAATCCATGAATAACCTACAGTGGCAGCCAGCCTTGAATCCTGTAAATGCCTACTTTGTGCAGAAAGAGACCATAAGGCATGGAATGAGCTCCAGGCTACAGTGACACGTATCCAATTATCTATGTGCACAGAGCAAAGAAATAGTGTGGTCTGTCTCTTCCTTGAGATGTGATCTCTTTAAGGAAAGAGGAGAACAAGAAAATGTCTGCCTGAGTCTTTACTGGGCAAGGTGCTGAACTGCCAACAGGCCACAGCAGAGCAGGTAGGCAGTTTGAAGGGATGCTTATATCCAGCAACCTCTCATTTCATTTCACTTGCTTCCCCCCCCCCAGCCCATTAATAGTCACTCACTGAGAATGGGTATGAAGATTCTGCAGGTCTAGGGGAACTAAACTTATTTAGAACTGAAGTAAGTTGCAAAGATGAGATTCAAAAGGAGCATCTGGGGCTTCAAACTGAATAAAATCAGTAAAGGGAGGTTGGGGGTAGATGACATACAGTGTAGGGGCATCTGCCCAGGGAAATTAAAGGAAGTCACTTCTACTACCGCTTTTGCCAGCTGATGGCCTCTCACTAATCACCCGCTGTGAGGTTCATTATCTGGTCCACCATGCTGAAAAGCTGATCCAGCCAGTCAGACCAATAAATCTCAGGATAGCACAGAGCCCTTTGGTGGAAGGCTAGAGAAGTGTGGAATACTGGCAATTTAAATTGGTTTTGGTTCTAAAGCATCCAAAAAAATCCAAAAATAACCTCATCAAAAATGGTGACTGGCTGTATAGTTAAGGGGTGTAGTTGGTACCTTTCTGACTAAGAGTAACCTGCTACTTTCAGTATTTGTGCTGCTTCTGAAAGCCTTGTTTCCAAACAGCTGGCCATAGTGTCCCTCAGCAGATTATGTGTACCCAGGAGAATGTTTGTTGCTGTATGTTGTAAAAGCATATCACCACAACACTGAGGTTAGAGGAGTGGAGAGAAATTTAGGTCTACTCACTTCAGCAAGGATCTATAATCTATCTATAATCTATTATCAACCTGGCCCAGATGACTCTTTAGCTCTTCCCATAGATTTGGACTCTTCAGGCTCCAAAGGAGAATTCCAGTCTCCAAAGGAAATCCTTAGGACAGTTAGCCTCAATACTAAGACAGTCATTTTCTGTTTCTGAATATCTAGAGTGATGCCATGCTGTGCTATGTCATGAATAATCAATTAGAAAACAATTTTTAGGTGTCTTCCATGAGTGAGGCATTAGAAAGTATAAGGAAGGTTTTTCTCTCTAAGAGATTGATTTAATGGATAGCTTCTCCCAACATTTAAAGCCTCCAGATTTTCTAACTACCTAGGATGGCAGAAGCTGTTCTTTCTCCTTTTTAGACCTTTTTCTATTTTTTCTTTTTTTTAGACCAATCATTGTGGGACTCTTGAAGAACCATTATCTCTAAGGGGATCTATCAACTTTTCTTGAATCCTTTGATGAAAAGTTAACTTATTAAATGTCTGGAACAGCTGGGTAATGATTCTTAGGAAAAGAACTTATATTTTACTGAGTTTTAAAGTAAGTTGAGGGGGCAGCTAGGTGACACAGTGGATAGAGCACTGGCCTTGGAGTCAGGAGTACCTGAGTTCAAATTCGGCCTCAGGCACTTAATAATTACCTAGCCATGTGGCTTTGGGCAAGCCACTTAACCCCATTGCCTTGAAAAATCTCAATAAATGAATGAATGAATGAATGAATGAATGAATAAATAAAGTAAGTAAGTAAGTTAGGGGTAATAAGGAAAATAGATAAGCCAGGCCATACACCTTAGAAAGGCAGATGAGGGTCAGATTGTGAAAAGTTTTAAACACCAAATAGAGGAATTTGTATTTGATCCTAATGTCAAAAGGGAGCCACTGGAACTTCTGGAAGCATAGGAAAAATGTGGGAAAATCTTTGCTTTAGAAATGCAAATTTGGCATCATTGTGGAGTGAGACCAAAGATGGTGGCTGGCTAGAGGGAAAGGAATAGAGAGAGATTATAGAAGTAGAATCAACAAGACTTGGCAACTGATTTTATGTGAAAGCGGTAAGAAAAGATGTCAAGGGTGACTTTGATAGAATAAGGAAATTAGAAAAGAGGTCTGGGTTCGAAGGTAAAGATGATTTCTTCCATCTTGAATAAGTTGAATTTGAGATATTTAAAGTACAAAAATACTTTAAAGGCAGTTAGTGATGTCAGACTATAATTCACAGGAGATACATAGATATACATGTCTGGAAATCATTTCCCTAGAGATGATAATTGAACCCCTGAGAGCTGATGAATAAAGATGTTGAAGGAGAAAAATAGAGGACCTGGAAAGAACCCTAGAAATCACCCACAATTAGATTAGAGGACAGAACATGAATGATGACCTTGCCAAGGAACCTGAAGAATGGTCATATATAGTAGAAAGAAAACTGAGGATCAATCTCATGAAAGCCCAGGGAGTAGAGAGGATCCAGGTATTTGGAGGTGGTCAGGGACATCAGATGCAAAAGAAGGATGAAGAAGATTGAAGGCTTAGAAAAGGGCAATGATTTTGCCAAGTAAGAAATCATTGGTGGTATTGGAGAGAGAAATTTCAGTTAAGTGCTAAGGTCAAAATTCAGATTTGGAGAGGAGAGAAAATAGAAGCAACAAATGTAGAAAACTTTCTTTAGCAATGAAAAAAGACAGCTTGAAGGGATGGTCAGATCAAGTGAAAGTTTTTTTTAAGAATGAGGGATATCTAGGTATGTTTGTAGGCAGCAGGAAAAGAGCCAGAAGACAGAGATTGAAGATGGGGGATGGGGAAGAATTTTTATTACACTGACAAGTTGGCAGAGTCACTGGAAAGGGATAGAACTAAGGGCATAAGTAGAAGAGCTGAATTTGTCTAGGAGGATCTCTTTCCATCAGAAACTGGAACAAAGAATGGAGGGGGAGGATATCAAGGGATTTTGAGATTTTGAATAGAGGAGGAGTTCATAGTGAATGACATCTCTTTTCTCAGTAAAGTATGAGGCAAGCTCTTTTGTGAAAATTGAGGAAGAGAGAGTGATATGGGAGACTTGGGAAGAAAAGAATAAAGGGATTGTTTTAGCTGCTGTGGGGGGGCCCAGTTGAGATAAATAATATATATTTTTTGTGGCTTTAAACAACTTAATTGTATAACTTTCTTCAGCACCATTCAGCCACATGTGAATTGGAGCTGAGAAGGCGGTAATGAAGGGTTGGGATTTAACAAAACATGAATATCATATGATAGGACAAGAGAGCAAAGGACCCAGGTATAAAAGGGAAATTGAGTTACAGGAATAGATGGCATAATGGGAGGTTATAGTCAAGGAAATCACATATAGGTACAAAAATATATAAAACATGAAATTATATATTTATATGTAAAACATATAACAACATTGTTTATATATATGGATATAAAACATATAAGGTATGTATATATACATAAAAACACATAGGTAATAGATAACAGCATTACTGAGAATGTATAACTTAGTGATATTAAAAGTTATATTTTCCACTTTAGTTTAGACTGGAATAGCCAAGTTGGTGAGGATACTGTCCTCAGTATCCTCCTGTCCAGGATCCCAGTCCTCATTGTATCAGAACTCTTTCAGACTACATCATTTAGAATATTCCCTAAATTTTGTGTGTTTGTATGTGTGCGTGTGTGAGAGAGAGACAGAGATCCTTTAAAACACCATTCTATGCTTAGTCACATCTGGCACCTTTTTCCTCTTTATTCTTCCTTAAGTAAAAGAAAGTATATAGTTTATTATTTAGATGCTTTTTTTTTAACTAGTTCAACATTTTTCTTGCCTTCTCTCCTCGCCCACACCATTTTCCCTCCAGACTTCAGGCATAGTCTTGAATTCCTTACCCTTATTGATGGAATGTGAAGATCTCATCTTCAAACCTTTTTCAGGTTAATTCATCTGCTGCTTTCAAAGCACTGTATTAAGCTCTGGAGGAGATACTAGATTTAGAGGAGTTATGGTCTCTTACTACTAAGACTAGAAACTGTGCTGCTAGACTCTATATTTCCTAGAACCATACAACCTCTTGACCCCAGTCTGTACAGTTTTCTTCCCTGCTCTTCCTGTTATTATCACCTTTCAATCAAAGCTACTAGAGACCCTGTTTGGAAGGATCTGAGCCACTTTGGTCAGCCATCCTCATCTTCATGTCAAACATTTTTCTCTCTTCATAGCCCATTTCATGTTTCCTTCCTTCCTCCTACCTCTAGTTTTTTAAAATGTACTATGGTTCCATTCAGCATCTTTATAACTTCCCAAACCATACCCTTTCTTTGGTAACCCCTCCCCTATATGTTTTGTTCCTCCTGCTAGAATGTAGGCTCCTTGAGAGAAGGAACTGTTTAGCTTTTTAATTTATATCCCCAGCCCTTTGTACATTGTTTAGCCTAGAGTAAGAACTTGATAAATGCTTTTAGTTTATTATTCATTAATTTGTGGAGCTTATAATCACGTATGGAGAGATTTAAAGGAAGAGGGCATTGAAATCAGGTAAGTCAAAAATACCATATCTCCTGTTTCTTAGTTCTCAGCTTGTCAATAAAACCCTTCAATAGCATATCCAAAGAAATGGTTCTCTGAAGATGTATATATAAGAAGAGGAAATTAGTCTGATTGTACCCAATATAAGTAGCTGTTGATTATGGGTGACAGCTAGCTGTGGAATAACTGGATCTAATTGCTTCTCTTCATTGTCTTTGGAGATGCTAGTGTGTTTGTTGCAGAATGAAAAAAAAAAATTGCTAAAAATAGTTCAGTGAGACTTTGAACCAGGCTGTTCAAAGATCACTGTGTGCATCTTCTCAGATTGTTTGGACGTTTACCTAATGAGTACATTGCACAGCTGAGCTGAATTTATGCAATTGGGATTCATTGCTAAATTGAACACACCTCAAAATTACAGACTGGATCAAATCTGGTTTCTGAAAAACTGAATCTACAGTCTGTGATTTAAGGAGTTGACATTTTTTCTTCCTTCATTTTTCTCTGTTTTTGCAGTTCTTCAATTTTTCAGTGAATATTAGGTCAGACCTGAGACAGACCTCCCTTCAGTTACTTGCTCCAATGGAGTCTTCCTTGGAGTCCATTAAAAACTCCTCACAGTGCATAGCCCTGCCTGTGGTTGATAGTCTGAGGTCCACAGGTCCACCTGCTCAAGCCACAGTGATTGGCTATTTTGTACACCAGATCTATCTACTAGACAGGGTAAGGAAGATAAGGAAGAATAAAGACCTTCCTTTCCTTTCAATTCTCCTAGTTCTTGCACCAAAATATTTGTAATTAAACCAACCCAGCTCTTTTTAGCCCCACAAAGCTAGTACTATAGACAAGTTCCACCCTTTGGAAACTAATCCTGCTAGCCTAGTCCTTTGTTCAATTCAAAACAATGGTGAACATTTATTTGTTAGGGTACGGTGGTAGATACTGGGATACAAAAATTAAAGAAAAGAATAGTCCTGAACATGAATTTTGACATTGTATGGGAGTCAGAGAATCGTGATAGACTTGAAAAGAAATGAGCTACTTCCCTTTTATGCATTTGACTGTGTGTGCTACTTTTTCAGTTTGTCTCAGCTACCTATCAAATTTGTAAGCTTTGTTAAGATAGGGTCAGAGATTCTTTGGGCTTTTGGAAGCTCATCAGAATGCTGAGGATATTGTCATTGTTATAGTTTATCTAGCCTAACCCTTATACATATGATTTCTCTGAGTGATAACTTTCCCAAGGGTAAGGGAATTAAGTGCCCTTTGAATAAATCCATTTCAGAAGTTCTATGTGTATTATTTGTCATCTCTTTAACCTTGACCTGACTCTCAGGCCTCCAAAGGAGAAAAACTGAGATTTCTTTTTTTTTTGATTAAAGCTATGTTAATCAATCATCAAATATTTATTTAGATCTGTGTATTCTATACTCTGCCAAATACTTCTAAAAATGTAGAGAAATATATAATAGTGTCTCATGGATATCACCAAACAATAATTACCCACTAGATGCAGTTCATTATCCTAAGTAATCTAGGGGATACAGAGTGATAACTGGTATAACCCCCTATCCTTGAGGAGCTCACAGTCTGGCTGGGGAAATAAGATGTTTACATAGAGCAGGGAACAAAACAGGATAATGTAAATCAGTATAATTTACTGATTGAATAGAAAGTGGTACAGTCCAGTAAGATAGTAGGACAATGTGAGGTTATTGCATGTATGGAATATGTAAATGATAAGACAATATTATAGAGGAATGGGAAGGATCATATTAAGGTGGTATAGATGCAGTAGAAACTTAAAAGAGTTGAAAAAGAGAGAATTTATTGTGGGCTTGAGTTTTCAGGAAAGGTTTCTTTCCTTCATTTAGTCAAAAGCATTTGCTGTTGCCCAGCCTTATAGTAAGTGTTGTAAGAAACAGAGCAGTACTTGCATCTTTGCTGTCTGTGCTTACAGTGTCAGAACTCCAAATGAGCTTTGAATCTATTTGGTCTTCAGGGAAAGAACTTGTAGGCAACTTTTCTTTCATAACTCTTCATTATTTCAAATTAAGTATTCTCCACCTCTATCAGGAAGACTACAAAGAGGCAGGTCTTCCCTTGCTTGGTGAGGAACTGGTGGAATGTGTGCCTGTATCTAGGATAGAAAGAGGGCATTTTGGTAGCAAGTTATTAATTGAATTATTTCTCCCAGCTGCAGCATCTTTGGATAGTGAGCACTGAAGAACCAGATTAATGCAGTAAAGAAATCAGATTGCAGCTGTTGGAGGGATCCCCTTATAGTACCCCAAACTCCCAGACTTGGACAGGACCTTGTTACCTATTATGTTCAAAGTATTCCTTAGAGAAAAGCCTTTTCCCCCCTCTGAATCTATTTGCAGGTGGTCCTGGTTGTCTCTGGGTGTGGTTCTATATGAAGAGGGTAAAGAGGGGTCTTTTGCTTCTTTATCTATGCTGCATTCAGAAATTGGGTCTGTCAACAAAGGAGCAGGTGTCTGACTCTACCTCCATCACTTGGTGAAACCATTGATTTCCTGACATAATATAATGCAGCTATTGGAGGGAAAGCTTTCCTGGAACAGTATCACTGTGTGATTTGTCATTACCTGCACTTAGCTTAATTGTGAAGAGGCCACTAGGCAAATTAAAGCGTTTCACCTCAGGGCTAGAGCTAGCCAAATTATGTTCTCCAATCCTTGGAGTAAAAAGTATAGAGCCAAATTCTGGATTTCTAAGTGCTTTTTTGGATGCTAGAGAAATTCTTTTTTTTCCCCCTCATAGTTCCTCCAACACAGACTATATTCTTCTTTTCTCTCCTTCACCAAATTGATGGGAGGGAGGTAAAACCTTAGGATTATTTCAATTTGCATTTCTCTTATAGTATCAGTGGTGAAACTTTTTCCTCCCACATGACTGTTGATAGTTTGCAGTTTTTTAGAAAACTGCTTGTTAATTTCCTTTGACCTGTTAGTGAATAAATGAGCAAAAAAAAATTGAATCTTAAATCTCCAAAAGAGAGATGATCAGATTAACAACCAAAGTCAAGAAGGGTGAACACCGAGTTTGGATATGTTTCATAGACTATTGTCAATAAGATGACTTATAATAGTCTTAAATCATGCCTGAGCTCCATGACTACAGCTGGAAACCACTAAGTGCTGACATCTCTGAGATAGGAAGATGGCTCAGTTTTCTTAATCTCTAATTAGGTCCAACAGAACACATCTGTAGTGAAATACTAAAGAAAATTCCTGTTCCCTCCCAGTCCCACCTTCCCTTTCTCTCATGTTCCCCAAGTGTCTCTATGGATATGAATTAAAATTTCTTCTTTACCTCAGCATTCTGTGGCAGCTTTCTGGGCTTATTCAGCCCCTGAGCCTAGTAATTCAAGCACATCAGAAATCCCTTCCTTCCTGGTTAAGCCCAGTATCCATCCAATCCAGAATTCTGACTCTGCTGAAGTATGAGGGCAAATTAGGAAAGAGAATGGTGGTTTCCATCTCTCTAGATATGCCTAGTCTCCCACTAATTATTTGATATGTATCAATTCCGCAGGAATATTTTCAGTTTCTTTTCCTTTTTCTGACTTCATTTAGAAGAGGTCAGTGCTTATTCCCAGGGGAAATTGCAAAAAGTCCCCCTGTATTTACTTTGTGACCATTTCTTCTGTAGCCAACTCCTTTGGAAGCTTCTGACTATCACCATGCTTGCATTGCTTTGGTAACCCAAATTAGGGTGGGAAGGAAGCAGAAACGATCAGATGGGTCAAATTGTAGCTGGCCATCTAGTGCTGGGAAAGAGGAATGAAATGAACACAAGTTTGCTGATGTTTCACTTCTCATATATCGTGGTCCACTTATTCTTGCTTACTTGGGAATTCAATTTAATTGAACTGAGCCTATCTCAGCATTTTTTACGTTCTAAACAAACACCATGATCACATTTATGTCTGCCAGGAAAGAAGTCTTACCCTTTTGTAACAAAGATGTCTTTTAAATTCAGTTATGTATTTCTCTAATCCTCAGGTTAGAAGCCATTGTCTATTTCTAAGGCAGTGGGACTTCCGAAAGGAAAGCATACCTTACAGGATGATTTTTATATATAGATAAAATATGCCTGTTTTAAAACAAGTAGGGATGGTGTGTGTGTGTGTGTGTGTGAGAGAGAGAGAGAGAGAGAGAGAGAGAGAGAGAGAGAGAGAGAGAATATTAGTATGTGTGCATTCACATACATATACTTTGCAATGATTTTGAACTTGTTTTTCTGTACAGTAAGTAGGCTTAATCTCCTTGTCTCTTCCATTGGCATCTGTTTTACTCCTTTGGTGCTGTTTAGTGAAATGACTCTTTCCTTACTGTTAATAAGCATTTATGCCTATGAGTATGATGGGAGGTGAGACATTGTAAATAACTAAACAAATAAACTATTTCCCTAGCTGAGGTATGATAACTCCACAGTCTAACTAGAGCCCTTTGATGAGAACATTTATTTTCTGTTCCTGATTCTCACCCCACTTATTAGCTTCCTTTTGAAATAACTTCCCATTAAATTATATCTGTCTTGTTTTTACATGGTTGTTTACATGTGCTCTCTCATCAGAATGTGAATGCCTCTAGGGTAGGAACAATTTTTTGGCTTTCTTTGTATCCCCAATGCTTATCAAGTGGCTGGTATATTGTAAGGGCTTGATAAATGCTTGTTGACTGTTGGTGACTACTTCACCAACTTAGAATCTGGAAAGAAATCTGGGAGTTAAGTCTGCCCCATACTCTGGACTACATATACATTCCCTTTGCTGAGGCAGTATACTTGACTGGTCATGTGGCAGGGTCAGACCTAGATAGAATGTAAATGGAAGCAGAGTTTCCCACAGAAGGTATGCATGCCTATGGCATTTGGGGTCATCCTAGGTTTATATTTTAAGCCTTTGTAAATTAACAATTCTTTAATTGTTATTTAGCTTCTTTAATTTTTTTTGCCTTATTTCTTTAGAAATGATTTCAAAACATCCAGAGTTCTATTTTGGATGAGTACATAGACAATTCACAACTATTAAATCATCAAAAGATATGAACAGGAAGTTACTTAAGGGAAGAAATCCAAGCTCTCTATAGTTATTTGAAAACATGCTAAAAATCATTAATAATTAGAGAAATTCAAATTAAAGCAACTCTGAGGCTTGACCTCACAGCCATCAGATTGGCAAAGATAACAAAAAAGGAAAATATAAGCATGCAACCATGCTCTGTTGGTGAAACCATGAATAGGCCTAACCATTCTAGGTCCATATGGGCCTAGGCTTCACAAGTTAATAAACTAGGGATACCATTGCTAGGCCTATAACCCAAAAAGAGCAAAGAAAGAGGAAAAGCTCCCATATGGACAAAAATATTTACAGCAGCTCTTTAACTGAAAACAGGTGATACCCATTAATTATAAAGGATGGCAGAACAAATTATGAATGTAGTAGAATAATGTTGTGCTATTAAAAAAATTATCAAAGGGATGATTTCAGAGAAACTTGCAAAGATTTGTATGAACTGATTCAGAATCAAATGAACACAATCAGGAGGACAATTTATAGAATAATCACAATGTGTAAACAAACAGTTTTTAAAGACTGTGGAAAATTTGAACTATGATTTCAGCCATGATTCCAGAGGACTGATGATGAAGAATGCTACTTATCGCCTTATAGACAAGTGAGGAACCAACTATGCCAAATGGCATAGCTAGAATAAGAATTTGTTTTGATTGACTATGTTTATTTGTTAAAAGAATTTTGGTTTTTTATTTGTTTCTGGAGATGAAAAGGTGGAAGAGACAAAAATAAATGCTTGATTTTTTTTTTAAAAATAATTTAAAAAATAAATGGGTAGACTGAGCTAGGCAAGGCTGATAGTAGAAAGTTATTGAAGGAGAGATATAGAGGGAACCAATGTCTCAAAGGCTTTGGGGATCTATCAGTAAAGATTAAGTAGAACAGAAAAGGAGAAAACCCTAGTAGCATTATATTTGGCTGGGCTATCTATTTCTTGCATAGCATTGGACTTGCTTTTCATTTCATAGGTTTTCTCTTGAGAATTCTTTTCTGTCATCAGTACCAATAACCATAACCTAAACTAGAGTTAGATGGCTGGTTTCACATCTATCTAACTAGCCATCACTTATTTTCAACATGACAGGTTTTCTTCTTCCTGTTACTAACAGCAGCTCCCTTTGAGTCAAAAGTAGATCTGAGAGATACAATCAAATGGGAAAATTGGAACTTAGTCTTAATGGTACACACATTATATATGGTAGTTCAAGACAATGCTATAGATAAAATTAGAAAGACGGGTTCAAATCCTGCTTCAGATACTACTTGGGTTACTCTGGACAAGTCACTTAACCTCTCCTAGTCTGTTTCCTCATGTAAACTGAAGTGGCTCCTTCCAGGTCTAAAGCAATGGCTCTGATCTGATCTGTTCCTCAGGCAGCTTGATATTTGGGCCAACTTCCTGTATCATCAGTTTGTCTATCCACCCCTGATTTTTTTGTTTTGTCCCATAACTCATTTTGTGTACAAGAAAAATGCTCATAAAAGTAAGACCAAGAATTCCTCAAGCCTTAAAAAATCATATTGCAGTTTTAAACAAAATATTAGTTACTGCAGCAGTTCTCTTTGATGATTAGTTATGGAAGGAGTCTAAGCTGGCTGTGAAATAAGATGACGTCTTGTTAGGAGTTATGTTAATTTTCTGAATTACTCTGAAGGGAAAAAAATCCTTCACTGTCAGCACAAAGGCAATAATTTCTTAGGGCAGTGCTCCTGTGAAATGCCTTGTCTTGTGACTGAATAATGGAATATCCCAAAGAATGTTTGACAAGCTCTCTGGAATAATGTTCTGAATGAATACATGCTAAGTACATCTCTCTTCCCAATAACTACTTGAGCTGAAGCTGAACTAAAATCTCTTTCAGCTCCAATCTATGGTTTATTGGCATGTAGATTTGGGGATAGGAGACTACTAAGGTATGTTCATTTACCTATTGAAGAATAAGGGAACCTGAATCCATATTCAGGAGACCTAGTTCTAGCCTTGGCTGAACTTATTAGCTATATGACTTTGAGTAGGTTGCTTCACCTCTTTGTGCCTCAATTGCCTCAGTTTAAAATGAGGAACTTGGATTAGATAATCTATAAAATCCCATCTAACTCTAATTTGATATATTACTTAATTTTAGTTTCCTTTTTTTAAAAAAGTCACATGGAAGTTAGCATAAGTAAATAATGAGGCAAGAATCAGGAGTAGCTTGAGTTAATGATGGAACACTACACTCAGTCAGAAGTTCAAGTATTTTATGAGCTGTGTGACCCTAGAAACTTCTCAACTTTTTTGAGCCTCAATTTCATCATCTTTAAAGTAGGGCACATGATTCACAAGGTTATTATGAGACTCAAACAAGATAATTCATGCATTTTGCAAACTAAGTCACTTTATAAATGAGTGGTTATGATGTTAGCTGTCTTAAAGTATTTGAAGTCTTCACGTGTTTGGGAGATTGATTTGTTCTATTTGACCCGAAAGGGGAAAATTCAGAGAAATGGGTAGAAGTTTCAAAGAAGCAAATCTAAGTTTTGATGTAAGGAAAACTTTTTAACAATGAAAGCTATTGGGGCAGCTAGGTGACACAATGAATAGAGGTACCAGCCCTGGAGTCAGGAGTACCTGAGTTCAAATGTGGCCTTCAGACACTTAATAATTATCTAGCTGTGTGGTCTTGGGCAAGCCACTAAACCCCACTGCCTTGCAAAAAAAAAAACTAAAATAAGTAAATAAACAATGAAAGCTATCCCAATACTGTTAGCCAAAACAACTCTGAAGAACTTATGATAAAGAATGCTAACCATCTACAAGGAAAGAACTGATAATGTCTCAATTGCAAATGGAATGTGCAGATTGAAACATTTTGTTTTATTTTTCTTGAGGTTTCTTTTTTGGAGCAAAGGGGTCTATGTTTTCACACCATGACTATTAGGGAAATGTTTTGCATGAATAAAAATTTATTTCAAATTTATATCTATATCAGAGTGCTACTTTCTCATTGTGGGGGAAGGGGTGAAAGGAAAGGTAATAATTTGAAACTCAAAGTTTTAAAAACGAATGTTAAAATTATTTTTACATATAATGGAGAAAAATGAAATATTTTAAAAATAAAAAGTAAAAAAACAATAAAAAAAGATATCCAAAAGTATGACAAACTTCCTTAGGAAGTGGTAGGTTTCTCCTTACTGTACTTTTTTTTAAGGTTTTTGCAAGGCAAATGGGGTTAAGTGGCTTGCCCAAGGCCACACAGCTAGGTAATTATTAAGTGTCTGAGACTGGATTTGAACCCAGGTACTCCTGACTCCAGGGCAAGTGCTTTATCCACTGCACCACCTAGCTGCCCCCCTTACTGTACTTTTTCAAGAAAAAGAGTAGCTAACCCTTTCTCAAATGTGCATAGAAAACATTTTATTTAGATATAGGTTAGGTTAGATGGCCTCAGATTCTGAAAGTTAAATGTATTTTTTTTGTTCAATGTATTTTTAAAAGATTTGAACCCTTGGCTTGTGGTTTATATTGTGCTAGGGGCAATGAGCCATTTCATATGTTCTAAACGTTTGGGGCAACTAGGATAGAGCCACCAGACCTGGCATCAGAAAGACCTGAGTTTAAATCTGGCATTAGACACTAGTTGTGTGACCTTGGGCAAGTCACTTAACCCTGTTTGCCTCATTTTCCTTGTCTATAAAATAAGATAGAGAAGGAAATGGCAAACCACTCCAGTATCTTTGCCAAGAAGACCCCAAAATGGGTCACAAAGAAACATGACTGAAAAACAAGTGAACAACAACAAAAACATTTTAGAATGCGTCTCCTCATTTTTCTTCTCTAGAATTTTTTTCCCTCAGTCCCACAGCCACTACTGATCCATCCAAACCAATTCTTCCCTCCATCCCATTTCTGTCCAACCTTCTTTCCAAAATACTAATACTGGAGGTAGAAATAAGGAATTTTAGAGAGATACACACGCAAAAAAAGACCAATCTAGTTGGGGCAAAGGTGGAGGATATCTTCTGGAGGAGCTAATTGTCAAGGATTCTTATTCTACTTCCTTCTACCTTACTGTTGGGAAACATTTCCAGATTCTCTTTTGGAGTGATACCTTTTAGAATAGGAATGCTCATTTTCCTAAAAATTCAGAATAAGTTCCTTGTGATGAAAAGAATTGTCTATGCCTTTTAAAAGTTAGGAACAATAAAATTATAATATACTATACTGTGCTTTAAAGTCAACTTCTCCACATTCTAGAAGCTGTGCAACCAGAGACCTCCCTGTCTACTTCCCATGGTTTCTAATAACCAAAGAAGGCTCAGCAGCAAGAGAAAGGAAGCCAGCCTTCTGGGAAAGTAGATTCTGGACTCCTCTGGGGAAGATAACATTGGCTCTTGTGTAAGAAAGCTCCTATTGTGTCAGTAGTTCTTCCAGAGAGCTACTTATGAACACCTTGTCACAAAACTAGAGCATTTTCTAAGTCTTTCTTCCCAAATGAAGAAACCCTGGCCTATGGACACCTAATTAATATTGTTTTGTTGGCAGGGTTGATGAAGGGTTAGGGAAACACCAACAGCTGCTGTTTTTGACAATTCACCATCCCAACCTATCTACTTTACCAAACCTAGGAGTATGCCATCCTCTCTTTTCTATTTTCTGGACCCTCAAGTTCAGGAATGCTGTTTGAGCTTCACCTTTCCCTTGAGTGTGGCTAATACAATGACCCATCTAGGGCTTGATGCCTCATATCCACCTTTGGTACCTGAGTTCCAGAACCATCATGGGCTCTAAAGTGACTCAGGGTGGAGACTATGGTATCTTCAATTACACCTCTCTTAAAGAGCTCAGAGCTCTGCTTATACTGACAGGGAGTGACTGAAGGTTAAAGCATTTAGATAACTTGCCCAAGATTTCATAACTAGAAGGTCTCCCAGTTCAATTCTCTTTGTATAATTAGAGTGAAATGGAGAGAGTTCTAGGCCTGGAGTCAGGAAGACCTGAGTTCTGACTGTTGATCTTAGGCAAGTCATTTGACCTCTATTTGTTTCAGTTTCCTCATCTGTAAATTGGGAAATAGGAACCTGTAAAAATCTGCTTCTCAGGGTTGTTGAGAGGATTACATGAGATGATAATTATGTATTCACCTAAGTGAACAGTAGGATTGAGACCTTGAAAGTAACCCTAAAGAGCATCTAATCCAACCCTTTCATTTTACCGATGAGGAAACTGAGTTCCATAAACATTAAATGACTTACCCAAAGCTGCACAAGTTACTTTCTTGGTCTTAATAGCTGAGCTGGAATGTGAACCCAGGACTTTTGACTACTGTGTAGTAATTTTTTTAATGTATCTGTGTTTTAAGGAGCCTTATCCCCTGAGAAACAGGACAGGGACAGATGTACTATTTCTTGGCTCATTATATACACTGAAGCTTGAGTTTCCAGTCTCAACTCTGTGTACAGATTAGTGAGTTTGGGTAAAATCAATCCCAGAGAAACAGACTCAAAAAGCTCTGACTCTAGATTTGGGGTTCCATTGTGAACACATGTGTTACTTTTTTTTATTGGCTTTATATTTAGTGACTCGGGTACAAAAGGAAGGCAAAGGACAGGTAATGACTGACTTGTGGAAGTACTTGTTTTGAAGGTTTAGAGAGAAGAGTAATGCTGTCTCCTACCTAATCCCCAGGGGCTGCTTTTGTTTTTGAAAAATTATGTCTTTTCTTGGGTTTGAACCATTTCTAAGCCAAGATCTTGGCTTATCAGTGTTCCTTCCATGAGCAGCCTATAAAAGCCTCACAAACAGAATTAGGGAAATCCAGGAGACATGCCAAATTGGGAATTTTTCTAAAATTTTATTTATTTAAGGCAGTAGCATTAAATGACTTGCCCAAGGTCACATAGCTAGGCAAGTATTAAGTGTCTGAGGTCAGGTTTGAACCTAGGTCCTCCTGATTCCAGGGTTGGTGCTCTATTCACTGAGCCACCTAGCTGCCCCCCCCCCCCCCCCCGATTTTTGGATTTTGGCAAAGGAGAGCCAGCAGAGGGGAAGCAACAGCACAAACAGGTTCCAGTGAAGACACTAAACTTTTTAGTTGCTTCACCTTTCCTCAGTGACATGGAGACTCTTCTTCAAGAATAGATCCCTTCCTCTACTTTCTTTAGGAATCTTCAAAACAGAGGCACACTATCAGATTGAGAATGCTCCAAGAATATATGATTAGAGGAGGGAATGGAGTCAAGATGGTGGAATAGAGGCAAGAACTCAGCTAAACTCTCCCAACATTCCCCTCCTAATAACTTTAAAATAACACCTCAAATACAATTCTGATGTGGAAGTCAACAAAAGGTTGAAGTAAGACATTTGTCCATTCTAATCGCTTGGATCAGCAGGAGAAGTCTGTGACTCTGGGTTAGGAACCAGCCTGTAGCACAGCTCACACAATGTCAAAACCAGGAGCAGGATTTGGAAGGAGCTGTGACGACAGTAGCAAACTTTAGGAGCTCTCAGCACAGAGACTAAGGGGTTCACTCAACTGAAAAGAAAGAGATCACTTATCCTCAGTTCTGGTTTCAGTTCAAAGCAAAGAGGAAAATTATTTTACATAAGAGGCATGCAAAGAACATTGACAGTAGAGAGAAAAATTAATTAGGGAGTTGATGGAACCTCACTTTCATCAGAATTGATTCAAAGAGAAAATAATATACACCTTCGGTTTGCTATAGAAATCTCTCCTACAGAGAAGGAGGAGGCAATAATCAGCAACAAAACAGACTCTTGAAAAGGGACAGGCTTGGCAGCCAGGTCACACAGTAGACAGAGTACCAACCTGGGAATCAGGAGGACTTGAGTACAAATCCGATCTCAGACATGTAATAATTACCTAGTTGTGTGAACCTGGGCAAGTCACTTAACCCCATTGCCAAAAAAAAAAAGAAAGAAAGGAACGGGTTAAAAAGGGTGAAGAATAAGCAGGAGAGAAAAATAGGATTGGAGGGAAATATACAGAAATCATCAAAGTGAGAATGAATGAGATAAAGTAATCCATCAAACAGAAGCAAATATCAGAATGGATTAAAAACCATAATCCAACAATATGTTGTTTACAAAAAAAACACTTGAAACAGAAAGACACAGGCAGAGTTAAAATAAGAGGCTGGAGCAGAATCTACAGTGGTTCAACTGAGGTAAAAAAGAAAATGCAGGAGTAGCAATCATGATCCTTAGACAAAATAAAAGCAAAAATAGCCCTATTTAAAAAGAGATAAGCAGGGGAAACCATATTTTTTATTTAATAGTATTTCATTTTTTCCAATTACATGTAAAGATAATTTCCAGATTCATTTTTTGAAAGATTTTGAATTCGATTCCTTCAAGCAATCTGATATAGGTTCTACATGTGCAATCATGTAAAATATTTCAATGTTAATCATATTTTGAAAGAAGAAACAGAACAGAAGGAAAAAACCATAGAGGTAAAACAGTGAAAATAGTATGCTTCCATCTGCTTAAAAACCTCACAGCAACCAAATGCAATAAAGCAGAAATATTAAATGCATTCTTTTCAGACCATAATGCAATAAAAATTGTATTCAATGAAAGGTCATGGAAACAGGGATTAAAAAGTTAATTAAATTTAAATAATCTAAACAGAATATGTGGTTTAAAGAACAAATCTCAGTAATTTCATTAAAGACAATGGAAACAATGAAACAACTTATCAAAATTTGTGGGCTATAGACAAAGCTGTAACAAGGGAAAAGTTATATCTCTGAGCTCTTTCTTCAATAAAAGAGAAAATGAACAGATCAATTAATTGTACATGCAATTAAAAAACTAGAAAAAGAACAAGTTAAAAATCTCCAATTAGAGGTAGCTAGATGGCACAGTGGATAGAGCACTAGCCCTGGAATCAGGAGGGCTTGAGTTCAAATTCCACCTCAGACACTTAACTGTGTGACTTTGGGTAAGTCACTTAACCCCATTGCCTTGCAAACAAAAAAAAGTTCCAATTAAACGCCAAAATGGAAATCCTGAAATTCAAAAGAGAGATTAATAAAATTAAAGTAAAGAAACCATTGAACTAACCAATAATACTAGGATATGACTTTATGGGAGAAAACCAATAAAATAGGTAGATCTTTGATTAAATTTTTTTTTTTTTTAAAAAGAAAGAAGATGGAACACTATTGTTCTATTAGAAACCAGGAGGGATGGGATTTCAGGGAAGCCTGGAGGGTTTTGCTTGAACTGATGCTGAGTGAGATGAGCAGAACCAGAAAAACACTGTACACCCTAACAGCAACATGGGAGTGATGTTCAACCTTGAAGGACTGGCTCATTCCATCAGTGCAACAATCGGGAACAATTTTGGGCTGTCTGCAAAGGAGATTGCCATCTGTATCCAGATAAGGAGCTATGGAGTTTGAACAAAGTGCAAGGACTATTCCCTTTAATTTAGGAAAAAACAGGTATCTTATTGTCTGATCTTGTTACCTCTTAGACTTCTCTTCTTTAAGGATATGATTTCTCTCTCATCACACCCAATTTGGATCAATGTACAACATGGAAACAAAGTAAAGACTGACAGAGTGCTTTCTGTGGGGGGGTGGGGGGAGGGAAGCAAGATGGGGGGGGGATTGTAAAACTCAGATAATATCTTTAATAAAAATAAATTTAAAAAAAAGAAAGAAGAAAACAATTAGCCAGTATCAAAAATTAAAAAGGATAGGGCATCTAGGTGGCGCAGTGGATACAGCACTGGTCCTGGAGTCAGGTTCAAATCTGACCTCAGACACTTAATAATTGCCTAGCTGTGTAATCATGGGCAAGTCACTTAGCCCCATTTCCTTAAATAAATAAAATAAAAATTAAAAAGGTGAATTACTGCCAATGAAGATGGAAATTAAAACAATTATGAGTTGTTTTGCCCATTTATATGCTAATTAATCCAGCAAAGTAAGTGAACTGAATGATTATTTACAAAAATATAAATTGCCCAGAATAACAGAAGAGGAAATATAATATTTAAATAACACTGGCTTAGAAAAAGAAATTGAACAGACCATCAATGAACTCCCAAAGCAAAAAAAATCCCCTGGACAGATGGATTCACAAGTGAATTCTACCAAAATTTAATTACAATACTATGTTAAACTATTTGGGAAAATTACCATACTATATTCCTTATACAATACAAATATGGTGATACCTAAATCAGGAAGAGCAAAAACAATAAGAAAATTATAGGTCAGTTTCCCTAACAAATACTGATACAAAATTCCAAGCAATATATAAAAGATATATACCAGAAATGCAAAATGGGTTCAATATTGGGAAAACTACCAACATAATTGACTATATCAATCACAAAAAGGAAAAAAAAAAAGATTATCTCAAAAGATACAGGAAAAGGTTTTGACAGAATACAACAATCATTCCTATAAAACCACTAGAAAACATTGTAATAAAATGAACCTTTCCTCAAAATGTTAAGTAGTATCTGTCTAAAACCAGCTGCAAATAATATCTGTACTGGGAATAAGCTAGAAGCTTTTGCAATAAGATCAGGGTAAAGGAAGGATGTCCATTATCATCAATATTATTTGATATTGTAACTAAACAAGAGATAGTGAACATTATAAAATGAAAAATTAATAATTTTGAATAGATTAAATTAAAAAGTTTTGTACAAATAAAACCAATGCAACCAAGATTAGAAGGAAAACAAAACTGGAAAACAATTTTCATAGCTAGTATTTTTTTTTCTAGGCAATGGGGTTAAGTGGCTTGCCCAAGGTCACACAGCTAGGTAATTATTAAGTGTCTGAGGCCGGATTTGAACTCAGGTACTCCTGAGTCCAGGGCCAGTGCTCTATCCACTGTGCCACCTAGCCATCTGAAAGCTAGTATTAATGATAAAGGACCCATGTCTAAAACATATAGAGAACTGAGTCAAATTTATGAGAATACAAGTCATTTCCTAATTGATAAATGGTCAAAAGATATGAACCTACCTAGTTTTCAGGTGAAGAAATTAAAGCTATCTAGAGTCATATGAAAAAATACTATAAATTGTGGCCTTGCAAAAAACCTAGAAAAAAAATACTGTAAATCATTATTGATTAGAGATATGCAAATTAAAACAGAAGGTACCTCAGAAGGGCTAAACTGACAAAAAAGGAAAATGATCAATTTGGGGAGAAGGTGGGAAAACTGGAGCACTAAATATACTGTTGTGAACTGATTCAACCACTCTGGAGAGCAATCTGAAACTATGCCCAAAGGGCAGTAAAATTGTGCCATACCCCTTTTCTAGGTCTATATCCTGAAGAGATCACAAAAAAAAAAAAAGGGAAAAGGACTCTCATGGACAAAAATAATTATAGCAGCTCTTTTTGTAATGACAAAGAATTGGACATTGAGAGGATGCCCATCAATTGGGGAATGGGTGTACAAATTGTGAGATATGAATGTGATGGAGTACTATTGTTCTGTAAAAAAAATCACAAATGGGGGGGCTAGGTGGCTCAGTGGCTAGAGCACCAGCCTTGGACTCAGGAATACCTGAGTTCAAATCTGGCCTCAGACACTTAATAATTACCTAACTGTGTGGCCTTGGGCAAGTCACTTAACCCTATTGCCTTGCAAAAACCTAAAAAAAAAAAATCACGAATGGTTGGTCGAAGAAATGCCTGCAAAGACCTGCATAAACTGTTGCTGAATGAAGTGAGCAGAACAGGAGAAAGAACCTTTTATATATACATTAGCAGCAAATTGTAAGATGATCAGCTGTGATGGACTTAGCTCATTTCAGCAGTTCAATGACTAAACAATTCTAAAAGACTTGTGATCATCCTCATCCAGAGGAAAAAACTATGTCTGAATGCAAACCAAAGCATACTATTCTCACTTTCTAAAACATGTTTTAGGGATTTTTTCCCTTTCTCAGTATTTAACAAAAATTTCTTGAAAAATTAGAAAGCAGTATATATACCAAGATAAGATCAAAACTGGGAACATGATTTAGACTTAAAGATTAATAGATAACATAAACAAATTAGGAGAGCTTGGAAAATTTTACTTGTAAGATCTAAGGATAATGGAAGAATTTATTAGTAAACAAGAAATAGAGAAGATCATGGGAAGTGAAATGGATAATTTTGATTACATTAAATTAAAAAGTTTTTGCATAAACAAAATCAGGTCAGCCAAGAAAAACAGGAACTGGAGTGGAGATGGGGGGGGATTTACAGCAAATTTCTCTGATGAAAGTTTTCTTTCCTCAAAAAAATATAGGGGTGGCTAAGTGTCACAGTGAATAGAACACTGACCCTGGAGTCAGGAGTACCTGAGTTCAAATTTGGCCTCAAACACTTAATAATTACCTCCATGGCCTTGGGCAAGCCACTTAACCCCATTGCCTTGCAAAGATATATATATATGTATATGTGTGTGTGTGTGTGTGTGTGTGTGTGTGTGTGTGTGTGTGTGTGTATGAGAGAGAGAGAGAGACAATTGAATAAAATTTATTGAACCACCCCCTATTTACAAATGGTCAAATGGTATGAACAGGCAGTTTTTTTTAGAAAGATATTATTTATTTTGAATTTTACAATTTTTCCCCTAATCTTGCTTCCCTCCCCCCCACCCCCTGCAGAAGGCAGTCTTTGCATTGTTTTCATGGTATGCAATGATCCAAGTTGAATATGATGAGAGAGAAATCATATCCTTAAGGAAGAAACATAAAGTATGAAATATAGAAAAATTACATAATAAAATAACATTTTTTTAAAAAAATTAAAGGTAGGGGCGGCTAGGTGGCACAGTGGATAAAGCACCGGCCCCGGAGTCAGGAGTACCTGGGTTCAAATCTGGTCTCAGACACTTAATAATTACCTAGCTGTGTGGCCTTGGGCAAGCCACTTAACCCTATTTGCCTTGCAAAAACCTTAAAAAAATAAATAAATAAAGGTAATATGTCTTTGGTCTTTGTTCAAACTCCACAATTCTTTCTCAGGATACAGATGGGATTCTCCATTGCAGATATCTCAAAATTGTGCCTGATTTTTGCCTTGTTGGTATGAGCAAATCCATTAAGCTTGATCATCACTCTCATGTTGTGAACAGGCAGTTTTAAGGAAAAAAAATCATAACTATCATATCAAAGTCATGTGAAAAAAATCACTTGATTAAAGAAATGCAAATTAAAACAATTCTGAGCCCTGCCTTACACCTATCAGATTAGTCGATGTGACAGAAAAGGAAAATGACAAATGCTTGATGGGATATGGAAAAAACAGGAATACTAATATACCATTGGTAAGAGTTGTAAACTGGTTTAACTCTTCTGAAGAACAATTTAGACTTCTAAAATCTGATTCAGAGTGAGGTGAGTTGAATCAGGAGAGCATTTCACACAGAAATAGCAATTTTGTATGAGGATCAACTGTGAATGACTTGGCTATTCTGACCAATGTAAGGATCCAAAATCTAAAGATCTGTGACAAAAAATATTGTCAACTTACAGAGAGAGAACCCATGGAGTTTGAGTGCATGTTGAAGCTTAATTTTTTTTACTTCATTTATTTTTCTTCCCTTTTTTTTTGCAATGTAACTAATATGGAAATATGTTTTGCATGATTTCACATATATAATTGAGATCATATGTCTTCTCAATAGATGGGGGAGAGGAAGGAGGGAGATAATTCAGAACTCAAATTTTTTTTAAATAATGGTAAATTGGAGGGAATGTGGGAGTATTTCAACCATTCTGTAGAGCAATTTGGAACTATACCCAAAAGGCTACAAAACTATGCATAATCTTTGATCAAGCAAAATTCTTACTAGATCTGTATCCCAAAAGAGATAAAAAAACAAAAAGGAAATCTATGTGTACAAAAATATTTATAGCAGCTCTTTTTATAGGGCCAAAGAATTGGAAATGAGCAGATGCCCATCAATTGAGGAATGGCTGAATAAATTGTGATGTGTGATTATGATGGAATACTACTCTGCCATAAGATGCTCTCAGGAAAAACCTGGAAAGACTTACTTAAGCAGATGCAAAGTGAAATGTACTTTATACAAAGTAACAGCAATATTGTGAGATGATCAACTTAGCTTTTCTTAGCAACAAAATGATCCACAACAACTCTGAAGGATTTATGATGAAAAATGCTATCTATACCCAGAGCAAGAACTAAATACAGATTGAAGCATACCTTTTTTTTTTTTTTGCTTTATTTTTCTTGAGGGTTTTTTTGGGGGGAAGGAATCTTTATTTTTTTTTTTACAACATGATTATTATGGAAATTATTTTTTGACCATACATGTGTAACCTATATCAAATTGCTTTTTTTCCCAGTTAGAGAGAAGAAGCTGGGGATATAGAAGGAAGAGTATTTGGAACTCAAAGTTTTAAAAATGAAGGTTAAAAATTGTTTTTACATGTAACTGGAGAAAAATAAAATACTAAATTTTTTAAAATTAAATGAGGAAAAGAGTGATAAAAGTATTTTTTTATTTTTGAAAGATTTTATTTATTTTTTACAATTTTTCCCCTAATCTTGCTTCCCTTCCTCCACCAAAGGCAGTTTGTTAGTCTTTACATTGATCTATGTTGAATGTGAAGAGAGAAATATCCTTAAGGAAGAAACAAAGTATGAGATTTAGCAGAATTACATAATAAGATAACATTTTTATTTAAATTAAAGGTAATAGTCTTTGGTCTTTGTTCAAACTCCATAATTCTTTCTCAGGATACAGATAGCATACTCCATCACAGATATCCCAAAATTGTGCCTGATTGTTGCCCTGTTTGTATGAGCAAGTCCACTTAGTTTGATCATCACTCCCATGTTGCTGTTAAGGGTGTACAATGTTCTTCTGGTTCTGCTCATCTCGCTCAGCATCAGTTCATGAAAATCCTTCCAGGCTTCCCTGAATTCCCATCCCTTCTGGTTTCTAATAAAACAGTAGTGTTCCATCATATATACCACAGTTTATTAAGCCATTCCCCAATTGATGGACCTTCACTCAATTTCTTATTCTTTGCCACCACAAACATAGCTGCTATGAATATTTTTGTACAAGTAACATTTCTACCCCTTTTCATCATCTCTTTAGGGTATAGATCCAGTAGTGTATTACTGGATCAAAGGGTATGCACATTTTTGTTGCCCTCTGGGCATAATTCCAAATTACTCTCCAGAAAGATTGGAAGAGTTCACAGCTCCACCAACAATATATTAGTGTCCCAGATTTCTCACATCCCTTCCAACATTGATCATTGTGTCCTTTTTGGTCATACTGGCAAGTCTGAGAGGTGTGAGGTGGTACCTTAGAGATGTTTTAATTTTCCTTTCTCTAATAATTAGTGATTTAGATCAATTTTTCATATGACTATGGATCACTTGGATTTCCTCATCTGTAAATTACCTTTGCATATCCTTTGACCATTTGTCAATTTGGGAATGGCTTGTCTTTTTTTTTTTAATTTGACTCAGTTCACCTTGCATTGATTATATTAAGGAGGGAAATAGTGGTATATTTCCAGAGAAGAGACCTTGCAGTCTTAGATAGCCACCTATTTGATGATAGACTGTGAGAACAGTAGCCTGCCTTCTCCTGTTTGATAAGTGCTAAACTAAGAAGACCTTGCATACTCAGACATTAATTGATTTAACAGAAGGTCATTAGAAATCTTCTGATACCCTGGCCATCTGGATGGTGAGGTAATATTTTTATGAAAACCTTTTATTCTTCTCTTTGTTGCTGGATAGATTTTTCGTGTAAAGATTGTAACTCTGAAAACCTTAACCAATCAAGTTAGAAGAGAGGGGGTTAGAGAGGAGAGAATCGTGCTAGGCCATATAATCTTGCTTGACTGTCACCTCCGGGCATCTCCTTGATCTTCACTACCTTTGTGAGACTTGGGGCTGCCCTTTTCTTGAGAAAAGCCAACATAAACTTTCCTTTTGCTCAAAAAGAAAATTTGACTCAGTTCTCTGTATATTTTAGAAATGAGTCCTTTACTATTCTCTTTAATTTAGATAAAAAAAGATATCTTATTGTCTGATCTTGTTATCTCTTAGACTTTGTTTCTTCCTTAAGGATATGATTTCTCTCTCATCACATTCAATTTGTATCAATGTACAATGTGGAAACAAAGTAGAGATTGACAGATTGCTTTCTGTGGTGGGGTGGGGGGGAGGAAAGTAAGATTGGGGGAAAAATTGTAAAACTCAAATAAGATCTTTAATTAAAAAAAAAAAAGACGTGGTCTGACCAAGACATTTACAGTGGGGCTAACAGCTCCCTAGTCCTAGACACTATGCCTATCAACGTAGCCAAAGATCCCATTCACTTTTCTGGCTCCAACTTTGCACTAGTGGGTTTGTGAGCCACTAAAACCCATAAATATTTTTAACAGTAATCTAGCCCCAACACCCCCATATTTGGGTTCAAAACTCAGCTTCACAAGCATAGATATTGCATTTCTTTCTACTACAATTCATCTGATCCATCACATTAGATTCAACCTATCAAGATGTTAGGAGATACTATCAGTCAATTTGTTAGTGAAGCCTCCCAACTTTGTCACCTGTTCCCTCAACCTGCCTACAAATTGAAATATTTTCATTAAGGACTACTTAATGAGACCAGTTCTATCAAATTTCTATTAGATCTGTTTTCTGGGATGAAGAAACATAAATCTACTCCTTCTCCCAAGGGACAAGTGGATTTGACAAATCCACCTAGAAATGGTAAATTTAGCACACATTTCTCCTCTTTGTCACCAACTTGGAATAAAATTGAATAGCAAATACTTTGCTGACATCTATCTAAATATATACACACACACACACACACACACATACATGCATGCACACAACATTTATTTATGACGTTAGCCTGTCAAATAAAATAAAGCAGTTCACACACTTTTATTAATCTTCCCTATGGTTAATAGCACATATTTGAAGGAAAACTGGCTGGAGTTAAGTTTACAAAACTACCAATGAACCCATTCTGGGGCCCCAGAATTAAACAAAGCTAACTTCCTAAGGAAAAAAAAATTACATTTTTAATAATTAAAAACAAACAGTTCACATACTCACACAATAGGACACCATTTTCAAGAGGTGCTTGAAAATCCTTGTTTTCAAAGTTTTTCCTCAGTAATGCCTAAAAGAAAGATTTCATTGTTAACTTTATTTTATTCAGGGCTAACAACATGTTGAATAAAAAAATCTCTGGACTGAATAACAGATTTTGTAATTTGGATCTAGTACTATACTCAGAAAGTATTTCTATACTATCAATAAATGCTTTCCTAAGGGGAAAAAAAATGAGTCCTTTGTCAAAAATACTAGTCATTAACAGACTGCCTTCTGTGGGGGGTGGGGAAAGGGAAACAAGAATGGGGTAAATTTGTAAAACACAAAATAAATAAAATCTTTCATTGGAAAAAAAATAGTAGTCAAAAATTGTTTCCCAATTTACTACATTTCTTCTGATCTTGGTTACTGTGGTTTTGTCTGTGCAAAAGCTTTTTAATTTAATGTAATCAAAATTATCTAGTTTGTTTTAATGATGTTCTCCATCTCTTCCTTGGTCATAACTGCTTCCCTTTCCATAGATCTGACAGGTAAACTATTCCTTGATTTCCTAGCTTGCTTATAATATTGCTTTTTATGTCTAGATCCTGTATCCATTTTCTTTTTTTTCTTTTTTTTTAGGTGTTTTTTTTTTTTTGGCTAGGCAATGGGGTTAAGTGGCTTGCCCAAGGCCACACAGCTAGGCAATTATTAAGTGTCTGAAACCGGATTTGAACCCAGGTACTCCTGACTCCAAGGCCGGTGCTTTATCCACTGCGCCTCCTAGCCACCCCTCCTATATCCATTTTGATCTTATCTTGGTATAGGGTGTGAGGTGTTGGTCTAATCCAGGTTTCTTCCATACTAACTTCCAATTTTCCCAACAGTTTTTATCAAAGAGAGAGTTTTTATGACAGTAGTTGGATTCTTTGGGTTTATCAAATGGCAGATTACTATAATAATTTACTGCTAATGCACCTGGACTATTCCACTGGTCCACCACTCTATTTCTTAGCCAATACCAGACAGTTTTGATGCCTGATGCTTTATAATATAATTTTAGATCTGGTAGGGCTAAGCCACCTTCTTTTGAACTTCTGTTCATTAAATCTCTGGAGATTCTTGACTTTTTATTTCTCCATATGAATTTACTTAAAATTTTTTCTAACTCATTAAAGTAATTTTTTGGAATTTTGATTGGTAGGGCACTAAAAAACAGGTAGTTTAGTTTTGGTAGAATTGTCATTTTTATTATATTTGCTCACCCTATCCATGAGCAGTTGATATTTGCCCGGTTATTTAAGTCTGGTTTTATTTGTGTGAGAAATGTTTTGTAATTGTTTTCAAAAAGTTTCTGAGTCTGCCTTGACAGGTATTTTATATTGTCTGAAATTACTTTGAATGGGATTTCTCTTTCTAGCTCTTCCTGCTGTATCTTGCTAGTCATATAGAGAAATGTTGAGCATTTATGAGAGTTCATTTTATATCCTGCGACTTTGCTAAAGTTGCTAATTATTTCTAGTAGTTTTTTAGATGATTTTTGGGGATTCTCTAGGTATACCATCATGTTATCTGCAAAAACTAAGAGTTTTGTCTCTTCCTTCGTTATTCTGATTCCTTTAATTTCTTTTTCTTCTCTTATTGCTGAAGCTAACATTTCTACTATGATATTGAATAGTAGTGGTGATAATGGGCATCCTTGTTTCATTCCTGATCTTATTAGGAATGCCTCTAGACTAACCCCATTGTATATAATGCTTGTTGATGGTTTCAGATAGATACTGCTTATTATTTTAAGGAACAATCCATTTATTCCTATGCTCTCTGGTGTTTTTAGTAGGAATGGGTTGCTGATTTTGTCAAAAGCTTTTTCAGCATCTATTAATATAATCATGATTTCTAGGTTTGTTATTGATATAATTAATTATACCGACAGTTTTCCTAATATTAAACCAACCCTGCATTCCTGGGATAAATCCTACTTTGTCATAATGTATTATCCTAGTGATAGCTTGTTGTAGTTGATTTGCTAAGATTTTATTTAAGATTTTTGCATCTAGGGGCGTCTAGGTGGCGCAGTGAATAGAGTACCAACCCTGGATTCAGGAGTACCTGAGTTCAAATCCAGCCTCAAACACTTAATAATTACCTAGCTGTGTGGCCTTGGGTAAGCCACTTAACCCCGTTTGCCTTGCAAAATCCTTTAAAAAAAGATTTTTGCATCTATATTCATCAGGGAGATAGGTCTGTAATTTTCTTTCTCTGTTTTAACTCATCCTGGTTTAGGTATTTTTGGTGTCATAGAAAGAGTTAGACAGAGTTCCGTCTCCACCTATTTTTCCAAAGAGTTTATATAGAATTGGAACCAGCTGTTCCTTAAATGTTTGATAGAATTCACTTGTGAGGGTAGCTAGGTGGCACAGTGGATGGAGCACCAGCCCTGGAATCAGGAGTACCTCAGTTCAAATCCTGCCTCAGACACTTAATAATTACCTAGCTGTGTGACCTTGGGCAAGTCACTTAACCCCATTGCCTTGCAAAAACAAACAAAAAAAATTCACTTGTGAATCCATCTGGCCCTGGAGATTTTTTCTTAGGGAGTTCAATAATGTTTTGTTGAATTTCTTTTTCAGAGATAGGGTTATTTAGATTTTTAATTTCCTCTTCATTTAACCTGGGGAACTTATATTTTTTAAATATTCATCCATTTCATTTAGATTGTCAAATTTATTGGCATAGAATTGGACAAAATAATTCCGAATTATTACTTTAATTTCCTCCTCATTGGTGGTAAGTTCACCTTTTTCATTTATGATACTAGCAATTTGGTTTTCTTCTTTCTTTTTTTAATGAAATTGACCAGAGATTTATTATTGATTTTTTTTCCATAAAACCAGCTCTTGGTTTTATTTATTAGTGCAATAGTTTTCTTACTTTTGATTTTATTAATTTCTCCTTTAATTTTTAGATTTTCTAATTTGATATTTAACTGGGGGTCTAGTTGCATATTTAGTTCAATGCTGTCCTCTTTTCTCTGATTTATTCATATAAGCATTTAAAGATATATTATATCCCCTGATAGCCACCTTGAGTGTTGTTTCATTATTGTCATTATCCAGGATAAAATAATTAATTCTTTCTGTAATTTGTTGTTTCATCCACTCATTCTTTAAAATGAGGTTATTCAGTTTCCAATTAGTTTTGGGTCTATATCTCCCTGACCCAATATTATATGTGATTTTTATTTCATTATGATCGAGAAAGATGTATTCATTTTTTCTGCCTTTCTGCAATTGATCATTAGGTTTTTATGCCCTAGTACATTGCCAATTTTTGTATAAGTGCCATGTACTGTAGAAAAGAAAGTATATTCCTTTCTATCCCCATTCAGCTTCCTCCATAAGTCTATCATGTCTAAGTTTTCTAACAATCTACTTATCTCCTTAACTTCCTTCTTATTTATTTTATAGTTAAATATATTTTGCTCCAATCTTTTACCTTTACTCTATATGTATCTCTCTGCTTCAGATGAGTTTCTTCTAAGCAGCAAATTGTAGGATTCTGGTTTTTAATCCATTCTGCTATTCGCTTACCTTTTAAGGGAGAGTTCATCCCATTCACATTCAGAGTTATAATTACTAACTCTTTATTGCCCTCCATGTTATCTTCCCTCTATTTATGTTTTTCCCCTTTTTTCCCCTTTATTCATATTCCCTGGTATTTTTTTCTGAATACCACCCACCTTCAGTGTGTTTGCCCTCCTATATCCAGTCCCCCTCCACTTTTTCCCCCCTTTCCCTTCCTTCTGTTGGTTCCCCCTCTCCTTTTCCCCTTTTAACACTGTAAAGGTAACTTAACTGAGTGCATGTATGTTAGCTTTAAGCCAACCTGATGAGAGTAGGATTCAGGCAGCTCACCTCCTCCTTTCTTCCCCTCTATTGCAGTAAGTCCTTTGTACCTCTTAATGTAATGAGATTTACCCCATTTAGTCTCCTCCATCTTCCCATCTCTTTACTGTCCCCCTTTTTAAGGAAGTATTGTTTTTAAATCATTCTGTTTGAGTCACAGAAAGGTCATGAGTGTCCATCACTTCTGGCTAAGTATACTCTCTCTACTAGAATCACAATTATTGAGAGTTATTAGTCTTTCTCCCAGGTAAGGATATAGCCAGTTTCATCTTATTGGATAGAAGTTTCTTGAATAAGTCATGAGTGTCCATCTCTTCTGCCTAATTAAATTCACCCTAATAGAGTTACAATTCTCTCAAGTTATTAAAGTCTTTCTCCCTTCCCCCCTTTTTTATTTTACCTTTTCATGTGTCTCTTGAGTCTCCTGTTTGAAGTCCAAATTTTCTATTAAGCTCTGGTTTTCTCATCAGGAAAAGTTGGAAGTCTCCTATTTCATTAAATGTCCATCTCTTGCCCTGGAAGAGAAGACTCAGTTTTGTCAGATAATGGATTCTTGGCTGCATTCCAAGCTCTCTTGCTTTTCAGAATATTGGATCCCAGTCCCTTTGATCTCTTAATGTTGATGCTGCCAGGTCCTGTATAATCCTTACTGTGGCTCCTTGGTATCTAAATTGTTTCTTTCTGGTTGCTTGCAGAATTTTTCTCTTTTATCAGATTTTCTCTTTTATCTGGAATTTGGCTACAATATTCCTTGTTGTTTTCATTTTGAGATCCCTTTCCAGAGGGGATTGATATATTCTTTCAGTAACTATTTTGCCCTCTGGTTCCATGATATCAGGGCAGTTTTCCATCACTAAATACTGTAATATTGAGTCCGGGCTTTTTTTTCTCTTCAAGATTTTCAGGAAGACCAATAATTTTTAGGTTATCTTTCCTCAATCTATTCTTGAGGTAAGAGATGTTGTTGACAAGGTATTTAACATTTTCTTCTATTTTTTCAATTTTTTTGGTTTGTTTAACAAATTCTTGTGGTCTCATGAAGTCATTGGTTTCCACAGACTCCATTCTTTTTTTTAGAGAAGAATTTTCTTCATTTACCTTTTGTAACTCCTTTTCCAATTGGTCAACTCTATTTTTGATTATTTGAGGTAGGATTTTTTTTGGTTTTTTAGATTTTGCAAGACAATGGGGTTAAGTGGCCTGCCTAAGGCCACACAGCTAGGTAATTATTAAGTGTCTGAGGCCGGATTTGAACTCAAGTACTCCTGACTCCAAGGCCAGTACTCTTTCCACTGCACCACCTAGCCGCCCCATTTGAGGTTTTGAGAGAATTATTTTCTTTTTGAATTTGTCCAGTTGTATTTTCCAAGGATTTTTTTTCTCGTTGCAAGGTGTTAATCTTCTCTTGGGTTTCTTTTCCCAAATTTTCTAATTTATTTTTAAACTCCTTGATTTCTTCAAGAAAATCTTTCTGTGCTAGAGACTAAATCATATTCTCAGAGATTCTATGGCTTTCTGAATTAGGGGCTTGTCCTTCTAGGAATTTTTCTATGGTCCCCCCTTTCACTGGCCTCTCTTCATTTTTCTAAGCTCTTATGTTGGGGGAGGGGCTGGTTCACAGAGGTTTAGTATTGAGATTCCCTAGAGTGTAATATCTCCAGCTGGCCAGTAGGGATGATGGAGGCTTTGCTTACTGAGTGGCTAGTAGAGGGTGTTGGAGGCTGGAACCTGCCCTCCAGCCCTTCCTGTAAGTCCCAGACTGTCAGTCCCACAGTCACATCTCTACTCTCTGGTTGTTTCTCAGAGCAAAGTTTCCCACAGTGAAAGTCCCCCATCTTAGATTAGTCTGGCTTTCACCCCTGCCACACCCTTGATCCTCAAAGACAGACCTTGAAGTAAATGTTCTTTTCCTAGCTTCTTTTTCTGGGTTTTGCCAATAGGACTTCCATTAAGAGGTTTGTTCATATTGTTTATGAGGGAAGATCAGGAGACCTTAACATAGGGCCTGGCTTCTCTCCACCATCTTGGCCAGAAGTCTAAATATTGTTTTTAAGACCACTGAAAGGCAGCTGCAATAAGACTAATACAATCATCAAACTGTATACTTGAGAGTAATGAATAAAATATACTTCCCTCACCTTAATAGTCAGTGAAGGGACTGTGGTTATGGAATCTTGCATATGTTTATCAAATAAGTTAGAGTTGGTCAGATTTAACTGGATTTTTTTCTTGTTAGGAAAGGATCTTCTTTGGGACAGGAAGTTATATTTGGATACAAGTGTAGTGAGGAAAAAACCTTTATTCTAGCTTCTGACTACATTTTATGATTTACCTGTTTGTTCATTCATTGCTCATTCATTATCTTCTTTGTTTATGGTTCTTTGCCACTTCAAAAGTGCTTTAATATTCCAGTAGACAGAATATTAGACCTTTAAGATTATTGGGGGGGGATTTATTAGGATGGGGGCAATAAATATTTTTTTTCTAATTACATGTAAAAAAATTTTAACATTTATTTTTTAAAAATTTGAGTTCCACCGTGATGGATTCACTCATTCCATCAGTGCAACAGTCAGGGACAATTTGGGGCTGTCTGCAATGGAGAATACCATCTATATCCAGAGAAAGAACTGCGGAGTTTGAACAAAGACCAAGGATTATTACCTGTAATTTAGGGGGAAAAAACTGATATCTTATTATCTGATCTTGCTATATCTCTTTTATTTTATGTTTCTTCCTTAAGGATATGATTTCTCTCTCATCATACTCAATTTGGATCAATGTATACCATGGAAACAATGTAAAGACTAGTAAATTGCCTTCTGTGGGGGATGGGGGAGGGAATAAGATTAGGGGGGGGAAATTGTAAAACTCAAAATAAATAAAATCTTTTAAAAAAATAAAAGAAAGAATATCCCAAAAATTTTTTTTGACTTCCAGATTTTCTTATTCCTTCCATCCCTTCCTGCTCATTGAGAAGGCAAGCAATTTGATATAGATTGTACCTGTATGGTCTTGCAAAACAAGCATATGTGTTTTGTACAAAATAAGAATTGGTACAGCCTTTTTTTTTTTCAAATGAGTCTAGGTAGACTATGTAGGTGGGAGTCTTTCCTACAGTGAATAGAATTGGCCTTGAACAGTTCAGTACAGAGCATTCTGGTAAATATAATGGGCTTTGGAATCAAGGAATTATGTACCTTCTTTGCCTTTCATAATAGAACAGACTAGGATTATCTTTCTTGATGAGTTGGAGTTCTAGACTTTCTTTTTTTTATTCTCATTTTGTACAAATGTGTTTTTTTTTTACATTAATAAAATATACTTGTTTACAAGTAAACAAAATACCTCTCCCCCCATGAATACAGATAGACTTGCTTGGGCGAAAAAGTAAAGGGGAGAGAAAAAAAATTAAAATAAAAAAAATAGTAATGATTGTAGGTATGGCCAGGTGGCGCAATGGATGAAGCACCAGCCCTGGAGCCACGAGCACCCAAGTCCATATCCAGCCTCGTAAACCGAATAATCACCCAACCATGTGACATGCAAGCCACCTGATCCCCACTGCTCTGCAAAAACCAAAAAGAAGAAAAAAAAAAGAACCAAATAAAATAAAATAGCAATAATAGTAGGGGTGGCTGGGTGGCAGACAGAGCATTGGCCCTTGAGCCAGGAGCACCTGGGTCTGAATCCGGCCTCAGACACCCAAAGATCACCCTGCTATGTGGCCCCAGGCAGGCCACCCAGCCCCACTTGCCCTGCACCCTCCCTGAAATAATAATAAAAAATGTGCTTCAGTCTTTGTTCCAACACCATCAACTCTGTCATGGGTGGATCACATTCTTTATGATAAGTCCATCACAAAAGTTACTTCCATATTTTTCCAACGTTGCCATTGCTGATCGCAACTCCCTCATTTCTCCACTACCATGTACTATATTTTCTCTCTCCTTTCACTCTGACTCTGCTGTAGGGTTGCTGAGTGGAGCAGCAGACAGATCCCTGGTCCTGGGGCCAAGAAGCCCTGAGCCCCCATACCACCCTTTAGGCCCAGAATCTACCTGGCTCCAGGGGCAGAGGACAGAGCTCTGCAGTTTCTCTCTCTTCACTCCCCTCCCTCAGCTCAATGGGCTCATGCTCTGGGGGCTCATGCTTACCGGCTCCGCCTGCTTCTGTTTCCTGGTCTAAGCTGCCTAAAGACCAAGCAGCTCCCTGTGTGCCCTGAGGGCTGGGCTCCACGTGCTTGCTCTGGCAGAGGTCCCCCGCTGTTTCACCACTTTGTGCTCGGTGCTCCCCAGGGTGCAGCTCAGGAGACTCCCCCACTGCTGTGAGCCGTGGCTCCCAGTGCCCTGGGGCTGCCTCCTGGAGGCTGAAGTTGTTTGGCTCTGGTGGGCCACCCCTCTGGCGGGCGCCCCTCCGACCCCTGGGAGCAGAGGCTTTCTGCTCTTTTCCAGGTTACCTTGAGTAGGAGAACTGCCTCACTGGGTCCCTTTGTGGGTTCTGTCTCTCGAAAGTTTAGTTAGAGTCCTTAGTTTATGAGTTTTTATCAGAGAGCTCCTAAGACTGGATCCCTTCATGTCGCCATCTTGGCTCTGCCCTTGAGTTCTAGACTTTCTAACTTTCCTGATATAGCATGTAGCAACTTTTGTTCATTTGAGACAAACTTTGGTGATTCTGGAAAACTGGAAGGGATTGGCCAATCTTAGACCTTTATCCCTTTGGTGATGGTACTCAATGTCTTGAAATGCTTCACTCTCCTAGATAGGACTTATTTATCTTTTAAAATGTGTATCTCAGGGGAGGCTAGGTGGCACAGTGGATAGAGAGCACCAGCCCTGGAGTCAGGAGTATCTGAGTTCAAATCCAGCCTCAGACACTTAGTGATTCCCTAGCTGTGTGGCCTTGGGCAAGCCACTTAACCCCATTTGCCTTGCAAAAAACCTAATATGTTGTTGTTTTTTTAAAGTATAGTCTCAACTTTATTATTCCAATGTAACAGGATGTAAAATAAGAGAGTTTTGAGAAAGATTTTAGGAATCTCCAGAGTTCATTAGGAAAAAAGTGATGATAACATCATGGATTGAAAGGGGGATTGCTAATAACTGTCTATTCCCCCTTCTCTCCATCATCACCCTAATCATGAAGAGGCTCAACAGGGAGCATGAAATGAAATGAAAATCCCCACTAAGGATTTAAGATCAGTCCCTGGAAGAAGGAGAGCAAGAATCACTGTAAAACAGATAAAACCACTGCAACCAAGATCAAAAGAAATGTAGTAAACTGGGAAACAATTTTTACAACTAATGTTACTGACAAAGGACTCATTTCTAAAATATACAGAGAACCGAGTCATACTTAAAAAAAAGCCATTCCCCAGTTGACAAATGGTCAAAGGATATGCAAAGGCAATTTACAGATGAGGAGATCAAAACAATCCATAGTCATGAAAAATTGTTCTAAATCATTACTTATTAGAGAAAGGCAAATTAAAGCTTCTCTGAGGTACCACCTCACACCTCTCAAACTGGCCAATATGACCAGAAAGAATAACAATCATTATTGGAAGGGTTGTGAGAAATCTGGGATACTATTACATTGCTGGTGGAGCTGTGAACTCATCCAAACTTTCTGGAGAGAAATTTGGAACTATGCCCAAAGGGCAACAAAAATGTGCATACCCTTTGATCCAGCAATACCACTACTGGGCCTATACCCTGAAGAGATCATGAAAAAGGGTAAAAACATCACTTGTACAAAAATATTCATAGCAGCCCTGTTTGTGGTGACAAAGAATTGGAAATAAAGTAAATGTCCTTCAATTGGGGAATGGCTTAGCAAACTGTGGTATATGTATGTCATGGAACACCATTGTTCTGTTAGAAACCAGGAGGGACAGGAATTCAGGGAAGCCTGGAGGGATTTGCATGAACTGATGCTGAGTGAGATGAACAGAATCAGAAAAACATTGTACACCCTAACAGCAACATGGGGGAGATGACCGACCTTGATGGACTCACTCATTCCATCAGTGCAACAATCAGGGACAATTTGGGGCTGTCTGCAATGGAGAATACTATCCGTATCCAGATAAAGAACCGTGAAGTTTGAACAAAGTTCAAGGACTATTCCCTTTAATTTAGAAAAAAAAAAGATCTTATCATCTGATCTTGTTATCTCTTATACTTTTTGTTTCTTTAAGGATATGATTTCTCATCCCACTCAATTTGGATCAATGTACAACATGGAAACAATGTAAAGACTGACAAATTGCTTTCTGTGGGGAGAGGAAAGTAAGATTGGGGGGGGGATTGTAAAACTAAAAATAAAATCTTTAATTAAAAAAAAGAATCACTGCACAGCAAATTTTGGATGATCAAGAAACTGTGGATCTAAGTGGTTGAAAGGTGATCCATGATCAGGAGTTAAAGAAACTCTTGGTACCAAGGAGGGAAATCCGATTTTTGTAGAGTTAAGAATGGTCTAGAACAGCCTGACTAGGACATAATTAATACAAGTATGTCATATATCAAAACTTGCATTACCTTAAGACCAAAACTGACATTGTGTCAGAAATGTAGACTATATATAGGACAAAGTACACATGTTAACACTGACATAAAACAAAGATGATATTTTGTGATTTTGTAATCTTTTTACACTATTCCCCCAAAATAGCTCACATTCACATAGTGCTCTACAGTTCATAAAGAAGATTTCACAATAACCCATGTAAATCAAGTGCAAGAATTGTCAAAATCTCCATTTTGCAGATAAGAACGCTGAAGTTCAGAAATTTTGTTACTTTTTCCAAGGTCAGGTATAAACATTTGAATATATATCTTTTACCTTAATATACAAAACTCTTCTCACTTTATCCCATTTTCTCCTCCCTATAGAGAATAAATAGCTTTAAAGTACCAATATGTTCACTGTACCCCCATTCTCCTAATCCCCCAGTTTACAACTGAGGCATGGGATGTCTGTTATCCTTGGTTCCAGATATTCTTTCTCACCCTCCTTCTTTGCCAGAGCCTGTTGATTCTGTCTTTAAAACATCTCTCTTTATTTTTATTTTTATTTTTTTTAGGTTTTTGCCAGGCAAATGGGGTTAAGTGGCTTGCCAAAGGCCACACAGCTAGGTAATTATTAAGTGTCTGAGACCGGATTTGAACCCAGGTACTCCTGACTCCAGGGCCAGTGCTTTATCCACTGCGCCACTTAGCTGCCCCTTAAACATTTCTTTTTAAATGCCCCTTCTGACATTCTGACACTGCACCCCACCTAGTGCAGGGGCTCATCAGCTTATGCCTAGACTATTTAAATAGCATAACCTAGGCCTGAAGTTCCCAAACTTCCAATATGCCAAAGTGCCCTACAACACCACAGAATAGTTTAAATTTTTGAGAAAAGCAGTGACACTCAACATCTGTCAAACATCACACAACTACTAGTTCAAGGTACTTCAGTTTCAAATTAGATCATAATACATTCCTTTTGAATGCATGTATATGTATCCGTGTACACTTAAAACATATGTGTATATGTGTACATGTGTGTGTAGCAACCATTGTGGTAACACATAAAACTGGAAACAAAATGGAGTAACATTGATTGAGAAATGGCCTAGCAAGTTGTTAATGTAATAGAATACTGTGATATGAGGGATTTAGAAAAATGTGAAAAGTTTTTTATGAAGTGAACAGAGTGAAGAAAGAAGCAAGACAACACTATGCTAAAAGAAAGCAACAGTATCTCGGAAGCATTATGTGCCAAGCATTGAGCTTACACTTAGAACAGTGATGTAGTGGATGAGGAATTCAATTTGGGAGACAGGAAGACCTGAATTCCATTTCTGCCTTAGACATATGGTCATGGGAGCAACTCTAGGCAAGTCATATAACTTCTCTTAGTCTCAGTTTTCTCATCTATACAATGGGAGTAATCCATACTTCTGTTGTGAGGATATATGATAACATATGTAAAACTCTGCTAACCCTAATGAGGTAAATAAAAGGCAGTCATTATTATTGTTGTTGTTGTTATTATTAGGGGGTACAAATGCAAAAATACAGTCCCTGCCATCAAATAATTTGCATACTAATGGAGGCATAATACTTGTAAGGGCTGTGGTTGTCCTGGAGTGATATTTTGCTTTGGGAAATCCCTCTAGTGAGATGGTGAATGGGACTATTAAAGAATTGTTTGCTACAACCTTGCTGAGAAAGTAGCAGTGGTAAGTCTAATTTATTTGTTGGGATGGTTTGCAAGGTTCCATGTGTTCTACAAGTTGCAGTAGCAGGCAAATGGATTGCAAGAAAATATGCAAAGGTGATATAATCTCTAGCCTGAAAAACTGAAAAAGAAACTCCTTTCTCCTCTCAATAGAGAGGAGGGGGACTAAGGATGTGTAATAAGTATATACCATCAGGTGAAGTTGCTGAATTGTGGATTTTTCTTAATACTTCGTTAAAAGAGAGTTCATGTGTAATTATGACAACCAGTGTTGGCCTTGAATAGAAAAAAGACAAGAAAATGCAACTCCTTCCATTCTTTCCCTAGGCAGAGGATGTAGAACATTACATAGACTGTCAGAGTAGGATGATATGTTGATTAGTTTTGCTGAACTGATTTTTTTCTTTTTTTTTTTAAATCTTTGTTACAAGAGAGGGTCTGGTCAGATGGGTAGGGGAGGGAAGAGGAAAAATATTAAGAATTGAAGGCAGAATAAAAAGTTATTTTAACAAAAGACTAAAAAGTTAGCAAGGAAAAAATAAAAAGGATTTGGCAACAAATATTTTAAGGATTTGATTAGCACTCGGGAAATAAGATAAAATAAGAGCTAGAAACCTATAAGAATCACAGAATTGTTGGGTTACAATGAATGAGAATCTTAGCCTTAATCTGACAAGAATATAAAGAAAATTTCATTGAGCTAATGTACCACCTCTGGCCTAGCACCTTGACCTCATTACATCTTGCTCATGGGGGAAGCTCCAGCATCTCTCCAGCAGGCATCAACTCACTATTGTTCTTTTCCATTTCAAAACTGAAGTCTTCTAGTGTCTTTCCTATCTTTCTTAAACCAGGACTCCTGGTTGCTATAAGTCTTAGCTATTAACATGGCCCCACCTACATCTCCAGAAACTATCTTCTTCCCCCCACCCTCCACCCCAACACAGGTAAACATCCACCACAGTTCAAGAGGAAGCGATAGATCCACAGAGTGATCAGAAAGTATTACTAGAAATTCAGACTCCCTGAAATCATTCTCAACTTCACTGGGCCTGTAGGCAGTTGCACAGTTCTCCCCTACCCCCATCTACCAGGCTATGCCAGCCATACAAACAGAAGTCTGGAAGTCCAGAACTATGGAAAGCTGGTACCTCCTTGTTTTCCTACCTGGATTCTCTCAGAGCAAGGTAGGAAAAGAGTATGGAGGTGAATGCCCAGGCTGCTTGTGATCTGACCTCTTTTGTTTCCCATTCTTCTTACAGGTTTTGGAAGTGGTTCGAGCCAACTATGACACCCTCACCCTGAAGCTGCAGGATGGACTAGATCAGTACGAGCGGTACTCAGAGCAGCACAAAGAAGCTGCCTTCTTCAAAGAATTGGTAAGCAACCCTGACTCACCACTAGAGCAATAATAACAATAATAACAATAACAACCTTACATAACATTTACTAATGCCAGGCACTGTGCTAAATGCTTTACAATTTTCATTTCATTTGAGCCTTACAACAATCCTAGGAAGTAGGAGCTGTTATTATTTTCATTTTATAGATGAGGAAATTGAGGCGGACTGGTCTGCTGAGCTTTGTGAGGAAGCCTAGGGACACTGCCAAGATATCCACAACCCCTTTCTGGTCAGACCATCAAGGGCTCATTCTAGCTTTTTCTGAATGCCTAGCTGATCAGCCAGATGAAGCTCTAGGGCCAGCCTACACTCCTCTCTTCTCCTTAAGATTTCTGAATTGATACCCAGTGAATCCCAGCCCACTCTGTGGTCCTTTTGGCAGTATAGTGAAAGCCATTCATCCCTTCTCAGGATCATCCAACGTGTCCCAAAAGCCTTAGTATGGTTTTCAGCTATAAAAACTTAAAACTACACTAATATTTTTTGAGCTAAGATTGTATTTTTAAGACATTAAATAAAATGCATGTAATTACAAAGGAAACCAATTTATACTGAAATATAGAATGCTGTTTAAAAATATTTAAATATGGGGTGGCTATGTGGCACAGTGGATAGAGCACCGGCCTTGAAGTCAGGAGTACCTGAGTTCAAATCCGGCCTCAGACACTTAATAATTATCTAGCTGTGTGGCCTTGGCCAAGCCACTTAACCCCATTTACCATGCAAAAAAAAAAAAACTAAAAAAAATTAAATATTTCAGAATATTTTTAAAACCAGATAATGGACTCCAGATTAAGAATCCCTAGAATAGACTACAAGTATCACAGAATAGCTAGGCCTCAATCTCAGAATACCAACAGTAGGGTGGGTAGAGACTAGAGGTGTATATAGTTCTTTTTTTTCTTTATTAAAAATTTTATATATTTTGAGTTTTACAGTTTTTCCCCTAATCTTACTTCCCTCCCCCCACCCCCCACAGAAGGCAATTTGTCAGTCTTTACATTGTTTCCATGGTATACATTGATCCAAATTGAGTTTGATAAGAGAGAAATCATATCCTTAAGGAAGAAACAAAAAGTATAAGAGATAACAAGATCAGACAATAAGATATCATTTTTTTTTCTAAATTTAAAGTAATAGTCCTTGATCTTTGTTCAAACTCCACAGTTGTTTCTCTGGATACAGATAGTATTCTCCATTGCAGACAGCCCCAAATTGTCCCTGACTGTTGCACTGATGGAATGAGCGAGTCCATCAAGGTTGATCATCATCCCCATGTTGCTGTTAGGGTGTACAGTGTTGTTCTGGTTCTGCTCATCTCACTCACCATCAATTCATGCAAATCCTAGAGGTATATAGTTCTATCTCCCCCAGAGACATTTCACTTTTCAGTTCCCTTCTCCTGAAATCCTTCTTCCCCCATGAAACTCTGCCTCCTCTTCCCAACCTCTATTGAGTAAGAAGAGGGACCATTGAGTGGCAACTGGTCAGTTATGCCACAGGGAGATGGCCTTGACTCCAGGGAATAGGCCACCCCTTTACTTATGTCTGGGAAGAACTGGGCATACCATCTGCTTTCATTTGACAAAATTTTTCCCATCAAAAGAATTCCTAATTACATCTCTGGGTCTAAATTTAACATCATGAAAACAGTAAGACCCAAGAAAACAGATCATGGCTTAGTGTTAAAGGGAAAATCGGGGGTGGCTTATCCCCATTACCTTGCAAAAACCTATAAAAAAAGGGGGAAATCACTGTAGCTCATAAAACCATAGAGTCCTAGATTTAAGGATGAATGGACATCAAAGACCTTCTTGTACAATGTCTTCATTTTTTACATAGGCCTGAACTTGGGTCTAGAGGCTTGACCAAATACATAGAGATAGTAAGAGACAGAAGCAGGATTTGAACCCTGGTCCTCTAACTCTCCAAGTCCATTGTTCTTTTCACAGTACTCACTAGGTCATATAAGTGGTATAGTGGATAGAGAGCCAGCCCTGGAGTCAGAAGGGCCTCAGTTCAAATCTGGCCTCAGACACTTGACACTTACCAGCCGTGTGATCTTGGACAAGTCACTTAACCCTATGACCTCGAACCCAGGATCATCTCCAGTTGTTCTAATCACATCTGGCCACTGGATCCTAAGGGCTCTGGAGGAGAAAATGAGGCTGGTGACTAAGCACAGTCCCCCTCATTAAAATCCAATTCATGTGCTTGACATAGGATCAGCTACCTGATGTCATGATCTTCTTCAGGAATGAAGGACAAGCACCACCATACTGTTTCAGGTTCTAAGAGTCAGGAGCGAAAAACCCTCAAATTTTAAACTTTTAGGGCCAAACCCTGTGTTTCAAAAGGTTAAAATAGAACTACTTAATCCATTCAAATTTCCATGGAACTTGTTGCTTGGGCAGGGTTTTGTACGTCTTGTACCTAACTTCTAACTCCCTTGATAGTTATATCTTCCATAACTGTAATTTCTTTTCCAATTTTTTCTCAAGTACTCTCATTCTGTTTAAAAAAACAAACAAACATGTTTTAGGGGCAGCTAGGTGGCACAATGGATAGACCACCAGCCCTGGGGTCAGGAAGATCTGAGTTCAAATTCAGCCTCAGACACTTAATAATTACCTAGCTGTGTGACCTTGGGCAAGCCACTTAACCCCATTGCCTTGCAAAAAGCAAAAAAAATAAAAATAAAAACGTGTTTTAATTTTTACTTCATTTCTTCCAGAAATCCTAGTTTAGTTTAAGCTCAAGCTATGTTTTTTATATCTATGGCAATGCTTGTAAATGTTTTGGAGATACTTTCTTTTGAATTTGTGTCTTGAACATTCCTGCCATCATAGTAACCCATTATGGTAGGGGTTCTTTTTCGGTTCCCCCATTCTCTCAGTTTGCTTCCTAACTTTAGACTTGTTTAGGACTGGGGTCTATATTCTTCTGTAAGGAAAGTCTGGTTGGTTCTATTACTGCTTTTTTTTTTAAGTTTTTGCAAGGCAATGGAGTTAAGTGGCTTGCCCAAGGCCACACAGCTAGGTAATTTATTAAGTGTTTGAAGCTGGATTTGAACTCAGGTTCTCCTGACTCCAGGGCCGATGCTCTATCCACTGTGCCACCTAGCCACCCCCTATTACTGCTTTCTTGGCATATTGAGTGCTATGTTATTCTGGCATCTCAGGGACAGGCAGGGGACCTACAAATTTTCAGTGTTCACAACAATAATCTGATTGCCCTCCTGGACTAACCTCTGGAACCAGCAGGAAAGCTCAGAGTGGCAGAATTCTGGACTCCTCTTTAATCTGAAATTCCCACTGTAGTTATTCCTTTGCAGCCTGGGCTAGACTTTATGAGACCTTGCTTTGGGCCTAAGGTCTTAGCTATACCACCACTGCTGCTGGAGCTATTACTGCTGCTCCTAACTTCTGAACTTTTTCCTTTCTCAGTACAGGGCTTTGAGCCTCCCTATCAGAAATAACATTACCTTACCTAGGTTCCTTTTTCCCTCAACCCTGCCTGAGTCTCCAGTTGGCCCCAGTGCCCATTGTAGTGTCCCTGTATAAATCTGGGGTTGTCTTGGAATGAGTCAGAGACCTCCTGGTGTACATTTGTTTCTTGGGTACTCCAAAGGTTGAAGACCTCCCTGTATTGTTTCCTGTGGTGAGCTGGGCTGGACTAAATACTCACTGTGACATTTTCTGGAGATCTCTATCAGGATTTGGTCTGCTGCGTTTTCTAGATCAATTAGAAGAAGTTCGTGGACTGTATTGTTTCCTATCATTCCACCATATTGGCTACACCTCTCCCTTTCTTTAGAATAGAATTTTCCTCAGCTCAAATTTCCATTCTATTTTCCCTCACTCTAGCTTTCTCCTCTGCATTTTCTGAGCTTTTGGTGAAGAGATTGTTTTGTGCCTGGCCTGAAACAGGAACCTTTGTGAGGTTGTGCTCCTTGTACTTTGACCCCAAGAGGCATGAAGAAAAAAGAACTAGTATAGCGGTATTCAACGTCTATTTGATTACTGCTTTTAAAAATCCTACTCCTTCTTCCAGAACTGTTTTCAGTACTGTCAGATCAAGAATGAAGGTAGATTGTCCTGAATTTGAAGCTAATGAGCTTGAGCTGCCTGCTGTTTGCCTTTCTCTGACTTCCAGCCAGACAACTTCATTAAAAGTTCTCTCAACTGAACAGGAATCAGAGGCAAACTCACTGGGATGTGGTACCTTTCCCACTGAAGAATTGGGACTAAGTTTGTCTAGTTCTATCAGTGATTCCTTCTCCCTATAGGGGCTGAGCCCTCATGGACTGTTGTCCCAGATTAAGGAAGGTATACCTTATGCCACTTGAAATATCTACCTTTTTTCTATCTGCTGTATAAATACCACTCCTGCAAATCCAGTGTCTTTCTATCATACTATGCTGTGTTTGGTGTGTTTCCTCCAGAGAACAGTTTCACCAGTTAGATAATAAGAAAACTTTCACAGAAGCTGTGAAAACTTGGGGCTCCTGCAAAGGTTACAGCTCCCCACTCCTCCCTTTTCCCTTACTGTCCTTCCTGAATCTCAGCTCCCTTTAACTGTAGTTCTCTCAATTTTTGTCTTCCTTCCCCAGGTGCGGTCCATCAGCACCAATGTTCGGAGGAACCTTGCATTCCATACACTGAGCCAGGAGGTTCTGCTAAAGGAATTCTCCACCATCTCTTGAAATTGTGTTGAGGAAGCCATGCATTGACTGTCCTTTTCCCCTGGAAAACCCCAAGGCTGACAACTTTTTTCCCTGAGGGTTCAGAGTTGAAAGAAAGAGACCACCTTTTCTTCTGCCATTGAAGCTAGAGGAAGAATTGGAACACCAGTCTTTTTCCCAGACCACCTACATGCCAGTGAAACTTGTACATGGGGTCAGACAAGGTTGATCATGTAATTTGGTGGGAGGGTGGGAGAGACTCCAGGAAGAGGATTGCTCCAGAGGATTGCACCCAGCATTGGGGTCTCAGACATGAAGGGATGGTTTGGCTGAAATTTGGCTGGTGGAAACCAGTGGACTGTGCTACAGCATGCTGGGCACATAGTTGAGGAACTGGCTTCATTCTGGATTGGGGTGGGGAAGGATCTTGTTTCCTTCTATCTGTGGCTGAAATCCTCCAGTCTAGAGGTTTGGCAATACCATTTCCCCATCCTGAGCATTGTCCCTGGTGAAGGTGGGGCCTGGAGTCTGTCCTCTCAATTCTAGGCTATGCTATGATTTGGGGGCTGGAACCCCACCAGCCAGGCTGTTGCCCAATAAGGTCACTTATTTAGGTTTTTTTTTTAATCTGTTTTAAACTCTGTGTCTTTAGGTTGTGGATATGAAATAAACATTGGGAGGTTTTTCTGAATCCTTCAGGTGTCTCTTTTCCTTTCCTCCCTCTGCTCCAGCAGTTGTCTCACCCAAGACCCCCTCCCAGAGCAATGCCTTCTGCCACCCATGTGTTTGACACGTGCTGCCTCCCCCACTGCCCGTCTGTTGTTTACATCCAGTTGGCTGAGAAATTCCTCCAGGGAGGGATCTGTTCCTGCTGTGATCTGACAGCAGGAGGGAAAGAGAGATCCTGCCAGGGAAAGGGTATTTACAAGGCAAAAGCACTTGAGCCCTTCTACTAGCCTAAGGACTTTTTGGACAATATCATGTGAAGCCCAACCTCAGGGAATTTTAGCAAACCTTAGTATGAACTACTCAGGCTCCCTTTCTCCTCAGCTCTAGGTCAGGAGTATTTGGGTGTTTTGGAAGGAGAGGGAGCACATAGGGGGCGGCTAGGTGGCGCAGTGGATAAAGCACCAGCCTTGGAGTCAGGAGTACCTGGGTTCAAATCTGACCTCAGACACATAATAATTACCTAGCCGTGTGGTCTTGGGCAAGCCACTTAACCCCATTGCCTTGCAAAAACTTTAAAAAAAAAAAAGAAATGAAGATAGTTATTCAGCTAAATGTCCTCACTTTCTAAATATATTAGGTGGAGGTATGAGTGAAGTTCTCACGTCTGTGTTCCTTAGAGAAGATTGCCATCCTACTTTTGAGCAAATATTAGCTGTCTAAGTTAGCTGAATCCTTCTTTATGTGATTACCCTCTTAATGATCTGGGAAAGAAGAATAGGACAGAGATGCTTACATTTCCTTTCTTCCTCCCTTTATAGTGGGAGGAGATCCAGGAAAAGAAAATGACAAATGAGGGACCAAGATTCTCTTTTTGACAGAACCTACCCTTGGCTACTGCAACCCGGAGTCATGTTTAGAAGTTTAGGATTATTTTGTTCTCGCCTTGTTTTTACGCACATCTCCATTCCTACCCTGGCTATTCAAAGCCCTAAAATGTCTCCCCTTCCCAAGGACTAGGAGACTTGGGATGAGGAGAGAGAGTTGCTGTGTGGGACTTGGTTTCTCTTTTTAGATTCGTTCCTGTTGATCAGCCCTGCCAAGCCTATTTATGTGTCAGGAACCAGGACAACCCCCCTCCAAAGGAGGGGTCATTGGGGCTGACATGAACCCACAGTACTATCCTAGCTCAAGCAGCTGCTGTACCTGTTTCATGGGAGAGGGGGATATCATCCCACTTTGAGAAATAAGCCTCTCAGGTGTTCAAATTACTATGGGACCAAAGGTAATGGGTGTCTTTCTTGCTGAGGCTAAGTGATTCCAACAATGTATTCTTCCAGCAGCTAGGGAAGAGTTGAGGCTTTCAGGGTTCTGTTCACCAACTTCACTTTGAGGGAGAAAGGGCCTCATTGTTTCAAAGGATGATAATCAGATGCTACAGAAACAGACTGAAACCAATGTCTGCAGATAAATTATTAAAAATTGATTTTCATAGTTTTTAATTCTAATTCTTAATGCCCAGTTTTCATTTCCCAAAGATGCCCAGGTGGCAACTCCTTCAGAAATGTCTCTGCCTCACAACAACCACTCTAAAAAATCCTGCTCATTTCCTTCAAGAACAGATTTTCTCTTTCCTCTACTGAAATGAGGTTTGGGAAAAGTCTGTCAGCCTTGGGACAGTCTTATACTAGGAATCTTGAAGAGATCAGTAAGCTTAACAGATGTACAGCAGTTTAGATTTATCCTGTACTTAAAAGTCTCTCATATTTAATTATTCTCATCAAAAACAAGTCTTCTTGGGTTTCAGTTTATGTTTGGGGGCACTCCTCTGTTCCCACCCTCTTCTTTATTTCATTCCCTTCCCCCCCCCACACACACACACCTTTCATCTGGAATGAGGGAAGAAGAGCAGGGAGAGAGGAGAAAAGAGAGTGATGGTGGCACCAGTCTGGAAGTCAGACCCAGTAGCAGGGAAAGGGCTAAGCTTACTGCACCAGCTGGGGTGAAGCCAGGTCTGAGCTCTCAGGGTAGCTGAGAACAAGAGCCTGAGCCACCACTTGCCCCTCCTTCCTACTTTCAGTTCCTTTTCATGGCCTTCCCCTCACACCCCCACTCCAAGACTCCCAAGCATAATTCCTACAGGGCTAATTGAATGAAGTGGATAGAAATTTAATTCAATCGAAAAGATTAAATGAACCCCAGGTCTTAGTGAAGAACTCTGAATGTCTTTCTTAATTCTTCTGCTGGGGGAGCCTGCCCCTAATCAGTTGGCCTGCTGAACATTGCTCTGATGTCCAAGTCAGAGGACTCCAGAGATGGACTGAAGGTCTCCAGTTCCATTGAAATGGCTAGGAATCTGGGCAGCTGGAACTCTCCAAGGGAAATCCAATGGAAATTCAATCATCAGAAGAGTTAAGCTGCAGGAGAGAGAGCAGAGGCTGGAAGGCTTGGGTCCCAACCCCAGGATGGAAGAGCATCTCAGGATGAGAACTCAAGAAAGCTAGTCATGGGAGAACCAGGACCTTTCTCCTTCCCCTTTGGCTCACCTAGTGCCATCTCATTGTGATCCTTCCCAGGGGTAAGCTGTTGCAGATGGTGGAGAATGGAAAGTATGGACCGTCTATCGGGAGGTCCCTGTGAGAAAGGATTCCAGGCAAAAAACTTTTGAGAAATCGCACCTGAGGCTTTCTCAGCCCGCCCTCCTCCCAGTGTATAATCTCTCCATGCGATGTCAGTCAGAGAGCAGCCTGGAGAGCAGGCTGTTGGTCTGGGAGTGGGGAGCCGGTTCTGGGGCTTAGGGGGGACAATGCCCACTTCCGCCGGTCTGGAGGGAACCCGTACTTAGGCTTGGCCTTGCTTTCCTCTGCATTCCCCCCACACACCCCTCCACACCTGCGGGAGGGGTGGGCCGGCTGCGGGAGGCTGTGACAGACAGACATCCTGGGAGAGAGACGAGTCTCAACCGGTGAGACTGGGGGGCGCGAGACGGAGACTGACACAGAACTGATGGACGTGAGACCCTTTTCTCTGGAAGAGAAAGGAGACCCCGGCGGCCCCCACAGCCCGCCCCTCAGTCTGGGCCGCCAGCGCTGAAGTGGAAGGAGGTACCTGGGCGTTGCGGGGAGGGGGGAGCCGCAGCGGGCACACGACGCCCCCCGCCCCCGGGGTCCTCCGCCCCCTCCCCCGGGCAGACGGGGGGGGGGGGGGGCTGGAAGCCAATCCCAGGCGCTCCGAGGGAGGGAGGCGGTGGCACCGCCGCGGGGAGGGGGCGGAGATCCGGGCGGCTCGGGCTCCGCTCCCCGGCAGCCGCCTCTCCTGCAGGACTGCGGACAGCGCGGGCCGGCCACCCGGCCTCCAGCGGCGCGAGCCGGACCGGCACGGGGCGGCCGGGACGTCCGGCCTCGGACCCGGGACCGGGACCGGCCGGCGCGCTCCTCCGCCGGGGGGCGCCGCGGGACCGCCCCGGCCCCCCGCGCCCCGGCCCCCGCCGGGGTGGGCAGCGGAGCGGGGGCAACGGCCGCGCCGGGGGCCATGCGGGGCCAGGCTCGGAAGGAGAGCCTGTCCGACTCCCGAGACCTGGACGGCTCCTACGACCAGCTCACGGGTGAGCTCGGGGCCCCGCCGGGGCAGTGGGGGGGGCGCGGCGCTCTGCCCCCAGACCCCGGGCCCCGGGGCGCCCCCTGTCTCCTCCGCTCCTCGGGGGCACCGCGGCCGCGGGCCTGGGTCCCTTTACGTAGACCCCCCACGGCAGGGAGGGTGGAAGGGAGGCAGACAGCAGGAGCAGGCACCTGTGCCTCCGGGAGTGCGTGGCAGTGTGCGTGGCAGTGTGCGTGGGAGGGGGCGGCCAGCCCCCTCGGCGACACGGGAGACGCAGCTTCCCTGGAGCCGGCCGCCGGGTGACGGAGGGCGTCGTGGGGTGTATGTGACCGCCCCACCGGCTCGTGTCCGAGAGAGCCCCCGTGCGAAACGGTGCGCCCGGGGGTGGCGGAGTGGCTGAACCAGCTGCCCACGGTCTATCCGTTAGGAGACACTGTGGTATGCCAGTGTGGAAATGTGTGTGTGTGTGTGTGTGTGTGTCCTGCCTTTGCTGCCTTCCTTTGCCCCACTCCACTCCCAAGTCTAATAGTATTTCATGTGAGACTTGGGAAGGTACCCAGGCACCCACCTGCCCAATAACTCAGTCTTCTTGCTAGACTTTTGCCTCAATGATTTTAAACACACAGAGACACATTCCCTCCTGTTCAGACTCACAGTCCTGTGTAACTGCTTAGAGACTGCTGAGACCAACAATTTGAAATTCAAAAGAAACCTTCCCCCAGTTCTTTTATTGAAGAGTTTTTCCTCCTTCTCAGAGGCCCGGGGTCTGGGGTATAGAGGATCCATGTTTGGGAAAGCTACAATGTCTTGTGCGCTGTACCCTTTTCCCTGTCATTCTCCTTTCCTAATCACTGTTTTTCCTTACTGCCTGTGCTTCCTGTTTTCCCCAAAGTGGGAAGAAGTGTGCATGTTTGTGAAAGGTTTATAACATCCATGTGTATATATACACATGTGAGTGATGGATCCCACTAAGGGGATTATAGAATCATAGATTTATACACTTCAGAGCAGCAAGGGACCTTTGAGGTCACAAAGTTCATCTACCCATCTCTAGCTCTCTCTCATCCACCCTGAAGACCAGGTCTGGAACGGATGGGGTGCCTGTTTACATATTTGTGGAGGGAAGAAGGGTGTATGTATAAGTGCTTACATCCCTGTATTGTAAAACACATTCAGCTATGTATATAAATATACATACAATTGTGTGGCAGATTTATCCATGCACATATTCTCATATGTTTACATTATGTTTATATTTGTGTGTGTTCATGCATCTATCTCAGAAGCTAGAGTGAGAGAATCTCAAAGAGTTTAGGGCAAAGCTAATTAAGGTGAGAAACTCATCATGACCCTGAGCTTTGTGAGAGAAAGCAAAGATGAGGTTTCCTGAAATTGGGGCTGGAGTGGAGAGGATTAGGATTGACAGAATTTAGCTGTACTTATTCTCTGATTCTGGGATCCTATCAGATTTTTAAATCTGTATTGGGGTTTCCCCTTCCTGCTCTCATAGGAGCAAATCTCCCCCCCCCACCAAAAAAAGTAGAGTAGAATCTAGTGTTCCAGGTGACCATTGTTTTATCCCATACCTTACTCTCCTACTCTTTCTAGGACCCTGGAAAAATTGGGGGAAGTAGAAGAGGACTTAATTGCTACTTCATTAATCATTTCTCAGTTAATTAACTACACCATTAGAGGGTCATCCTCCACATCCTATAAAATAATAAATAATATAACATACAATAATAAATAAAATAACATACAATGTCAGGGATGAATTAAATATATTGGGTGGAAGAGCCCATTCAACATATTCAAGGGTAATCTTGAACTAGTTCCTTCTGTTCTTTTGATTTGTTTCCTGTGAAAATGGAAAAATTATCCCCAAATCTTGTTGTAGGGCTACCAAGATATAGCCAATATAGCACATTTTGATTAGTAAAATAGGGAAGTTTGTGGGTAGAAAGGGTCAATGGGAGAGTAAGAATGAAGAGAGCTCTAAATGCAGAAGAATAGAGTGGAAATTGTTGGACTGACTTATCCCTGAACTGTTGCTGTCCACAGTGCTGAAAACTGAGGTCAACGACAAGAAGAGGGGTTCTTGAGTTTTTTATTAAAGTTAAAGGAAGGTTCTGTTGTTCTGGGCAGATGTTTGTTCTCCATCACTGGACCTGTGTCAGCACTGAGTGTGAAAGGAGAGCTTTGTTCTAGGACTAGGTCCTAAGTTAGAGATACTTTTTCTGTCCCCATCTGTATGGGGGAGGTGTATTAGGCTGAAGGGAAATATTTTCTGTACCCTCCTGTATTTTGGATGGAGACTAGGCTTGGGGAAGGGAAGCAGAATCACTGCCTGAAGGGACACTTCCAGTTCCAATTCTGGGCTTGGGCCTCTAGTGATTGTCTCCATGTGTGCTTGGAAGTGAAAAGTCTCTTAGTCTCTATTTAGGTGTTGTTTTCAGGGTGTGGGCAGAGAAAAACTTTCTTTCCTAGGACTGTTCTTGAAGAGAGGTTCCCTGTTTCTTCCTGTCCTGTCCTTGTAGTAGCTGTCTTTCTGTTCCATTATTGATTGGGGGCTGGAAAGAGAAGAAAAGAGAGCTGTTGTTTTCTGTTCCAGGCTTCTGTGTCTTTGTCTGTCATTGTGTTTCAAGATTTCCTGAAGTTTTCCTTTCTGAACCATTGACCCATATCTGTGTGTTTGTGTGTCTTTGTGGTGTGTTCCAGGTTCCTTGGAGTTGTCTTTCTGTCCTACTATCCCAGTTCTCTGTGTCTTTATCTATGTCACTATCTATATCTGAGTGTGTGTTCAAAGTTTCCTGGAGTTCTTTCTATTATTCTGTCCAGCGTCTCTGTGTCTTTGTCTATGCCATTGTCTACATCTCAGTGTGTGTGTGTGTGTGTGTGTGTGTGTGTGTGTGTGTGTGTTCAAGGTTTTCTGGCCTTCTAAACCTGAAAATGTCTGGGGAGTCGGAAACCAGGGAGAAAGGGGCGGACGAGGGAAAGAAGGGAAGTTCTTCCCACTTGCCACTCTTACCCTCTCTCCCTGATCCAGCCTCTACCTTCCATATATTTCCACCAACGAAAGAGTCAGAGTTCCACCATTTCTGAGAAACTTTTTTTGAAGTATTGGGGTGGGGGATGGGGGAATGTGTCGGGAGAGACTCCGCCTTCCCCCAAAGGTTTTCCTGTCCTACTGCACTGGGTCTCTGTAGTGTCTCTGTGTTTCTGTGTGTGTTCAAGGTTTCCTAAGGTAAAGACTTTCTATTCTATTTCCCCTGATCTGTGTATGTGTCTAGGTCTGCCTGATAGTTACAGGTTTCCTGGAGATGCACTTCTATCCTACCGTCTCAGGTCTCTGTGTGTTTGTCTGTGTTTCTCTCTGTCTGTCTGTGTTGGAGTTTCCCTAGAGTGGCTTCCTGTTCTCCCCTCCCAGATCCGTATCCTCTCCAGGAATTACTTTGTCCCTGACTTGGGGCCTGGGAAGATTCTCTCTCCCCTGGGTGAGAAGTGTCTTTTTCCTGCCTGGGTCTTCAATTTTTCTCCGTCTCCGCCTGGATCCTTGGGAAAGGAACTTTTAGTCACTGGGGGGGGGGGGGGGAAGGAAGGGCAGTTGGGGGGGGGATCTGGGTCTTTATCCCAGGTCCTACCCAGCCGGACCCGTTAATCTGCCCTTTCTCGGGGAAGGGGCGCCCTCGTGTGGCAGACAGGCTGCGCTCCAAGAGCCTCGGATCTTAGGAGTAGAAGTGGATCCGAACCTGGGGTGCTGAGTACGAATCGCTCACCTCAAATCTCTATGCCACTAGCGTTACCCAGAATCTTTGAGCAGGCCGATGTGGTAGCACTACCGGAAGGACCCAAGGACTTATTTGTGAAATGTCGCGATTTGGGGGGAGAAGGGAGAGACTTGGAGGGAGGAAAAGGGGAGCTTGCGGGGACAAAGCAACCTCAGAGTCAGGGAGAGGATCCCCGGAAAGACCAAGAAGTTTGGGAAGAGATCTTCCTCAAAAAAGCAGAAATCAAGAGATTGAAGAAAACAGAGAAGAAAGTCAAGGGGAAAAACAGAGACAGGATCAGAGAATCAGAGAGGGACACAGGCAACATCAAATTACCGCCACCACCCCCCAATTTTATTGGTTCTGAGGTGTACTGTCGCCATGACAACGATGCCCCACAACCCTGGCCTTCTAAACCTGAAAATGTCTGGGGAGTCGGAAACCAGGGAGAAAGGGGCGGACGAGGGAAAGAAGGGAAGTTCTTCCCACTTGCCACTCTTACCCTCTCTCCCTGATCCAGCCTCTACCTTCCATATATTTCCACCAAGGAAAGAGTCAGAGTTCCGCCATTTCTGAGAAACTTTTTTTGAAGTATTGGGGTGGGGGATGGGGGAATGTGTCGGGAGAGACTCCGCCTTCCCCCAAAGAACTGCCCTCCCCCCACTGCAGCCAGTGATCCCTTTTCTGACAGTTTGTCCTTTCTTCTCCCAGGAGGGCTCTGAGGCCAGAACCACCCACTTTTGTGGGAGGCCAGTGGCTGAGGGATGGGGTGTGTCGGGGGTAGCAGCCGCAGCATGAGCTGGTGCCCCCGCAGCTGCCGGAGCCCCCTGGGACACGCAGCCCGATCCCTATTCCAGTTTGTGACCGGGACACTGGCACCAGGTTCGAGGGAGGAAGCAAGAGACCACTGCTGGATTGGAAAGATCAGGATTAAGGAGTAAAGGGGGAGGGAGGGGAGGTTGGGACCGTAGGAACCTTGGCAAAGGTGCCAGGGCTAAGGGTAATACAGCCTCTAGGAGTTGGGTTCTCAGCTAATGAATATCTGAGTAGGAGGGTACAGGAGATGATGGGGCTGGAAACACAGCATATGATTCAGCCTCAGGGTTGCTGAATTTTGTAGGTTTGTTGAGTTCTGTAACCTTGAATTTAAATAGGATTTGTATGGGTTGGATTGGATTGCTTAGTTACAGGCATTGTATTGCAGTTATGTGGGAAGTCCATTTAGCCTTCTTTCAATGTAGGGTGTCAGATTCATTGGAGTTTTGGGGGAAGGGGGGAGTTTTCTGTGACACTGAGGTGAGGGTTGTGTGATTCTGGAGTTTTGTTGTATTGTGTAGCACCAAAGTTAAAGATATGTAAGACTGAGATTATAGAAAATTCACGAGGCTGTGCAGTACTACAGTATTTACTGATTGTATTTGGTTGTGTGGTCCTGCATTGTGTCACACTTGAAGTGCTGATTTTGTTAAGGGTTGTGCCACTGGGTTTATATAGGGTTGTGAATGAAATATGTAGCGCTGGGGAATGGAGAATACAAATTATAAAATAACCTATTTTACCTTTCTTGGAAAGATTAGTGCAGTCCAGTCCCTAACATGCTGGGCTTTGTAGTTTCTAGGCTCTCTCAGAGCGGGAAATTACCTGGAGTGAGTTTTCCTATTCTAGAGAAACCTAAGAGCTGTTTTTACCTTTGATCTAAGCAGTACTGGAGCCTCTGCTGCCTAGCACCGAAACAGGGAGTTCACGAGTGCTTAGAGATCTCTTAGGGACATATTCTCCACCCCTTTTTGGGGCCTGTCAGCTGATGATAGATGACAGAAGCCCTGCTTGGCCAACTCTCAATCACCAAGGCCGTGACTTCCCAAAATAGCCCCACCAATGCAGGAAGGTCATTAATAACCTAGTCTAGCAACTGGGATTTGAGGTGGCTTTACCCTGTTCTAGGAGGGAGGGATCAGAATTGGGAGGGGTGAGTAAAAAGAGGGAAGACATAGAACCTTTGGAAGAGATTCCAAGGCCAGGAGCCTTAGTCAGGGATCTCATAGCCAGATTCCAGTAAAAGAGAAGGAACTGCAATAAGCTGGAAAAATTCTTCTGGCGGCTAAGACTAATCCTTTGCCTAGGACCCAGCAACAACCTACATCTGGTGCTCCTCCAACTTGCCCGGCTTGGCAAAAGTGACATCTAAATTTCCAACCTTTGGGATTAGATCAATTCTAAAAACCCAGGAATCCAGAGTGAGAGAGATTTAGGAGGTCAAAATAAGTCACATTTCTATGTTGATTTAAGGTTTACAAAGTGCTTTCTTCACAACAATACTATGAGGTACCTCATGTACATATTAATGCCCCATTTTAAAAGGGAAACTCAGAGAGCTTGGTTCTAAACTCATAGAATTAGGAAATATAAGAGCCAGGACTTGAACCTGGAACTTCCTTATCTAAGCGCATTATTCTTTCTATTACACCATGAAAATTGAAATTTCAGGAGAAAGGGAAGTGTATCTCTCCACTTGTCCCCCCCCCAATAAAAATGTTGACTTCATCAACTGATGCCAACCATTAGGATTTCAGTCCTTGGGTTAGTTATTATTCCCCCATTAAACAGAGTTTAGTGGTGAATCATGGGATCTTTAGGGAAGGTGTGAGTAAAGATGGAGTCTAAGGGGCCCTGGAGATATACTATGAATAGGGCTTTCTGATGCTTGTTGAAAAAGGTAATTTTTCAATTTTTCAATCTTCCATTCCCCCAAGGAGCGTACAGTCTAGCAAGGGAGTTAAAACCTGTGCATCCATGACTCTTAAATGCCTTAAGTGGGGGATGATGTGTTCTGGGGGTTCAGAAGGAGAGGTCACTGCTTGTCAAGGGGATGAGAAGAATTTCATGAAGGAGGAACTTGAGCTATGTACAGATAAAATTTCAACAAACAGAGAAACAGGAATGCCATTTCAGGCTAGAGGATATATCATAAGCAAGGGCAATGAGAAACCTAAAGTATATTTGAAGAAATTCATGTAATCTGATTTGTCTGAAGTATATGCTAGGAAGTAGTAGGAGATAAAGCTAGAAAGCTAGATTGGGGCCAAATTGTAAAGAGCTTTGAATGCTAGTCTGAGGAGTTTATGCTTTGTTCTGTAAATAAGAGTAATTGAAGTTCTTTAAACAGATAGATGGAATTACTGAAGTTGATTTCTAAAGATATTATTTGAACAGTTGCATACGTATGGAAGAAAGGGGTAAGAATTTGAAATGAAGGAAGGAGAGACTAAAAAATATGTAGTTCCAAACACACAGAATTAGGAAATATAAAGACCAGGACTTGAACTTGGATCTTCTCAGTCTTAAGTGCATTGTTCTTTTCATTATACCATGATATTTGAGATTTCAGGAGAAAGGGAAGTGGACTTTTCTATTCCTCTCCTCTTCCCAATAACAATGTTCACCTCATCATCCTATCACTGCTGCATTGATTGAACACAGGTGTTGAGAAAAGGTCAATAGTCAGATATGATTAGATATAGTTAGTCAGTAAATTAGCTTTTATTGAGTGTCTACTGTAATGTATCAAGTGCAAGGGATGTGAAGAAAACAAAAGACAGTCCCTGCTTTCAAGGATTTTTCAGTCTAATGGGGGAGAGGGAGGAGGGATGTGCAAGGAACTATGTCCAAATAAAATATAGACAGAAGAGACTAGAGATAATTTTTAAAATTTATTTATTTTTGAATTTTACAATTTTCCCTCTAATCTTGTCCCCCCCCCAACAGAAGACAGTCTGATAGAATCTAGAGACAATAGAAGGAAGGCACTGGCATTAATCGTCATGAGGAATGATTTCTTGTAGAAGAGGTTTTAGCTAGGATTTGAAAGAAATCAGAGAATCCAAGAGATAGAAATGAGAAGAGAGAGTATTCCAGAGTGAAAATCTCCAGATTCTGAAGCTGGAGTATCTTGTGCAAGAAACAGCAATGAGCAACTTTTACCAGATTGTTCCCCAACATGGAGAGAGGGGAAAGAAGAGAGGGAGTTAGAAAAATGTGAAGCTCATAAACTTGCAAATGGATGAATATTGAAAATTACATTTGCATGTAATTGGTAAAATGAAATGAAATTAAGAAGAAAAAAAGAAATAGCAATGAGACCAGTGTCAGAGTATATAGAAAGGAATAAGGAGTAAGATATAAGAAGAATGGAACATCTTTTTTCCTCCAAGATGAAGTCAGGTTGTGAAGGACTTAGAATGCCAAAAGAGAAATTTTAATTTAAAATTGGAGGTGGCTAGGTGGCGCAGTGGATAGGGGCGGCTAGGTGGTGCAGTGGATAAAGCACTGGCCTTGGAGTCAGGAGTACCTGGGTTCAAATCCCGTCTCAGACACTTAATAATTACCTAGCTGTATGGCCTTGGGCAAGCCACTTAACCCTATTTGCCTTGCAAAAAAACCTAAAAAAATAAATAAAAAAAATAAAATTGGGGGTGACAAGAAGCCCATGGAGTTTATTAAGTAGGGAGTGGCATAGTCAGATCTGCTCTTTGGGAATCTTAATCTGACAGCTGAGTAGAGGATAGACTGAATGGAGGAGAGAATGGAGGCAGGGATACCAACCCATAAGTTATTGAAAATACTTCACAAAGGAGGTGACAAGGGTCTGGACCAGGGTTAGGGCAACATCAGAGAAAAAGGCATATACTACAGATATTTTGAAGGTGAACTCAACAGGTATTGGCAATAGGTTGGATAAAATGGGATGAGATAAAGTGAGGAGTCACAGCAGAATGGTGGTGCTTTCAACAATAATAGGGAAGTTCAGAAGGGGTAGAGATTTTGAAAGAAAATAATGATTTCAGTTTTGGACAAATTGTATTTGTCTATAGGACATCCAGTTTGAGATGCCTAATTAGAAGGAAGGAAATAAGCCTTTGTCAAATGCCTACTACATGGCAGTCACTGTCCTAAGAACTGTATAGATATTATCCCCACAGCATCCTTGGGAACTGTTATTCATTGTGTCTCAGTCTTTGTGACTCCATTTGGAGTTTTCTTAGTAAAGATATTGTAGTGGTTTGTCATTTTCTTCTCCAGTACATTTTACAGATGAGAAACCGAGGCAAACAGGGTTAATGATTTGCCCAGAGTCACACAGATAGTTGGGGTCTGAGGTGACATTTGAACTCAGGATAATGAGTTTTCCTTATTCCAGGCTCAGCACTCTATCCATTGTGTCACCTGGCAGCTCCTTTAGGAGGTAGTTGCTATCTCTATTCCCATTTGAAAGTTGAGGAAACTAAGGAAAGCAGGGCTTAAGTGACTTACCCAGGGTCATGCAACTGATAAGTATATGACTCCAGGACCAGTGCTCTAGCTCCTGTACCACCAACTGCCAGTTGGAGATGAGAATCTGGAAAGTAAGATAGAGATGAGGGTTGGATAAATACATCTGGGAATTGCCAACATAGAGATGATAATGAGGAAAATGGAACAGTCTGAGAAGATTCCCAGGTGTCAATTTGGTTAAGTGAATTATCAATTTAGAGCCTGAAGAAACATCATAAGTCATCAAACTTAAGGTTCTCATTTTATAGAAAAGGAAACTCAGGTCCAGGGAAGTGATTTGCCCAAGGCCATACCTAACAGTACAAACACAGATTTGAACCCAGGCTTTATGACTACTTTTCACTATACCATAACTGCCAGGAAAACTGAAATCAAATGAAAGAAGGGAAGAAATAGGATGAGGAGATAAGTTTAATTTGGGATCCTTGAAGTTTGAGGTGTCAATAGGATGGGAAGGAAAAAATATCCTCAAAGTATTTGGAGGAGCAACTCTGGAGATCAGGTGAGAGATCAGGGATAGAGATACAGATTTAAGAATCCTATATTTATAATTATCATTGGAACTGTGGGAGTGGATGAAATCACCAAGGGAGAATGTAAAATAAAAATAAAGGCCCAAGACACAGACTTTTCCCTCCTCCTCAAGAAAGAATTGGCTATATATACAATGTCATGGGTATATGATCATAGATCTAAAGCTAAAAGGGATATCTTAGGCTACCTAATCTAGCCCCTTCATTTTCCTCCAGGCGAGGAAAGAGATACTCAAGGAGGTCAAGTGATTTACCTAAGGTCACACTTGGAATAAGCATCAGAACCTGGATTTACACAAAGATCTTCCAACTTTGGAGCCAGTTCTCTTCCCATTAGACCACACTAGCTCTAGGGTACGAGAGAGAACTCAATTGTCCCTTCATTCTTTCTCCAGCTTTTCCATGTTTACTCTATCAGTTCAACCTACAGGGTTTTCCAAATTTCTTCCCCTTGATTCCCATCAGGTATCTTGTCCAAGATGTAACTACAAAGTTTGGAGTCTTCCCAAAGAAACCTTTCCTAGGGAATTAAGAAAAGATAAACACAGAAATGTTAGGAGGTATTTTGTCCAAGATGTAACTACAAAGTTTGGAGTCTTCCCAGAGAAACCTTTCCTAGGGAATTAAGAAAAGATAAACACAGAAATGTTAGGATGGAAAAATTACTAATCATAGAGTCTATATAATGAAGTAAATACAGACTACCCCCCCACCATGAACTTATCCTCTTAACCTGCCCTCACTCTACTCCCTTTCTTTCTCATTAGAATTGTCTTCGACTCTTCCTTTTCCATACCCTATCAGTTACCAAATCTTCCTCTTCACTGCCTTTTCCATCTGACCCTTTCTGTCTACCCACAAGCCTACCAGACATCTCTTCTCAACCTAAGTTGCATTGTCTATTTATGTAAGGAGTAAATGATTATTCTCACTTCCAATCTTTCCCCTCTCTAATCTATCTCTCATAGACCCTTAGGTATCTTCTTAAAGTATCTTTCTGTCTATATTCACCTCCACATGAAAATCTTTAATGACTCTCTGTTGTCTATAGAATAAAGATTAAAGGGGACAACTAGGCGATTTAATGGATAGAGCACCAGTCCTGAAGTCAGGAGGATATGAGTTCAAATCCAGCCTCAGATTCTTGATACTGTGTGAGTGATCTTAGATAAGTCACTTAACTCCATTGCCTTACTAAAACAAACAAAAACCAGAATAAACATTAAAGCCAATAACATTCAAGATTCTTTATCATTTAACTCTAATTGAACACTCACCTTGTTTTGGCTTGCTTTACCCAAATGAACTAGACCCCATGTTCTGATCAGGACAATTTCCCTGCTCATACCTTTGGTTTTCTCATGCCATCCCCTTTCTTGAAATTCTTCCTGCTTCATCTACATCTGTGGGAGCCCTTTTCTTCCTCACATCTTTGGCACTATCTTCTTCATGAAGCTTGCTTCTTCCCAGGAGAAAAGGAACCCTTTCTTCCTCAAATGGAACATTATATTTTCCTGGACCTTCCTTTCTTATTAGCCATGTGACTTGAAGCAAGTCACTTACCCTCTTGAACTTGGTTTGTAAAATAATAATAATTATAACACATATATCACTTTAAAGTTTGCAATGATCTTTATATACATTGTCTCGTTTGATCTTAATAATCCTGAGAGGCAGATGTAATTATTACCCCCAATTTTCAGATGAGAAAACTGAGATTAAGAGAAATTTAACTCAGGACCATTCCACTAAGAAACGTCTGAGGCAGGGTTTGAATTTAGGGAATACTGACTCCAAGTCCAATATTGTCTCACCTAGGGGACCTACCTCCTAGAACGGGATTGAGGCTCAAAGAAAAATATATGCAATATACTTGGCAAACCTTAAAATCCTACAGAAATATTAGTTGATGTTATTGCTATTATTTCATTGTCCTTTTGTTTGACATAAAGTGATTTTTGCCTGTTAGATTTCTAAGTTCCCTAAGAGCAAGGACTTTGTTATAATTAACTTGACATAGCCAATGTCTAGCATTTTGCCTTGAATATATGAGACACCAGACTAATAAAAGAATGGTCTCAGATGGACTTGACTGAGCCAGATTTGAGTGGGGGTAAAACAAGTTTATGACCACCAGGCCTGGTAAGGATACTCTACCCTACAAAAACTATGTTTGCAATCCTATTGGTGTAGACCCAGGTTATCTTTTCTGACTCTGACCTCTGTCCTTGGATAAAGAAGGCACATCCTTCCTTATTTACAAAGATTCTTCCCCTAGGTTTCAGGTTATTCTGCTGAGGTCTACCAACTTGTTAAGTCAACAAAGATTTCTTTTCATATTTTATTTTTTCCAATTACATGCAAAAACAATTTTTAACATTTGTTTTTAAAATTTTGAGTCCCAAATTCCCTTCCCTTCCTCTCCCAGAGAAAACAAAGCAATTTGATATAGTCTATATACGTGCACCCATATAAAGCATTTCCACATTCCACATTAGCCATTTACAAAAGAAAACACAGACAAAATAACGAAAAAGAAAGTTAGAAAAAGTATGCTTCAATATTCATTCAGATTCTCTTAGTTCTTTCTCTGGAGGTGAATAACATTTTTCATCATAAGTCCTTCAGAAATATCTTGGTTCACTATATTGAGAACAACTACATCATTCGTATCAATGAACTTTTGTTAAATGCTTACTCTGTACTAAGCATTGTTTTAAATTCTGGGATTAAAAAAAAACCCCAAAAAACCATAGTCCCTGCCCTCAAGGAGCACAATTTATTGGGTTAGGTGAACATACAAGTAACTAAGTATAGCAAGATATATATCCAGGACAAATTGAAGATAATTGATAGAGGAAGCCTGATTAAGATGAAGAGATAGAGCATTCCAGGCTGGGGGTACAATCAGGGAAAATGCTGAGAATTGGGCAGTGGAGCATCCTGTTTGAGACATACTGGCAGGCCTGGCTCATAGAAAGTAGGAGAGAGGGGTGGCTAGGTGGCACAGTGGATAGAGCACTGGCCCTGGAGTCATGAGTATCTGAGTTCAAATCCGACCTCAGACACCTAATAATTACCTAGCTGTGTGGCCTTGGGCAAGCCACTTAACCCCATTTGCCTTGCAAAAATATAAAAAAAAAAAGTAAGAAACATACTATTCTCCTGACACAATATAAGAAGAGTGGAGAGGGAGGGGAAAGATAGAGTGTAAAAGACTTTAAAACCAAACAGAGGATTATATGTTTGATCTTGGGGGCAACCAAGAGCCACTGGGGTTTATTAATTAGGGGCTATTGTTGCCTTCTGGAGTGGTCTATATCTCTAGCTACTTGAAATCCTACCTTTGGCTATGATCCATTTTTCTTTGTTCAGCTGAATTTTCTTTTTTTCTTTTTTTACACACTCACCAGAAAGTTGTTCAATCTGTTTCCATCTGTTGGGATAGTTTAGCTCCTTTGCCTCTGCTTATAAAAGCATACTTATCCTAGTCTACAGGGAGGAGGGGAGGGGCAAGTAACCTCAACAGTGGTTCCATTTTTATCACAAGACTTTCTACAACGAGCACTGAAGTTAAAATCAAAAAACCTGATGGCAAATTCTAATTCCAACAATTATTAATTTTGTGACTACTAACAAGTCACTTTGAGATTCAGGTTCCTCATCAGAAGAAGAGGATTATCCCTATACTGTTGTAAGGAAAGTAATATAAAAACTTATTTTCATTATTATTATTGTCACAGCAGCTCCCTCTAACAACAAATTATAGAAGACTGACAGTTTAGTGAAGTCAAAGACTATGTTATTGTTTTTTAATTTTCTTAGGTTTTTTGGTTATCATCATAATTCCCCCATCATCCCTCTTCCTCCCTGTCTCAGAGATATATTCCATATAATAAATCATATTTTTTCAAGACAAAAAAAATCAACATAATTGATCAGTGCTTCAAAAAAGTATGAAAGTATTTGAAATGTGCAACACTTGTAGACCTCATATTTCTTTTTTTCAAGTCATACTTGTTCTTTACAATATTCACTTGATTTTTTGGGGGGAGCATCTTTCCATTTACTTTTGGTGTAGTCATTATATGTATTATTTTCTTGGCTTGCTTACTTCATTCTACACTAATTCATACAGGCTTTTCCTTTCTTCTCAATATTCATCTTGTCATTTCTTACGGCACAGTAATATGTCATCATTTTAATGTACCATGATTTGCTTATACATTTCCCTATCTGATAGTCAGTAGTCAATAAACACTTATTAAGTTCCTATGTTCTAGGCACTACACCTGGAACAAATGAAAAGTCATTCCTGGAGCTTACCATCTAAAGAGGGAAGACACAGAAAAGGAAACTAAAAAAGGTCAAGGCTTGGGGAAGGAGGATTGAGGAAGAAGGGATGGAAAGGGAAAAATTGAGAAGTCTCAGAGCAAGGTGAGAAATGAGCTTAGCTCTCTCCATAAAGAGAGGTTTGAAATTTATGGCCCAACCCTCCAATCAGAGGGGCAGAGGGAGTAATAAGGTGGAGTACTGAAGCTGATGAAATCTTGTGGGATAATGAGTTTATCTTCCTAATGAGTTTCCTAGGGCATAGTGAAGTCAATCAGAGAAATCTCAAAATAGTGTAGCCAGTTGAGAAATAGAATATCTGAACTGAGCTCAGAGAGCTCTTTGCTATCACAAAAAAAAAAAATGCTGCTATAAATATTTTGTTGTTTATGGGGTCTTTCTTCTTATCAATAGTCTTTTAAAACTATAAGCCTAGTAATGGAATCTCTGAGTTAAAGATTATGGATATTTTAGTCCCTTTATTTGCATAATTCCAAGTTCTTTTCCAAAATAGCTGTACTTGATCAATCCAGTCATTCTGATCCATATCAGGGCCACTGACCCAGATGGCTCTGGAGAAGAAAATGAGGATAGTGACTTAGCAAAGCACCCCTTCACTTAAATCCAGTTCACTTGCATGTCATGGCACTACTTCCCTGATGTCATGGTGTTCGTTCGAGAATGAATGGCAAATATCAATCAATCAATCCTCCAGTAACATTGCATTATTTTGTTTATCTTCTCACAGGCCTTGACTATTCATTTATTTTGTCATCTTTATCAGTTTACAGGGCATGAGGTAAAATCTCAATGATGTTTTGATTTTTATTTTCCTTATCATTAGTGATTTGGAACATTCTTTCATGTACTGTTTCAAATCCTTTAACAACTTATGGGGCAGCTAGATGGCACAGTGAATAGCTTACTGGCCCTGGAGTCAGGAGGACCTGAGTTCAAATCCAGCCTCAGACACTTAATAACTACCTAGCTGTGTGAACTTGGGCAAGTCATTTAACCCCATTGCCTCCAATAAATAAAATTTAAAAAAAAGAAAGAGACAGAACTTATCTACTGGGAAATGACTTTTAGCTATATTGTGTATTTTAATTGTTTTTAATAGCCTTAATAACAAACTCTTTGATACAAAGATGTTTTTTCTTCCCATCTAATTGTTTCCTTTTTTACCCTAGGTACATTAATTCTGTTTGTGCAGAAGCTTTTCAGTTTCATGTAATCAAAATTATCTGTTGTCTTCCATAATTGCTTCTCTCCCTTTTTTGATTAAGAATAATCTACCCATAGTTATGAGAAATATTTGATCTGCTTCTCATTTTTAAAAAATAATATGATCTTTAAAAGTAGAGTCACATTTTCATTTAGAATGTTTTATAGAATATGCTATAAGATATTGATCCAGGCCTAATTTCTGTCAGACTGCTTTCCAAGAATTCTGAAGGGATTCTTTTCTAAGTAATTTATATTTTACAGTTCAATTAACCTGGATTAATGATTTCCCTTGTTTCTGATTCTCTTTTGACTAGTTTCTTCCACTGATCTACCTTTATTTTTTAACTTACCAGATGGTTTCATGAATACTACTTTATAATATAGTTTAAGATCTAGAAGGGCTATTCCCCCTTCATCCCTATCTTTTCTCACTATTTTCCTTGATATTCTAGATCTCTTATTTTTCCAAAGAAATTTTGTTATTATTTTATCAAATTCTGTAATGTATTCCTTTGATAATTTGGTTTGTATTGTATTAAAACTATAAATTAACTTTGGTGGAATTATTTTTTTTATTATATTTGCCCAGTCTAACCAGGAACATTGAATATTCCTTCAGCTATTGTCCTTTTTTCCTAAAGATCACTTTGTAATTGAAACTATACAAATATTTTGTGTGCTTTGGTAGATTGATCCTCAAGAATTTTGTACATTTAACATTTGTTTGGAATGAGATTTCCTTTTCTATTATAACCCTAAATGTGTTCACTGGCCCTAGATCAAGTGTCACATTCCATTCAGTCATACACTAAGAAACCAAAACCAATTTAAGACACCTTCCCAAGTGCTGTTACATTTAGACCCTTTCTTTCCATCTCTTATTCTGACTTGGGAGAACAGAAATCAAATCAATACCACTATTGCTACAGGAAAACGTATGACAGTAGACCGCCCTATTACTCTACTTACCATTCTTATGTTTCCCCAGACTAAAACTTCCATCCATGGCCATCATTTACTATATGTTTTCTTCCCCCATTTAAATATATCTTGAGGGCATGAACTATTGTACTTTTGTGCTTGTGTCTCCAGTGGGGAGTTGATGTTTAATAAATGATTTAAATTTCATTTATTCATTCATTCAACAAAGCATATAATTTATCAGTGTTTCCTAATCCTATGCAACTCTTGCCCATAAGTCCTATTAAGCCTCCATAGGAAGTTCACCCAATATGCTGGGGGAGGGGGAAAATGATTCCCTCTATTTAAAAGTATCATAGATTTAGAACTAAAATGGACTTTGTGGCAGGACAGATGACAAGTTGTCTTGAACAGAGGGTGAGCTGGGCAAATCATAAGATCATCGTTTCATAGATTTAGAACTGGAAGGGACATAACTAGTCTTTGAATCTAAACCCTTCATTTTTTGCAACAGATCTGGGAAGCAAACCTAGATGTTTTTTCCCCCACAATTCTATATTCCTTACATTTCTTGGGTGATGCCGTTAATATTGCTTCTCCTTCATAATCCCTTGCTTTTAATGGTTTTACAGCCTGCTCACACCTACTGACTCCTTGTTGCCTTTTAGTCAGTTCTCTACCTCTCTTCCTCAAGAAAAGTAGAATTCCATGATTTGTGTTAAAAAGTTGGGGAACAGGAGAAGAGATTGGGGTCATTCAAAGAACTGCAGAATGACTCAAACTTCAGTCTATGGGTTTAAATTTTTTAAATTCCTACTACACGGGGGCTGCTAGGTGGTACAATGGATAGAGCACCAGTCCTGGAGTCAGGAGGACTTGAGTTCAAATCCCATGTCAGATACTTAATAATTACCTAGCTGTATGAACTTGGGCAAGTCACTTTAACCCCATTACCTTGTTAAAAAAAAAACACCAAAATTTAAAAATTTAAAATTTTTTTAAATTACTACTTTGTGGCCAATTTTGTGTTGTGTGCTATTTGAAAGACCTGAATGAATGAAAGAAGCATTAATGAAGTGCCTGTTTAGTAAATTTTGAATCAATCAACAAGCATATTTTAAGTACTTGCTATGTGGCAGACACTGTGATAAGCATGTAGAACACAAATGCAAATAGAAAGAACAACAGTCCCTGCCCTCAAAGAGCTTAAATTCTAATAGACAGACACAAAGTGACCTTGAAAGGTAAGGGGGAAATTTGATGGGGAGGTATGGTAGAGGAAGTTCAAAGTGTAGCCTAGAGAACACTGAGGGATGAGATGGTACCTGCCTTCAAGGAGCTTATATTCTAGTGGGAAAAATCTCACACACACACACACACACACACACACACACACACACACAGTAGGCAGGAAAAGAAGTTTTCTTCTAAGGAACTACAGGGATTGTCAACTGTCCTTTCTAGAATCAATGATCTGTATCATTATTTCTAAAACAAGAAGTGGAAAGCAGGGGTCGGGGACTACATGTCCAATGGCAGCACAAATGACAAGTTGTCCTGAATGAATGGTTAACTGGGTAGATCATCATCTGTATCATAAATTTTGAGCTGGAAGGAACATTACTGATCTTTGAGACTAAACCCTTCATTTTATAGATGAGGAAACTGAGACCCAGAGAAGTTAAGTGGCTTGGTTAGGATCATACAGCTAGTAAGTTTCTAAGGGAGGATTTAAACCCAGGTCTTGCTCCAAATTTAGTCATTTATCTAGTACTTTATGCTGTTTCTCCCACATCATGCTACCTGGTCTGGGATCAGATATTTATAGAAGGCTAGGTAGTTTCTTCTTACTCACCAATTAGAATGAGAGGAAAGAGAGAAGAATTACAAAGCTGAGTGAACTAGCTCCCTTAAAGAGAGGGCCATTATCTTCCAATATCTAATAGTACTATCCATTTGTGAAGAAAAGGGGTTAGTGAAGGAGCAAGATTTGCAAGGAAGACAATTGATTGGATGAATTTGAGGACCCAAGAAAAGAAGAAGAAATTCTGACAGGTGGGAAGAAGAAAAACTGAAAAGGAACTGAGAAGATAAGATTAACTAACCATCTGGCTAAGACCCAGAAACTTGGTACCCACCTCAAATAGCTTGCAAGCCAAAAGGGCAGTTATGACAGGGAGACAAGTAGACAGGATACAAGTTAGACTATTATAAAGGCAAAGCACATAATGTACTATAAGGAATCTGAGGATGAAGAGCTCACTTCCAACTGGAAGGAAGGAAGGAAGGAAGGAAGGAGGGAGGGAGGGAGGGAGGGAGGGAGGGAAGGAAGGAGGAAGGGAAGGAGGGAGGGAAGGAAGGTCAGAAAGGTTTCATAAAGGAGGTAGCATCTAAATTGAGCCTTGAAGGAAGGTAGAGATTTTAACAGATGGAAATGAGGAGGAAATCTATTTTAAGCATGGGGGACAGCATGAGAAAAGACATGAATTCTATAACAATGAAATAATATATGAAAGAGCTTTGAAAATCTTAAAACTATATAAATTTTAGCTGTGGTTAATAATGAGGATAGTTTTGGTGACAGTGATGATGATGTTGACAACAACCATGATGACCACAATAATGACAATAAGTAGACTAACAGTACAAAATAAAGATTGAAGTTTGAATAGATTGGAAGCAGATTATCCATTTAGGAGAAAACTAGAGGACTATTTATGAAGGTAAAAAACATTTGAAGTCCTGAACCAGAATAACTGAAGTTTCTAAAGGTGTGCTTCTTAAGGCTCTTTCTATGGCTTTGTCCTATTCTATCTCATCAGTGATTTGGAAGAAGAAAGACAAGTTTTTTTTTTTAATTTTCAGATATTACAAAACTAGGAAGGATAGATAATAATATACTATTTTCCTTATCTGTAAATGAAAAAATAGACTCAATAATCCCAAATATCTCTTCCAGCTTGAAATCCATAATATTAGGATTGTAGTGGAAGCAGACAGTAGGGTCAGATGCAATAGATTTGCAGAAAAGTTGGCAACTGATTACATGTATAATATGGGAGATGAGAGGAAATTAAATATGACCCAAGGTTACAAGGGCTAAGTAGACTGGACAATGGTGGCATAAATAACAGTAATAAAAAAACTAAGAGGAAAGGGAAGTTTTAGGATCTACATGCAATTAATAATGAGTAGAGTTGGGCCTAGGATTATATAGATCTGAGTTCAAATCTGACCTCAGATATTTAGTATCTGTATGATCCTGGACAAATTGCTTATTCTCTGTTTGTCTGTTTTCTCATCTGTGATGTGGGGATAATAATAGGATTTACCTTCCAGGATTATTGTGAGGATCAAATGAAATAATATTTATAAAGTGCTTAGCACAGTATCTGATACCTATTAAATGCTATGTGTTAGTTTATTACTATTGTTATTATTATTATTATTATTACCATTATCATTTTCAAGGTGGAGATATCCAGCAAGAAATAATAAATACCAATGGGGAGAAATTGAGAACGAAAAAAAGAAAATTGGCAATCTCTTGCATAGAGATTGTAATTAAAGCCATGAAAGGAAATCAGAAGAGTAATGAGAGGAAAGAGAAATGGGTCTATGAGACAACCTTAGGAAACACCCATATTTAAGGGCGGGAGGGAGATAAGGATCCCCAAAAGAGACAGAGAGGAGAAATTCAGTGTTTCAGAGGGCAGGGGAGAAAAGAATAACTCAGCTAAGAGGGGCAATCTACAATGGACAATGCCACAGAGGGTTAAAAAAGATAAGAATAGGGAAAAGGTCATCAGATATATAAAAAAACATCATTAATGACCTTGAAGAAAGAAGTTTCAGTAAGATAATGAGGAAGAAAGCTAAATTGCAAATGGTTGAGATGTGAGTGGGTTGTGAGGCAGGAGAAAGGAGTGCATTCTTTCTAGGTGTTTGACAGGATAGGTTAGGAGTTTGGTAGAGGGGAGACAGGTCAAGAAGAACTTTTGGAGGGGGGGAAGGGAGGGGAAGTAAAGTTTGGGTTAGATAACCTTCTAACTGTGAAATAGTGGAATGAGTTTCTCAAAGGCAGGGGAAGAGAAAGACTGATCCAGGGCTGAAACAACATGAATTTAATAGAGGAAGTAGAAGCATAATAGAATCAGTGTCCAGGATACAATGCTGTGTCTAGATGACAGAGGTTAGAGAAGTGGATAGTGGGCAATGAGCTGCAGGTCTAAGGTAGCCATAAGGGAAAAAGAGGGGGAATATGGTGAAGGCAGATAAGCCTATAACTCAAAGCAACCCCAAGATTCCATATGAAATTCAATTATATTCAAGAAAAATGATTAGAACCTTAGTGTGATGAAGTGTATTTGCAATCACTTGCTGTGTGATGATAAGTAAATCACAGCACCTCCCTGGACCTCAGTTTTCTCATTAGTAAAATGAGGATAATAATTCCTGTCCTCCTGCTTCCTGAGTTTGCTGTAAAGGTTGAATTTCATGATATAGATGAAAAGGCTTTATAAACTATAAGCAGTGATATAAAATTTAGGGGTTATTTGTTGAATAGTCAACCAATGTTTTTATTGTCCTTATGATTATGGCTCTTGTACTTGTTCTCCCAATCTGAAGATGATCTTTCCCTCTTCAGAAGTAACAGGACTTTGCTTGGTATCTCTCTTATGACCTGGATTCCATAATACAGGTATTTGGTCTAATAATTGCTAGAATTTCTATATTACTTTAATGTTTGCAAAGTACTTTAAAATATTACCTCTTTGGGGGCAGCTTGGTAGTACAGTGGATTGAGCACCAGCCTCAGAGTCAGGAGGACATGAGTTCAAATGTAGCCTCAGATAACTTACTGCTGTATGACTCTGGGCTAATCACTTAATCCTGATTGCCTCACATAAAAAAAAAGAAAATGAAATATATCTATATCTATATCTATATAATCTCTTTTTAATTCTCATAATCACCCTGGGAGGAATCCCTTTTTAAGGATGAGGAAACTGAGGTTAAATGACTTGCCCAGGGCCATATACCCAGGAGCTATCTGAGGTCAGATTTAAACTCAGCTCATCTTGACTCCAAGTCCAGAGCTCCACTCCCTGTTCCATCTCACAGCCTCTAAGGGGGGTAGTGGTCTTTGGGTAACTCAGCTGGGCTGATTCAGTATTGGGACTGCTGGGTGACACAGAGCACTGGCTCTGGGGTCAGGAAACCCCAGATACTCTGACACACTTTTTAGCTGTGTGACCCTGGGCAAGTCACCAGTTGCCTCTGTCCCCCAAAAAACAAAAGATCTCCTCCTTCTAGCCAAACAGATTATATACCCTTTATCAACCAGCAAGCATGTATTAAGCTCCTACTATGTGCCCACAAAAACAAAAGTGAGAGTCCCTGCCATCAAGGAGCTTATATCCTTGGCAGATCCAGGTATGGAGACCCAGCCCTCCCTCAACTTGATCACCTTTCTCTGTGTGCTCTTCAGCTTGTCAATGTGGCAAAACAAAATATGGCACCCAGAAGGGACTTTAATATCCAGATGAATTAGGAACAAGGCAAAGGACATCAGAATTGACATAACTCCTGAATTATAGAAATCTCCTCAGGATTTCAGTAGACCTGAAGTCCCTTGGACACAGATCCCATCAGGCCATGATACCAATCACAGACCATGCATGCATCCAGTGTAATTTTGACTACATCTTTCCATCAGTCTTTCCTAGAGAATTTGCCCAATGTAATGAAGGCCTTCCACTACATCGCAGTTTAAGAAAAAAAATGTGTGTGTGTGTGTGTGTGTATATATATTACTTATATATATGTATATATATATAATAAATGTATATATATATTAGCAACTATATCTCAATATAATTGGTTTTCTTTGTAACCCTCTATATTCTATGCATTTACAAACACTGAGAAAGGGCCTGGAACCAGAGAGATCCTTGACACAAGAAACATTAAGCATCTGTGCTCTACCTAATCTCAAATTCTACAAAATCAGAGAAATCAACTGCACAGTTCAAGGTGGTGTTGGGGGGGAGGTACAAACTGAAAAAACTGCATGATAACAATCCAAACCGGTAATAAGGTATCAGGCTGCATTAAGAGAGAGACTAGGCCTAGGAAGCTCACAAGCTGACTGGTATTGGGGTTGTCAGATTACCTCTCAAGGACTACATTCAGTTCTTGATAGCACAATTTAGGAAGGACACTGCTAAGCCAGGGACTGTTCAGAAAAGGTTGATAAAGCCTTCTAGCAAACATTTGAAGAAATTGGAAATAGAGAGAAAGCAAGAGGCTTTGAAAGCTATTTGAAAGACTGTTCTGTGGAAAATGAACTAGGCCCCTGCTGATTCAAGTAAAACTAAGGACATCAGAAGAGTTATCAAAAGGCAGATTTAGATACTGAACATAAAGAATGACCCTCTAAACAATCACAGTTATCCCAAAGCAGAATGAACCAGGGAACAGTGGCATTTTCTTCCTAAAACAAAAGCCTAATGTCCATTTGTTTAGTCTTCCTGGGAGCTAGTGTGGTATAATAAAAGGAGCACCAGACCTGAAGTCGGGAAATTTGAATTTTGATTTGATTTGAATCCTGTCTCTGACCCCTAAACTCACACATCTGTGACCAGGTTGAGCCTCAGTTTTCACCCTCTGTAAAATGGGAATAGGTTGTTAGAATGAAATGGGATGTGTACATAATGCTATGCAAACTTTGATGTCCTGTATCATATCCCTTATAATTAGAATGGAACCTTATTCAGGGATCCGTTGAAGGAAGTGGCCTCTGAGGTAGATACCTTCTACCTCAGGTTCTATGATTCAGTGCAGGAGACTTATTTTGAGGACAAAGAGGGATAACTGGAAGGTTAAGCAGCAGCAGCTTATAGATGGCTTCTAATACCAGCCTGACGAGAACCAGATGGTAACCAGCTCTCCCTGGTTGGTAGGCTTGGTAGGTGGACTGCAGGGAGGGACATGCCAAACAATGGGTTTGGGGGCTGGGATCTCTTGTGTTGGAAGAGGGTGACCCCCAGTGGTTTTGGTGAAGAGCTACAGCATTTGGAGCTTCAGCCCCTGGGGCAGAGAAGCCTGGTTATTCGTTCCTTTCTTCTATAGTCACCCCTTTATCCATCCTGACCGCCACCATCACTACCCCTCACATAAGCCACAGACCAGGATAGGAAGAGTTATAACTGCCTAACTTCTTCGCAGGTTCATTCCTGTACCTTGACATCAGGAACTGGGCTACTCCAGGACAGAGAGAACCTGGCCCTGGGAGCCCTCCTGAGGAGATCCAGTAAAAGATATAGCCTTACCCAGCCTCCTGAGCTCTCTCCCCAGCCATGACACAGCTGTGGAGGAGAAATTGTGACAGGTTCCCTGTGTTATATTCCCAGGGAAAAAAGATTGACAAAGGTCACATATCCTCAATTTGCTATAACCCTTAAGCTGTGACTCTATGTCAGAGCTCATGTTTGATATCACTTTCTTGAGCTATGGTGTCTCTCCTTCCCTCCCCATGAAAATGCCCTCCTTCTAATGATCCCCCAGTACACACATATAGGTGAAGGGGGGCTTCAGAAAAATTATTTATTGAAACAGCAGAAGAAACTATTATGATATGATCCTGGTGAGCTCAGGTTTCTGTTTGGCTCATTAGCTGGAACCAAGGAGCCCTGGGGATCTAGGCACTGTGGTTACTACTAGATTCAACTACTTGCACCAGATTCTGCTCACTCAGATCTCTCCCCATCCCCCTACTTCAGGTTTAGGACACAGAAGAGGTCTAGGTCTAATCTTCTATCAGACTGATATCAGCAGTATTACTTGCCATTGCCAAAGAGACAGTCAGGTGGGAAATGATACCCTTCTTTTGCTACGAGAAGGAAACTGAGGTATAATCAGGAGAATTAGCAGATCCAAAGGTCTTGAACTAACCTCTCATCACCCCCTCTATCAGGGAATTTCCTTTCTCCCCATCTATTCAAACATACATATCCCCTTTCCACATATTTCCAAGGGCATTCATAGACAAAACCCTGCCCATACTGACATATGCAGATGTTACCTGTATATCTATATATCTAGGATACAAACACAAATATAACAACATTCATTATTATATATCTAGATACATATACTTTTTACATCCACAAAATATATCTCTTACCTCCAGTTCTTTTATGTGTCCCTGCTTTGCCCTCCATCAAAGGACAGCAAAGAGTAGCCACTCCATCCACATGAATCCTTAGTGCTTTCCTCCTATTGCCCCTAGTATGCCCATCAGTCTCTTGCTCTATCTCTAGTCCAACTTTTTCTCCCCATTTCCCTGTCAGTCTCCCCATTTATCTTTCACTTTCCCTGTCTCTGTCCTCTCATTCCCATATTCTTCCCCACTGAAATATTATTGAAATAGCAGAAGAAACTATCATGATATGATCCTGGTGAACTCAGGTTTCTCTATTTGCCTCATTAGCTGGAACCAAGGAGCCCCCCATTCTTCTATCTCTAATCCACTATTTGTCCCTTCCCCATCTTCTCTGCCTCCTATTCCACTGCCCTTGTGTATCTCTCTTTTTGTCTATCCCTCATTTGTCCTCCAATCCCCTGACTCCCTTATCCCTTTAGTCACCCCCCATCTCCCTGTCTTTCTCTAAGACCCTTCCCTGACATCTCATTGCTAGCAGATTAAAAAAGGGGGGTTGGGATCAGGGCTGATTTACTGACCTTGCCCTTGGCTGATTGGATTGGGCCAAAGCACTTCGTGCCACAGTGCCTTCCCCCCACTGTGGAGGAAGAGGCCCAGGCTGAGGCTGGGAGGCTGGGAGAGGGGGGTGGGGTGGGGGGCGGGGATGGGGAAGGCTGAGGGAGGAAGTAAGGGAGGGAGGGGAGAGAAGCCAGTGGGAGGGTGAGGCATAGGGAGAAGGAGGGAGAGAGAGAGAGAGAGAGAGAGAGAGAGAGAGAGAGAGAGAGAGAGAGAGAGAGGAGAGAGGAGAAAAGAGTAGACAAGGGCAGGCAAAGCAGGGGGTATCAGGGGGTTCAGGGAAAGGGGCCATGCCCCACTGCCCCCACCATGAATCTAGAGGGGCTGGAGATGGTGGCTGTACTTGTGGTCCTAGCCCTATTTGTCAAGGTCCTGGAGCAGTTTGGCCTTTTTGAGCCTGTCTCCTTGGAAGGTAACCCAGGAGTCCAAATGGGAGCCAGAAGGGTGAGATGGGTTGGGGGATGGGGAGATGGGGAGTTGGGTGGTTGTGCCCTCCACTAGTTAACACCACCGATGAAACAAAGATCTCCCTCCTACCCTCTCTTATGGGGCAGGGAAAGAACTGGGGAGTAAGGGTGGTGAGGAATTCTTGGGGAAGGTCTGCTTGAGGGTATATGATGAAGAGTATGGGAATATCCTGAAGATTTGGGAAGGATCAGGATTTAGGCTATAGAATCCAAGGAACAGGGTGAGGGTTTCCTGGGATGATAAAATTCATTCCAATCATAGTAAAGGAGCTTGAGTTAATGTGTCAGAGATCAGGAATCTGCAAGATTGTGTTTTTATTACTGTATGTAACTGAGTATGATTGTGCTTGTCTAGTATTCTAGGTCTATGTGTAACTGTGAGTGTAATTATATGTTGCTCTAATTGTATTTATACCTCATAAGTCATATGTTCCATGCCTTTGATGGTAAATTGTGTAAATCCTATGTCTGTGAACTTTGAGGTATATGAGATCATGGGTGGAGGGAAGGAAGTAGAAGCTCTGAGCTCTGATGTAAATAGAGAAGAGGGGAAAATGTTACCTTGCAGGACTTGGATTCAAATCTCACCTCTAACTCTTACAACCTGTGTGACTTTATTCTTGGATAAGTCACTTAACCTCCTTGGACCTTGGTTTCCTCTGTAAAATGAAAGACTGATTTCTTTGGTCCCTTCTAACTCTGGATATGTGATCTCTCCTGATCTCCACAGGGCCAATTCTTGATGAAGCTACCTAGTCAGTCTCCAACATTCCCAACCCTAGGATACCTCATCCCCCTGAAAGGTAGTGAGTGATCTTCAAGACTAAGACATCAATTCCCCAAGGGCATCTATGGCTCTGGGGAGGAAGGGAAAAGAGATGGATATTTAGGGAATTGGGTTATGGCAAAGAATCATAACTCTCCCCTCCCTTTTCATGAAAATCCTTGCCCCTCTTCTACCCTTGGGTTCTTTCCTATCCTACCTGCCCTTTTCCTACAAATGAGGTGGAAGCAGGAAGGATAAAATCTAGACATGAAGGAGAATTTAAAGACTCAAATGGAGGGAGACTGGGACAAAATACTGAAACAAAACTGACCAGTCAACTTCCACCCCTAGAAATCTATATAAACTCCAACTATTTAGGTTGAATTTGAGGGCTTTGCTATTTGGAGGCAGTATATAAAGAAGGCTGACTTCTGAGGTAACTCCCCCCACCAAAGGTGTGAAACTCTGAAAGTCCAAAGTAGTGAGGAGGATAAATATAAAGACAAGAAAGAGCAGGAGAGAGAAACAGCTGGGAGATGGATAACTCCAAGATAGAAAAATACGTAGATAGGATTAAGGACCCAAACATCCCAAAGATTGGAGATGATCCCTCAGCTCTGTTCCACCTCAACACCCACTCCCAAAGAGATAGGGAGGGGAAACTGAGGCTATAAGTAAAAGTGAAAGGATAAGGAGACAGAGTGCTTAGGGCTTGCTCCCTTGCTCCCCATCCCCCCAACCCACTTACTTCACTCCCGGAAGGCAGGAAGGAGACCACAGGCTCAAGCTAGTGTTGGGGAAACCAGAGCCCCAGCTAATGGAGCCCTGGGCAGAAGGCCAGACCAGTCAATCGATCCTCTGCCCTTGGGGGGGGGGGGCAGGGGAGGCAAAGATAGTATCAAACCTTGGTCTGATCCCTGAAAAATAAGAAGACAATGGGATAGGTGACTGGTGATTTGATGTGTGCCTGTGTTTATGAGTCTGTTTTTCTGGGTTTTTTTATGTGTAACTGTGCCCTGGTACTTACATGTTTATTTATAACTGTATACTTTTACACATGTGTGTGTTTAGGATATGGTGTGTGGGGGGGTTCTTGTATTTATGAAGGTGAGTATGGCTATTTGGGCATGTTGGACTGTATCTGTGACTTGGTCTATGGAACTGAATGTTACTGTAGGTATATTTCAGGCAACAAAGCTGTGCATCCCTATGCAGCTGAATGATCAAGAAACATTCACTGAGTATCTCTTGCTTCTTCCTGTTCCACCCTCTATCCCCCTCTTCCTCTAGTCCTTGTGGAACCACAAGGAGGAGGAGAAGAAGGAGAAGCTAAAGTCTCTGCTCTGGAGGGATCCCTGGTCTGGTTAGGGAGCCAGTACTCATACAGGAAAGAGACAACAGATTTTGTAAAGCAGTGTATGATGAAGACCCAGTGGGGGCTCAGATGATCAGTGCCACAGAATTGTGGCATTCTGGGGGTCTGGGTGTCCACGTGGATCACTGTGTTTCTCTCACTATATATATATATATATATATATATATATATATATATATCTGTGTGGCATCTTGTATCATTATCATTGTAATTATCCTTGTCATGATGTGTCACCGTGTTTTACTCTGTCAATGTTTGTGTGTGATTATGTGTTTGTGTGTATCTAACATTATGTGACTATCACTGTGTACCAATGTGTGCTCAGTTCCTTGAGAGCGCAGACCAGCTTTTATCTCCCTGTGCTTAGTCTAGTGCTTTGCTCATGGTTCCCATTAAATAAATGTCGTTGAATGAATGCATGCCTTTTTTGGTGTATGTGTGTCTGTCTGTGTACATAATGTGTTCATAGCAAACAGCTCAGCTAAGTCCTTCCTCAAGAGGACAGTTTCCCCTGTGCTGACTGGGATTCCATCCTTCCTGGGAGTGCTGGGGAAATGATAAAATGGGAGAAAGAATTTAGGAGAGATATTCACACCCCCATCCTCTGGAAGTCCAGGGAAATTTAGGGGCAAAGTCTATCTAAACTCCTCCTCATCCTAGTTCATCATCCGTTATCATATTCTCCTTTCTCCTTCCTCCTCATCCTCACTTTTCCAAAATAAGGAGGTTGAATCAAATGGTCTCCAAGGTCCCTTCAAACTCAATGAAGTTTTGTCTTTGGAGCAGCTGCCCCTTTATTTTTTAAAAATGCCTGAGCTGTTGACTTCAAATAACATATGCTGGTTTGCATGATATTTGCATAAAATTTGCATGACATTTATTTAATATTAGATTACAGTGAAATCATATGAGTCCAGCCCTTCTTTCCTGAATGTCCCTCAATTATGCTTCATCCTACTCTTTACCACAGTTCCTCTTCATCCGTGACCCCCCCAGACCCCTCCCCTTTACCCCAGTGTCTTCCTCAGTCCCTGCCCCTGCTTGTGAGTCTCTGAGTCTTTGTATGAGCAGGGAGGGGGGCTGGACCACCTTGGGTTGTTTTGGGGGGAGTTAACCTTCTTTCCTTGGGGTCTTCTTTCTTCCCAGGGAACCCACCCAGGCCCACTAAAAAAGCACTGAAGCAGCGATTCCTCAAACTGCTGCCTTGCTGTGGCCCCCAGGCCCTGCCCTCAGTCAGCGAAAGCAAGTGCCCCCCTCCTCTCCTTCTGTCCTGGGGAGTGGGGGGTGGGCAGTTGGAGTGCGATGGGGACATCAATGATGGGAGCCTTGGGGGAGAAGTGGACAATCCCTGCCCTGCTTTGGTTGATTGCTCCCATCCTACCTGGTACTGGGGAGCAGTCAGTGGGGCTGAGAAGGGGCAAAAAGAAAGATGGAAAGAAAGTGTGGGGGCAGGGTCTAGAGCTGCATGTATCAGGCCTATGCCAGTAGTAGTGAATGCAACCTTGTGATTCACCCCTTTGGCTGTGTGACCTGGTTTGTATGCCTAGGAAACTTTATGTCTCTTTTTCTGAGTCTGGATTCTTTGTATCTATGTGAATATCCCTAAGTATGATTGTGTATATGTGTGTGTGTGTTACTATGTAGCTGAATCCTTGTATATATTTGCATCAATGTCTACTTGGTTCCTTAAGGGATGGAACTATGTTTCATTTACTTCTGTATCCCCTCCATGCCAACCATAGTCACCTGTGTGTATGTTCCTTCTGTATTATCTGTTTTTCTCCATATGTCATCATGTGCGTATGTGTCTGGTTCACTTCAACAAATATTAAGCATCTGCTGCATTCTGAGCACTGAGCTCCACACTGGGGCTATCAGACAATACACAATTCCTATCCTCCTTTAGTTTATAATGTAATGGGGAAATTATCATACAATTTGATACCAACTTAACCCTTTTCACCTTTTTCTCAGCCTAGAGGGAGTTGGAGTATCCAACCTTACAGAAGCCACTCCCATTGTACCACTCCAATCCTCTTCCTCCCAAATTGGGCATATGCAGGGGCCTGTCCATCCCTGAAATAGACTTGTTGCCTAACTCTTCTCCATTTATTGAAATCATTCTCCTCAAATACCCAGTTCAAGTCTTCCTAGGAATTCTGGAAAATTTAGAGGCAAAGTCTATCTAAACTTCTCCTCATCCTAGTGTATCATCTGTAATTTCCATAGAATTACTCTGGGGTTGGGAAAACCCAAATCATCCACTCCAGGATACTGTCTCTAATCTCTCCAACTAGAATTCAGTCCTTTTTTTGACTCTTTCATACTACAGCACTTAATCCAGTAACTGCTATGCATAAAGTATTGAATGAGGTGCTGCTACAAAGTTACTCTCCATTATCAAGATGCTACAATCTAATACCTACATCCCTACAGTCTAATACACTAATACCTATAGTACAAACTAGTATGACAAGTATATTGGAGAGGTGCTATGTAAAGTAATGGGGAAAAGAAAGGACTTTAATTGCTTAGGATCAAAGAAAGCTTCTTGGAGGAGATGATATTTGAATTAAACTTTAAAGATTGGTAGTTCCAAAAGGGGTCAGGACTACATATTTAAAAAATTTAGGGATCACCTGCATAGATGGGGTAGTCAAAGTTATATTAAGTAAATAAAGCTGCCAGTGGAGAGTGGAGAGTGAAAAAGAGAAGAGTCTTTAACAAATCTTCAGAAAACAAGGGTCAGAAAGAAGCTCCAAAGAGTAAGACAAATGAGGAATCGTTCCAGAGAAAGGAGGAGCAATGGAAAAAGAAAACAATCAGAAAAGGCTGATCAATAGTGTCCAATGCTGCAGGATTGGGGAGGCAGCTTGGTAGCGTGGAAATCAATCAAACAACCAACAAGCATTTATTAGGCCAGGCATTGTGCTAGTTAACTGAGTGTCCCTGTGTTCTCTGGTTTCTGTGTATTAATTAATAAGCTTTTATAGAATGCTGTGCTTGCCATTGTACTGGGCACAGAAACATGAAGAGTTCAGTGTGTTTGCCTGTCTCTCATGCAAAGGCATTTCCTATGATATGTTGTGTTTCTCTATTTTAGTATTTATCTCAGATGGATTGTCTCTGGGGCTTGTTTTTTGGTGTCCATGTGTTGCACAGTCAGCAACATGTGTCCTGTCTTATATGTGATGTATATTTTGAATTCTATCATATGTGTTAGGTGTGGTATTAGATGCATCTTTCTTTATCCAGAGATTTCTCAGGGCCTAGCTGAGAGCTGGGGAGGTAGGAGTGGGGGGATTGTAGGGAAGGCTAAGAAAGAAAGGACTGAACAGTAAGGGTCATGGAGGGAAAGATACATCCTTTGAGGATTTGGACCATTCAAAGGGAATGGAAGCTTGGAATTGAAGTTGGAATGACTTGGGAGGGCCTGGAAGGGATATGAGCTGTAGTTTTTAAAGTTATTGATTTAGTGAGTGTGTAGAGAGAACTGATGGAAATGGATCTAGAGACAGAGCTGAGGATGAGGGGATGGGAATGAGAATGAGGAATCCCTAAAGGACAAGACTTGGCAACAGATTTGGATATAGGAGGAGAGGGAGAGTGAAGAATCTAGAATTACTCGGGGGTTGGGAACTTGGGGGAACTGAAGGATAGTGATGCCCTCAATAGAAATTGGGAAAAGTGGGGAATGATTCAGAGGTAAGGAGGGGAGTGCAATTATTTCTGTACATGATGAGTTGAGATGAATATGGGAGGGGTGGATGGAATCAGTTAGGCTGAGTTGTGGGGGAGATGCTGATGGTAAGGAAGATGAATATGGAGTTGGGGTAAAGACAATCTGGAGAGGGAAAAGAAAAGGATAAGGGGGTTAGGGATGAAGATGAGGAGATGGTGAGTGAACGCGGGTGGAGCGTGGTAGTTCTCTGTGTGTTTGTTTCCTATGGGGCTATTTTGGAGAGTTTAGAAAATCCACTCCTTGGGACAAGGGCACTTGCCTGTGAGAGAAGGGAAGATTCGTCGTGGTGAGGAAGCGCACAGATTTGGGGAGTGAGGCCTCGGATCCTGGACCTGAGGCACCGCTGTCCCCCCCAACCTCTGCAGATAGCGTAGAGGATGAGTTTGAGTTGTCCACTGTGTGTCACCGGCCCGAAGGGCTGGAACAACTGCAGGAACAGACCAAGTTCACCCGAAAGGAGTTGCAGGTCCTATACAGGGGCTTCAAGAACGTGAGTGCGGGCGGGGCGAGGGGCGGGTCTGATGGGCTGAAGGCGGGGGAGGGGCGGGGCAGAGGGGTTGGGTTTATTCTGGGGCTTCAGAAACTAGAATGAGAGCTAGCAGGGCTGAGCCTCGCAAATTTGAGGGGTCAGAGGAAGACAGACACCAGAAGGCAGTGAGAGGGGATAGCTGAGCAGGGAATCCTGGTGTGGGAGGGAGGGGACCTTAAGAAGTCCTCACTCTTGGTGAGGCCGGGGGCCTGGCAGTGGAGGGCCCCCCCCCCCCCCCCCCCCCCCCCCCCCCCCGCTCTCAACTTTGTGCTCTCTGTCTCAGGAATGCCCCAGCGGCATCGTTAACGAAGAGAATTTCAAGCAGATTTACTCCCAGTTCTTCCCTCAGGGAGGTGAGAACGTTGGTCCTAAGGGATCTCCCCCTCCCTTCTGTAGCTCTTAGATCAGGAGTTGCTGCCCAGAGTAGCTAGGGGAGGTGGGTGGCTGGCTGGCTGACTGTCCATTATCTCATCCCCCTCATACACAAAGACCCATATACCCTTTAGGACAGGTGACGTTGTAGCCTCTGAGATGAGTTTCTGGAGGGAGCTAGGAAGGCTGGAGAGATCTAGTGATATCTTAGAGGATCCCTGAGGTGACCGGAGAACTTAAGGGAGGACATTAAGGGGAATGATGGAAGGAGGAAAATGTGGAGGAAGTGACGCTGAGGTAGTTCTGGAGGAGCAGATTCCCGAGGGATTTAGGGAGAATGTGCTCACAATTCCTCATTACACCTCCCCCCAGATTCCAGCACTTATGCCACCTTCCTCTTCAATGCCTTTGACACCAATCATGATGGTTCTGTCAGCTTCGAGGTAAGGGGAGTGGACCAAGAAGAATATTCCTGGGACTCCAACTTCAGAGAACTCTAGGCAGAATCAGGCAGGGAGTCTCCTGAATTTTTTCTCCCCATCCCACCCCAGGATTTTGTGGCTGGTCTGTCGGTGATTCTCCGAGGAACCATAGATGATCGGCTCAATTGGGCCTTCAACCTATATGACCTCAACAAGGATGGCTTCATCACCAAGGAGGTACGGGGTTCAAGAGGGAGATCTCTAGGAAGTTAGGGATTAATATGAAAGACCCAAGAAAAAGGTGGCAGCAACAGAGAGCAAAGGGAGGACAAAAAGAAAACTACTACTGGGGAAAGGAGCAGAGGGCTAACAAGAGAGCATATTGTACCACTGAATTATCAAAGGGATTGAGAAGAATGACATGAGGATAAGTCTTCAATTTCTCATTCACACAGGAAATGCTGGACATCATGAAGTCTATCTATGACATGATGGGCAAGTATACATATCCTGCTCTTCGGGAGGAGGCACCAAGAGAACATGTGGAGAGCTTCTTCCAGGTGAAAGGGTTAATTGACAGGCATGGGAGGGGCTATCTGTATTGAGCTGAATGTTAGGGTATAATGAATCAGTGTAAAAGAGATCAGGAATGGAGGGATAAGGAAGGATCAAATCTAGGATGGAGAGGGAATTGACATATTGTATAGATCCGGCATTCTGTACCCATATCATTCTTTACCCCCCATCCTCATGCATCTGCCTTGGCATTGACCCTGTTTCCATGTTCTTACAGAAAATGGACAGAAACAAGGATGGCGTAGTGACCATTGAAGAGTTCCTTGAGTCCTGCCAGAAGGTACAACCTTAAGACCCCCATCCTCTCAAGTTTCTGGATATCCTGTAGGGGAGGTACAGGGTTGGTGAAACTCCTTTTCCTAGACATGGGCAAAAGAGGGAAGAGAGTGTGGAACCAAGACACAAGCTTCTCCACCTTCCCTCCCACCACCACCAGTGTCTGTCTCTCCCTGCCTAGATCTGATTACTGGCTCCATTTCTCCTATCTCACTCTCTTCCTTTGTCTTTGTTCCCTAATGTGTCCATGGTGATCTCCTTTCTCTTCTCTCATGTTCAATATATTTCTGTCTCCCTCTCTCCCCCACTAGGATGAGAACATCATGCGTTCCATGCAGCTCTTTGACAACGTCATCTAACTAGATATAGAAAGGGGTTGTCATGCGCTAGGCTCCTGGGCCCCCCTGACCAGATGGACCTCACTCTTCTTTTCCCAGGTCTAACTCCAGCCCCCATCCTGTGTCTGCAGGGGCCCAGGCAACCCAGAGGGGTTGCTAGGAGACTGTGATCCCTTTGGGGTATCTGGGTTCTGAGGTAAAAAGAGGTGGGGTGGATGGGGACTGGGAAACAGGACAGAATCCTGAAGTAGTGTTTGGAAGCATTCAAGTCTCCCATATAGTTATCCAGGCCCACTGTCTGTTCCTTGTGCTGAGAGCCCACTGCCCCGCCTTAGGGTTTGATGTAGGAACAAAGCAACTTCCCCCATTCCCATTCTACCCATATAATCTAAACCAAGAATGCCCCTGCTATGGTGCTTCCTCAAACCAACCAATCTCACAGCCTTAGATTATAGGCCAGGATCTAAATTAGTCCATCAGAGTCCTCTGTAGAGGAAGTTAAAAATGAGGCCAAAGAAGCCTGCTAACTCCAAGCTCCTGAGACTTCGGAACCTGATTGGGAATTCCCTGGCTCTTAGAGGAGCTTTGATTCCTGCCTCTCTGGAAAGAAGAGGTGGGAATTCAAGGTTCTATAGTATACTTGCATGAGAAGATAAATCCCTGAAAAGAGCCTAAAATTCCAGATTTGTTGCTTGCCTTGATTCTCTCCTGGACCCTTTCCTCTTTCCCACATTTCCCTACTGGTGAGTGTAGAGGTGAGGGTACTACAGATGGAAAAGGCCTAGGAATGACCAACAAGCAGGATTGTATCCTCTCCTATCATCTTCACCTATTTTAGCAGGACCACCTATCTGAATGGAGAAGTAAAGCAAGGATAGAAAGGGAGAGGCAGCAGACATAACTGGGAGTAGGCTAGAGAGTCCAGAGAGGATGAGTAGATTGGTTGCAAGGGTAAGCTTTCTCCTGAAATCCTGGGGAAGACTACAATGACATCACCGGAGACTGGGGAAAGAGAGTTAAGGTTCTTCAAAATCTGAGATCCCATAATGAACATTATCACAGGATTAGAGCTACCTAAATGCTGTGTGGGTATGGGAGGATATGTAAGGAGCATTGTCAAATGGGGCCCTTATTATGATTAACTGTCTACCCCTCTCTACCACAGCTCAGCTTACTCCTCCCCTCAGCTCTGCACTTCTCCTTTACTCTTGAGGAGCCAAGAAAGGCACTCTAAGCAGAAAACTCTTATTGCCCCATCCCATCCTGCCCAGAAACTTTTTTCCCCATCTCACAATTCCTCAGGCACTCTCCCTTCTGATAGGGGTGAGAAGGGCTCTGCAAGCCCAGTTCTAGCTCCCTCTTTTCACCCTGGGCCTCTACTCCACTCCTATAATAACTCAGCTTATCCTGGGTGGCTCTGCCTCAGCCAGCAGTGATCTGAGGGGGCTGGGGGATAATAGCCTCCTTCCTCCCCTGATTAAGACTTGGTTGCGACTGCTTTGCATTTTCAACTCTTGTGTATATTTTGTAAAATAAGAAACCCAGAGAATCCAATAAAACACAATGGCTATGCATAGCCCATTGTCTTCTTTCCTCTGTGTTCTTCACTATAACATTATGCCCGACAGTTTATCCTCCAGGAGAAACTCATGTACACACTAACAAACATAGACAAAATACAAACACATGCTGGGTTATTATTTTAAGATAACTGTTTTTTCTTATGCCCAACAATCTGAACAGGGAGGTAAAGTAAGATAAAAGGAGCAAGAATAGAAAGAGAGGAAGGAAAGAGTGAGAAGATGTAGTGGCTATGGCGAGCTCTCTGCTGAACTCCCGGGGAAGGCTGCAATGACATCACCAGGCCTCAATTTATCCCATCCTTCCTTAGCTTCCCTTTTATAAAGAGGGGAAAGAAGTCACCACAGGAAGAGTCTGGCTAGGGAAGCCTTGTAAACCTGGAAGACAAGACTCATTCCAGGGGTCATAGCTGAAGGTTCAAGTCTGTTCCATCTTCAATGGGAGAAGAAAGCAAGGTAGAGATATAGAATAATTAGATGAAGGAAAACTGGGAAAAAGGTTTGATCCTAGGCTAAGGAAAAGGGGCTGTGTGTGTGTGTGTGTGTGTGTGTGTGTGTGTGTGTGTGTGAGTTTGTGTGTGTGATTTGTGTTGCGTACAAGACTGTATTATCGGGGCCGCTAGGTGGCGCAGTAGATAAAGCACCCCTGGAGTCAGGAGTACCTGGGTTCAAATCCAACCTCAGACACTTATTAATTACCTAGCTGTGTGGCCTTGGGCAAGCCACTTAACCCCATTTGCCTTGCAAAAACCTAAAAAAAAAAAGACTGTATTATCTCACATGCATCTATTCCTCCACTGTAAGGATGACAAGGAATATATCTGAATTCAAATCAATAACCATTTATTAAATACTTTTTTAATGTGCAAAATTCTGAGCTAGCCTCTGAAGGAACAGTTAGAACAGGGTTAATACCCTCATGGGGCTTATAGTCTGGTAGGGGTAGTTACATTATACACAACTATGATCCAAAACAGAGTTCATGTAAATGTTTAAGAGATATACAAAGTGGGCAGCTAGGTGGCATAGTGGATAAAGCACCAGCCTTGGAGTCAGGAGTACCTGGGTTCAAATTCTGTCTCAGACACTTAATAATTACCTAGCTGTATGGCTTTGGGCAAGCCACTTAACCCATTTGCCTTGCAAAAACCTAAAAAAAAAAAAAAAAAAAAAAAAAAATATATATATATATATATATATATAGAGAGAGAGAGAGAGAGAGAGAGAGATACAAAGTGCTTCTATTTCCATTTTCTTATGGCAGATAAATTCAGGAGGTAGCACCTTAACCTGGGGCTTTCTGAGATAGATTGGAATGTAAAAGTAGAGATATATAGAGAGGTGGGGGGGGGAGCAAAGAGAAATAAGGTATATTTCCATCTCCTGCTTAGCAGCAGCAGGATTAAGTTGTAAACATATAGTAATTAGGCTAATTTTCATTTGATGACACTGATTAGTGAACACCTAGTAAGGTGAGACTGAGAGTCACCCATGCCTCCATCAAGGATGGACAAACTAAAATCATGCCTAATTTTCTTTTTTGTCTAAGTTTATTAAACCAGTAGATCAGGGGAATACTACTGATAAGAGAAAAATTTGATTTTAACATAGCCATTAGAGATTTTCTGCTATTGGTTTTGAAATTATGGAGACATAAAAGCTAGACCAGAGTCTAATGAAATGGATACAGAACTGGCTTTTTTCAGTTTGTCTGTTTGTTTTCAAGGTAATGAAGTTAAGTGACTTTCCCAAGGCCACACAGCTAGGTAATAATTCAGTGAGTGAGGTCATATTTGAACCCAGGTCCTCCTGACTCCCAGGCAGTGTTCTATCCACTGTACCACCTAGCTGCTCCAGAACTGACTGAATTTTGAGTCCAAACCAATATTTATCTAGTATCTCCTCTGAGTCAGACATATGTATGTATAGGCATTAGAGCAACAGACAACAATTAAACAGTCCCTTCCCTTGAGGAATTTACATTGTATGGAATATATAGATATATTCATATATATATATATATATATATATATATAGATAGATAGATAGATAGATAGATAGATATGTATGTGTACAAAATATATACAATATAAAGTAAAAATAAAATTAAAATTTGCTTTCAAACACACACACACACACACACACACAAATTTGGTTGGGAACTGGAGTTCCAGCAGCTCAGAGGATTAGGAAAGGTTGAAAGTAAAATGAACCTTGAAAAAAGGCTAAGGATTCTATGAGGCATTGGTGGGGATGGCAAAGACATGGAGATAAAAAGTAGAATATTATATAAGGGGACTGAAAATCAGTTTTGATGGAATAGAGAATTTGTGAAGGGAGTAATGTTTAATCTCAATTTTGATGGAATAGAGAATTTGTGAAGAAAGTAATGTTTAATAAACTCAGGAAGGTAGGGCAAATCTAAACAGTGAAAGCCTTTAAAATACCAAAAAGAATTTGTTTTGATCTTATAGATAATAGAGGGCCCTCTGGGCTCCTTGAAAAGGAGAGTTACATCTTCAGATCTATGTTTTAGAACTACTGATTTGGCAGTACTTGTGAAGGATGAATTAGAAAAAAGAGAGAGACTAAAGATAGAGACTAATTGCAATAATCCAAGCTAATGACAGTGAACTAGGGTGGTAGCTATGTGAATGAAGAGAAAAGGATTGGTGTGAGATGTAAAAATAAGATAGAAAGATAGCCAAAACTTGGCAACTGATAGGCTATGGGGGAGAGAGGGAGGATAGAAAGTGAAATTGAGTATGTTCCTGGGTTAAGAATCTGAAAAAAATAAAAGGGTGAGAAGGCCTCAATAGAAATAGGAAAGTTAGGAACAGGAATGGGTTTGGGGGGAAAGATTAAAAAAGTTTTGGAGAGATTTGAAGCCTATTGGACCCAGAATGGGTTAAGTCCAATAAGTCATTGGTGCTATAAGACTACAGCTCAGGGCTGAGAGACAGAGCTAATGCCATATCAAAAAGATACAAAGGGAAAAGAGAAGATGAGGTTTAGATTATACTCAAAGTTAGATTGATAGGAGAATCAAGAGAGAACAGGGCCATGAAAATCTAGAAAGAAACAGATGGTGATCAATAGTGTAAAATGTTGCAGAGAGAGACCAAAAAATGATGAGAACTGAAAAAAAAAAGGTCACTGGATTTGGCATTTAAGAGTTCATTAGTAACTTTTAAAACAGACTTTTTTTGTGTGTTTTTTTTGACAAGGCAATGGGGTGACTTGTCCAAGGTCACACAGCTAGGTAATTAATTGTCTAAGGCTGGATTTGAATTCAGGTCCTCCTGACTCCAGGGCTGGTACTCTATCCACTATGCCACCTAGCTGTCCCCATTAGCAACTTTTGAGAGAGGAGTAATAAGGTTGAAAGCCAAGATTATAAAGGGTTGAGAAGTAATAAGAGGTAGCAGGGACAGAATAATCCAGTCATTTGATATTACTTGAGAAGTGGTATCCAGTGGAGACCTGTACCTAGCAGAATCTAGTAGTACCTAGCCCTGTTTTGTTTTATTTTTACCATTTTTATTAAGGACTTGGATGGCATGTTCATCACATTTGCAGATGACCTGAAGCCAAGAAAAATAGCTAATACTTCGGATGACAGGATCCAAAAAGATCTTGACAGGCTAGAACACTGGGCTAGATTTTAATTAAATTTATACTAACATTCAAATCAATTTCACAAGTACAAGTTGGGGGAGGTATGGCTAGACAGCTGTTTGTCTGAAAAATATCTGGGGGTTTTAGTGGACTGTAAGCTCTGAATGAGTCAGCAATCTGATATGGCAACCAAGAAAGCTAATGCAATTTTTGGATGCATTAAGAGAGGCACAGCATTCAGAACTAGGGAAGTGAGAATTCCATTGTACTCTGACCTTGTCAGAGAACATCTAGAGAATTATGTTTGGTTCTAGACACCATATTTTAGGAAAGACATTGATAAACTAGAGTCCATCCAGAGGAGGACAACTAGAATGAAGAAGGACCTTAAATTCACGTCATATGAGAATCATCTAAAAAACTGAAGGGATTTACCTGGAAAAGAAAAGTCTTACAGCAGGATATAATAGTTATTTTCAAGCTTTTGAAGAGATACCATGTAGAATCATTAAAAAAAATGATTGACATTCATGTAATTTCTTAAGTTTGCAAAAGGCTTGTACATCTAGATCCCACAACAATCCTGTAAGATAGTTAAAATAGTTTGTTACTGAGGGGAGTGAGTGAAGTCCTCAGCAACTCAACTGAGGAAAAAAAGATGGTTAGTCCAGGAAATGAGGTGTTGGGAAAAGACTGCTACTACCCAGCTATGAATGATGTTTGTCTTTCATTCTTGAAGACCTTGAAATCAATGGGGTGGAGCTGTGCTAAGGCAACAGTTTCACTTTCTCCTTCGGAGTCATCTGGGTCCAGGGACTAAATATGAATCAGGATGACTGGAGATGACCCTGGATGTGAGACATTAGAGTTGTGACTTGTCCAAGGCCACACAACTAGTTAATGTCAAGTGTCAGAGGCCAATTTGAACTCAGGTTCTCATGACTCCACTGCACCACCTATCCACCCAAAACAGTTTCCAAACTACACTTGGATCATATGGTATCAGAATGGTAACACTCCCCTCCCTCCCTTGGCTGAGGACACAACCAATTGTACTTCTACTTCCTGGACCCTCAATTCATTGGCTCTGGATTGTCTTTATTCCCAATTTTTCTTTCCTTAAGGTTGTGTTTACTTTCTGTATTTGACTTCTGTTTTAAAAAAGAAATTTGTTTCTCTAAGTTATTGTTCATTGTGTGTACATATTTCACTGAGGGACTAAATTGGCCAGAGGGAGAGATAGGAATAGACTTTAATTTATGAGAATAGGTGCTAGGGAAATCAGATATTTTATTGATATCTATTATTATAGTTCCCCTAAAGCAAAGAATAAATGAATTGGAACTATCCTGGACACAGGATGAAACAACAGTTTTCTGGTAGCTTTAGTAAGTGAGCAGGAGTCATTGACTCAGAAAGTCTCTTTCTTCCCATTGTCTTTCCCTAAGGAGATTTAAAGACACTATCCTCTTTAGACAGTGTAGAACTGTGGGGGTTGGCTAAAATTATGCCCAATGGGATGAACTACTCCTCACACAAAGAGATAAGAAAGTGGATGGTTCTCTGGTAAGCCTATCACCTCATGGTTTTTTGGGTGAGGAGGCACCAGTGGCTGGAGAGATTGTGAAATGCTTCATGTAGGAGATGAGACACGAACTGAGTTTTGAAGGAATTTAGGGAGTCTCGGGGTAGATAGAAGAGAGTGTGTGGGGTAGATAGAAGAGACTGTGTACTCCAAACATAAGGGATAACCTATGTTTTGTATGGAGAGAAGAGATGGTCACAAGACCTGCTTGGTTGGACTGAAGAGTAAGTGAAGTGTGTTGGAAAAGCAAATGAGAGAGAGAGAGAGACAGAGACAGAGACAGAGACAGAGAGAAAGGTATCAAGGATGACATCCAGGTTAGGAAGATGTCTATGTGGGAAAGTAAATGGAAGATAGGCAACAGTCCTAGCCTATTTGACAAGAGTGAACCAAGATGAATTCTCAATGGGTACTGTAGAGAAGGGCAAGAAGATTTTTGTTCAGAAGTATGTACGGTGCCACACAGTGAAATGGAGGGCAAGCACAAGACTTGCCCTAAACTGAGTGGAGTTTTTGGCCAAAAGACTGGTCAGTCTGGCTTCAGTATTCTCTTTTACAAATGCCAACAAAAGCAAAGATTTAATCCAGGGAGAGGAAACACTAATGGTATTCTTACAAAACCCCAAGACGTATATCCTTGGAACAAAAATGATCTTCCCTAGTATTACAAAGTCAGAAAGGGCAGACATGACAGCATATCTTTAAAAAAGTCACTGATGAGTAATAATTGTTCACTGCCTTATTATAAAATACTAATATCTCTTCATAAGATTTTCTTTTCTTTTTTTCCTAACATGTACCAGAACTCCAATGTATTTTAATTTATTTCATCAACCAGGGAACTTTGATCATAATTGGCTGTTTAAAAATTTTGTTCAGCAACCCTAATAAATGAATTATATAGATTAGGTAGACTTGTGTTTAAATGAATAATACTATAGTTTCTGCTTGGTGACAATTCTAGCCACAATCAAATTGTCATACTTTTATATGTTTTCCTATTTAATAAATGTTGGTTGAGTTTAATAATAAGGTTTTTAACATTAATACATGATTAGTAACTCATTGTTAATATAACCACAATAGAGAATCAGCCCTAGGATCAGTAAGAATTAGTAGGTTCAAGGCCTGCCTCTGCCATAAACAAGCCAAACAATCATGAACAAGTCAGATCAACTTCTAAAACTACGTTTGAGAGGAGTTGCTAATCTTCATTGTTGAGAGAATTTGCACATCAGGAGTCCCTTACACTAATGGAATCAGAGTAGGAACACTCCAAAAAACATGTATAACCTTCCCCTCCCCTGTTGGGGAAGATAGGTAGAAGGATGACACTTGAATCCATATGTGCATTTTTCTCCTAGAAAGGTTGGGAAAATTGTTTTTAGACAGTGTCTCCAGGATCTTACCCTATTGGAGCAGTAACCAACCTTAGGAATATATCCCATAATGATGAGTTCCCTTGAACCAGAAGGAGAGGGATTTTCAGGGGATTTTGAATTTTAGAGATCATCTTGTTGTGTAACTGTTTCAATTTATAAGGGGAGGGAGGGAGAGGCCTACAAATGGACCAGCTTGCCACTCACACCCTCTGGTGACCATGGATCTGGGGCTCCCCTGTTTCCAGAACACTTTTTATAGGAGCAAAGCCCTGGTAGTAAGAGTCAGTGGTGGTTGAAGGGAAGAGGGGACCATTGCCTGGTGATTGCAGGACATTGAAGGATGATTTGGAGGCTGGTCTAGCTATTTATCTCTATGTCTAAATTCAATATAACACACTTTTGTTTAATGCCTATTGTGTACAAACATGTAATACACTTCATTATGTTGTATAATAATTCTGAGTGAAAGATATCCATACCATTTTTTTGGTATAGATGGTTTTGAATGTCAAATATACTAGTATCCTTGATTGTTGAGGCTCAGAGAAATTCAGCTAGAGATAGGACTTTTTGTTGAGTTCTTAAATATGTTCCAAGCTAAGATGTACCTTAGGATTGACTTTTAAAATCTAATGAATTTAAAGTTTGCATACATGTTATACAGTAATGAATGGTAGTGCTATTAACTCCTATGAAAGACTCAGCTATAAAGATAAACAAGCTAGTAATGATGTGATCATAAAGTTTTATCATTCTTTGACTATTTAAAAAAAAAACATGTCTATAGGAAATCCAGTTTGAAATGACCAAAAGGCAGTTTGGTCTGGAGGTCAGCAGAGAAGTTAGGACTGGATAATTGAGTATATATGAGAAAAATCAGCAAAATTTTGATAATTTAATCCATGAGAGGTAATGAGATCATTGAGCAAAATAGTATAGAGGAAAAGGAGAAAAGGGACCAGGACAGACATCTGTGGGACATCCATAATTAGCAGATTGACATGGATAAAGATCCAGCAAAAGAGTCAGAGAAGTTAGATAGGAAGATAATTAAACATTCATCTCTGACTTGAACAGTCTAAGAAATCTACAAGACCCAGATTTTCTGGCCAACCAGGTATAGCTTGCTTTATTCTTTCAGCTTCAGAATCATCCTGGCAATGTTGCTCTTCTCCTTTGAACAGTATATTCTTTTTGTTTGTTTTTGCAAGGCAATGGGATTAAGTGACTTAACCAAGGTAACACAGTCAGGTAATTTTTAACTGTCTGAGATATGAACCTAGGACTCCTGACTCCAGGGCTGGTGTTACATCCACTTCATCACCTAACTGCCCAATGAAGAGTGTATTTTTATAGAAATTACTTAAGACCACTGTTCTTTAACTCACAAACTGGAATGTTCACGTCTTAGGAACAATGATCACTGACTTATACTAAGGAAAAGAACTAGAAAGCATAAATAGAAGCAGGGACTTAAGGCTCCATTTCTAGGGCAGCAGATGTTCCTGCTAACACAGGCTTGTGGTTGCTTTAGGTGGAAGAAAGTAGAGAAATCCCTTCCCTTCCCTGTCAGAAATCTAAGATAGACAAAGTGCTAGAAAAGAATTCCCTGGGGGCGGCTAGGTGGCACAGTGGATAAAGCACCGACCCTGGAGTCAGGGGTACCTGGGTTCAAATCCGGTTTCAGACACTTAATAATTACCTAGCTGTGTGGCCTTAGGCAAGCCACTTAACCCCATTTGCCTTACAAAAAAAAAAGAATTCCCTAAAAAGCCAGAAGCCTCAAAAGAAGAGGTCTTTCTCTTTGCTCATCTTAATCTATTTACTAACTCCACAAAGTTTATGTCCTTGGCTTAGAGTGGAAAATCAATTTTGTTCCCCTTGCAAAATACATATCCCTCAGCAAGAAGCCAGTGTGTATATCCAGCTTCATGGGAGATACTCTTCTTGATGAAGTTCTACATTCTATAATTTCAACAAGTGAGTTAGGGAGACTCCATTTATTAAGGGTACCTGCAACATGAACTTTAGGAATATCATGCTGGCAATTGTGTGAAAGATGAATTGTGGAGGGGGAAAAGTTAAGGAAAGAAAATCAACTAAGAGTTTACTGAAGCAGTTCAGAAAAGAACTAATGAGGTCCTACTTGGGTGGTGATCATATAAGTGGAAAGAAGAGATGGATGTGAGGAATGTTGTGAATATAAAGATATGAGTTGACAAATGACTAGCTATAAGAAGAAATGGAGACTGAAGAGCTGAAGATGACATTGGGAATGGGATAGGGTGATTAGAATGAGACTGGTGTTTACAAAAGATATAAGGAAGTTAGGAAGAGACATTTGGCAGAAAAGATAATACATTCTGTTTTGGAGTTGTTGAATTTGAGATGCCTGTGGGCTATACAACTGGAAAATTCCAAGAGATAGTTAATGATGTGACATTTGAACTTAGGAAAAGAGACTTAGGGTTGAATACATAAAACTAGAAATGATCATTGAAGCTATGGAAGCTGAGGTCACAGAGAAAAAGAAAGGGTCGATAGCCTCTGGATATAACTATAGCTAAAGAGTAGGATATGGAAAATGATCTAGCAAAAACACAGAGGACTGGTCAGATAGGTAGGAGCAGAACCAAGAATCTCAAAAACCCAGAGAGGAGAGAGAGAGAATCTAGAAGGAAAGAGTAATAAACTGTGCCAAAGGTTGCAAAGAACTCAAAAAGGATGAGGATTAAGAAAATATGATATTTAAAATACTGAAACTTTTAAGAAAGTATTTGCATTAGAATGAGAAGACCTGAAATTAGCTTTCAAGAGGCTGACAAGTGAGTGAGGAGAGGGAGGGTAGGTAATAATAGGAGACAACTTGTTCTAAGGGCTTGACTGGGGAAAGAGAAGGTAGATATTAGGATGATACCTTGAAGTGAGTTTAGAAAGAAGTGAGAATGTTTTAAGAATTGGTCTAGGTGAGATAAAGGAAAGAAGAGATGATATCAAGTTTTTGGAAATATAAAATAGGGGAGAAGATAGAGCTCACAGAGAATGACTTATTTTTCTCAGTTAAAAAAATTAGGTAATGTCCTTTGCTGAGAGGTAGGAAGGAGATTTAAGAGATGTGTAATGCTTGATTTGAAAACTATACTAGAAGAGAGGTTACCTTGCTGCAGTGAAGACCCATGTAAAATTAAATTAACAAATTTTTAAAAAATGATCTCCATTTCTAAGTCATCCTTACTAAGTCTAGTATCAATATTGTGAGCTGGGGATCATTAGGTTGATTAAGGAGAGTCAAAACAATCTAGTTTAAGAACAGTAGATTAAAGCTCCCTTGCTAATAGGTAGTGGAATTGAGTCTTTGCACTGCACTTTTATCCTTGATTGTGGAAATGAAACACCTATAGGTGATAAGATCAAGGGGTGATCCTTCCTTCCTGTAACTTGCTCTAATGGAGTAAAACAGTAGGTCATGGGGCCAGTTAAGTGGCACACTGGATAGAGCACCAGTCCTGGAGTCAGGAAGACCTGAGTTCAAATCTGGCCCCAGACACTTAATTATCTGGCTGTGTGACTTTGGGCAAGTCACTTAACTGCAATGCCTTGCAATAACAAAAAAAGGGACTTGAGAAGATGAAGAAATTAGGAACTCAAACTGTTGGAAGAAGCAACAAGATGGATATTGAAGTTCCATTGTATAAGGGAAGAAGTTGGAGAATAAGGGTGTGAGTTAGGTAGGTATTGAACTAGAGAAAGGTTTCTTTCTCAAGCCTCATTATATAAATAGTAATTATTTCCATTATGGTCAGTCAACTCAGTCAGACTGTGACCTGGGAAAGACCAAGGCCTCTCAATTGCATCCTGGGCTATCTCTAAGCATCCTGATCTATCTGTAGCCACTGGACCCAGAAGGCCTAGGAGGAGACTTTGCACAGCCCTGCTCACTGAAATTTAATCCCCTTTCAAGTCATGGCATCACCTCCCTGATGTCCTGGTCCCCTTAAAGAAGGAAGGCCAAATAATGAGAGGTATTGAACTTCTTGAGGGAGAAGGAGCTGGAGACTGGTAGATAATGGATTATAGATTTGATTATTTTATCTCTCTCTGCGTAAAATCAATCTCAGAGGAGGAGAGGGTGCAGTGATGGTGGCAAATGGTGGGTCCGAAGCGGTGGGGGGGGGGGGCGGGGATGAAATAATCGGACCCTCGATCCAGGACCCGGAGTAGGCCCATTAAGTAGAGAGTAGACTCCATGAAGTCCTCACTTTAAAAGATGATAGGGGTGGCTAGGTGGCGCAATGGATGGAGCACCGGCCCTGGAGTCAGGAGTACCTGGGTTCAAATTCAGCCTCAGACACTTAATAATTACCCGGCCGTGTGGCCTTGGCCAAGCCACTTAACCCCATTGCCTTGGGGGAAAAAAAGGAAAAGATGATAAAGGACGAGCGAGCCTTTTTCGGTAGGCTATGAGCCCCCTTACAGAAGGCTGGGGTGGTCCGGAGGTCCGAGGGCTCCCCCCTCCTGCGTTGAATTCCCAAAGCCCCCGGGCAGAGATGCTGCAGATCTGCAGCAGAGCAGGAGGATTTAATCCTGGGAAGGGTCCCGAGCTTTAAGGAAGCCCCTAGGCCAGGGCAGGCTCTGGAGCCTTCAGTCGTCAGTTTAATTACCTGAAGCTGGAGAGGGCACTGGCATCACCTGGGTGGAGGCAAAGCGCTTTATTCACTTTAAAAGCGCTCTGCAGGGGGGGGGGGTGTCAAAGAATGGCAGTGAAGTAGAGGGGGCAGGAGGCCGGCGCAAGCCTAGCGGTCTGCTCGGGCTGTTGTGGAGGTCAAGTTAACTAGAGGCCTGGGGGGAGGGGGGTTAGCCCGGGAAGTGCTGCAGTAGAAAAGTAGGTCAGAGCCCGGAGAGAAATCCCACCTGTCTCTTTAAGAAGGGTTCCACGCCTGCGCACTTGCGGAAGTAAACACCTCTCCCCCTCCCTTTCTCCCCTTCTTGTAGTGATGTAATGGTCCGTCCCAGAGTGCTCGCCTGATTCTATGGGGGGGAACTCGAATGGTATGACCTGCTGTCGCCTCGATCCCTCGCACGCCCGAAGGTTTCCCAAATGATTCAGTACCCCGCGAAACGGGCTCGGTGGCTCGGCCCAGAGGCGGGGAGGGAGGGAAGGGTAGAAAGGACCGGTCTGAGCCGGTCTGCGGCGCAGGCGCAGTGCGGATAAACAGGAAGCGGGCGGTAGCGGCCGAGGCGAAGTAGGGGCTCCGGGGAGAAGCGGCAGGAGGAGAAGAGAAGGGTAGTGGAAGGGCGGCCCCGGCGGCGGCGGCGGCGGCGGTCGGGAGAGAAGAGAAGGGAAAGCAGTTGGCCTTCCACCCTCGGGGAGCCAAAAAGTTAGCTTGCCCCCCTGTCCCGGCTCCGGTGGCTGACAAAGGGCTCTCGCCGGGCACCGCCGCCTCCTCATCCGGGCACTCGGGCCCCCGTGGCGAGGTGGCGAGGGAGGAAGAGGGGGAGGGGAGAGGAAGGCGCAGCGGGCGCGCGGCGCTCGCTCCCTGCCCCGCGGGCCCAGCAGACTCACCGGGCCGAAAGGCCGGCCGCGAGGACGGACGGAGGCCGGGAGGGGCCCGCAGTGACCGCGGCGGTGGCGGCGGCCGGGGCCAGGAGGATGGTGCAGAAGGAGAGCCAGGCGGCGCTCGAGGAGCGGGAGAGCGAGCTCACCCCCAACCCCGCTCCCGCCGCCGCCACCGCCGCGGGCCCGCTGGAGCCGGCCGCGGCCCCGGCCCCCGGGGAGGGGAGCCAGGCTGGGGCCGCGGGCGGGCCCGCAGCCTCCGCCGCGGCCTCGGGCGGAGCGCGGAGGTTCCTCTGTGGTGTGGTGGAAGGTGAGGGCCCGGCCGGGGCTGGGGGGGCGTGGGGGAGGGGAGCGGCCCCGCCCTGCGCGGGATCGGGGCCCCGCCCGGGATCGGGGCCCCCGCCGCAGCTGCCGCACGCCGCCGTCTCTAATCTCTGCTTTGTAGCTCGGCCCCGCCGCTTAATTCCCCAGCGCCTGGGGGGCCGTTCTGCCGAGGCCTAGCCCCTTGCCCGAGGGCCGCGTGAGGGGCCCGGGCTTGTCCTTAAGGAACTGAAGGACTAGCGCCCACTGCACGCTTGGGAGGAGCCCTCGAGACAACGTACGGTCTTTTTCAGACTTTCGAGCCTTTTTAGAAATGTTACCCGCCCTCGTCGTTAGAAACTAGCTTTCGTGGAGAACAGTCACATAGTACCCGGTGGTTACTTCAAAATGTTACATAAGCTCCTTGAGAGTAGGTGGCGGACGCTTTGCGTTTTGTAAGTTTGAACAGATTAAAAAGTAACAATTTCCTAGGCAAGAGCCGACTGGGAGCCTTCCCCTTCCGGCCTTCGGAGTTGTGGTTTTTCTGAGCTTCCCCACCCCGACTGAGTAAGCTTTTGAAACATTTTAACTACCTAGAGAGAGTTGGCTTGCATTCTTCACTCCTTTTCTTATGTAACAGATACTTTAGTATATCAGAAAAACCCCCTATATTTTTCCTGCTATAAAAACCAAATAAAATAATTACCTAGCCGTGTGGCCTTGGGCAAGCCACTTAACCCCATTGCCTTCAAAAATCTTAAAAAAAAACCAAATAAAGGTAGGAAATGTTTTCCAACTTGGGAAAGGAATCCCTCGCTAGTGGAGGACTTTCTGGCTTTGTTCCTAAGTGCTTACGAGCAGCTGTGAATTTGAAACTGGGTGGAGGCCTTTTTTGTTTGCTCTGAAATAGTTTGACTCACCAAGTTAAAGCTTTTTTTTGTAGGGCTACTGGGGTGAAGAGCTAATAGTTTCCTGAGGCAATGGAGAGAAAGACCTGTTTATTAGTCATTAAATTACTTTGCAAAATACTTTTGTATGGCCTTATTAAGGTTTCAGACTGCTTTTGGCTGCGGCAAATGCTTATGAAAATAAAACTATCATGACTTAATAGCTGATGTATTTATTAGCACCTGGCTAGTTAAATGTAGCTAGAAAGAATCCATTTGGAGAAGCTGCTTATCTTTACCTCATGGGGGCATGTGAATATATACATTATTTATAATTATATATATGTATATATACACATACAATGCACAAAAATATGTTCATACACTCTAGTAGTGGCAACATTGTATTCAGATAATGGTAACAAATGGGGAAGAGCTCTCGGATACTTCATTTTGTTTGTTTTTCAGAGCAGAATTGTGCAGTTCTCCTTTCTGCCCCTAGAGGCCATTTTTCTATGTATGTTCTCTTGTGACTGAGCACCTGAGTCAGCACTGATTCTTTGTTCTTCAGGATTGGCTCCATTCCTAAAACAAATAAGAGACAACATAACTTTTAAGTACATACAGGTTTCCCTCTGCCCCTCCCCCCCAACCAAAATCCTTGTAAGTTATTGCTGGTGCATATCTACACTTGGACCTTTGGTTTGAAGAAAAATAACCTTCCATCTTTCTGGTTCAATCAACTAGAGTCATGATTGTAATTGGCATTATAAACTCTTAATTTAGCATTCCTTATACAGTCATCCTAAATCTAAAGAAATCAATGGTTTTTTGCTTTGGAATGATTTTCAAAAAGGATGTTCATTAATAGAATTTTTTCTGCTTTTCCTAATGCCAAGACATTAGGAAAGCTGTGAACTGGTTAAAATTTTCTCCATAAAGGCTTCTTAAAAGAATCTATAAGGGATAGAACATGACAGGATTATATGCTATCTTGATTAGAGTGTCACTCTTTTAGTGCCTTCCTTATTGAAGTTTATTGGAACTTATTAAACTTAAGATTTTTGGACAGCTTTCTGTAGATTACTGGTTTTAGAAATATGCTTTACTCCCAGGATTTGCCTGAATCGATATTAGTGAGCACTTAACTGTGAAAATAAAGTAAAGATTGTAGTAGGAATACATTTTCTGTTGAAACATGTTACCATAGTAGAATGGGGGGGGGGATTTAGAGAGCCTTCTTCCTCTTAAAATCATATGACCAGAACTGGAAAAGGCCTTCAAGATTAAATATGTTCTTTATCAATTATAATATCTCTGAGGGATGTAGTTACTCATTTTAAAGATGATGTTATAAGGAGGAGGGGGAAAAACTGGTGTAGAAAGAGTTTAGGAGTAAGGAGTACCCAACTCCAGGACTATGTTCATTCAACTGTTTGGATCATATATTTGTCCACTTTTTTTTTTTTTTTGGTAAGGCAGTGGGGTTAAGTGACTTGCCCAAGGTCACACAGCTAGGTAATTATAAAGTGTCTGAGACCGGGTTTGAACTCATATCCTCCTGACTCCAGGACTGGTGCTCTATCCACTGTGCTACCTAACTGCCCCTGTCCACTGTTTTTGTTTGGGTTTTTTTAATATGATTTTTTGTTTTGGTCCTTAATATTGCTAGTTATTTTGTCTTTCAGGGAAATTGTTCTGGGAAGGGCAGGTTTTTAAGAATTTTCTACTTTTAGGGGCGGCTAGGTGGCGTAGTGGATAAAGCACCGGCCTTGGAGTCAGGAGTACCTGGGTTCAAATCTGGTCACAGACACTTAATAATTACCTAGCTGTGTGGCCTTGGGCAAGCCACTTAGTCCCATTTGCCTTGCAAAAAAAAAAAATCTAAAAAAAAAACAAAAAGAATTTTCTACTTTGGAATCTCTAGAATGGAGGTGATGAAGAATTTCCTATCTAGGCCTCCTACTACTTAATTTGTTGTGACTTTGCTAATCCCCTCAAGTTCCATCAGACAACAATAAAAATTATTACATCCAAACCAAGAATTAATTTTAAGTGATTTAATGTGTGTGAATAATCTGGAATTTGATTGATACCTCTGGTATCAGGGTATATCCATTACACCACCAGTGAACTCCCAACCCGAATTTAGAATTGAAACTTTATACAAATTGAAAGGAAGGTGATTTAGTTGGTTTTGAACTGTGGAAAAAATAACTTGAATATTACTTTAAATCTAGGATTTTATGGAAGACCATGGGTTATGGAACAGAGAAAAGAACTCTTCAGAAGGTAAATCATTCTTTTTCAAAGGAGAGAAATACAGGTACTTCTCCTTGTAGATGTAACATTTTCCTTTCATGTGGAATTCTTGATCACTATAGATTTACTTGTGAATAATTTGCAGTTCTAACAGTCTTTTGTTTTGATCTTTGATTTGAATATTGGTACTTTTTGAAGGAATATGGGGGACTTCAAGGCAAGAAGAATGTGTGAATTTTCATACTTGTTTCATTATAATGTCATTCCATACGTGTGCAAACAACTACTTAAACATTTTATTCCCCTTTTTCCCCTTAAAGGCTTCAGAAATGGGAATTAAATACATATTTGTATGCACCAAAAGATGACTACAAGCACAGGATGTTTTGGAGAGAGATGTATTCAGTGGAAGAAGCTGGTAATCTTTTTCCTTTTAAACAATGTTTTCTGAATATGTGTGTGTGTGTGTATACATTTATGTGGCAGAGGGAAATGGGTGTTTGTCTAATCTTTTATCTCTTGTGTGAGGATTTCAGTAATTGATTTATTTAGTATTTCCCAATTTGTTTTCTACTTTTTCTGTGAATAATTGATTTTTAGGACTAATTGAAGTCAAGTTTATGGGTTTAATTTCTTGGGAATCAATTACTTTAATTCATTCTAAGTGTCTAAAAAATGTGCTACAGAAAATAAAGGAAAACTCTTACTCACTTGCACTTTTAAGTTTACATAACACTCCTCGACAATAATCAACACTCTAAGGTAGGTAGAACAAATGTTTTTATTCCTCTCCAGATGAGGAAACAAGTCTGAGGGGTTTTGACTTCAGAGTCAAGGCAAAGCTCATAGAGCTTAGAGTGATTTAGATTTATAGTGTCAATTGATAAAATTATGACCTAGTCATGAGAAACTGATTTAAAATCATGCAGCTAGGGGCCGCTAGATGGCGCAGTGGATAAAGCACTGGCCCTGGAGTCAGGAGTACCTGAGTTCAAATTCAGCCTCAGACACTTAATAATTACTTAGCTGTGTGACTTTGGGCAAGTCACTTAACCCCACTGCCTTGTAAAAAATAAAAAACAAAAAAAATCACACATCTAAAACTTTCAGAGAGGTCAGAGGCTAACTCCTCATCCATTACTCTCATTTCACAGAGAAATGAAGTCCAGGAAAGGTACATGACTTGCCCAAAGTTCTCAGAACAAAATTGTAATTTAAACCAGGACTGCTCTGTGACTCCAAATCATACTTTCTGCTGTACTGTGTTTAGGATATGAATAAGTCAACTCAAAGTCTATCTCTACTACATTGACTTTCTGGTGATGACTCAGCTTTAATAAGCAATAAAAGCAGTTTTTAAGCCCTTATAAATTAAAATATGAACTCTCCTCACATAGAATAATAAGTGAATAGAGGAAAAGGTCTTACTGCTTACTGCTCAAATTATCTTCATAATCACCAAACTGGAATTTGGAAGGATATTGGCCAGAGGACAAAATCTAGCCAAGAGAAAACATTTTGTTGTTGTGTTGGGTTTAACTGGGAACCAGTTAAATCTTTGTTACTTCTTTACAGTTGAATTCAGTTAAGCAATCTATTATCAAAATTATAAAAGTAAAACTATTCAATTAGTATCTTGAGTTATTATTTTAAAATGTAAATGATTTTTTATGTTAATGTTAAGTCTTGCTAAACAAAAATTCTTTGGAATTCTTTGGAAAAATAGTATGGGATATATTAACGATTCCATTAAATTTGTTATTTTAAATTACAACTTTTTTTGTTTAGATTTTGTGTTAAAACCATCATTTATAGCTTAAAGATGCACAATTAAATAATTTGTATTTAAAGAATAGCAATAGCTTGACATTTTTGAAAAATGGGGAATGGGGATAGTTTTTAATTTGATTTCTCAAAGATGAAAGGTTAATTTTTTCTAGTAAAAAGGTAATCTATGTCATTTGTAAATTAATACTATTGCTAATATTTGTGTCATATAGCTGTCTTTACTTTTTTCCCTCTACCCCTAAATAAAATGGTACCTAGCCTGTATATCTTGATATTCAAAATGGCACTCACTTTGGGGGGGGGTGGTAAGGCATAGGGTTAAGTGACTTGCCCATGGTCAGTCATGCTGCTAGGCAATCACTAAATATCTGAGGCTGTATTTAAACTCAGGTCCTTCTGACTCCAGGTCCAATCTATCCACTGTGCCACCTAGCTGCCCCTATGGCATTCACTTTTGCCAAAATTAGGCAAGTTTCTCTTTCCCTTTTTTTATACCAAATTTACTAGAAACTTGAAGATTTCGGTTGCAAGCTTGACTTGCTTTGCTTTGAAGTGTTTTCTAGAAGGTATGAAATTATCTGTAAACTTGTCTTTTGTTTTTTTAAGAACAACTTATGACACTTATTTCTGCTGCACAAGAATACGAGATAGAATTCATCTATGCCATCTCACCTGGATTGGATATCACCTTTTCTAATCCTAAAGAAGTATCCACATTGAAAAGAAAACTGGATCAGGTAGTTCTTTGTTCCTTAAAGGTTGGGTTAAAGATGAGTAGGTATTTTTATATCAAGTTAGAGAATTGCTTCCTAGCGTCTGAAAGGAAATAAAATTTCTACCACCTTTAGGGCAAATACATTTTATGCTTTTGTTGATTTGTAAAAGGAAGTTGAGAAAATTTCACCTCCTGAACGATCCAGTTCAGCTCAGACAACATTTTTAAAGTGCCTTCAATGTACCAATGTAAGAGATAGAAAAATGAATGAGTCCTTCTCAGGTAGCTTGTATTTTTACTTTGAAGGTGAGTAGGGTAAGAGTGAGGCAGGGATTTATACCAAAGCAAATATACAAAGTAATTTCAGAACCTGAGTGAGAATGCCAACAACTATAAACTGAAAGGGATTCTTATAGAAGTGGCATTTGAGCCAAGTGTTAAGAGGGTGTGGGGGCCAGGTTTTCCAAGAGGGAAAGTGTGCTAGGATAGTGAATAAACCTGTTTAAAGATACAGTACTCAGAGATTGAATGATATATTGACTTGGCCAATTTGCCTCAAAAAAATAGCTTCCAAGTAATCTAGGGAAAGGTAGATCTGGAGCCATGTTGTGAAGATCTTTAAATGCCAAACACAAGCTTATATTTGAACTTAGAGGTAAATAAAAAAAAAATGCCACTGGAACTTCTTTAGGACAGAAGTAACACAGGCTCGTTCTTTGCCAATATAAATTTTAAGATGATATTGAGAGGGGGTGGCTAGCTGGCGCAGTGGATAAAGCACCGGCCCTGGAGTCAAGAGTACCTGGCTCATGACTCCAGGGCTGGTGCTCCATCCACTGCGCCACCTGGCCATACCTACAATTATTACTATTATTTTTTTTCATGTTAATTTTTTTCTCTCCCCTTTACTTTATCACTCAAGTGAGTCTATATTTTGGGGGGGGTATTTTGTTTACTCTTAAACAAGAATGTTTTATTAATGTATAAAAAAATTGTACAAAATGAGAAGAAATAAATATTTTTTTTTAAAAAGTACCTGGGTTCAAATCTGGTCTCAGATGCTTAATAATTACCTAGCTGTGTGGCTTTGGGCAAACTACTTAACCCCATTTGCCTTGCAAAAACCTTAAAAAAAAAAAAGAAAATATCTAATATCTCCATTGTATCCATCAGTTGATGGACTAGAATTTAGGAGAGATAAAGATGAGTCAGTATTTATTATTTATGTGCCAGGCAGTGGAGAGACAAAGTCAAAAATGAAAATATGTAACCTTAAGAAACTTTAGATTTATGGAAGAGAGATGTTTCCATAAATAAGTACATACAAAATAAAAGTAATTTTTGGAAATAACTTTGTGTAGGCAATGGAAGATGGTACGTGTAGAAGCAGAAATTAGATGGCAAAGAAGCCATTGAATCTGGCATTGAAGAAATAATTGGTAATTTTAGGAAGAACAGTTTCATTTGAGCGAGGTTGGGATCAAGATTGCAAAGGATTAGAAGAACAAGTAAAAGCAGTAAGAACTTTTTTACTAGTTTGGCTAATAAATAGATTGAGGTTATAGGAGGGTCTAGTGAGAGTTATTTTGTTTTGGTTTGATTTGGGTTTCCTTTTAGGATAGGGGAATTGGGGCATGTTTATGGAACAGAACTGAGTCAGTAGATAGAAAGAGTTTGAAGATTGGTCAAAATAGCCTCATTACATACAACATTACTAAGTTTGCTTTATACAAACCTAGTGGTGCTTCATAAGACCCTTTCATTGAGTCCAGGAGGTCAAAACAGTTTACAATAATATTAAAATGTTATTTGTGTATTAACATGCACCTCCTTATTCCAACTTCATATCTGAATTAGGCTTTTCTTCACCTACTTATAAAAAATTAACAAACATTTAGTAAGCACCTACTTTGTATCAGCCAAATACCTTAGTGTCCAAGAGTGATTTCTGGTTTTCTCACTTATCATGAGGCAAGGTGCTAAACAAAGAGAAGGGAATTTGTGGAGGTTAACACTTAAAGAGATTCAAAGGTGGAACAGCATCTATGTAATGTGAATATTAATTTGTTAGAGAAGAGTCTAAGGATTGCCTTTTGCAGTCAGTTATTTGTAGTATAATGGGCTTATTGAATAAAGAAATATTTAAAATTTTATTGGTTCTAATTTCTAATATGGATAATGTCATTAGATATAACCTACATAAACTAAAATTCTTTAACATTTTAAGAGTGTAAAGAGGTCTTGAGACCAAAATATTAGAAAACAACTGGCCTATAGGATAAAAATAAAATAAGGCCCCCCCTACAGTTGGCTCCAACAATCTGAGTTTATTTTGTATTATTCCCATTTATCCATTTACCCTTTAGCCAGATTAAATTATTATTAGTTTCTAGAACTCAGTATTCCAACTCCTGTCAGTACATTCATACAAGTTCCTCCTACCCAGTATATTTTTCCTTCAACTTTTCCTCAAAGAATTTTCTTAGATTTAATTCATGCAGTTTTTTGGTGGAACCTTTCCCTCTCTCTCTCTCCGCTAATTTAATAATGTTCTCTTAAATATGGGCTTTTGATTTGAAAACAGTCCTACAATTGCCTTTCAGAAAGAGATTTGCTTTTAAAATGAGGCAAGTTAGAGTATGGGAAATTGTACCTCAGCAACTGATAGGAATAACCTGCTTTATGGATGACAGTTGTTACCCTATATCCAGAAACCTTTACCTAGAAGTTTGCTCTTTCTAACTTAAAGAGGACCAGGATTGAAATTATAATAGGTTCCTTCAGGATCTCTGGACCAGGCTTCCCTAGAGGGCTGGGGATGATTTCTCATGCCAAAACATTTTTGGTTAACACTGCTTCCCAGGCACAGTCTACTAGGGGAAAGAGTATCAAGTGAAACGGGCACTTTGGGTGAGGCCAGGCAGGGGAAGGGAATAGTCTTAAGCTTTTCCGAGCATGCTTCTGTCTTATAGTCCCTTCTCTGGAAACTTTGCCTTCCCAAGCTGCTCACTTTTTCTTTTACAGTTGAAGCAGATAAGGTGAATAAACCTGGGGTAAAAGGTATAGCTGGGGGTAGCTAAGTGGTGAGTGAATAGCACACTGGCCCTGGAGTCAGGAGGATCTGAGTTCAAATGCCACCTCAGATACCTAGCTGTGTGACCTTGGGCAAGTCACTTAACCTCAATGCCTTAAATAAATAAATAAATTGTAAAAAGGTATAGTTGAAAAGATAAAAAAAATTCCTCCTACTTCTTCTGTATTCTGTCCTGAGTCATGAGACAAGCAAGGGCTTCATTATGCTTCAGGGTCATTTTCTTCCCTTTCCTTCCAGTTAATGTTAAATTGAATATCCTTTGTGAGTAGTATACTGTGAATTCAGAGGTCTTTTTTGCTGATTTTATATGTAGAAGGTATATACGTTAAATTGTGAGACTGAGAAGGAATGAGAATTAGGATAGGGCATCAGATAGGACATTTAAGAAGAGATCATTGGTTACCAATGATCTGATGAAGGTAGATTCAGTTCAGTAGGGAGTTTAGAAGCCAGATAGAAAAGGATTGAGAAATGGAGACAATGAGGAAAGAGATTTTTTTTTTCAAGGATTTTGACTGAGAAGGAGAGAAAGTGGACAATAGCTGGAGGGAGTGATAAGATCAAGTTAAATTATTTAAGGGGAAAACAGGAGATTAGGATATATTTTAAGGCATTAGAGAAAGGAACTCCAGTATATGTAGAGAGAATGAAGATTCAGTCTGCTGAAATTTGGGATCAAAGGCATGTTTAGAGAAGTTGACTTTGGCAAGAAGGATCATTTTTTTTTGTCAGACTGAGGAAAAAAAGGAAAGAATAAAAAAGTTGATATTGAAGGTATTGAAATGAAGATAAGACAATGACCTCAATCCAATGGCCTCAATTTGCAAATAGTAGGTTCTTAAAAACTGGTGAATTGAATTAAAATATTTTTATTGACTTTAGAAATCAGTAAAAATATGTTCAACAAAAAAAAAATGAAAATAAATCTATGAGAAGTTAAAGGTTCAATGATATCTTAGTCAGGTTCTAATAATATCTTAATAGGATTGATATCATAATCTAAGTATGTTAGTTTTTGTTATTTTAAGAATCTTAATGTTTTCTTCCAGGTTTCCCAATTTGGTTGCAGATCTTTTGCCTTGCTTTTTGATGATATTGATCACAACATGTGTGCAGCAGATAAAGAAGTGTTCAGTTCCTTTGCTCATGCCCAGGTGTCTATAACAAATGAAATTTATCAATATTTAGGAGAACCAGAAACCTTTCTTTTCTGCCCCACAGGTAAAAAAAGCATTAATACCCTTTAGAATTTGTCATCTTTGATGTACACATAACTGGCTGGGAGGGAAGAACCAAACTTTCCCAAAATAATATTTAAAGACTAAAATTATAAAAGTTGGAGGAAATTGTATTGCTTTAAATGACAGTTAAGTTAGCTACAGACTTTATCACTTTAAAAATACCCCCCAAAATATTGGAAGGATGGGTGAGAATCACCATTTCATTTTCAGTTCTCTTTTTGTTCTTCATATAAGGAAAGGTTCTTATTTGGTTATGTTTAAAATTGTAAAAGATGTGTGTAATACTGAGATGGAAAACTCAAACTAAGTAGTTTTTAACACTACTTTTCCATTTCCATCTATTTGTTGCCTTCTTTGCCCCATTTATATCTGTACTTTTTTTTCCCCTCATATTTTTCCCTACTTTTAATATTGTGACTTGAGGAGAAAGCACTTTTCTCAATTAGTAAAAGGCTAATTCAGTTGACCCCTAAACTCAACTATAAATTTTGTCTTTTTGGGGGGAACTGATTAAACTATATAAATGATTTGAATCTTGAATCAGATTAATTTTTTTTGAGTTATCATTCCTACAACATAGAATCAGACAGGAATTTTATTTACATTTAATGATCAAAGGCAGCATGACTTTTCCATACATTAATAAGATAGTATTAAGAATCACTTAAAACATATAAACTTGAATTACATTTAGAAGCATTAAGCTTTGTTGGATATATACTTGCATTATCTCCGAGATAACATTTAATTTTCACTGTCCCTGAGACTGAAATTGAGATGTGGGCAGTTCAAAGCAAAGGTCGAATATTGTCCCTTTTCTCATTTTGCAGTTTCTAGTAACTCCTCTTAGATAATAGGAGGAGTTCTGGAATAGTGTGAAAACAGTTATTAGAATTTAATTGATAAGTGAAAATCTTGGGAGATTTCAATACTTTTATAATCTTTTTTTTAATTTAAGGCAGTGGGATTAAGAGTGACTTGCCCTAGGTTACACAGCTAGGCAGTTATTGTCTGAGGTGGGATTTGAACTCAGGTCCTCCTGACTGCAGGGTGGGTTCTCTATGTACTACTCCACCTAGCTACCTGATTTCAATACTTTTAAGAATAATCCACTATTTTGTACAAATTATATTTATCAGACTAATAAAAATAGAATATAGTTTATTTCAGCACAAGATTGTTACTTTTAAAAAACTTTTTTCCCCCCACTAATCATTACTTTTGAACTTCATTTACTCAGAATACTGTGGAACTTTTTGCTATCCAAATGTTTCTCAGTCTCCTTATCTAAGAACTGTGGGTGAAAAACTGTTACCTGGTATTGATGTATTGTGGACTGGTAAGTCTATTTTTTCAAAGTTATATAAAATAAAAATTTTGATGAGATTTAGGATAGGCAGTTATCCAATTAATTGAGTTTTCTGGAATCAGAAAATTCTTTGATTTTGCTGCTGAAAAATTTCCAAAATGTGTTACGTTTTTTCTAATATCACAATAAAATGAAGGTCATTTTATCAGTAATCAATAACAGCACCTGGCTTTACTACTGTGAAAACACATGACAACCGGAGTGGTTCCATGTAGAATGCCTGTGATTCTGAATTGGTTGCATTGGTCATTTGAGAATCTGTGAAGACTGTTTCCTCATATCCATCCATGGCAATCCTATCCCATTACTTCCTTATCTTTCTATTGCACCCCCTGGAAACCTTGTTCTATTGTTAATAAACTACTTTCACATTATTTCATTCTTTGGGGCTCTTACAATGCCTCTTGGTTATTCTGAATATCAATTATAACACCGTGTGTGTGTTTGTGTGTGTGTGTGTGTGTGTGTGTGTAATTAATTGACATTGGAATAAATATTAGGTAATTGGATTGGAACAAGTGTTTATTGATTTTTAACACAAGATATTAAGTCTTAAAATAAATCCTTTGAGTTTTCTAATAATTGACTTGTTTCTCCTGAGACACATTCTTCCCATTTCTACTACTTCCCTCAAAAAATGTGGGGTTTAGGTCAGTTGAGTTCCTATTAACTTGTGATAAACTAAAATGGTTTTGAGCCATCTAGAAAGTCTTTGTTGTAGATTAAACTTATTATTCTTTCATATATTTAAATAAGCACAGATAAAATACCCTAACAAGCCTTACTTATGGTTATAGGTCCGAAAGTTGTTTCTAAAGATATTCCAGTAGAGTCCATTGAAGAGGTTTCCAAGATTATTAAAAGAGCTCCAGTTATTTGGGATAACATTCATGCTAATGATTATGACCAGAAGAGACTATTTCTTGGCCCATACAAAGGGCGATCAACAGAGCTCATCCCACGACTAAAAGGAGTCCTGACTAATCCAAACTGTGAATTTGAAGCTAACTATGTTGCCATTCATACTCTGGCCACCTGGTACAAATCAAATATGAATGGAGTGAGGAAAGATGTAGTAATGAGTAAGTAAATTTTGTGGGAGAAAAGCTGGGGCTATTCTTAAGTAGAATAAATGACATCTGCTGTCGTTTTCTGAGGTGATAAAGCTTAGGTATCTTTTGAGGGTATTTGGTTGATTTGTTATACACTGTTTATTTGAGCTAAGCAAGCAAATCCTCCAGACTGAAGGAGTTCTTACCTTACGTAGTTAAGACATTTGTCTTTAAACCTCAGTTTGCGCCAACATTGTGATACTGCAATTATTTTGGCATGGATGTCTCCTCCAGAAATTGAAAGTTTGATTTGAAACCAAAATAACTCTTTTGTTTGTAAAATATGCTCTTTATTTCAGACTGGGTTTTTAAGGGGAAAAAAAAAAACAAAATTTCATCTCAAAAGTGTGTCTGAAACTAAAGTATTCCTACCTCTGCCCTCACATTTCATTATTTCTCTTTCATTATTGGAAAAATTATTGTTCTGGTCATCCAGGTTGAAAATCTAAATCATCCATAACTCTTTTCTCTTACATACCTAATTTGTATTCCAAGTTCAACCAGTTGTATTGTCTGAAATAGCTCTCATCTGCTCATGCTCCCCTTTCTTTAAAATTTGTTTATATTCAAGGACATGTATGATTATAGGGGGAAAAAACCCTAACAAATAACTAAACAGAACTGGTCTTGTAATGTGTTCACAGATTCAGATGCTAACCAGGATCATCAGAGTCCTTTGGAGTTTTTTTTATTTTTAAAGATCATTGGTATTCATAATTTCTTATAAGCAAGGTAATTTGCAATCTCCTGTGGAAGAAGGAATAAGCATTTATTAAGTTTCTGTTACGTTTCTAGGCATTGTGCTCACTACAAATGTTGATCTTATTTAGCATATAATATGGACACATTAACTTTTCCACTTTTATGCCAGAAATTTTTTAAAAATTATTTTTCCAGCTATATTTCATTTTTGTAGAATATTTCTCCCCACCCTAGAATTGCAAGTAATCTGATATAGGTTCTACATGTACAATCATGTTGTACATATTTCCTTGTTAGTCATGCTGTGAAAGAAGGAAAAATCAGACAAATGGGAAAACTACAAAAAGGAAAAGCAAAAAAAAAAACAAATTTAAAGAGGCAAAATAGTATGTTTTAATTTACATTCAGATTCCATAGTTCTTTCTTTGGTTGTGGAGGCATTTTCCATTGCAGAGCTTTTAGAATTGTTTTTGATCTCTGTGTTGCTGAGAGGAACTAAGTCTATCATAGTTTATCATCATATGTGTTGCTATTAAGGTGTACAATGTTCTCCTAGTTCTGTTTATGTCACTTAGCATCAGTTCATGTAAGTTGTCTTTCATGGCCATTTTAATTTCTTATGGGTCCAAATTATCTAGGTCTTTCATGAAGTAAGAATATATTCAGTTTTTCTGAGTCATATAAATTCATGCTGAAGTGGAATATAATCCTTAATGCTCTCCAGAGTCCAAAGGGACAAGTTACTGTTTACCCCTGTTTCACTCCCACTACCTTGCTTAAGCACTGATTTTCTCTTTTCTAGCTGTAGCCTTCTATAATTGGTGTTCTTTACTCCAACAGTGTCTTTTACCAACTTCCTAAAACGGAAGCACGGTGTCAGTCTGTTTAAAAACAATTGTTGCAGGGTGGCTAGGTGGCGCCAGTGGATAGAGCACCAGCCCTGGAGTCGGGAGTACCCGAGTTCAAATCCAGACTCAAGACACTTAAGAATTACCTAGCTGTGTGGCCTTGGGCAAGTCACTTAACCCCATTGCCTTGCAAAAAGAAAAATTGTTGCTCATTGTCCAGACTGAAATCCAAACTGTTTAAGTTGGTCTTTCATGATTTGAACTGATCTGTCTAGTCTCATCTATAATTCTCATTCCTAGCAACTTACACTCCATTAAACTAGTCTACTATTAGCCAAACATGTAGAACTTTTATTCTACCATTACTTGTACCCAAAGTGTTTCATATCATACTACTAGGGGAATGGAATAAGTATTTACATAGCACCTATGTTCCAGACCCTGTGCTAAGCACTTTGTAAACGTTACCTCATTTGATCCTTACAACAACCCTTAAATATAGGTTGCTGTTATTATTTTACAGATAAGGAAACTAAAGTGACTTACTCAGGGTCACATAACCAGTACTACCCAAGGTGGTGTTTGAACTCAGGGTCTGACTCCAGGCTCAGTTCCCTTGTCACAGTTGCCACCTAGCTTGTCTGTTACAATCAACTCAACTGTCACCTTTTCCACAAAGCTGCCTTTCCTGATTCTCACCAGCTAGAAATAAATCTGTGCTCCTGTTCCCTATATTCATACAACTTTTATTATTCTAAGACTTTTTTTCACTCTTTTGTTGTAGTTTACCTATCCTTGTATCTAATCCGTGAAGTTGTCACTATCCTTGCTAGAGAGTGAATTCCATACGGGTAGGGACTATGTGTCCTTTTTTTAACCTATGTTCCCTGATCCCATTTCACCTTAACTTTATAAAACTTTAATAAATATTTTTTAAATTCAAGTTTTAGAGATTTCAAGACTTATGGTATTTAATTTTAATTAATTTATTTAACATGCTATAGTTCACATGGGAAATTGGAGAGGTCTTTTTTTTTTTTGCCTACAAATAGTGTTAGAAATATATGTTAGAAGTCTGTGCCTGTACTGTCTGGCTATAGATAGTTGTGATTTCCTAGTCTAAAGAGCTTCTAATGTAGCAGTTGATATTTTCACAATCAAAATATTTCTTGTCATTTTGTTTTTGTTGCAGCTGACAGTGAAGACAGTACAGTCTCTATTCAGATTAAATTAGAAAATGAAGGCAGTGATGAAGATATTGAAACAGATGTACTGTATAGTCCTCAGATGGCCTTAAAGTTGGCTTTAACAGAATGGCTGCAGGAGTTTGGTGTACCTCATCAATATAGCAGTAAGTATGGTGGTGCTATGTCAAGGTAGGGCAGGGAACAGAAAAGTGATGGAAAAGGTAATTGAACCAAAAGTACAGCAAATAATTTTTAATGACCATGGTTAGCATTTTACTTAGTCCAAGGATTATATGGGTCATTAGAAAAGTGAAAATTTGGAGGTAGGAAACTTAAGTGTTAAGATTATGGTGATTGTTTTTTCCCCCTTATAATTAATTGTAAACTCTCCTTTGTTATTATAAGTCCATGAGAACCTGAAAATAAAACTGTTGCATGAAAAAAACAAATCTAAAATATGAGTAAAATAAATGATGAGCAATCCAGTTTGGTTTTGAAATAGAAAGCTGATGAAAATGAATTTTTTAAAGAGGTATCACATTACTGTTATTTAAGAAAAGTCACCAAAGGTTCATTTGGATAGAATAGTTCAGATTTTACAATTTTGTACAATAAAATGTTAAGACTCATGAAGAGGCTAATATGAAGAATTGGTACTAGCTATGTGACCCTGGAAATATTTAAGTCTTTGGAGAACAAGGTAGAAGAGAAATGGAAGTGATTTGGTTTTAGATATATTAATTGCTTTAATTATATTATTACTTGATTCTATCATTGGAGATATAAAGATAAGAAAATAGATTTCTCTAGATCTGTACTTGCCGAGAAAAGGAGATTCCCAATTTCTTGATAGTTTTTACAGGTTAAATGTCTAATTTTTTCAGGTAGACAAGTGGCACACAGTGGAGCAAAAGCAAGTGTAGTTGATGGGGCTCCCTTGGTGGCAACACCCTCTCTGAGTGCCACCACAGTAGTGACAACTGTTTACCAGGAGCCCATCATGAGCCAGGGAACAACTCTGAATACTGAGCCTCCACCCCTTGTCAAGGATGAAGAAAAGAAACAGCTTGATGAAGAACCCATGGATATGGTGGTAGAGAAACAAGAGGAAACAGACAAGAATGATAATCAGATACTTAGTGAAATTGTTGAAGCTAAAATGTCAGAAGAGTTGAAACCAATGGACACTGATAAAGAAAGCATAACTGAATCAAAGTCCCCAGAGATGTCAATGCAGGAAGATTGCATTAGTGATGTTGCCCCAATGCAGACTGATGAGCAAACAAACAAGGAACAATTTGTACCAGGTCCAAATGAGAAACCTTTGTATACAGCAGAACCGGTGACTTTGGAGGATTTACAGTTACTTGCTGATCTTTTCTATCTACCGTATGAGCATGGTCCCAAAGGGGCACAGATGTTAAGAGAATTCCAGTGGCTTCGAGCAAACAGCAGTGTTGTCAGTGTTAATTGCAAAGGAAAAGACTCTGAAAAGGTGAATATACCTTGTTTGTTTACTTTTAATTCTTGGACCAAAATTGCCCCAAGAAGTTTGCTCTTGGGGCAGTGGATAAAGTAGAGTCAAGAGTACCTGAGTTCAAATCTGGCCTCAGACACTTAATAATTACCTATCTGTGTGACCTTAGGGTTAAGTCACTTAACCCCACTGCCTTGCAAAAGCAAAAAAACAAAAACAAGAAGTTTGCTCTCCTGATTCTGACTTTTGCTTTACTTAACTTCCTAGCTTCTTAGGAATGAAGGGAACCTGAAGATGTATTGTAACAAAGTCACTGCACTATGTTTTCATTTCTTGTTAAAACTATGGTTCCCCCACTGCTTGAAAACAAGTTTAGTATCATTATTAGTGTTTCCAATGAAATTTTTTGTTTTCTGTATTTAACAGTTATTTTCACATTAGTTTGAATTTTTCTCTTTTTGATACTCAACAGATTGAAGAATGGAGGTCTCGAGCAGCCAAGTTTGAAGAGATGTGCACACTGGTGATGGGGATGTTCACGCGGCTTTCCAATTGTGCCAACAGGACAATCCTTTATGACATGTACTCCTATGTTTGGGATATCAAGAGTATAATGTCTATGGTGAAGTCTTTTGTGCAATGGTTAGGTAGGTGTACCAGGAATAATCTTTTCCCAGAGTATATAGTGTGTTTGAAAAGACATGATTAGTCCATAGGGGAAAAATCTCTAAAGAATTGGATGTATGTTTTATTTTCTTCAAATGCTTTGCCTATGTTTATTCTAAATGTAGGTATAATTATAGACTTCAATTGCAAGTCATGATTAATCGCAATAAGCTGATAGAATTTTTCCCCTTGGGCTAATTCAGCATAAATAGATTTTTAAAATATTAGAAAGTACTGACTTTACTTGTTCTGACTGAATGCATCCTGGACGGAATTCTGTGCACCTCTCAACAGCCTTCTGCTGATTGGGAATTGAGACACTATGAAATATGACTCTCTATCAGCTCTCTGCTGCTTGCTGTGTCTTGATAATATAATTGCTGTGTTTTGACAGAACCATTGCTGAAATGACCAAAGGGCCTGGCCAAGAGGAAGCTGATCCTCCCAGCCCTGTGCGCATGCGAGCTTGAGGACAAGGCTATTCTGGTGCATTGTATTAGATTTTCTTCCTCCCTCCAACTAAGTAGTTTTAACAAGGGGTGGAAAGGATAGTGCCTGAGATATTAATATCTGTTCTATTAGAATGACGCTGAAGATTTGTGTGCGTCTTTTTTTTTTTTTTTAAATTAAATTTTAGGAGCCTCCAACTTGGTAGAAAGCACCAGCATGGCCCAGATTACTTTAGGGACATGACTTTATTTTTCCAGGTTTTAATCCAGTTCTAAGGAATATGTTGTATACTTGCTTATGACACACAGCAGGCAGCAAGGCCGACTGATTTATGTCATAGTTTTCATAGCTGTCACAAATGTCTCAAAGGGTTACAGAAATGTCTAAAACACTAATGCCAATAATATCAGGAATTAGTAATAAAGGCATTTTTGGTTTTCTACCTAAATGCTGATTAGCCCTTAAATCTTTTTTAAATTTTTAAGAAAAATTCTTAAGGAAGCTATTTGTGTCAAAAATTAGTATTTCCAATCTTGAATATGTAAAAAAAAATCCTTTTTTGGATTACTGTATGGAAATGCAGTTTGGGGATGATATTTAGGTCTTGTTCTTAAAAAACAGTCCTGTGTTGTCTTTTCAAAGAAAGGACTTCAGAACTTTGTTTCTTGTTTAAGTGATAAATAGATCACTTTTCCTTCCAGGTTACCACCAAGGGAAGATAAATTCTTGTTGGAATATAAACTTTAGTTTCACAGGACACCACAAGGACTATTAAATTTAAGGTGGTTTTTATTTTATTTTGTTTTTCAGTATGCAATTTTTTCCCCACCTCTCCCACTTGGGGAAATAACCTTTGTAAGCAATATGCACTTAAGGACTTGTAAATCTCATGTTTTGGATACTGACTTTGAAAGTATTTCTTTCATATATTTGTAATGAAACTTTAATGCAAGAATAAGTTAAAATTTTAACTTTTTGACTCCTTGAAATATGTAATATCATGTCTCTTGCTTCCACTTAAAGCAATGAGATTGAGTCGTGTTTAGCTCCATATATAAATAACTTGCCCAAGAAATAAGGAGATAAATATTATCTACTCCCCAGTAACAAAGAAGCTTTTACTTAGTGGGCTTCCCCCCCCCCCCCCCGGTAGTTTATTATATCAGTCATTTTCAAAGCTAATTGAAGAATTCTCATAACAATATAAGATTTCATTGAGTATCTCCAGAATAGATATGTGGAGTAGTATTCAACAGAGCATGGGGATATAGATTGGAACCCTTTTTTCTCCCCTTTTCATTCCAGTCCAGCTGGCATTCAGTCCCTTAAAAGAATGTGGTTATCTAGTACTTTTGATTACTAACGACTTCTATTATCTTCTTCCCCATTGTGTACAGATGGGAGAATCCTCAGCACAAGTTTCTACTGCTCTTGGATGGACAGCGGCAGATGTTCATCACGCGTCATGATTAATTAGTTTAAATTGAAAGGTTTTGACTATGAGGTAGTTCAGGTAGATTACTATGCAAGTAGGCATGAACTGAAGTCACATTTGCGCAGCGACTAAGGCATTAACAATGGTTTTTATTTATACAGCTCTTCATTCATGCAGCTTTTTATTGTCATAGTTGAAGTGCTAGTTATGTTGTGGTCTCAAAGTGGGGGGTAGTTAAGAAAAATCATCCAAGTTATTGGCTAATCTATACAAAGTGAGAGGAATAGCTTTTTGATAAGTGTAAATTATGTTGTTATGGACTGGGGCAGGTTCTAGTCAAAGCCTGAATTTCAATCCTTTTCCATTTTTCCAGATTTGTCTTTTGAACTCTGTCCTGTGCTTAGGGGGAATATTCCCCAACCCCAACCCCCCAAAATACCTTACCAAAAAAACCAACCTATAAACCTGAACTTCTGATGGGTTTTTTATTGTCAAAAACTTGGTTTGCTTTGGGACTGTCTGACTAGCACACTATATTTTATACTTATGAGATTGTTAACTTAAACAGGAGGTAGAATGCTGTCTTCAAAAGGAAAAGAACTTTTTGCGCTGCTCATCTTGTCAGAAGACTAGGCAATTATTCCTAGTTCAGTCTTTAAACTTAACTGTCTTTTCTCTTTTAAATTGTGGCTTTCATTGTTAAACCTCACAGCCTTATAAAATGGATTAAATGACAGCTTTAAATGTTCAATGTCAAATGCTTTAGTAGTTAACCTGAAAAATGAGGTGCTGTTGCACTTTATTGGGGGGAAAAAAGGGCATTTTAGGGCATTGAAAGCCCCATTTGAATTAAATCTCAACATCTGGCAAATTAACCAAGTCTGAATTTTGGTCTGTCTTCCTGAGAATTGAAGTGCCTTATATCTTCACTGTTCTTGGCTGTGTTAACTTATTGAGCTATTCCTTTATTTTTTCTGCTGACTTAGTTTTCTGACAAGATTAACCCCCCTTTTTTCTTTCCCCTGCCCCTTCCCTTTCCCTCTCTAAAAATATAAAATGTGACTTCAGACAGGTACGATTCCTTCTTGGGGCTGTGATAATAGAATTTCTTTCTCCATCCATCTGGGTAAAATTTGTGATAACAGTTTTCAACTTGTAGTTTTCAACTTCCAGACAAGATGGATGGCATGATTTGTTACAGCTATTCTTAGAGAACATAAGCTTTCCCTGACATACTCAGACAGTTTGTTTTCTTCCTATATATGTGGAAGGAATAGAATCTGACTACTAAAGAATTTATTGTTGGTGCCGTCATTGTACACTTGAGGGAGTGGGCATCAATATTGGCATCTTGAAAGTTGATTTAAAAAAAAAGTATTATCACAGCCCTGACCTTGATATCCTGGATTATTATTGTTAGAGAGGTTTTTCCACGAAGAATGTGTTTGTTGGACGTTTGAGACGCTCAGGAAATCCCCTTTCTCGTAACGTTCTCCGCTTGGATCTGATTTCAACAGGGTGTCGTAGTCAATCTTCAGCACAGTTCTTAATTGGAGACCAAGAACCCTGGGCCTTTAGAGGTGGTCTAGCAGGAGAGTTCCAGGTATCAATATGAATTCACAACTGAATTGACATTTTCTTTGTTTTATGAGAAACCTTTTGTTGCGCATCAGATGGCTGGAAGGATTGGTCTGCCGAAGGCTTTCTAGTCCAAAATCCAATTTAGTTATAGAGCTGGTTTTAAATCAAATTTTCCTCCCCTTTTCACAGTAATTTCTCAAGGAGATGCTGCCAATTCCCCCCCGCGCCTGCGAAGCGCAGCGGCTTTAGGTGTACATTTCACATTGTTTCTTTGCAGGTCGCACAGCATTTTAATCTGCGCCCGCAATGTACAATGCGCGCATGCTTGTCTGCCAGTGGAAATTCCATGAGCAAAAATATGAACAAAAACGAGCATAAATATGCGAACAAATGGTAGAGACTGAATTTGGACCCAAAGTAATTAAAAAAGAAAGAAGAAAAAAAATAACTTGGTTTGTTGTAAAGGTTTCTATTGATGAAAGAATTAAGTAAAAAAAAATCAAGTATAGATGGAGTTTCTTATTTAGTAGTTGAATTTGTTCATGGATTTTTCAGGTGCTCTACTTTTTCCCCCCAACAGGTGCTCTGCTGCGCACAGCAAACTGAAGCGCATTGCTTTGGGGATAAAGTGTCTCCTCTGGACAGTTAACCCTCTTCAGACCAAACCTCTCCTCCTGACATTATCTGTTCTGCCATCTTTTAGTACAGAGATGGTCTAGATAAGATTGGTAAAATATATATATATGTACATATATATATAAAATTGGAATAGACTTTACCACATCCTTTTAAGCCCATCAGTAAGCCACTAAAGTTGTATAATAGTCAGATTGAATAATTTCTATTCAGAAATATCTCATCCTTGCCCCAGCCCCCTGCAAAGTGGTATTTGCATTAGTAAAGCATATCAAACCCCTCTTCTTTAGGCCTGCCTGCAGTAGCCAGTTAATGTTTATTTGGTAATCTGCAGTGCACACGCATGAAACATTGAACTAATTCTCAGTAATGATGATTCTCTTCCTTTTCTTTCCGCAGCGATTGTTGCCAATTGATGGGGCAAATGACCTCTTTTTTCAACCACCTCCACTGACTCCTACCTCCAAAGTTTATACTATCAGACCATATTTTCCTAAAGATGAGGTAATGGTTATTTATATTTACTTGTGGCCTGTGATGGCGCACATGTATATCTTTTTTCATTCCAATATTTATATATTTGGGTTATTCTGTAAAGATAAAGGACCTCTGCAACATCTTGCTTTTAGGAATTGGATAGAAGGAAAGTGAGATAACTGAGCAGTAAACTAAGTCTCTGTTTAGAAGATTTTAAAAAGGTAGAACCTAGGAGTTCTGATACTTACCCTTTCTTGAAAAAGTTAAGAATGCAGGGCAGCTAGGTGGCGCAGTGGATAAAGCATCAGCCCTGGAGTCAGGAGTACCTGGGTTCAAATCTGGTCTCAGACACTTAATTACCTAGCTGTGTGGCCTTGGGCAAGCCACTTAACCCCATTTGCCTTGCCAAAACCTAAAAAAAAAAAAAAAAAAAAGTTAAGAATGCAGAGCTGGGGATTCATAAGGAACAAGGATGGGTAGCTCCTGAAGAATTGGTATTCCTCTTGCATATTAGTTACTAATGTTCACTTGATTGTTAGATGCCAGCTGCCAAGATATCATTCCTTTTTCATTTAGTGTCATTGAAAATATATCTTTCGACAAAATTACTATTCATACATAAAATAACTTTACTATTATTAGCAGATGGAAAACTTGAGTCTTAATAGCTTTTTTGAACTCCTTGAGGTTTTGTTGTAACTATTTAATCAATGAATTCTATCAGTATTCATAAAAAGTTTAAGGTTTTCCAATAATTTTACCTGTGCCTCAGTTTTCAGCTAACTCTTATTAATCAGCCAGACTTTGTAGCTTATTATCAGGTGGAACTAATCAGCTTACCCCCCTCTTAATTAGTAGGTCCATTCTGAAACTTTGCTAACTGACACTACTCAGATTCTTTTGCCATCTTTTATGATCCATCATCATACTGCATTGTATTTTTAGGCATCTGTGTACAAGATTTGCAGAGAAATGTATGACGATGGAGTTGGTTTACCTTTTCAAAGTCAGCCAGACCTTATTGGAGACAAGTATGTACCCTCTAAAAACCTGGATATGGTCATTAAGAAATCTTTCTTGTTGTTAGTAGTTGAGAGGTGGTCAGTAGATTAGATATGTAGGGAACTGAATTTGTGAAGTTAGTATTAAGCAAATTAATGTTTTCTTCATTACCAGAATACTACTCTCTTTGAGGGTTAGGCTTTTAAAAAGTTCCTCAGTAAGTAACAAATGGTAGAGACTGAATTTGGACCCAAAGTAATTAAAAAAGAAAGAAGAAAAAATCATTGTTCCTGCTGACATTTTGGTTGACCTTCATTTAAATATACAAATTAAAGAGTTGTTTAAAATGCTGCTTTGTAAAGTTTATTGCACTTAGTGTCTACTCTTACCAGCAGCTGTTTTCGTAGCTTTTTAGGCTATTCTGTTTAGTATAGGTAAGGATTAAAATTTAAAGTAAATACCATGCAAGCAAACTGTATTAATATTCTTTCCTTTAAAACAGGTTAGTGGGAGGCCTGCTTTCTCTCAGTTTAGATTACTGTTTTGTGCTAGAAGATGAAGATGGCATTTGTGGTTATGCCCTGGGCACTGTGGATGTAACCCCTTTCATTAAAAAATGTAAAATTTCCTGGATTCCTTTTATGCAAGAAAAGTACACTAAGCCAAATGGTGATAAAGAGCTCTCTGAGGCTGAGGTCAGTATTGTTTATTTTTAGAATGAAGTAAAAATGGGGGAGAACAGACATAGTCAAATTGCTGTATTATCTTGGGAGGACTAATTTTTTTGTTTGTTTGTTTATTAGTATTTTCTCCTAATCTCTTTTTCTGTCACCATTTGATACCTTGGAAGCACCATTATAACCTCTACTTAAATTAAAACCTTCTATAGTATAATTTATACAGTAGGGAATTTATAATTTATACAGTTGAGAAGCATTGGATTGTAAACTACGTAAATGTAGAGACGATGCCATTGGATTTTTCCCAGTGCTTAGCAGAGCACTCTGTATATAGAGGATATTTGTTGAAGATCATTTCCTTTTTGACACTCTTAATATTTTTTTTAATAAGTAGTTTAACTAGTGCTTGCTTTAATGAACTAGATTTCATGACTTTTCACTTTTTTCCTTTTTTCCTAGATTCTGAGCTGGAGGACTTGGTTAATAGTGTCATAATGAACTTAGATCTCTCTGAATGTTAGATTCCCTCACAGTCCTTTAGAAAGCTTTTTTGTTCTTTGTTTATATAATAAAGAATATTGTTTTTAAGCTACTTTCTCTTGCATTCTTCAGAATCAAATTGACCAGTTTGTAGTTGAGGAGCAACATTATGCTTTTGTAGGCAGCTTGTATCTTCATGTGCAATTTTCACAATGAAACTGTTGCTTAACATATTTATTACAAAAGTAACTAATTTTTTCTTTGAATTTTTAGAAAAGTGATAAATTAGAATTATAAGTTAATAAAAAACTTCAGTGACTATATAAGGTGACATAGTGATGACAACAAAACATTCAAGGGCGAGACCTGGAAAAGTCTTTATCTGTCATTTCTTTTCCTTTTTCCTAATCCTTTTCCCTGCCTTTGGCTACCAATTGATTTTATATTCTTCATTTCTAGAAAATAATGTTGAGTTTCCATGAAGAGCAGGAAGTATTGCCAGAAACTTTTCTTGCCAACTTCCCATCTCTGATAAAGATGGACATTCACAAAAAAGTAACTGATCCAAGTGTGGCCAAAAGCATGATGGCATGCTTACTGTCTTCTCTCAAAGCTAATGGTGAGTTATGGGTCTTTTGGTGAGTAGGAGCCAGAGAGAGATATAAAATAAACATTGAACTAAATAGGAAGCTGGGAAATTTGATTGACTAAGAAATTGAATTGTAAACTGTTGATATATTTATCATTAAGGTTACTTTCTTTAAACTGATGTAATAAAGGCCAGGACCATGGAAATATCCAGGAAAAACAGTATTGCATAATTAAGGACCCTAGAATCTTAAAATAATCTACTTCTCCTTTAAGCATTTTCCTAAATTGGAAAGCCAAGATGGATTTCAGGGTTGAAAATAATGTTGAGTGCCTAGCTTGTTACTCTTTATTGTAGCCATAATGCAATGAAAAAGCTGTTTACTTTGGAGTCAGAGGACCTGGGTCTATCAGAACCCCTGATAATGCAGGGATAGAGAGTGGGACCCTGCAGTTGAATTCCCAGCATCATTTCCAATTTCAGACTCTTAACTAATTGTGTGACTCTGGGCAAATCACTTAATACCCTTCAGTTTCCTCATCTGTAAAAATAGCATCTATTTATCAAGGTTGTTGTGAAGCTCCAGTGAGATAATTTTCATAGAAAAGTGTTTAGCGGGGCGGCTAGGTGGCACAGTGGATAAAACATCGGCCCTGGAGTCAGGAGTACCAGGGTTCAAATCCGGTCTCAGACACTTAATAATTACCTAGCTGTGTGGCCTTGGGCAAACCACTTAACCCCATTTGCCTTGCAAAAATCTTTAAAAAAGAAAAAAAAGTGTTTAGCACAGTACCTGGCACATAGTTAGATATCTGTATTAATATTTACACCTTTTTCTTCCCCTCTCCTTTAGTTTCTAACTCTGCTATACTGCTTCTGTCTCTTGTTTCAGTTTCCTGATCTGCAAAATGAAGGCATAGGGTTAGGTAATTTTTAAGGTCTCTCATGACTATGACATTTATTTAAGACAGATGCACCTTCTATTTCTAAATAGCTCTGGGACATTTTTAGTATATAAGATTCATCATCTAGGTTCTAAACAAATGGGTAATCTTGGGGCACCATGTTCCTTTCTGGAATAAGGCTTTGCTGAGTATTTTTCACCTTTACCTCCTCTTTGTTTTTGTCTCTAAAAGATTTTCAGGATGAGGGAGAAACAATATAACAAACATCCTGCCTTTGATCCATCTTAATAACTAGCATTTATAATAGTGTGTTGATTTACAAATTATATCTATCATCTCATTGAAAAGAGAATACAGATATTGCCCTGTGATAAAGATGCACTGAATATAGAGTATGAGTAGGTGAAGGCAAATGTTAAATGATTTACCCATGGTCACAGAGATTAGGATTAACCAAATCTCACATGACTCTTAAATCCAAGTTTCTGTTATTGTATATTTGTTTTTTTTTTCCTGTTGTTGTTGAATTTGGACAATAACTGTAAATGTTGAATATTGTATCAGAATTTGCGCATCTGTAGCATCTCTCTCCTCCTTTACATTTTGAGTGGGTTTTTTTTGTTGTTGTTGTTGTTTTCAGGCTCCCGTGGGGCTTTCTGTGAAGTAAGACCAGATGATAAGAGGATCCTGGAATTCTACAGCAAGTTAGGTTGTTTTGAAATAGCAAAAATGGAGGGATTTCCAAAAGATGTGGTTATCCTTGGCAGGAGCCTGTGACATTCATTGATGGTTGTGACCTGTCCTAATATCTTGACAACTCCCAAGTGGGTGGGTGGTGGTTGGGGTCTTCATGTGGTCCAGCCTCAGGAGAGGAAGAAGTCAGCCAAAGGGATTGGGGGCAAGGAGGACTATGTGAAGCCTCACTCATCACACATTCAGACTACTTGCTATTCAGAAGAGAGCACTGCTGGAAATTCTGTTTGAATAAGAATTATGGTCCTCCCTTTCAGGTCTCGTGTCAAGTGCCAAGACATCTTGCACCTTTAGAGAAAGGGCTCCTATCATTAATGAAAGCAGAAGTAGTTTTCTGTATCCATATGGCTGGATTTCTCACCCAGAATATCCAGTTGAATATCCTTCATCATCATTAATTTGTTGAATGATGAGTCCCTTTCCTCTTTGGATGACATGACAAAGACACAATGGTTTCCTTGGAATAATGATGCTACAGAATGGAGAATCCAGGGTGGGATAGTTGTCATTTAGCAACAAAATAAGTTGTGACATGTCTGATTTGAGCAATCTTTTTTGCTTGTTCACAAAACTATGACCAATGTCAGTGGGTTGACTTTTGGTTCAGTTGTGTTGTGCTTTGTTAGGGACAAATGTGCAGTTGTCTGTGACAAAAGTCACAAAATACAGACTTGTATATTTCTTTGTATATAAACTAGCTGTATGCTGATTAACCTCTTGTGTTTACTGTTTTTGTAATTTTTCTTTTGAAATGGAATGGTATTGATCCAAAATGGTACTTTTTGAATAATGTAAAATCATATCAGGATGGAGTTAACTTTTCTTTGTCCTTGACTTTCTTTTTTAAAATTATTTTTTAAGAACTTCCTACCCAGGGCTAGAACTTTGGGTACGAAGTCCTGACTTTTGTAAGTGAGGCTGATCTGTTACAAGGTTAATGCTATCACTGCTGTCCTAGAAATTAACCCCAATAGGTTTAGCATGTCAATGTAAATGAGCCCTAATTCCTGTCGGGGAACAGGGAGATGATCAGGATTTGCTCTTAGTTTAGTTTAGTCCTTTAATTTCAAGATCCATACTGGTTTGATTTAATCAGAGTCTTTAATTCCTGCATGTTCTTGTTTTTTAAAAGAAATGCCAGGATGAGCACACATTAACCAATGATTTCAATGGTTTTTTTTGTTTGTTTTTTTTTTTTGCTGTAACCTCAAATTCTGAAAGGTTCATGTGTCTCAGATTTTTAATGTATTGCCTCTTCTTTAGGTGTCTGAGATTGATGCTGGCAAGTAAATTCTCTGCAAAATTATAGTTCTTCCATCACTGCAGGGATCGTTTCAGACATAAAACTCACTACAATAATTTTGGTACCTTGTTCCAGCCTTGTTGGGGAGGAAGGGGAAAAGGAGAAAATGTGAAGCATGTTTTCTTTGAATGACTCTAGTCATTGAAATTTTGAGAAAATCTTGAGTGTTAAAGATTTCTGGATTTTGTTAACAGGTATATTGTAGAGTGAGGGCCTTTTATTATTAGATATCCCAGGGAAAACCCCATGAGGCCTTTTCATTTACAGGATGGAAATCTTTAACACAAGAATTTGACCTGTTGTTTATCTAGAAGCAAATACACATTTTCCTTTTTGGAGTGGGTCAGACAAGTTCAACTGCAGCTTTATGGAGAGAAGAGTTTGATGTCACTGGGTTTTATTTTTGTTCTCTCTGAAGGAACAATTATTCATGAGCACCAGACCCAACTTTGAATTTAGTCAGGATTCCTAGTAATTATGGCCTAATTTGCTTTTAGTCTTATAGCCTGGCTTTATAAGTTGCTGATATCTCTTTTTCTGTCCTTATTAATTAATGTATAGATGCTAACTGTATGGAACAGATGTCCAGGCCAATACCATAACTAGGATTGTAAAGTCATATGTTAACACATCTTTCATGATTATGAACTTCATTAAGGTTGGAATGCCACTTTGATTAATCTGTTTAGATCATCTGAGTTACCTGTAGAAAATGAACTATAAACTGTAATTGAAGACCATGCAAGAAGCAAAATAAAACTTGAAGTGATTGTTTGTTGTTTGCTTCAACTTTGGCCCAGTGAAATTTAGCTGTGTTTTGCCCTTCCTTTTGAATCAGGCTTTCTCACTTTCCTTACCTTTGCTCATTAACACTGACTCCAATCTGCCCAGAATAATAAACAGGCATTTCTTCTTTTGACCCCTGCTTTCTTTCTTTCCTGCTTATGTGCCCCTCAGAACAAGATAAAAAATTGGAGGGGGACGTTGTCTGCTTTCTGCAGAGAATATGCATTCCCTTTTAGAGAACAAACTATCAAGAAGTATTAGTGACAACTAAGACTTTCAAGTTTTGAGGCCTTCTGGCAGAGCATGCAACAGGGATCAAGAGTTATTGGAGAAAGCAAGATTGTATACATGCAGGCTTGATATTCCAATATACATTTTTGTTAAATTCTGAAACTAGGTATATGAGGTTCCTTGGGGTTTTTTTGAGTAGACAGAATTACAAGGAAAGTAATTTGAGGAATGAGGGAGTACAACTAAGGGAAGGAATGACTTCAAGGAGAGAAGATCATGTGAGCCAAAAGGATTTTTAAGTGTAAAGGAAGGAGTAGGTAGCAGGTTTGGGGAATTGCTTATACAAACATGAAATAGGACTGCCCCATTTTTTTTTTTAGGTTTTTGCAAGGCAATGGGGTTAAGTGGCTTACTCCAGACCACACAGCTAGGTAATTATTAAGGGTCTAAGGTTGGATTTGAACTCGGGTCCTCCTGACTGCAGGGATGGTGCTCTATCTGCTGGGCCACCTAGCCACCCAGGACTCCTATTTTGACAAAGTTTGATAGTCTGCTGTTCCCCCAACCCTGAATGCCAGACTGAAGATTTGGTTTTGATAGTAAATGGAAAACTATTGAATGTTTTTTAAGGAGAGATAATGGTGTGGGCAAAGCCATTCTTTCGAAAGAATATTCTATAAGAGCACCTTTTGCTTAGATTGGAGGAGAAAAATGGGGCAATTAGGAAATTTTGTTAATAAAGAAAAACATTTTGGAGTATGTTCATAGTAACTAAGACCTAGGTTTTTCAACATACAAATTGGTGGTTAGCCTTTTCATTTTATAGATGTTAACCCTTAGAATAGGTTTTCCTAAAGTCACAGTAAATCAGTGACTGACCTAATACTCGGTCTTTTGACTAAATTGAGAAACGTAGTAGAAATGACTCATTCATTCCAGGGGTATGTGATAAATGCAGTCACTCTGCAGATAAGTTCTCTCAAGAAGTTTACCTTACCTGGGGGAACAAGTCATTTCCATGGAGGGCATTAGTAACTCCAGGAGTCAGGTCTTGTGCAGGGTTGAGTCTTCAAGGAAGTTAGGAGAGGAAAGAAATGCATTCCAAGTATTTGAGCCAGTTTGAGCAAGGTCAACATAAAATGCTTTCTAAGGGAACCAACAAGTAGCCCATGTAGACTGAAGGGTAGTGGGGGATACATTCTAGCCTATTTTTTTTTTTTTAGGTTTTTGCGAGGCAAATGGGGTTAAGTCTAGCCTACTCTTTAGGTAAATTACTGGTCTAACTTATTTTTCAGTATCTGTGTAGTGGAGACAAGTTTTAGACAACTTTATGGGAGAGTAAAAGGAAATGCATGCTCAATTCTAGTAGATCTTTGGTAATCACACGCACACAGCCCCTCCACCTTTTCTAAAGAGTGTCCCCAGCGGTTTCAGGATGCTTCTAGCCTCCAGCTATGGTCTTCCAGGGGAATAAGTAAGCTGGTTGGAAACTCCCAGCTAAAGCAGGAAGAATACAGGGTTATTTAGTGAGTTAGAAAATTGCCAGCAGAGGGGCTAAGTCATACAACTTAGAAACTGAGGATAGAGAGACACAACTATCCTTTGGCTCATTGTAGGGGGGCGGGGGAGCAATTTTATGTGTTCTTACTTAAATATGGTGTCCTGTATTCTTGTCTATCATCTGGGCACTGCTAAGAAATCGATCCCACTGACGGAACACATCCACCTACGCCTGGAGGGAGTGCTAGAGAAACTGCCAGATGTCAGTAGATGGGGGGAGTCTTTACCTCTCATCAAAGTGGAGGTGCCAGTCCAATTCTGCCTCGGTGGGAAGCAGGACCGGGGCTTTCTAGTTCAAGGTGCAGGCCTTGGTGTGAGAATTGTCAAAACGAGCGATGGATGAATTTTGCCCAAAAGTTGAAAGGTGTGAAGAGGAAGAAGTTTTTGCGTTTGGTGGTGAGATGCGGAAGGAGATTGCAGGAAGAGGTGTCACTTCGGCGCCTCGCTCCGCTGGAATCACCGATCCACGAACATTTAGCATTAAGTGCGGGTGGCTGCGGGGCGCCGGGGACGGAGAAGAGCGAACCGAGCCCCGGAGGAGTGTCTGCCGCGCGGGGCTTTGCGCTCTTGGGTTCCGTTACGTCCTCCCACGCGGATCCTGGTGTTTAATAAAGCCTCGGAGCGCGGGGCCGGGGAGGGGGACCGCGCCGGCCCGAGCCGCTGCTCCCCCGCCGGGCCGGCGGGCACGCGCGCTGCCCCTTTAAGGAGCGCGGGCGGGGCGGGGCGGGGCGGGGCGGCGGGCCTGTGCGTGCCGGGGGCGGAGCCGGCAGACGGTCCCTGCAGCATGGCGGCCGCTCCGGCCTCGTCGGAGCTCCGGGCGCAGGAAGGCCGGGCCCGGCCCGGGGCGGCCCTGGCCGCGTCGGGGCTGCGAGGCCTGGGTCCGGTCACCATGGACAGCTTCTTTTTCGGTACCTGACGGGGGCAGGGGGAGAAGGGGCCGCGGAGCCACCCGGAGGGGAGCGGATGGGCGCGGGAAGGAAGTCGGCCGGGGCCGGGGCCGGGGCCGGGGCCGGGGCCGGGGCCGGGGCCGGGGCCGGGGCCGGGGCCGGGGCCGGGGGGCCCCCATGGGCGGAGCCCGGGGAGAGCGCGATCCCCCCGGCTGGGCGAGGGGCGGAGCCGCCACGTGGGAGGGAGGGGCCGGGGGCTCTCCCGGGGCTGCCCCATCCCCCAGCCCTCCTCCGTTCCCCTTGCGCCCACCCTCCCAGGTTGTGAGCTGTCCGGCCAGGCCAGGTCCTACACCTTCAAGGTAGAGGAGGACGACAACGCGGAGCACGTGCTGGCCTTGACCATGGTGAGGGGATGCCCTTCCCTCCTGGTGCATCCAGCCAGGCCTGGACAGAGACCTGCCCCGTCCGTGTCTCTGGTGTCCAGAGAACGGCGTAGCCCTGCCAAGGCTAGGGCTGCAGACACCACACCTGTGCTCCCGGACTAACCACCTACTTCTAGGAAATCTCCCCTAATTTACCCTCTTCACTGAGTATGTGACCTAGTGATCGAGGGTGAGGGGCTGGGGGGGGGGGTCCAGCGAGCCCGATCAGCGCATGGCAGCAGGGCCCTGGCCTGCTCAGCCTGCTGACCACAGTGCCCAGGTGACTGTGAGGCCTCGCTTCTCACTGCCATCTCCACCTCAGCTCTGCCTCACAGAAGACGCTAAGGAGGAGTGCAATGTTGTGGAGGTGGTGGCCAGAAACCATGACAATGAGGAAATTGCTGTGCCGGTGGCTAACCTGAAACTGTCCTGCCAGCCCATGGTGAGAGTAGCCCTGCACCCTTGTCACTTCACCCCAATCTGTGAGGGTCAGAATTTAGCGGAGGCTTTCTTTTCATTTTTTATTCCTTCCCATGAAACCTCAAGTCAGAAAGACCCTAAGGACTTCCACTTCTGAAGCTTTCCACCTCAGTTTCTTTATTTGTAAAACGAGGGGGTTGAACTCAGATGGCTCTTGGGTTATGATTCTTTGACTCACTCAGCTTTTGGATTAGGACCAGGACTAGGATTCCTCAAGTGAACTTCTCTCCCTTCTCTACTCCACCAGCTCAGCCTAGATGACTTCCCACTCCAACCTCCAGTGACCTTCCACCTGAAGTCCGGCTCTGGCCCTGTGCTTATCACCGGGAGGCACCAGATTGGTGAGGGGACAGTGGACATAGCATACTCTTCCTGAAGCATCCTGTCTTTCACCTTTGTCAGTGATCATCCCTCCACTGTCTTTGGATTGTAGAGACCAAAATCCCTAGCCATTCAAGGCTCTATAATCAGACACCTTCCTATTTCTTGTTCATTTTCTCTAATTCCATCAGACAGGTTCCCCAATTGATCCCCAATTGGGCCTTGGTCTATTTCCTATACTCTTCTCCCACCCCTACTCCCCTTTCACCCACCTTTAAACTCTAAATCCTACCTATCCTAGCCAGCCAAACCCTCTTTCCTCTGGTAAGCATTTCCTTTACCAACCAACCAAGCCCTGGTGTATTTTCCTCAGGAAATAATTCTTTAATTGTTCTTTGTTTGCCTTCTCTGTGGATGCTATTACTCCAGCCTGGCTAGAAACTTCCCATGGACTGGGTGACTGTCTCTGGTGATATCCATGTCTTGTCCTGGGGGGAACCCCAGCTCCTAGTGTGTCTCCCCTAAAGGGGGAATGCCCTTTCCCCTTCCATGATGCTGATGATCTGTCTGCTCTCTAGTATCTCTGGAAGACAGTGATTTCTCAGAAGAGGACGAGACTGAAGACAGGGACCCAGAATTGCTATCCATTCTTACTGCCAAGGAGCAACAGGGGAGGCTATAACTGGCAAGGGTGAGTGGGAGGGGATTCTCTCTATACTCCACTGTCTCACTAGGGGTCTAGTGGTGAAGAAAGGAGGGGGATCCTTTCTCCAGTATCCAAATCTTGGGGGCGAGATGCTGCAACTGAACCTCTGACCTGTACTCTCTGACTTTTCAGACCTACAATTGATTCTCCCTCCTACTCACGAGGTCCTGTTTCTCCTGGATGTTTACAGTTTTCTTAATTTCTCATCTGCAAGAGAATAGGGACTGGAGCAGATCTTAGGGACAAAGAGGAGGAACCCTGGTGCCCTTTCCTACCCCACCAGCAGAACTGCATCCTCAGGTCCCCATATCTAGAGTGGGATGTTGTCCTAGAACAAACCCTACTCCATCCCCCACCCCCAACCTCTTCACTCTTTGCTCTAGGCTTTTCTCACCCCCATATAGATTGAAAGATGTGAGGTGGGGGTGGGGGTGGGGAGAGACCAAGGAAGTAGAACAAAGATTTTCCCTTCCTTGGCCCATCCAATTGAGTGAGGGCAGATGAACAGTGAAATGATTTTATTCATAAATCTATTTCTAGGCATTTTTTTGGAAGAAATTGAAAATAAAGTGATTTTTTTTCCCTCCCCTTCAAATGCATCTGTTTATTCTCCTGATAAGGAGTGGGAAGTGTATCTTGGTATTCTCATTTTAGAGGTCCTTGGGGAATAGAGTTCCTAGTGGGACCACCAGATGGCAGTCTGGCCTCATAGAGGGAAGTAGGGCAGAACTGGGGAGTGGGATGCTTTGTGAAGGCTGGAGGTGCTGCCTCCAGGGGGAGTCCTGAAGATTCAGTTCCCCTTTTACCTCATTTATCTATGGCTTGGTTGGGAAACAGTATGTGGGGAGAATTACCCCCTGAGAAGACTGAGCTACTGGCTAGCTGACCCCAAAGTAGCCATTGCAAATGGCATATACTCCCTTACACACTAACATCAACTCCTCCCCCCGCCCCTAATGCCACCCATACACACACACACACACACACACACACACGCACACACACGCACACGCACACTTCATACTCAGCTCCTAAATGTGAGAGAAGGGCAGGGTCAGACCCTGGGGGGTTATCAACATCCAAACACAGGTCTGGGCCTCTGTCAGCACTAGGCTGAAGAGTCCTGGGGGGAGGTCAAGAGGGGGTTGTTGTAGGCTTCAGGGCTTGTGGATAATGGACTTGTGGAGTAAAGGAAAAAGAATGACCAGCACCTTGTCTGGGCCTGAGACCCAAGTCCCCCAGTGGCATGGGTGGGGGAGAACTGTCCTACTGTGCCCTGGGTCTCTACCAGATAAGTAGAAGAAAGAATATACTTCACAAAGGCTTGAGTCAGTCTTTTAGCTCTTCTGTCCTGCTCCCCCAACATTCCCCACCCCCGTGAAAGTTGCTGTGCTTCTCTGGACTTTCCTAAGAAACCTGATTCAGGGCCAGATGGAGAGGGAGGGGGTAGCATCCCAGATTGGGTGACTGGGTAACCAGAGTCCATTCCTTCCCTCCCCCCCCCACCTGGCATATGGGGTTAGGGTGCTATGAGGAAGGAGATTAATTTACAGGTGCTCAGAAGGGACTACCACCACCTCCATCTTCTCAAGATTCTCATAGTGTTGGAGAGATGCAGACAGAAGGATGCCATTTTTATGTTCTGTGTATATTGCCTAAACATTGAATGATTCTCTTCCCCACCCCCTTCCCTTTGGGCTTTGCTTAGACTAAGGGTCCAGGATGGTCATTGGGCATTTGTGTTTCAAACTCCTGAGGTGAGCAGTTTAGGGCAGCCTAAAGGACATAGATTCAGGATTCTGGAAATAATTTTCCTCACCCTGCTACTTTCAGGTATGTGAGGTTTTTCCTTTAGACTAGTGACTTTGGTTGGATGTGGGGAGGAGGGGCAAGATCTTCAGATTGTAACACACATGCCCCACACATAAACATAATTTTAGCATTTTCTGTCTGGAATCTTCAAGGTGGCACAGTGGGGTGTATTTTGGTTCTGCAGTGAAGAAGGCCCAATTCAAATTTGGACCCAGGCACTTAACTGTGTGACCCTTAGCAAATCACTTAGCCTCAGTATCCTCATCTATAAAATCAGAACAATTGCAACTACCTCTTAGGATTATTGGGAAGATAGAATATTTGTTAAGCACTTTGCATAAATATTAAAGAGCCATGTTAATACTTTCTATTATTATTGAATTAAATTCCCCCAAGAAGAAAAGCAGCTAAGAGTCTGGGGTGGGGAACAGGACAAGGAGGGGGAAATATCCTGGTACCTTCTCTTGGTCTCTAAGGGAAGGGGGCCAACCAAAGAAATGGTTATGTAGAACCTTGGGAGACAAATAATGGATCTCCCTAGAGAAGAGTAAAGGTCATTGGCTCTGGATTGGTCCCCTCCCCCAATGCAAATTTTTAGAATAATAAACTTAGCAACATATAAGATTCACCCTAAAGAGGGAAATTCTTTCTCTTCCAAATTGATGACTGTAAATACGGCCCCAAAGGACTGATATAGTTGGTGATTACAATTCCCAGCCTAAACCTTGCTCCACCTCAGTTACAAACCCCTCAGTCCTGCTCTGATGTGAGTCTGAATTCCCCCCAGTCTTCTTTGAATACCATTAGAGTAGCCCACAACCATAATTTATTTTGTATCAGGCACCTTGTTTAGCATTGAGTTTTTAAAAAAAGGGAGAAAATAGTCCATGAGAAGTTCATGTTCTTGTGGGCAAGACAGTGCAAAAAAATTGTGCCAATAAGATATGAGTATAAACAAAAGATAATCTCAGCTGAATGGGAAAGTGGGCAAGAAAGGTGTTCTGAGGAAGGTTGTATTTGAGCAGGGGAAACTAGGAGGTGAGGAGTGAGAGCATTCGAGGAATAGGGACAATCCTAGCTAATCAAGGTTTGGATTGACCAGGCTGGACTAGATATTTTCCAAAAACAAGTATATCTTCTCACACTCCTCAGAACACCATCCCCAGGACTGAGATAGGGAGAGGTGAGAGTGGAGGGAAACTTCTGTCTAATCAACCAGCTTTAGAATTTCTAGGGACTGATACCACCTGGTGGGCAAAGCTAGAATATTACTGAGCCAAAGGAATTGACCCCCATTCAGACCTATCATCACCCTCGACCCTAGGCCCAGCTCCCCATTCTTCTCTCCACTTTGGGCTCAGGCAAGGCCCTGAGGAAGTCAACCTAGAGGGAGAAAGATAGAGAATCCCTTATGTTATATGTTAGACACTAAACCAGGGTGTCCCATACCCAAACCTGGAAGAGAAGAAGTAGGGAATGAGGCAGGAAAAAGCAACAAGGACAAAGCCTAAACCTCCTTCATCTCTATATCTCTATCACTAGAGTACATCATAGGCATTTACAAAGTGTGTTTATTATGAATAAGCAAATGAATGAATCTGGAAGCATGAAGTATGTGTTTGTGAGTTTAGCAGCTCTGGGTTGTCTTAGAACTTCATGACTGGAGATAAGTAGTTCTGTGGGATCAGTCCCTATGGAGTCTAGATGGGGCACTCCTTTGGGGTGCAGAGTGGGGCTTCTAATAAGTCCTCCCATATAATGTGGACAGTCATTCTCTCTCTCTCTTTCTCTCCCCAACACACACCTTCAACTGATCTGCAATCCCTCCGGTCCACCACCTGTGGATTCTGTCAAGTGATCTCCTGGAGGCTGAGTGTTTATTGAAAGTCTGGTTTGAAATCTGCCTTATAGTGAGAGCCTATTGTATTGATGTGGGAACGGTGTGTATGGACGAGTCAGCCTGCATGTGTTAATAATGTTATTTAACTCTTGTATTGTTATTTAACTTTCCGTGTGTGTCTTCTTTCCCAGGCAGACTGAGCTCCTGTAGGGCAGACACCGAGGCTTCAACTCTTCCTGTCTCCCCTACAGCTAGACTAGGCATGGGGGGGGGGGCTGGGATAGGTGAGTGGGAGGGAGTTGGACTCTCGAGGAAAAAGTGAGTGATTCTCATGTATGTAGACTATTCCTATTGCAAAATGTACCTCTTTGCAATGAATGTGTCGCTATTTGTAGACCGGAGAGTATGTTTTGAAGATTCATAGCCTGAGTGTGTTTGTAAATACTTGGTAGGCAGAGCCTGTGCCTTATCAGTCTTCAGTGGCAAGCACAGGGTTGAGGACCTAGAAGACTCAATAGAGAGTGAGGCTGAGTTTTGGTTGTGTTTTGTTTGGGGATATTTAAAGAGTTTGTAAAGTGTGTGTCCGAAGGGTTTTGGTGTCTTTGTAGAGTATTTGTCTAAAGGTGCCTGTTTATAAAGTGTGTCTAAGGGATGTATTTGTAGTATGTTTGTTGTTTGTGGCTAAACGGATATGTTTAAAGTTGTGTGCCTCCAGAGGGTGTGTGTGTGTATATGTATGGGGGGGGGTGTTTCGGCAGAGAATGTGTGTGTCCTTAAAGTGTGTTTGTAAGGGGGAGGGAAGCCTCCAAGGGACTGAGGCTGTCACTCAGGGATCAGACTGACAGGAGTTCCTACTATCTGGGGCTGGGAGCTCGGATTGCTGATTCGAGGAAACAAAATAGCAATTGTAATTACGGGGCTTTGATAAGATAAAGGAGCGAGCGGGAGCTGGAGAGAGCCTGGAGGAATCCTTACAGGAAATTAGCATCTGTCAGTCACGGGAAGGGGGGAGGGAGACGGACCACAAGCTCAGGGGCAGGAACAGGTACCTACTTAACTCTAGCCGCCGTCCTCCTCTTCCCACAGCTCCCAGCCCCAGATCCCCTGGGTGACCCTACCTTTCTCCCACTGTCCACACTAGGGTTTCGGGGGCCAAGCTCATCCTCTGATCCTCCGACTGGAAGCTACAGAGCTTTCTCAGGACTTGGGGGTTGGGGTAGAAAGGGAAAGAAGATAGAAGGTTGAGCTGTCCAGCCAGCCCAGGTGGGGTGCTTCTTGCTGTAAAGTTGTGCCTACCTGGCTGAGATGGGAGTAGAGATGGGTTAATATTTAGGAAAATAAAAAGGTAGGGAAATAGCCTGTAGGAGTAATTGGGGGAATCCCCTAGACATGTGCAGATCTTGGGGATTCGATGAGGGTCTGGGAATAGAATCCATACTGGAATCTTAAAATTCCAGTCAGGTAATGGATCAGGCATGGATAACAACACCCTGGTCCTGGTTTCAACCCCCCCCCCTTCTGACCCCCTTTCATGCAGTGCTCAGAAATCCGGGTGAAAGAAAGTCCCTGGAGTGCCCAGGGTGAGTTTTTAGTTTCCAGGAAGTTTTCAGTTCGGGGAATAATTCCCTGCTACGATATAGATTTGGGACCTGGGGGTGGGGGGTGTGCCCCCTTCCCTCTGGATGGCTTCACCAATCATTCTCATGCAGAAGAAGCTAAGTTGGAAGTCAATGTTAGCAACTGTTTCAGTTTATGGACTTGGCATCATGTCTTCTTCAGACCTCAGTTTTACCAATTATAAATTGGGGAGAGTTCAGAATTTTGTTGTAGGAAGGCAGGGAGGGAGGAGGGGAGCTAATCTAGGTTGTCCATCTGGGTAGGGGATTTGATTATACTAGGAGGGAAAGAATAGAGAAGTTCTTAGGAGAGAGCCAGTTGGGTATCTCAATCAGGCAGACCCAAACATATCCAGAGGTACTCATCTCCCAAAGCTCCCACGGTGGGGGTCCCAACGTGGATCATCTAAGCAGGTGAGGATAAACTTTAACAGTGTCCTAGGCTGCTGCTGGCTCCCCCTTCATACCAGCTGTGGATCTTCATGGCTTTCCTTTTCAGCCCTCTTTGCAATTCCCTCTGCCTGGGAGGCCCTTGCCTTCTTTATTCCCCAATGGCTTCAAGAAGTCCCCTCTCTTTCAGGATAAGATCACTCATACCTGCTGGAAGTGGAGCTTTTAGTTAAGCAAGTCCCACCTAGTGAGAAGGTGGCAGAAGGGGACTGGAAGGAGAAAATGGTTGTGCTTTAGAGATCTGGGGGAAGGTGTGGATCAGTCCTTTCCTGTGACAGCCTGAGTCCTTGTTCCTAGGATAGATGTCAACAGGAGAGGAGCAACTTTCCCACTTCTACCTTCAGAGTATAAATCCTCCTGGGGCCCAGAGGAACCGTCCCACCATTTTAAATCTGACCCCACAATGAACACTCTCTGAAGGTAAAACTGTTATTTGGTCCTACCGAGAGGGGAATTCTGGGGCTCCCCAGAAAGGGAGTAGAGTTATCGGGCCCTGGCCTATATCTGCTGTAGAGGGGGCGCTCTCTCCTTCCCTAGGGACCTTGGAATCGGGAGCCGGACTTCTTAGTTTCCTGATAGCAGCAGAGTTTATTGGGGGTAGGGAATCGGGAAAATTCCTCCCCTCCTCCGTTGACAGACACCAGAGTACATTCATGCACAATTTTAAATCCAAGTGAAGAAACAAAGCACTAGATCTACTGATTTCGTGACCTTGGAAAAGTCGCTTGCCATATGAACCTCAGTTTCCCCTCTTTGTCTGAGACAAGTTCTTTAAAGCTCGACAGATACGCGAGGTGATTTGCCCAAGGTCATATACAATAACCCTTAAGTGACAGACTAGAACCCAGGTCTCCTGATACCCAAGTCACCCTTTGCAACAATGCGGTCTGTCTCTGATAAACAGAATTATAGACACCCAGGGCCTGTGACAGACACAGACACAGCAGGGCACTTAGTAGGCTTTTAAAATGTTTGTTGAACTCAAAGACGCATGGCTACAGCCTAGCAGACGGCCCTTAAATTCCGGATAAGTGGGGAAACCGTGTCCAGAGTCCATTAAGCTGTCTGAGTTCTAGAGGCAACGGACCGCGGGAGAGGTGGGAAATCCCGGAGGTCCCCTTCAGCTTTGGGGGTCTCAGACACCGGGGAGCAAGCCGAATTTCTCTTGGTCTCTGGAGACCCCTCCTTCTCCCCTCACAAAGCAAGAACTGGGAAAAGGAGGGGGAAGGGGGGCTGGAGTAGCCCAAACCTACCCCACTGTACCCGAGACCCCTCGCCCCGCCTCCCAAGCTTTCTCCCCCCAGACTCCAGACCCCAATCCCCATCTCTCGCCCCGCCCCCTCCCCTCCCAGGGGCTCCTCACCAACCCCGTTCCCAGCCCCGGCTGCGGGTTCCGACCGCTGTGCGCTGTGCGCTCTCCCCTCTTGGCGGGTGCGAGAGCCTGCGGGGGCCCCCCTCCCTTTTCCCCTCCCCCAGTCTTTCCCTCCTTCCCTCCTTCTCCCCTCCCCACCTACCCCCGTCCCCACCCCCCCACCCCCCGCCCCGGCTTCTCCTCTGGCTGAGGATCCTGTGCAGCCTCCTGCCACCCGCTCCGCGCATCGCAGCGGGACCTGGCGGGGGCACCTCTCCGAGCCGCGCCGCGCCGCGCCAAGTCCGAGCCTCGAGCCTCTCCGAGCCGCCTCTCCTGCTCCTCAGCCTACACTGCTCTCCCTCCTCCTCCTCCTCCTCCTCCTCCTCCTCCTCCTCCTCCGTCCGCCCTGTCCCGCACGGTCCGGTCCTCCCTTCCCAGCTGGCCGCCCCGTCCCGGACGCGCCGCCGGCCCCTCGGGCTCCCCTCGGGCAGCTCGCTCCGCTCCCCCTGCCGCGCCCCAGACGCCGCCCCGGCTCCATCCCAGGGGACTGGGTCTCTGAGCATCTGGGACTTCGCGGGCCCGGCCCGGCCCGGCCCCTCAGCCGTCTTCATGCTCCTGACCCTACGCGTCATGGGCAGCCCCCGCTCGGTGCTGAGCTGTTTGTAAGTAAAGCCGCCGCCGCTCGCTTCCACGGGTCCCCTGCGCCCGAACGCCCGCCCGCCCACTCGCCCCCGGAAAGCCAAATCACTTCCCTCTCTCCTTCCCCGGGCTCACAGCCTCTGCTCACACCCCTCCCTCCCCCTTCCTCCCGCTTTTGTCTCCTCCAGGCTGTTGCACTTGTTGGTCCTCTGCCTCCAAGCCCAGGTAAGGAGCCCTTGGCCGCCGGTTGGCTTTGCGCGCGTGGGACTGGGAGGGGGGTGGGAGGGAGTTTGGGAGACTGGCCTGGGATCTGGACCAGCTCCGGGCCGGCAAGGCAACAGGCAGCCCTGAGCCGGGTGAAGGCAGAGCGTTGCTGGGAACACTGGATGGGAAAATAATTAGATGGAGCCAGTTGGAAAAGGTCAGGCAGCGAGCGCACTGGCTCAGCCCGAGTTGAAGAGGAGGCGCTGAGGCGGGACAGGATGCTGAACGGGGGAGGGTGGGCACAGCACCTCCACCCTGGGGTCTGCGTCGGAGCTAAGGGGGGACCTTAGAGATCTGCTGCTACAAGCCCTCTCATTTTATGGACGGAGCAACTAAGGCTCGGGAAGAAAAACTTCCCAAGGTCATACAACTCCGTTAATGACAATCTAGAAGGAGAAACCAGGCCCCTTACCTCCCAGGCCACCGCTCTCTCCAATTCCCCAGGGATGACCGGAGAGGGGCCAGGACAGGAGGTTAGCCAGGTGGTTGCAAAAGGCACTCCAAGAAAGGAGAGCAGTGAGCACGGGGCAGATGTCAGATGTGGGAGCTAACGGAGGCATTCTGCGCAGAAAAGAGAAAAGACCAAGGCAGATATTAAGGCCCCAGATGTTGGCGTTCTGAGCTGCCTCGGAGCACACCCACATACCCACTCACTCCACTCACTCAGGGTAGGGACAGTTGGGAGACTGGGAGCTGCCCCAGTTCATCGTAACAGGTTGGGGGGGGGGGGTGCAGCAAACTTCTGGCTCCAGGGACAGACAGATGGGTCAGGAACAAATCCCTGTGGGTGCTAGGCAGTCCACTTGGTTGCAGAGGCAGAGAAATAAGAAGCCCCCAAACCAAACTGCCTGGAGCAGGAGAGAAACAAAGAATGCCAGAGGAAAAAGAAAAGAGAAAGAGATTCTGAGGAGGAAAGAAATTGTAGTTCAGACCCTCCGCAAAGGAAAAATAGGCATCCTGACAATAGATGGGACTTCTCAAGGAACTACTCACGGATCCCCTTCACTTTGCCTGGCAAGGACCCTGGAGGAAACTCCCTCCAGCCCCCAGGGTGAAAGGAGGGAACAAACACACCAAGTAGGGGAGGCATCTGGGACTAGGATGACTTGAAAGACAGGACAGATAAAGACACATCAAGAGAAGAAAATATTTGTGAACACAGAATATGACTCCACCGCCACCGCCACCGATTGCACTCTCCCCAAAGCCCAGGTCTTTTTTCCTCTGAGTTGTTTCTTAGTATGAAGCAGGACTAGGTCAGGCTAAGCCCTCTCTCCTCAACATTTGTTCCAAATACATCTTTATAAATGTCAGTTGGTGAGACTGGTTTCTGAGGAGGGAAGTGAAAGAGCTGAAGGCTGAACCAGCTTAGGTCTTGAAGCTTTGCCACCTTTTAAGAAGAGGACCTGAGGAAAGTAGATAGAGATGGGTTGTGTGCACTTGTTCCTTTCCTTCTGAACTTCCCACGTTCTTATTGTAAACATCCTATTTGTACGGGATGATAGGCCAGGATCCAGAGAATAGTGGCAGCAACAACACCTACCTACCTACCTATCTACCTCTGTTGGATGGTCTGGCTCTGAAATTTCTTAGAATTAGTCTAAAATATAGAATGATCCCCAAAAGAGACCCTTCCAAAACCCAGTGTGTGAGGCATTGGAGGGATTAGTATATCCCAGCATGATATATATATATATCACACACACACACACACACACACACATATATGTATATATGTAGATTGGAGGGGAGAGGGGACTGGGAGGAGAGGGATGACGAATTCATATGGGTTTATATGTAGGAAATAAACCAGGACTCTGGGCAACCATGGTGCCCCACCCCTTTGAATTAGTACCTGGGGAGTTTCTCAGGTCCCGGGTGGAGAGGGTCACTGAGACCCTTGGGAGGGTCTGAGTAGCATTATAATGGTGTGTTGTGTATTTTTCAATTTCCTAAAGGTAACTGTTCAGTCCCCACCTAATTTTACACAGCATGTGAGGGAGCAGAGCCTGGTGACGGATCAGCTCAGCCGGCGCCTCATTCGGACCTACCAGCTGTACAGCCGCACCAGCGGGAAACACGTGCAAGTCCTGGCCAACAAACGAATCAATGCAATGGCAGAGGATGGAGACCCCTACGGTAAGGCTGAGCTAGAGACTATCTACCACTGGACATGGGCACAGAAACTGACCGTAATGGGTGAGACCAGCTAGCAGATTACCGACAGGAGCCAAACACTGCAGCACGAGCAGCTAGGAAAAGGTGTCTGTTGCGGCACATTCTCCCACTCCTACCCTAGGTGAAGGCATTAGATGACCTCAATGGGGTGGCACCCTCCGTCTCTGCTTTATAAAGCCAGGGCAGTCATAGGGAAGGGTCAAGGAGTGAGTGAGAAAGGGAATTGTGGTATGGAAGTCCTCCTTAGAACACTGAGGCTTACCAGGAGAGGGAGGTTCTTCAGAGGCTCTGGAGTCCTGGGGAGCAAGGTGACTTCAAGATTATAAGGCATCCTCCTTTCCTAGATAGAAATGAATTTCCATCCTCCCCCACACCTCCACTATAGCCTGAAAATGGAGCCAGGCTGGGGTTTCTCAAGCAGCTTAGGCAAGCAGGCAGGGGATAGAAAAAAAAATCTGCTATAAGGGAAACTCTTGAAATGGGATATGTCAGACAGGGCCCACAAGAAATCGCTCTGGATTCGGAGTAAGGGTAGGAAGAAAGAGAACCTTTGGTTGGGGGGTAGAGGGAATCCTGAGAAGTGTGAAAGTTTAAATACTTTGATAATAATAAGTGTCAATTACAGAATCCCTTGGTCAAAAGGGCCACATTGAGTCTTCAAGGGAGGAGCTGGTAAGGGAAGCTCTCCTCAATCCGGGGGGTAGAAGTTGTAGTCCAACCCAGGGAATAGTAGCTTATTGATTTCTAAAGCAGTCAATAACCCTGCCTTGAAGCTGGGGCCATTTGAGAGATTGACCCTTTGGGCCGGTGTGCCGGGGTGGGTGAGCATTGTTTCAAGAGAACTATTATTGTGACTTTTAAAAACCTTTAAATAATGACCAAGTCAAACCAGCCTGAGAGAAGAGGGGAAGACTCTATTAAAATGTAATAAAAAGGTGGAGCATTTTAAGGGCTAAGAAGAAAAATGAGGACTGATAGAAAGCAGAAAAAGGACAAGCCGTTTTTCAGATGTAAAGTGTGAAAGGAATTGCAAGTCTGTAAATGTTAAAAAAAAAAAAAAAGACTCAAGATTGTTCTCCAGGAATCTCTGGAGAGAGCCCTCGTCTGGCAGAGCGATTAAAATCCTTCTGACTTTTGCCTTTTTGAACGTTTCCTGAATACTTTCTCCTCTTCTCAGGCTAGTTTGGGGATCGAGTATGTCTCACTGCATTTTTTCTGCCTTTATGTAGCTGACTTTCCTTCAAAGCTCGAGCAGGAGACATCATTTTCCTGAGATAAATCTGTCACTTAGAGGAAAGAATAGGTTTGAAAATATTCAGCCTTCTAAAAGCACAATTGCAAAATCCTGCTGCTGCTACTGTACCTGATTGAACAGTGTCAAAGAAGGGAGAGAGTCTCCAGTTTTGGGACTAGCCACCGGGGTTAGAGTTGCACCGCACCCTCTGCTCCCCTCTCCACTCTCCTTTAGTCTGATCTAACTATTTGTCATGGACATTGTTGATCTTCCAGGAAAAGATACCAAGTGACATCTTCCGCTAAGTCTGCCTCCTTAAGAATGTGTGGGAGTGGGGGCAGAAGTTGGTGAGGGCATATATATATATATATATACATATATATATATATGCAGGAAGAGGCTAGATGATTAACTGATCTTTTGGGATCTGGGTGCCCCCCAGCAGCTCCTGCAAGGTTTCTCCTTGAAGAACAGGCCCACAGTAGGGAAGAAGGTTTTGGCTTCCCAATCCCTTTCTTCCTTTGTCCTCTCTCCCAGGTTTTCTTTTCCTTCTGAACCAGGATAGGATTCTTGTCCAGTTCTGGCCTAGAGACTCTAGTCAGATAGCAGGAAAGGAGGGGAGACTAGTTGTATGAGAGGGAAGTGACTATATAAAGAGCAGAGAGGGCAGAAGGGAGGACAGTAGAGAGCTTCCCTAGCTGTAAATCAGCTCTCCCCCCAGCAACTGTAAATCAGACCCTGGGGTGTCAGGAAAGGGCTAGAGGAGAAAGCCAAGGACATTTTTAAAAGCAGTTCCATCTCCAGCTACTTTCAGGTTGGGAGGTAGATGATAGCATTGTCCTCTTTTTTCCTTTAATCAAGTTTCCCTCACCCCCCCCAACTTTCAAAGTCATTTCTTTCTTCAATCCTACAGCCTCTTCTCTTAATTTTCAAATGTTTCTCTCTCTATGGAAGAGATACATATAAGCAAAGATAGATACATATAAGCAAAAAATTGAGTTTTCTTAATCAGTGAAGGGGGTAAGCAGGAAGGAAGCTTATTGGGAAAAATTAATGACACTTGAGTTTTCCTGGGGAATTGAGTGCAGGGCCTTTGTTGGGAGGGGCATGGTTACTGTTGACATCTGAAGTCCAAGGCTAGAAAGGTTCATGCATTGATTGCATTGCATTTTTTTCAATTGGTATTATTGATTTTTTGCTAGTTTGGGGATGATAGGTGCCACACCATCCTTGGGCAGGTTTGAATAGAGCTGCCTATGAGCAAGATAAGTGAAATGACTGTGGTCCCTCTGATGATCACTCCCTTCTCTCTGGCAGCCAAACTCATAGTAGAAACAGATACCTTTGGAAGCCGAGTCCGAGTTCGGGGGGCTGAGACAGGCCTGTACATCTGCATGAACAAGAAGGGAAAGCTGATCGCCAAGGTAAGGGTCTGAAGAGGCTGGAGGGATTGGATCCTAGGCTAACAGGCCAAGTTAGATACCTGCCTCAACACCCAACACCCATACTCTTTGTTCTGTGGACCAAAGATATCCTTGCCACCTTCAGTTTAAGAGTGAGTAGATTGTCACCTCTGGGGTCAGTCCCATGTTTATTGTGTTGGGGTGAAGGGACAAATTGAAGAAAAAAAATAATAAAGCTCAAGGAGGAAGAAGGAAGGTCTCGTTAGCTAGGGAAGGGGGGAAGTTGCAGAATTCCATATATCTTCTTAACAAATCACCAAATTGCTTTGCTATTATGTCCAATTCCATGGTACAAGCATTTGCAATGTTCAGCAGCTCTGTGGAACCAGCCCCTCTGCAGAGCTCTGAAATACCCCCATTAGTCACGGCTTCTGTGCTTCGCCTTGGGCCACCACGGCTTCCTGGGCTGGGGGCTCAGCCCGGCTCCTTACTCACAGGCTCTCCCACCCCCACCCCACTTCACTCTTCCAGCCTTTGGACTTTGAGAGAGTACTAAGGAATAAAACTTCATAATAGGTGTGCTTTGGATGATCGTCCCTAACATTCACCATGAAGGGTCACAAGGAACCTCCTGATGGGTTCTGGCTCAGGCTTTCTTCCCCGCCTTAGGATCCTACAGTTTTCTCATCTTCTCACATCCCCCCACCTCCCTGTTCACTGGTGTCTCTGGCAAAACAGAGCCTGATATGGTTGGGGGGGATCCCCAAACAGCCCCTACAGGTGGAGAAGCCCCTCTCACTGGGAATTCTGGGACCTGGGCATAAGCCAGAGAAGATAGACACAGCAGGCAGGAGGCTCAAGTTGTGTGTGTGTGTGTGTGTGTGTGTGTGTGTGTGTGTGTGTGTATATGTGTGTGAGTGTGTTTGGGGGGGTAGAAAGGGTGGGTGGCTACAGAGTCCTGCCCCCCCCAGCCTCTGTCCTTCTCTCTCTCTCTCTGCTGTGCCATGTGTCACTGCTGCCCAGGGGGGAGGAAGTTGCCGGGTGTGCTATGGGCTGTGAAGGATTAGAGCCTGAGTGCCTGGGTAGGTGGGCGGGGCTGCTGCTTCTGCCCACCTCACCATCTGCCAGGGTGCATGCTGGCTAGGCCTGCCCGCCTGCCCTCTGCCTTCTGCATTCACCCAGCCCCCTCCCTGGCTCATGGAGCCGGATGCCGCTTTGCCCCTACCATGATGTCTCTCCTGTTCCCACAGAGCAACGGCAAAGGTAAGGACTGTGTCTTCACGGAGATCGTGCTAGAGAACAACTACACAGCTCTTCAGAATGCCAAATATGAAGGCTGGTACATGGCCTTCACCCGCAAGGGTCGGCCTCGGAAGGGCTCCAAGACCCGCCAACACCAACGAGAAGTCCACTTCATGAAGCGACTGCCCAAAGGTCACCACACCACGGAGCAAAGTCTTCGGTTTGAGTTTCTCAACTATCCCCCCTTTACTCGAAGCCTCCGGGGCCAAAGGACTTGGGCTTCTGAGCCCCGATAGGGCCCCTGACCCCTCCCCAGGACTTTGAGTAGAGACTTTTCTCTTAAGAGGATAACAGAGCAGCTAAACAGAATGGAAAGCTGTGGGGAGGGGGGAGGGGAGTTCCTGGGTTCTAGATGTGGATAATTGTTTGCTGTTGGGTTTTTTTTTTAACAAAAAGAAAAAAGAGGCTTTATTTTTGTATTCCACTTGGCTGTGGTTGTCTTCTTAACTCTTCACTAGAAGTCTTGTTCCAAGGATCAAACCTGGTGGTAGAAAGGGGCTGTGTCCTGGAACTTCTCAAGAACAATGTGTAGGACTCTTCCTGGTCCCATTGGGGCATTGCCCCTCTATCCTATCTCCCCCATTCTGGGTCCCAGTACTGCCTTATCTGACCAAGGTCTGGAAGCTGGTTTCCCAGGAGTAGGCAGGGTGGGGGGAGAAAAAAAACTATAGCCTGAATTGGTGGTTTGGATGTATATTGGGAAGTGGGGGAATCATGTATCAGCTAAATATTAAATGATTGAAATATTTATTTAACATGTCTATTAAAAGTTTGTGTTTGGGTGATGAGGCACCCCATTCTCTGAGGGGAACCAGCCCTCTCACAGCAGCCTGTACAGAAAGTGAAAATTAAGAAACAGCAAGGCCAATCTTCCAGTTGAAGTTTTAAAATTTTCTGTGGCTGGCTCCTACTTGCTAGAAGTCAGATTTCTGGCTCCTCCAGCCCTCTATAAGGTTTGTTTAGCTTCTTTGCACCCAGAGTTGAGGGCACAGTGGCCAGAGGAAGCACTTTAAGCTGCTTTAGGTAGCTCTCAGACAAGGATCTCCTAGCACTTAACAGCTATTAATTATTGACACCTCAAAACATCACCTTTGAGTCAAGGATGATAAGCCTATTGCCTGCTCTAATTCCCACCAAGGTGGACCAGACATAGGGCCCAAGAATCCATTCAAAATTACCCAATAAGTCTTCATTGAGTTCATGGTCACTGGGTGTCCTGCCTTGAGATGGGCAGAGAAGTGTGGAGCCTAATAGTCTCCCAGTTTCCAACTCTGAAAGGATAGAGGGGTTGACTGGGGTAGGGAAGAGAGATTGAGGATAGGTGTTAGAGTTAGGACTATGTAAATGTGGTGTTGACAGTTGAGACATGGACCAGGTGTTCACTTTGGCCCATTGTGAGCAGGGGGAGCTGAGGTGACCGTTTTTCAGGGGAATGGGAAGACGACCATAGTTAAGACTAGATGATGACCAAGGCATTATTTCATCATGTAGAATCAGATTTAGAGTTGAAACAGACCTTAGAGGACCCTGTCATTCCACAGATGAGGAAACTGGCCCAGAGAAGTAAGATGACTTGCCCAAGATGAAACCTCAATAAAAGAGCTAGGATTTGAATACAAAACTTCATATTCCAAATCCAGTGTTTTCTCACGGCATCCACCATCCCACAGTCTCTAAGAACTACAGAGTCAGGGCAGGGGTGGGATAGTAGGGTGGGCGAATTGTTCTGTCTGTCAGCCTGGATCAGTGCAAGGCCTTTTCTTTATATCCAATCTTCTGGGTACTTGGGAAACACTTACTATCCCTGCTTAACCAGCACATCTTAAAAATCCATCCTAGGGGTGAATCCACACCACATACTGGCCTTTCCTTTAAAGCTTTACTTCTATAGCATCCTTGTCTTGCCCAGGCATCTCCAGCTCCCATTGCTTCCATAATGTTAAATAGAATTCCTAGAAAGGGAGGAAGGTTTGGAGTCAGAGCAGGACTGGGAGACTAGGGTAAGGCTGAAGAGCTAGTCATATTGCATCACTCTCTGTCTAGGGGGCTATGGCTAGAGATACAGATATTCCTTCTAGTAGGCTCTCTGAGATGGAGGGCAGAAAAGAAATGAGGGAAGAGGGGACCTAAATAGTTTAAACATTTTTCTTTTAAGCTTCACCCCCCCCCATCCCATTCCTAAGCCCCTCCCCTGCTGTTCCCCTTCTCCCTTCTCCCCCTCCCCCTTTAATTAATTCTGGGTGAGCAGCCTGGCTTTATTGTGCATGGAGCTGGGGGTCTCACTGTGGGAAAAGTCACACCTTCTGAGCAGCTTCTGATGCCATGTAAATGAAGGAAAAGTCCAGGAAATGCTTTCATCTGCCCTGCCCGCCGGCCCCGCCACTGGGCCAGCCCCCAGCCCATAATGACCCACATTCATCTGTTGGAGAGAGTAATTCCTGGGGGAGGCCTAAGGGTGGGGGCGGGGTTGAGGTGGGGGCAATAGCTTGTAGGGGAAAAGGAATGTGAGCTCCTTAGGTCATGATCCTGGGCTGGACAGTCAGTACCTAGAGAACCACTAGTTGCAGGAACTAAAAGAGGGTGAAGACCAAAGCCCTGGTCCTTGGGGGAAGGGGACTCCACAGAAATTCCCACTCCCATCGTGGTTTAACTTTTGGTCATAGCAGGGAGCAGTATCTTAGACCAGGCCAGGTCAGGCCAGCCCACTTCCTTCCCCCTTAGGCCAGAGAAAGCCTGGAAAGGGTTCTCCTTCAGGCACCAGTCCCCTTTTTGCTTTGAGTTTCTTAGGTCTCTCAAGTTAACAGCCTGCCTCTGGAAGGAGTCCATAGGCACCCTGGGCTCTCCTTCAGTTCCAGCCCAGTGGAAGGGGCACTAGGCTGCCTTCTGACTTCTACATCCACAGGCAGCACACCAACTTCTTCCCAATGAGAAGAGTTGAGGGAGACCCCACTTACAAGGACTACTGGTTTTGCCCAGTTGGACCAACAGCAGTAGCAACAATTTGGGAATATATTCACTGAAGGAAGAAGATTAGGAAGAGAAGTCTCTGCCTCATCACCGGAAGGAGGGAGCCTGCCTTGAGTTGCTAGGTTCCAGGTCCTTCCTCTTCCTCCCCTGGTTCATTCTTTGCCCCTGAGCAACCCAACTCTGGCACCTGAAGAGAGAGGACCAGGACCTTTGGCCCAGGGCTCAAGCACCTCCTCCCTTTCCTGGGTTTAACATCAGCTCCCTGCTTGGTTCACCAGAAATAAATGGGCTGAGCATATTGGGCCCAGCAATAACCCCTTGAAATCAGTTGTTATCACAGTTAACAACCAGTTTGGCTTCAGTTCAGGCTGTTAACTATCCAGCTGCTAAGTGCTGGTAATGATTGATTCCTCGCCAGTTGTAGCTTGAGTGGCTGTAAAACCCCATTAGCCAGGATTCTGCAGCGGCAACAATTCAAAGATAAACAAGCCAGTTGGGTGCCCTGGCCAGTCCACTCAACCTACCCCATCACCCCATTTTCTCTGTCTCTTCTCTGTACCTTTGTCTCAGTCCTCAGCCTCTGTAACATTTGATACTTTTGATGATTCTCTTCTCCTGGATCCTTCTTTCTCCCTGGGACTTCATAATGCTACTCTGTTTCATCTCTCTTTCTATCTCGGTCTCTGTCTATCTCTCTACCTTCACTTTTCTGTTTCTATCTCTCTGTCTCTCTCTTTCCCTTTCTCCTCCTCCTACCTGTCTACTTCCTTCTCAGTCTCCTTTGCTGACTCATAATTTATATCACACTCCCTAACTGCAAGTGTACCCCAAGACTTATTTTCTCTATCCATTCATTTGATGACCCCATCAGTTTTCATGGATTCAATTATCATCTCTGCAAATGTTTATATATCCAGCTCTAGTCTTTCTCCTGAGTTCCAGTTGGATATTTCAAACTGAATGTCTCACAGGCTTCTCAAACACATGTCCAAAATATAATTCATTCTTTTTCCCCTCAAACCTACACCTCTTCTATACTCTGTTATTTCCTGCCAAGAGCATTACACTACAATTAAAAGAGACTGGGGTAACTCTCCAGGAGGGGGAAAGGAAGAGACATTTTGGGAAATGTAAGGGGTTTAAAAAAATTCTCAATCTACTTTCCCAAAACCTATGGTGGCTTCTTAATGGCTTCAGTTGGAACTTATATGAAGGTCACTTCCCTCCCCTATCCTCCCCTAGGATGCCACAGACCCCATAGTAAGGGGCCTAGAAAGCTTTATATAGAATGGGTGCCAGAAAAAAATGGTATTTTCCCTTCCACTCCCAAAGCTGACCTCCAACCATCTTTGCCAATGTCCCCTTCCTTTTTTTCCTTCCAAAGGCAGATACTGAACTCCCATCTCTACCCTGGGAAAAAAGGGACTCTAAATCCTCTCTTCATTCTGATCCTCAAATCCATTTCCCCCTCCTATTATGATGGTATATTATGGAGAATCAAGTACTCTTGCATTCTAAAGGCTCATGGGAATTTCCAGCTGTCCTGCAGCTGAATTCTTCTACTCTAGGCTCTTTCCCAATTAGACTTGAGTTCCTTGAGAGCAGGGGGGGGAAAGAGTACCACTCTCTTTCCGGTCACTCTTATTCATAACCTCAGCCTTCTCCTTGGCTCCTTATTTTTCTTCATCCAGCATAACCAATCATAGTTGCCAAGTCTTGTCATTTCTACATCTATATCATCATTTATTTCCCTTTCCTTCTCTTGATTCACTCTAGTTCGTGTCCCTACCATCTCTTAATTGGAATATTATTACAATGACTTCCTAGTTGTTCTCCATGACTCAAATCTCTCCTTTCTCTGTAACATACTTTGCAGACCTTGAAGTCTTAGATATTTGTGATGTTATTCTTTTTTTTGGGGGGGGGGGTTTACAAGGCAATGGGGTTAAGTGACTTGCCCAAGGTCACACAGCTAGATTAAGTGTCTGAGGATGGATGTGAACTCAGGTCCTCCTGATTCCAGGGTTGGTGCTCTCTCCACTGCACCACCTAGCTGCCCCTAAATCTCTCCTTTCTCCGAGATATCCTCCACACAGCTACTAAAACAATTTTCCTAACGTATAAGTCTGATCATGTTGTTCCCTTACTCAGTAATCTCCAATGGCTCCCTATCACCTTTATGGTCAGATTTAAACTCTTCTAAGCGCTTTATAGACTAGCTCCAATTTAACTCATTACCTATTACTCTCCTTCATACACTCTAAATTAGTTACAATAACAGTTAGGTTCTGTCTTCTTGCTCTTCTTCACACATGCTACTGTATCTTCCACAGCTTTGATTTTTCACTGTCTGTCCTTCATTCCTGGAATGCAATGAGATTCCCTCCTCAACACCAACTCTTAGAATACTTCACCTTTTTCAAAACCAGCTCAAATGCTACCTTCTACAAACATGAAGCCTTTCCCCAGCTGCTGGTGTTACCAATCCCCAATACTTTGAATATATTTTGTTCTTATTTAGTATGTATGTTCATCATAAGAAATACTTTCCTGTCCCACCTGGATGGATATGACAATGTATACAAGGAATCACACCTAACAGTTGCTGGGGGTGCTCCTAAAATTGGCAAAGGAAACCCATGCTGTTATTAGAGACTGGGTTAATGTCAGCCTTGTTTCAGGTACAGACTGCAGCGGAAACTGGAAAAGTTTGGACTTTGCTAGTGTGTTCCTTTTGATCTAAGCATAGTGTGTATGCATTTTGGAGTAGGAAGAAATAGTGTCTGAACTCCTTGTCCATCCCCAAAATAGCCTTAGGACTTTAATTAGAAGAGAAAATGAGACCATTTTGCAAAGTTCTGGACTTTTCCTATCTATTATGGAAGAAATTCTTTCTTTCTCTTCCCCAGCCCTTTGTTCCCTGTTGCTGATTTCTTCAGCCCTTCCAGAGGTGGTCTCTAACCTTCTTCTCTTGGGCCAAAGACACCAGGAATCTCTACTATGTAAAGGGACTGAAACCTGACTCTCATTTCCAAGTAGAATGGAAATTCCTTAGGCACAGAGACTAGGTTTTTTTTTCTAAATCTCCATGTTCCCCAGGCCTAAGTTTATTCACTTGCATTGAATCCTAATGTGAAAACAGCAAGGTGAGGTATTTCTGATCCCCTGGAGGAAAGAGCTGACTCTGAACGCAATTCTAGTACAGTGGAAAGAACATTCACTCTGCAGAATCTGAGTTCAAGTTCTTCCCCTGACACTACATGCATGATCTTGGGCAAGTCATTTAACAATTTGTGCAAAATGAGTAGATTGAACTAGAAATCCTTTCCAGATCTAAATCCATGATCCTTACATTTCTAAGCTCCTACTTTTTAGTTCTGTCCTCAAAGGTCAGGAAATCTTCATCCTCCAAAACCATTGGGTTTTTTTTTTAATTCCAAAGACTCTTGTCTTTGGTCTCCCTTCTGCTGAGCTGCAAAGAGAATCTGTCTCTTTTCTCCTCTATCCCTGAGAGTAGGCCAAAGGCAAGCTCTAGAGTTGCTTGGTCTGAGGAGAATTCTGCATTCAGGAACAGTGGGCAAGGCTGTTATATTCAGGCAAGGGAGTTCAAACTTTTTGAAGAGTTGGGATTGGGGGAAATCTTGATTGGTTGTTGTGGTTTTTTTGGAACTGGTTTCTCAGCATACCCTTCATCCAGGGATGAGGGATATACCTACCTATCCCATTCCCTCCTTCCTTTTCCAAGTTGTAGGACAAATTAAATGTCTATTATGATGATGGTTGAATGACTGGTCTAGATGTCCAGAAACCTCCTCAAACTGCTTTCTTCCATGCCCTCAGGGTTTCTATAGTAACTAAGGTACTTCAAAGGAGGACAGCAAGACAAGAGATTAAGAGTCCCAGTGAACAGGCAAGAAAGAAGGAATGATTGGGTGTCAACCAGACTGAGGACTCTAAGAAGGGAATACTAGAGGAAATTCTCAACTTCCCCCACCTTACTGCCTATCCCCCACCCCTTTGGTTTTGTTCTCCCATCCCATGGAGTTAACTACACTGGTCAACAAGGACCTAGGACAAGTCACCCCAGAGTTAACCCTTCCAATTGGGATGGCAAGAATGAGATGGGGGCCTTTTCCAAGAGCCTATGGGCTCCTTCCTTCCCAACCTGCTTGTGAGTTGGAAACCTGTTGAATTGAAATTATGGTAGTTGAGGAAATAGGAGGGGGTCCTGGGGTCTCTATTCTGCTCCCTTCCCATTTCCCCCACTCCAAGCCTCTCATGGCCCTGGAGCTGATAAATTGAGTGAGAAAGGAGCTCTGTAGCTTCCCATTGGGGCAGGGAAAGCTTCTGAGGATTCATAGTTACTAAAAAATCCAAAGTCCTTTACACCATCAAATGGTTCTACATCAGAAATTAATATGGTTTTGTTAGTGAACCAACAAGAGAGAATGTTCGTCTCTATCTGCCTTACTTCTGTACCATGAGGACCATTGGATCTCATTGCTTTCTCCTATTAGAATTAGAATTCAAGTTTCCTAGATTGTATAGCAGGGCTATTTGTATTTATTTACCCAGTAGTTCAAAGAAGCAGTTTGTGGAGGTTTCTGGATTTAATTTCTCCTGTAACTTGACAAAGGAAGGAAGGAGTGGGAGAGGCACATAGTAAACTTTTTTTTTTTTTTTTTTGGTTTTTGCTAGGCAATGGGGTTAAGTGGCTTGCCCAAGACCACACAGCTAGGTAATTATTAAGTGTCTGAGGCCGGATTTGAACTCAGGTACTCCTGACTCCAGGGCCAGTGTGCTGTCCACTGTACCACCTAGCTGCCCCCATAGTAAACTCTTAATAAATTCTCCTTCATCCTTCATTTCTGAAAATATAGAAGAAAATACTGAAGTTTGGTGTGATTGGCTAGAGGCTAGCTATTTTATCTGTCCAAAATTGTTAAGGAATAAGTCTGAAGCATCTAATGTTATAGATTCCCTGAGGGCAGCTACTGTTCATCTCTGTACCCCTAGGGCCTCATTCAGTATCTTTTTTATTCAATTGAAGGAGCCTAGAAAACTTTTTCATTGTTTTGGGTCTCAATTTCCTGGGCTTCAGTTCTGGGCCTCAAGCCCAAGTCATAGGGAGATCTATTGAGGGAATTGTGCATGTTTAGCATGGGAAAGAAAAGATTTCAGTCCCATTTGCTGCATCTTCATCCAGCTTTCACTCTTTAACTGTGGGTGATTTCCAAATTTCTGTCATCTTTCTCCTGTATATTATACTTAATGAACTCATCAATTCCTATGGATTCAACTATTAGCTCTATGCAGATGATTCACACATCTACTAATTCTGCCCTAATCTCTTACCTGACCTCTAGTCTTGTATCCTCTCCCTGCCTCTTGGACATCTTGAACTGAGTATGCTATAGACAGCTTAAACTCAACATGTTCCAAACTGAACTCATTGTCTTTATTTCTACCCTTAACCACTCCCTCTTCCTAACTTCTTTATTACTCTAAGGGGCAGTTCCCCAGATTGACATCCTAGGTGTCATCCTTGATTCCTCACTCTCTCTCTCACGCCACAATTTATTACCAAGTTCTATTGTTTCTTCCTTCATAACATCTCTCTCTCAAGTCCCCTTCTTTCCTTTGATACTGCTACCACCCTCATATACCTCACTTATCACCTCACTTCTAGATTGCTGGTTGATCTCCTTTCCTTGTCTTTTTCTACTCTAGTCCATTCTCTACCCATCCATCAAACTGATCTTCCCAAAGCAAAGATGTGACCTTCCCTAACCCTCATTCAATAAATTCCAGTAATTCCCTGTTACTTCCTCCTATCTTTCCTGGTTTCTTATACCTTACAACTTTCCATTTATTCTACAATTCAGTGACACTGGTTTCCTTGCTATTGCACAACACACTGGATCTCCTGAACCCAAGAATTTACATTGCCTATCCCCCCAATGCCTGGAATTCTTTCCCCCTTCATTTTTGTCTCCTGGCTTCCTTCAGGTCAGACAAAAATCTCACCTTCTAAAAGAAGCTTTTTCTAATCCCCCTTAACGGAAGTTCCTTCCCTCTAAGATTATCTGCAATTTGTCTTGTCAATATTTTGTTCCTACCTATTCATTTGCATGTTGCCTCCCTGTTAGACTATGAGCACCTAAGGGCAGAAATTGTTTTTTGGTGGGGTTTTTTTTTTGACGTTTCTTTGTAGACTTAGTACTTAAGACAGTACCTAGTACTTGACTTGACTTAAGAAGGGACCTGATAGTTGTCTTCAAGTTTTTCAACAGTAATCATGTTCAAGAAGGAATTGCCTTGCTTCCTTTAGCTTCAGAGAGGAGAAATAGAAATATTGGGCAAAAATTTCAGAGAGATCAATTTAATTTTGTTATTAGGGAAAATTTCCTATAATTAGCAGCATTTGAAAGTGGAAGGAGCTGTCTGGATAGGCAATGGGTTCTTCCTTACAGTTTCATCTTCCAGCCTAGGCTGGATGATCACTTGTTATAGACATAGCAGAGGGGATCTTAATTCAGGTCCTGATTGGCCTAGATGGTCTTGCAGAAATACTGAGATTATATGAGACATTCCATTCTAATGGACATCCCTCTGGCTCAGGTCACCATCACTTCCTGGTGGTTATTCCATTAGTTTCCTAAGTGGTCTTTTTTGCTCTATAATTTCTCTGTTCCTGCTCACTGTGGAGAGATTGGTATTAAAGAGAATTTTTAAAATTATGAATGGTTACTTTCCTTTCTAAGAATCTACAATGGTAATCCTATTTCCTATAGTTAGCTAAAGGCCCTCTATATACTGCACCTAACCTCCTTTCCAAGGCCATCTCCTTCTTTTCCTAGCACAAACTCCCTCCTATAGGCAGGTTAGCCTCCTCACTGTCCTTTCAACTAGACCTACATGAATTTTTTTTTGGGGGGGGTAAGGTATTTGAGGATAAGTGACTTGCCTAAGGTCACAGTCTAAAACATTTCTGCTTCTGCCTTTGTTGCCATTTTCCTTTCCCTGCCCTAAATATCTTTTCCTCTTCTCTCTGACTCACCAAATCCTACCTACCCAACAAGGGCCAGTTTAAGTGCCTAAAGCTTTCCCTTGACTACTTCAATCTCAACTAATCTTTTCCTTTTATGGTTATTTAACTCCTCCTGTGTGAGCCCACTCTTGCCATATAGACTCTACCATTACTAAGGGGAAGAACTAAATCATCCTCTCCCTTTACCCTCACAGCTTAAAAGATCATCCATTTGATGTGTATTTTTTTAATTTTCCTTTTTAATTAACAAGAATTTTTCTCTACCCACATTTTAAAAAAAGAAAGAAAAAAACTCTTTTTTTTAACAAATATGCATAATTAACAAAACAAAGTCTTAATTACTCAATCTTAAAAATGTCTATCTCCATCTGCAGCTTGAGTCCAACATGTCTTGGGAGTTGATGAATATATATGTTTTATTATTAGTCTTCCAGAATCATGGTTAGTCATTGCAATAGTTAGCATTATGAAGTTATTCACAGTTGTTTGACTTTACAATTCAATATGTTTTTATTAAAGGCCTACTATGGGATACTGTATTTAGAGCACCTGACACAGTAGATACTCAGAAAATGTTTATGAATGAATGAACCCTTAGCAAGTTCCTGAGGTCCCTATTGCCCTCAGTAATGAAGAACAAACAAATAAATCATTTATTAAATGTAAAATGACCATGTAGGGTCTGCTTGATCTCATTTCTGATGGGACTTGCTGGGAAATTAAACTGTTGAGGCTTAAGAGCCACAAATGGAATTGTTCTTTCTTCCTTAGTGCCCCTGTAGTCTTGATCCTAACTATCTGGAGATGGATTCTGAGATATTTTGTTTCCCTTGGGGGGGGGTCTCTCTTTCTTAGGGGTTAGGAAAGAGAGAAAGAAGGAGTTTGAAGGCCTCTTGAACAGTGGTCAGGAAGCAGGGATTGTAAAAATGATGGGGGAGGAACATAATGCTGCTAAGGAAGAACTTTAATAAAAGAAGTTTGTGAATTTTGACATCAGAAAGAATTATTATAATTGAGTTAGACCAGAGGTAGAACTGAGTTACATCAGAAGAGAGAGAGAGAGAGAGTAGATTAATTTACAAGTTATTTTAAAATGACAGTTAAGGTGTTTTGGCAGTTAAGGTGTTTTAAGGATGTTTAGGCAGAGTGGTCTGGGGCAGACAGGATGACATTCCAAGATATAACCATAGGACAGTTCTGGAAAGAAAGTCATTGTTCTGTCTTTAACACAGAGTATTCATCCAGGGTGTGTGAGAGAGAGGAGGGGAAAAAAGAAAAAGGGTGGGGTCTAGAGGTGGGGAGAGGGAAAATAGAGAAAGAGAGAGATTAGAATTATTCCCATGTGGGGGCAGCTAGGTGGCACAGTGGATAAAGTACCAGCCCTGGAGTCAGGAATACCTGGGTTCAAATCTGGTCTCAGACACTTAATAATTACCTAGCTGTGTGGCCTTGGGCTAGCCACTTAACCCCGTTTGCCTTGCAAAACCCTTAAAAACAAATAAAAAAATTTAAAAGAAGAATTATTCTCATGGGTGAGAGAGATTCCTGATTACCATTATAGTCCTTCTGAGAAGGAATGTTTTTCTAGGATTGACTTTGGTCTTTGAAGATATTCATCAGTGCAGCTAGGTGGCGCGGTGGATAGAGCACTGGCCCTGGAGTCAGGAGTACCTGAGTTCAAATCCAACCTCAGACACTTAATAATTACCTAGCTGTGTGGCTTGCTACTTAACCCCATTGTTTTGCAAAAAAAAAAAAAAAAAAAAAAAGATATTCATCGGTAAATAAAGGGAATAGTGCTGGGGGGACAGAAGAATTTGTATAGAGCCTGAAGAAGGCATTGCTAGACACCAGAGAGCCATGGCAGGGCCAAAGAAGCTAGGTACAATCACCCTCAAGGTTGATTGTTTTACTGGCAGTTTGTTGGTAATTCTAGTGCCAATGCTAGTCATCATATGAGAGATCAAAATGTGGGAACAGGAAAAAGAAGGAAGGAAGGAAGAAATGAAGGAAAGAAGAACGAAAGGAAGGGAGAGTAACAGAGAAATATTTATTAAGTGCCTGTCTGTGTACCTGGCACTGTGATAAAGTGCTTTACAAATATTACTTCATTTAATCCTCTCAACAGACCCATGAGGTGGGTACTGTCATAATAGAGTGCCTACTCTATACTAAGCACCTCACAATTATTTATTTATTTAGCTATCTATTCATTCATTCATTCATTCATTCATTTATTATTTTGAATTTTTTACAATTTTCCCCCCTAATCTTGCTTCCCTCCCCACCCCCAGCCCCCACAGAAGGCAGTCTGTTAGTCTTTACATTGTTTCTACGGTATACATTGATCTAAGTTGAATGTGATGAGAGAGAGATCATATACTTAAGGAAGAAAAATAAAGTATTGTGCCTGATTGTTGCACTAATGGAATGAGTGAGTCCATCAAGGTTGGTCACACCCCCATGTTGCTACTAGGGTGAACCATGTTCCTCTGATTCTGCTCATCTTGTTCAGCATCAATCCATGCAAATCTTTCCAGGCTTCCCTGAGTTCCCATCCCTCCTGGCTTCTAATAGAATAATAGTGTTCCATCGCATACATATATCACATTTTGTTAAGCCATTCCCCAAATAAAGGACATTTACTTAATTTCCAACTCTTTGCCACCACAAACAGAGCTGCTAGGAATATTTTTGTACAAGTGATTTTTTTATGCATTACTAAAATGTTCTTGTTTAAGAGTAAACATAATACCCCCTCTTCCCAAAAAATATAGACCCTCATGAGAAATAAAGTAAAGGAAAGAGGAAAAAAATATGTTTCAGTCTGTGTTGTGATACCATCAGCTCTGTCTCAGGTGGATCACAGTCTTTATGATAAGTCCATCATAAAAGTTACTTCCATATTTTCCCACTGTTATTGTTGCTGATTGCAATCCCCTCTATCCATTCCTCCCCACTACCATATATTTTCTCTCCCCTTTCACTCTGCCCCTCTTCTAAAATGTGCTGTAGGGTAGCTGAGTGGTGCAGCAGACTGATCACCGGCCCAGCCCTGGGGCCAAGAGGCCCCCAGCCCACATACCACCCCTGAGACCCAGCAACCACCTGGCCCTGTTTTCCCAGACAAGTCACCCAGTCCTAGCCCCTTGCAAAAAGTAAAAAAGAAAATGTGTTATATCTGACTATTCTCTCCTATGATTGACCCTCTCCTCTATCACCCACATCCCCCTGTTTCCCCCTTTCCCCCCTTCTCTCCTTTTTACTCTAATTGTCTATACCCTATTGAGTGTGTATGCTGTTTCTTCTCTGAGCCATTTCTGATTAGAGTGAAGGTTCCTTCATTCCCCCTCACCTTCCCCCTTCCATATCATTGCAAAAGCTCATTGTAATATATATATTACAATTATATATATATATATATATATATATCTTTTATACGAAATATCTTAGCCTATTCCACCTCTCCTTTCTCTTACTCCCAGTGCATTTCCCTTTTAGACATTGACTCCATTTTTACAATATATTATATCTTCAAATTCAGCTCTCTCCTGTGCTTCATCTATAAAAGCTCCTTCTATCTGCTCTATTAAATGAAAAGTTTCTCATGAGTATTATCAGTGTCATTTTTCTATGCAGGAATATATTCAGTTCTTCATCATTAAGTCCCTCATATTTTACCCTTCTCCTCCACTCTCTATGTTCACCTGAGTCCCTGTATTTGAATGTCAAACTTTCTGTTCAGCTCTGGTTGTTTCAACAGGAACATCTGAAATTCTCCTAGTTCATTGAAAATCCATCTTTTCCCCTGGACGAGGATGTTCAGTTTTGCTGGGTAGTTGATTCTTGGTTGCATTACAAGCTCTTTTGCCTTCCAGAATATTATATTCCAAGCCCTACAAGCCTTTAATGTAGTTGCTGCTAAGTCCTGTGTGATCCTGACTGCAGCTCCATGATATTTGAATTGTGTCCTTCTGGCTGCTTGTAATATTTTCTCCTTGACTTGGGAGTTCAGGAACTTGGCTATAATATTCTTGGAGGGTTGTTTGTTTTGGATCTCTTTCCAGGGGAGATAGGTGGATTCTCTCAATTTCTACTTTGCCCTCTGCTTCTAGGATATCAGGGCAATTTTCCTGTAGTATTTCTTTAAAAATGAGGTAAAGGCTATTGTCCTGATCATGACTTTCAGGTATCCCAATAATTTTTAAATTATCATTCCTGAATCTGTTTTCCAGATCAGTTGTTTTTTCAATGAGATGTTTCACATTTTTTTCTAATTTTTCATTCTGTTTTTGTTTTTCTTTTTAGGTTTCTACAAGGTAAATGGGGATTAAGTGGCTTGCCCAAGGCCACACAACTAGGTAATTATTAAGTGTCTGAGACCGGATTTGAACCCAGGTACTCCTGACTCCAGGGCCAGTGCTTTATCCACTATGCCACCTAGCCGCCCCCTAATTTTTCATTCTTTTGGTGTTGAAGTATTTTGTGAACTATTTTATCCATTTGACCTATGCTGGTTTTTAACATGTTATTTTCTTCAGCATTTTTTTGATCTCCTTGACTAAGCTGCTGACTTCTTTTTCATATTTTTCCTGTATCTTTCTCATTTCTTTTCCCAATTTTTATTCTATCTTCCCTACTTGATTTTCAAAATCTTTTTTGAGCTCTGTCATAGCCTGAGCCCAACCTACATTTTTCTTGGAGTCTTTAGATGCAGGAACTTGTATTTCCTCATCTTCAGATTGAGTATTTTGATCCTTTTTGGGATCATAGACAAAGAATTTCTCAATGGTGTTCCTCTTTTCTCTATTTACTCGTTTCTCCAGTCTATGCCTGGTTTTGGGGTGCTTCCTGAGCTTTTGAATATTATTGGGACATCCTCTTTGGGGTTTTTTTGGGACACCCCAATGGAATCTTTATTCCTCCAAGGTCTTATCACCTTACAATTATTATCCTCATCTTCCAGTTAAGCAAACTGAGGTAGAAGATACTGAGGAGTGATATGCACATATCTGGGTTCAGTCAATGTGAGGGTACCTCAGGGAGGGGGTAGAAACCCTGAGATAGGGCACAAGAGCTATATCATCCTAGAACCCAAGGGTTTTAGAAGACAACAGACTTCAATATAAGCTGAAAAAATCTTTTGCATTTCCTATTCTTGGTAAGCCCAACTAGGTTTGTGTTGGATCCCACACAATGGGAAAAACCCAGAGGGACCAAAGTCCCTGGGCAAAGGTTGTGCAGGCAGCTGAGGGTCCTTCCTTAACCTCCCAATTCCCCTGCTTTCTCTGATGCTATTGCACAGCTCCTTCTTCCCCTTTTCCCTCTGCCCAGTCTTCTTCCAATTTAGAGCCTGACTTAAGGTCTTTCTCTGTATCCAACCCTCTGTCCTATCCTGTCACTTTCAGCAGACCTCACTTCCTACTTTCCTGAGAAAAATAATGGTCAGCAGTCATGACCTCCTTCTATATCCCTAATCCATATCTCAAAATCCTTTGATATTATCTTTCCATTCTTTCTTCTTCCTTTGCTCTAATCTCTGAGGAAGAGATAAAACTTGTCCTTTAGCTGCTCTGCTTGTCCCTAATTTGATCTCATTCTGAAGGAATTACTGAAGGAAACTCTGATGATCCCTCCTCCAACTCCAATCTCTTCATTTCTACTGTTCCTCTATAGCCTACAATGTGCCCAGGGATATATTTTCACTCCATCCAGCTACCTCCTAAAGTTCTCAATCTTCCCTTTAGCTAGGAAAAAGTTGTTTTATACTAATTGCCTCTTTTTGTTTACTTCCCACCCATTTCTCAGTCCCTTGTTACATGGTTTCTGATAACACTACTCTGTTCAAGGTTACCAATTTAGCTTTAAGTCTGATGAAGGCTTTCCACCCCCCAGTCTTTATCCTTCTTGCAGTATCTAGCTGTAGTGATCAAAACTATTTCCATCTCAAGAATGCTCTCTTCTCTTAGATTCTGCAATACCACTTGAGAGCATCAAGAGCATCCCAGTCACCAATGGAGTGAAACAAAGATGTATCCTTGCTCCCCTACTTTTTAGTGTGTTTTTAGCCATATTATCAAATGCCTTTACTGAGGATGAACATGGCCTCAATGTCAGCTATCACACTGATGGTAAATTCTTCAACTTGAAAAGGCAAGACCAAAGTGCAGGGAGTGTTAATGCATGATCTTCTGTTTGCAGATAAGTGTGCAATCAATGAAGCCTCTAAAGCTGAGATGCAACAAAGTATGGATCATTTTCTGCTGCTTGTACTAATTTTGGTTTAACGATTAACTCCAAGAAAACACATGTGCTCCATCAGCCAGTGCCATACCATCCATATATGGAACCATCAATTACAGAAAATGGACAAGTTTTGAGTACTGTGGACAAGTTCACTTACCTTGGCAGTGTCCTTTCCAAGGAGGTACACATTGACAATGAGGTTGACACTGAAAGAAAGTATGGGAGAGAAAAGGTATTAGACTGACTACCAAACTGAAAATATAAAGAAGCTGATCTCATTGCTATATACCTGTGAAACCTGGACAGTCAACTAGCGTCATGTCAGGAAACTGAATCACTTCCATTTAAATTGTCTTAGGAAGATTCTGAAGATCACCTGGCAGGGCAAGTACTCACAACGAGGTCAGAAGAAGCGATACCAAGACACCCTGAAGATCTCTCTTAAGTACTTTAGAATTGGAGCATCTAAGTGGTTCAGTGAATAGAGCACCCAGCTCTGGAGTCAGAAGGACCTGAGTTCAAATGCAGCCTCAAACACTTAATATTTATCTAGCTGTGTGACCTTGGGCAAGTCACTTAACCCTATTGCCTGGCAAAAACAAATAAGAACTTTAGAATTGACTGTACAGCATGGGAGACACTGGCATAGGACCACCCAGCATGGTGTGCCTCATCAGTGAGGGTGCTGCTCTCTATGAGGAAGGCATAATTGAAGCAGCTCAAAGCAAATATGACATACATAAGTTTAGAGTCCCCACCTCAGGTGGACATGGACTATTTGTGCCCAACCTATGGTAGAGCATTCCAGGCTCCTATTGATCTGATCCTATTGATCTGATATTTGTCCCAAACATGGTGATGTCATTTTAGTCTTCTTCAATAAGGAAGAACAAGAACCAACTAACCAACCAACAATACCACTCATTCTGTCCTGATTCTCCTCTTGCCTACCTTCTCTTTTTCTTTTTCTTTTTATGTTTTTTTTTTTGCGAGGCAAATGGGGTTAAGTGGCTTGTTCAAGATAACACAGCTAGGTAATTATTAAGTGTCTGAGACCGGATTTGAACCCAGGTACTCCTGACTCTAGGGCCAGTGCTTTATCCAATGCCCCACCTAGCCGCCCCCACCTTCTCTTTTTCAATCTTCTTTGCTATATCTTCAATCATCTTCCACCTCTGAAGTATAGGTATTAGTGTTCCCGAATATCTCTGATACTATCTCTTCTGTTAATTAATGGATTCAATTATCATCTCTAATGAGATGATTCCCAAATCTGTACAATTAGCTTTTTTTTAATTAAGGTTTTTTTTTTTTTGCAAGGCAAATGGGGTTAAGTGGCTTGGCCAAGGCCACACAGCTAGGTAATTATTAAGTGCCTGAGGCCGCATTTGAACTCAGGTACTCCTGACTCCAGGGCCAGTGTTCTATCCACTGTGCCACCTAGCTGCCCCTTACAATTAGCTTTTGCTCCTTTTCTGATATACAGGCTCATAACATTGCCAGATAGACTCCTCCTTCTGGATTCCCCATAGGCATCTCAAAGTGAGTGAATTCAAAATGGAGTTCATTATGGTTTCCTTGCCTCCCACCCCTCCCCATTTCTCCTAACTTCCCTTATACCCCTTCACATTCTATATCCTAGTCAAAGTATCTGATTTGCTATTTCCTGAACTCTGCATTCAATGTCTTGCCTCAATATTTTGTCTAGATTCTTCATCAGGTCTGGAATCTGCTAGTTATTGGCCAGCTGCCTCTTTTAGAATTCTTAACTTTTCTCATGACTCAGTTTCTGTTCTATCTCCTTTCCAGTTCTCCCAAGTTGTGAGGGAATACTCTATCAGATAATCTTGTATTTTTTATTCTATCCCTTCTGCTTAGCCCTAGGCCCCAAGTATAGTATATGTTTAATAACCAATTGTATTACTTTGTAGAATATAATCTCCTTGAGGGCAGGACCTTGGAAAGGCAGACTTAAGAAGTATTTGTAGACTTGTCGAATGCTCCTACATCTGTTGCTGTGGTTGTTTGTCCTTCATTCCTCCAAGAGGAATAATGATGTCTGGAAAGTGAAACCTTGACTTGCAAGTCAATTGGATTTAAGTGAGGCAGGACTGAGCAAAATCATCAGCCTCACTTTCTCTTCCAGAGTCATCTAGGTCAAATGGCAAGACATAGATCAGGATACCTGGAGGCAATGGGAGATCTTGGTCTTTTCTTCCTATTCCTATAGAAAAGGTGTGTAGTGTCTTGAGTTCCTGGGGAAACAAAGAAAGGCTCCAGTACTCAGAAGGCACTGAATAAATGCTGAATTGAAATTGTTGGGTGTAAGGTAATGAGAATTCCCCCACACACTTTATTATAGTTTCTTTTTCTTGGCTAGATATAAAAGAAAAATAGTCTTAGATTTTTCTATTCCACACTCATTAATTTTTCTGATGAACAAAAACCTATGTTTTCTCCCTCCATCCCATCTGCTTGGAAAAGAAAAACAAAACCTGTATCATCATTATGCATAAACAAGCAAAACAAATTATAAATTTTCTTAAAAAAAAAACCAAGCAAAACAAATTCCTGCATAGACCATGGTATGGTGACAAGAATTCTGGGGCCACTTAAATCTCCTTGGTTACCATCCTCTTCCTCCCTTTCCTACTCTATTCCTGGCTGGGTAGTAAATAGCAGGGAGACTCTCTGAGTCTAGATCACCACTCCTGAGGCATCAGGAAGACTCAGCCTGTCTGGAAGATGGAGGCTAAAGTCTGCTTTCCTAGGGACAGGACAGCATCTGCCTCTCTCCTGTGTCATCAGCTGGTTGATGTGATTTCTGACTTCAGTTCCTTAATGTCCCGAGGTCATATAACAAACCTTGCCCACTGTCCCAAGGGGCTTTGGGTGGAGTAACTGAATTCCAGTCCTCCTAGGTTGAGCCTCAAAGGCATGGTAGTTTTGCCTGGGATCTTGGGATATCCCAGGCAGGCAGACAGGACACAGGATGGGAGAATCATGTAAGAATAGTTCAGAGCCAGGACCTGGGGCATCCAGGGGGCACCTTTTTATGCTGGCCCCTCCTTCTTCTGAGCCTGGGCAATGGGGCTTTGGCTGAGATGGCTGATCCCCAGCTGGAAAGGTCACTCTGGGAAAATCGGCCTTACTTCTCTGCACACCTGGAGAAATGAGGCTGTTCCAACCTCTCTCAAGGGGAAGCTCTTTGCTCTTCCTGCACTGACCACTCACACCCAGGGATTATCCAAACCAGGAACTTCATTCCAAACAACCCCCAGGAGTGAAACCCGAGCTACCACTAAGAGGCAGCTCTTCCAGTAACTGGTAAGTGACCAGGAAAAGGGGGGGAAATGCAAGCACTTGGAGGCTCTGGGAAGCTGTGAAATTTGAAGACTAACGACCAGAGAGTGGGACTGGGGGCCTGGAGGCCGCCACTGCCTTCTGCAGAACCAAAGGTCAGGGCTGCAAAGAGTGGGAAAATCAAGGGAAGCTCTGGTAAGCAGGAAAGCACCCTCCCCCCTTCCTTCAAGGGGAGAGTAATTGGTGCACCTGCAGCTGGGGACAATATCCCCTCCCAAGCCCCTGGTGGACACTCATACTGCCCTGCCCTGCCCCCCCCATCCACAGAACTCCACTCTCCAGCCAAAGCTGTTTCCATGAATGCTTTCCTCTACTACAGCCTTTCTTGGGAAGCTGTAAAGGGCCATCTGTAGAAGCTCCCAATTTGGGCCTTCCTAATATCACCCAACCCAAAGCTCAGGACCAGGGACAGGCACCAGGACCAGGGAGGCGGCAGGTGAGGCAGAGATGAACCTCACCTCTGATTGGGAAGGGCTGAGTGTATACATCTGGAGCATATACCTGGAAAGGTAAGCATGATCCAGGTGTTTGCATTCAACCCTTCCCAATCAGAGATGAGACTCAGCTCTGTCTCACCTGCTGTCCCCTCTCTACATGTTGGGGCAAGAAGAGTGCAGAGGGTTTGGGAGGCGGGGAGAGTGGGAGTGACAGAAGAGAAATGGAACTGCTAGCATAAGCCTGGGGCATTTTGGATGCTGGAAGAGTGTCTGAAACTAAGAGTGTCTCTCCTAGAAGATGCCCTTGAACCAACTCTACCTCTCACTCTCAGCATCTTTTCCATCAATCAGGAGTTCCACAAGTTCCACCAGTGTGCATAAGTAGCAAAACATAACATACCACCAAGCACATACAAAATGCTTGTCCTAAAGGTCCTCAGAAGAAAAAATCAGCTCCTATGTTTTAAGTAGGAATAAGCCAGCTTCTAGACTGATACTTATGGAGAGAGAAAAAGAAGTGTTCAGGAACTTGGACACTTGGCTTGGCCTCTCTTCCCCCAAAGAAATTAGCACTCCAAGTAGAATCCTAGCTCCTTTAATTCCCAAGATAGCCTGATCATTTTTAACTCCTATAGCTGATGTGCTAGAGCTTAAAAATACTCTAAGGATACTGAATTAATTTCCATTGCTGAATTAGAGAAGCTTAAGAGTATGCAAGAACATTGTATTTTTGTAGATATCTTTGAGGCAGCTTCTTACCTTGCTTAACCATTGCAACTCCAAGCCTCATGGGGGTTGTTTGGACATGTTATATTCCTTAAATTAGGCACTTACCTGGACAATGAAAATGGCAGAGGAAGTTCATGTCTCAGACATGGATGTGGAAGGATCCTCGACCTCCTTCTTTTTCCACCTCCCCCTTCTTTCTATGGTGTGCTTCAAAGGTCAAAAACAGAGTGGGGGCAGACAAACTTCCCTAGTTTTTTCTGCCCAAGAAAGGAAAGTTGGTTTAGTGAGAGGCATCTCCTTGGAGACCTGAAATTCTCAGGTTGGTGAGTATATAGAATATAAGGTTGATGGCTGAAGTAAGTTTGGACCCAGCTCAGAATCAATTGGGTGAAAAATGAGAATTTTTCATGTAAAGTTGTTACCTAAACCAACTTTTGTCTTTGAATTATTCTGTATTGGCTTGTAGGCACAAAGTAACATAGATGAAGATTTCAGGGCCAGAGTTCTTTCCCTCAGTTACTGTTCAAATCAAGTCAAGTAAGCAATCATTTATTATATACAATTTACTATGGGCTAGGCCTTGTCCTAAGCCCTGGGGATATAAAGAAAAGCAAAAAAAAAAAAAACAAAACCCAAACCTCAAACCCCAAAACCAACTAATCCCTGCTTTCAAGCTCACAGTCTAATAGGGGAAGCAACAATGCAAACAACTATTTAAAACAAGATATTTGCTGATGAAATAGTAGATAATCTTAGAGGGAAGGTATTAGCTTTAAGGAAGACTAGAAAGGCTTTTCTTTCAATTGATATTTATTTTTACAAATACTTGTCATAAAAGTTTTTCAACATTCATCCACATACATATGCATATTTTTAAGTTAAATAATTTCCTTCTACCCTCCCTTCCCACCCTCCATCCCCTCAGCTATGAACAGTCTGGTGAATATTATGTTTAACCTGTTCACAGATTAATTTTCTATATGAGAAATTCGGATTGAGGGAAAAGAAAGAAAACCATGAAATAGGAAAGAAACCATTAGAAATTTTTAAAAGTGAATATAGTATTTATTCTGATTCTGCTTTTTTTGTTTTGCTTTGTTTTGTTTTGTTTTTCTTCCTCTGGATGTGGATAGCATTGTCCATAGCAGCTCTTAGGGTTGCTCTAGCTCTTTGAGTTTCTGAGAGAAGCTGCATCCATCAAGGTGTTGTCATTAATATGTACAATGTTCTCTTGGTTTTGCTCCCTTCACTCAGCATCAGTTCCTGTAATTCATTCCATGCTTCTCTAGAGTCTGACCATTCATGGTACTGCATAACATTCATAAGCTATAACTTGTTCAGTCCTTCCCCAATTGCTGGGCATCCCTTCAATTTCCTGTTCTTTGTCACTACTGTTATGAAAATTCTGGAACATGTGGGACTTTTCCCATTTTTTATGATTTCTTCTGGATATAAGGGTTTTTTTTTTTTGACAGCCACTGTTTTTAAGCCATGTCTTCCTTATCTTGTTCTTATGCAATGGATTTTTTGAACCTAAGATCAGGACTTTATATTTATTACTCCCAAATTGTCTCCTTCCAATTGATTGGATCCTGACTCTGCCATAATATATATTAACTATTTCTCCTAACTTCATTCATTCACACATTTGATAAAAGTGCTATATATGTTTTATTCTAGTCATTTGTAAAAAAATGTTGAAGAGGAATATCGCTTTGTCCTAAAGTCTTATGATCCCACCCAAAAATAAATCCAAGATGTGACTGCAGGCATCTTTCAAAAGTGGAAATAGACTGAGTAATAGAAGAGAGAAACTCACAAAGTGTGACTAAACAAGGGTCAACCAGAAATTAAGCAGGGAAGATTAATGCAGTATTTTAAAAGTGAACCTGAAGCCCCTGAAATGAGGTGTTTTTGAAGATGCTCAGAAAGAGGAATCCAGTAAGAAAATTTCTGAGATTTCTGTATGTTTGTGAGTAAAGGGGATGTGCAGGAACTAAAAGCAGTTGCCTGCTAGATTAAAGTCTTTGCCAGAAGGATATGAGGGAGATTCCCATTCCTATAATAGACTCCCAGAGTAGACAGTTTAGAAGGGCAAGAGCAAATAATAGTAGTAGATATTTGGGATGTTGTTATAGGACAAACTGAAAGAATAAAGGTAGATAAAATATTGAGAATAGATTGAACTCAATTCATTTCTAAAAACATTTATGAAATATCTATTCTATGCTAAGTACTGAAGGTACAAAAATAAAGACATTCTGTTTGAAAAATAATACATGAACAGATAAGTAAATAGTAAAGATCATAAAGTCTATTGAGGAAGGAGAAAACATGATAGAATTTTGAGGCAACTTCAGGATGAAATTAAGAAACTTTTGGTTGTGATGAACTATATAAATGTATTTTTGTACATTTCCAATTCCAGAGGACTGGTGGACTTTGAGTATGATCCTTCTCCATAAGAAGGCCTTAAGAATAAAGCCATACTGTCTGTGATGGAGAATACCATTTGTATTCAGAGAAAGAATTGTGGAATTTGAACAAAGACCAAGGACTATTACCTTCAATTTAGAAAAAAAAAACTGACATCTTAATGTCTGATCTTGCTATCTCTTATACTTTATGTTTCTTCCTTAAAGATATGATTTCAAGGGGCAGCTAGGTGGCGCAGTGGATAAAGCACCGGCCTTGGAGTCAGGAGTACCTGGGTTCAAATCCGATCTCAGACACTTCTGTGTGGCCTTGGGCAAGCCACAACCCCATTTGCCTTGCAAAAAAAAACAAACCTAAAAAAAAATAAAGATATGATTTCTCAGGGCAGCTAGGTGGTGCAGTGGATAGAGCACCTGTGCTGGAGTCAGGAGTACCTGAGTTCAAATCCAGCCTCAGACACTTAATAATTACCTAGCTGTGTGGCCTTGGGCAAGCCACTTAACCCAATTGCCTCAGAAAAAACCTAAAAAAAAAGATATGATTTCTTTCTCATCACATCAATTTGCATCAATGTATACCATGGAAATAATGTAAAGACTGGCAAATTGCCTTCTGTGGGGAGAGGGAAGTAAGATTAGGGGGAAAATTGTAAAATCCAACATAAATAAAATGTTTAAAAAAAGGATAAAGTCATAACTAGAAATTCTGAGGCTCAGGGCATAATCAACTGATAAGAGTTGGGAGTGCTGCCTAGACCATCTGCCCTAGTTGTTAATGCTAGGAAATCCCTGAAAGGAGAAAGGTGGAAGAAAGTACAGTAGGGTTGAGAGGATTTAGGTAGGGGTCAAGTGGAGAGGGATTGGTGGAGAATCAAAGATGTATGACTGATAGAATGAAGAAGCACACCCCACTGCATTTTGGGTACAAATGCAAACCCCCATTGTCCTACCTAGTTGCTATGGTCCAGAGAGAACCCAGAGAATCACAAATTGAGGAGTTGCTCACCTGGATATGGGACAGCTGGTAGAGTCTATAATCAAGTATAGAATAACTGAATAGTTTAACCCCCCCCAAAAAAAATCCTATTGAGAGAAAAGCATCATGGTTTCGCAAGGAGAAATCATGCCTGACTAATTTATTGGAGTTCTTTGAGGGATAAATAGGCATGTAGATAAAGAGAACCAGTGAATGTAAAAAAAAGACTTTGAGTTCAAAGATTTTCATAGCAACATTAATTGTAACTGCTAAAACCCCCCTGGTAGCAACCTAAGTATCCAATAATAAAGGAATGGTTAAATAAATTGTGCTACATTAATAGAATAGAATGCCATAAAGCAATTAAGATCAACAAGTGTGAGGAATGTAAAGAAATTTAGAAAGGCTGTATGGAAAATACAAAGTGAAAGCAGAAATAGAAAAGAATACATGCTAAGATCATATAATAGGAACAAAGAATGAAAAGGAATGTGCAAAATCATGATAAAGACATGGAATGATGACTAAAAAATTATTATAATTTATACATTAAAATTAGCTTAAATGTAAATAATTGCAAAAGCAAATTTCATCTCAGATATTTTTTAAATTTCTGCCCATAGAATTTTAAAGACTTTTTTTTAATGGAGAATTGAATTAGAGAGAGAAAGCAAAGAGTGGAGCAAGAGACACTTCTCTTTAGAAAAGAATCTTTGGAGATTAATGTTAGGTGTCTATTTTTGGCAAATTTCATCTCCCCTAATTCTAATTAGACCTAATTCTAATTTTGCTTTTCTCTTTGGGCAGAAGCTCAGTTTCCTCATCTGTAAAATTAACCAACTTGACTTTACTTACCTTAAAAAGTTGTTGTATTAATGTTTTTGTGTTTGAGTATGTGAATACTTCAAGGGTTCATGTTGCTTGCATCCCTTCACCAGTGCAGATCAGAACTCATCTATGTCTTAGTAAATAGTCTCTGAGACCTGGGGCCACACAGCTGGGTGATTGTTGACTGTCTGAGACCAGATTTGGACCTGGGTACTCCTGGCTCCAGGGCCAGTGCTCTGTCTGCCACCCAGACACCCCTACTATTATTATTATTACTATTTTATTTTTTTTGGGTCTTTTTTTGTTTTGTTTTTGCAGGGCAATGGGGTTGGGGTGGCTTGCTCAGGGGTCACACAGCTGGGTGATTGTTGGGTGTCTGGGGCCGGATTTGGGCTCAGGTGCTCCTGTCTCTAGGGCCAGTGCTCTGTCCACTGTGCCACCTGGCCACACTTACTATTATTATTATTATTTTTAATTTTAATTTTTTTTCCTCTCTCCTTTATCGCTCATGCAGGTCTATATTTTTTTGGGGGAGGGGGTATTATGTTTACTCTTAAACAAGAATATTCTAGTAATATATTAAAAAACATCATTTGTACAAAATAAGATAAATAAATAAATAAATAAATAAAAATAGTCTCTGAGAGTTTGTATGGTACTCAGACTCATCATATTTTTTCCATCCTGGTCATGAGCCTATTCAAACTATTCAAATTTAGATTAAATAACTATACTTTGTATGCTTTTACACTCTGTTGGTACAGCTTTCAAAAATCCAGGCAAAATAATGAGGCACCAGAAGAGGATTCAGGTAGAAAAATACATGTGACTGTACTTTGAAAGCTACAGAGATCTACACCTGTAAAGTAGTAGCAGAGCCTAGCTTCTAACACAACAACTTTTCAATAAATATTGCTAAAGGAAAGAAGGGAGGGGAAAAAAGGAAGTAAAAAAAGAAAGAAGAAAGAGGGGGGAAAGATAGGAGAAAAGGGAGAAGGAATGAAAGGAATGAAATAGAGAATAGGAAAAAGTAGGCATGGAGAAAGGAAGGAAGGAAAGAAGGAAGGAGTAGAATGAAATAGAGGAGGGTACAGAAAGCAGGCAAGAGGAAAGAGAGGGAGGAAATGAGTGAAATGGAGAAGGGTAGGAGACAGCAGGCAGGAGGAAAGGAAGGAAGGAAAGGAATGAACTAGAGGAGGGAAGAAGACATCAGGCAGGAGGAAAGGAAGGAAAGAAAGAAGGAAGGGAAAGAATGAAATGGAGAAAGGTAGGAGAATGCAGGCAGGTAGACAGGCAGGGAGGAAGGAGGGAAAGAAGGAAGGGAGGAAGGAAGGAAGGAAGAAAGAAAATTTTAAAAAATCAAAAAAGTATTGCTCCCAATAGCTAGGAGCTAAGGAGATTGAGGATTTCCCATGTGTTAGAGAACCACCAGAGAGTTGCTGGCTGGCCTATATCAAAAACCTTCTGATCTGTGAGTCCTTGAGACTACAGAGAGTCAGCAGTGAGGCCAGAGGAGAAAGGTCCCCATTCCTTCTGGTCTACTGGAAATGGCCATAAGGAGCTATCAAGAACTTTGGGGGGCCTGTCTGTGATGGCAAACTGAACTGATGATGAGGCAGAGGGGAAAACTGAGGAGGGCAGGACATGGGAATCAGGCCTGCTGGGCTGTAAGCAGCAGACGGGTAATTTCCAAATGACCATTTCAAAGGAAGGTTAAATTTCTCAGAGATAAGAGGGAGAGCGGAGAGCAGCCTTGTATCTGTAACCCCCTGAGCTCACAGCAGTGATAACAGCTGGGGCGCTGGAAACCTAATGCTGATGAAAGAGTTAAAGGGTGGCTGCGGGCTGGCTGCTATCGGTGACACACACCCACCCTCTGCATTGAGCATGCTCCTGGAGGGCGGCTGGGGACTGAGGCTCCTCCATGAATAGAGGCCACTCTCAGGGAGTTTTCCTTGGAACAGAATGGGGTCAGGATGCCGTGGGGGAACAATGGTTGCCACCGACTAGCTGAATTTCTTACAATCACACACCATACCCCCTGATCAAATAGCCCTTTGTCAGGCTTATATAAAAACATGCCATACAATGATGATCTGGAAGAATGACATGGGTTTGCCTTTCACAGAGATCAGAAGGGCTTGTTGTGCAGCAGGGGAACATCAGAGCCAAAGAAGACCTAGAGACTAAAAGGGGCAAATGAAACAAACAGCAACCATTTAAAAAAAAAAGGAGAAGGAGGAGGAGGAGGAGAAGAAGAAGGAGAAGAAGGCTGGGGAATTGGAGTGCCAGACAAGGGCTTGGTTTCCTGTGGGGAGGTGGCCCAGACCTGGGGAGGCAGCATCTGTGGAAAGGAGCCAGCTGCTCCCCTTTGCTAGTTTTTAGTTTCACAGCGCCCCCCAAGGTCCCCTGATAAGAAAATTAAGGACTTGCAGAAATGTGTCTTAAAAAGGAATGATCCAAGGTAGCTATGAAGACTTCATGTCCCACCAGAGACTAAAAGGCAGGGCAGAGTCTGAGGCTCTCTGGAATTAAAGGGTGATCTCAGACCTCTACTTCCTATTCCCCTAACTTTTTAAACATGGAAGTGAAGGAATGTCTTAAGCATGCCCTGGACTAAGATTTCTTAACTTTTTTTTAATCATGGACCCTTTAGTAGTCTGGTGAAGCCTATGAATCCCCTCTCAGAATGTTTAGAATTTTATAAAATATATAGGATTACAAAGGTTAAAAAATTATATGGAAATAGTTATCAAAACATTTTTACAAATGAATTTATGAATCCCAGATTAAGAATTTCTGCTCTAGAAAGGAAGAGAATACTAAACTCTAGGTAGCAAAAGAGACTCTAGAACCTGAACTGGGACTTTTTTCAAAATAATTTTCTTTATTTATTTTTCCAACTACGTGTAAAGAACTATCTTTCAACCATCATTGTTTTTGTATGGTTTTCAGTTTCACATTTTTTCCCCTCTTTCCTTTCTCTCTCCCCTCTCTTTGAGAATAATCTAATATAGATTATACATATATAACTATGTTAAGCATATTTCCATTTTAGTCATATTGTGAAAGAAGAATCAGAACAAAAAGGGAAAACTGAGAGAAGAAATCATAAAACAAATTTTCAAAATTGAAAATAGAATGCTTTGGTCTGCATTCAGAGCGCTTAGTTCCTTCTCTGGATATCTTTGATTATTATACTGCTGAGAAGAGCAAGTCCATCATAGTTGATGATCACACAATATTGCAATTAATGTATAAAATGTTCTTTTGGTTCTGTTCACTTTATTCAGCATCATGGAACTGGGACTTCTTCTGGTCTTGGTTCAGTCACTGTATGATCTCATGCAAGTCATATTCTTGGTCTTCTTTTTTCCCTAGATATAAAGCATATTTTCATTCATTTATTTTTACATTGCATTTTTTTTAGGTTTTTGCAAGGCAATGGGGTTAAGTGGCTTGCCCAAGGCCACACAGCTAGGTAATTATTAAGTATCTGAGGTCAAATTTGAACCCAGGTACTCCTGACTCCAGGGCTGGTGCTCTATTCCCTGCATCCCACCCCCATTCATTCATTGATTCACTAATTTCTTCATTCAAGAAACATTTGTTGAGTATACATATAATCTCTGTGGAAGATAAAAATTAAAATAAGGTTGGATCCCTGCTCTTAAGCGTAGTTGATTTTTCCCAAGATGGCTCTGCTCTGTGCTCATGGCAGGTCACTTTTCTAGATTTATACATTCAACTACAAATTTAGAGATTTAAATTAGATAAATCCTTCATCCTATATTCTGTGAGTGATGACTAGGAAGAGCTACACTGGTTATTGTGTCTAATCAGTTCCACACTTAGACTCAGAGGAAATACATTGTAACTTCTAGTGCATTCTATTGTAGCTTGCCTGCTTTGTCTCACTTTTCTTCACCTTCTGCTTGTGTAGGTACCGTCTCTGGTCCTAAGAGGTTGGTTGAATATATAATTGGATCAATTCATTCTGGTCCAGAGATCCTGATTGCTTAACTCATAACCAATGTGACTCAGAGTAAGTTACTTCTTCTTTTGGGGCCTCTATGAAATGATGGAGGACTAGAGGATCTCTGAATTTCCTTATGCCCTCAACCTATGGTCTGGTGATCCTGTTGCTGGGGTAGCTTGGTTTTTAGCTAAGGTGCACACAGTTGGTCAGGGCAGGGTTCCTGTCTAGCTGGCTGGTAGAACGGGATTTTGCTGTTCAAAGAGAGGAGGCTCATGTAGCAAGATTCCTCAAACTCCTGGTCACCAAATAGGTTTACAAAGAAAATGACAATTGTCAATGTCACTAATTAACATTTATCATCAATGCAGCGAGTGTAAGTGGATCTGAAGCCATCAGATTAGGTTTCCCTGGAACTCTGTGGGGTTAAAAAGCAGGAGTATTTTGTGTTAATATATTCTCTTTCATTCCCAGATCCTGAGATAGCCATTCCCTAATTCTCCCCAGGGGTCTGTGGGGAGGAGGGATATGGTAAGTGCCATCCTCTCCATTTTCCAGCTGGGGGGCCCAGGTCACACAAAGGTTGTAAGTACCACAGCAGAAAGCAGAAAGCAAAGGAAAGACTGCCAGCCTCCTGTTCCCTGTTGGGTCCCTGGAGCTAGGTAAAGGTCTCAGGGCCAAGAACAAATTCTCAAAAAACAAAATTTGGGGTTTAAACCTCACAGGCAGCAGCTTGGGAACGAATCCTCAGGAAAATAAGGACCAAGTCCTCCAGGTGTCTTCAGAATTTCCCAATGGACACCCAGTGATTACCATTTTCTTTTACTCCCTGTAGCCCAGCCCCTTCAAACTGAAGGCCTATCTTCTTTCTAGTCTACTTTATTTTCTGAACTTGGTAGTATTGTCCAAAGAAAATAAACAAACAAATGGAAGGAAGGAATAAGCAAACAAACAGATAAATAGATGAAAATTAAAACCTTCATTCTAGAGGTTGTGTACATGACTCAGAGACTGAAATTGGGACTTGAAGTACAACTGCTTATGCTATTTAAATTGGAGGTAGGGTTCTTAATAGCTTTATTCTACATTAAAGACTAAAACCTTTTGTTGGGGTCATAACCAAGAAGTCAAGGAATATCACAAATCCCTTTAATCTGTCAGTTAAGCCAAGAGCATGTACTTTGACAGTTACAGCATCATCCATACTCAATAAACCACTTTGTATTTCCAACTTCTTTCTATCCTTCTGATTTGCTTCTATTGGCTCGATGAAAAGTTGTTGTTATTTGACCTTTGTTCTGGAAGAAGACCATGACATCAGGGAGGTGATGCCATGATATGCAAGTAAGTTGGATTTAAGTAAGGGAGGGGAGCAGGGGAGCTGTGCAAAGCCACCAGCCTTACTACTCCAAACCCAAGTCCTTCTACTTCAGCACCACTCTGAAATAAATGTTCTAAGAACTCAGATTATACAAACCAAGCATCCAGAAAATTGCTAGTGAGGGGACATATTTGCAACAGCCTCAATTGAAGGTCTCCCCCATGTTCTTGTAAATGTTCCTCAGCTTCTTGTTGCTTCAGTTTTTCTCTCCAAGAAATGTGCCTGCCTCAGCAGATAGAAATAAAGTGAGGTATGAGGGGAAAAAATCCCATACATTCTTACATTTTCCTCTTTCATCATACCATCCTCTTCAACATTACTGCTATCCCATCCTTATTCATAGACCTAAACACTGTAAATTCTGGGAATAATTTTAGAGATGAGTTCAATTCTTTAGTTTTACAGATAAAGAAACTGAGGTCCTGAGAGGAAACCTGAGCTATAGGCATAGGAGTGATGACAGTTCACATTTGAACAGAGTGAGATAACTGGGTACAGAATTCTCTAATAACATTTAGGATTAGGGAAGGAACAGAGCTGAGCTGGGTGGGCTGAGATAAAAGCTTGTATATAATTTTAAAAGTTCTTATGTATACTAAAAACCTGTATTTCTTTTTAATAGTATGGAAACTATTATAAAGTTTTGCTAATTTGCAGTTATCATTGTGGCTATAGATCTTACTAAATAATCTTGAAAATTATATATATATATATATATATATATATATACACTCACTGATTTCAAGTCTCCATATTTTACTCAAATTTGAAATAAAAACATGTAAGTGTTGGGGTTGGAAAGCCTGTTTGATGTTGGAAAGATAACCTCTGGGTTTGGAAAGAAAAGCAAAAGGGGGATGTTTCTAAGGGAAGATGAACTGGGGAGCCCAGCCCCATGGCATTCCCAAGCTCCAAGGGACCTGGACACCCATCACAAGCACATTGTGTTTGCAGCCAGCAACAGAAGCTTCTTGTCACTCCTTTGCTGTCGGGAGGTAACAGGCATTTTCCTAAGGCTGAAGACACAATCTGAGAAAAAACAAAGGGGACATGAGAGAGGAAGAAAGGAGGGAGGGAGGGAGGGAGAGGGTTGAATTGATTGCAGTCTGTTCAGGTCTAGCTGGAAAACACAATGAAGTGAAATGCTTCTTGGTTGGTGTACTTTTCTTTATTTTTTTCCCAGGGTTTCAAGTGGGGAGGGAGGGATGGGGAATGAGAAAGGCAGAAGTAGAGAGGATGATGGCTGAGCAGAAGAAGCAGTCAGAAGACAAGAGACTTCTGGGTTAGAGGAGTTAAAATAGCTGGTGGCTTCTCTGGGGTGACTTTGGATCCATTCTCTCGATCTTTGCCCCCCCCCCCCCAACTATTCCTTCCCTCCCTGAGGCCAAGGTTGGTCCCTTGCCTGGAAATAATACCCTTCAGATCTGGAGTCTAGAAAGTTGGTGTTTGGGGTTACCTTGGCAGAACAAGACCTCACTGTTGGGTGTTGGTTAGCATCTCTACATCTTTCCAATAATGAGGGTGGTTGAAGACAGGGTTTGATTAGTACATAAATTTTCAAAAATCTCTTCAAATAGATCACTTATCTCATGAATGAAAATGATGATAAAGCTATGTGTTTTGTCCAAGACCCATCTTCAGATGAGACAGCCTAACTTTTTGAAGGTACAAAACTGGTTATGAGTTGGATTTCATGATAACACTATCCTTCACTCACAGCAGTTTTGAACATTCTGAAAGCCAGAAGACAAGTTAACAGCCAGCCTGTACAAATGTAAGGGGATATTATTGTCATTCCAAAATTAAAGTGGATTCAAATTATAATAATTTTGGGACATTCTCCAGTTACTTCCTGTTTCCCTCCCACTCCTCATTCCTCACCCTAAAGCCCTTCAAGTACCCAGGTAATTGGAGAAAGAAAGGCACCCTGGGGCAGCATGAAACCAGACCTGGGAATCACTGGCCTACCCAGTACAGAAGTTTGCAATACACTGAGGACAGACCTGGGAGTACAGGGAAGAAACGAGGACCTCAGTTTCTGCCCTAGAGGGGTTTCCTATCTATTGCAGCATCTAGGACAGTAATTCCTCTGAGTCTGGGGAAGGTTGAGTTATGCTGGCATATTCTGTTTGTGGTTCATAGCTGCTAGCCTAGGGCCCGACCTGTTGCTTATATTGAGTAAGACAGTAGGAACTTTAGCACCTGTTTGACATTCCTGTCTCTGCTTTGAAGTGTGTGAGGCTGTGTGAGGTGGGGGAGGGGGAGTCAGGGAGGAAGCACAACCTGAACTCAGCACTGCTCTCTCTTCCATCTGGGCCTGGGAAAGCAGTTGAGGAGTATTGCTAGGACAGGTCATTCTAATTCTTCCTGGTTATCTCAGTCAAGGGTAATGAATGTCTGAGAGCTAAACTGTTTTAGTTAAAAGGCTCCTTCAGAGTAAAACTGCCAGTATTACCACAGTTAAGTCTTAATGATCTATTTTTCCATTTTCCTAACATCTCAACTATCTTTTTGCTTGTGTTTATATTCTCAGCTCTTAGTGATTAATGAATGCTTGTAGATTGACTGACTGACATAGATGAAATCACTCTTAAATGAAATTGCCTATGTGTCCTTGGACCCAGAAATCCAAACTGGTCACCGATTTCCATTTAGTCAGAGGCAGCAAGCCCATCCAATTTTATTTAGTAGTTCAGGTATTATCACTTTTTTTTATTTGACAAACACTTGTTAGATACCACCTGGGGCAGATGAAATGTTTAGATAAGGTTTGTTCTCTGAGCTAAAGCAGCTTGTAAAAGGATAAGATACAAAGACAGTATAATAAACAAAATTATTCAAGAAGTGGATTACAGAAGTGCAGAATAAACTGCTTTATGAGGTTCAGGATAGAAAGGTCATTTTTGATAGAAGGGAATCAAGGAAGATTTCATAGAGGAAGTGACAGGTTGTACTTTAAGGGCTGTATACTCAGAGAACTTCCTTCTTGAATGAAGCCAGGAGCCTGTGGAGGGCAGTAATTTGAGGAATATAAGGCATTAACAAAGGTATACAGATAACCCAGTCACTTGGAAAGCAAAGGAGAGGGGAAAGAACACTGTCTCTACAGTAAGAGAACCTGGATTCTAATTCACTCTATAACTGCTTGCTACCTATGTGACAACTGGACAAGTCATTTACCCTCCCTGAGCTCCAATCCCACATCTGTGAAATTAAGAGGTTGGACTAAAATCTCTCAGAGGTCCCTTCTAAATCCATCCTGTAGCTATATTATTTGTTCTTCCTAACACTGGTTCACATAGTACATAAAGGTTTTCAGCAGTATTCCCTCCTTTGACTCTTGGAACAGCCCCATTAAGGAAGGCAAGTATTATTTTTCCCATTTTACAGATGAGGGGACTGGGACTCAGAAGCATGTGTTTTCCACTATCCCTTTGATTTTCAATTTGATTTGCCAGAGACAGAAACTCTGAGTCCAAAGTCCCAAAGCAAGGCTTCAATTCCGTTCTTGAAATTATGGGGACTAGTGAAGCTTTTCTCTCAAGGAAATCAGAACTGGAATTCTTTATACAGAGATAACAAAATAGGTGGACAAAGGAACAGAGCTTATTAAGTGAATAATTGAGGGTTAAGAATCAAGCTAATAACAGCTCCAAAAGCTACCTCAAGGATAATGATAATGACAACAATTCAAAGTTACACAGTGATTTGAAATTCACAAAATGGTTTTCTAAAAACATCATTAGGAGGGGCGGCTAGGTGGTACAGTGGATAGAGCACCAGCTCTGGAGTCAGTGGTAGCTGAGTTCAAATTCAGCCTCAGACACTTAACTATTACCTGGTTGTGTGGCCTTGGGCAAGCCACTTAATCCCATTTGCCTTGCAAAAAAACAAAAACAAACCTAAAAACATCACTAGGAGACAGGCAGTACAAGTACACTCATTTTACAGATGAGGGGGAGGTGAAATGACTTGCCCAAGGTCTTACAAGTGAGTATCACTGCTGAGATTGGAACATTAGTCTCCAGATTCCAAGATTGAGCTCAAAGGCAAAAAAGTCAGGAGTGGGCTGGGCTGGGCTTTATAATACAGATCCTGGAGGGAGATCAGAGAAAGAGAGATGGGTCATCTTTATTCATTGTTCTACAATTGAATGATCTTAATCCAGAGATTATCAATGCTTCCCCCTTCTGTCCAATAGCCTGATTTGAACTTCTGGGTGGTGTATAGACTTTTCTTCCTGGGACTCATATTTCTTTGCCTCAGATATCCACTTGGTGGGTGTTGGAGACCAGAGGTGAGAGGAAAAACTACCAAGAGAAGACATTTTCTTGTTTTTATGTTCATGGATTTATCATCTGACCCTATGCACTGTACATCTGTACATGTGTTGGTCACAAAAGTGTGTGAGCTGCTGGCTCCTCTGTCCAGATTGGTAGACAGATGTTAAAGCCATCAGGGATGTTTGCTCTCAGCTACAAAGAAAAACATTCTTTATTTTGAGATGTATTTTTCCCCCTCTTTTCTTTTCTGATTTAAAGGGGGAAATGTTTCTTCCAGCAGAAATGTGGGAATGAGACTGACCTAGGCTGCAAGAAATCAGCAAGATTGTGCTGAGCAAATCTAACTGTGTTGTCTGTCTTATCTTTTCATACTTTTTGTCCTCCTGGTGAACATCTCATATGCTCTATCCAGTTTGCCTTGAAATGATCTGAGTGATGGGGCTTCTCTCCCTTGGGAAACCATTCCTCAGTCCAGCATCTAGAGCTCTGGTGTGTTTGTTAGCTAACTGAGTAGGGGGCTGTCAGGTGGAGGCTTTCCCATCATCAGGCCCATCAACCAAAGTAGCTGCTGATGGACCAGGGAAACATGAGTACCCCTAACCTCCACACAGACCCTAGGATGGAATGCACATACTTCAATCTTACTTTGGTGCATCAGAATTGGAGACCATCTGTAGTCAAAACTTCTTGTACCAATACTTATTACCTCAGTTTGGGAAAGCAGGAACAATCTTAATGTAAATTTGTTTTCTATGTGTGTTAATGTTTTTATTGAGAGAGAGCTATTCTTTTTCATCCTGGTATCTGTTACTGGCTTATCTGGGTGGACTATGAAATCACAGGCCTTTGAGTTGTGAGTAAAGTAAACTTTGACTAAGTAATAGGTACTTACTACTTGTGTGACCTTGGGCAAGTCAGCAATTCTACCTGGGGTTCATTTTCCTCATTTATGAAGTGTGGGAGTTTGATATACTGACCATGGAGATACCCTTCAGCTCTAGAGCTATGATCCTAAGAGCAGACAGAAAAAGGATGGAAAGTCAGGAATGATTAGAAAAGAGAAGTTGTTTGAAAAACTGGAAAGAAAAAAAAACAGTTTGATTTGGGACTGGTTATAGAAAGTACAGAAGAAGCCAAACAAAATCTTCAGAAAGGAAGGAAAGAAGGAAGAAAAAGAAAATGGGAGAATCTGTTCAGGCAGTTAGAAGAGACCTGGAGAAGAGAGTGCCTGGCAAGAATCCAATGAAAGGAAGGATCATTTTTTTTTTTGGAAGGATCATTTAATCAAAGTACTGTATATGGTGAAGACAGAAAGTCTTGGGACTTTAGATTTAGGAGGAGCCTTGAAGATCATCTACTGAGAAAAAAAGGAAAACACAGAATAACTTCTAGCCTGGGGCACTAAAGGAGAGAGCTGGTTAATCTGGAGATTTGGGTTCAAATTGTTAAGAATCAACCTAATTAGCTCATCTGAGTCAAACTAGAAAAGCCATCAGACTATATAGCAATAACTGACTTATCTGCATATCATTTCCAGCTGGAATTTGCTAATACCGCAAATATTTATTTGTATTGTATTGTAGATCCTTTACCTCAGGGGAAGGGGTACTAATTAGAAATAAAGGGAAAACTATAAACCCGAGGGCAATGTCTACAGAGAAGCAAGCTGAGGTTTCAGACTGAAAGGTCTTCAAAAGGAGCCTGATGAAGGCTAAGGTCAACAACTCCCCCCCCCCCCACTCCCAATCGAATTCCCTCCACGATAAAGCTTATGTGGATTGAAAGTAAAGGAGGGGTGGGGGTCCTGACTAAGATCGGAGTGTAATTGGGTTGTAGATATGCTAATGTTTTATGCAAATGTTTATCTGAGAAGACAATGAAGCCTTGAAATGTAAGTTAGTTAATTCTGTAACCTAGTATTCCCCCACTCTAGGCTTTTAAAAGGAGTTAATAATAGAACCTACCTACCCAAGTTGTTCTGACTGAACTCCACAAAATTATGTTTGTAAAGTGCTTTGCCAATTTTCTAAGGCTATATAAAAACTGGCTATTTCTATTATTGCTGTTGTTATTAGCTGACTTTTGTATAAAAGCCGTTTAGGTTCAAAGCAGCATTTTCATCCTTTATTTCAATTCATTCTTATTCCAGTTCAGGGAGATAAGCAGGGCAATTAGGGTAGAGGAGAGAAGGAACAAACATTTATAAAGTGTCAATTATGTTCCAGAAACTATAAGTACTTCACAAATATTATCAAATTTGATCCACATAACAGTCCTGAGAAAGGGGTTTATAATTATTTCCATTTTGTTTCTGATGCTCAGTTTTTCCAATCATGTCTGCCTCTTCGTGACCCATTTGGGGTTTTCTTGGCAAAGATGGTAGAATGGTTTGCCATTTCCTTCTCCAATTTACTTGACAAATGGGAAAACTGAGGCAAACAGGGTCCCACAGCTAGTAAATATCTGAGTTTGAGTTCTAACTCAGGTGTTCCTGACTCCAGCTAATAATTAGCTCCTTTATACAGTTGAGAAAACTGAGGTAGGGGTCTAGGTTAGAGGGCTAACCAGTGGTAAAGCCTGGAACCAGGTCTTCTGACTCCCAAGTCTAATGTCTTTTCATTTTATCAGCAAAGAAACTGTGGGTTTGGAAGTTAAGTGAAACATCTAGAAGTTTCAAGAAAAGAGTACAAGAATGTAAATGTAAAGAATCAACAGACACATAAAAAAACAAACTTTGATTGTTAGATTCAGAAGAAAATAAGATTCACCTCCCTCCCCCTTTCCTTCTTTGAGAAGGTGGGGAACTAGTGATATAGAGCAATATATTTCATCAGACTCCTTTGATAAGTAGATTAGTGTATATCCAGAGTTCAAATCTGGTTTCAGAAAATTATTAGCTGTATCACCCTTGGGTGTCTTACCTCTGCTTCAGTTTTCTGAATAAACCCTTGAAGAGTTTGATGGGAGGGGAAGGGGTGATGTTTCTTTATATTTACATTTTTGTGGACTTTTTCTTTTTTTTGATTATTAGTATTTTTTCCAATTACATGTAAGAATAGTTTTCAACATTCATTTTTGTAAGATTTTGAGTTCTACATTTTTCTACTTCCCTCCCCCCCAAGACGACAAGCAATCTGATATAGGTTATAAAAGTATAATGATGTGAAATACATTTTCATATTAGTTGTGTTGTAAAAGAATCAAAACAGAAGGGAAAAACCTTCAAGGACTTTTCTTGAAATATTCTTGATGTTTGCCATCATTTCTATTTTTTCCCGTTATTAACTTATTTCTTTTCCAATTATATGCAAAGATGGTTTTCAATATTTGTCTGTTTGCATGCTTTTAAGTTCCCCATTTTCCCATCCCTTCCTTTATACCACCCTCCTCATAGCAGCAAACAATCTGATATAGGTTGGTACATGTAAAATCAATTTTAACATATTTCTATATTAATCAAGCTGTGAAAAAAGAACTAGAACAAAGGGGAAAAACATGAGAGAGAAAAAACATAAAAGAAGTTTAAAAAGTGAACATAGTATGCTTTGCTCTGTATCCCAAATCCATAGTTTTTTCTCTGGATGTGAATGGTGTTTTCCATAGCATTAGACATCATTTATAAACAGAAAATTTCTTGACTGATAGAGTGGGGATCAATTCAATCCAACAAACCAATAATCTAATAAACATTTATTAAGTATCTACAATGTTAAGCACTAGGGATACAATTAACGAAAAGAAAACTAGTCCCTGCCCTCAACAAGTTTACAATCTGCAGGAGGAGGCAACACACTAAAGGAGGCAGGGAAACTGGGATCGAAGCCACAGACACCAGTTGCTGAGACATCTTTGAAAACAATCAGGAGAGCAAATGAAACATGGAGTGAACTGAGAGTACAGTTTCTTCTCTTATAAAGAAAGGCACTGGGAGGAATTCGGTACTTTACCCTCTAGACTTCCCAACCAAAGGGAGGAAGATGAGGAAGGTATAAGCATTCAAGGTGTGACTTAGCAAAAAGGAGATGAATTTAGAGGTGGGAAAAAAAATGCCTCTTGGGAGGGGCATCTAATTCTAGGCATTCCCTCAGAAGGTGAGATAGTAATCATTACAGTTTAGCAAAGTTCTTGGTAAACACTAATTTAATAAACACCATGTAAAGAAATGTTTAGTTAGCTATTCTTCCTAACATTCTTTGTTTCAAGGGATGGCTAATGGGGAGAAATGCTTTTAGAAATAAATGAATATATAACATATATATGTATATATAAACAAAAGATATCAATAAATTTTTTAAAGGATGTGAAAACATAATATTCATGATCAATGAGATAATAGTTTCCTCTGTACTCTTTCTTCATGTGAAGTATTATGTTAGGTTTTGGGTACCTCAGGTGAAGAATATTGATGAGCTAAGGATATGAAGGAAGATTTAGGAAGGAGTGATCAGTTCAGTTAAAAGCCTGGGAGGATCTGGAAGTGAGGGGAGGGGAGAGAGTTGTTTCCTTTTTTTTTTTTGGCATGGCAATGGGTTAAGTGACTTGCCCAAGGTCACATAGCTAGGTAATTTTATGTGTCTGAGGTCGGACTGGAACTCACCACCTAGCTACCCCAAGAGAGTTTCTTCCAAGTATTTGAGAGGAAATCTGGATAAAGAGGAATCATTCCTGTTTGGTTTTGCTTTAGAGGGAAACTGCCTCAGTTTCCTCAGTTGTAAAATGGGGATAAGCACAGTACTAGGAACAATGAATGGAAGCCTTGATTGAAGGGAAATCTTAATGATTTATGAATCCTAAAGTGAAATGGTCTGCCATAGGATCCTTTAGCTGCAGTGAATAAAATGCCGAACCTGGAGTCAGAAAGACTTGGGTTCAAATTTGTCCTCAGACATAAAGGATATGACTGAACAAGTCATTTAACCTCTACTTTTCTCAATTCCCCTGACTGTAAAATGGAGATAATATCAGCATCTACCTTGCAGATTTGTTGTTAGGATCAAATGACATAATTTGTAAAGTGCTAGCTGTGTTTGGTACTGAACATGTAATAAATGCTTGTTCACTTTACTGAAAGGCTTCAAGCAGAAGTTAAATGAACACTTTTTGGAGGTATCATAGAGGAACTTGTTTTTAAATGTTTATTTTTTTCCTTTTACATGCAAAGATAGTTTTCAACATTTATCTTTTTGTAATATTTTGAATTCCACATTTCTCTACTCCCTCCCTTCTCTCTCCCCTCCCCATGACAGTGATATAGGTTTTCCATATACAATTGTATTTAACATATTTCCATATTAGTTGTGTTGTGAAAGAAGAATAAAGAGTAAAAGAGGGGGAATTATGAAGTTTTAACAGTGAAAATATTACACTTTGGTCTGCATTCAGACTCCATAGTTTTTTCCTGGATGTGGATGACATTCTCCATCAGAAGTCTGTTGGTATTTGTCCTTGTTCACTGACCTGCTGAGAGGAGCTGAATCCATCTTATTGATCATCATACACTGTTGCTGTTAACATATAGTGTTCTCTTGGTTCTGCGCTAGTTCATGTAAGTCTCCAAATTTTTCTGAAATCTGCCTGCTCATCAGAACAATAGTACTCTATCACATTCATATACCCCAAATTATTCAGTCATTCCTCTACTGATGGGTATTTCCTCAATTTCCAATTCTTTACAGCTACAAAAAGAGTTGCTATAAGTATTTTTGTACATGAGGGTCTTTTCTGCTTTTTAAAGATGTCTTTGGGGTATAGACCTAGTAGTGGTATTGTAGGGTCAAAGGGTATGCCCAGTTTTATTGCCCTTTGGGCATAGAGTTCCAAATGGCTCTCTAGAGTGGTTGGATCAGTTCACAACTCCTCCAACAATGCATTAGTGTCTCAGTTTTCCCACATCCCTTCCAACATTGATCATTTTTCTTTTTTCTTTTGTTATTTTAATCATTCTGATAAGTGTGAGGGGGTACCTCAGAGCTGTTTTAATTTACATTTCAAGTGGAACTTGTTAACAGTCACAGTTTGGCCTAGAACTCTAAGATATCTTTGTCCTCTGAGATTCTGTGCTTCTGTAATCATTGAGTGGACCTGTGTCCTTAGGAAAAGTAAAGTTTAATTCAGGGAAGTTCTGTTGTCAGAATTCAAGAAAATAGCTCAGATGACTTGTAAGAGAGTCATTTTCCCTAAAGATTAATGAGTGTTGGTCATAGAAAGAAAAGATTTTGCTTTTTTCAATGACCAAGGGATTGAGAGAAATAGCTCTGACTATGGATTGTAGATAAAAAAGGAGAAATAAGGAGTAGCAGTAGTAGTTATTGAGGATGGGAGAATAAGAATGAGGAAGAAGAGGAAATAAAGGAGTAGGAGCAAGGGGGAGAAAAAACAAGAAAGAGGAGGAAGGGAAGAAGAAAAAATAAATTTCTAATAGTGTTTCCTGAGGTAGGTATTGTTATTTCCATTAGAGTGCAGTTAGATGGCAAAGTGGATACAGTCCTAAGCTTGAAGTCAGGAAGATTAAACTTTCTGAGTTAAAAATCAGGCCTCAGACACTTACTATGTGACCCTGGTCAAGTCACTTACCTGTGTTTGTTTCAGTTTTCTCATCTGTAAAACTGGAGAAAGAAATGGAGAACCATTTCAATATCTGTCAAGAAAACCCCAAATGGGGACACAAATAGTTGGATATAACTGAAAAGGCTTACCAACAACTACAATATTTTGATTAGACAGATGAGGAAACCAAGCCCCAGAAAGATTAAGGGTCATACAACTAATAAGTGTCAGCAGTAGGACTCCAAGACAGGTCCTTCATGAATTCAAGTCCATTACTTAATATATGTTGAATTGAATTTTTTAGCCTCTAGAACAGAAGCAGGTGGCCTGGGTGCTGATACCAGAAAACCTTTTCTGGGGACTGGTTTGCCTGTTGTTAATCACAATGTCACCAGGGGGTCATAGTGAAGAAAGCCATCCCACCAGGGGCCTGGGTTTGATGTTGATTCTCAGCCAAAGCCACTGTCAATTGACTCAACTGTTTTGGAAAACAAATTGGAATTATACTTAAAGTTCACAGAAACAAAAACACACACACAAACTCTCTCTCTCTCTCTCTCTCTCTCTCTCTCTCTCTCTCTCTCTCTCTCTCTCTCCTTTTATTTTCCTCTCCCTCTTTGTCACTTTGTCACTTCTGTATGGACTCTTTCTCATTCTCCTTCCTTCTCTTTCTATTTCCATCATTAATTAAGGATTGCTGGGATATGACTCTCAACACTGATACTTTACAAGATGATTCCAAATTTAATAATGATATTGAGGTATCTGGGCTGGGGCAAACTGAATTTTGCAGAAACCTGATTTCTGTGTAGTGGGAATAGAGGTTCTGTGAGAATAGTTTGATAAAAAAAAATTATAAAAAGCAAATACTTAAATTAGCACTTTAAGATTTAAAAAAAGCAGTTTACAAATATCTTATTTTATTCTCAAAATAACCTTGAACTATAGGTACTATTTTTTGCAGATGAGAAAACTGGGGAAGGTAGGCATTAAATGACTTATACAAGGTTACCTGGCTAGTAAATGGCTTATTTGAACTCAATCAACATATTTAGAGCCATTTTTCAGTCACCTCTGACTCTTCATGATCCCATTTGCTGTTTTCTTGGAGTGGTTTGCCATTTACTTCTCTACTTATTTTGCAGATGAGGAAACTAAAGGTAACCAGAGTTAAGTGATTTGCCTAGGGTCACACAGTAAGTATTTGAGGTTCAATTTGAACTCAGGAAGATAAGGTCATCTTTTATCTCCAAAGCAAAATAAGAAGGAAGGTACATCCTCTTAGCTTTTTTTTTTTGGACCCAAGCTTGGTCATTACTATTACTGTATTCATGGGGCGGCTAGGTGGCGCAGTGGATAAAGCACCGGCTCTGGAGTCAGGAGTACCTGAGTTCAAATCTGGTCTCAGACAATTATTAATTATCTAGCCGTTTGCCTTGCAAAAAAACCAAACAAACCTAAAAACAAAAAGAAAACAATTACTGTGTGCATTTTCAGTTTGTCTTTATTGACCTTACTTTTACACTGTTGTAGTTACTGTATATATTGTTTTCTATTCTTTCCATGTTGTTGTTCAATTATTTTAGTCTATCCAAATTTTCATTGATTCCTTTTGGAGTTTTCTTGGAAGAGATATTGAAGTAGTTTGTCATTTCTGTCCCCAGCTCATTTTATAGATGAGGAACTGAGTCTGCTAGCATTAATTGGCTTGTCCAGGGTCACACAGCTTGTAAGTGTCTGAGGCTAGATTTGAACTCAGGAAGTTGAGTCTTCCTGACACCAGGTCTGGAGCTATATACTCTGTGCCACCTACTTTATGCCAGTCATTGAGTTAAGTGCTGAAGATACAAATAAAAACAAAGCCTCTGCTCTCAAGGAGCTTACAATCTAATGGAAGGATTGGGTGGGTGGGGTTGGGGGGGTGGGAAGGATAGCTCCCTGATGCAGGGGCATAATTGGAGAATTCCAAAGAAGTCTAAAGTAGCATAACCTGTGGGAAATGAGGGTGGAGACAAACTTTGTTGAGTCTCTTCTTTAAACAGAAGCTCCTGAGCCCTTGTTCTTGCCCAGAAGTCAAAGATCTGGAAAAATGTTTGGAATTATACTAAAAAAATAAAGAATCTCTAAGCTGTACATATCCTTTGATAGCCTATATTGCATCTAATAGGAATGTCGTCTCTGGAGGTCAAAGAGAAAATTAAAAAAAAAAAAATATATATATATATATACACACAAAAATATTTAAAGCAATAATTTTATTAGTAGCAAATAAATGGAAGGAAAACAGGTACCCAATGTTTGAAGAACGGTTGAACAGATTGTAGCATATTAATATAATGGAATAAGATTGCATTATTTAAAAAAATCTACAAATGAGAAATTATGGAAAATAACAAATTTGTATGAATGAAGACAGAGTGAAATAATGAGAACCAGGAAAACAATTTGTAAAATGACCTCCATAGTAGAAAACAATACTGAAAGATTCTTGATAATTGATCAATATGCATTTGGAAAGTGCCTATTATGTATTGAGGATAAAAAAATAAAAGAAACAGTCATTTATCTCAAGGAGCTTACATTTAGTATGCCTCCTACCTCTTAGTAGAGAAGTGGTAGACTTGGGCCAGCTAGGTGGCGTAGTGGATAAAGCACCAGCTCTGGAGTCAGGAGTACCTGGGTTCAAATCTGATCTCAGACACTTAATAATTACCTAGCTATATGGCCTTGGGCAAGCCACTTAACCCTGGATGCCTTGCCAAAAAAAAAACCCTAAAAAAAATGACATAAAAACCTTGCAATCAAGTGCAGAAAAAAAGAAATATTAAAGAAGTAGTGGACTTACAGAAAAAAGAAATATTAAAGAAGTGGTGGACTTACAGATACAGAATAAGGCATATGTTTTTTTACTTTTTTTAACATATTTATTTTATATTTGTACAAATAATTTTTATACATTACTAAAATGTTCTTGTTTAAGAGTAAACATAATACCCCTTCCCCAAAAAAATAGACCCTCATGAACAATAAAGGAAAGAGGAAAAAATTAAAATTAAAATTAAAAATAATAATAATAATAATAGGGGCAGCTAGGTGGCACAGTGGATGGAGCACCAACCCTGGAGTCAGGAGCACCTGAGCCCAAATCTGGCCCAGATACCTACAATCACCCAGCTGTGCAACCCTGGGCAAGCCACCCCAAACCCACTGCCCTGCAAAAACAAACAAAAAAAAATAATGATAATGATAATGATAATAATGATGATGATGATGATGTTGATGATGATAATAATAATAATAATAATAATAAATGTGCTTCAGTCTATGTTCTGACACCACCAGCTCTGTCACGGGTAGATCACATTCTTTTTTTTTCTTTCTGTTTTTTGTTTATTTTTTTATTCTCATTTTGTACAAATTTTTTTTACATTAATAAAATATTCTTGTTTAAGAGTAAAAAAATACCCCTCCCCCATAAATATAGACTTGCTTGAGCGATAAAGTAAAGGGGAAAGAAAAAAATTAAAATTAAAAAAAATAATAGTAATAGTTGTAGGTATGGCCAGGTGGTGCAATGGATGGAGCACCAGCCCTGGAGCCATGAGCACCCGAGCCCATATCTGGCCCCATGCACCCAACAGTCACCCAGCCGTATGACATGCAAGCCACCCAATCCCCACTGCCCTGCAAAAACCAAAAAGAAGGGGAAAAAAAAAGACCCCAAATAAAATAAAATAGTAATAATAGTAGGGGTGGCTGGGTGGTGGACAGAGCATTGGCCCTTGAGCCAGGAGCACCCAGGTCCAAATCTGGCCTCAGACAACCAATGATCACCTTGCTATGCGTCTCCAGGCAGGCCACCCAGCCCCATTTGCCCTGCACCCTCCCCCGAATAATAATAATAATAAAAAATGTGCTTCAGTCTTTGTTCCAACACCAACAACTCTGTCACGGGTGGATCACATTCTTTATGATAAGTCCATCGCAAAAGTTACTTCCATATTTTTCCACTGTTGCCATTGCTGATCACAACTCCCTCCTTTCTTATTTCTCCACTACCATGTACTCTATTTTCTCTCTCCTTTCACTCCGATTTTGCTGTAGGGTAGCTGAATGGCACAGCAGACAGATCCCTGGTCCTGGGACCAAGAGGCCCTGAGCCCCCCTACCACTCCTTAGGCCCAGCATCCACCTGGCCCTATGGTCCCGGACAGGCCATCCAATCCCAGCCCCTTGCAAGAAGTAAAAAAGAAAATGTGTTATATCTGACCACTCTCCCCCCATGATCCATTCTCTCCTCCATGACTCACATCCCCCCTTCCCCTGTCCCCCCCTTCTTACTCCAGATATCTATACCCCATTGAGTATATATGTTGTTTCCTCTCCTAGTCACCTCTGATGAGAGCGAAGTTTCCCTCATTCCCCCTTGCCTCCCCCCTTCATATCATTGCAATAGCTCATTGTAATAAAGAAAAATCTTATTATATGAAATATCTTGGCCTATTCCCCCTCTCCTTTTCCTTTCTCCCATTACATTTCCCTTTTAACATTGACTCCATTTTTACACTATATTTTATCTTCGAATTCAACTTTCTCCTGTGCCTCAACTATAAAAGCTCCCTCTACATGCTCTATTAACTGAGAGGGTTCATATAAGTATTATCAGTGTCATTTTTCTATGCAGGAATACATGCAGTTCATCATCATTAAGTCCCTCATATTTTCCCCTTCTCCTCCAATTTCTATGCTTCACCTGAGTCCTGTATCTGAAGATCAAACCTTCTGTTCAGCTCTGGCCATTCTAACAGGAATATTTGAAATTCCCCTGCTTCATTGAAAGTTCATCTTGTTCCTTGGAAGAGGACATTCAGCCTTGCTGGGTAGTTCATTCTTGGCTGCATTCTAAGCTCTTTTGCCTTCCAGTATATTGTATTCCAAGCCCTACGAGCTTCCAATGTAGCTGCTGCTAAGTCCTGTGTGATACTGACTGCAGCTCCAGGATATTTGAAGTGTGTCCTTCTGGCTGCTTGTAATATTTTCTCTTTGACTTGGGAGTTCTGGAACTTGGCTATAATATTCCTAGGGGTTGGTTTTTTGGGATCTCTTTCTCGGGGGGGATCGGTGGATTCTCTCCATTTCTATTTTGCCCTCTGCTTCTAGAATATCAGGGCAATTTTCCTGTAGTAATTCTTTGAAAATGATGTCAAAGCTCTTTTCCTGATCATGACTTTCAGGTATTCCAATAATTTTTAAATTATCTTTCCTAAGTCTGTTTTCCATATTAGTTGTTTTTTCAATGAGATATTTCACATTTTCTTCTAATTTTTCATTTTTTTTTTGGTTTTGAAGTATTGATTCCTGATTTCTGGTAAATTCATCAATCTCCCTGAATTCTATTCTTTGTCTGAAGGATTTGTTCTCCTCAGAGAGTTTTCTTATCTCTTTTTCCATCTGACCAATTTTGCTTTTTAAGGCACTCTTCTCCTCAATAACTTTTTGAACTGTTTTATCTATTTGACCTAAGCTGGTTTTTAGCATGCTATTTTCTTCAGCATTTTTTTTGGATTTCCTTGACTAAGCTGCTGACTTTATTTTCATGTTTTTCCTGCATCTCTCTCCTTTCTTTTCCCAGTTTTTCTTCTAACTCCCTCATTTGATTTTCAAAGTCTTTTTTTGAGCTCTTTCATAGCCTGAGTCCAATTTCTGTTTTTCTTGGAGTCTTTAGATGCAGGAGCTTGTGCTTCCTCATCTTCAGACTGAGTATTTTGATCCTTCTTGGGCTCATTTGCAAAATATTTCTCAATGATGTTCCTCTTATTTCTCTGCTTGCTCATTTTCCCAGCCTGGGCCTGGTTTTGGGGTGCTTCCTGAGCTTTTGGGACACTCCCACAAGGGTCTCAGTGTGTGAGGCTCTGTCCTTCCTCCTGGTCTGTGAATGACCATATGTGCCCCCCTCTGCCACGGGGCCAAGGTAGAGGGGGCCCCTGCTGTTCTATGGGGGACCTAGACTGGGATCAGGTTCTGAATGTGGTCAGAACCCCAGCATCCTGTTCCAGGGGCAGAGGACAGAGCCCAGCAAGTCTTTCTGCAGCTGGGCTCCACGTGCTCACTCTGGCAGAGGTCCCCCTGTTGTTCCCCCACTTTGTGCCCAGTGCTCCCTGGGGCATAGGTCAGGAAACTCCCCCGCTGCTGTGCACTGTGCTCCCAGAACCCTGGGACTTCCTCTGGGAGGCTGAAGTTTTTTTGCTCTGGCGGGCCACCTCTCTGGAGGCTGCCCCTCCGACCCCGGGGAGCAGAGCCTTTCTGCTCTTTTCCAGGTTACCTTGAGTAGGAGAACTGATTCGCTGGGTCCCTTTGTGGGTTCTGTCTCTCAAAAGTTTAGAGTCCTTAGCTTATAAGTTTTATCAGAGAGTGCCTAAGACTTGATCCTTTCTTGTTGCCATCTTGGCTCTGCCCCTAGATCACATTCTTTAGGATGAGTCTATCACAAAAGCTACTTTCATATTTTTCCATTGTTGCCATTGCTAATCGCCAACTTCCTCCATTCATACTTCCCCACTACCATATACTATATTTTCTCTCTCCTTCTCACTCCTTTCACAATGTGTTGTAGGGTAGCTGAGTGGCACAGCAGACTGATCACTGGCCTCGGGTCCAAGAGGCCCTGAGCCCACATACCACCCCAAGGCCCAGCAACCACCCGGCCCTGTGGTCCTGGACAGGCCATCCAATCCCATCCCCTTGCAAGAAGTGAAAAAAAAAAAGGTGTTATATCTGACAACTCCCCCATGGTCCACCCTCTCCTCCATCACTCACATCCTCCCCTCTTCTCTCATCCCCCTTCTCTCCTTCTTACTCCAGATGTCTATACCCCATTGAGTATATATGCTGTTTCCTCTCCTAGCCACCTCTGATGAAAATTTCTCTCATTCCCCCTTGCCTTTCCCCCTTCCATATCATTCCAATAGCTTATTGTAATAAAAAAAAATCTTATGTGAAATATCTTAGCCTATTCCACCTCTCCTTTCTCTTATCCCATTACATTTCCCTTTTAGTAAGGCATATATTCTCAAACAGGGTAGTGTTCTATGGTGGTTTGTTGGTTCAGGGAAGAAGATTGTTGAGAAAATGTGGATTTTGGAGTCAGAAGACCTGGGTTCCAGTTCTGAATCTTTAGTCTGATCTAAAGACAAAGGTCAAAGAGTTGTATATTTCTGGACAAATATTTTCACCTTTCTGAGCCCCAATGTATAATAAAAGGGGATGAACTTTAGAGGTCCTCCCAGCTCTAAATCTAAGATCCTGTGGATATTTCTTCCTCTAAAGTATCCAATTCATGAAAATTGAAGGAAAGTCCATCAGTTGGGAAATGACTAAACAAGCTGTGGTTTATGATTGTAATGGAATGCCTTTGTGCTATAAGAAATGACAAGCAGGATGATTTCAGAAAAACCTTGGATGAACTAATGCATAGTGAACAGAATCAGGAAAATATTGTACACAGTAACAGCAATACTGTTCAATGAAGAACTGTGAATGACTTAGCTATTCTCATCAATACAATGGATCTAAGACAATCCCAAAGGACTAATGATGTAGAATACTATCAACCTTCATAGAAAAAAAAATTGATATTATTTGAATACAGATGGAAGCGTGCTATTTTTTACTTTCTTTGTGTCTTTTATTCGAGTTTTCTTGTACAAAATGACTAATATGGAAATGTTATACACAATTGCACATGTACAACCTATATCTTTTTACTATTTCAGGAAGGAGGAAGGGGAGGGAAGGAAGGGATAGTATTTGAAACTCAAAACATTAAATAATATTTTTTAAAAATATCAAATTCAATTAAATGGGAATTTATCAAAGACTCACTATTTGTAAGGCACAGGATTAAGGCCTGAGGATTCAAGGACAAAAAGGGGCTATGGTACCTGTTCTTAAGGTGCTCACAAATGGCTTGGTTTTTTTTGGTTGTTTATTTGTTTTTTAATTGAACTCAAGTTTTATACATCATAAAATTCATACAGTTCCTCATCACTGTCAAAACTCCCATCCATCAGCTTGTCCTCATCTGTATTTGATGACGAATCACTGTCTTGGGAGAAACTCTGACCACTCTCCTGCCTGTGCTCTGGTCTGTGTTTGACCACAACCACTCCCTGGGCAAATCTGGTGTGTGGAATCATGCTTAGTTCATTTCCTTTAATGAAGCTGAAGCAACAATTTTGTCCTCCTTTGAAATCGGTCTCTCTCTCTCTCTCTCTCTCTCTCACTCTTTTAGTTTTTACAAGGCAAATGGGGTTAAGTGGCTTGCCCAAGGCCACACAGCTAGGTAATTATTAAATGTCTGAGACCAGATTTGAACTCAGGTACTCCTGACTCCAGGGCCAGTGTTCTATCCACTGTGCCACCTAGCTGCCCCGATTCTTTTTTTTTTTTAAGAAAGATTTTATTTATTTTGAGTTTTACAATTTTCCCCCATTCTTGCTTCCCTTCCCCCACACCCCACAGAAGGCAGTCTGTTAGTCTTTACATTGTTTCCATGGTATAATTGATCTAAGTTGAATGTGATGAGAGAGAAATCATATTCTTAAGGAAGAAAAATAAAGTATGAGATAGCAAAATTACATAATAAGATAACGGGTTATTTTCTAATTTGAAGGTAATAGTCTTTGGTCTTTGTTCAAAGGTCACAATTCTTCCTCTGGATACAGATGGTATTCTCCATTTCAGATACCTCAAAATTGTCCCTGATTGTCGCAAGTCCATGGAATGAGCAAGTCCATCAACGTTGATCATCACCCCCATGTTGCTGTTATGGTGTACAGTGTTTTTCTGGTTCTGCTCATATTGCTCAGCATCAGTGCTCTGTCTATTGTGCCACAGCACACACATTCATTATGCAAATCTTTCCATGCTTCCCTGAATTCCAATAGAGCAATAGTATTCCATGACATACATGTACCACAGTTTCACAAATGGCTTGTGAATAAGACTGTGAATCAGGGAATGGCTGAACAAATCGTGGAATATGTACATTATGGAACACTATTGTTCTATTAGAAACCAGGAGGGATGGGAATACAGAGAAGCCTGGAAGGATTTACATGAACTGATGCTGAGCGAGATGAACCAGAAAAACACTGTACACACTAATAGCAACATGGGGGTGATGATCAATCTTTTTTTTTTTTTTAGGTTTTTGGCAAGGCAAATGGGGTTAAGTGGCTTGCCCAAGGCCACACAGCTAGGTAAGTGAGACCGGATTTGAACCCAAGTACTCCTGACTCCAAGGCCGGTGCTTTATCCACTATGCCACCTAGCCACCCCAGCAATAATCAATCTTGATGGACTGGCTCATTCCATCAGTGCAACAATCAGGGACAGTTTGGGCCTGTTTGCAGTGGAGAATACCATCTGTATCCAGAGAAAGAATTGTAGAGTTTGAACAAAGACCAAAGACTATTATCTCCAATTTTAAAAAAAAGTTATCTTATTATGTAATTTTGCTACCTCTTATACTTTATTTTTTCCTTAAGGATATGATTTCTCTCTCAACACATTCAATTTGGATCAATGTGTAGCATGGAAACAATGTAAATACTATCAGGCTGCCTTATGTGGGGGTAGGTGGAGGGAAGCAAGATTAGGGGGAAAATTGTAAAATTTTAAAATAAATAAATTTTTAAAAATTGAAAAAATAAGACTATGAGGTAGAATTCAAACTCAGGTCTGATTCCAAGCTCAGTATTTTTTTCATGTGCCATATTGCCTGTCAGACAAGTAGAATGTAATGAGAACAAATTGGAGATCCAGACAAAGAATTCTAGGAAAGCTTGAGGAAGGAATGATCACTTTCTAAGTGGGGAAAGGGGAGGGAATACATGGATCAGAGAAAGCTTCATGGAAGAAGGAACCCTTAAGCTTAGCTTGTCCTCAAAGGAAGATACCAGAAAGCAGTGATGAGGGGGCACATGAACCTGGTATGCACAAGATTGTGGAAGGATATATACATCAAAAAATAATTTTTAATGTGGTAATTTTTCTTATTAAGATATGTTTCATTTGCTTTATTCAAAAATTATATCAACTTCTTTATATCCTGGAAATATCTCAGTTCTCTTGGATTAGTATTTATCCATTTTTATCAATATTTTACAAGCCTGAAAGTATTTGGTAGTCAAATTAGTTTGGGAAATGATGGTTCAGAAAGCACACACATTCATTATCTGAAAAATCCACAAGCTGGTATATCTCCATCAAGTCTGCTAGAAATTAATCTCTATAATAGATCTATAGATTCAGGGCAGACTTTGGGAGGCAGCAGGCTAGGCAGATGACTGTGTATAGTACAGAGGGGGTTCAAAGAGTCATTTAATCAATCTATCATGAAATATTTGTTAATGTGCAGTCTTGTACTCTGAGCTGTGGAGTATAAAATGAAGTTCTTGCCTGACTTCAGAGAACCCACTGTCATAGAGGGATAACAATGCCAGGCTTCAGTACAGGTAGTATCAAATGATTGAAATAGAAAATTTTTTTATTTAAATAGAAAATAATTTATAGAGGGATTACTGTGAGATAGGGAAAGACTTCATGGAGTTAGGCCTGGGCCTTGAAGGGTTTGAAAAATAGATTGGCAGGTAGAAAGGAAGGGAAGGGTATTCAGGATATCCATATGTGTATGGGTGAGTATGTGGATAAGTTTGGTATTCATATATAATAGAATTTCATCATCATCATCATCATCATCACATTCATATGGTCACATTCATATATGAACAAAGGCCAATTACTTAATTTCTCAGTGCCCTAGGCAATTCTAAAATTTTTAGTGGCAGAGCAGTTTTTGATTTACTTTGGTGGAAGGAGTTTTCATCATACACATTCCCTATATGAAATCATAGCTAATGACCAGAAAAGGAAATCAGGATATAAAGTTGAACAGGTCATTTGAGACTAGATTGTTGAGGCCATGGATGCCAAGGTTAAAGGATTTTATTCTTTTACAAGTGAGATAAACTCATGGAAATTTTTTGAGCAATGGAAATGATATGCTCAAAGGCTATAAATAAGGCAAGTCCCTTGGAGTAGGATCTAGGCTAGATAGTAGATAGTAGAGAGTAAAATTGAACTTCTTACCAGTTACCTTTAGATTACTCCACTAAGATAAATGTCTGTTATATGTCTCCATCATAGGCCATCCCGGAAATCTTCTGGTTCATTTAAATTCCTCTTATAACTTTCAGGGATAGCTTCGTATTTTAGAAGCAGGCAAAGGAACCCATATTCAGATAGGACCTTAGGCCCCAAAGGTAAGTGAAAGGACTAAGACACTCACTGGGCTAATCCTTTCACCATCTTTGGGGCTAGAGTACTCTAAACTAAGCCTTCATTGAGAATCACACCTACAGCTTCCCCTTTAGCTGAAGCTTTCCATGTCTATTCTTTGGTGAGTGATGAGCTAAGGACTATACCATTAAATACATACTCTTTAAGTTATATGGGGGAAGTTTTTCTACCACTAACAGTTTGCTTAGGAAGAAGATCCCTTCCTGCCTCCCTATCTTAAACCCCCAGATTTTTCTTCAGAAAATGTAGGATTACTGACTTTTTTTTTGCAAGGCAATAAGGGTCAAGTGCCTTGCCCAAGGCCACACAGCTAGATAATTATTAAATGTTTGAGACTGGATTTGAACTCCTAACTCTGGGGGCCAATGCTCTATCCACTGCACCACCTAGCTGCCCCTCACTGATATTTTATAGGACTATTTTTCTTAAAACATTTTGTCCCCTCAAGTACTAAACAACAACTTTCTTCTGTGATTTTCCCAGGCTTCAGAGATATTCTTATCTTGCTCAGTAAAAAATGAGGCAGCTAGGTGGCGGAATTGATCTCTGGTCAAAAAATTTTGAGTTCAAATTCTACCTCAGACACTTAAAATGTGACCCTGGAAAAGTCACTTAATTTCTGTCTGTTTCAGTTTCCTCATCTATAAAATGGGGATAATAATTGCACATACCTGGATCCACCTTATAAATCAAGTGAAATAATATTTATAAAGTGCTTTTACAAACCTTAAAGCTCTATATAAACACATTATTCATGTATTCAATTCAATTGCTAAGTGCTTACTCTTGTACAAGGTCTTGTGCTAGGCCTTAGAACCTTAGAGATACAAAGGCAAAATCAAAACAATTCTTGCCCTTGAGAAGTGACTATTCTTCTGGATCTATACAACATTACACAGATAATTAACACAGTGAGGAATGACAGGGACAAAGGAAAGATCCAGATGAAATGCTCCAGGAATATTTGGAGAGAATGAGAGGGGAGGAGGAAGGGGAGGGAGAAGGAGAGGGAGAACTCGTTCATCAAGGGGCCTCGGGAGAGACTAAATGGAGGAGGGGGCTCCTGAATTGAGGGTTAAAGGAAGATAAGGATTCTCAGAAGTAGATATGGGAAGGGAGTGCATTCCAGTCCTGAAGGATAGCTTATAGGAAAGTGGAAGATGCCTAGTTGGGGAATAATTAGAAATCCACTTTGACTGGAGTACAGATTGCTTGAATTTTAAATAGTCTGGATTAAGGCATGGACTGCTGCTGCAGTTTTGGAAAAGGGTATATTATTAATTACAGAAGGAAAACTTAGTTTTTAACCTAGCTTCTTTCTCCTGACCAACTTAGAACAGTATAAATATATTAATCCGCCAACTTTCAGGATCCAAAGGATAACATCCAAAAACCAACAAATGCAATAGATAAGGGGTAGATTCTTATTCCCTCTGAATCCTCAAAGGGAGCTATTCCCTGGGAAGAGACCAGAGGGGGGAGAAAAAGTGATAAGATTTATCACAGCCGGGGCAGGGCATCAGAATTCTTTGTTGAGCTAGACAAGCACTAAGCAATCAACCACAATCTGTGGCACCTGGGTTTCTAACAACCAATATTAAACTTGCAATGCCAGAGATTGATATATTTATGACTGAGGATAACAATTGTTACCCCCCTCTCAATCTAATTGCATGTCATCCTCAGACAAAAGTATAAACTGAATGTAGAAATATAAAAGTCCTTATATTGGCTAAAATTATTCGTAACACAAAGGTTCCCCCTTGAAAAACCTTCTCTCCTTTCCTTCTAGTCAACTCCCCACCCCCATCTCGGCTCTAATCTTGTATATAAAAAAAGAATTGTACTTTACTGTCCTACAAACCAGTCTGTTTTCAAAGTAAAGCAAGAATTGTCCTGTTTAGGGAAGCCATCAGTAACTGCGGGTTTGTGAATGCTGCTTGTTTATAGAAAGCAGTAGCTGAGGACAGACACTTTGAAACCACCTGTGAAAGAATTAAAGACCAAGGGGGGCAAAACCCCCATCACAAACAGAATCTCACTGATCAAGTGTGAAAGAAAGAAAGAAAGAAAGAAAGAAAAAGCAAAGTAGATCTTTGCAGGCTACCACTAGATGGACATAGAATTCAAAAACATTCTTTAGTGAGATCAAGGATGGCCAGCTTTGAAGCCTGGAGGGTTGGAGAATTTCAGCAACTGGCTGGCCATGGCAATCATCACAGCGAAGAAACCAAAATCTTGCACTTGCTGGACTAAAGCATTTAAAATGAAACGAAGTCAGATTTCACAGCTATCTTATGTCCAGTGACCTTCTGAGTCCCTGAGGGGAAGACAAAAAAAAAATGATTGTTTTAAACAGTTACCAGCAAGACAGATAGAAAATCAAATAGGTATCTCTAGAAAAGAACATTGTCACACACACACACACACACACACACACACGGTAGTATATCAAGAAAGTAGCTTTCTAATTGAGTGCTCACAGCATGTTAGGCACCAAATGGAACATTCAAAAAGATGAGACTTTATTACAATAACCAGTCAGTATAAGAAAAGGATGTAGAATTATGATTAAAGTGAGTCCAGCAAAGAAGAGTGAGATAAGGGCAATTTGGCTCACTGAACTGCAAGGTATTATTGGTATTTTTATTTTTTTTTGAACATTTAAAGGAACCTTTTTTTTTTTAATGTTTATGTGATAAAGCTTGGTCTGTACTTTAGGGAAGAAAAATACATAAGATGGTATCAAATATAATAAGCCTACAGTTTCTGACAATGACTACACAGTAATAAGGAAGCAGTTATATTGATAGAGATGAAATCTTAGATTTTTATAGTGCTTTTTAGGAAAGAATTTCAAAGCTATCTCCCAATTTATAGACTCCTCATGTTCACTGATACAAGTAAGCTTAACACTTTACTGAAAGAGAAACAGGTAATTCAATTCAACAAGCATTTATTACTTCTCTGCTATGTGCAAAACTCCTACTTCATGCTAGACATACAAAGATAAAAAAGTAGTCTCTAAAAAAAGAAATAATCTTTCACCTCTTGGGACTTTTGCTAGTAGGGGAGGAGAAAGAATATATGAAGAAGAGAACACTTTTGAGTAGGGTATTTCATGTACATAAATAACTGTGTCCTAGGCTGCCCACCTCTCGGGGAAATGAAGAAAGGAGTTAAGAATCAAGATGGCTTAATCAAAAAGACTCTAGAGAAAGTAGACTAGGAGCTCAGTTTGTGAAGGAGGTAAACTGATTAAGCAGAGCCCTGAATAGATATTTAGATTCTGTAACTAGAAATATCTACCTCAATTCTGGAATGGGAAAAGATAGATAATTCTACTCCAATATCTTTTCTTCACGATTCAAAGTATGCATTATTGGCAATAGAAGACAATTTAAAAGAGGAGTACTATAGTCACTACAAAATTGAAAACTCCCTCAGCAAAAACCTTTTAAAACTCGGAGCCTTTGAACCCTGCTGGTTGACAAAATAAGAACTGTGAAAATGAACAGTAACCTTTTTAGTGCATGTGTAAGAAAATATATTTAAAATGCATTTATTTGTTAAGGGTGACCACATAGCCCATGCTAGTTATTTTCCTAGTTTATTTTGTCCTGGTCAGCATCCCTGAGCAAAAAACTAGGGAAAGTGGATTTTAAAGTTTGATTTTTTTCAGTTTTCCTTCAGGAGGGGCCTAACAAACAGAATCCTTGAAGCATGATTTGAAAAAGATGGATAAGATATTCACCCAAAATTCAACATCACCTTTAATCTTGCCCTCCTCCTCCTCTAATCCCTAGGTAATGTTTTGTGCTTCTTTTGCAGGAAAGCAATTTTGTTAATCACTTTAGCACCAATTCTTGCATCCCTGGCAATACCCAGAACAGCTTCCATCCAAGTCTTTGATGTGGGAAAGAAACACACACACTCTCCTATGTAATCTGAAAACAATTCACCTCTTGCCAATGAATGAACAGCACTCCACTTTAATGGAGAGCAAGTTCTGTGGAGGTTTCTAATCCTTTCTGCCAAAGAAGAGAAGAGAGAGAATCACTCAGGTAGCCAGCCCAACCTCATTCAGGAGTTAAAATCACATGGAATGTTTTGTGGTGTGTTTGGGGCTTTTTAAAAATATCACTTGCTGAAGATTACTGCTCTCAGGGAAATCAAAACAACTCAAGATAAAAAAAAAATAAAAAGATTCCCCATCACCAACTCAAACAGGATATTCTTCTCAACTCAGATAACTCTTGATCTAAGTGTATTACAAGAAACCTGCTTTAATCCCTCAAAGCAATGGTGTTACAGATAAGTAGCCTGTAACTGAGGTGGCTTAAATTCCAGAAATGTACAAAAGAATGGGTTGGAAACCAAACTAAAAAAGAAAGGCTCAGTCTGTATGACTGTGACTTGAAGGGAAGAGGTAAATTTAGGGCAGAGAAAATGCAAAGAATGACCCCAAAGGAGAACTTGTCATGAGAGTCCAGAGTTATCTGAATGTGTGTGTGTGTGTGTGTGTGTGTGTGTGTGTGTGTGTGTGTGTGTGTGTGTGTGTGTGTGTTGCCAAGGTTTTAACAAACCAATTTGCTTTAACAAACCAATTTCAAATTGTTGCCCTCCTTTAGGCTATGTGGGGGAGGGGATCTGAAGGTACACTTGCAGACTTCAGAGTGGTTTTATAACATTAGCCTTTAATTCCCCAGAGATGTTCTTTTACTTTTTGTATTCTCTAGTTGGTGGTTAAAGTGGGAATCAAATAATAAGCCCTCTCCCAGCTTTGGCCTGGCCCTGGATGACACCCTGTCACCCCTGCTGCCATAACACCCAGTGAGTGCCTGGTCAGCATATTTCTTTAGGGCTGTAGACTGAGGGGCCCCTCAAAAAGCTTTCCTTAGAGGCCCAGAAAGGAAAACTGATGGCCACTGCATGTGTGCTTAAAATCCCCACCGTGCAGCTAATTACCCAAAGATCTTCAGGAAGGTAAGTCTGCCTTAGTTTAGGAGTTAAAGCTCAGTAGGTTCTCAAAGATGAAGCTTTCCATTGTCTTGCTGTATTAAAGAAAAGTCTATAGAAATGAAGTTTATCCTTCTTCTTGTGGAAATTCACAGAATCCCCTCTCTTCCCCCACCCCCACCCCTCTTCTCACCATTAAAATCCTACCTATTTTTAAAAGTTCAATTCAAATGTTTCCTCTTCCAGGAAGTTTTCCCTGATTCTCCTCCCTGTTGGTAATGAACTTTCCCTTCCTGGACCTCACACAGCACTTTGTTTGTACTTCTTTTATATACTTATTTGTCATAGTTATTTGCTTATGTGTTATGCCTCAGATCCCTCCTCCTGGGGTAACAGTGATCCTGGGTTCTTGAAAGCTTTGCCTATGGAACATAAGTTCTGGTAGGTCCTACATAACTAGAACAGTATGAGACCAAAAGACCAGCATGGTTAATTCTGAAAAAGATTAATTCATACATTATACATATGAGATCTGTGGCACCTATGTACATATGATATTTAAAAAAATTGGAAGGGATGATCTCAGTCCAAGTCCTTTATTTTATTGCTTATATATAGACGAGGTCAATGAATCAACAAACATTATCATCATTGCCTTGGAAGAACTTATGAGACTAAAAGAATCCTGAGAACTTAAATTTCTTACCCCAAATCACTCAAACGATAAGTAGCAGGTTTGGGGTTCAAGTCTGGGTCTTTTGATTACAAACCCAGCACTCTTTACATTGTGCCAGTATAGCTCTGGCATAGAAGAGTTGTGACTTGAATATATGGAAAGAAGTAGGGACACTGATGAAATCTCAGATTTTTTTCAAGGATTGACTTGTGTTTGAGGACTGGTCCCTTATTCAATTGTAAGTTCCTTGAAGGCAGAGAAGCTTATCTAAATTGTACATTACACATAATGTCTAAGATGGTGCTCTGTACAGAGGAGGCAGTAAATAAATATTAACTGAACCATAAGAGGCAATTTCAGAGGTCATTTGGTACACATCATTCAAAGCATTTCATCTACAGTATTCAGTAGAAGTGGTCTTCCAGCCTTGACCTGAAGAACTGCAGTTAGCTTATCACCTTCAAAGGTAGTCCATTCCATTTTTTGGTGGTTTTTAATTGTAAGAAAAACTTTCTATCTACTAAGCCAAATCTTTCTCTCTATAAACTTCTACCAGGTGGTCCTAGTTCCATCTGTAAGCACCAAATAGAACATGCCTAATCATTCTATCTCATAGTCCATTAAGTATTTGAATATAGAAATCACATCTTCTCTAAATTTTTCAGGCCAAACATCCCAGTCTTTTAATCAGTCCTTATTGAAACAAACAGAAGCAGAGGAGAATCTTAAGCTCTCACAATGTGACTTTATATGTGTGAAGAAAATGGAAAAGGACTATTGTTAAGAAGTTTGAGATGTGAGAAATTACTCTATTTCTAGGGTAATTTTTGAACTTTAAGAGATACTGATTAATAAGTACATTGGAAATAATGGATGATTTCCAATTCCCTTTCTCTTGTCAATTTTCTAGTGCTAAGTACCATGATAATGGATTTTTTGGGAGCAGGAGGTATTGATGAAGACAGGAGATCTGGAAACATTTATCTACCAAACATTTATCAGATTCTTATTGTGATCAAAATCTTGTGCTAGTTGTTGAGGGATGAGGTATATAAAGTTATCAAGTTTAGCTATGATATAACTTTACTATAGGGGGTAGATTTTATTTTTACACAAATCTTAAAACTTCAGTGGTCAATTCAAGTTCAGGGAGTTGAATTCTTTCTCTTTTCTTGTCTCTAATTATATTAACAACTCCACTCAAACTTACAACCTGAGATTGGGAACTCTTATCTTCTGCAGCCTCAGCATGAGTGTAGCCACTTTTGTCAACGTGATCTCTCAAATCTCCCTTTTCCTCTTTATTCATTACTATAGTTCAAATTTCTCTTCAAGCATTGGTCACTTCCTATCATTTCCTCTATTACTCTTCTGCTTAAGATACTGTTTGCAAAATCACCCACCATGGTTTTCAGACAGTCTCCTTTTCAAAGCCTTTGTTTCCCTATTGCCTTTTTCATTAAATAGGTTAACACTTTCAGAATTGTCCTCTGTTCTGAGTCTCATTTCTTCTTTATTTACTCTACCATTAAGAATTGGGGGGGGGGGCACTACTGATGTTTAATTCAATGATTGTCCACTCACAATAACTTCTCAGAATGTTCTGAAATTACTTCCTTGAGGATAGCACCATCCTCTTAGCACCCCACTAAATCTTTCATACACATCATTAAAATTTTAAAATTCATTTGTCCATGCAGTATGGTACATTATTCCTAAAATGAATACAGAGTATTTTCCTCTTAGCGGTGACTAGCTTCTTTTCTCTGAATATTAACACAGAGATAATCTTTTCCCTAGACAGTTAGGTGCTGTAGTGAGTGGACTGAGTACTGGAGTTGGAGTCTGGAAGATTCATTCTCTTGTGTTCAAATCTGGCTTCAGATTTACTAGTTGTATGACCCTGGGCAAGTCACTTAACTCTTTCCTTCCTCTCCTTATCTGTAAAATGAGCTGGAAAAGGAAATTGCAAACCACTTCAGTATCTTTACCAAGAAAACCCAAGTGGGGTTACAGAGAGTCTGATATTCCTGAATCTTTTCTCATATTGACATCTTCTTCCTTCTAGCCCTATTAGAAAAAAACATCTATTTTCCCAGTCATATCTTTCTCAAAAAAAAAAACACAAGGATTAAAACATTCTTACAATATTGGTTTGTGGTTTCTTTTTTAAAAATTGCGTATATAAGTTATTCGAGGTAGAAATTACAAATGAAGTTTTAGAACTTCAACTTCAAAAGTCAAACACCAGTTTATTTAGGAGTTCCTAAATGACTTCTTAAGCATTCAAACCAGGAAAATAGGGAATTTTAAAATTCATTAAATAAGTTCCACAAAGTAAAACCTTATCTCAACAATTCTTTAGGAAAGTTATGGGGTTTTCCTGTTGGGAAGCCTCTCCAGTTATGGAGTGGTCCAGCAGATGGAGATGTGAGAGTTTGGATTCTGAATTCCTAGAAAGGCTTCTTATTCAGTAGACACAAGCCTACTGAAGAACAGATCTGAGCCAAGGGTTATTCTTGGTGATTCTACAGTTACCAAATAAAATGGGAGCTCATATAGAAGCAAAAGAAGGGTTTGAACCTTTATTCTATTTTTCTAAGAGCTAAGATTGGATATGATGTCTATCTGACTATTTAATATCAGCCTGTTGTGTTTTAAGTCTTAGCCTTCTCTTCCTCCTCCCTTTCTGTTTCAGGTCCTCACTATAGAACAGGGAAATGAACCCTCTTCCCTTGGTCAATGCCCAGGCTTCTATGGGAAAGAAGAGAAGTTATGTTGACCTTGAGGCAACTGAGTTGGTGGTCCAGTGGCCATTGTCAGAGGAGCAGGTGGTCTGGCCAAGTTCCATATGCTCTGGAATTTTTCTGGTCAGAAATTCTCATTTCCAAAGAGGAAAAAAAGGACTCAGGCTGCACTTCTCATTTCCAGGTCAAACTGCTGAACCTGGGCAAGATTCCTGGCTGTTGGAGCAATACTCCCTCCCCCATACCCTGTCTATGTTTCTTCTTTCTTTGCTCCCTTTCCCTTTGGTGTATTTCAAACCTGGATATCTTTTTCCTGATCATTTCTTTTTAGAAGGGCAGGCCCTAGTGTCTTTTGAGATTAGTAAGAAAGTATATCTCTGTGGGAGAGAGCACTATTATTGACATGTGTATATCTAGTTACACAGGGTCCACATCCCAGAAATATTGAGTAAAACTTTGTTCCAACTTATTTTGACACCATGACTTAATTTACAAAACTATTTTACTTGTCATAAATACTTGCTGATACTTTTTAGTACAAGCCTCCTAAAATGAAAAAAAAAAAACCTTTTACCTCTTTGTAGTGAGTTTTGTTTATATTCAGGAAATAAATACAATTCACAATCTGTTTAAAATGATGTAATGATTTTTACTTTAGGGAAATTGACTGTCATTCACAAAGGCTGTTGCAAGGACAAAGTAAGCTCAAAGTACCTTTTGTTGTTTAATCTAAGACCAAGTTTCAAACTTCTGCTAGTTATATGACTTCAATGGTCAAAGAGATATTATTATTAGTGATAATTATGAAATTGTACGTATTTTGTATTTTTCTTCAATCAATAAGCACTGCTTAATGACTGTACTATTGACTTTACTGGGTTGTAAAAAGAAGTTATTACTCTTTCCTTTGAGGAGTATGGAATGCTTAAATGAAAATTTAAACGTTAAAATTTAACCTTCATCCAAAAAGACTTACTTTTATACCATATCAAGTGGTTGCCTGATTGCTTTTTAATTGTTCTTTTCCAAAATTAATTAGTGTATTAAAGTTATAATTAAAAATAATTCTCTCATGATCTTGGAAATTTCCTTAGGATTTGAGTTTTTTCCATTTTTGTGGAGTTTTTGCTAGCTTCAGCTACCAAGATTTAAAGAGCCCTCTTTTATTCTGGAAGGTATTATATAGACTTTTCTCTCTTGTGCCACATAGCAATGTAGGGTTTTATTCCTAGAGTCCAGGGCTAATGGTGAAATTCATGTTTTGCTCAAGATCACTTTAAATACAGCCTATTGACACAAAGATGCATTATTCCCCTGGTATGCATCAGCCTGACTAATGATGGCATTATTCAACTAGCAAACATTTCTTAGGAATCTGCTTTACAGACAAAGTTATAGTTGATACTTCTAAACTGATCACCCTCTAACTGTTCCCACCTCCCTAGTTAAAAAACACAGCCACTAAATTATTAGTAGTATTTGCACTTAAGCAACAAAATAAAGGACTTTGATGCTTGGGGATGTCTGTTTTTTTCACAGTTGTGAAGTCAGTCCTATGTCCTGGGGTGATGTTATCCAGTCCTTTGGAAAATGGATTCCTCTAGCACAGCTGTTACTTTGGATGACTGGAGACTTTAAATACAGGTTTATTCTTTTACTGGAGTATTTCACAGGAAGGTCACTGGGCACCACTTTGAACACATTTTTTTTCCCCCTTTGCATTTGCAAGAACAGGATAGGGATTCATTATATCATGAATTGATCCAACTTGGGAAATACTATTCTTTTATGTGTACATAGTTTTTATTAAAAAATCTTAAAGGTGCATTCCTAAAGTTATTGGAAAAATGACTTTTAAAAATATATATAGTACCTCTCAAATGATGAATTGTTTTAGTCAACTTGTGAAACTGTCTACTAAGGCTTAAAGAGAGTTTAATCTATTTACAAAATAGATGTCCAATTAAAAATCAACAAACTTTTGAAATATTGAACATTCATTGTTTTTGTTTCTAGTTCTTTTTTTTGGAATCATCAGATTTTTTTTAAAGTATGAAAGAAAGTAATTCAAATTAATAAGTGAGAATGGATTCATTCATCTATTAGTGCATTCAACAAACTTTTTTATTAACTTCCTATAATGCACTGAGCCTTGTGCTAGGGACAATATAAACCTTAGAATCTAAAAGTTGTCAGATCAGAAGCAATACTTCAACAAGATTTCAGAAAATAGGAAATACTATATCAGCATACTTTGTCTTTTTTGGGAAAAATAAAGATTTTAGTCTTATTCTCCCCTTCATACTAGACCCTCTAATGTTTTTTTAAAATTTTAATTAATTTTTCATCCATATGCATATGTATATTTTTAAGTTACAAAATTTCCTTCTCCCCTCCCTTCCCACCCCCTCTCCTCAGTAGTGTATATATATATATATATATATATATTTTTTTTTTAGATTTTTCAAGGTAATGGGGTTAAGTGGCTTGCTCAAGGCTGCGCGGCTAGGTAATTATCAAGTATCTGAGGTCGGATTTGAACCCAGGTACTCCTGACTCCAAGGCCGGTGCTCTATTCACTATGCCACCTAGCTGCCCCTCAGCAGTATATTTTTGATAAACATGTTTATTAGATTAGTCATTTTCAGTTTAAGAAATTAGGATTTAAGGGAAAGAGATATGTAAGAGATAATTTTTTATAAAGTGTTCATCAAATTCTGAAGGGTTGATTTTTTTGTTTTTGTTTTGTTTTGTTTTTCTTCCTCTGGATGGGGATATATTGTCTATAGTAGGTCTAATATGGTTGCCCTGGTTCTCTGAACTGCTGAGAGGAGCTGCTTCCATCAAGGCTGATCATCTCACAATGTTGTTAATGTGTTCATTGTTCTCTTGGTTCTACTCCCTTCACTCAGCATCTGTTCATGTAAGTCATTCCATGCTTTTCTAGAGTCTGGCCATTAATTTTTTTTTATAAAACAAGAATATTCCATAGCATTCATGTACTTGTTTAGCCATTCCCCAATTGATGGGCATCCCTTCAATTTCCAATTCTTTGCTACTACCAAAAAGAGCTGCTATGAATATTTTGGAACATGTGGGACTTTTCACATTTTTTTGTGATTTCTTTGAGCTATAGACCTAGAATTAGAATTGCTGGGTGAAAGGGAATGAACAGTTTTATTGCTCTTTGGGCATAGTTCCATATTGCTCTCTAGAATGATTGGATCTATTCACAGCTCCACCAGCAATATATCACTGTCCAATCCTCCCACAACTTCTCTAACACTAATCATTTTTCTCATTTTGGCCAATTTGATAGGTGTGGGTGATACCTCATTGTTGTTTAATTTGCACTTTTCTAATCAATAATGAATTGGAGCAATTTTTCATATGAATTTATATATATATATCTTTAATTTCTTCATTTGAAAACTCTCTATTCATATCCTTTGACCAATTATCAATTGGGGAATGACTTGTAACCTTATAAATTTGATGCAATTCTCTATATATTTTAGAAATGAGACCTTTATCAGAACTCTTGGTTGTGAAGATTGTTTCCCATCTTTCTGCTTTCCATTTTAATTTAATATAGTCAAAATCATTCATTTTGCAATTTATAATGTACTCTAATTCTTGAATTTATCTCCTTTCTATAGATCTGATTGAGTATTTCTTGGACTATTAATTTATTTTATTTTTTTAATTAAAGGTTTTATTTATTTTGAGTTTTACAATTTTTCCCCCAATTTTACTTCCCTCCCTCACTCCCCCTCACAGAAAGCAATCTGTCAGTCTTTACATTGTTTCCCTGTTGCATATTGATCCAAATTGAGTGTGAAGAGAGAGAAATCATATCCTTAAGGAAGAAACATAAAGTATAAGAGGTAACAAGATCAGACAATAAGATATCAGGTTTTTTTTCCTCTAAATTAAAGGGAATAGTCCTTGAACTTTGTTCAAACTCTACAATTCTTTCTCTGGATACTGCAGACACTGCAGACAGCCCAAAATTGTCCCTGATTGTTGCACTGATGAAATGGGTGTTGGACTATTAATTTATCTAATTTATCACCCTTTATGTCTAAATCCTGTACCCATTTTGACCTTATTTTGGTATAGGAGGTGAGATGTGGGTCTATGCTTAGTTTTTTTCCATACTATTTTCCAGTTTTCCCAACAATTTTGTCAAATGGGAGTTCTTATCCCAGAACTGATGTCTTTGGGCTTTCAAACAGTAGATTGCTGTAGTCATTTACTTAGGTTTCTTTTGAACCTATCCTAATCCACTGGTCTATTAGTCTATTTCTTGACCAGTACTAGGCAGTTTTGACCACTGCTGCTTTATAGTTTGAGATCTGGTAGAGCTAGGCCACCTCCCTTTACATTTTTTTCCATCAGTTTCTTTGCTATTCTTGACCTTCTGTTACTCCAGATGAATTTTGTTACTATTTTTTTCTAGCTCAGTAAAGTGGTTATTTGGTAGTTTGATTGATATGGCACTGAATAAGTAATTTAGTTTGGGCAAAATTGTCATTTTTATTATATTAGTTAAACCTAACCATGAGCATTTGGCTTTTTCCCAACAGATCTGACTTTATTTGGGTGAGAAGTGCTTTATAATTGTGTTCATAGTTTATAAGTTAGTCTTGGGAGTAGATTCCCAAGCATTTAACATTGTCTACAGTTACTGTAATTGGAATTTCTCTTTCTATCTCTTGCTCTTGTGCTTTGTTGTTCATATATAGAAATGCTGATATGGGTTTATTTTATATCCTGCTACTTTGCTGAATTTGTTAATTGTTTCAAGGAGTTTTTTAGATGATTTTCTCAGGTTCTCTAAGTATACCATCATATCATCTACAAAGAGTGAAAGCTTTACTTCCTCAAAGTCATTTCTAATTCCTTCAATTTCTTTTTCTTTTCTCATTGCTACAGCTAGCATGTCTAATACTAAATTGAATAGTAATGGTGATAACAGGCATCTTTGTTTCACCCCTGATTTTATTGGCAATACTCTGAGTTTAGTCTTATTATATATATAAAATATTTGTTTGATGGCTTTAGATAGTATTTATTATGTTAAGGAAAACTCCATAAACTTTCCTTTTAATAGGAATGGGTGTTATATTTTATCAAAGTTTTTTCAGTGTCTATTGAGATAATCATATGATTTCTGTTGGTTTTGCTATTGATATGTTCAATTATATGGAGTGTTTTCCTAATATTGAACCATTCCTGCCTACCTGGTATAAATCCTACCTGATCATGTTATATAATCCTAGTAATAACTTGTTGTAGTCTTAGTGCTAAAATTTTATTTAAGATTTTTGTATCAATATTCATTAGGGATAGTAATATATAATTTTCTTTGTCTGTCTTGGTTCTTTCTGGTTTGGGTATCAGCACCATGTTGGTGACATAAAGGAATTTGGCAGAACTTCTCCTATTTTTTAGAATAGTTTATATAGAACGGTAATTAATTGTTCCTTAAATGTTTTGTAGAATTCACTTGTAAATCCATCTGGACTTTTTCTTAGGGAGTTTATTGATGGTTTCTTCAATTTCTTTTTCTGATATGGGATTATTTCAGTAATTTATTTCTTCTTCTGTTAATCTGGGCAGTTTGTATTCATCCATTTCTCTAAAGTTATCCAATTTATTGTCATACAGTTCAACAAAGTAGCTCCAAATTATCTCTTTAATTTCCTCCACATTGGTAGTTAGTTCACCCATTTCATTTTTTGATACTAGTAATTTGGTTATCTTCTTCCTTTTTTAAATCAGATTAACCAAAGGTTTGTTTATAAAACCAAGTCTTAGTTTTATTTATTAGATCAATGGTTTTATTGCTTTCAATTTTATTTTATTTTATTTTATTTTTTTAGGTTTTTGCAAGGCAAATGGGGTTAAGTGGCTTGCCCAAGGCCACACAGCTAGGTAATTAGTAAGTGTCTGGCTTTCAATTTTATTAATGTCTCCCTTGATTTTCAGAATTTCTAATTTGGTATTTAATTGGGGAGCTTTAGTTTGTTCTTTTTCTAGCTTCTTTTTAGTTGCATACCCAATTCATTGATCCCCTCTTTATTTTTATGTTTATATTACAACACTCACTGCTAGGTCTCCCAATCATTTGTCTTTAAGACAAGATCTTAGGATCTCAGAATTAAATGGAACCTTAGGGATCATCTAATAGAATCCTCTCATTTACAGATGAGGAACTGGCAGAGAGAAATTAATTGCTTAAGATCACATAGATAATAAATGGCAGAGTCAGGCTGATCACCTATTTCTTGTCTTCTCTTTTCTTCATATATATGTTAAAAACCAATTCTTCATTTTGTTTTTACATATTTATTTTATAGATGAATAAATAAGGATTAAAGGAGTCCAAGTGATTTACCAAAATGTCTTGGTAAGGACTTGGTTTTTAAATCTCAAATTTATCCTCTAATATTAATAACTGAAATTTATATAGCGTTTTAGAATTTGCAAAATTTTACATATGTTATTTTGGGGCCCCTAAACAAACTTGTGTTATAATTATTATTATCCTGATTATGTAGAAGAAAAATCTGAGGCTATTAGAGTTTAAGGTCATGATCATATAATGTAGGAGGTAAGGTGTGAATCCAGGTCTTCCTGACTCTGAATTTATCATCCCCGCCCCTTTTAGATAATTTGACATAGTTAATATTTTCAAGTTTGGTGCAAAAAGAAGGTGGCTTGTTCAAACAGTATTCTTTATTAGGTCAGGTGCAAAGTCAAGGGCCTTTGAGGAAATGAACAGTCCCTAGCTTGGGGCAGTGGGGAGAGGGTAGAGCTGGTCTACAAATTCCCTGATTAGAGAAGGAGCTGAGATAGTGCTGGCAGACTATCATCCACTTCAATTCTTTGATTATTTTCTCTTTTGTGTCTGGAAGAGTAAGGGTTTGTATTTGAACCAATATCTGATACTGCTGACATATGAAGATGGCATACGATACTACTTGCTCCTTTCCCACCTTTTCAGATTATTTCCCCTATTCTCAAAAACAAAACAAATAACCTTAAATTCTAATATGAGAGGAAGTGTGGTATAGGGATGGAACTTTGAGCATGGAGTCCAAAGACCTGGATTATTTAATGACTGTGTGACCTTAGTTGTATAACTTAGCTCTTTGGGTCTCAGTTTTCTCTGCAAAATGAGAAGGTGCCATTTGATGACCTCTCAGGTCCCTTTTAGCTCTAAATTTACAATATTCCTTATATTTAGCTGAAATAAATGAAACACACACATATATACATATACGTATGTTGGAAATATACATACATGTGCAAAGGTTGGAAATAGCCCAGGGACTTGTTTAATGATCATACAATCAATAAATAAGTGCTAAATGCTGGAAAGCATCAGTAGAATTGGTCTTTGGTTTGATGCCTTTAACCCCAAAATGTAAGTCATAATGACTATAAACTAGGATTTCTTACTTGGTATAAAGTAGATGCTGAATCTATTGATTGATTGATTTTTAGATTGTCTGATGTTTTATACAAACACACAATTATTACTTAAAACAATAGCATTATTAAAACTCTCTAAATATGTATCTATATGTTTTTATTTTATTTTATTTTTTTAGGTTTTTGCAAGGCAAACGGGGTTAAGTGGCTTGCCCAAAGCCACACAGCTAGGTAATTATTAAGTGTCTGAGACCGGATTTGAACCCAGGTACTCCTGACTCCAAGGATGGTGCTTTATCCACTATGCCACCTAGCCGCCCCTATCTATATGTTTATGCAAAGAAACTTTATATCTGTAGATAAAAACCATAACAGGACTTTATCTAGACAGGTAAAAATACTTTTTAAGGATTTTAAGACAACAAAATATCATGACATTTATATTAGCTTTCCTTTTTATAGGCTTTCATGTTCATGGAATTCTAAAATAAAAATAAGCTCAATGTTTAGAGTTAACTCACTCATTTAAAAAATTGTTAGAAGACTGTTATGTAAAATATTTAAGACCACTAAGAATTTAACATTTTTGTAGCACATTACAGTTGATGATAAAGAATACTTTATACACATTGTTTCATTTTATTCTCACAATAATATGGTCGTGTTGTATGTATATAGAGAATTATTCTTACTTCACAGATGAAGAAATGATCTGGTCAAGGTTTTGTTGCTAATTTGTTGGAGGAGCCAGAATGTGAACCAAGGGTTTTTTTCTTTCCTACTGTTTCATTATATTTGCTACAATTTATTTAGATGAGAAGGTGGGGAAGGGAAGGAGGGAAAGTGAGAGTCAGAGACAGAAAGGAAGAGAAAGGAAAAAACAGAACAAAAAAGAGATCAATTTTCTCTCTCAGAGATTTTTTTTGAAGGTTAAAGTATTCTCTTTTTCAAGATATTAATATATTTACTTTCTTCAAAAGTATAGCTATTCTCTTAGGAAATTTTCTGAGTAGAAGTTTCATATTTACTTTTGTGACAAGCTCTTTAACTGTATAACTTTCTCTGACATTCTACCTCCTAAAAAGAACAAAAGAAAATCCTTTTTTTGGGTAAGGGAACAAACCTTTCCTAGCTTGATTTAAACCCTAAAAAAGATTTTCGGAGGGAAAAAATCATGGACCTTATTTTATTTTATTTATTTTTATTTTATTTTTATTTATTCTATTTCTTTGCCATGAGGACAAACTTTGAGGGGCTTTGAGGGGCTAAGTCACAGCATATACAGGGGATCTTCCCCCACCCTCTTATTGATACACATGACAGTGTTTCTTCAACCTACAGACTTCAGAACACTTCTGAACTTGAAATATATTGATGAGACTCATAAATATTCATCTGGGGGGTAAAGGAAAGCTTTAGCAAAGGAAGGAGGAAAAATCTGAAGTAAAATCGACATTGTCTATTTTCATGCTAAAAAAAATCTCTTCTCTGAATGTAATAAGTATATTCGACTCATACAATTTGTACTTACTTTAAAAAAGGTAAAATATTCCTAGTACTGACATTTCACGACAGATTCATGTCTTCAAAAGAGGTTGCTCTTCCTTGGAAAAAAATCATGAAATTTCCAATTCTAATTTAAATGGTTTGGGTTTTTTTTTCTGAGAACAAAACAGAAAAATTCTGATTTTTAAAAATGATAGATTTTTTCATAAAGACAAAAATGTCATGTATGACTGAAAATTAGTACTCTGACCGTTTACACTTTGCACTTCCTCTACCACTAATTCCAGCACAATGAGAATGTGCTGCTTTGTACTATTCTATGAAAAACTATTATAATAATGATATAATTATCATATGTCATTTTTGGAAATATAAACACATTAAATGTATGTATCAATGTAGTTAGCAGACTGATTGTTTCAGTTTGAAGGTATCCCACTTCCATTGCTTTGTATGCTATGTCAAATTTCTTTACAACAATCTTCAAGGGCATGTCTAAATTCTTAGGTTGTACTGAAATTTTGTTGTACTGAATATTGCCTTAAATAAGGAGACAATCTTCTGGGCTGGGTTATATAAAACCATTTCTAATGCAAAAGGATTTGTTGTAAAGGTAAAGGTATTTGTTATAATGGAATTTGACCTATGATGATTATTTGGAATTTTCTAGGAGTAGTTCAAAGCATTTTACAGGGATCATCTAGTTTATCCCCCCAAAGTAAGGAAGAAGCAGGTATTATTTTCACTACAGATTGAGGACACTGAAAGGCTAAAGTTTTTGTTTAGGTTTTTTTCCCTTCCAAGATCAAAAACTGAACCTGTGACACTGCCAGATTCCAGGTCTGCACCCTGACTAGCTGACTAATCACACACGCTATATGAAACAGCATGATAGAAATGTGGCTGTTTTACCAGATTGACCTTTTTTGGGAACAGTGGCATTTCTGGAGGTACAGTAACTATGGTACAGTTAACCCCAAATAGATATGGAAAAACCAAAAAGCAGATAAAATATACCTTTCAAATTTCTGGCATTTAAGTATAACTTATTTTTAAAACAATTAAATATGTAATCTTCAGGCCTAGTGCACTGCCTTCTTTACCTGATTTAGGTGAATTTCTTGGTTTTGCCTTAATTTAAGATATAGGGACTGGAAATGGGGGGGGAGGAGGGGAGAGGTAATTGTGACTGAAGAATTCTGCTCTCTGTATTCCAGTTCCAGCACCTTTTCTCTGCAGTACCCCAAACAGAACAAGAAGATCTAGATATTGTCCTTCCCAGCTGAGACATCCTGTATGAGGCCTGAGAATTCCACCTGGAAGGCTAATTCAGTTCATTACATTCTTAAATAGTCTTTTTTTTTTTTGTGGGGGCAAAGACGTGTTTGAGGTTTAATAAGTAAGTGCTGCCCTCAAGGAGCTTACAGCTAGGGAGAGTAAGACTGGAATCGAAACACTAGAAATTGGAAGAGCAGTGTGAGAATTAGGGTAGACGAGCCCTCTGGAGTCATCCCCCAGACACAGACAGACATCCTGACACTGACACACTGACTCTGACACACTGACACACTGACACACAGACAGATACAGATACAGACACATATGGACCCCCGGTTCCCCTCCCTCCCTGGGGCCATATTTGGGGGTCCTTCCCACGAACCTGCCCAGGGGTGGGGGTGCGGTTTGCACCTGGGCAGGACCTTCCCTATCGGGGCCCAGTCCCCGCCCTCTGGCTAAGGGCCCGGAGTCTCCGGCCTGGGGGGGCGGGGGGGGGCGGTGATTGACAGGCGGCGGCGACGCCGGCGGCCCGGGCTCGGGCTACCCCATGTGACTCGGGCCAGGATGGCTTCGCCTTCCCCTTCCCCCCGCGGCTCGGGCTCGGGCTCGGGCTCGGGCTCCGGCTCCGGCTCCGGCTCCGGCTCCGCGTGAGCGGCGGCGGCGGCGGCGGGTCGGCCGGGCCCTGGGCTCTGGCCTCATGGGGAGGAGGGGCGCCCCGGGCCGCCACGCCGAGGCGGCGGACGCCGACACGGACGGGGAGGCCGAGGCGGGGCAGGCGGCGGCCGGGGCCGGGGCCGGGGCCGGGGCCGGGGCGGAGGAGGCCGAGGCCTGGCCTCCCGGGGCCGGCCCGGGGCCGCCGCTGTGGCGCCTGCCCGAGGAGCTGCTGCTGCTCATCTGCTCCTACCTGGACTCGCAGGCCCTGGGCCGCCTGGGCCAGGTGTCCCGCCGCCTGCAGCGCTTCACCAGCCGCGACCTGCTGTGGCGCCGCATCGCCCGGGCCTGCCTCAACTCCGGCTTCACTCGGCACGGCACCGACCTGTAAGCGCGCCCGCCCCTGCCTCCCGGGCCCGGGCCCAGGCCCGGGGAAAGAGCGGGGACGCGGGGCCTGGTCTGGCGGCTCGGCGGGGGGTGTGGTCCCGGGGGGGCCCCGGGCCGCAGAGCGCGTCCCCCCCCCCGTGAGCCCCCTCGGGGCAACCCGCCCTGGGGTCCCGTCAAGCGATGGCCCGGACCTGAGACCCCCCACCGCCCCCCGGGAGCCATTTAAATGACCGTCCTGCGAGAGCCCCTCCAGCCGCCCCCCTGTCTGAGAGCCCTTCAGCCGGCTCCTCCCAGAAGCGGGGGTGAACCCCCCCAGAAAGCCGCACACTGTGCTCCACAGATGGCCCGGCCGCTCTCACGGGTGACGTGACTTGCCCAGGGTCACACAGCCGCTCCGCCTCCGAGATGGGCTTTGAATCTGGGGCTCTCCCACTTCAGTCCGGCACTCTGCCCCGCTGCCCTGTCGTTCTAAATGGAGCTAGGCTCCAGATTGTGCTAGGATTATTGCTTCTTTTAGATGCCCCCTCAAAATAACCCTTTTTTTGTTGTTTGTTTTTTTTTTTTTTTTAGTGTTTGCAAGGCTGTGGGGTTTAAGTGGCTTGCCCAAGGCCACACAGCTAGGTCATTAAGTATCTGAGGTTGGATTTGAACTCAGGGACTCCTGACTCCAAGACCAGTGCTCTATCCACTGCACCACCTAGCCACCCCCTAAAAATAACCCTTTTGTAAAAAAGATTTATTTTGAGTTTTACAATTTTCCCCCCTAATCTTACTTCCCTCCCCAACCCCCCACAGAAGGCAAAAGTCTGAGGTCACATTTGAACACAAATCCTTCTGACTCCAGTGCTCTATCCCCTGACTCTTACAAATTATGGTAGGGGTCCAGGCATAGTAATTGTGTTCTCATTATAGTATTACAAATTTTGATGTAGATTAAGAAAGAATCCCCAAGTATTTTCACAACCAGGATGCATTTAGACAGATGTGAAGAAGTGGCTGTAGGAGGAGTATGACCTGGGAATCTAGACCCCCAAGAAGTTCTCCACAGCTGCCTTTACTTTGCTTTCTGGTCCCAGGCATAGGCAGAACTTATGGAAAGCTGGAGGAGAAAATTTATTCTTGGATTACACTTCTGTACCCAACAGGATACACAAGAAGGTGGATGGATGCTTGCTTGTGGCCTAGGACTGATTACACATAGGTAACACATAGATGTTGCAGTTTTAACAGCTGAAGGGGACAGGAATAATGGAATTCTGAGACCTAAACTTGGAAAAAGTGTTTTCTGGACCCATATGGTTTGGGTTTTTTTAGGTTTTTTTTTTTTTTTAGGTTTTTGCAAGGCAAATAGGGTTAAGTGGCTTGCCCAAGGCCACACAGCTAGGTAATTATTAAGTGTCTGAGACCAGATTTGAACCCAGATACTCCTGATTCCAAGGCCCATGTTTTATCCATTACACCACCTAGCTGCCCCCCCCATGTGGTTTTAAATGACACTGAAAATGTAAATGTATTATTTAAAAAAATTTTTTTATTATTATTTTTTTTAGGTTTTTGCAAGGCAATGGGGTTAAGTGGCTTGCCCAAGGCCACACAGCTAGGTAATTATTAAGTGTCTGAGACTGGATTTGAACCCAGGTACTCCTGACTCCAAGGCTGGTGCTTTATCCACTACACCACCTAGCTGCCCCCCCCCATGTGGTTTTAAATGACACTGAAAATGTAAATGTATTATTTTTAAAAATTTTTTTTATTATTATTTTTTTTAGGTTTTTGCAAGGCAATGAGGTTAAGTGGCTTGCCCAAGGCCACACAGCTAGGTAATTATTAAGTGTCTGAGACTGGATTTGAACCCAGGTATTCCTGACTCCAAGGCTGGTGCTTTATTCACTACACCACCTAGCTGCCCGACTTTTTTTTTTAAAGAAAGATTTTATTTATTTTGAGTTTTACAATTTTCCCCCCATTCTTGCTTCCCTACCCCCACCCTCACAGAAGGCATTGTGTTAGTCTTTACATTGGTTCCCATGTTAGACATTGATCTCAGTTAAGTGTGATGAGAGAGAAATCATATCCTTAAGGAAGACAAATCAAGTATGAGATAGCAAAATTACATAATAATATAACACTTTTTTTTTTCTAATTTGACAGTAATAGTCTTTGGTCTTTGTTCAAAGTTCATAACTCTTTCTCTGGATACAGATGGCATTCTCCAATGCAGGTAGCCCAAAATTGTCCCTGGTTGTTGCACTAAAGGGATGAGCAAGTCCATCATGGTTGATCATCACCCCCATGTTGCTATTAGAGTGTATGACTTTTTTTCAGTTAGGCTGGTCAGAATGGAAAGTGATGTTCAATCTTTCTAGGGAAGCATCACTTTCAAATTGCCTTCTATTCGATGCGACAAACATTTTTCTTGGATTGGCCTTCTTTCAGGGAGTTAAACTGATAGCTTGAAAATGCTAGCTTTATTTTTTCTTTCCTATTTAATATGCTCCTGAAAGGGAGAGGATTAAGGTCTTGTAGGTACTCTGAAAGCCAAACGAACTTTGCCAATATGAAAGTGTTATAGTTTATTGAATCCAACAGATATTTATTAAGGTGCCTCCTATGTTCAAGACATAGTACATACTGGGCATTGCTTATGACTTTAATATTTATTTATTTATTGGGTTCTGTGTTCTATGGTGAATTGTCTTTAACTTCCCATAGAAGTTGTTTTAATATAGCATTTGATCAAGAGCAAGGTCAGTGCTCCTTTCAGGGTTGAGGGGAAAAGTCATATATGCTACAACAGGTGGTTGAGAGTGTTTATCAGTGTGGTCTGCTACTGGACAGCTGCAGGAGGGATGATAAGCTACTAGAGGTGGTTTTCTCCTTTGGAGAAAAAAAGACTTGTGGTCTTCTCCAAGTTTCAATATGTAGTGAGAATCATACCTCTGTGAAGATAGAGTGAGACAGCTGGTTAATACATTGTGTCTACTTTCCCCTCCACCCCCCCTCCCCAAGACTGAACAAGTGAATGCCTTTTAATAGCAGGAAAGCAAAATTTTAGTCTTGTTCAGTTTGCTAACTTTTAAGTGTCTTGTTTCTTCATGCCAGACTATCAGTGAAGTTGAGGATTGTGAGTGTTACTAGAAGGTGGGAAGTGAGAGGTAAGCGGGGTACCTAATTTCTTACCTGTCCTGAGTTATTTCAAATACTGAAGTGGTATCTGTGGTCCTGGGTTCTCAACTTAAGGTACCCTGTTTCTTAGCCCCAAGGAAACACAAAGGGATCTGGTTTACTGACCTTCCGGCCCAGGGCAAAGTAGCTGTTTGGTTGTTCTAACTGATCATGGCTCTGTTGATTAAGATGAACTGCTCTGACTCCTTTTGATTTGTTAATGGCCTTACTATTGTGCTTAGAGGCATTTTGGGCACTTAAAAAACAAAACCCACAAAACCCGAAACAAATAATTTGCCTCCTTTTGAACTCTTGTCCAAATACTGAACATTGTTGATCATAGGTACCTTACAATATGTGAATATGGATATATTTTTTTCTGATGGATACTAGCATTTTTTTCCTACTAGTTTGAAGTCAGTTTTGTTTGGTCTTTTTTTTTTTTAAGGTGTTATGAAACTTTGGGGAATAGAAGTATTTTGAATGCAATTATCAAAGCTAAGGAAATGTTTCTTATAGTAGGTTTTTAAATTTTCCCTGAGGAATTTGGGAAATCAGCCTGGTTTAGTGCACTAGAACCAGAAATTGAAATTTAACTAGAATTCATAATGAGGGTGGTGGTGGTGGCAAGGTAACAGGTGAAAGAACAAAGTTAGTACTTGGACACTCCAAACAGTTAACAATCTAGATTGAGATTTTAAAGAAGTTGATAAATATATAGGATTTTATAACCTTCTAGTCCATAATAAAAACTCCTCAAAAAAACAAACATTAGAAGCAAAAGTTTACAATCTTTTCAAACCCAAATTTTAGTATTGGTATTTTGTGGAAGTTGCTAGGCCAATCTTCCAAGACAAGGGTGATAGAGTTGAGTAGAATTGTAAGGAATAGAGAATAGGTTTGTTTCTGGGCAATGACTGTGGTGTAAAAATACTGAAAGCAGAAAATTTTTTAAAAATGTTGCTGAGTAGTAAAGTTACTTAATTGTATTTAACTGGCATGTTCATTCATTCATTAATACATTCATTCCTGCACTGAGCCTGAATGTGTGGAACTTTCTGTGACTGGGGTATCCATTTCAGTGATGATTAACGTTCAGAGTGAAGAGATAGAAACAGATAAGCTATGTGTGTTTGTTTGTTTTTAAAATAATTGAACCTTAGAGCAATTTAAAAAAACAACAGCATAAAGTTTCTCTTCCTATCTCAAAATACTGAAGACTCTGCTGGCTGGTTAATTTTTGAATCTAACCAGTGTTTTCAGAAAAGTCATCAAACTTCTATGACTTGGAAACTTTTTGACTTGAAGTGGACCAGTTCAACGAGAGAGTTGGTTTATGGATATATTTATTGTCTTTTTTCCCCCCAAAGGTCTTATTTAATGGTTTCTGTGAGTTAATAAAAGCAGAGTTCATTTTACATTCTCAAAATAAATAAAACAATACACCTGTGAAAGCAGGCAGCAGCCCAGTGAGGCAAGTATCTCCAAAAACCAATGAGATTTGGGAAGAGACCTTTTCTAAAATTCTGGAGGAAAAAAAATCTTTCATAAGACTTTTCTAGGAAAGCCTGAAAGTTAGAAAACCTTTTCTTATTTTTAGGAGAATAGCAGTAAATTGAGACCCTTAAACCCCAAAATATGAGTTAGCCACATATGTTGGTTGATTTTTAGTCAGAAGGAAAAGAAGACTGCAGGTAGGGATAACTGTCTTCAAGCATTTGAAAGGCTGACATGTGGAAAAAGAATTGTTCTACTTGGTCTTAGGGGGCAGAACAAGGAGTAGTGGGTTCCAGAAAGGGACATTTCAGTCCAATGGGAGGAAAAACTTCTTAACAATTAGAGCTGACCAGAAGTGTAATGGACTGTCCCAGGAGATGGTAGATTCCTCCTAACTAGAGGTTTTCAAGTTAAACCTGATGATCATTTCAGGGGATTTTTGGTCAAGAAAAGATTGGACTAGATGATTTTTGAGGTCCTTTTTTATTCTGATTTTATGAAGACAATGGGGACAGTTATCTTTCTTGTTTCTCCATCTTCTTTTGTCCCTTCTATCTAAATTCCAACTGCTTTGAAAATTCTCCTATGTTGGGGGCAGTTAGGTGGCACAGTGGATAGAACATTGGCCCTGGAGTCAGGAGGACCTGAGTTCAAATCTGGTCTCAGACACATAATAATTACCTAGCTGTGTGATCTTAGGCAAGTCACTTAATCCCATTGCCTTGCTTTAAAAAAAAAAAAGCTAAAAAAATTCTCCTATGTCTTCTTTTTATTTAATTTTCCCATGTCTTCTGAATACAATTAATCTTAATTCAAGACTGGTGGTTTTTTTGGTGGTTGTTGTCTGGAGTAAGGAAAAATCTAGTGTCTACAAGATAGAAGCATTCATCTTGTATTCTTTCTTCCCTCTTATCTCTCAGTAAAATAAAAAAAACAAACAAACCCTAGAGTAGCTGAAACTGATTTGATTTTTGGGGTTCAGAATAATTTAACCCTTGATCTCTGCTGAAACTTAAGGAGGTATGTGCATGTGTAGATTATTTTTCTTGAAACTGAATTTCTCTAAAAATTGGGGAAGTTTAGGAGAAATGAAGTTCTTTTTTAGAACTAGAGAGAAGATGGGAAGTTTAATTTTGAATGAAAAGTATGTATATAATATGTACGTATAAACTCCTCTAACATTTAAATAAAACCCTCTATGTTTTAACACAGTAGAACCAACCAGCCAGAGAATAAGTTTGCTTAATGGATAATAGATTTTTGCCTATATTTAAGAATTTGTCTAGGAGTGTGTCACTGTTAGAAGATTGAATTCTTAGTGAATCAAAGTTTTGGTTCAATTCCAAGTTGAAGAAGTATGCTTCTCTTGACCAGACCTGTCTAGTTGTAAGTATTAGTTCAGATTCAACTCTCACTTCAGGCCAATAGAAGTAGCATTACACTGAAAAACAAACAGCAGGGCTCCTTCCTCTTCTAGATAGGTTAGTTCCCTTCTAGATGACCTGCAACTATCTCCAAACAAACAGAAGAAGATTACCTGGATAAAGAGTTTACGGTTTGAAAAAAAGTTTGACCAACCTTTTCTTGACTTACAAGTCTGTTCCATAATTCATCTGACCTGCTGCTCTGTATTTAAGTTACCTTCCCTGGAAGCCCAGGCCACCCAATTGGTCTCAGTGTCTGCCTCTCTTTACTCTACAATTAATTGCCAGCACATTCCTAGTCTTTTGCTTCCTTTTTCTTCTTCTGTCTCTGTCTCTCTCTGTCTCTCTTTGTCTCTGTCTCTGTCTCTCTCTTTCTCTCTCTCTCTCTCTCTCTCTCTCTCTCTCTTTTGGTATTTGACACAAGCTTAGACACAGGTGACAACTGTGAAATGAAGACAAGGCTTGGAGACACCTTAAAAAATACACGAGTTAGCAACTAAATGACAAGAGCAGACTGCCAGGCACTTTCAAAACAGTACTTTGTCTGTTGTCTTTCCTTTCTTTGTCCGCAGCACAAAATTAGAGGTCAAAGAATCATAGGAGTTAGAGATGGAAAAGACATTTGGGGTCACTTGGTTCATCCCTCCTCCTCCCTCTGCCCCAATTCAGAATCATTCCTTACATTATATTTTCTCCTCCAGCTCTTGTACAGTTTTCACGGTCTTCACTCAACTCTGACTGTTACCTTTGGGAAATGACGAAGGAGGCTCTGTTCAGTTTATGTTTAGCATTGAGAGAAACTGCCTCTGCCCACAGTTGACACTCATGAACCTCTTTGTTGGTGGTCTTTGCTGAGAGGTTGAGGGCTAACTGAATGTCTCGTTCTTTTCTACTGCCTGTTTCAGAGGCTGAAGAGTATTCTTTGGGTTTTAGTTTATGTTTGGGGGAAAGTGAAGAGATATGATATTGAAGTGACTCTTTGCTTTGAGACTTTTGATTTCTTGCTATCTGAAAAACAAAAGGTTGGAGGTGAAAGGAAATATGTTGAATGTCACTGCTGTACAGTAACTGACTTGGAAACAGTTGGTTTAAAAAACCTAGCAAATGGCACTCTGGCCACTAATTGATAGAAGAGGTATACAATGTCCTGTCAAGTTAGAACTAGAGTGAGAAGAATGCTTTCTGACTGAAAATGTAAGCCAGAAAGAACAAGAACTCGGACTGAGAGAAGATTTTTTTTGGGTCTGAGGGATGGTGTTGCTTTTGAGGACTGCATTGGCAATGGCTCCCTGACATCAGTGGGGGCTAATGGTCACTGATTGTAACATTCTTGGAAGGAGTCTGGGGATGGTCTCTTCTAGTAGAAGTAGAGGATACCTTTGCCTCCCTTCTTAAGCAGCTGGTGGGAGCTCCCCAAGGGGAGTATTATGTTTCCTCTGGTAACTGCCAAGAATGAGAGGAAATCTACAAGCTATGGGATTTGGGGGTGGGATGAAGGGGAGAGAGAGGCAGGTGATGGTAATAGGAGGGAGGGGAAATGAAATTGTTTTATAGTAAATATATTAAAATGTTTTTTTTTCCTGGAAAGCTGTTTCATTGTAATGAACGAGGAAGTTTTTACTTTTTAGCTCTGCCTCAAATTTCTTTTTTCTTTCACCTTTCCTTATTCTGCCTACCATCCCTAACACCCAAACTCTCGGGCTTCTTTGAATTTTTATTTTGGAAGGGCATGTTGGTGAGGTAAAGAAATCCTCTAATAATGCACAGTGAGTTAGAAAGGACCTACTTCCCTTACAGAACAAATGTATTAAAGGAGAACTTCCCATTCTTCCTTTATCTTGCCTGTTGTTTGACTTTATCATAATGTTCTGAAATTTAAAAGCTTTTTGTTTGGCATATGTTCCCTCCATTCCCACAACCAGCTTAGTTGAGCCACAGAATGAATTTGAAGCCTAGTCATTTAGACTCAGAACCTGCTTGAGAGATTAAAATATGTCATAGCAGCAGAATTTTAAAACTGTTGGCTTAGTGGTGCCAGTCCCAATCCTACTTCCACCTAGGAAGTCTTAGGTCATTCTGTGGAGTTAAGAAGTAGGTATGGACTTTTACTCCGGTCTTCCTTCTTGGAATTGTGCATGTTTTGTGTTTATTTCTATTCCCATTTGGTCCCAAAGACCAAAGGTGATTTTCAAAAAAGAATGATTCCTATAGTTCAAAAAGGTACTGCTAAACTTTCATCATTGTCATTAAATTTTAGGGACAGAGTTTATGGCCCATTTGAAAAGGAAGGTATGGGAGGGGAAGTCTGAGTGGGTGTGGTAGTACAATATCAGGGAGGCCTATTACAGTGATGTCTATGCTTAAAACAGGCATTCCTTCTACAGATGTGCATTTTCTAATCTAAAAATTAGGGTTAACTAATTTATAACACTTTTATAACTTAGTGGTCTTTAAGAGAATTTAGTAGATGCTCTTTCAAGAATTGCTGGGACTGAAAAATTCATCACCAATGATCATCCTCATGTTGAATCTTCTCAGAGGTAGCTAGGCTATTCCTTAGATAAGAGATATTTAGTTTGTTTCTGGACCTATACCAGAAACCTTTCCAGCATTGTAGAATTTGCCAGAGCATATGGTCCACTGGCATATCCTTTGAAGAGCTAAGGCTACCTCCTTGTTTTGATAAAGCATTGGAACTAGGGCAGCTAGTTGGCACAGTGGATAGAACACTGACCTTGGAATCAAGAGGACAGGAGTTCAAATCCAACCTCTGATACTAGCTATGTGACCTTAGACAAGTCACTTAACCCTGATTGCCTCACATCCAGGGCCCTCTCTAGTCATCCTGATTCATGTCTGGTCACTGAACCCAGATGACTGGAGGAAAAAGTGAGACTAGTGACTTAGCACAGCCTCCCCCCACCCCCCAATCACATGCTTGTCATGCATGACGCCACCTCCCTGATATTGTGGTCTTTTTTGAAAATGAATGACAAACATTATAAAACATTGGAATAGATTTTAATGGAAGGTACTTGTGATTGTGTAAGGGTAGCTAAGTGGGGCAATGGATAGAGTACTGGGCCTGGAGTAGAAAGAGGATTCTTCTTCCTCAGTTTAAATCAGGCCTCTGACACTACCGGTGTAACCCTGGGCAAATCACTTAACCCTGTTGTACTCAATTGCCTTATAAAATATGCTGGAGAAAGAAATGTCAAACTTACTCTAGTTTCTGACAAAAAAAAATCAAATCAAATGGGGTCACAAAGGGTCAGATGTGACTGAAAAATTACCAAATGAATGAAAAATGACTTATTCTATTAGTGTGGAGCTGATGTTGAAACCAGTCTAGCTAAGTTTGAAGAAGTTCGTTAAGTATATTTTGCCATATTAAGACTGAGGTGGAGAAGTTGGAATTTATACCAAATGGTGAGAGTAACTTATATCTCTGAAAATATTATGTATTGATGCATATTCATACATCTATATTACATATATATCTCCATATTTGTAGTTCTATCTATTTACGTAATCCAATGGATGATTTCATGAGGTGGTTCTTACCTCCAACATATAGTTTGCAACTCATCCATTCCTGCGCATTCAGTGGGACTCTAGTTCATGTTCTCCCTTAAGTTCTTCACAAGGGGTGCTCCAAACATTATGCAGGCCTTCCTAAGGTCTCCTGGCCAACTCTTTCTTTCTCAATCATGCATTTCTTTGATGACACCCTTTAAGTTACTTCTAAATTATTAAAATTAGTTCCCTTTGTTCAATTTTAATATCATGTGTGGCTAGGTTTATTTGCTTTTTTGGGGGGGGGAGCAGGAAGGCACATAGGACTATTGGTCATCAAAAGAAAGGAGAAACTCTAGATTACTTCATAAATTGATTTCTACCCCACTGCAGACTCACTGTATGTGTTGTGTTTTTGTTTAAAATAGGTTATGTGCCCAGGAATGCAGTCAAATTATAATGGTGACTAAGTGCCGGAAAGTGTGGTTGGGGGAGAGGGGGGAGAAACAAGGAGTGGAAAAATGAGCCCCAGGCTAAAGGAGGAGGGCTGGGAAAATGGAAATACAGGCAGGCCGGAGGCCAAGTTAGAGATTCCGACGTGCATTAACAGCTATGTGAGATGTTTATTTACAGGGGACTAATCATTTTTTTGTTGGCTCTCCCTCCTTTTACACCTATAACTGTTCTGGAGAGTAAGCTGCAGGGCATTTCGGGGATCTGAGTAAAAGTCATTTTTGAATTCCTAGGAGCACCTGCTTGTCTTCGAAGATTCTTTCAGTACTATTTTCTTCCTCATCTTTCTCTTGCTGATTTTTCAGAGAGATTTTTGATCACTACCTTTGATTTTGAAGAAGATGAAATCAGTTAAATTCTTTATAAGTATAAAGAGAATATTTAGTAAACCATTACTAAATTTAAATGTGTAAAGGCTTTGGGACTGAAAGAGGAAGAAGTAAGTTTACAAAGCTGTAATTTTCTGGGAGCTATTTTTTTTTAATAAATAAAAACCAAATTCAGTAATGGAAAACTTAATGGACCCTTGGTAGAATGGATTAAGTTTAGGGTTGGGGAGTACCCCTTGATTTTGCTGAAGTTCTGAAAGTTTCCTGATGTCAGACTTTTGCTCATGGGGGAAAGGGGGAGATAGTGAGAGAAGAAGGGGAAATCTGTGTGTGGGGAAGAGTACTTTAACCTTTAGTTAGGTGTCACCAAGATGGCATATTGAATGAGAAGAAAAGGTAGAGATAAGGAAGGCTATAGATTTTGCTAACTTTTATTAGAGTATGAACTCGCAATTTAGTATGCCATACATAATGAACTAATAATCATAGCCATAACAATAATAATAATGAGCATTTATATAATACTTTAAAGTTCATAAGCACTTTATATATGTTATCTCATTTGATGAGCATGATAACCCTTATAAAGGAGGCTGAGAGAGGTGAATTGACTTTCCCGGGCTTATGTGGTTACTAAGTGTCTGAAGTGGATCTTCCTGACTCTAAGCCTGGTGCTCTGTTCAATAGTGTTCCACCCAGTAGTTGCTTATTTAGAATTTTCTACCTTTTTTTTTTTTAGAAGTTTTTACCCTTTTAGAAAAAAAAATCACTTCTACAGATTAATTTTAAATTATCATTTTCTCTTGCAAGGCTATGTGTTTAAGACTGTTTTTTTAATGTGAAAGGGATTTATTTGTTAGTCAAAAGTCTGACTTAAGAAGCAGCCATGTTCATAATCAAAGGAATATTGGAGTAGAAGTCACAGGAGCTAATATTCTTCTTTACCTGGTTTTTCCACTTACTTAGCTATATGACCTTGAGATAACCTTGCTGATCTCTTGCCTCTTCCTATTTTGCCATTTTTACCTAGTTATTATCTCCTACTTTTATTCATTGCTTTTAAATGAATATTTTATTAATACATTAAAAAAATGCACCAACTTCCTAAAGACTTTTATCTCCTACCAACTAGAATACTGTCTTGTAAAGAAGGAAAATATTTAAATGAAACAAACTAACACACTGACCGTGTCCAACATACATCTTGAGGACACTGATTTTATCCAAGTTCTGCATGTTTTTCTTTACATTGTTGTTAGCACCCAAGTCCAGATCTCTCTGGGAGGTCTTGTGCCTTTCTTGTGGCCTGGAGGTTATCCTGGGGAATTTTTTCTGAGTATAGAGAGAGGCCTTGGTGACTTATATTGTTTATCCTCTTCTCTGTATACAGGGTGACCAGCATTCCAGTGAAGGAAAGAGTGAAGGTCTCACAGAACTGGAGACGGGGGCGCTGCCGACAGGGAACATTGCTCAAGTGGAGACGCAAGCAAGTATCCTGTTATCTCTTTCAGAGCTTCCAGGGGCACAAGCTAATGGGGTCATGTGGGAAGACAAAAAAGGGACCTGGTTGTAGTTTGGTTGGCCTTTCTTGTCAAGAAGGCCAAGAACCCCACAGAAGGGGTCCAAAAGGGCAGACATCTTCCTTGCCAGTTTGCCAGAAGGAAGACTGAACAGTGAATGATGAAGTTAGTAACCAGATCCATCTTGTTTTACTGTCATTTAAATCTTTCACTAACGGGTTTTCTGCCTTCATTGTTGGGCCTCTCATCATCCCCTTCCCATCCCTCTTTGTAAAAAGGCAGAATGTTAATGAGTTGGACCCATTGCTACCAAGTCTAGATGTTGTACTTTGAGGAGCTGACAATGCCACCTTTTTTTTTTCTTGGCAGTAATTGTTCTCTAATTGTTTCATGTATGCTACTTTTGTTTCCCTAATTAAATTGTAAACTTTAGAATACCAGAATCTTGTTTTACTCTTAGTATCTCTTAAAGTGCCTACCACAATGCTGGGTAAAGCAGTCACTCAACAAATGCTTCTTGATTTATCAATAGGGATGGGTTGCAGAGACCTCAAGCTCATTTATGCTTTGTAGGTGTCATTTCCAGAAGTATATCTGTTATTTTTTCCCATTAGGGAGTTGTAAATGATAATCTATTCAGTAGTGCTTTGTATCTGTGGCTAAAGGAGACCAGGTGATTATTCTAAGGTAATGATTATGGGAAGGAACTTCTGTTTCTTAACTATCCTTTTCATTTTGCTTCTTAACCCTATTGGTTATTTTGTCATGATCTACTGCTGTGGATAATGATAGTGGATAATGATAAATATTCCTATGGTGGTAATAGGTGATTTATGAGATCCAAATCTCCTATCCTTGCTTCAAAAAATTATTGATATTTTTTTCACATTCATTTTTCTTTTTATTACCACCTAGGTATCATTTTCCCTTTGTTTTTCCATCTCTCCCCGTATCCAATTAATAGACAAGTCTTGTCATTGCTAACTTCCCTTTTCTCCTCTGACACTGCTTCTACCGTGGTACAGATCATTATCACCTCTTATCGGGGAATATTGCTCTAACCTACTGGTGAGTCTCTACCTCAAGTCTCTCTCCAATGCCAGGCCATTATCTACTCAATTGTCAAAGTGATCTTCCTAAAATGAAAAATCCTATTCAGTCAACTCCCGTGGCTCACTGTTGCCTCTAGGATCAAACATAAAATCCTTTCTTTGTTTTTTTACACCCCCCATCACCTGACTCCTGCTACAATTCCAGTTTTTTTATTCCTTAACACTTCCTCCCCCTCCACATGTACTCTGCAGTCCAGTGACACTGGCCTTCTTATTGTTCCTTGAATATGACAATTCCTCTCTGACTCTAGGAATTTTCACTGCCTGTCCTCACTGCCTAGGATTCTCTCCCTCTTTCCTGGTTTCCTTTCAAGTTTCATCCAAAATTCTACCTTCTGCCAAAATCTTTTCCTTAATCTTTCTAAATGCTGGTTCCTTTCCATTGGTGATTTTCTGCCATTTATCCATATGCATCTTGTTCACACAATTGCTTGTGTGTTGTCTCCCTCATTAGATTGTGAGTTCCTTGGGAGCAGGGACTGTCTTTTACCATCCCTCACACTTAGCACAGTGGTTGTTATTCAGTCTTTCAGATGTAGCCAACTCTTTGTGACTCTTGTGCATTGTACTGTCTGTGGGATTTTCTTGGCAAAATTACCAGAGTGGTGTCCTTTTCTTCTTCAGTGAATTAAGGCCAATAGAGTTCAAGTGACTTTCCCAGAGTTACATAGCTAGAAAGTGTCTGAGGTCAGATTTGAACTCAACTCTTCCAGGCTCCAGGTCCAGTGCTCTATCCTCTGAGCCATGGAGAGCCATTTAGTTCCCTCAGTCTGGCACATAGTATTTAATAGGTGCTTACTGCCTGATTGTTTATTTTATCTCTCTGATCTTTCCTGCCTAGTGAGCCTTTTTTGTTTTTCAGTTGTGTCCAACTCTTTGTGACCTCATTTGGGGTTTTCTTGGCAGTCATACTGGAGTGGTTCCCCATTTCCTTCTCCAGCTTACTTTACAGTTGAGGAAACTGAGGGTAGTAGGGTTAAGTGACTTGTCTGGGCTGATATAGCCAGTAAGTGTCCGGAGCTGGATTTGAACTCAGGAAAATGAGTCTTCCTAAAGTCAGGTATAGCACTTTATTCATTGTGCCACCTAGATACCCTATAATCTTATTAAAAAAAGAAAAAACAGTATAATGAAACTAATCAACCCTCTACATCTGACAGCATGTATAATATTTCATACCCATAGTCCCTCTGCACGAAGATATGTTTTCTCAACTCTTAACATTTCTCAACTTACCTGGGGCTGTTTTGTCATTATGATTATATTTTGTTTTATATCATCTTCTTTTGATTTTCTTTGTTGTGTATATTGTTTCCTAATTCTTCTGGGTCAGTTCATATAAGTCTTCCCACATTTCTTTTAATTCTTCATATCATTATTAGGAACTTAATATGATTTAGTAATATTCCACTCAATCAATAAATGAGCATTTATTAAGTATATAATGCATTTCTCTTCTATTGATTTGGACCAGGCTTTGATAACATTTTTAATAGTTTCTATTTCTTTTGAGAATCATTTGTTCATATCCTTTGACACCTTATTGATTGCCAACCTTGCTTTCTTAATAACTAGAAAGTTACTTTATCCATCAAGATTCTATCCCTGGAATGTTTTTTCCTGCTCACACTAGACTGGTCTTAATCAGTTTGGCAAATAAATCACAAGCAATTACCATCTTGCTTCTCCCCGGGAGTCTTCACTATTCACATGACATGAACCCCATTTTTATTTTGTGTAAGTATGTAAGTTATTTACAAGACTGCTTGAAACTTCTGATTATTGGTCCCTCATTTATCTTCTTGTTAGCTACACAGATAAACATATTTATATAAGAGATGTTGGACACAAGTATACATTATACTGTGTATAAATATGGACATGTCTACATATAACATGTTAGGTGTAATATATGCAAATACTTGTAAAAACCTCGTGAGTAGACATCCAAGCTGCATTTAATGGCCCGTCAAGTCAATTTGCAGAACTTTTTCTCATTCCCATGGCAATTGTTTTAACGAGTAGGGGTGGAAAGCTCACTGTCTCTGTTCTTTATTTAGGACTTGTAAAACACTAGGACTTTTAAGGAAAGTAAGCTCTTGCACATTTATCTCAATCAACAAATTTTTATTAAACACTTACTCTATGCTAGGCACTTTAGTTACCTTGTTGAAGTGAGCCTGGTAAGATGGGAGCAATAGTAGTTAGTTGAGAAGGGGTTTAGTCAAAACCAGTGATGTATTTTCAGTGTCTGAACATACTTTTTCTAGAGTAACTCATTGAGTCTTGTGGAACTGACTGGAAGTTCTTACCCTTCTTCCTCCTTTAGGCCTCAAAGAGGATCTTTAACGACTTGCAGATTTAGTCATTTTGTGAGAGATGACTATTTTTTGGTAGCCTCTGCACTGTTGAAGACTGCTCTGTCTTTGTCTTTTTTTTCATTGTCACACTTGCTCACTAGTACAGATATGTAGATCTATCTCCCTAATGAGAATCTAGCTATCTTTTCTGTACATCAGCATCCTTTCTTAAATGAGTTTATGCTTTACACAGACAAATGGAGTTTTTACTCCATTAGAAATAGGAATTGGGAGGGGCCTATCAGTAGTATCTCCTTCCTTTTTGTCTTTCTTCCCTTCTGCTCTTCTTATTCTTTATAAGGGAAAAAAACATGGGTCTAGAGACCTCACAGCTGAACTCTGAACTTCAAGTTAGACAGGGAAATAATTTACTCATCTGACTGGAAGTTTTCTTCCAATTCCCAATATTTGCTAATTCCAACTTTCTGTACCCTCTTCTACTAAAAATCCCGGGATACTAGGTATTGATTTGGAACAGGAATGTTGTCTAAGAGAAAATAATACATAGTTTGCTTTTGAAGTTTGTTTTTCTATTTTAAAAACTAATGTGTATTAATATTTTTTGTTTTTATATCATCCATATTTTCCTTTGCATTGCCCCCAAACTTTCCTAGGTACCATTCCTTATAATAAAGAATTTTTTGAAAAAGAAGAAAACTACCATAGTAAGAAAAGTTTGATCATCTATTCAGTGTTCCACCCTAATGGTCTTCTGCCTCTTAAAAATAGCATATGTGTCTTGTGGGAAGAGTTAAGGGAAGACTAGCACCTCTGGTGTGAAGGCTTGCCAAGTCCTTTTCAGGGTTGCTCATCTACTTTTGGTGTCCATTTTAACCTGTCTTACTTGTGACTCCAAGAAGTTTTAGCATCAGCAGTGCTCACATCTAAGTAAATCATCTTGGTAGACAAGCTAAACCAGGTTGAGGACTCCAGGCCTCAAACTCATCAGTGAGTTGGGGGATGTGAAGACTTCCCTACCTTGGAATGGGTGGTTGAGAACAATTTGTTCCAATTTCCATGAAGCAAATTCTGTGGAGCCCTTAGATATTGGTCAGATATCAAAAATTCCAAGATCATCCACTGCATCCCGGGTCACCTCCAGTTAACTTGACTTTTGTCAGGACTTGGTTGATTCTAGAAGAGAGAACTTTGTGAAACTTTTGTGCCTCACTTAAATCTAATTCATGACTAAGTCACGACATCACCTCATGATGTCATTAGTTTTCTTGAAAAGGAAAGCCATTGGGCAGCTAGGTGGCATAGTGGATAAAGCACCAGCCCTGGAGTCAGGAGTACCTGGGTTCAAATCTGTCCTCAGACACTTAATAATTACCTAGCTGTGTGGCCTTGGGCAAGCCACTTAACCCCGTTTGCCTTACAAAAACCTAAAAAAAAGAAAAAGAAAAGGAAAGCCAAACAAATAACAATAATAACAACAACAGTGTGTGAGTATGGGGAAAGTAGTCATCATATGTTTCTAAGTTAATCTGCACTTTGAAGAGTTAAATTTGAACACTTAAGCTACTTACCATCTTTTCTTGAAAGACAAAGGGAAAAACTATAGGATTATTTTGTCAGAGAGAGGTGGAATAGAATAGTGAAGCCCATGAGAATGATATTCCAAACTCATTTGTAATATGCTGGATGGTACTTCAGTGAGTGTTACTGGGAGACAGCGACATTCACAAACAATAATCCCCTGTAGTTCTTTACAAGAAAGATGGGGGCACTGATCCCCATAGGTCATTGCTGGATGGAGGATTGTCTAGTCTTTCCCAAGGGTCCATTTGGCTGTTGTTATTTTTGTTGATTTGTTATCTTCTTGTTTCCCATGTCTGCAGTCTGATGCCTTGGATGCAGCTAGATGGTGGCTGTCTGTACCTCTCCCAGGCTGAAGACATTCATGCCTACCAGCTCTGCCCAGATGGTTCCAGTTCACACCGTCGACCCTTGGCCATCTTTTCTGGTCATGAGGAGGATGTGTGCCGTTTTGTACTGGCTAGTTCACATGTTGTCAGTGGAGGAGGGTAAGGACTCCCCTGTTTTCTAATTTTGTCCCTCCCATCCCTGAGATCTGTCTTTAGTTATTTTAACAACCCTTTTACCTGCTTATGTAATTTCCCTTTCTCCCATGAAAGGCTAGGGAAGAAGACTTCAGAGATAGTAATAGTGGCTTCTTCCCAGAGCAGAGTTCTTTAGAGAGTCTTGATCCAAGATAGCTAACTGGGAAAAGATAGATAGGCAGGGAAAGGGATTCCTGAATACAATATGGAGTAACTTTGAGGAATCCTTTGTGTTGAACAGTGAAAAATATGATTTGATCTTTGGCTTACTAAAGCTCAAACATGTTGAATAGATGAAGGATAAAGGATTTTATTTCACCAGTCTTCCTGAACTCAGTAGGATCAGGCCACAAGAGAACTGGGAGATTATAAAGACATCTTGTCCTGATGCAGCAGGTATAATTGGATTTTGTATGTGTGTGAAGACATCTCCCGATTTCTCTTTTAGAGATGGGAAGATTGGCCTTCATAAGATTAATGGCACCTTCAGCATCAAATTCTCAGCTCATGAGCAGGAGGTCAATTGTGTGGACTGTCGAGGGGGGATCGTTGTTAGTGGCTCCAGGGATAGGTCAGCAAAGGTGAGTTGGGTCTCTTTTACCTACATGTTGTTAATTCCTGTAGTTGCTGGTGTGTGTATGTGTGTATCTTTCTGTCTGTCTGTTTGTCTGTGTATAAGGAAAAAGGTATGAAATGGGTGGAAAGGAGCCTTGAGTCTCAGGATTGGCTAAGAGTGTGGTGAGCACAATAAAGAGCTCACTTATGTGTGCCTGGCATGCTACTTGTCATGCCAGACTGTGTACCAGCCAACTGGCCCAGCAGAGGAGCCGACGGTGGTTGGGAAGGTAGCCATTCACTTGCAATGTGCTGTGAATTTAAAAAGGGCAGCCTGGCCAGATTTTCTTCTTATTGAATTTCCTCAAGATTGTGGGTTTAGTTCTGACCTCAGAAGGTTATTTTAAAATTTTCCTTCTCTCACTTTCTTTGGGTGGACTAATTTTTATCTTCTTGTTTATAAGTTGTCATATTGGTGATATTATTATTATTTTTATTATTATTATTATTACTACTACTACTACTACACACTATGAAATGGTTAATAGGGGGTACAGAAACATTTAGAGAAAGTCCTTTTATCTATTTCTACATCACCAGGCTTCTCAATACACCTTTGAATAAAGTTAACCAGGAGAATGTGAAGCTCCTGGTCAGGTAGATTTCTATCCACTAGGGATGGAGAAATAGTTCTCTGCTTCTGCCTTCAGCAGTCCCCATCTTGGAGTTAAATTCCCTATATCTATGCATATTGTTTGTCCTCTGAGACCTGCCAGTAGAATTTTGCTAACAATTTGGTTGACTCTTCAGGAGGCAGAATAGGATCTTATTTGTTTCCTTCTCAGAGCTCTGTAGGCTCCATAGTGCTAACAAGGGTAAGATACTTGTTTGTGTCAGCAACTAGGTCTCCAAGACATACAACAGAATGGTTTACTGAAGAGAGAAGTTACTACTTTATATAGTAACTTCTGATTTGCTCTGCTTCCTGCTGTTCATTTCAATTCAACCGTCATTTTAAAACATCTCATATGTACTAAGCATTGTTTTAGGCATTGAAGTTTCAAAGACAAAGTAAAGTGTAAACTCATTTCTGGTCCTCATGACCAGAAAAAATGGCCAGGGGTCAACGGTGTGAACTGGAACCATCTGGGCAGAACTGGTAGGCATGAATGTCTTCAGCCTGGGAGAGGTACAGATAGCCACCATCTAGCTGCATCCAAGGCATCAGACTGCAGACATGGGAAACAAGAAGCTAACAAATCAACAAAAATAACAACAGCTAAATGGACCCTTGGGAAAGACTAGACAATCCTCCATAGGCACTTACAGAATTTAGGAACATCAGTGAATTTACATTTAGAAAAAAGAAGGCAAGTATAGTGATCTTTAGTTAATGTTTCTCTTTTTTAAATTTATTTTTATTTTATTTTTTCCAATTGCAGATAAAGATAGTTTTCAACATTTATTTTTTGTAAGATTTTGAGGTCCACATTTTTCTTCCTCACTCCCTCATTATGAAAGAAGAATCAGAACAAAAGGGAAAAAAACAAAGAAAAAGAAAAAACAAAACATATTTTAAAAGTGAAAATAATATGCATTCAGATACCATAGTCCTTTCTTTGCATGTGGATGACATTTTCCATCACAAATCAGATCCATGCTTATTCATTGTTATCTTCTTCATTTCCAAAAGAACTTTGCCCTTAATATAGGAAGCTGGTCAAAAACTAAACCAAATTAAAACTTAGAGGATATAAAATGAAAGGGAGGCATGGCCTTCATACTGTTTGCTTTGCCTATACTGTAAAGCAGCAGTCATCAAAACTGTCTGGTACTGGATAAGAAATGGGTCAGTAGATTATAATAGGTACTAAAGAAACAGTAGTAAATGACTATAGTATTCTACTGTTTGACAGATCCAAAGACATTAGCTTCTAGGATAAGAACTCACTATTCAACAAAAACTGCTGGAAAAACTGGAAAAGAGTATGGCAAAACCATAGGCATCTCACAGCCTGTACCAAAATGAGGTCAAAATGGGTACATATTCTTTGCTTTACTATAACTTTCTCATATCTTGGGTTCCCTTAAACAGGGCTGCTATTACCAAGATGTTAAAAGGGATCACTCTTCTGTTAAAGTTAAAACCCTGGGAGCCCAACATTCAGATTTTCCTCTATTTTGGTGTTTTCCCTTTTTCCTACTGTAGATGATGTAGTCTTGAACATTGGTGTCAAACTGAATGGAAATGGGGGCCACTAAACTGTAATTAAGGATCCCTACAGGTCACATATTAACTTAGAAAAGCACATATTAGTATAATAAATGTTCTATCATATTTTATTTATTTTGTTAAACATTCTTCACTTATATTTTAATCGGGTTCAGGTCTCACTGGAGAGTATTGTGGGCTACCTTTTAGTCTAGAATATATGCATAGTGATAAGTTTGTATACAAATAAGTTTTACAGTGGAAGGCAGATGTTTTGGGAGTATTGACTAGTTACGTTTATTTTGATTTTTTTTGGATGTAAAGTATTGAGTTAAACATACTAATGGCTCAGGTTTTTAAAACTGTGTTATATATTCTTATCCACCCACTACCCTCATTCTATAGTTGCTTGTGTTTCATGCAAGTCTTGAACAATTGACTTCTTTACTTTTGTTTTTTTTGCCACTACTTGAATTTTTAGTTTTGACTCTTTTCTTATCTTCATGCTTATCTTCCTCAAAACTCAAACAGATCTTACCAAACTAATCTCATTTCTTTTTTTGACAGTTTTCATAGGATCATAACTTTAGAGCTAGAAGTGACCTTTGAGGTCTTCTAGTCCAACCCCTTCGTTTTATAGATGAAGAAACTGAAGCCCAGAGAAATTAGGTGACTTAACCAAGTCATACAAAGTAAGTGCAGAGCTGAGAATCAAACTCAGATCTTCTGACTCTGAGTCTAATGGTCTTCCCATTGTATTACATTGCTAGACCTGGAGAATGCCCTAAGAATAGTATACCTGGACTTCATTGAATTATTTGATAAAATCTTCCATTCTAGCTTTGTAGACAAGATGGAAAGATGTGTACCATACAACAATACATTTATATGAATTTGGAACTCTTTGAATGACTGGTTCCATAGAACAGTCTTTAATTTAAATACTTAAATTTAGAGAATGGAGGAGATGTGACTAACAGTTTGTGTGAAAAGGATAACTGGGGGCTTAATAAAATCAAAACTCAACATGAATCACTAAGTATGATATGGCAATCAAAAAAGCTAATGCTATCTTAGTCTGTTTTAATGGAAATATATTATCTAGTACAAAGAAAATTATATTTCCACCATGCTTTGCTCTAGTCAGACCACCGACTGTTTAGTTTAGTGTTTTGTTTAGTTCTACTTGATACATTTTAGGAATTATGTCGACAAATTGAAGCACATCCATAGGAAGGTGATTAAAATGATAAGACTCAAGACTGTGTTTTAATAGGATATGTTAAAGTATCTAGGACTATTTAGCCTAGAGAAGGAAACACTTTAAGGTGAAGGACATGGTAGCTGTCTGCAAATAATTTAGAATCAGTCAAAATAAACAAGCCTAATGTTCTAGGCACTTTTCTAGTGCTGAAGATGCCAAAACAAAAATAAAATAGTCCCTTTTTTTAAGGTTGTTTTTTTTTTGCAAGGCAATGGGGTTAAGTGGCTTGCTTAAGGCCACACAGCTCGGCAATTTTTAAGTGTCTAAGGGCAGATTTGAACTCGGGTCTTCCTGACTCCAGGGCCAGTGCTCTATGCACGGTGCTACCTAGCCACCCCCAAATAGTCCCTTTTCTTAAAGAGCTTGCAATCTATTATGGAAGACAACATGTATACATAAAATATATGAAAAACAAATAGAGGATGTTTGTGTGGGAAAGGCACTAGCAGCTGGGGGGAGGGAGTATGATCAGAAAAGGCCTTGTGTAGAAAGTGGTGCTTGAACTAAACTTTGAAGGAAGGTGGGGCATCCAAGAACAAGAGGTGAGGTGGTAGAAAATGCCAGGCAGGAGGGCTAACCTAGGCAAAGGCACAGTGCTGGAACATGAAAGCAAAGGATGGGGAATAGCAGCAAGACAGTTGGGACTAGACCAGAGTTTCTCAAGTTGTGCTTCAGGAAATCCTAAATATGCCTCATTTTTTTTAAAAACATCATGTTTGTTAATATCCATGAAAAATAATACTTTAAGAGGATTTTACTACAAGGCTTCTGTCTAAGTTTTGTTTAAACCATTGTATTTAAATGTTTAGTACTTTAGTTTGAGAAACACTGGGCTATATCATAGAATACATGAAGGGGTGTAATGAATAATAAGTTGAGAAAAAATGGATTGGAGTCAGGTTGTGAAGGACTTTAAATGTCAAAAAGAGAAGTTTTATATATATATATATATATATATATATATATATATATATATATATATATGTTTTTTTTGCAAGGCAATGGGGTTAAGTGGCTTGCCCAAGGCCACACAGCTAGGTAATTATTAAGTGTCTGAGGCTGGATTTGAACTCAGGGACTCCTGACTCCAGGGCCGGTGCTCTATCCACTGTGCCACCTAGCCACCGAGGAAGTTATATTTTATAGGTAAAAGTGAACCATTGGAGTTTGAGCTGGGGAGTGACCTAGTCTGACTTGTGTTTTAACAAAATCACCTGGGCAGCTTTATGTAATGGGTTGAAGAGAGAAAAAAACACAGTAAGGTGAGAAGAACAATTAGATTTTTGTAGTTATCCAGGCAAGAGATAACGAGAGTCTAAACTAGGATAGCAGCTGTATGGGTGAAGAGGGGATAATGGATACAAGAGATGTGAATGTAGAAATGACAAAATTTGGCAGTTAATTAGCTATGTGGGTTGAGGGAAAATGAGCAATCAAAGTTAATTATGAGGTTCAGAACCTAACTAGAAGAATTGTGGTACCTTCAATAGAAATAGGAAAGTTTGGAATAATCAGCATGATTGTATGATTTCTTCCAGTGCTCCTCCTCAGCAAATAAGTAGGAGCATAGGAGTGGGTAGAGAGAGTGGTCCAGAGTTCAATTTGTCAGAGCATTAGTGGTGATAGGACCAGGGGACAAGGAATATGAGAGTGCTGGATGGTAAATATTGAACTGATTAACTATAGCTTCAATTTTGGGAAGAAAGGAAAATGAAACCAGAGCAGGATTGATGATCTGGAAGTGTGCTAAGAGGTAGAGACACTAGAGGTCATAGGGAGAACAGAGTAGGTTTAAGAAAAGTAAGGCATTCAGGGAAATGGAAAGAGGTTATGCTTAGATAAAAGAATTTTGGAATTCTTTGTTAGGAAAGTGGCATACTTGTGACTGCTAGTAAGATTAAAGTAAGTACTTTCCCTATCTGTGAGGGAAAGAGTAGTCACAGGAGTTTAGAGATTGAAAAATTGAGAGGCCAAGAAGTTTGATGGAGTGTCATTTATAAATATTGAAGTCCCCTAACTTAAGAGGAGGAGTTGAGGTAGAGTAGAAGACAGTAAGCCATGAGCTGTTAGATTAGGGCATGTATCTGGAGAGAAGGAACTTCAAAGGAGGAGAGTTTGCTGAGTGATGGTGGCAGATGGAGGATCTGAAAGTGGTAATGGGGCACAAGGAACATATCTCTTCCTCTTCCAGGTCTAGAGTTTCAAGAGACAAGAGAGAAGGTGAAATCAGTACTGGAAAGGAATGACCAGAAATTCAGTGACCAGGAATTATAACTGTTAAGTTCAAACCTACATAGAGCAGAACTAGTAGTAATGGATGAAAACTATTAAAAATCAGATTTCAGCTTAATAAAAGGAAAAACTACCAATAATGAGAGCTCTCCTAAAATGGAATGAATTACCTTGATAATTACTGAGTCCTTGCACTCCCACTTCCATTAGAGGTCTTTAAACATAAGGTAAATTACTATTGATCAGTGATATTAAATATGAAACTCTTGTTCAGATACAGATTGTTTTCAATGACTTCCTACTCTGACATTCTATAATTACTCATATATTTTTGAGTAATCAGTGATCAGTAATCTGAATTCTCTGGATTCCATCTCTCCTTACTCCTTGCTTTTTAAACTCTTCTTCCTTCTTAGCAGTTAGCACTATTCATTGTGGATGCTGAAGTAATGTTTCTTGGATTGAATTCTCTCTTATCCTCTCCCCTTGTCTCCTCTCACTTTTTGGTTCTTCTTTGTGTATATCTTCTATTAGTAGAATGCAAGTTTTTTGAGTTACGAACAGTCTTGTTTTCTTGTTCTCATATCCTCAGTGCTTTCATAGAACAATGTTTGATTCTTAGTAAACACTTAATATTCACTATATATATATCTATCTATTTAATATATTGTTCTTTGGCTTCTTCCATTTAATTGACCTAAACTCAGCGACTGTATGTCCCAGCTCCAAGTGCTACTGACCCTTTCATTGTGGCACGGTAATATCTTCCCAATAGACTTCTAATACCTTTTTTTTTTTAGGTTTTTGCAAGGCAAATGGGTGGCTTGCCCAAGGCCACACAGCTAGGTAATTATTAAGTGTCTGAGACTGGATTTGAACCCAGGTCCTCCTGACTCCAAGGCCGGTGCTTTATCCACTACATCGCCTAGCCACCCCCCTGACTTCTAATACCTTTTAAAAATCTTTAATAACTCAGAAATATATATATATATATATTTCTATACACATATATTTTTTTATATATGATTACTCTTTATATTTACTCCTCTTTTTGGAAGAAGGATTTTTTTTTTATAGGAGAAGAAAAAAGAAAAAATCCCTTTAGGTTACTATAATGTCTTTGTTGGCATAAAAAAAGGGAAACCTCCCCCCCCATTTTAGACTTGTTGATTAATTTGGATTGATTCTTTTGCTGAGATGCACCGAATTGGAAGGTTCTGTCCTAAGAATGTGTCAAGTTGAGATCCTTGATTTGTGTGTTGCAAGGAACGAAGTCAGACCACTTGTGCTCCTAAGTCAGCAGTTACCTCTTCAAGCTTAAGAAGGGTGAAAGTGTTAAAGATGTTGTAGTCTTATCTTCTGTCCTCCAAAGATTATGATGCTTACATTCCTAGATGATGGTGCAGTTCAGAATACATTGGGAGGGCCATTTTCTGTGCGAGTTTTCCCAAGGGGTAGTAGGATTTCAGAGTTATTTTTATAGTCCAGATCTTTCTTTCTTGGTTTAAAGAAGTTTTTAAGAAACTGGAGAGTACTTTAATCTTCTTTATAGTGGCTAATCCTATCCCTATAGACGTGGAAATTTATTACTTAATAATTTCTTCTCATTTTTGTTATTTATCTTGTTTATCTCATTGAAAAAATATGAGAACTAGATGAATAAGGGTGACTGAAGCACTTGTAAAATGGATGACATTTTTCATCTATTATTTGAAAAAGATTTAGAGATGAAAGAGGTTTTCAGAGGCCATCCAATAGAACTTCCTGATTTTATAACTAAGAAAACTGAGGTTAAATGATTTGTCCAAGATCATATGAGTAGTAAATGACTAATCTGAGATTTTGAATTTAGTTTTCTGTCTCCAAATCTGTCCTTCTTTCATCTGTATCATATTGCCTCTTGGAGGATCTCCTTATAAAGTTAGGACTCTTTGTCTTTGGGGAATATTTCTCTTTGAAAATTATTAGCTTGTCTAGCACCACTGAAACAAGGACATTTCAAAGCTGAATTTGCACCCTCTTCACCCTCATGGAAAAATAATAGGAGTAGATATGACTACATTGATCTGCTTGGAATGAAGAACAGAGTGATTAGATGTCACAGAAATGAAAATGACAGCTCAGATAGGATATAGAGTGGAGAAGGGATGATTAATTACAGTGTGTAGTATTTATTTTTTCTGCTTTCCTAGGTAAGATTTCTCACTTTCTCCTTTTTCCCTCAAAAAAAAAAATCTCTTTAAGAAATGTTTTCCTTTCCTAGCACGGAAGAGATATTATATCACTTTAAAAAGACAAAGATCATCTCTATCACTGCTTCTACTTACAAACCTCAAAGCATGTTTTCTTTATATGCTTCCATCTAAGGTCCTGCCTGAGTTTAGCTTATTCTCCTTTTGGGATGCTGAGAGGTCACTTGGTTCAGGTTCTTACCTTGAGATTCCTTTATGCTTGATGCCTGGAGACAGCTCTGTTCATTTGTGGTTTTCCTTTCTGTTTGGCTAGAAGCTTATGTGCTTGTGTATATGGCTTCTAAGATTGGGGGCTGGGGTTGGGGACGAGCAGGCTTGTGCTTAATGGGAAACCTTTAAATGCCTTGAATCTTGAGAGGGCTCTGTGAGTGTTGATTAGTGTTAAGCTCAGAGTAGCTGCTAATGTACATTCCTTGCTGATAGGGACCAGATAGTGTGCTCCAAGCAATATTTTTAACCTGTGGGAGATATGGAATCTTAAAAGAGTTAAGCTTCTCTGTGGCTTTTGGTGACTCTAGGTGCTAAATTCCCTGCTGACATGAATAGCATTGGATCCTAGTCATTATCAACAAATAAACAACAAACACAACTACCATCTCAGCTTTGAATTCTGCCTGTCTTTATTTGTGTCTTTCTATTTGTCTGTCTTTATTTTTCTCTCTGTATAAGTAAGTTAAAATTATTGTTGGGGCAAGAGAGGGGAATTTTACAAACTTTGGTTAGAATGAGAATGGTTTATGCCATCAGGCTACCTGTTTGGAACCATAGTTCAGTTTAGATCATTGAGTGCTTAGACTTGTTTAGTGGAAAGATAGGGGCAAAAGGGAAGACTCTGCCTGGGAGTTGGGGCTTTTTGTGGTAGGAACGCTGGAACTTGGGGATCAGGGGGGGATTGGTTAAGGACATTGGCAATCTGTATCCTGTGTCCTGAGTTGTTATTGTTGTTGTTGTTGTTTGTCCTCTGTTTCAACAAGAACCATGACAACTGTTATGATTTGGATTTAAGTGGTGGGGGGCAGTGCAGAGTCACCAACTTCACTCTTTCCTATGGAACTATCTGAGTCCAGTGGGCAGATAGACTGGGACGACCAGAAATGGCCCCCATGACTAGTTCTAAGTTCTAGCGGATAAAGAGAATCCCCTACAGTAGCTTTCCTATTCCCTGATATCTTTCCTTGATTCCAGGCAGTGGCAATGAGAGCAGTCACTCTCTTATGTTTTTAGGTATGGTCTCTATCCTCGAGCCAGCTGGGGCAGTGCTTACACACCATACAGACTGAAGACCGAGTCTGGTCCATCGCCATCAGTCCTTTACTCAGGTAAACAATGCACATTTTTGCAAAGTCTTGTCCTATGAGGCTTATACTTGAGTTTTTTTCCCTATAAAAGGCAGCTTGGAATAAATTGTGTCCCTATCTACAAAACTTCTTTGAGCAGCTCTTATTAGAGAGTTTCAGTCTCCCTGGTTGATGGGTGGTACCTTAAATTTGAATCAGTATCTCAAATATTGATTAATCTCTCTATAGGTTTAAGATGGCCTTCAGAGAACTGTCTTCCCCAAATGTCTCTTGCTTGGATTATCAAAGCAAAGATGCTAAAACTATGATAGAACTAGAAGCCATATTTTCCTTTGGGGACTTTACTGAGTATCTGAGATTTTAGCAGGAAGACTTCATAACTCTGAAATGTGGCATTCACTAGTTATCCTTGTGTTAGACTCGGCAGTCTAAAGTACTAGTCTAATGTTGATATAGAAGAAGGAAGGTATGAGCTGTTGAGGCTCTAGTATGTATCTTGGGTTTTTATTTTTCTCCTGGGGAAGAAGACCATTGTAGAGAAGTTTATAGACTGAGCCCAGATAAGATTCCTGGAGTTCTAATACTGTAATATGTCTGTAGGAGTTAAGATCGTCAGCAGTTGTAGCATTAAATGACCTAAGCTTCTGAAGCTAAGACCTATGTTGGATTTGTCCCTTCCTTTAGGCTAAATTGAATCTCTTCAGCATAGCCTTTGAACAGGTAAGCTTTGTTGTCACCTTAGCAGCTAGGGCCCCTTAGGCTCAGTGAGTTGGCCTCTAGTATCCTTCTCCCCAGCAGGCACCACAAGCTCTTCCACACTTGCTCTGTCACAATATTTACCTAGCATCTTTCTCTCTCCACCCTCTATAGATGGTAAGACTATAGATATCGCTACTCTCTAAACCTGGGTTAGAGTTACTCTTTTTATAAGAATGAATCTTTTCCCATCCTCCACCAGCCTCCTCATCTTCATCTTATAGTTTATACCTTCCCTCCTGATACTTTCCACAGCTTCCTTTCAAATTTTTTTTCCTTAGAATTAGAGCCGATTAGCCACGTCATTAATTCTTCAATTTGACGGCTGATATAGCAGGGCCTGAAACACACTGCTGATCCCAGAGAATGGAGACCCCATTCTTTAGCATACTGACATGGGAGAAGTTAATTAAAATTCCACAGACCGAAGGTGTCGGCTAACCTATAAACCTGTCGCTTTTTAGAACAAATTATTCTGGCAATCTTAAGAAAGAGAGAAGAAAAGACCAGGAGAGGGGGAAAAGACCCAGTGTAAGGGAGCATAGGGTTAAAATGGGCAACTAATATCTGTTCTCTTTCAGTCCTTTTTAATCCTGTCTTCTTCCCAAGCCAGTTAGCTCATCTCAGAATTTTATTGGCTAACTCCATGTAAGGAATTAGGGAAAGGGTATGGTTTCTAGGAAGTAAAGGGAATGCTGACTAATCTCTGATAAATCCACACCAGATCAGGGAGATCAGATGAGGCTCTTCAGGACTGAAGATATATAATACCATATCTATTTGATTCTTAGGAGTTAGTTTATATGGACAAGAGTGTAGAAAAGCACACCTATATCTTAGAATTCCTATTGGTAAGATTGCACCTGTTTCTGGAATGTAAGGTAGAATTCCTAAAGAATTGTGTTTCATTGTACCACTCTCATAATTAGGGGACTAATAGAGACTGAATGTCATTTTGAGCCAACGAATTCAAGTCTGACCTTGGCAAAAGACTAGGACTATTTGGTAAAGACCCAGCCCATACTTACTCCAATAGTCAAAGCTTTGTCATCTTTCCTGCTCTTATTGCTTCTCATCATATTGCTCTGTTCCAGATAGGTCAGAATCTACTTGTTTCCTTTTAGTGCATTTTTTTCTTGATCCTGATTATCTTTTGCATCATAATTTTCTCCTATTAGGGAATTTTACTTTTAAAAATTTTTTCCTTCTGTGAGAAAGAGGAGAATACTTTCCTTTCCAGTAGATTACTCTTAGTTTTTTAAAAAAAATTTCTATATTTCAAGCAATGGGGTTAAATAACCTGCCCAAGGTCACACAGCTAGGTAATTATTAAGTGCCTGAGGTCAAATTTGAACTCAGGTACTCCTGACTCCAGAGCTGGTGCTCTATCCTCTGCGCCACCTAGCACCCCTAACTCTTAGTTTTTTGAAAGAATTTTCCCTAATTCCCCAAATGACCTATTGAATTTTCTTTAGGGAGAATTTGAAGTTGGATCTTGGTTATCATATAAGAATATCCTAGTTGCAGACTATGTGAAATTCTTTGCAGTTACCTGTCTTAAGTATTTGCTGGATATTATTTCCACTTCTATTATATTCTACACCAATGCTTCATTCCAATTAAAAGTGACTATGGCTTGTTGAAGGACATGCTAGATAAGAATATAGGCCCAGGTGGGGTGGCTAGGTGGCACCGTGGATAGAGCACTGGCCCTGGAGTCAGGAGTACTTAAATTCAAATCCCACCTCAGACACATAATAATTACCTAGCTGTGTGGCCTTGGGCAAGCCACTTAACCCCATTGCCTTGCAAAAACTAAAGAAAAAAAAAAGAATATAGGCCCAGGGATTGATTATATGGCTGTTATCTAAAGACCTGCCTCTAGGTTTGGAGAGGTTCATCCCTAGAGGACTAGTCACCAGGTAATTAACATTTTTGGTCACTGCACTTCAGTGAAACCATTTATGAAGGAGATTTTTTGGTCTTGGTGGATGGAGTACCCATACCGATGAAATAGGGGATTCTTGAAGAACTGAAGTAAGGATCTCTGTTCTTTTCCTGCCATGTCACTCAAAAGACATGTTGGGATTCATGTCTTTTCATCTTTATGCAGAAGTTCTGTCTACTAAGAGTTTTCCCCAGACTTCCCTGGGGTTCTTCCTTGTCCTAGGTGGTACCATTCTCATTCCTTAGAAGTGTACTTTTCAACTGTTAAAGAGGCTGACCTTAGATACTGTGAAATTTGTTGTTCTGAATTTTCTTAGTAGAGGATTCAGGAGACTTGGTTTTGGTCATAGTTTTACTACAGCTAGTTGTATGTAGCTCATTTAAAATCTTTAAGTCAAACTAAATCGAAGATTGTATAATTATAAGGAAAAAACTTGATCATGAATAGTTAAGAGAATATATTTTTCCCCTCCCCTCATTGTAGAGGTGGAGGACTATAGCTATAGAATGGTGCCGATTGTCATATACTGGTTTTGCTCAAATGCCTTATTTCCTTTATTTTTATTTTTATTTTTGTTTTTGCAAGGCAGTGGAGTTAGGTGACTTGCTGAAGGTCACACAGCTAGATAATTATTAAGTGTCTGAGGTCAGATTTGTACTCAGGTCCTCTTGACTCCAGGGCTGGTGCTCTATCCTCTGTGCCACTTAGCTGCTCCAATTGCCTTTTTTCCTCTCTCTTTTTTAATCTTTATTTTAGCAAAAGATGTCTTGCTGAGCAAGACATGTGAAAGCAAAAGTCATCAGTAAAAAAAAAAATAATTAAGAAGACTGATAAACTATATCTAAGACAATTTCTTCATGCATAAAATGGATACCATTTTTCATAGCCTAACTCATAAGGTCACTGGTAGAATGAAATGAGAAAATGTTTAAAAGAAAGCTATAAAAAAATTAAAAGTATTAAAAAATTCTTCTAAGTATTTTTGTTATTGAGAGTCATCATGGAGTATTGGATAGTTTTCTAGCATGTAGCACAAGTCCTCAGCCATAGAAATTCTGATTGATTAATTGATTTGAAGACCTGGGTTCCAGTTCTGCCTTTGACACATTCTAGCTGATTGGCTCTGGCAAGTCACTTTTCAACTCCCAGCATTATGTTGTAGAACAGTTGTTGATCTGTTTGGAAAAGGTTATTTCTTCACTGGGAGCTTACTCCACCAAAGAAATTACAGAGCTGGACTGTGTGTGTGTGTGTGTGTGTGTGTGTGTGTGTGTGTGTATACATATATGTATAACTATCATCATTGAATTTAGAGCTGGAAAACACAGGAATGGTCTTCTAGGCTGACCTCCTCCTCAGATAGGAGGAGTTACCCTCCCTAGATTACTGTTTTCCATCCTTACTTTCTCCTAGTCAAGTCTTGGATGCCTTTTCTGTAGTTTTCTTTGGATTTTTCAGCTTGGGGGTCTATGTGCCTATTTGTATCTTGCATTCCTAACTTCTATCCTTTACTTTTTGTTGCTCCTGCCCTTGCTGGCCACCTTCTCTTCTCCCTCCCCTTTCCTCTGCCTATTGAGTGTTGTCTGTCATTATTTCTAATGTGATGGTTCCTTTTCTCTCTATACTTGATGAATGATTAGGTAACGGGAATCCAGAAGCAGACCCACAGGAAGATGATAGTTCTTTTCCCTCCTTGTACTTGCTATGCACAAAAATCTTTTCTTCCCCTCTCCTTTCTTCCTTCCCCCTCCCCAGCCCCAGAAAATCCACCACTGACAGTTGCTTCTCTGGAATTGTCAGAATTAATTTAATTTCAACAAATTTATTACTATATTCAACAGGTATTTTTTAAGCTCAGGATTATGCTACTTTGCCATCCTAACTGAGGCCTAGGATATTTTGGTGACTCAAGATGCCTCTCTCCTTATGCTTCTTACCTTCTTATTTAAAATCTTTTAAATAAAAACTAAAAACTGAAATTCTTTTATTTAAATTTTTTAATGTTTTGTCCAAGGATTCTTTTACTTTCCTGACTTACACATTCAAGTTGCCCAGAGAATGAAATATAATCTTCTAAGCCTGAGCCTCATTTGGGGTGCCAGTGACTGGGAGCAGGCAGACACTGAATCTATGATATGTGCCCATATCACTCTATCTTTTTTTATGGTCCCTTCTTTCATTCTAGTTAAATAGCATTGGGCAGGAAGAAGGTTGTCTATATTTAGAACCTACAGTGTATATATATCTCATAAAAAGTAGATGAGTATTTTTTGTTGACTTGTGTTCATAATCTCTAATAGTGCTAGACATATAGTCAATGCTCAGTAAATAATGAATAAATCAGTCAACAAGCATCCATTAAATGCCTATTGTGTGTCAGGCATTATGTTAGGCAATTCAAAGACAGAACTGAAACAGCTCCTACTTTGGCCTTAATGACTGCTGTGACGCTAGGGGTTCAGTGACTCAAAAAGAGACCTTCAATTTCTGAAGTCCTAGCTCTACAAAAGCTGCTTGCTTGATTCATTCCTGGATCTAGTCTTTCTTTATTGTATTCTGTTATCATTCAGAGACCAGCTTAAGGGTCCTATATGGAGTCTTCTCTGATGATGCCAGTACCAATAGTTGATATTTAATAAGGACTTGGCAAGTTGAATTAAATAACTGAAAAGTTGGTTAGTTTCTTTACCTACTAAATTTGAGGCCCTCTTAAGTATTTAAGACCCAGACCCAGATGGGGTTTGAAGTGCTATAGAAATTCATTTATTATTATCATTAGCAAATGTAACATTTATACTGTTTATGACTGATTGATATGTAAGGCACTAAGCTAAAGTAAGAGTGAATGAGCTCTAGGGAAGGGCTCTCAGGACTCTCCTATGAGTAAACTAGAGGAGTTTTGATATTGGAGTTCATGACATCCTCTTAATTGCTCAGTGACATTTTTTATTTTCTTCTTGGTTCTTGGTTGGATTTCAAGTGAATACTATTATTCTTTTTTTTATTAAATTTTTTTTTTTGCAAGGCAAATGGGGTTAAGTGGCTTGCCCAAGGCCACACAGCTAGGTAATTATTAAGTGTCTGAGGCTGGATTTGAACCCAGGTACTCTTGACTCCAGGGCCAGTGCTCTATCCACTGTGCCACCTAGCTGCCTCAAATACTATTATTCTTATAAGTAACTTTTCATCTAGTCAGAAGCCAATAAATATTTATGAAATAATTACCAATATGAAATACCAACTATGTGCCAGACCCTGTTCCAGGCCCTGAGGTTAGAAGTCATTCTCCACTCTCAAAGAATTCATAATGGCAACCAAATATGTACCAACAAACTATATGTAGGATAAATATTAAATAAAAAAGGAAAGGCACCAGAGGAGCTGGTAAAGGCTTCCTGTAGAAGAGATTTTAGTTAGGTCTTAAAGGAAACCAGTAGCCAAAGAAAAAGAGAGAGAGAGCATTCTAAACATTGAGGATGGTCAGAGAAAATTTCTGTAGCTGAGTTGAAGTGTCCTGTTCATGGAAGTGCAAGGAGACTGTTGTCACTGGAAGGAAGAATATATGGTAGTTGTTGTTCTGTTATTTAAGTTGTGTCCAACTCTGCATGACCTCATTTGGGGTTGGCAAAAATAATAAAGTGGTTTGCCATTTCCTTCTCCAGCTCATTTTACAGATGAAGAAATGAGGCAAACAAGGTTAACTCACACAGCTAATGTCTGAGACTAGATTTAAACTCAAACTTTGGCAATTAAGAGTTACCATCTTCCTGACCTGACACTCTGTCCATTGTACCACCTCTGCCCTAGATGAGGAATGAGAAGACTGGAAAAGGTAGGAAGGCACACGCTAGGCTATGAAGTGATTTGGACACCAAACAGAAGACCTTTGTATTTTTTGAGTGGGGATGCTTGTGTAACTTGGTCATACCTTACATTTTAGGAAAACCATTTTGGTGATTAATAGAAGTTAGTTTGCAGTTGGGGAAGAGACATGAGTCTGGCATACATCCCAGTTCACTAGGTAAGGACCTGCAGCAGAATGGTGATAAGCATCAATGGAGGGAAAGGGGGCTTATTCAGAAGACTTTGCAAAGGTGAATTTGGTAGACCTTGGAAACAGATTGGATATGGGGTTGATGTGAAAAATAGTGAGGACTTAAAAATGACACTTAGATTATGAGTTAAGGGATTGAGAGGATGAGATTGTCTTCAAGAGAATTTGGGGAGTTAGGAGATAGGAGGAGATTAAGGTGGGGGGGAAAGAATTAATTTTTGGATTCTTTAAGTTTCTTACCAGACCTCCTTGGAAGTAGCTATAAGGTATTTGGAGATGTGAGAGATTGGAGGTCAACAGAAAAATTAGAGAATTGGTAGATTTGAGAATCATTGGTATAGAGATGGTAATTAAATCTATGGTAGCTGATGAGCTAACCAAGTGAAGATAGTACAGAGAGAGAGAGAGGACATGAACTGTTAGAGGACATGAACTGGATCAGGATCCAGCAAAGGACTCTGAGAATACCTAGCCACGTGGCCTTGGGCAAGCCACTTAACCCCATTGCCTTGAAAAATCTAAGAAAAAAAAAAGGACTCTGAGAAGAAATGGTCTGATCAATAGCAGAATCAGGAGAGAGGATCCCAAAAACCTAGAGAGAAGAAACTATCAAGAAGAAGATGGTGATCCACATTGTATAAAAGGTTATAAAGATGTCAAGGAGAATGAGGATTGACAAAAGACCACCGAATTTGGCAATTAAGAGGCACTGACAACTTTGGAGAGAGCAATTTTGGTGAAATAAAGTCAGAAGCTGAAATGTAAGGGGGCAAGAAGATAGAAGAGAGAAGGAGAAGGCATCTCTTACAGAAAGCCTTTTCATAGAGTTCAGCAACAAAAAGCAGGAGAGGAGAGATAAAAGACTATATAGTTAGTGGGGATGGAAAGATCCAAGTGAGGATGGGGGACACATAGGCATGTACATAGACAGTTAACCAGGAAAGATTTGAATTTAAATGATAAAAGTGGGGATAACAATTGGTCAGCTGGACTAAATTCACTTTTAGAGATATTTACAAGGATGATATAGTATAGTCGATGCAAAATGTCCCTCATCAAAAAAATCTGTGGCATAGTTTCCCATCAATACCTACAGCAATCAGGGAAAAGTGGATTCAGGTTTAGAGAACCCTCCTATAAGTCGTTTTGCTGTAGTCCTAAAGCTATTTCCCTTTAAGTATCACATCCAGGTGGGCTCATTATAGGGCCCCAGATCTTTCTTGAGTATTGCGTCCAATCTGAACATAGTTCCTCATGAATTGCCAAAGGCCCTTACTATTTTTTTGGCAAGGCAGTGGGGTTAAGTGACTTTCTCAAGGTCACACAGCTAGGTAATGTTTAAGTGTCTGAGGCTGAATTCGAACTCAGGTCCTCCTGACTTCAAGGTCAGTGCTCTATCCACTGTGCCATCTAACTGCCCCAGCCCTTACTAATTCTTTGGACATTGTGGAAATGAAAAGATCCGAATTCTCTTGTTTTCAAAAACTTACAAGGAACTTCTCTAGCCAATGGATAGGAGGAAGGAAACTGAGGTTGAGGGGCCCCCTTTCCCTTGAACAGCCTCTCAGGTCCTTGGCTGGGACTGCTTTCTCCTGCCTCTCCGCTTACTCAAAATCTTTTGAGTTCTCAGGTACCTCCTAATTTTAAACAAGTCCCCTACCTTAATTGGAATAAACTTTCTGTCAGCATTAATACAGTTCATCAAAGATTTTTTCATCTTTACTTAATCTAAAACCTGTGATTTGTTGATTTTGTAGAATTCATACTTGATTAAGGTATCATAACTTAGCATCTTGACACTTTTCATAGAGATGGGATGATATGGTTGATTTACACAGTTGATCCCATCACCCTTACCTACATAAGTACATAGGTGCCCTTCTATTACCTTCATCTTTTGTGTTCAAGTGAATAGGGTACAGATTTGTGTTCATACTGGATTCCCAAGGTAGCTGAAATCTGTTTTTCACTCTTATCTTATGTGACTTGAAAATTTTAAAGACTCATTACCATGAATTGAATAATCTCTGTGGCAATGAGTATCATTCCTTCCCACGAGGCACAAATGGAAGTTGAGGCATATAGAAGGAAGATAAGCCCCATCCTGGGGTAATCTCTCTTGCCTGCTGCCTCAGTGCACTCTCTGTTTGCCTGGGTCCTGGTCATCCTGAAGGAGGGCAGTGTTGAGTTAGGACAGGTCTCTGGGTCACAGATGCAGGTTATCTTTGGCCAGTAGCTATCTGAACTAAGAAATTTAGTAGTTGGGAACTGTCCTCTTTTTGGCAGTTAGGATTGAGGGTGTGATAGAAATAAGATGTGGCAATAGTGGAGTGAAGGGACTTTGAAAGTTCAGGGATAGGTTATTCTGTTGCAATCCTCTCTACTGTGCTTGTCTTATTTATCAAAAAAAACTCTTCTGCTTGCAGAGCTAACTTTTACACCAAACCCTTGAGGTTTGTACATGAGAGTGCCTGCCCATGTTACTTCCTTGTTCTTTTTTTTCTGGTGGGGCTGGGGAGCCTTAGCTTCATTTTCCTTTGCTATCAAATTCATTGTTTTCCTCCAAGAGCATAACACAGAACCACTTAGCCCAGTCACTTCCCTGTTTCTGGAGAGTGCTTAGTATCACGTGAGCAAATGCGGTCAGGAAAGTTTCCCAAGACACTTGTGCTTTTAATCCCTTCCTTAATTCCTTGGGACTGTCTCCAATTTGTGTCATTAGGGAAATATATGTGTGGTGTGGGTGTAGATATTTAGTCATGTTAATAAATATATAATACAATTTTGGGTGACTGTTTATTGCAGTGGCTTATTTGTTTGTTTAGTTTTTTTTGAGGGCATGGAGGGGTGAGTTCAAACCTTCATGAAATGTACCAATTCAGATTTGCAAAGTGAGTTGAGGCCTCTGGGGGTTTCTCCAGAGTTGCTATTCCTTCTTACTTCATTCCTTCCAGAGGTAAGGGGGGAGCCTGGAAAGAAAAGCACTCACTGTGTCCTCTTTGGCTTGTGCATAGGTTTCTGGGGAAAGCAGGGTATCTATGTCCAGTAGCCATGGCTTCAGAAATAAAAATTTATCAAGTGTATGCATATGTTCTTGTGGGCATACACTATCTTGTTGAAATACAGCTTTTTTAAAAAGTGGAAACTATTGCTGTAGGTTTTTTAAATGATGGCAATGTCTTAATTGAATGGAAAAGAAGTAGTGAATTTTCAAGTTAGGTTTTGAGGATTCCATCAGTGGAGTCTTTTGATTTTGGTTTGTTTAACTTTTTTTTTCTTTTTATCTCTTTTTACTGGTGGAGATGTAGAGTTTTAGGTCAGTACCTAACTGCAATAGCTTACAGGAGTAAAGGAGAATTCTGATAGATCCCCAAAGGACAGAGCAGGAGCCACTGAGGAAAAGAGCACTGGACTGTGATGTGCTGCTGGTCTGGCTCTTCTGTTATGGTGTGTTTAGATTGTTGGATGTCTCTTGACTAACTCCCCAGTAGAATTTCTTCTCTTCTTTTCCATCATTTATGACAAAGGATTCCATCCTATGTTTTATGGAGAAGAGATGACTTGGTCCCTGAGGATGATTGATATTTATATTTCTTTCCAACTCTTGAACTGAATAGAGACTTAACCTAGGGAGCCTGTCTGCATGTGACTATGGGTGGGTGGAAGAGAATGTATGAGAACTTGGAGAAGAAAACCCTGAATTTGCTGAGCTAGTATCAAATTAGGATTATACTTTAAAGAGGAATAAGATTCAATTAAATCTGAATCCAGTACATTGCAGGAAAAGAACTTAGAGGTTTCATTCTTAGATCCATGCTAGGCACCCTCTATCCTCCAAGCCAGGTTGTATGATACATTGTCGAACAGACAGTACCCTTCTTCATGTGTGAGACTTTGAAGTCCTTCAAGTACCAGGGTAAAGAATGGAGACTGGGTGAACTTTAGTCCTGGGGGCCCAACACTTTGATTCTTGACCCACCCTTCTTGTTGGCCCATCACTGAGAAGAGCTTGCTTCTGGAGAAGCAATGTGCCTGAGACTAACAACCACATCAGCCCTTCCTGGCTGGGGAGTGATGCTGGGGGCTGATTCCTTCTCTGGTACAGCTGGCACAGTAGCAAAGAGGTGATTAAAACACAAACAAACCACAAAATGAAAACAGTGGCAGCTGCACAGTGTCGCTCTGTGTACAAATTCAACACATGCAAGCTTTCCCTTCCCCATAGGCAGGTGCACACTCTCAGCTCCCATTCTTACCTTTGAAATTCATGTTCTCTTTTCCTTTCTCCCTCTCTCCCTTTCCTCCTCTCTTTATCTCTCTCGCTCTCTCTTTGATTTTTTCCCCTCTATTCTTTCCTCCCTCCTTCTCTCTTTTTCTCTCCCATCTCTTCCCCCCTCATTCCCCTTTCCTGTTTTTTTCTATTTATTTTCTATTTTCTATTTATTTCTGTCTCTAATTTTAATAGGATTATAGATTTATAACTGAAAGAAATCTCAGAAGTAATCAAGTCTAATCTCCTTATTTTATAGATGAGAAAACTGAGACCCAGAGAAGTTTCGGTGACTTGCCCAAAGTCATACAGCATAAATGTTAATGTCAGGATTTGAGACCATTTCCTCTGACTCCAACTCTAGTGCCTTCCCCTTGCACCTTACTACTTCTCTCCCCAGATTCAGTCTCTGTGTCTCTCTAACTGCAAGTGTCTCTCTAGTTTTCTCCCCCCTTTTTTTCCCATTTTCCTCCCATCAGGGGGAGGAAGGTAATTTTCCTGGCCTTAGCTGCTGTTGACTTTTGCTGGGGTTTTGCAGTGCGCCTGTGTTTTTCCACCTTTGATCACTGTCCTGCCGACAGATAATTTAGCAATTGCATCCCAGGGTGGAAGTGTGGAGTTAATGTTAAAATTAGTTTTTTTTTCCCTTTAAACTTCAGTGGGTGATGAAGCAGAGAGGGAGGTGGGAGGGTGAAGGGGAACCATAAATTCTGAGACTGGTGTATCTGTTCTTCACTAGGTAGTGGAAGCCTCTGATGTCTCCTCAGCACTTTCATTAACATTTAAATTAAGGGTTTGTTTTCCAGTGAGCTTTATAGGCAGAGTCCTTTCATGGCCTGTCACATGCTATCCCCCCTTCCAAGTTAGTGTGTAATTGTAATCCCTGCCCTATCCCTAACTCAAGCCTGAAGCCTGGGGTTCAAAGAAAATTCCTAAAGGTAGAGGAGGGAGCAGAGTAGGAGTGCTCATCATGAAATGATGGAGCTGAGCTAGTAGTGCTCTTTTTCTAGTCTTCAGTTTGATTGCAGTTTTCTATACCTATGGAAGAAGGTACACATTTTCTGTCCCCTACTTTGCAGTTAGTTCCTTTTCCCTTTTCCCTGGGGCACTATAGCCAGTGGTTATAGATGCCTGCTACCTCAGTATGGATGGAATTGTTAATGGAGACCATAGCATACTTTTTTAATAGATAACTTAAAACTTAGGTTGAATTGCTTCAAGGTGCATGGTTGATGGTTGATCACTCCTCTTCTTCCAATTAGATTTCTTTAAACTCTATACTACTTCCATCTCTTACTTGAAAATGTTCTCTGCCAGAGTTTATTAGCTTATTCCCTCAGTTAATACATGTGTGTTACCCTGTGTATGACAGTGGATAGACCACAGGACTTTAGAGTTTAAGAACTTGGCTTTGAGTCCCAGATTTGCCACTTAACTTATCATTTGCCCTTGTATAAATCATTTCTTCTTTCTTTCTCCTTATCTATAAAACATGATTATAGAGTCTGAGTTGGAAGGGACCTCAGGCCATCTAGTTAAGATTGGACCCAAGGGGCAGCTAGGTGGCACAGTGGATAGAGCACCGGCCCTGGAGTCAGGAGTACCTGAGTTCAAATCCGGCCTCAGATACTTAATAATTACCTAGTTGTGTGGCCTTGGGTAAGCCACTTAACCCCATTTGCATTGCAAAAACCTAAAAAAAAAAAAAAAAGATTGGACCCAAATAGGAATTCACTCTTTAAGGCTCTGAGCAAGTGACCATCAAGCTCCTACTGAGGACAAGGCCATTCCCTTAAGGAATCTTCCACTTTGGGACAGCTCTTCTATGAAAACCTTTTTCCTCATAGTAAATTTATATTTGAAACTTCTTCCTATTACTCTGCCCTCTGAGGCCAAACAGTATACTCTATCCTTTCAGATGCTAAAAAACAGTTCTTAGGTTCCCTGTAAGTCTTCTCTTTTTCAAGTTAAATCCATTCAACCAGTTTCAGGCTCTCCGAGTCTTGGTCATATCAACTCTAAGATTCCTTCCATTTTGTAGTCCTCTGCTCTTCTGATCAGATTGTAGAGTAAGGAGACTGAGTAACTACCATTCCAAGCATTTTTAAATTCCTTCTTCTGTTCACCCAGGGCCACCCTTGGGTGATTTTGGTTTTGTTTATGAAGCTGAACCCCTCACTCTTCATGTAAGTTTTAGTCTCTGTTCCAGATAACTAAATCAGCAGGTGGACATCCTCTTGTTACGGGGATCTGACCATGGGGAGGGTAGAAAGGTGGCTGTATGACCCCTCTGCAGGTGCTCATGAGGCTCAGGTTGCAGGTCTGGCATTTAGACTGTGCTGGTAGGTGATTAATATGGAGCAAAGGGTCTATAGAGGCACAGTCAGGGAGGCTTTGGTTCCTCACTGTGAAGACCTTTGGCTCAGAGACTAAACTGATCTCTGCAGGTCTGATTCGGCTTGGGGTTTGATCTGTCAAGGCTAAAGAGGGACCTGATGGTAGGGCGGAAACTTCCAACTTGGTCTGACTTATGGCACAGATCCATTCCAGTGGCTGTGTCAAGAGAATACTCGTATATTTTAGAAGGTTTTTACCACCTGCTATTCATGACACTCAGATGACTCAAAAGAGGAATGCTAATGAAATAGTGCATTTAGTCTGGCCTAGCTTGGTGCTCTGTATCTGTGTGTGTGTGTGTGTGTGTGTGTGTGTGTGTATGTGTATGTGTATGAGTGTATAGAGGGAGTAGAAAGTCATGTGGTCAAAGATAGGGTGTAAGAAAGCTGATGTAGAGCCACAGGAAAATAATTCTGTTCTTCAATTGGGACCATCTGAGGTGAATTGCTATTTCTGGTCAAGTCTCCATGACTTATTTTCTTCTGGTTAAACTAGGGTTCTGTGACTCTTGTGCCCACATTCCATGCCTGCTGGAATCATGGTGCTCACTTTCATGAGTTGTTAGCATATAGTGATACTTGTACTTCTTCCAGTGGATATTCTGTAGAACAAGAACATCTGATTTTGTATGGTCAAGGACTTAGGGGCCAAGTAACAAAAATTATACTGCTCTTGTCATTTCATAGATGATACCAACTTTGGGTCTACTTAGCCCTCTAACTGGATACTTGCTTCTCTTTTGGGAGTCCTAAAGGTTTGGGGTTTCTAATACTTTTGCTCACCAGATACTCCATTCTCACCCTCTAATTTCCCATTGATTATTAACTAGTATCGAAGCTTCAATTAGTTTTTGGCAAAAAAGGTATAGAAATAGTAGTTGACAAAGGGGTACTTCATAGCTCTTGGTAACTGGAAGTAAGCATAGCCAGGTGGCGCAGTAGATAGAACACTGGCCATAGAATCAGGAGGACAGGAGTCCGAATCCAGCCTCAGAGAATTGACACTTGCTACTGTGTGACCTTGACCCTGATTGCCTCACATCCAGAGCATCTCCAGTTGTCCTAATTCATATCTGGTCACTGGACCCAGATGACTCTGGAGGAGAAATTGAGGCCAGTGACTTAGCACAGCACTTTTTCACTCATTTCCAGTTCATGTGCTTGTCATGATAACACCTTCCTGATGTCATTGGTCTTCTTTGAGAATGAAGGACAAATATCCTCATCAAACATCAACTAGAAGTTCTTTTCTTCCTTTGTAGAGTCCTTTTAAGGTTCCCTTTGGTTTAGCTCCCACCTTAGTTTAGAGGATAAGCACTTTTCTTTAGTCCATAGCTTTCACTCTCTCTTGAAAGAGGAGAGGTGGAGGCAGGAAGAAACAGAGGAAGTAGAGGAGGAAAAGGGGGACAAAAGGAGAAAAAGAAGAGGGGGGATAAAAGGAGGAAATTTTTCTTTGTAACTAGAATTCATCTTTATACTGCTTCTATGATAGCTGTCTATTGTTGAACCCATAGACTTGACTGGCTATTTTGTACATAGCCCTATAAAACTTGACAAATTTTTTTCAACCAATCTCAAAATAGTTTCTACAATGTATTTCTTTGTCATCTGCTTTTATCTAATGTTCCAAAAATATTCCTCTCAAATTGATTTAAATCTAGTTTATACTTTTGATTGATACATGTTGTTTTGGTCTTCTCTGATTTATATTTATTGCTAGGAGACATGGAAATCCCTACTCTTAAACATTGTACTTATTTTAAATATACTCTCATTTTTACAAGGACAAGATCTCAAAGCATTTTTTTTTTTTAGATTTTTGCAAGGCAAATGGGGTTAAGTGTCTTGCCCAAGGTCACACAGCTAGGTAATGTGTCTGAGGTCTGATTTGAACCCAGGTACTCCTGACTCAGGGCCAGTGCTCTATCCACTGCGCCACCTAGCTGCCGCTTCAAAGCATCTTTGATAGTTCTTTTTTATCTTGCTTAGCCAATCAATTGCCAAGTTCCTAGAATAAACAAATGAAAAACATTATTAAGTTTTTGACTTTGCACAGTTTTTATTTATTTATTTGGAGACACAAATACAGTTTCAAAGATGTCACTGCCTTCAAAGAGTTTACATTTTTGATGGGAAAAATAAGCAAAGCCACAAGAGATGGCTAGTGCTGGCACTGTGCTCCTTCAGGTTAACTGAAATGGTAAAGGGTCCATAAGGGAATAGATTGACATGCCCTGTCCAGGAACTATGGTAGAATTGATTTAATCCTGTTTTCTGTTACCCAGAACTGGAGGTTGGAGGAAGTGTAGAGGGATAAAAGAGTTGTCATACAGTAGCAAGGTGGTTTGGAAGGTTGTGAAGGAGAGGGCAGGAGAATATGGAGTTACATTTCAAATCTACCTCCTCAACTTTTTTTCTTGAATCTCTCTACACCTTTCCAGTTTCACTGCTATCTTAATTTAGATCTTCATTATCTCTTTCCTGGTTTATATATTTTTCTTCCTCTAGGCACTACTTTCTTCTACTCTGTTTCTTTTAACTAGTCTTGATTGTTGTCCAAAGAATCTTCTTAGTGTATAGGTGAGATGTTGTTCCTGATTGCTTACTGAATAAAATGCTTTCATACCGACATTTTCATTGATAACTTTGTTTTTTCTGTCACCTTTATTTCCTAATTTATTCCCACAACCTTTCTCTTCCAGAGAAGTATCCCTAATAGTAAAGAAAAAAAAAAGAATAGTTCAGTAAAACTAACCAATATATCAGTGAGATTCAACATATATGCTATATTCCTTCTTCAAAGCAAAGAAAGGAAGAAGATATATTCTTTTAGCTCTTCTTTGGAACCAAGCTTGGCCATTATAACCACAGTGTTTACTTTCAGTTTTTGTTATTGTACTTTACACTTCCATTGTTGGGGTAATTTTATGTGTGTGTGTGTGTGTGTGTGTGTGTGTATATAAAATGTTTTCCACTCTTTTCATGTTGTTGTTGTTATTGTTCAGTTATTTCAGTCATGTCTGACTCTTTGTGACCTCATTTGGAATTTTCTTGGTAAGATACTAGAGTATCCTTCTCCATCTCATTTTATAGATGAGGAAAACTGAGGCAAACAAGGTTAAGTGATTGCCCAGGGTAACGTAGCTAGTAAGTATCTGAGTCTAGATTTGAACTCAGGAAGTTGAGTCTTCCTAACTATAGATCTGGTGCTCTATCTTTCCATACTCCCCCACCCCTTTTGCAAGGCATTAGGGTAATGGGGTCAAATGACTTGCCCAAGGTCATGTAGCTAGATAATTGTTAAGTGTCTGAGGATGAATTTGAACTCAGGTCCTCCTACTTCCAGGGCTGGTGCTCTATCCATTGCACCACCTAGCTGCCCCATCCTTCTCTTGATTTGAAGACTCAAGGGAATTATGTAAATTTTCTTCTAATACAATAGTATTTCTTTTCATTCATATGTAACAATTCATTTAACTCTTCTCCTCTTGATGTGTATTTGCTTTGTTCCCAATTATTCACTACTACAAACTGTGATGCTGCAAATATTTTGCTGAGGAACCTTTCTTTTATCTTTTTTTAATTTTAATTTTAATTTTTTAAGGCAATAGAATTAAGTGACTTGCCCAAGGCCACACAGCTAGGTAATTATTAAGTGTCTGAGGCCGGATTTGAACTCAGGCCCTCCTGACTCCAGGGCTAGTGCTCTATCTACTGTGCCACCTAACTGCCCCCTTTTTATCTTTGACCCCAGTAGTAGTGTTATCTCTGGATCAAAGGGTTTGGACATTTTAGTCACTTTCCTATCATAATTTCAAATTGTTTTCTAGAATGATTAGGCCATTTAATTTATCTGTTAAGTACCTTCACATAATTGGTATTACCTTACATTTCTAGCCTTATTTCATAGAATGATAGAAAGACATTAGATATATCTTTTGCAATCCTCTTATTTTCTAGGTGAGGAAACTGAAGCTCAGAGAAGTTAAATCAAGGTCACACAGATAGCAAGTGACCTATAGCTGACAAGTATAGGAATGGAATATATTGGAATAGGATTGTGTATAAAATAGGCTTATATAGCTTATTTGGGTTAGTTCCATTTTTTATTATACTAGATTGTGTTTTTATACTTGATGATTGGGTAGGACACATTTATGCCTCAATAAACCATTTAGTACTTTTGGCTTATTCTTCAGACCACTTCTAAAAGATCACCTGAGCATGTGAATTGGACATCTGCTAACTTCAGTGGTACTCCCCTCCTTCCCACTTCTCTGTGCTATGTTTATTTGGGAATTTGTGATTGTGAGTTCTTTGGGGCTAGGATTTCATTTCCTGTCTCAGGGGTGTGTGTATGTATGTATATATTGGACTGCATGCTGCAGTGAAGTTCTCTGTGTGTCAGGGCACCATGTTAGATGGAGAATCATAAGTCTTACTGCTTTTGATATTATAAGTCATCTGTGATATCCCTGTAGAATAGAAAGGAGTAAGAGGAGGACAGTCACTTAAATATTTCATTGCAGAAGGTATTCAAAAGAAGAGATGAAGGGAAGATTGAGAGGAGAGTATGTGTATGCAGATAGTTGCAATAATCACAAAGGGAATACTGTATGGAGAGTGACTGGCCCAGGAAATTGCTTTTTTGTAGAAGCTTTCCTCTCTTCAAAGTTTACTTTGCAAATTGGAAACATATATGGGGCACAAGAAAAGGTGTAATAGGGCAGGTGGGTTACCAGTGGGAAGGTGAGAATATCAGAGATTCTCAGAGGGGACTTTTTACAAAAAAGGAAATTTTTCAGAAACGAGAGAAAACACTGTGGGAAATTAAAAAGTTCCAGCTGGTATTTTTCTGTGACCCCCTCTTCAATACGTTAGTTCTGAAATTCAGATCCTTCCCCTGGCCAGCCCACCCTGCTGTCTTCTCTGTGCCTTTCCTGCAGCAAAGTCATAATCTACTGTTGATGACATCAGATCTCTATCCTGGGAACAATTACTATGGTATCTTAAGTGCAACATCTTGATTTTCACTGCGGGATCAGGAGGAGGTAGAGGAAGAGATGGGCCGGAAAACAGCAGTCCTGTCTAAACTCAAATAATTTCAGTAAATCTCAATGTGCATTTTGTTGAGAGAGGAGAACAAAAAAAAACCTTCCACGTGCTTCTGAGAGAACTCACCTTAAAGGCAGTAACTTCCTGGCTTTCAAGAGGCTCTAAAACATGCAATCCAGGCAGAACTTCTTAACATTATCTTACTCTTAAAATCCTTGTACCACAGCCTAGGTTTCATAGAGTAGAACTGAAGGATCCTTTGGGTTTTTATTCCCTGTGATTTTCCTTGCCTCATATGCTCCATCCAAAGTAGAATTAAGTATAATTTTGAAACTCATCTAAATACATATTCCTTTGCTGGTGTTTTCCTTTTCCACCCAGTTTTCAGATGTTGTAGAGACCTTTCCTTTGCCCATTGGACAGCAGGTGAGTGTTAAGAAGAATGAGACTTTATCCTCTTTGTGAGAACAGAGTTGAGTGAGGAAAGGCAAGAAGACAGCCAGGAGGTTACCAAGGGCAGCATAGATAGAAAATGCACAAGAATGAATGTGCCCCAGTAGTGATGTTTTCTCTCTACATGTCTGCACCCATGTTGACTGTTGCTGGATTTACTGCCTAGTTCTTCTTTGATTCTCTTTGTCTGAGAATCCCCAAACACTTTGCAGACATTGTTTAGAAATGTATGGCAGGAAGAACTGGAAAAGCAAAAAAAAAAAAATACATTCCTTCTTTTAATCATGGTGTGACTTTAGTGCAAAGTTTAGAAAAGGATCTTGAGCCATGTCCCTGAATCAGCCCTTTCTGCTTCCTATCCCCTATCCCTTGTCTTTTGTTAAATCAGAACAGCCTCTAACTTTAGAAGTAGTTTCCCCACCAAGCCGCTAACTATGGGTATCTTCCTTCAAGAGTCTTTTTTTCACTTTTTACCATTCCACTAAGTAATCACATCAGTTCTCATTATTCAAGTTATTATCTCTATGTAGCTGATTCCATATCTATATATGGTCCTAGACTATCTTATGAGCTACAGTCTTCATCTTGGGCTGAATGTCCCTAAGCATTTCCTATCCATCTTGTCCAAAACAAAATTCATTATCCTTTCCTTCCTCCCATCTTCCTCACTTCCCTGTTGCTGTCAGGGGCATCACTGTTTACCTGGACTTTGAATTTCAGTATTGTCTTTGCCTCCTCTCTCTTACTTATTGCACATATCTAATCAGATTTTACATCTCTTTATGTTTTCTTCTCCCACAACTACCCTCCTAGTTTAGGTGCTCATTACCTCTTACCTGGATTGTTTCAGTGACCTTCTAATTTGGATCTCATTAACACAAGTCTCTTCTGCTGCAATCCCTTCTTCACTCAGCTACTCAAAATGATTTTTCTAAAATGTGTATCTTGACTATATCATACCCCACTGCATCTGACTCCATAAACTCCAGTGGTTCTGTTATCACAGGATCAAATACAGAGTCCTCTGTTTGATATTTAAAGCTCTTTATAACATAGTTTCTTTATAACTTTCTTATTTCCTTATATCACACTATAAATGCTTATTGAGTGGCTGATTAAAAGACTCTTTGATTTACTAAGTAAAATATCTCAGTCATACTCTGCATACTATTACCCATTGAATGTGTTTGGAGACCACAGATATGATCACTGGGGAGCTACAAAGTGACATCTATTTTTCTAGCCCGTGTTCATCTCTTTCCTTTTCTCTTGACTTAAGTTTTTATTTCAAAGTTTGTTTGCAGCTATGGTATTTTTTTTTTTGGCAAGGCAGCCAGGGTTAAGTGGCTTGCCCAAGACCACACAGCTAGGTAATTATTAAGTGTCTGAGGCTGGATTTGAACCCAGGTACTCTTGACTCCAGGGCCAGTGCTTTATCCACTAGGCCACCTAGCCGCCCCTAGCTCTGGTCTCTTCAACAGGAATGCTTGAAAGCTAGGATTATATTCAGTTTTGCTTAGTAGGATATTTTTGCCTGTTGATATGGCTCTCTTGTCTTCTTTAAGGTGTTTGCTGCTAAATTTTCTGTTATCTTGTCAGTGATTCCTTGATACTTAAAATTTCTCCTCCCTTATTTTTTTTTTTTTTTTTTTTTTAGGTTTTTGCAAGGCAAATGGGGTTAAGTGGCTTGCCCAAGGCCACACAGCTAGGTAATTATTAAGTGTCTGAGATGGGATTTGAACCCAGGTCCTCCTGACTCCAGGGCTGGTGCTTTATCCACTACGCCACCTAGCTGCCCCTCCTCCCTTATTTCTTGCAGTATTCTTTGATCTGGAAGCTCTGGTTTTTGACTATGTTTTGGGGAGGTCTCATTTTGGGGTTTCTTTTAAGTAGTTACAGCAGATCCTTTTTTTTTAGCTCTTCAGTGTTCCTTAAATGAAAAAACATTCTGAAGGAATAAAATTGAGAACTGCTTTTATTGGATTTTTAAAAAACAAAGTAGATATTCAATAAACATTACAGATACACATCTTGAGAATTTAATCGAACATGAATGACTTGGAAATGATAATTCCCCAAACCATTTTGATTTTATATAAAAGTCATTCTTTTTTTTTTTTAGGTTTTTGCAAGGCAGTGGGGTTAAGTGGCTTGCTCAAGGCCACACAGCTAGGTAATTATTAAGTGTCTGAGGCTGGATTTGGACTCAAGTACTCCTGACTCCAGGGCTGGTGCTCTATCTACTGCACCACCTAAAGTCATTCATTTTAATGCCGAAAGGACATTTAATTTATTTTTAAAATATTATTTCATTTTCCCTGCTTTACATCATGAAACTTTTAGCTTTTATTTTTACAAGATTTTGAGTTTCAAATTTCTCTCCTTCCCTCCCCTTCACTCTTCTGAAAATAATAAGCAGTTTGATATAGTTTATCATGAAGCACATATTTCCATATTCTCAGTTGTGGAAGAAGAAACAGATCAAAAGGAAAAAGTAATCACAAGAAAGAATAAAGTAATTGAAAAAATGCACTTTGATTTGCATTCAGAGTTCATCAGTTCTTTATCTAGATATGGAAAACATTTTCCTTCATGAGTTCTTTGTACTTGTCTTAGATCATTGTGTTGCTGAGAAGAGCTAAGTCTACTATAGTTGATCATCACATTGTTTTCCTCCTTCTGCTAATTTCATTTTGAATCAATACATACAAATCTTTCCAGGTTTTTTGAAATTTACCTGTTCATTATTTCTTATTGCACAATAGTATTCTATTATATTCACATACTGCAGCATGTTCTACCCTTTTTCAAATGATGAGCATTCCCACACTAATATTTTGCCACCATGAATAGAGCTACTATAACTATTTTTGCACATGAAGGTTCTTTTTTTTTTGAACTCTTTGGGATACAGAGCTAATAGTGGTTTTACTGCCTCAAAGGGTATGCACAGTTTGCTTGTCCTTTGGACATAGTTCGACATTTCTCTCCAGAATGATTGGATCATTTCACAACTCCATCATCAGTGAATCAGTGCCCAATTGTTCCACATTCTCTCCAACTTTTGTCATTTTCCTTATTTGTCATATTATTTGTCATGAATAAGTGTAAGATGGCACCTCAGAGTTGTTTTAATTTGCATTTCTCTCATAAAAAGTCATTTGGAGCACTTCTTCAAATGCCTATAGATACCTTTGATTTCTTCATCTGAAAATTGTTCATGTCCTTTGACCATTTATCAGTTGGGGAATGGCTTGTATTTTTATTAATTTGACTCAGTTTTCTATATATTTGAGAAATGAAGCCTTTAAGAGACACTTGCTGTAAAGATTGTTTCCTGTTTTCCACTTTGCTTCTAATCTTGCTTGCATTAGTTTTACTTGTACAAAAACTCTTTAATTTATTATAATCAAAATGCTCTGTGTTATATTTTGTAATGGTCTGTCTTGTTTGGCCATTACATCATAGATCTGAGAAGTAGATTATTCTTTGTTCTTCCAATTTGCTTATGGTGTTAACATTTATGTCTAAATCATGCATCCATTTTGACCTTATCCTGGTACATAGTTAGAGATACTGGTCTATACCTAGATTGAATCTTACTGTGTTAGAGAGATTCAGGATTCTTGGCTCAGTAAGAAGGCAGATGAAATTCAGCTTTATGCAGATAGTGACAATCCAAAATGCTTTTATGATGCTTTGAAGGCTGTTTATGGGCCAAAGACCTATGGTGCATCTCTACTACTTAGTGTTGATGGAGCCAATGATAGGGAACATGATCCTAGAGAGATAGACTGAATACTTTCATAGTGTTCTTAACAGGCCATCATCAATCAATTCAGAAGCCACTGACTATATCAAATTAAAGTCAACCAGTGCCTAGCTGAAGTTCCAGCTGAAGAAGAGATTTTGAATGTCATTAGACCTTTCATGTGGCAAAGCACCTGGCACAGATTCTATTTCAGCTGAGATCTACAAAGTTGGGGGTCCATTGCTCATCTATAAGTTGACTAAAATTTTCCAGGCTATATGACATGAAGAGATTATCCCCCAAGAATTTAAGGATGCCTCCTTTGTCCATCTCTATAAAGGCAAAGGGAATAGAATGTCTGTGACAATCACAGAGTGTCTCCCTTTTAGTCATTGCTGGTAAGATTCTTGCCAGAGTCCTTTTCATTTGTTTTTTTTTTTTAGGTTTTTGCAAGGCAGATGGGGTTAAGTGGCTTGCCCAAGGCCACGCAGCTAGGTAATTATTAAGTGTCTGAGACTGGATTTGAACCCAGGTACTCCTGACTCCAAGGCCGATGCTTTATCTACTATGCCACCTAGCCGCTCCAGAGTCCTTTTCAATAGACTGATCCTTAACCTGGAAAATTGTGACTTCCCTGAGAGCCAGTGTAGCTTTAGAATGAGTAGAGGAACAGCTGATATGGTGTTTGCTGCCCAACAACTCCAGAAGAAATGCCAGGGACAAAACAGAGGTCTATAATACAATGTATATCTGACCAAGTTGCTAGGGTTTATGGAAAAATATGTCAAAATGTGGTTGCATTTGTACATCATTTCCATATCGGCATGCATGCTTGGGTTCTGAATAGTGGACGATGCTCTCAAGATTTCCCCAGTCACCAATGGAGTGAAACATGGATGTGTCCTTTCTCTCATGTTTTTAAGCATGATGTTTTCAGCCATATTATAAAATGCTTCACTTAGGATGAATGTGGCCTCAAGGTCAGCTACTGTGCTAATGGCAGATTCTTTAACTTGAAAAGGCTACAAGCCAAGACCAAAGTAGAGGGAATGTTGGTACAGGATCTTCTGCTTCCAGATGATTTTGTGCTCAATGCAGCCTCTGAAGCAACAAAGTATGGATTGATACTTTACTACTTGTGCTAGCTTTGGTCTAAAAATTAACACCAAGAAAACTCAGGTGCTCCATCAGCCAGCACCACACCATTCACATGTGGAACCATGTGTTAGAGCAAATGGAGAAGTTTTGAATACTGTGAATAAGGTCATTTACCTTGGCTGTGTCCTTTCCAAGAAGGTGCACATTGACAATTAGCTTGACACACATGTCGTCAGAGTTAGCTTAGTATTTGGGAGACTGAAAGAAAGTGTGGGAAAGAAGTATTAGACTGACTACCAAATTGAAGGTCTACAGAGCTGTTGTGCTGACCTCATTGCTATTTGCTTGTGAAACCTGGACAGTCTATCAGCGCCATGAATTGCTTCCATTTACATTGTCTTAGGAAGATTCTGAAGATCACCTGGCAAGAGGAGATTCCAGACACTAAGGTCCTTCCTTGAGTTAAACTACCAAGCATTCAAACACTACTACAGAGAGTACAACTATGATGAATTGGCCATGTTGTTTGAATGCCAGGTGTATGCTTGCCAAAAAGACTATTTTATGGAGAATTCACACAGGGCAAGCATCCACAACAGGATCAGAAGAAATGATATTGGGTCACCCTGAAAGTGTCTCTTAAGAATTTTGGATTTGATGTCCTTATCAGACAAGGTACTGTGTTCAATGAACTAGGTAGAATTGAAGAAATTAAAAGGAACCACCCCAGGTGTTCACATGAACTGTTTGTACCTGACCTGTGGAACAGCATTCTGAATTCATATTGATCTGCTCAGTCACAGTCAGACACACTGTACCTCATCTCTAACATAGTGATGTCATTTTGGTCTTCTTCAGCAATGTAGAACCAATCAAGTCCTGTTGTAAAAAATAGCATTTTCTTTTTTTGAATGTTATTTTATTTTTTTCAAATTACATGCAAAGATAGTTTTCAACATTCATCTTTTTGTTCATCTTTTGAGTTCTGCATTTTTACCTCCTTCCCTACCTTCTCCCCTTCCCCATGAGAGCAAGTAATTTGATATAGGTTATACATGTACAATCATGTTCACATATGTTCACATATTTCCATATTAATCATGTTGTGAAAGAAGAATCAGAACTAAAGGGGGAAAAATCATGAGAAAGAAAAAAGAGACATAAAACAAGTTTTGAAAAGTGGAATGCTTTGATCTGTATTCAGACTCCATAGTTTTTCCCCTGGATGTGAATGGCATTTTCCATCACAAGAAGAAAAGAGCATTTTAAATGGTTACCAAACCTACTGCCCTAAGCCTAAGGATTTGTGCCATGTGACAAAGAAAGGGAAGTCAATGCAAATATAAAGTTCTATTATGCACCACTGATACATTTTAGAACTAGATTCAGGAGTTCATGCTAGCTGGACATGACTTTTTCAGGGGGGGAAAAATATCTATTAAGAGAAGCAAGAAGCCAAGAAGAGTGTCTGGGAGATAAGGTTAGGGCTAAAATAAAAAGAATACTAGAATCCAAAAAAATGAGATTAAATCTCTGTAGAAGGTAGCCAAAGGAAGTGGGTATGATGAGTAAGCAGCTCATCAGCAATCATAGTCATATTTTATCTATTTATTTACTTTTACACAAATGAACATATCAAAATCTTTAAAAACTTATCTTAAGAGAGACAATTTCTTACCTGAATGTTTATTTTAAAATTTCATAAGCAAAATTTAATTTAAAATTAAGAAATTCCAATAAATCAATATTCTTCAGCTATTTTTTTAAGGAGACATTATTAACATAGACCTGCTCTTCCTCTGCCATGTCCTTGACCTCTACTTCTTTTTCACCTCTTCCTTGACCTCTTCATCTGCTTTGCTCTTCTTAGATTTAACTTTAGGTTCACTATCAACATAATGTATCTAGAAGTAAACTATTTGGAAAAATTAAGAATTGAATGTTGTTTCCTTGGATAGTGTCAATAGTTATATAGGTTCCCTATATTTTTTACTGTACCTTTAACAGTATTAAGATTGTGTTCATATTGACATCCCACCTATGATTGTTCTGTTTGCCTGTGTTCAATTCTTCAATTCAACAGTTAGTTTCCTGAATCATTTTCTTTAAAAACAAAACAAAACAAAACGCCTCACTAGCTTAGTGCAGTGTGGCAGTGTGGCAGCTGTCAAATCATCTGCTATGTAGAACCTGTTCCCCTCCAGAGCCATTTTGGGAATTGATCAGTAGTTTCAATTTCTTTTCTTTTCTTTTCTTTTCTTTTCTTTTCTTTTCTTTTCTTTTCTTTTCTTTTCTTTTCTTTTCTTTTCTTTTCTTTTCTTTTCTTTTCTTTTCTTTTCTTTTCTTTTCTTTTCTTTTCTTTTCAGATTTTTCAAGGCAATGGGGCTAAGTGGCTTGCCCAAGGCCACATGACTAGGTAATTATTAAGTGTCTGAGACTGGATTTGAACCCAGGTACTCCTGAATCCAAGGCTGGTGCTTTATCCACTACGCCACCTAGCTGCCCCAACTACCTTCCTTTTTTCCATTGCAAACTTTTTCGCTATACAACTTGGCCTAAGTCCTGTGATTAATTACCACCTCTGGATTCAGGTCCTCTCCTCCTCTCTTCCTCCAGAATCTCTGACTGGGTAGTGATTAACAGAGCTGCAATCACTGTATTCTGTTTCTGTATTCTACCTCAATTTAGGAACTTCTTCCTGTATGGTCTCTATTTATGGGCACTGGTATGTTCAATGTAGTACTGGAAGACCTTATTCTCAGTGTTCACAGATGTCTTCTTGTTTTCCTTTATGAATCTAAGCTGCGACATTCTTTTCAGAACTAAGTCTGGTGCATTTTCAGGTTCTGAAGGGTTTGGCTGGAATGTAAAATTATTATCATCCATGGAAATGTTGAAGGAATATATAGTTAATGTGTGTAGAAGCCACCTTTGTACAGTTGCTGGCTCTCCTCCTGGATTTTAAACCTACAAGTGTTTAGTATTCAAGTAGGAATAGAAAATAAATCACAGCTGAGATTGTAGAAATTAACCTTATAATAATTTCTCAAATTCTCTAGCCTCTTTGTAGTAATATCCCATGGCCTAGGAAATTTCTTTTTGTGGACTATTTAGGTTGGTCCTGGGAGATGCTAGATGAAAGACTGGCTCTGTTAAGTTGGATGAAATTGTCTGTCCAGCTCAGATACTATAGGGATACTTTTGGTCCTTCTTAGTCATTGACACTAAGTATTAAACTAAATATTAATTTTAGTATCATTAAAGATGAGACTGGTAGAGAAAGTGACTTTAGAGTCAGAACTTGGGTTCAAATTCCACCCTGATGCTTAGTACTTCTATGACCATCATGAGCCTTATTTTCCTTATTTGTAAAATGAGGGCAATGGCTTCTGGGTTCTCTTCCAAGTTTCTGCTTATGAGCCTATGATATATGATTCTAGATGGTACCATGTTAATACCTGCAAAGCTAAAAAGAAGGGAGCTGAATAATGCTAGAATAGACTCTTTAAAAAATGCATATGATCACATGTATCTAATTAGTGAAATAAGTCTGGTACAAAAGAGCCATGAAAAGCAGCCCAGCATAATGAATGTCATATTAGACTTGGATCCAGTCAGAAAGAGCTGGATTCAAGTATTACCTTTGACACTTGCTCTGTACACATAAGCAACTTAGTTCAGTTCCCTGAGACTTAGTTGTGACCTGTGTATGTGGAGGGGTTTCATACACTGAGGAAATCAGAGGGTCTTGTTGGATTGACAAATAACTTGAGTCTAATAGCTCAGATAGTTCTTTAAAGTTTAGTTTGCTGTCTTGACAGCGCCTCAGGGCAGGTACTGCTGTCCTCTTACAGATGATAGAAATGTGTCTTAGAGAGGTGGAGAGACTTCCCCATGGCCACTTAGCAAGTATGAGTGCTACATTTGGAGCCTATTGCTAAAGATTACAAACTGGGATCCAGGACCCTTTTCAGGGTATCTATGAGATTAAAATTTTTCATAGTAATACTAAGATGTTATTTATTTATTAAAATACTCTTGTTTCTACCTACATATCTGAATGAAGCTGCATTTTTCTATACATTCTTCAACTAATGCAACATATTGCAACAAATTGAATGTAGAAACAGATAAAAGAATTCATTTGTCTTCTATTAAGCCAGACATTAAAGAGATTTGTAAAAATCTGTAAAGCAAAGCTAATCTCACTACATTTTTTATTTTGGAAAATATGAGTTTTTCATAAAAATTTGTTATATATAGTTTTGTGAAATGGGTATATTATTGTTATTTTTAAATGAATTAATAAATATTCCAAAATTTTTTTCATTTTAAAAATCTTAATTTGGTAAATAGTGATAGATTTAATTCATATAAACAAAAGCCCTTTGGGATTTTCATTAATTTAAGTGTAAGGAGTTCTTGAAATTGAAAAGTTTGAAAACTATTGCACTACACCATAGGTGTATGTACACCATCCATACATATACACTATCCATACTCTCCTGTGGTTAATGTTGCATGCATTTGTAGAGGAAGAATAGTGGGTGATCCAATTGGAAAGGTAGCCTTGCTTGGGACTAAAGTGTGAAAAGATTTGTATGCTAGTCAGAGGTATTTGAAATTCATTTTTTAGGCATTGAAGATGCCTTTGGTAACATTTGGCAGGTTGGATTAGAGGGGAGACTGGAGTCAGGGGGGCTGTTTGGGAGACAATAACATAGTTCGGGCCTGCTTGATGTGGCCCAAACTGTGATAATATTAGTGAGCATGGGGAAGAAGATATGAATATGAAAGAGGTCATAAAGCAAGATCAACAGAACTTGTTGACCAGATATAGGAATGAGAAAAAGTGGGAGTCCAGGGTTTCTAGTCTAGATGACTGGGAGAATGCTGGCATAAAACACAAGGAGAATGAGTCTGAGGAAGACAGCTAGTTTTGAGGGGAGGATGAGGAATTTGGTTTTAGTCATTTTGAGTTTGAAGCGCCAACAGGCTATTCATGTAGAGATGTCTATCAGGGAGTTAGTGGTTTTAGAGCTGTGAAGAGAAGTCAGAGCTGGAAGCCATCAATATATAAATGACCCCTGAGGCTTTTGAAGTGGAGAAAGTAGAGAGACTAAGGGAAGTCTAGAGAAGAAGAGCAGAGAGCCCATAGTCAGTCATCCTTGAGATGTGTCCACATGTTGGGGAGAGGTGAGGAGAGCATACGGGACTGGATAAAAAAGATAGAAAGAACAGTGAGAAGAGAACCACAATAGTCTGATGTGGCCTAGAATCCTAGGGAAGGAGGAAAGGAGAATTTCAAGATGGTAATGGGTAAACGAACACTTTTAAATTGACTAACATGTTGCTTTTCTTTTTCATTTTTGAAGTCAGTTTTAAATATTTATAGCCTTAATCTTGGTTTCCTGTGATTCCTTCCATTTTTTTAACTCCTATTTTTAAAGGAAAGAGGAAAGAGGAAACCATGTTGTTTTTTCTCTTCTCTCTGACTTTTCTCAATTTCTGTGCCTTACTCTCTTGTTAAATTCCCCTCCCCGCCCAAGAGTTGATTTGGTGAATTATTTTCCCTTCACTTAACATACTATTTCTATATAGGAGATTTGGAGGGTGACTCATTGAAACCAAAAATCACAGAATCCTTAATTCTTCGACCATTTTTTCCTATTTTATCTCTGTGTGTATAATCCAGAGCCATATATATTTAGTTAGGAGAGACAAAGCAACCATTTTTCCACTTGGAGAGAAATGACCCCAGAAGTTTGATTCCTAGTTGTCCTGTGGGACTGGTAATGGCTAGTCAATGTACCTTTGGTCAGATCCTAGGCCTGTTGAGAGTAGCTATGCCCATTTGTATACCACCCCCTTTCTTTCTGAAGGGGAAGAAAGTAAAAATCTGCAAGACCTTCTTAGCTATGGTTTTGTTAGGATTTTGATGAGGTTGTGGAGTATAATTCTATGGAGCTTGTTATTCCCATCTGAAGCTGATGGAGAAAAGGGCAGACAGCAGAGAAGTGAGGGGGTGGGGATGGGAATCAAGGAAGGAATCAGAGAGAAAAATTTTATTGAGGGTGGGTCTATTGGGTTTATGGGAGGGAATCTCTCCCCTCCTCCCCATTCCTATTTGAAAGAGCCGGTGAATCTTTGATTAGGTGCAGGTCAAAAGAATTTACACATTGTGACCTTAATAACTGGAGGTGATTGGCAGGCGGGCTGTGGGGAGGGGTGGCGGGCCGCTTTCATCTCACTTAGCACTGCAGAGAGACAATGGGCCAGCCTATTTTCCTTGTTGTCCCTTGTTTGAAAAGGTCTGGTGTCTCTACTAGGTACCTGTGACATGGGGGTCTTGATTGGGGTCTCATAAAGGCCCCTGTCAGTATGTCCAAAGGCCAAGAGTACAAAAGCAAGCAGTGGGTGGGGGTCTCAGCTGACCACTGAAGAAGGGAGGGGAGGACCCGGGAGGCAGTGGAGGGAGAAGCAACCCCCGATGGGAGCTCTTAAAGAGGGGAGGGGAGGAGGGGGATAGAGAAGGGCCATTTTTGTCCCTAACTCATCAAGCACATCTGCAGAATTGTCCAAGCCGCTGCCTCCTGGTTTCAAAAGAAAAAATGATCGTTTGATAAACCGTCCCGATTCACCACTTTCTCACAAGGGTGGGAGACCCAGCCCTGACCTCTGTATGATTTCACATCAAGCCTAGCCTTTCTTTCCCCACCCCCAAATTGCTGGAGAAACTTTGAAATGAATCTCCTGGCTTTCTCTCTCCTTCCTTCACCTCCCTAATTCCCACTCTATCTCCCCCACTGGCCCCTGCTCTTTCCCTTGTTGCTCTAGAGTTTGGGCCAGTAATTAGTCCACTCTTTCTGGGGCACAATGAAGTCATAGCATTCAGCAGGCCCCTTCCCACCGTTCACATATACACAGGGCCTGGGGGAAGAACCAGGTGGCATATAGAGAGTATGTCACTGCCTAAGCTGGAAGGAGAAGGGGGGCTCTGCTGGGAGCCTCTGCCCTTACCAGAGGAATGTGCAGAGGCGCATACATTAACATTTCTCTACACAATGCTCATATTTTCCAAATGGGCAGAGGCATCTTCCCTTTGAAAAGATAGACACAGCCTCCATCCCAGACCAGTACTCTTGCTACTGTGGCGTTATTTCCCACCCAGCGTTTAGTCACTTGGAGCTAACATGGGAGACAAACAGGCCGCGTCCCTAGAGAGTCCAATCTTTGTATACAGTGTGTGTGTTCCCCCCTCTCCCCTGTCAGCTTTGTGTGCTCAAGGAGTGTTGATTTTAATGCAGGCTTGTGTTGGTTGGAAAGAACAGACTGGGGGGCCCTTGGATTTTGCTCTATAAATAATAATGCTTTGTCTTGCGATGGCTTCTCTCTACTGAATGTTTTGCTCTGAGATCCTGTGGAAGATGGAATAAAATCTCAGCTGTGGCTGTTGTCTTTTCTAGTGTTAGGCATAAACTGCTGTGGGAGGCTTCCAAAATGAAGTGTGTTGGGTCACATAGACACACGCCTGGCATCCTTGTTGACTGGGGCACTTTAGCTGTATGCTGAAGCTTGTTTAGGGTAAGTGAAACTCAAGTAGTGGCCTATTATGGAGAAGAAGCCAGAGGCAGCATAGTGTAGGATAAAAGCATTTGAACTGGCATCAAAGATTCAAATTCAAATTTTAGTTGCACTGCTTAACACCACTTTGACTTTGGGCAAGTCATTTATTTAACCTGTGTTTGGACCTTGGTTTCCTCATTCAGTTTGACAAATATTAACCTCCTACTGTTTATTGTCAATTTTTGTCAACTCAAATTTAGAAATCTATGGATAAGCTCTAACATTTAGCTCTACTTGCCTGGGATAGGGATATGTTTTGACAGCAGTGTATGGAGTGTCTCTCCTTTGAGGGCTGACAAATATATCTGGCTGCTCACTTCTTGATCTACTTCTGACTCATTATTACCTTATTCTTTTTTCCTCTAGGTTGAAAAACAAATAAAGGGTATATATTATGAAATTACTTAAAATGGGAAAACTCTAATTAATGAGTTAATGAATTGGTTGGCATCCTCAGTTCAGGAGAAGTGGGGAAATCTTTTTTTTTATACTACATTATTTCTTTCATTCTCATACTGTAATATCATTGTTCTTGGCTATATAATTTATTGAGGTATCCAATAATACAGAAAAACTGGAAAAGATTTAAATAATATGTATTAACGGTGATAGAGTTTGCAGCCCAAGTCACTTCTATCAACTAGGATCCCTTTTACCTGTTATCAATTGTCAGCTTCTCCAGAAAACTGGAATAACAAATCAGTTCTTTTCAGAATTACAGTTAATTCAGGTTCTCTCAAAATAACATTTTACTTAGTTCTTTTCAAATGCCAAATTAACTGCTTTTCTCCACAGAATAGAATTTAACTTAGTTTAGTTCTCAACAAACTCACTCTCATTTCCCTCTAAGGAATTCAAATTCGCCTCCAAATATCTTCTCTACAGAATATTTTTTCTATGGATTTTTTCTCCAAAGGCAGTGAACTCTCAAATCTAAGTTCTGTGTTTTCTGTAGACTTCTGCCACTAGTTAACTGTCACTCTCCAAGATTCTCTTCCATCTTATTAAAAAATAATTTTAAAAAATTAGTAAGTATTTTCTGTTCCTTCTATCCCTTTCTTCCTACCACCACCACTGGGAGTGGGGAGGAAGGGGAAACAAAACCTTTATAACAAATACACATAGTTATGCAAAACTTTCCTTTCTCATGAGGTACATAAGTATTATTCCTAATTTGGACTAATCACTAAACCAACCCTGGAAAGAAAAAAAAACAAAAAAATAATCCCTTTGTCTTCAGGGAATTTACATTTAACTTGAGTGAACAACAAGGACATAAATATTTGTACAAAATAATTTGAGGAGACAGAAAGCAATGACAGGGTGATCATGAAAGGCTAATAATAATCTTTAAGGAAACTAAGCATTCCAAGAGGCAGAAATGAAGACTAATAGTCTTCAGATATTGGAAATAGACTGTGAAAAGGAAAGCTGATTTGAATCATATTTAGGATATATCAAACATATCAGTTTGGAGTAAACAGTGTGTGTGAAGGGGGATAATGTAAAATATATCTGAAAAGGTAGGCTAGAGCCAGCTGGAGAAAAACATTAAGTATAAAACTGAGAAATTTGCATTTCTATCTTAGAGAAAAGGTAATCATTGAAGATTCTTGAAATGTGGTGATGTGGTCAGACCTAGACTTTAAGAAGAACATTTTTTGTAACTCTTTGTAGGATTGATTGAAGAACAGAAGAGCTTAGAAGGAGCAAGACCAAATAAGAAGCAATTGCAGTATTTCAGGCAAGAGATAATGAAGGCCTAAAGTATACTGATGCCTGTGTGAGTGAAAAGAAGGACCCTCATGCAAGAGATGCTGTAAAATTGGCTAGACATGGATATAGAGACTGAGGGAGAGGGAAAAATGAAAGCTGATTCTGAGCTTGTAAACCTTAGTGAGTGAAAAAATGGTGGTACCCTCAACATAAGGAGCAAAGTTAACAAGAAGACAGGTTTAGGGAGCAGGTAGGAACTAATGATTTCCATTTTGGACATGTTCACTTTTGAGATACTTAAGAGACCTTCAGGTAGAGACATTCAGCAGGTAGCTAATAATATAGGATTAGGGTTCTGGGAAGAGATTAAGCCTGGATATGTAGACTTGAAAGTCATCTGCATAGAGATATTCATTGAATCCATAGAGATCACCAAAAGAGAAGATATATAGAAAGAAGCAAGAGTGCTTAGGACAGTCTTAAAGACTACTTATATAAGATTGTATGATATGAATACTGATCTAGCAAAGGATGGTGAACCCTGGGGTAGTAATTCTCTCTCTGCTACTTATCATCAGCATGACCTTGGTCACTCAGCTAACCTCTTTGGACCTCAGGGTCCTTGGTCTGTAAAATAGAAATGACTTAATTTAGAGAGCTGTTGTGATGAATGTGCTTTGTAAAACTAGAGTACTCTATAAATGCTTCATATCTGTGATATGTTTGTTGTCTTTAAAATGAAGGGTTAAGAGTCGATAATCTTAGAACTTCGGTCTTATGATCATAGATTACAGAATTTAGCACTGAGGTGCAGATTTTAAACTCCAGGGGGTCTGGGGCAAGAAATCCTAAACAGTATTAGGAGGGAGGATGGTCTGAGAAAGGTGGATGCCTCTAAGAATCTGCTTTGACTGTCTAGAGAGTGGAGGCTCTGGAAGACAGTGGAAGGAGATGGCAGAGCAGGGCAGCTTACAACTCTGCTTTGTAGGAATTAAGAGTATAGAAGGTGGGATTCTTGCCATCCATAGTTCAAAGAAATACCACATTTGAATGGGACTGTCACTATCATGATGATGAAGAGTGCATCAGTTTTGTTTTTTCCTCCTCTTTGGAGAAGGAAAGAGAATGTCCAGTAATATGATTCATTAAGTATTTGATAATCCACTGCTCAGGAAGCCATCTGAATTCACATTCAGTGAGTTCACATTCAATACCTTTGTTTCTTCCCAAGATGGTAGGGGCTGATGCACAGGAGCTATATAAAATGGTTAGTGCTCCTGGTCAGGCTTGATGTCTGAGATTACTCCTAAATATAAGATGGTTAGTATCTAAGATTCTGGCCTTGGTTGTGGTTTGTGCCTTTTTGATCAATGATTATATAGGTTTAAGGCATATGGTTGTTGAGGCAGGGTGCAGTAGGTAGTGGCAGTAGATTCAGAATCCATTTCCTGAGTGTTTAGTAGAAAAGAAAGGTTGTAGTGTTACTATGGTGATCAAGGGTAGAGTAAATTCAATTTCTACACAATCTTGCAGGGGAGAGGGTTTTCCTCAGATGGGTCTTTGGGGAAGGGGGGAGGGGAGAAGACAGAGGAGTTTTTTCCAGGATCAGTGAAGGAGAAGAGTAGGTATTAAAGCTCAGGAGCCTTGATGTTAATTCCTATGTGTTCAATGTTAAACGGAGGACTGCCTTTCTATTACAGTGATAGAGAACAGGGTAACCTTCAAACAGAGAAGTAGGTTTGGGGCAAGAAACTCCAGGGCATGGAATCCCCTAATTCTAGTCCTTGAGCTGGGCCATGGCAGGATACTCACCCTCCTGGGTCTAGTAATATAGAACCTAGGGAAGATTAAGTACTGACTTAAGAGGCTTGTTAGTGGTCTATCTGGGCATTTAATAGGAATAAAAGGCTACAATACTGTTAAGAGTGAATAAGGACAGAGTAATAGTAGACTCCAAGACAGTAGATTTCTGAGGATCTCTAAACTGGAGTAGGGTTGTGGCAATCTACCTTTAAAGTCTAATAGTTCTTTCCCAGCTACCAGCTGGAAAAATGGAAATTCCTGCCAGGGGTCCCACTTTCTTGCTGTCTCATGCTTTTCTGACCGCATAGTTGCCAATGTAATTTTCCTCAAGGGGAAAAATCTGAACATGGCTCAAAAACTTTGATTGGCTTTCTTTTGTCTTTGAAATAACCCTGGCATATATTTTGTTCCCACTAGCCTTTCCAGCCTTATTTCATTTCCTGTCAGATATTCTGTGTTCCTTCTCTTTGCCTCTTAGAATCCTTATCTTCTTTCAAGCCTCAGCTCAGGTTTGACTTCCTTCATCCCTCCATGGCTCCTCTCCTTTCTCCAATCACCTTATTTTTGTGTGTGCATGTGATGTGTGTGTATGTGTATATTCTCAAAGTATAAGATTTTTGAGGGCAAAATTTTTGTATCGCTACCATCTAGCATCTAGCACAAAGGTCTATTAGAACTTTAATAGATACTAATAACATTGAATGAACTGATGATATCTCAGCTCCATTCATATTTGACTAGTTTTCCACACAAAAAATGGTATTTCTCTCAATTTTATGTATCTTTAGGAATAATATTTTAAATTTTCTTTTTTTAAATAGTATTTTATTTTTCCCAATTATATGTAAATACAATTTTTAACATTCATTTAAAAATTTTTGAGTTCCAGATTTTCTCTCTTCATCTCTCATCTGCCCCCTCCCTAAGATATAAGCAATTTGATGTAGGCTATATATGTATAATCATGAAAAATATATTTCCATATTATCATACTATGGAAGAAGAAGCAGACCAAAAGAAAAAAACATAAAAAACAAAGTGAAAAATAGCATGCTTCAATTTCCATTCAGACTCATCAGTTTTTTCTCTGAAATCATCATGAATTTTTTCATCATGAATCCTTTGGAATAGTCTTGGATCATTTTATTGCTAAGAATAGCTAAGTCATTCATAGTTGATCATTGGTACTTTTCATTTTCACAAGATCTTTCCTTCACTTCCTTTAAGTTTTCTGTTTCTTTTTCCTGATCCAAAATATGAATGGCTAAAGTCCACTCAGAGAGACCTTTAACACAAAAAACACAAATTTTCCAGGTGTGTTCATAAGGTTAACAATGCCTGGAGAAGGAAGATGATAGAAATGAAATGGGAGGATAAGGTCAAATACATTGGAACAAGTTACTCAAAGAACTCCAATCCTAACCATCCTAGAGATAGATGAGAACAGAGAATCCTGGTTGTAGGTCAGACATACATACATACACACATATATCATACATACCTACATTAGCCTGCCATAATTTTCTCTCTCCAGAGAAAATGCCTTTCTCCCTCCATTAGGGATTTGGGTTTAACAACCAACAGAATTATAGGTCATTTTGAATCCCCATCAACCATAAGAAGACACTTCTGAGAATAGTTTTGGTGAACAGAGAGAGAAGAGTACACTCCTTAAAGATCTGAGCATTTGGTGGAGAAACTATAAAAATTTATATTCCAGATACTCTCTTTACTGATTTTACTCAGGATTCACATTCCATATTCACTGGGACCCCAGTTTTAGAAGAAACTATATGCTACCAAAAATGGTTCTTTAACAGCATATGGACCTTCTAGTGTCATTTCCTCTCAGTTCTGCCTTGAACCATGACTATTAAGGAAGCTATTTTTGAGAGATTTTGCATTCTTTTAGTTCTTTTAAGAGCCATTTCAATAATAAGAATTTTCTCAAACTGTTTCTGCATTCTCAAGGTATAGTAATTTTACCATGAGAGAAGGCATGTATTCTATATTCAACTCCATAATTCTAGATGCATGGGACTTCATTATTCTATCTGGGCCACAAACTTTGATTCTGCCATGGGTGCCAGTTGGAACTTTTCCAGAACACTTGTTAGAGATATGTTGCTCAGTCTCTCTCTCTCTCTCTCCTTTCTATTGTCATCACCTGACCAGCTCTCTCCTTAAATAAAGACATGATCCTTGATGCTTTCAGTCTCTTTGGTCTTCACTTGACATTTTCTTTTAACCCTACCTCTACTTTAAAGCCCTCGAAAATGCAGAATCCCCAGAAATTACAAAAATTCAGGCAGGAATACTTCTTTCCTCCTTCCTTTTCCCCAAAATTCAGTCCTTCCTTTTCTTTAGTTTTTTCCTTTTCTCTTTACAATTTTACTTTTAAAAGAAAAAGTAACTGATGAAATTACTCAGAGGTTTTTTTGCACTCTTCCTCTTGTAATGAAACTTTGTAATGAAATGCCCTGCACTCCAATTAGTAAGAAATGCTAATTTTCTCCAGTTCAGCACCCCCTATAGATGTATCTAATTTGTTTCAATGCTTTCATCTCTCTCCTCCATCAAGTTTGCATTTAAAGACTATGATCTGTCTATACCCTTCATGCTGGGTTCTAGTGAGACACCCGTGGGGGAGAGCCAGTGCTTCCTGTAACCTTTCGAATCCTGTCTCTTGAACCTGTCCCCAGCCAGACCACAGAATTTCTTGTCTTTCTATATTTTGTAATGCTGACAAAGATGGTGTGGGGCGAAATGAGATGAATGTTTAAGAAAATATAAGAGAAAGGGGCATATTTTTTACTGGGGGTAGGGTTGATAGTGGGTTTTTTTTTTTTGTGCAAGGCAATGGTTAAGTGGCTTGTCCAAGGCCACACAACTAGGTAATTATTAAGTGTCTGAGACTGGATTTGAACTCAGGTACTCCTGACTCCAGGACTGGTGCTCTATCTACTGCACCACCTAGCTGCCCCTGATAGTGTTTTTCTAAGAAAAAGCTCAATATTTCAGAACAGTGAGTAATAGGGAAAGATCTTGTATTGGTAGTATAAAAGTCTTTGGGTCTCATTTAATTTTTCTCTTAGATCTTGTGACATATCTGTAATAGATTTGGGAGGTTGAGTAGACATGGCTACTCAAAACAAGACAGAAGAGACTATTTACTTATATCCCTTTATTAGGTCACCCTTTCTTACAATGGTTGGCTCATGGAAAATTAAAACCTTTATGAAATATGATCTTCACACACACTGTAAGAGGATACAGTCCTTATTTCTAAAGATTTGAAGTTGAACTTTTCAAGAACTCCATAATCTTAAATTGCTTCCTCTAAGTAGTACTAAGTTGGCACAGGAAACTCTGTTAAAGGTGGAAGACACTTCCACACAACCTTGACTCCCTGTTTCACAAGTACCTTCAAAGGCCATCTTTTTTGTGCTCCTACCTGGAGCCAAATAGGGAAAAGTAGAATCATATTAGGCTGCCTCAAATTGTCTTCTTATACCTCTTCTGTCACTTACGCTGAGGGTTCTTTTGAATGATCATAATTTATTCTTTTCTAATATCCCACATAGGGAGTAAGATAGATTTGGGTTGAACTAAATTGGTGGGGATCAATCAATGTTACTATTATCTCTAAAGGAAAGGATACTATTTATAATGAAGTCTGTACTACCTTCTCTCATTCTCCTACCTGTATTGTCTTCAATGCAAGAGAGTTTTGGTGATTTAAATAGCATAGACACTGAAATCAAAAGTCTAGTGATTGTTAGATATAGGATGTCCCAGAAAAACTTTTATTTTTAGAAAGGCTTTATTTATTTTGAGTTTTACAATTTTCCCCTCAGTCTTGCTTCCTTCCCCCCACCCCCCCCACAGAAGGCAGTTTGTTAGTCTTTACATCATTCCCATGGTATACATAGGTCTAAGTTGAATGTGATGAGAGAGAAATCATATCCTTAAGGAAGAAATATATAGTATGAGATATAGCAGAATTACATGATAAGATAATTTTTTTAAAAATTAAAGGTACATAGAAAGTCTTTGGCCTTTGTGCAAACTCCACAAATCTTTTTCAGGGTACAGATGACATTCTCCATCCCAGATATCCCAAAATTGTGCCTGATTGTTGCCCTGTTGGTATGAGCAAATCCATTAAGGTTGATCATCACTCCCATCTTGTTGTTAGGGTGTACAACCAAGATCAAGAGAAATGTAGTTAATTGGGAAACAATTTTTATGACTAGTGTTTCTGACAAAGGACTCATCTCTAAAATATACAGAGAATTGAGTCAAATTTTAAAAAAAAAGCAAGTCATTCCCCAATTGACAAATGGTCAAAGGATATATATGCAAAGGCAATTTACAGATGAGGAAATCAAAGCGATCCATAGCCATATGAAAAATTGCTCTAAATCACTGATTATTAGAGAAATGCAAATTAAAACATCTCTGAGGTACCACCTCACACCTCTCAGACTGACCAATATGACTAGAAAGGACAGTGATCATTGTTGGAAGGGATGTGGGAAATCTGTAACACCAGTACATTGTTGGTGGAGCTGTGAACTCATCCAACCTTTCTGGAAAGCAATCTGGAATTACACCCAAAAGACAAAAAAAATGTGCATACCCTTTGATCCAGCAATACCACTACTGGGTCTATACCCTGAAGAGATTATGAAAAAGGGTAAAAACATCACCTGTACAAAAATGTTCATAGCAGCTCTGTTTGTGGTGGCAAAGAAATGGAAACTGAGAGAATGTCCATCAATTGGAGAATGGCTTAACAAACTGTGGTATATGTATGTCATGGAACACTATTGTTCTATTAGAAACCAGGAGGGATGGGAATTCAGGGAAGCCTGGAAAGATTTGCATGAACTGAAGCTGAGTGAGATGAGCAGAACCAGAAAAACTTAATAAAGAAAGCTTTAAAAGTATATATATATATATATATCTCAGAACATCATACACAGTAATTTTTTACATTGACCAACTGTGAATCATTTTTATCAGTGTAATGATCCAAAATAATTCTGAAGGACTTAATGGTGAAAAAATGCTATCCATCTCCAGAGAATTGATGAAATCTGAGTGCAGAGCATAATTTTTCTCTACTTTCTTTATTTTTCTTAGATTTTTTTTGCAACATGGTTAATATGTAACTATGTTTTACATGATTTCACATGTATAAGTGATATCACATTTATTGCTTTTTCATTGGTTGGAGCAGAAAGGGAGAGGATTTGGAACTCAAAGTTTTTAAAAAGAATACTACAAATAAATAAATAATAATAAATATTTTAAAAGAGAGCTTGCATAGCACATGCATTTGAATTAGAACCATCCCTCTAAGACAAAGGGAAAAGAATTCCAGCCTAGGAATGGCTACCAGAAGACCATGTAGATTATGAATCTTTTTCTCCTTCCCTGCCCAGATCCCTTCTTTAACCTTTTCCCTAACTCCCTAAGTGAGAGAGCCCCTGTAGTTCTTATGTCCCTTTATCTGTTGACAAAGTATTAACAGTGCCAAAGTTCTGGTTGAAAGTATGATGACATCATATCTTACATTATGCTCAAATCCAGCATATATACTTCAAATCCAGGGCTGTTACTAATTCTCTCCCTTCTGGTTTTTCAACTCTTGTTGACATGGAAGGCCCATAGTAGGTAAGAGGTAAAGAGATATCTGCCAGTTAGTCCCCCAATAGTTCCATCCACTGAATTTAAGTAAGTGGATTAGAGTTTGGTTTTTTAAAATCCCTAGGTCTTTTTAAAAAACTTTTTATTCTGAACTTAAATATCAAATAAGAGCATTTCCATATACATAACAGAATAGAAAAAAGAATTCTATATAAAAGTCCATTTCATCTTGCTTGCTTTTTAAAAAAATGACAGTCTACATTACATTTTCAAAACTGTCCTGCTTCAACAGCTAGGTAGCACAATGGATAGAGCAGTGGGCTCAGAATCAGGATGATCTTCCTGAGTTCAAATTTAGTCTCAAACACTAGCTGTTTGTTGCTAGACAAGTCACTTGACCCTGTTTGCCTCAGTTGAAAAATAAAACAAAAACCTGTCCTGCTACTCAGTACTTGCTTCTGAAATTTCTTCAGTTTTCTTCTATGCTTTTAAAAAAGGTCCTCTTTATTGCTGTTTACATTATTATTCCTACCCCCCCACCCATTTTCTTCCCCCATTTAAAAAGCCTAGAGAAAACAAAACTCTTGTAACAAATAGGTGTAAGTCAAGCAAAATGAATCCACAGTATCCTTGCCCAAAAATGCACATCCCTTCTCTCTGAGGAAATAGATAATATGTTTTCTCATAGGTCCCCTGGAAGCATGGTTGGTCATTGCATTGATCAGAGTTTTTAAATCTTCAAAAATAGTTTTTCTTTACAATATATTCTCAGGGGTACCTAGGTGGTGCAGTGAATACAACACTGGCCCTGAAGTCAGGGGGAGTTGAGGTTTGGATCCATCCTCAGACACTTAATGATTACCTAGCTTTGTGACCTTGGGCAAGTCACTTAACCCCATTGCCTTAAATAAAAAAAATTAAAATTACAATGTATTCTCCTTTTCACTTTGTCTCAGCATCACTTCTTTTTTTGTTGTTTTGTTTTGTTTTGTTTTTAGGTTTTTGCAAGGCAAATGGAGTTAAGTGGCTTGCCCAAGGCCACACGGCTAGGTAATTATTAAGTGTCTGAGACCGGATTTGAACCCAGGTACTCCTGACTCCAGGGCTGATATTCTGTCCACTGTGGCACCTAGTTGCCACTCTGCATCACTTCTTACTACTCACTCTTCTTTGAAATCATCTCTTTCTTTTTTCCTTTTTTGTAGAATAGATTAAGCACTTTGATTAGTTGTTCCCCAGGTATTTAAGGAGCAATGTAAGACATCCCCTTAGATTCTATTCTTTTTTTTCAAGATGTCTTCTGATTTCCCCTTCAATATCAGAAATTAGTTTTGCTGGGGCGGCTAGGTGGTGCAGTGGATAAAGCACCGGCCCTCAAGTCAGGAGCACCTGGGTTCAAATCCGGTCTCAGACACTTAATAATTACCTAGCCGTGTGGCCTTGGGCAAGCCACTTAACTCCATTTGCCTTGCAAAAACAAAAAAAAAAAGAAATTAGTTTTGCTTATAACCACTATCCTCTTAAGTATCATCCTCCCATTATCCCCATTTATTTCCCTTGTTTTGATATATTTCTTCATCAGATTTTTTTCCTTGTGTGTTTTTAGCTCTTTTTCTGTCTATTTAAGATAATAGTGAAGGTCATCTAATGCCTACCCTCCCTACTCCCTCTTCCATACTTGTATATTCTTTTGAAATGCTTATGAGTATTCAGATAGAAATGTTCAGCATTGGTTATGCAGGCCTGAAGTTCAGGGGAAAGATTAAAGGTGGGACTAAGGAATTAAGAATCATCTGCATAGAGACTATAAAAGCTAATGAGATAACCCAGGAAGACTATGTTATAATAAGATGGGATTGAGATCAGACACAGTCATAGTTTAAAGCATCAATTAATTAGCCAGAACTTTTTTGAGGAGTAGTCTGACTTGGATAGTACCATAGAAATAAAGGAATAGTAGTTGTAGGAGCACATACATGCTCAGGAGGATAGGTATGATATTCCTTTTCATTTGTGGGAAAATGTGGGCTATGGCGTTCAGTCTCTAGTCTGGAGCTTATGACATTCTAGCAATGTCAGAGCTGTCAGGGATTTTAGAAATCTGTTTGTCCAACCTTTTCATTTTATAGGTAATGTAAGATATCCTAAGAGGAAAAGGTGATTTGCCCAGAGTCACTATCTAGAAAATGATAGAATGGAAATTTGAACCTAGTTTCAAGACTTCAAATCCAGTATTCTTTCTCCAGCATTTAATGAAAACAGGATAGTTTGAAGAGCAAAAGAAATGAAGATAACTGGGATAGGAATGAAGATGATAATGGTTGAAGTACATTCTCCTACCCTCCCATTTTGGGAATTCTAAGACAACATGAGATGAATCATAGATGCTTTTCTACCCTATCTTCTGGTTGAGAGACTTGGGCTTTCCTAAACCTTGTGCCCTCAGATACAAGGTCCCAATTAGATGCACTGTGGTGGCTCTAGTAAGGTCACTGCCAACTGATTAAAGTTCAGGTCCTTGAGTTAAAAACCATTTGAATAGCCCCAAATCAAATTTGGAAACAAACAAACCATTTCAATTTTCATCCTTTTCCCTGTGACTTTAATTGCTAGGTACTTACTTTTTTTTTTTTGAAAAGGTACTTTCTCCAGCTGACTTCAGGCTGCTGATCCAAATGGTGAGAAACTCAGCAAAAGAACTGGCCACTGCCAGAAGTGTAAGCTGTCCAGCATTCCCCTGACTGTCCCTCTCTCTGGGCCTGAGCAAACAAATGAGCCCTGACCAGCAACAAGCCCTGGCTTTGTTGGTCTTGCAGGGGGAAATGCTTTCAGGAGCCCAGGGATCTCCTCTGAGAACCACCTGTGCCGCCTGTCTTCCTCCACCCCCTTGCTCGCCCACCTTCAAACTTCTGGCAAACGTGTTTTATGCAGTTCCAATAAGCAGAATGACTGGGAGGGGCTGGGGAGTAGAAAGAGAGTTGAGGATTCTGGGTTCCATGGGACTTGCTCAAACTCCAGCTAAATCCAGCCTTCCATGGTCCCTTAGTAGCAGCCAATTGGCTGGGATCTTTTAGCCAAAGGAAATTTGCTCTGTGACACAACTCCCCAACATACCCACAACTGGTCAGTAACTCTGTTTTCAGAGCCCAGTGTGGGCTAAGTTGTTCTCTCGTTTTCATTCTATACCCTGATTCTTGATACTGAGGGAGGAGAACTCATTAAAATCTCGGATAATTTTTGATGTCATTTCCCTGTTCAAGAACTTAGAATATCATCCTATTCCTAGATTAAGTCCAAACTTCTCTAGCATAGAAAGTTCTTAACATGTCCCCACATGACCTCTCCAATTGTTTTTCTCCTTTCTTCAAACCTTCAAACTCCAATTAAGCCCATTTCCTTACTATCCCTTCTAAAGGCCATGGTTATTACTGTTTTGGAACTTTTGCTCATTCAGATTGGCATCAACACCCAACTCAAATGCTCTCATCTCCTTGAACCATAGCCAATGATTTCTCTGTTCCTTGAGATTCTAATGTGTTGATTTCCTCAAATTGATTTTTAGTTTTTTAACATTATAGGCACAGAACCAAAATGAAACACTTCCTGCTCGCAAACTTGCTTTATAATGAAAGAATACAAAATCTATACAAATGAACATAGTGTCAGGAAAATTAGGGAAAGAGAGAGAACCAATAGGGAGCACAGGGACCTCAAGAGAAGCTTTATTTCACAGAGGATTCATCTCCAGAGCTGATCCTTGAAAGAAAGACATGGATTCTTAGAGATAATGATGAGAGCTCATGGGGGATGACTTGGAGGATGGAGTGGGAGTATTTAGTTCAGGGAGTGACTAGCTGAGAGTCTCACTTTGCTAGAACTAGAAGTTTTTGAAGGAGAGTGGTATGAAATAAGGTTGGAAAGGGAGGTGGGAGCTAGACTGTGAACAACCTTTGGGCCAGGATCATATTTATCTCTTATTCCAGAGGCAATAGGAAGCCCCTGAATTTTTTCAAGCAGGAGTGTTAAGGTCAGACTTGGGAAGACTTTCTAATAGTTAAAGACTTGGAAAGATCATTTTGGCAAACTTGACTTAAACACTTATTAATAGTCAATCAATTAAGATTTGAAAGGGAACTTAGAGATCCTTTAATCTAGTAATTTTACAATTACAAATGAAGAAGCTAAATCCTTAGAACATTTTTAGTATTCCTTCCCCTTTTCCTTAGTGTAGTGAGTCCAAAGCTGGGTGAATTTAAATGTTCATTTACATTTTGAATGGATGAATGAATAATTAAAAATAATAAATGACATTTCTAATGACATTAATAGAGTGACTTAATGTTTACAGATCATTTTCCTTGAAACATCTCTATGAGGTAGGTAGTTTGAGTATTATCCTAATGCAATTTTACAGATAATAAAACTAAAGGCACAGAGGTCAAATGACTTGCTGAGAGTAATGTCTTAGCTAGGACTTTAGATCTTGATTCCAGACATTTTCCAACTATACCAAATGCTGCTTCAAATGAATGAATAAAATTTGGTATCTCTACTTACTTCCTGGTTTAGTCATAAAGTGGAAGGGGAAATTTTATTAGACCTTGTTTGGGTGAAATAGTAGGCCTAAGATCTTGAATATTTCTTGTAATATTGAGCATTTCTTGGTGTGTTTGGGTGAAATGGTTAGAATGGGGATTGAGGGGGACTGGTAAGAAAACAACTTAAATTGCATTATGAAAAGTGGAAGTCCTCGAATGGGAAAACACAAGACCGGCCAAAGTTTGGTTGGAAAATTCAATGAGTTGTTCTGAGTAGATGACTGCAAACCTTCCTCACCCCACCCCACCCTTCTTATATGTAGGCTTCTGTGGGTTGCCAGTAATACCATTATTATGTGTGTGTGGTGGAGGAGAGGGCAGGTGGGGAGATTTGGGGTGTTTGTGCAGAAGGATGAAGATGTAGAGGTATTATCCTTTTTCACTCTTCTCCCCTCCCCAGATGTGATTTTATCTTCTGGTTCTAAGAGATTTAAGCAGTTTTCTTTTATTATTTCTTGAAATATAATGTCTAGGCTTTTTTTTTTTTTGGCATGGCTTTCAGGTACTTCAGTGATTCTCAGTTTTTCTTGACTTGTTTTCCAGGTCAAAAGTTTTTTTCTATGAGATATCCTTTTTTTTTTTAGGTTTTTTGCAAGGCAATGTGGTTAAGTGGCTTGCCCAAAGCCACACAGCTAGGTAATTATTAAGTGTCTGAGGCCAGATTTGAACTCAGGCACTCCTGACTCCAGGGCCAGTGCTTTGTCCACTGCCCACCTAGCTGCCCCCTCTATGAGATATCTTAAATTTTCTTTTCTTTTTTTTCAGTCATTTGATTTTTCTTTACTATTTCTCATATCATGAACTCATTAGTCTCTCTATATATTATTATTTTATAATATTCCTTATAATAATTTTTCAAAGAATTTGATGCTTGGGCAAGGTTTTGTAGCTCTTGTTTCAAGCTATTAATTAATTCTTTTTCTAATTTGTTCTATAGCACTCATTTTTTCCAAATTTTTTCTCTAGTGCTCTCATTTAATTTATAAAAACATTGAAAATAATTTTTTTTAAATCACTTGCTTTAACTTTCCTAGGAATTGTAGTTGAATTTATATGCAAGCTTTGTTTTTCTTTGAGGTTTTTCTTATAGATATTCTGGAATCATTTATTCTCTTCTTTTGGATTTGTGTCTTGAGAGTAACTGTCACCATTACTATTTTTTATGATATGATTCTTTTTTTAAAAAAATTGCTCATACTTCCATTCTGCTTACTAATTTTAGACTTTATCTTGGGGCTAGAATTTGTGCACTTCTAGAGGGTTAATCTGCAAATTCCTTACTCACATTTGGTATGGAAAACAGGTCTGTGGGCTTAACTCATTTGATGTTTCAGTAAACTACTGGACAATCACTATCAGCCAGCTGGAAAGTTCTGCTGGTTCAGCAAGACAAAACTTTTGGTTTCCCTTTGGTTCTGAATCTTGCCCTGCAAGAATGATTCCTCTGCAGACTTCAGACTAGATCAGAAGCTGGAACTGAAGTCCCTTGCTCCATTTTTTTGGGGGGGGGGGGTAGAGTTGGGTTGTTGGTTGTTAGTTGATTGAGCCACAGCTGCTGCTGGCTTCTGAACTTGCTCCTTGTTCAGTACCCAACCTAGTGCCTTCAAACTCCATTTTAAGGAGGAAGCATGTCCGACTGTGTCTTCATTCAACCCCTGGCTATACCGTTGACTCATCTCCATAGCACCTTTTCTGTCATGCCATGGAAATTTTTTCACCCTGAAAGCTCACTCTACCCCTTGACAACTTCTCCCATTGGAAGGAGGTCCTTGCTAACCACTTCTTCATTCCTTTTTGACTAGACTTTCTCCCTTTTGCCCCTCAGCTGTCCTTCCCCGAATTCAGCTCCTTCTTGGATGTTGTCTTCCTTCCCCCTTTCAAATGTAAACTTGTTGAGGGCAGGGATTGCTTTTCTTTCTGCTCACATTTGAATTCTCAGTTTATAGAACCAGACCTGTTGCATAGTAAGCATTGAATAAATGTTTGTTGATTTATTATTTCATCTGTTTCTTGTTGAAACGAGACCCCTAGGCCTAGGTTCCTCACCTTAGACCTCCCTGGATCTATGACCCAGAGTTGGAAAATGAGCAACGAAACTGCCCCTTGGCATATACATCAACACAGGCCTCTCTGTGCTTCCTCTGGGACCTTTTCTTGCCTTGATGTGAACCTTTCCCTTTGCTAGAACTCTCTCCTGTGGAGCTTGTTCCTGGCTAGGTCTCCTCTCCAGTTTCCACATACTGCTCTGCTTGTTTTTTGATCTTAGATTTTCTGATAAGGACTCTGGTACATTTTCTAGATTTGTTTGGAACTCACTGTATTTCTTGCTACTCCACTAACTTTTCTCTTCTTTATTTATTCAGAGTTCTAGGTTAACTTAATTCAAATTTATCTTGGAAATAATTTAATCAAATTAAGGCTCCAGAAACCAATTTATGTGCCTAAATTTGTGTGTTGAGATAGTGGTAAAATTGGGAGAAGAATTCCTTTCACTTGATTCTTGGTCTCTTATTTCTTCTGCCATACCTACATGACCTCGGAATTGGTTCTAGTTTTCATTTGAAACATTTTTACATTGCCAGTCTTTCTTGACCTTTTGTCCTAACTGGTATCAGTGGTCATTTCAGCAAGTCCCTTTTTCTCTTTCTATATTCCCATGAATTGAATATGGAATAAATCTACCAGGTGTGTGAGGTATCAGAAATGAGCTGTCCCATGACTTGGGTTGTACTTTTCTCTACATGCTCTCTCTTTGTTCCATCTCACAGCTGACAGCAGAGCAGGGAATGTCAGCTAGTCTTTCCTTAAGGCTTCTCTTTATTATCTCCTTATGAGTGACTATGGATATCAATTTGGGTTGTCTTTCCTGAGGTCCCAGATTGACACTTCATCTACCAAGAGAATTTCCTTCCTTGTAGCTATTGGCTCAAAGCTAAGTGCAGGCATGGGCTCACATTTGTGGGGAAAGTAAGACAGACAGTTCTGTGCCTCCATGAAACTCCTAGCCTGTTCCTTCTGCCAGCCCTGACTTGAAAGGGAAAGGCCTTGTTCTTCACATCAGAAGTTGAAGACTTAAGGTTCAAGCTGGATATGAGAGAACCATCTTGAGCTTCTCCATCCTCTGTGACCCCAGTCTTTTGGTCAAATTGGAAGACAGGATTGGGGAGAGTAGAGATTTTTAGTGCCAGACAGTTTGTAAGCAGCACCTTTCTTTGCTTGGCCAGACCCTAGCTGCCTCCACCCCCACCACTCCTGGCCTGACTCACCACGAGGCCCAATTCAGAGGCCCCTTTTGTTTGCCCCGCAGTGAGCCGACCCTAGCCCACCGTTCCCACATGCCAAAGCCTCCCCACCATTCACGGAAAAGGCTGAAAGGCCCTTGGCTAATTGCGTTGGGCTGAAAATTACCACTTCCCTGTGTTCCCCCTGCTGCTGGGGACATTTGTGTCAGTGCTGTATTTAGGGGAACAAAGGCCCCCTGTAGGGAGAGCCCAGGTATGAGTGTGGGATGGGGGGAGTAATTGCCAGTTTCTCCAGGTGAAAGCCCCTGTTAAACTTCAATAAGTCAATTAGACTTTTAGGGGGGAAGAGACCCCCACAATAAACTGTTCCCACCGAGCAATTAAAGAAAATCATTTTAGCTTTGAGGACAGAAACTGCTTATTAGAAATTGTTTGTGGGTCTCCCTCCTTCTTCTCCTCCCACTGCCCCCCCAACCCAGGGATGAAACAACAAAACGCCTTCGTCTATAGAAGTGTTTCTCCTCCTCCTTCTCATTGTGTGGCCTGAAAGCTCTTATGGTGGGAGGGCAGAGGGAGGGAAAGAGACGGGCAAGAGAGAGAGCATAATCACTAGTGCTTAACACCTGGACTAACTTAAAAAATCAACAATGTAAAAGAGAATCCTATGAGGCTGTGTAGACATACATGTTCAGCAGAAATCCATTCTCTTAACTGATCCTGTTCAGTGTATATACTCAGTGAACAGTGAGTGCCATCTAAGTGTGGCGATGCATGGCATACCAGGGGAGTTCATACATAATATACAGATTTCATTGTGGGGAAAGCTTGGGCCATGGGAAGGAGGTAGTTAGTGATGGACCAGTATGACAGGTGTTTTCTCTGGGAAACTAGATTTGACTCAAGTATCATCTCTTTATTGAAGCCAAATACAAGCAAACCTATAACTTCATCCCTAGCATAGTTTTCTACTTAAGCTAATTGGCAATACAAAATTCCTGTAGCTGTCCATTCTAATTTTATGGAGATTGAATCTTAATTTCACTGTTCTTTCTCCTGCTGTTACTTTGGTAGGGTTGGTGAAGGGATTGAACTGAAGGTGAAGAGAACAAAAAAGATATTTCAAGAAGTTGGACTGTGAAGGGCATTCTTAGTATCTGATAACAGTGTTATTCACTATTAAAAGTTACTTCTTCAGATATCAATTTGCTCCTGGAATTCAAGGGAAATAGTTCAGGAGAAGTGTTTTGTCAGCAATTGTGGAGAATTGAGAATGTACCCTTAATAGACTTTCTTGTGACAGTATGTTTTTATGTGTGAGATGAATAGCTGTGTGAATGTCCCTGTCCTATCTGTAAGGTGGTTGCCTGGTAGAACTTATGATAGGCATGACATAGAGTCAGGTGTCTTTTTCTGGCACTAACATTTCCCTGCAGCTCTTGATGTATTTGGCCTTTATTCTAATGTTCCAAAGAGATGAAATCAAACATTGAGGAATGGATCTTTCCCAGAAAACAAATCTGTCCAGTTAGTTATTTACCTACCATGGTGTCTTAAGCAGTGGAATTTGGTGCCTACTAGCTAGTAGTGGATGATGGGGATTATTGGGGGAAAAAAAACCTGAGTTGGATCCCAGAGGATAGTTTTGGTGGTGAGCAAAGACAGGAAGAGGATTGGGAGTGTTGGATTTGGAATGGAGCTTAGAGGAACGGGGAAAGAAATGGAAGATAATGCTGGTTTAGATAGCTAGCTATTGGTAGCCTTTTCATGTAGCTGAATTTTGGTGGCTTCCTGGGTTCAAGGAAGTGAACAAATTTACAAAGCACACATGAAAAGGAATTATATTGTTATCAGGGAAGTTGCTGTTGGAGATGGTGGACTTTGGGAAGTGATAAAGATGTTAAAAAATATCAATAGGGGTGGCTAGGTGGCGTAGAGGATAAAGTACGGGCCCTGGAGTCAGGAGTACCTGGGTTCAAATCCGGTCTCAGACACCTAATAATTACCTAGTTGTGTGGCCTTGGGTAAGCCACTTAACCCCGTTTGCCTTGCAACCCCCCCAAAAAAAAATTCAATAAAGGAATATGTAAAATATTTTTTAAAAATAAAAGAGAAGCTATAAATTGATATGCATGATTTGTAAACAGAAAACTTTGTGATTGTGTTAATTGATCCTGAATGTGGTTTTCCATTAAGGACTGATTTTTTTTTTATCTTTGATTTCCAACCTGTTACTTCAGCAGTTGTCTAGACTAAAGGCCAGCTTCATTTAGAGAGGAGAGAGGTTATTTATTTATTTACATTTTAATTTCAGTGCACTATTTGTGTGAGTTTTCTGTGTTCTGTATTTTTTCTGTGTGTCATTCAAAATAACCAGAGAGTGGAATATTTGAATGTTTCATATATTAGCATTTGTTTTTCTTTTGGCTCTTAGGGCTTTGAGTACTTGGTTGCTAAGGAAGGGATTGAATTAACTAGGTTTAAGAGGAAAGATTATTCTATTTTCTTCCCCACTCAAGTCTACCAAATATCTGTAATGCATCAATCTTTAAAGTAACCCTGTCTCAACTTAATAACTGTGATCAATTCTGTGATCCTCCACAACTCCAAGGGACTCATGAATATAAAATACTATCTATCTACTGCAAGATAGAGAACTGATCAACTCAGTGCAGATTGAATCATATATCTTTTTTTCCTTTCTTTTTTTTCCTCCAGAACATAGCTAAGGTAGAAATTTGTTTTTCATGTGTGTGTGTGTGTGTGTGTGTGTGTGTGTGTGTATCTATCTATCATATATATGCATGCACATATATGTGTGTATATGTGTAATGGGCATTGTATTTCTTGCTTTCTCAGTTGGTGGGGGGAGGAGTGGAGGGAGAGCAGAAAACAAAATTTAAAAAAATTAAATATTTCTTAACCATATATGGCACTTTAGAAAGTTAAGATTGAAAATGCTGAGAGTAGACAACTCTTTAGATTTGTACTTTTCTTCTTATGGAGGAAAAACTATCACCTGATTTCAGATAATCTTGTTATTCCAATTAGTTCCCATAAAACCAGTTTGAGACCTATATCTTTGAAGCCAGTAGGAGGGTCTGACTCTCCAGCTTCCATTACTTTACCTCTGAAACTCTGATCCCATCCCATCCAATGGCTCCTCTGTGTCTACCCTTGTCTCTGCCCAACCCCCAGTGGGGAGGGTAGAAGGACTTGAGGCTATATTGGGGACACATGTTCCTAGGCAATGCCCAGAGGTTACATAAAGGACTAGGGTTATGGCATCACATCTTTTATAGGACTTAGCTTTTGTCCTCATATTGGGCAAAGCTATCCCAACCTGGACTTCCAGAAGTTGCATTATTTATTCATTTGACCTTTAAATGTGGGCTTTGTCTAAGTTTCATGACAAAGCATGTTGTTCTTGGCTTTTTTCCTCCAAAAAACCCTGCCTAGCTCTGAACTCCTAGACATGAAGAAATGAACTAATGAAGTAGTCTAGCAGTCGTTTCACAAATAGTTACTATTCCTCCATTAGGATATTGCTTCCAAATCCCAAAGAAGCTCTACTTCTATTTCTAGTAACTGAGTTTAGGGACTGCCATCGCCAGCCATATACTTATCAGAATATATCATTGGAAAAATTGTCCCTGCCTGTGACCTCTGCAATCACAACTCATCTTTTCTCCCTTGAAGCTCTTTTGTGCAACATTTGACAGTTACTGATTGTGCCTTAAAAGAAAAGTCCTATCCTCTCATACACCTTGTGAGCCAAAGAGTCCCAGCCAGAGACATGTGAACAAGGGAGTGAGAGCAGTGAAATTGGCTTCTGAAAACATCTGGGCCAGATCCCTACTTGTCAAACAGTGGGAGTAGGAGAACTAGAGTAGACTCCAAAGGTAGTGATGGGACTGTTTGGACTTTCTGCAGGGAAACTGGCCAACAGGTTCATGGTTGGAAATTTGGCCCCTAAACATGGGAGTTTATCTCCTGAGAGTAATTAAGTTCAAGGTGGATGATTCTAGCTAAAATAAACTAATCTGGAAACAATGAACCTTGAAGAACTTCTCCTTCCTGTATACTCTATAGTGAAACCCTTCATAAGAAACTCCCACACCTCAAGCCCCTCCAACCTGATGATGGGTTTTCCACTGTCCCCACAATGTTCTCCTCAGTTTACATAGCTAATACCAGGGTTCCAGGGACCTCATGGCCTCCCAGTACAGAGAAAGGCTCAGCATAAGAATTATTGGCTGGATTTTCATGACAGCTTTGCTGCTGGCATTCTTTGGAGAATGAAACATTTCTTCCTCTGGGGAGGAGGAGGCTGTAAATTTTTTTGGTAGCCGGGTAGGAACAGAGTTTCATGTTTACCTGGCGTCCGTGCATACACATTCGTACAGACATGTAGCTCTCTTCTTTTTTCCTCTCTTCTGTCAAGGGTCTTTGACAGCTGTCTGCAGGGACAGAGCAGGCAGCATCTGTAGCCCCTCTGTGTACAATTTACGATGCGTAGCAGGCACTGCTTTTCTACCCCATGCCAACTGATGACGGGAAATACTGTGGGAGACGGGCTGGATGGAAGGGAGCTGTATCTCCTGTCTTAAGCTTCTTCCCTTCTTACTCCCCTGCCTCTTAGGACTAGGGGATAGTCCTAAATAATTTCTCTCTTGCTTGAGATACATTGTGATCATTGAAGAGATAGTGATTGGTTCTTGGACCTAACCTACCCTGTTTCAGAAAAGTGCATCTACCTCTTCCTTTCTATTTTTTAACTCCCTGCAACATCTGAGAGTATCCTGGGTACAAACCTTCCATCAACCTTCTGCCAGAGCCTATTTGACTCTTAGAATTGCCATTCATGAGACTCCTGATTCATAGACAGTCCTACAAAGTGCCAACCAGAGGAACCTAATTGTATATAACACCTCTGCCTCCCCTACAACCACCAGGGACAACCCAGACTCAGAAAAATAGTAGAGTGACTAAATCTCAGGCAACAATACTCCTTCTAGGCTCTTATTATTTATTTGCCATCCATTGTTTCCCTTATGGCTAACAATTTCCCACCACATGTTTCTTTTCCTGTCCCTACATTATTTAGTCATTAGCTACACACTATTCCCAGCTCCTACCTTCTGTTTTTTCATTCCTGTCCTTCTATATCCTCTTCAACCTTGCCCACCCCTTCCACTGTGCTCTCTGAAATTCTTGTTCCATAGTGAACAAACTCCCCTTTACCCTAGACTTCATTCTCTCACATCCTTCCATTTATTAGTCTTCACTGGGCTTCCCCCAGGATTAACCTTGACCATCCTTTCTAGCATTATATCTTTACTCACATCCCCTATTTAAATTGGTCCTGGAGGGGAATCATAATGCTACTCAATACTTACTTCCAATTCCAATTACTAATCAGACTTTACCTATGAAGTTAAATGTATTAAAATTTTCTATCCAATCCAGATTGGGGTGGCTTTTGCATATTAGCCCCCCAGTTAATTTTCTGTCCTTTTTTCAAGTTCAGCACACAAATCATCATCTTCTTTTCTTCAACTCTTTCCCTTATGCTGAGGGATTGTAGCATTGTCTGGATTTTTGTCAACTTCTGTATCTCCCCTAGTTCTTCAGTCTTCTTAAGCCTCATGACTTATTTATCCCATCCTAGCCACACACAAGAGTTGTCACACTGGGTTTATCCACAAGTGTTCTCCTTCCTTAATAAAACAACCCTGACATTTCTCTCATTCCATCTCCTGTGTCTCACCCTCCTAAATCTATTTTTTGCCCTCATTATGACCTCTAAACCCTTTATCCCTCAGTCTTTTCTTAGGCCATTTCCCCTACTCAGACTTAATTTTCTTCTCTTTCAAATATTGACCTTATAGTTTGGCAATTCAACTGTGCATTTTCTCTACTCTCTAATCCATTTCTGTTTGTAGATAGCGTTTTCCATCACAAAATATAGAACTCAAATTTTTAAAAAAATGAATGTTAAAAATTATTTTTTACATGTAATTGAACAAAATATCAAATTAAGAGAATTTTTTTTTTTTGTACTGGATAAACTATGGGTTTAACCCAGGGTGCTAGAGTTTTTATGTTCAGAAGATCCTATCGGGTAAGATTTCTACAAAAGCAAATTAGAGTGTCCCTGAAGTCCCTGCCCCACCTCTCAGGGTAAATGTTTAATAGATATATGTGTCTAGAGTGGTGAAGGGCCTTAAAAGCTATCTAATCCAATTCCTTCATTTTAAAGCTGGAAATACTATTGGTAAGACTAAGAGAAGTTAAGTGACTTATTCACAGTCATGCAGTGGCTGGCAGAGCTGGAACTGAGAAAAATCCTTGTTGCCCTGGCAATGTCACCAGTGTCTTAAGCCCTTTTATCTTGGTTTTGACCATGCTTTGGAGACAAGGTACGATACAGTAAATTATTAGTTCCCCATTTCTGGTGACTTAAAATCAGTCTCTCATTCACAGTAGCTTATTTGGAATATTTTGAGACCTAGGTCAGTTTTAAAATACATTTTAAAAAATGCTCTCAACCTGTCCAGGCTACTGATTAAGGCTCAGGATCCTTTCTAAATCTTGTTAATGTGTGTTTAGAAGGAATCAAGTTTTAAAGTAAACTTGTTGTGTTTGGCTTATCTGTGCCGCTCTCAGACCCAACTCTGTTTTCTACTATTTGTTTGTGGAGCCTGAGTCAATCCTAATGGTTCTCTCTTTGATCCTACTATTCCCTCCACTCTATTTAAATGCCAGCTGCTTAGGATTTATTTGCAGCTCTGTAGTAACATGAACACTTGCCAGTCCTATTCTTCTCAGTAACAGCCAGTTAGCATGTTCTTCCTTGCTAACTGACTATTAATGTTGTTGTCAATCCTTGGTTTCTCTTTGCTGTTTTTTTGAGCACATTTAGCCAGGTCTTTGACCCTGGAAAGAGACAGAGTAAAGTGGTATTTGGAAATAAAAGCATTTACTACAAATATTTCCCAGGTTTTATTATCCATCATACTCTTATTTCTTTATTATTGGCTAAATCCCTTCATAGTTGTTAAAAACAAAAACCTTGACAAATCAAGAACATCTTCCCCTTCTACCAGTACAATGGGAGTATATGCCTAGGGTATCTTGTAAAAGATCATATATCTTGAACGACCCCCCCCCACCCTCTCCAAGATATTAGAAATCTCACTTCTGTCCTTAGTCCTTAACTGTTCCATGATGTACAAGTTACTTAACTTCTCTAGGTCTCAGTTTTCTTTTCTGTAAAATTTGGATTTTTTTTATCTCTAAATCAAGGTATCCTAAGTGTAATAACAGGATACTGAGCTTCTCTATATTCTTTTTTTTTCAAGGCAATGGGGTTAAGTGGCTTGCCCAATGCCACACAGCTAGGTGATTATCAAGTGTCTGAGACCGGATTTGAACCCAGGTATTCCTCACTCCAGGGCCAGTGCTCTATCCAGTGTGCCACCTAGCCACCCCAGAATAGTTTTTCTGAGCTGAGAAATGCTTAGGATCTTTGTGATCTTAGACTGCTAGGTGTGAGAAATAATCAAGAGGCAGAAAGACCCTAAGACACACACATATGTATGCATGTTGTCTTTAACAATTTTTGTTACCAGTCAGTCTGAAAGTGTTAGTCCTTGGGAGGTAGGACAGGGACTTTCAGAGATACTCTGACTTGCTTCTGCAGAAATCTTACTCAATAGGATCTCCTGACTGTAAAACCTCTATCATTGCCACCCTGGGTCAGGTTCATAGACTATCCAGAACAATTTTTTTTATTTGATATTTTTTTCCAGTTACAAGTAAAAATAATTTTTAACATTCATTTAAAAAAATTTTTGAGTTTAACATTGTGTGATGATCAGCAATGATAGCCTTAGCTCTTCTCGACAGTACAATGATCAAGGACAATTCTGAAAGACTTGTGATGGAAGATGCTATCCACATCCAGAGAAAGAATTATAGTGTCTGAATGCAGACCAAACCATAGTATTTTCATTTTTGAAAATTTGTTCTATTTTTTCCTTCTTATGGTTTCTCCCTCCTTTGTTCTGATTTTTTTCCACAACATGATAATATAGAAATAGGTGTAATATTGTTGTACATGTATAGCCTATATCAGATTATTGTTGTCAAGGGGAGAGGGGAGGGAAGGGAGGGAGGGAGAAAAATGTGGAACTTAAAAGTTTACAAAAAAAGGAGGTTGAGGAGAAGCTAAGGTGGTGCAATGGATAGAGCACTGGCCCTGGAGCTAGGAGGACCTGACTTCAAATCCAGCCTCAGACACTTAATAATTACCTAGCTGTGTGACCTTGGGCAAGTCTCTTAACCCCATTGCCCTGCAAAAAACAAAAAAAAAATGTGGAAATTTATCTCTACATGTAATTGGAAAAAAATAAAACTTTTAAGAAGTTAAAAAAATTATCTCTCCTTGATTTATTTTCCAATGTGATAGTTCACAATTTCTTGTATTTTTCTATTTTGTTTTATTGTTTCTTGATGTCTTATGGAGTTATTAGCTTCCACTTGCCCAATTCTAATTTTTAAGTAATTATTTTCTTCAGTGGGCATTTGTACCTCTATCTCTTCAGCAAGTCTATTTTTTAAGTTCTTCAGTGAATTTTTATGGTAGTTCTTTTCATATTAGTGTTTTCCTCTGAGTTTGTGTTTATGTTCTGGTAGTCCTTTTCACATTAGTGAGCCTTACAGTTGTAGTCTGTTATCCTATGGCCATTGAAGTCTCCTTTGTTTGGTCCTTGACAAAGACAAAATCTTAGGTTTAGGCATTGACTAAAATTCATAGTATTTAGACCTGACAAAGATCTTGGAGAACTTATAATAATACTTCTTTATTTTATAGATGAGGAATCTAAGGCATACAGTTGGGAAGTGACTTGTTCAAGGTCACATATATAATTAGCAGAGAAAGTATTGGAACCCAGGTCCAATGCTCTTAAGACATCTTTTTCTTTTTTTCTTTTTGCCTCCCAAACATTTGTTTTCCATCCCTTTGTTATGGTGGCTATCCCAAGTAGGGACTGATAGAGGAATTGTTTTTCTTTCTGGTTCTTTCTATGTCATCATCTCTTTCCCACTCTGTTGATCCCTCCCTCACAATGTTTTAACTGTTGTAGCCACTCCATCACCATCCCCCTCCCCTTGCACTGAGTTTGTGTGACCTTCGCACTACATTCATGCTTTGGGAATTACCTTCCATAATGATGTCAACTGTTAGGGTTAGCGGACACCAGCGGCAGCGATAAGACCTGACATGTTCTAATGATTCCCTCCTCCCCTTCCTCACTGGCCGTGCTGAGGAGGGCAGGGGTTTCATCGAGGTATTTGAGGAGGGGGCAGAGGGAAAGGGGGAGATGCCCACAGGTGCCTATGAGGACTTTGACCTTTGCTGCTATAATATCAGTGTTTCACAGGCAAGGCGGTTCGGGAGCCCACTTGCAGCCCATCAAAAATTGATTTAATTGCAATTTTTCCCCCAATTAGGAGCACTGGAGCTTGACTAATTGGAGTAATAGAGAGTAATAAGGCTCAGATAAAAAGCCTTCCTCGGCTGCCTTTGTATCTTGTGTCAGTGCCTGTCAGAGGTCAGAGAGCTTGCATATTCTATTAGGCAGAGTTACCTTCATTTGTACAAATTAGTTTACCCAACAGTAATTAAAATGCCAGTGTGGGTTGGAGAGAGCTGAATACACTTGATGGGCATGTTGGTGAATGATTTGACAGCTCTGGTGGCCTCCCTTGCCAAAGTTTGTCAGCATGGGCTTGAAGGCTCCATAAGCCTGGGGCACTGCATACTGCAGCCAGCCAGGCCACAGTGGCAACTGCTGCCCTCTTTCAGTCAAAGCTTCCAAATCCTCATTAATTCTAGGAAAATAGACCACTTTTTACTTCCTTGGGTTGCTATTTACCACCTTATCTCATGTTCTCTCTTACCTTCTCTTTTGCTCCATTTTTTTCTTCTATTTTTCTTAATGTGTCCTTCATAAGTAAAGTAGCAGTGCAAGGAAACATTCCTGCCATCTGAGCTAACCATTTAATGGGGAAGTTTAGACCTACTGATATAGATAGATAGATAGATATGTACATGTTAGATATGTATTAGATATGTATATATTAGATAGGTATATGTATATGTATATATTCACAAACCAGACTTCAAATTGCTATGGAAAATTTGAAGCTTGAAAAAGACTAACAACTGACATTTATACAACTCTTTAAGACTGGTAAAGCACTTTACATTTAGGATTTCCATGATCCTCACAACAGCCCTTTTAGGCACTTTTATAGATAAAGAATTGGAGGCTGGGGGTGGGGGGAAGGGGGAGTGAAGCGATTTGCCCAGGGTCACATAGCTAGTAAGTTTCACGGGTTGAAGAAATCTATGTCTTCTTCCCAGTCCAGTTCTTCCTCCCAGTTCAGTGTTCTTCACACTATGCCTCTCACTTTCAATTGGGATAACATGCCTCCTTCTCTTCTTTTCCTACATCTTTTCTCTCTCTCTCTCTCTCTCTCTCTCTCTCTCTCTCTCTCTCCCTCCCTCCCTCCCTCCCTCCCCTCATCTATCCATTCTCTTGCCTCTCAAATTCTACTCTTTGCTCTCCCCACCTATTTTTTTACCTTCCTTTTTTGGATTTTTTTTAGGTTTTTTTTTCAAGGTAGTGGGGTTAAGTGGCTTGCCCAAGGCCACACAGCTAGGTAATTATTAAGTGTCTGAGGTCACATTTGAACTCAGGTCCTCCTGATTCCAGGGCCAGTGCTCTATTGACTGTACCACCTAGCCGCCCCTTCCTTTTTTTTTAACCATCCCCCTTTCTTTCTCTTCTCATTATCCTCCTCCCCTTATTCTTCTTTGCTACCTCCACCTGCTTCCTTGATATCAACCTACCATTCTTTATCTATATACACTATCATCCTTCCCTTTTTTCCCTTCCATCTTACCAACACTGAACAAGAAATACTGTATATACTTTGTCAGTTGCAATCAGAATATTGGATTATTTTATTTAACTTTTTAAGGAATATCTTTATGAGAGAAGAGTGACCACTTATTTGGAAATGATTATTAGTTTTAAAAATAAGATGTATCAACTTTAGAACCCAGCATGATGTAGTTAAAAAGAGTACTAGATTTACATTCAGAAGATAGAGTTGAGTTCAAATTTCATCATTTACCAGCTGTATCTCTTTAGGTGAGGTACTTACTTTCTCTGAACCTTAGCCTCCTGATCTGCTGCCTATTTCACAGGGTTGGAGTGAGGACCAAAAAGAATAATGCATGCAAGGTGCTTTATTAATTGAAAAAGCATTATAGAAATGTAAACTGTTGTTATTTGTTCTTCCCCATCATTTTCAGGTTCTTATGTCTCTCTTTTTGCCAGACCATGTTTAAGCTTGAGATGGCTATAATCTTTTCTTAATTTCATATTTTCCCCTCATTCCCCAATTCATCCCTGTTTTAATATTTCAGGATCATTCAGATCTGAGTCTTTATAACTTCTTATTTTTTTTTTCTTTAAAGACAGAAGTGCTGTTCCTTCAGTCCTTGATATTTGACTTTCTGACCAAGGAACTGTCTTTGAACTCTTGTAGACTCTTAATATAGAATTGTCTGGCCAGCCTGAAGGTTAGCAGAAAATGCATGCATGCTTTCCCTATCTTTTTTTTCCTGGTTTTTGCAAGGCAGTGGGGTTAAATGACTTGCCTAAGGTCACACAGCTAGGTAATTATTAAGTATCTGAGGTCAAATTTGAACTCAGGTCCTCCTGACTCTAGGGCTGGTGCTCTATTCACTGAACCACCTAGCTGCCCCTACTTTCCATATCTTGAAACAGAATGGTTGCATCAGGGCTCATGAGTTATCTGAGTCTTCTGCTTTCTTTGAGTAGCTTGGATAAAATTAGGGCTCTGCTGTGCCCCAAGAAGAAGGAATAAAGTTGGCAGATAAAAGATGTGACCTAGACTTTGATTAAAAGAAATAGTTATATGAAGACTTCTTGTAAATTATAAAGCACTATACAAGTTATTTTTAAGTATCTTTCTGTTTCTCTGTCCCTTGCACCTAACAGTTTCTAGTACATATTAGGTATTTAACAAATGTTCATTGGTTAATGGTTGGGAAGATAAAACTGACACATGAAGCAGAATGATAGAAGATAATAAATACTAAGTGCTAAAATGTGTGGTATAGACAGTACAGCAGGAGTTCAGAGAAAGGAAGATTGAAGTGGTCAGGAAAGGTTTCACTGACTGATTCCTGATTCACTCCATGTCCTTTCCAGATGAATAAAACTTAATTTTTAATAACTGCAAGTAGTAATTATTAGAACTTTTCTAAAACATTTTATATGAGTAGCTTAATCTGCTTTCTGAAGGACTCTTTTTAAAAATAAATACAGATTCATTCTGAGTATAAGGATTTGCCTTCATTTTCTCACCCTGAAAATTAATGTTCTTCCTTCTTGATTGAGAAAATTTCTCAGTTGCAACTTCTTATGCCTGCAGTATAGGCTCCTGCCAGAACTGAACACATGGAAGTTTATGGTCATTTCTGGCTACCACATTTTAGGAGAGACACTGACAAACTGGTCTGTATCTAGAGGACAGTGGGAGAGGTAAACCAAAACCATTTCACGTGAATAAGTTGAAGGAACTCAGATCACTTAAGGAAGAAGATAAGGTTGTTGGAGTAGGATCAGAAAAGAGATGATTGAAGGCTTTAAATATTTGACAGGTTGCCATGTGGGATAGAAAGCTTAACTCCAGAGGAACGAATTAGGACCAAGTAAGTAGATTCAGGCACATGTTGTTGAGGTGTTTCTAACAATTAGAATGTTCTGAAAATAGAATTGACTGCTTCAGATAGACAGATGAAAATTTATTAGGGATATTATAGAAAGCTTTTCTGCTTCCATTACTAATTGGTTTGTGAGGTACCTTCCATCACTGAGATCCTTGACCCTATAACTGATAAATCAGATTCTCAATCAATTTTTCTAGTTTCCCTAAAAAAATAGATGTTTCCTGACTAGGGCATGCCATTTCTTTCAGATCTATGTAAGCAAGCTTTTCATTCCTTGCCCTCCAAATGCAAAGTGGATCAAGGAACAGAAATAAGAGACTATTGGTATTTCTTAAAGATTTTTGATTCTTTGGAGATTGTTGTATTCATTAATTTGCAGCCATATAGCATTATCAGAAGACTAATGATATTCAGAATGAGTTTTTGTTCTAAAGAAAAGCATAAGATCATTAAAAATGCCTATATAAATTAGTCTACATTGAGGAAACCAAGAGAGACTGGAAACTATTTTAGTCAGAGAAGATTCAGCCTCTTTCCTAAGTGGACAACTTTGACAGTTAAGGGCAACACTGGGTTACAAAAAACTTTGTGAATATCTTACAAAAGAGGGTGGTAGAAGATTATGAATAATGTCATGTCATAAAACAGCAACAAGTGATGGAGAGAAAAACAAAGTAATTACACTAAGAACACATATGGATGAAAATGGGAGTACAAGTAATAGACAAAAAACAGCAGAAAAGATCTGTCAAAAATTTTATAATGAACTCTTTTCTATCAGTGATATTTAGATTCTAGCATCATTTTCCTTATGTGGAACATCAGAAAGTTTAAAAATGTTCCTAAAGAAAACAAATTGCAACTGAATCAGACCTGTTACACCTAGAGGAGGGAATCCATACAAGTCAAAATCATTTTGAGGGCCCTATGGGACTGATTTTCAAAATATTTGAAAGATGCAAGAATGACAAATTCTTGGGGAAAAAATCATGAATGTTATGACTATCAAAAAAAGGCAATCAAGAAAGTGCCAATAACTATTGACTCCTATATCTACTTTCTTATTTCTACAGACTCTGATGAGACTAATTTACACACCTTATGACTTTCACAAATTATATTCCAGAGCAGATCACATTTTTTCAGTTATACATTGACAGAAAGGAACAGAGTTTAGAAGATTCTGCTAGGCTGATTGTTGATTAGAGTTTGGGATAGGAATTCCTTTGTTTTAATTGTAATAGAGAATTTCTCAACATGGAAACACCTTCTAAAAATGCAGATTGACTGGCATCTTCTCTATGCAATTTACAGAGTTGCTTATAATTCTGAGAAAATTAAGTTATTTGCCCAGGGTCACATAGTAAAAATCTGCCCATTCTCTGTCCACTGTGTCATGCTGTTTCTTTTGTTGATTTTTTAAAATAAAAAGTATTTGGAATGAATGTAGAACATGGCATATGATGTCAGTTTATATATATATATATATATATGTGTATGTAAATGTATGCATATAGCATATCTATATGTATGTTTGGTTTTCCTTATATTTTTCTCTTTGTCTTTATTAAAAATTTTTTATAATTAGCTCTGTGGAGAGGAAAGGAATACAGAGGGAAAATATAGGCAATATAAAACAAAAGACAATAATTAGAGTCTTAATAAAAACATTTGGTAAATATTGCATATATTAAATACTTTCTATGAACTAGGAACTGTTCTTAGAGCTGGGATTAAAAAAAGTGAAAAAAGGAAAATAATCTTTACCCTTAAGGAATTAACTAATGAGTACAAACAACATAAAAAAAGAAATGAAAAGGAGCTGGCAAGAATCATATATATTTCCCCATGTAGGGAACAAGGTGGTCTGTGGCGTCTGATCTGTCTGAATTAGAAAAGGACATGATGCTGTAGTGGGTGTTTTCTCAAATGGAGATTCATTGAAGAGCTCCCCAACAGGGGAGAGGCTCCAGGACTGGAGGTATTTATCTGCCTCTGGAAATGATTCTGGGGACTGCCTTAAAAATTCTCCTTCAAGGAGCTATTTCTCATGTTTTTGTTAAAATCATGTGATTCTTTTAATAGTGGACATAATTTTGAAGATAAAAAGTGTTTTTGCCACTCTGAAGACAGAATGGTATATGGTACAAAAGAATGAACTCTGAATGTAGAGGGCTAAACATGAAGTTCCAGGCTCTGCCACTTAATACCTTTGTGATCTTGGGCAAGACATTCACTTCTCTGGGCCTTATTGCCTCATCTGGGAATGAGGGGATTGTACTAGATGATTTCTTTTCTTTTCTTTTTTAGGTTTTTACAAAGCATTGGGATTAAGTGGCTTGACCAAAGCCACACAGCTAGGTAATTAAGTGTCTGAGTTTGGATTTGAACTTAGGTCCTCCTGACTCCATGGCTGGTGCTCTATCCACTGCGCCACCTAGTTGCCCCTAGATGATTTCTAATGGCCCTCCCAGGTCTAGATTTTTGATTCAATGATCTTATATCCAACACAGAGGTAAAATTTTAAAAGATCATCCTAAAGATGAACTCTTTTTGATATAGAAGACTTGTATTTATTTCATTATGCCTTGGTGTTTTGCAGGGCTCCATGGTTATTCCAAAGAGTTAGGCCAGACCATGCACACAAGAAAACAAGATAAATAAATGGATAGAGAATACTTCTTGTCTGGGTATTCTGTAACATGTGATTGGATAGTTAGTTCATAGAGCTAATCCAGTGCAACAGTACTGATTGTCAAGGAACTAGACCCAGAATGTAATTGGAGGAAAAAATTGCGTTGGATGGCCTTAGGGAATTGACTCAGTGCTTTTGATGAATCCAGTCTTCTCCCTGAAATGAAAAGCCATCTTTTCAATACCAGTATTCTTTTGACAATGGAATCATGGAATGCTAGTTTCCAAAGAATGAACATTATAGATCACCAAATGTTCAACCTAGAGAAATATTGTGTCCATAAATTAATTTCATCATATCACCAATCAAAAATTACACAGAAGTCATGTAAAAAATAGTAAAGAGAACTTAGTAGAAGACCCCTAGCTCACTGGGTGGACTCCCAGGGATGCTTAATGGGAAAACACTGACAAGAATTTCCCAGGATGTGAAGATTTTCTGAAGGAGTTGTAATCTGCAGCCTTGGAAATAACAGCCACAAATGGAATTGTAATGGAGGTGGGGGGGGGGGGGGGAGAAGGTAGTCAGGGTACTGAAATTTGGAAATTTCTCAAAGCAATTGTACCCTTTCAGATATAAGGGGAAGGCCAAACAAGAAATGAACCAGCATTTATGTTGCTCTTAACTGTGATGCCTTTACAAGTATAACTTCATTTGAAAGCTCAAAAACTTACTGACTAATTAGCAAGAATAATTAATTTAAGAAAATATCTTGAAGACAGTGCTTTCTTTCCTTCCCTTCTGGCTAGCTTTTATAGTCCAGATAGACTGTTGTCTTTCTACTGCCCCCAATCCTCATCCCCTGCTCTTTTTGCCTTGTGTATCCTGGGGTCTCTTTTTAGTTAGTTAGTTAGTTAGTCCTAACCTCCTCTTCCTTCTGAGACTCTTGTGTATTCAGCACCAATTCCTTCTGTGAGATTTACTTCTTCCCTTCCTTTCACCTAAATCTGCTGAATTTGCCTTTGTAGTTCATGGAAGGGTACCATGTGTACTGTTTGTTCTTGGCCAGAATTGCTGGTTTGAGATTACAGATAGATAGAATATTGAAATAACTGAGTCGCTTGTGATCATCACTGTAGATATTTGTAAGAAGCAAAAAGGGCAGAGGGGCCACTAAGGAAAGGACTGGAAAGATGATCGCTGGTTTTACAGAATGCCTCCGTGAGGAAAGAAGCTGCTAGGCACATTAAGCTTGGAACAGTTTTCCTATTCCCCGGGCCAGGGCTGGGTAGACATGATGGAGAAGGGAAAAGGAGACTAGAGAGAGATGGTCTTCAAATCCTTTCCACAAGCCTGCTGGGAGGTCAGGATTGCTGGAGTGGCAGGGATTAAAGTTTCAGGTTCCTCCCATCTCCCTCCCTATTGACTTACCTTGTCACTAATTTAGACCTATAGCCAGTCAGAGGTCTGTTACAGACCTTCTTAAGAAATGCCTGTGTCTTGATGGCTTTCTCCCCACCCCCTCAAAGTTCTGAAGAGCCCAATTGCTTGCTTGAATGATTTCCAAGCAGCTATTATGTTTCCAACCCCAGGTAATTGGCTTTACCAGTTATTAATGGATTACACTAAAGTGAAAAATGTCAGGGCAGGGGGGCGGGAGGGGGCATGACACCTCCTTGGCTTTGTAGTTTGGGGCATCATCTTTCAGAGTGCTCCCCAGTTGAAGGTTCTTCCTAGATTGGGGGTCAACAGTGGCATAACTGCTCTCACCCTATGGCAGCTCCGGGGAGCTCCTCCTGAAATGCACTTTTGTGTCCTGGGTGAACAAGGGAATGGGAATAGAGCACTAGCCTAGGGAATTAGATTCAGATGGGAAAAGAATGGCTCAAGAACTTTTATTGGTCAGGTTCTAAAAAACTGAACTGTACTACTCTGCAATTTTGATTATAAATCAGTGACTGGCCCAGGCTCCACCCTGTCACTTCCTTCCCTACCCCCAGAGCTATTGCTTTCTGAAGGATGGTTCACCTTAGAATTTTATCTTCTTCATCAAGCCTGTGGGATCAGAGATCAGCAGGTGCTGGGGCTGGGTGCTGTTGGACTTCTGCTGCTTCCACCTTGTTAACAGGGTATCATTATCATTGTTTGTTCTTTGCCAAGCTCCGGCCAGGACCTGGAGAGCTGATGTCCGGTCTTCCCTCCCCTCCACTGGACGTGTAGGGACATGGCCCCCAGGAACTCAGGACTTTTTTGCTTGTTTTTTAATTTTGCAGATTTGGTACTTTGAACACCCCCATTTCTTTGGCCTGTAGCCTTGTAACCAAGCAGTAGCCAGGCCCAGGGACACTGCACAGTAGAATATTGCCACAGCTGCCACTAGCCAGATTCACTACATTGGGCTTCATCTTCCTCATGTATTCTACCAGAGCAGTGAAGCAGGCCTTGGGACCTAACATGGAAACAGAAACATAGACACAGGAAGCTTAAAAGCAGAGCCACATTTCTTGCCTTACTACTTACTACATTTCCCCTCTTTTCTTGCTGCATTCCCAAGCTCATGGAGCACTCCACCCTCAAAACATGAATATCCTCCACACCCCCCCCCAAATGATGTTGGTGTAGAAAGAAGTTATCTCTAAGGGGGTGGGAATGATGGCATTTCATATAGGATGACATAGGAAACTAAAGGAAAAAATAAATTCATACACTTCCAAGTGAACTGACTGGATTTCAGTTAGAAAGTTCTACTAGTCTATTTTGTAACTTATATACACTGCAGTGTTGTCTGACTAGGCTCTATGCTCCTGAAAAACTGTCCTTTCTCATAAGCCTCCCCCCAGTTTCTCTCTTTACTCCTCTCCTCTTCCAATTCTGATCTAACCTCAAGATCCCTTGGAGAATGAGGAAGACATTTCAAATTGTGTTGCCATTTTTTTACCACAAGTTCCAACAAGCTGGACCTGACTGTGTTCTCACTTTGTTTGGCAGCTCCTTTGTGACAGGGACGGCTTGTTGTGGACATGTCTCACCCCTAAGAATCTGGGACCTCACTAGGTAAGAGAAATTTCTGAGATGCATGCCTCCCTTTGCAGCAGGGATTTGGGGGATGGGAGGCAAAGAAGGTGGGGGGGGGGAAACTAGACTCTTTCTGATTCTACCTTTTCTCCAGGTGATCTGCTCCAGGAACAGTCTCATATGTATAGGAGGCATGATGTCCTCAGCCTTTTCCATGTGGTTAGGAGGATGTTGAAATAATTTATAATATGTAAATAATTGGGCTTATAATTTATTCTAATAACAGTTTGAATTATAGCATTTCTTTCTCCTAGCATTATATATATAACAATCCCATTTATTCTCATCAATTTTTTTAAATAAGAAGAAACTTGTGCTGCTTTCAAACAAATGAAAAAATCATAAAGAATTTTAAAACATGTATAAGGAATATTCTTAACTACAATATGGTTTCATCTGATTAATATTTTGTTAGTCTTTTTTAAACACACATTTCATTGTACTGATAAAAACCTTTTTCTTGCTTACCATCTTCCTCAATTTCTCTGGTTCTTGTTTGTCACTTCTGTCTTTTCTTTGATAGAATCATAGTGTAAAAGCTGGGGAACTTTCAGCTAGTCTAGGCAAAACCTGTCATTTTACAGATGAGAAACTGAAACTTGGAGGCATCAAGGTCCTTTCTCAGTGTCATGGGACTAATAAATGGTGTGACTATAATTTTTTTAAATTTATTTTTATTAAAGATATTATTTGAGTTTTACAATTTTCCCCCCAATCTTGCTTTCCTCCCCCCACCCCACCCCACGGAAAGCACTCTGTCAGTCTTTACTTTGTTTCCATGTTGTACCTTGATCCAAATTGGGTGTGATGAGAGAGAAATCATATCCTTAAAGAGAAGTCTAAGAGGTAACAAGATCAGACAATAAGATATCTGGTTTTTTTCTAAATTAAGGGGAATAGTCCTTGCACTTTGTTCAAACTCCACAGCTCCGTATCTGGATACAGATGGTACTCTCCTTTGCAGACAGCCCAAAATTGTTCCTGATTGTTGCACTGATGGAATGAGCAAGTCTTTCAAGGTTGAACATCGTTCCCATGTTGCTGTTAGGGTGTACAGTGTTTTTCTGGTTCTGCTCATCTCACTCAGCATCGCTTCATTCGAATCCCCCCAGGTTTCCCCGAAATCCCGTCCCTCCTGGTTTCTAATAGATAGTGTTCCATGACATACATATACCACAGTTTGCTAAGCCATTCCCCAATTGAAGGACATTTACTGGATTTCCAATTCTTTGCCACCACAAACAGGGCTGCTATAAATATTTTTGTACAAGTAATGTTTTTACCCTTTTTCCTCATCTCTTCAGGGTATAGACCCAGTAGTGGTATTGCTGGGTCAAAGGGTATGTATGCACATTTTTGTTGCCCTTTGGGCATAGTTCCAAATAGCTCTCCAGAAGGGTTGGATGAGTTCACAGCTCCACCAACAGTGTAATAGTGTCCCAGATTTCTTACATCCCTTCCAACAATGATCATTATCCTTCCTGGTCATACTGGCCAATCTGAGAGGTGTGAGGTGGTACCTCAGAGAAGCTTTAATTTGCATTTCTCTAATAATTAATGATTTAGAGCATTTTTAGAATTTTTTTTAAGTTTTTGTAAGGAACATGGGGTTATGTGGCTTGCCCAAGGCCACACAGCTAGGTAATTATTAAGTGTCTGAGACCAGATTTGAACCCAGGTACTCCTGACTCCAGGTCCGGTGCTTTATCCACTACACCACCTAGCCGCCCTGTGACTAGAATTTTAAACCAAGTTCTTTGCTTGACCACAAGTTCAGCACCCTCTTCTTTTTAATTGTATTTTCTGTTTTCTATTTTTTTTTAATTTTACAATTTTTCCCCTAATCTTGCTTCCCTCCCCCCACCCCACAGAAGGCAGCCTGATAGTCTTTACATTATTTCCATGCTATACACTGATCAAAATTAAATATGTTGAGAGAAAAATCGTACCCATGAAGAAAAAATAAATATAAGAGATAACAACATTATGTAATACATAAGATTACTTTTTTTTTAATTAGAGGTAATAGTCTTTGGTCTTTGTTTAAATTCTACAGTTCTTTCTTTGGATACAAATGTTATTCTCCATCTCAGATACCCTAAAATTGTCCCTGATTATTGCACTGATGAAATGAAAGTCCATTAAAGTTGATCATCACCCCTGTGTTGCTGTTATGGTGTACAATGTTCTTCTAGTTCTGCTCTTCTCATTCAGCATCAGTTCATGCGAGTCTTTCCGGGCTTCTCTGAATGCCCATCCCTCTTGATTTCTAATAGAACAATAGTATTCCATAACAAACATATACTACAGTTTGTTCAGCCCTTCCCCAATTGATGGACATCCCCTCAATTTGCCACCACAAACAGAGCTGTCATGGATATTTTTGTACAAGTGATGTTTTTACCCTGTTTTTTTTTTTTATGATTTCTTCAGGGTATAGACCCAGTAGTGGCATTGCTGGATCAAAGGGTATGCTCATTTTTATTTCCTTTGGCCATAATTCCAAATTACTCTCCAGAAAGGCTGGATGACTTTACAGCTCCACCAACAATGTATTAAGTGTCCCACATTTCCCACATCCCTTTCAACATTGATCATTGTCCTTTCTGGTCATATTGGTCAATCTGAGAGGTGTGAGCATCAGAGATGCTTTAATTTGCATTTCTCTAATCAGTAATGATTTAGAACATTATTTTTTTATATTACTATGGATCACTTTGATTTCCTCATCTGTAAATTGCCTTTGCATATCCTTTAACCATTTGTCAATTGGGGAATGGCTTGTTTTTTTATAAATTTGACTCAGTTCGCTATTAGAAATGAGTCCTTTGTCAGAAATACTAGTTGTAAAAATTGTTTTCCAATTTACTACATTTCTTTTGGTCTTGTTTACAGTAGGTTTGTCTGTGCAAAAGCTTTTTAATTTAATGTAATCAAAATTATCTAGTTTGTTTTTAATGTTGTTCTCCATCTCTTCCTTGGTCATAAACAGCTTCCGTTTCCATAGATTTGACAGGTAAACTATTCCTTAATCTCCTAGTTTGCTTATAATATTGTCTTTTATGTCTAAATCCTGTATCCATTTTTATCTTATCTTGGTATAGCGTGTGAGATGTTGGTCTAATCCAAGTTTCTGCCATACTAACTTCCAATTTTCCCAACAGTTTTTATCAAAGAGTTTTTATCCCAGAAGCTGGACTATTTGGGTTTATCAAATAGAAGATTACTATAATCATTTCCTGTCTCTTTTGCACCTAGTCTATTCCACTGGTCCACCACTCTATTTCTTAGCCAATACCAGACAGTTTTGATGACTAATGCTTTATAATATAATTTTAGATTTGACAAGGCTAAACCACCTTCTTTTGCACTTTTTTCATTAAATCCCTGGATATTTTTGATTTTTTTATTTCTCCATATGAATTTAGTTACAACTTTTTCTAGCTCATTAAAGTAATTTTTTGAAAGTTTGATTGGTAAGGCACTAATAAGTAGTTTAATTTAGATATAATTGTCATTTTTATTATATTAGCTTGGCCTATCTGTGAGCAGTTGATATTTGCCCAGTTATTTAAATCTGCTTTTATTTGTGTGAGAAATTTTTTATAGTTTTCATAGTTTCTGAGTCTGCTTTGCAGATGGACTCCCAAGTATTTTATATTGTCTGAAGTTACTTTAAATGGGATTTCTCTTTCTAGCTCTTGCTTCAGAACCCTCTTTTTAAAGATGTTTAATTATTGCCCTTTTCTTTTTTTAATATCAGTTATTTTGTAGTGATGTCCCCTGCCCTCACCATTAGTATGGTTATTTTCTTCCTAATAATAAATAAATCAAGTAAAATAAATCATTTTACTGGCCAGGTCTGAAAATATATGTCTCATTCACATTTCCAGCTATCTTTTAGACATTACATCCAAAATGAAACTCATTACCTTTCCCTCTTATCCCTCCCCCTGGGTCCTACCCTCCCTACACCATCCTTTCTGTCCATCAGGCATCCTGAATGCCTCACTATCTCAGCCCTTTCCCTTATCCAAACCATTACCAAGGCCTGTTAATTTCAGCTCTCTAGCCTCTCATATTGGCCCCCTTTTCTTCCCTTGACATTGCTGCCATTCTTGTTTGAACCCTTATCACATCATGCCTGAATTATTGCAGTAACTTTTGGATGAGTCTGTTTGCCTCAAATCTCTTGCCACAATAATCCATCTTTATCAGCTGTTAAAGTTATTTTCTTAGAACTAGAGTCTAATTATGTCCCCCCCAATAAACTTCTTGAGACTTCCTATTGCCTCCAAAATCAAACACAAAATAGTCTGTGTGCTATTTAAAGCCTTTCATAACTTAGCCTCCTCCTACCTTTCTAGTCTTCTTATACTTTTCTCCTTGCTAAGTACTCTTCAATCCAGTGATACTGGCCTCCTGGCTAATCCATGAACAAGATATTCCACCTCTTGGCTCCAAGCCTTTTCTCTGACTGTCCTCCAAGCCTAGTCTAATAACTGAATTCCTGGGAGCTGATGAATCACCAAACAAAATAGTATAGAGGAAGATGAGAAGAGGACCAGGATAGAACCTTGGAGACACCTTTTGCAACTGTGACCTAGCTGTAGAATCAGCAAATGGGATCAGATTAATGGAAGGAGAACTAGTGCTGGAAAAACCCAGAGAGTGGACCACAGTGTCACAAGGCTTGGCAAGGCTACCAAGCACTTCATTCTTGTTAGTCTGACTGCGCTGAGCTGAAGCCTCAGTGTGATTGTAATGTACATTTTTTATTTTTTTTTTATTTTTAGTGACTTGGAGCAGCATCTTAAATAACTGTTCATAGCTTGGATTATTCTTTTAAAAACTGCATGTTCATGCCCTTTGGTCACTTACCTAATGGGTAGTGGTCTTGCTCCTTTTCCATCTCCATGGTCAATATGATTGCTTGTGTCTCATGAATGATCCATAGTCCATATTCTACTTTTTCCTGAAAATACTTGTACAGTGAAGATATCTTATTTCTTATTGTCTGTCTTGGGTGTCATTCCTATATAAATCATTTCTGTAAGCATTCTGTACCTACCTAGCACCCTACCATTCTTTAAATCATATCTTCCTTATGCAAGCCTTTGTCTCTTGATTCTGAAACTTTATGCCTCTTTTATTAGGAAGAGTTTGGGGGAACTCTGTGCAACTGATATCTTGTATTTTTATCACTTTGAAGGGGACATCTTAATGCTTGGTGCTTAAATTTTATACAGTTTAACTTATTTGTGAAGGGGCCCTGAGAGCATTTAACTACCTGGAGTCAGGTCTCAATCATCAACCTGGAGGGTCACAGTGATGACAGAGTCACTTAAAGTGGCAACTGCCCAGTGTCAGAGAAGTTGAGGAGCTGAAGACCTCACTGCCTGGAAGAGAAAGGAGTTTTGAGAAGTTCAAAGTCCGCAGGTACATTGTGCACTTGACCAAAACCCTAAGGGCATTCCTAAGACTTCAGATCTCAAGAATCCAGTCAGACTTGGACTTTTGGAGAAAAGATCTTTGTATAGCTTCCCAGACCAGGTCTCAGCAGGACTTTCAGTGTAGGGAAAGGCTAGGGATGACCATGGAAAGATCTCCCTGTAACTTTACCAGTGGAAGCCAATATTTCTCTCCTTTCATGGGAAGCTGTTTTTAACTCCTGCATCTCAGAACCATGACTCTGCTTTTCCTTTCCCAAAGTTCCCACTTGAATAACTTATTTTGACATTGACATAGCACTGCCTTAATCATCTGTTCCTGCTGCACCTTGTGCTGCCCTTTGCTCTCAGGTGGCTACAAAAAAATTTCTTTTTCATTCTTTTTTATTTTGGACTCAACAAACACCAGATAAAAATGAGCATATTCATATTCATTGTAAAACTTAAAGAGATCGTACATGAATCTATTTCATAGGGCTAACTTTTTAAAACATATATAGTAAATTTTAAAACTTCTTTAGCCCAGATACCTTTTGGAGCCAGCAATCCAAACATCCTGTGCCAAAAATTCTTTCTGATTTTCCCTTTTTTTCCTCCCAGATTTCTCATAATAGCTTTTTCTTCTTAGCTACCTTCACCAGCTAATACTACTTCGACTCTTCCTACTTTTTCCCCCTGTTTTTCTCCCCATTATCCTCCATTTTGTATTGTTACTTAAGTCACTCTTAAGTCACTTAGTCTCTCAACTCAATTCTTATAATTGTCACTTGTGGACCTACATTTCCTTACATCATCACTGTGAGGTTAGAAAGGTGGTTTGTACATGCATAGACCAAAGGCTCAGAGAGAATCATTGACTTGCTTGCCTGAGGTTATTTAGTTGAGTCTTTTGGAACTATTACTAGAATCTAATTCTTCTATTTCCCCTTAGCCTTTAATTTTTAATTAAAATGTCATTGTTAATGCATTATCAGTCACTTCACATTTGAAGGGCTCTCTTTATGAGGTTCTTTCTTAGGGGCTAGTTAGATACAGGTTTTTAGGACAGCCTATTTCAGGCATCACTGCATTGAAGTCAACAGTGACTATACAAATAAGTGTGTATGGGAAAGTTTTTAAATTTTAGAAGCCCCATTAAAATATGCTTTTCCATCACTAAACACAAGATGTATTTGTCCATTGATCTCTGAGGAGCAGAGATGCAATGAAAATGCCTCTCTGTCACTTAGTAGATAAAGAAAAAGCAAAGACCAGAAGGGACTTGAAGTCTCCCCAAAAGAAAAAAGAGAAGTATATTGTATGTGCCTAATGGTTGTAGTCAGAAGAGAAAGTTAAGGGCAGAGGAAAGGATTGGGGCTGTAATGAGGGGCAGATGGGTGGGATGGGAGCAATTTGTTCCCTAAGAAAATGCTACACGTTTGATTGGGATAATGAGGGGATGAGACCACCAACCTGCTGGAGAAGGTTGAGGGGAAAGCAGTAATCCTAAGGATTGAGTTACAACCAGGAAAGAAAAGGATTGAATCCAAGAGTTGTCTTCCATACCTAGAGCTGCAGTCTTGGGTCTGTGAAAGCTTGACTAAACAGGTCAAAGTGTAGGGTGAAGTCAGTACAAACATCAGGTCTGTTGGCTGATTGTTATTAGCACTCCCCCACAATCTAGAGATACTATTAAATATAGTAGAGACTATAATAAGAGGGATGAAACCCTGAATTGAACAGAGAACCCTAAATGTCATATTACATTGTCTTACCAAACCCAAATTGTATTTGAACTCAAATTCTGTATATTTAACTGAATCAAAGGGCAACAGAATTTATAACTAAAAGAGATTTTAGAAATCATCTAGGATTTTGCACATAGTGGATACTCAATAAATATTTGTTGGATGAATAGACAAATCAGAATTTTAAAAGAGAGCAAGCTCTTTGTATACTGATTCAATATGGATAAGAACTTGTATGTTTTAAACTAGATGTATAGAAAATTGAATTTGAGCTCCTGGGTCAGAGTGACCCTGCTCTTCTGGGACTGGCCAATGTAGCACATTCTTCTTGAGTCTTTTTGGGGGGAAGAGGAACTTCTGTTACCTGGATCCTAGATGCTACCTTGGAGGTGACATGTTTCACACTCACTAGCCTTAACTTTTCCTAAGGCCTCACCCAAAGCAGAAAAGTGTGCTCCAGACTTGGGGTCCCAATGGAGGGGGTTAGGCTCAGGAGTGGGGGAGATGGACAGAGACTGAGTGACTGTCTGTAGTTGCCTTTCCCAGAGAAGCCCAAACAGATAATAAAGCCATGTAGAAAATAGGATTAAGGTAATGAACAGGCAGGATGGAGTTTGATCTTTCAATAAAGCCAAAGCCTGACTGACAGGCCAATCCGAAAGGTGGAACAATATTGCCGGCAGGACCTGGCCGGCTGCTCTGGCTTCAGTGTGGGATGGATTCTTTGCTTTTAACCTGTCACAGTTGAAATGCGAGGAGCCACTGGATTTTTCCTTTCATGTACTTTGGAAGGAGGGGGTGGTGAGTGGAGAGGAGAAAAGGTCTCCTCTGAGTAGTGTTTAGCCTGCCAGCTACCTGTTCTGGAACCAGGGTACTTCTTGCCAATTCTTTATTTCTCAAAACTTCCCTCCACTGACTGAGGAATGAGGGGCAGGGCTGAGAAAGCAAGGGAAGGTCTGGGGAGTTGGGTAGAGGAAAGTCAGGGTATTGTGTGTGGTAGCTCCATAGCAGCTCCTAGAACATAGCTCCTTCCTATCCTCAGCCCCAGTTCATAGGCCCTCTCCTGAAGAAAGTTATCTGGTTGTCCTGCCCTCCCTTACTGTGTGTTTAGTTTGTATTTATTTATCTGTGCTCCTGCTATCTTTCCCCAAAAGAATGTGAGTTTCTTGAGGGCAGGCCTCTTTCCTTTCTATCCTTTTATCTCCAGTCTAGCACAGCCTCTAGCTCAGGGCACAAACCTAACCAGTGCTTTTGAATAAATGAATTATAGCAGGAAGAGGACTTATTTCTATAAGCACTTTAAAGATGACAAAGGGCCTTCCTTCAACTCCATGAGACAGGGAGCAAGAACATTATTATTTGGGGAAACAGGCTCAGAAAGGTTAAGGAGTTTGTCTAGGCTCTTTCACCTACCTAGTGTCAGGGCTAGCAGGTCTTCTGCTGCCCTCTCTATTCCATGTGCTTGTTCTCAAGGTCTACTATCCCCTGACTTTTGGAAGCTTTCCCTAGTTGGTTGTTCAAGAATATGAAGAACTCCATAAAAACTTCCCTGAGGCCACACTCAAGATTGAGCTCATTATTCCTCCGTATTTGCTTTCTGGGGATTCCCCATTTTCTTTGTCCCCAGCACCTAGACGTTTTTAGGGCAGTGTGGCAAGTGTGGAGAATACTGGAACACTGATGGTTCTTTGTCTTCTGACCCATGGGTGCTAAGCATCCTCCCCCTCCCTCTGGGCCACAGAGTCAAGGTCACATGTTTCCTGTAGATATTGCTAAAATTTGGAGGAATTGCTAAATTGACTCTCCTGTATTCTCTTGGATACTAGCCTCCCCCCCCCCCAAGGGTGGCTCCCAAGTAGGTTTTTCTTGACTCTGAATTAGTTGGTGGTCTGGTGGCTCCACCCCTGAGGCAGAAATACATCCCCAGGGATTTAAAGCTAATGACCTTTGTGCCTTGATCCCCTTCACTTTAGTCAGTGGAGTCTTTGGCTGTGGTTGAAGCTATTATAGAGTGTAACTTATTTAGTGGGGAAACCTATCACTTTATTCCTGGAAGAGGGACTTGCCAAAACCATCTTCACTCTAGATACTGAATGGAGAATCCCTGGGAATCAGCCCATCATCCTGTTCCTCCAGCCATTTCTGAATAAAATATTGGGTTAATTATATGTCCTGAACCATGTGAAGACCTGGAGCCTTACCCACCACCTATTGATCTTGCCATCTGCCGTCTACATGACTTAAGGGCTATGCAGAATACATATAATGGGCTTTATAGAAGAAGGCAGAGTATTAAAATGTTGTGGCCTACCCCTCCTGTAACTCTCTTAGGGACTTTCTTACCTCTTATATTTGACTTCTTTTCTAAAGGAACACTTACTACTGGCCAATTTGCTCTTAATCAGACATTGGTTAACACTGTCCAAGGCCCAGATCTTTATATCTCAGTTCAGTCTGTAACCCCCAAGTATTCCAGTCTCCATGAAGTTATGCGAAATCATTAACTGCCTCTAATCCCTATGCACTCCCTCTTCATCTTTACTTATTGAAATCTTTTTTTTCCAGGCCCAGCTCAGGTATTATCTCTTCTATGTTTCTCTCTCATCTCCCTTCACCCTAATTTAAAATGATCTTTCCCTTTTCACACTGTATTTATCATGTCTTAGCTTATATTGCATTTATGTGTTCACACTATTTATCCTCATTGTTAAAGTGTAAGTTCCTTGAGCTTTGCCCATAGTAGACCCTTCATCTCTGAGTCAGAGTTGAACTGTGAACATTTAGGAATCCTCATCTAAATCATCTCTCTGTTCTAGGTTCTTCAAACAGCTTGTGCTGCCTTTTGTTCTTGGGGCTTGCTCCGAGGCCTAAGACCACCAGTTGGCCAGTAAGCTACCTTTATTTCTCATTTTCTCCTGATGCATTCTGCCCTGGGGACTTTGGTTCTTTGAGGACCCAGTGAGATCATTAGTTACTCTGACTTTTAGGGATTTTTTTTTTCATTCTTCCTCCCTTAAACTCTCCTGTGTCTCACATATGTGGGAAGAGACAGCTGTGTGCCCTCATTCTTGCCTTCTGTTTAGTTTTATTGTGCCCCCTTGGTCACTCATCTTCCTTTCTTTTTCCCCTAAGTTGGAAGACTTGTTTGAGCAAATGAGGAGAGGCCTAGTCTGTGCCTCCCTCTCTTGGATCAGCTGAGTCCAGTGCCTCAGACGGCTATGGGCTGGGAAGATCAGCTAGGATGCCCTCTGGAGAGCATGGGAAGGCACTAGCCTCTCTCCCTGGTCCTGGCCCTGGCCCTGGCCCTTTGGAGGTGCCCTTAGACCTATTGAGTGATGGATGCCAGGTAGTGGGCAAGACCTCCAGAGGACCCTGGTCTTGGAGAGAGGCCATCAGGGCCCTGACCCCAGGATGTGGCCCCCAGCAGCTGGGGGCTAGCCAGAGTGCCTGTAACCCTCCGGGGCTGGGTCTGTTTGCGTGTCTTCCCCTCCCCCTGTGTCCCTATGCACCGGAGGCCTCAGCCTCTGCTTAGAGCGATTAGGGGAACAGCCCCTCTTTAAAGTACCTGCCCTCTCCTTTGAAAGTATTAGTGACAACAGCTTTTTTCATTTTCTTTTTACCTCTTTAAGGAACCCTGTAATTTCTTTCTTTTTTCCCCCCTCTCTCCTTTTTCTTTCTCCCCCCCTCTGTCCCCTCTTCCCTCAACTCTTTGAAATCGGCTTTTTGCCGGCTCTGACACCAAACTGATACTTTGCCGTTTCACTTCTCCTTATCCCTTTATGGCAACAGATGTTGAAATTTTGTATCCTTTTATCTGCCCGGCTGCCCCTTTCCTGTAATTACGTTCCCCTTGTTAGCAGTACAAAGTGGGCTGCTTCACGACCCGGCCTTTGAGCCATTGTGTCTGAACACGTGTGCGCACGCGTGCTGGTCTGTGGGTGTATGTGTGTGCGTGCCTGTGTTTTTGGTAATGGGCTCTTCAGGCTGGGGAAGGAGGGCTGGGGCTGCGCCGGCCTCTGTTTGTCTCTGCCCCTATTCAGAAGTGGAGAGCGAGGGGCTCCATCCAATTATGGCAGTTGTGACCCAGGCTGCCCTCCCCCCATCCTGCCCCTTCAGGTGTTCAAAGCCTTCCAGATAATGCGCTGGGCAGGGTCAAGGGGAAGGGAGAGAATACAAATAAAAGAGATAATACAAAGTTATTGCAGGGGAATTGATAGAGGCTTAAAAATGGGCTTATGACAGACAGTGGCTTGAAAGACCTTATAGGGAGAGGCATGTGGCTTGATTTTTTTCCCCCCTCTTTGGAATGAGTTAGAAAAGACCAGGAGGGCCCGGTTTTTGCCTCCTGTCCAGCCCCACTCATCCCCAGGATGCCAGACAGAGGTGACCAATTAAGCCAGCTCTGTACACCCAGCTCTTCCCCTTCAGACCAGTTTACCCAGCACCACGTGACCCTGGATAAGTCAGCAGCCTGCTTGAACCTCAGTTTGCTCGTGTGTTAAATGAGGGGGTTGAACTAGGCAGCTTTTAAGGTCTTCAGAGTTGTGATCCTGTGACCTTCCAGAACAATCTGGTCATAGATTCTAGTATATCTAGTATATTCTAGCATTAAGCAAATGTGTATCAGGTGAATGAATATTATAATAAACTATCACAATTCCCTAAGCAGCTAAGATGCCACAGTGGATAGAACGCTGGTCTTGGAGTCAGGAAAAGCTGAATTCAAATCGGCTTCAGACTCTTATTGTGTGATACTGGGAAAGTCATTTAAATCACTGTCTGTCTCAGTTTCCTCATCTGCACCATGCGATTATTGTGGAGGTTAAATGTGTCAAAGTGCTTTACAAATATTAAAGTACCGTATAAAGGTTAGTGAACATAATTAAAGCATTTTTAACCCAACAACAGGCAAGTTTTATTCCCATTGTACAAATGAGAACAATGAGACTCAGAGAAGTTAAGGGACTTGCTCATAGTCAACACAAATAATTTGTGGTAGTCGGGAGTGAAGCTGGGTCTCCTAACCCTGAACCCCTGGGCCTCTGGACTCTGCTCCTCCTTCCTTCCCAATCACCAGGCACCTCTTGTGCCTAGGAGGGATAAGCACTCATTGATGTGGTGCCCGGTGGGTTCATTTGTCCATACTCAATGTTCTAATCTCTGGAATTCTTTACTGAACTAAATGCCTGCGGGTTGGGTGGGGCATGCCAAGGCTTTCAAAGTTTACAATCTTATATAGGCAGTAAAAACATTGACGATATAGGAGGAAAGCAGCAAAAATAGAAATAGGGCAAAGATTAAGTGCATAGATAAGGAGTGAAGTGAGAATTTGGGGAGTTTCCTGTAGTTTTTATCCAGGAAAGCTTCCTATAGGAAGTGAGTTTTCAGAAAGGAACTGGTACAAAAGCAAAATCCTTTCCTGGTATGTGTATGACTTTGGGTCAGGACTAGACAAAAGGAGCTGGTGGATCTTTTGGAAAAGAGCAGGAGAATTTGTGTCCAAGGAAGCCTTGGGTTTGGGGCTGTAGGAGCATCTCTTGCTCCTCATTGGCCTTGTCTCCTTCCCCCTCATATGCACAGCCACGTTGTCACTACTGCATTGATGAGGGTGGTATGGCCTCGGTGGGTCTCTGAGGTCCTTACCTTTAGTGAGGTGGATTCCCCTCTCCCCACCATTTGTCCTGAAGTGAAGATTTTTCACCACAGATAGTTTTTGATCCTCTCCCTCTGTGATTGCTTTTGAGATAATTCCTTTTAGATCCAACTCAACCCTCTCTTGCCATTGATGGAGTGCCTGGGTCAGCTAATTTTGCTAGGATGGGACACTATCCTAGTTTCTGATGCCAGTTCTGAGGAGGCACCTGAAGACAGGAGGGCAAAGTAAAAGTAGCTTCCAGCTTTACTCCTTGCTCTCTTGGAAAACAGCATCCTAAAAGCGGGCAGTGAAAAGAAGACTCCATCCCAGACGGCACTGCCTCATTCATCAGGCTCACACACAAGGGCCAGTCTGTCTTTATCTTTCCCTGAGTCCAAAGAGAATTGATGGTAGACTAAAGAAGGTGAATGGGGACTCCCCCCCTACACAACTAGCCAGATACCTAGCGAAAGCAGATGGCTTTGTTTGCCTTGGGATCCAGATTTTATTTTAGGTTTTTGTCTGCTCTACTAAAGGAGACCTCCAGTGCTCTCCTTCACTCGCTGCCCAAGCCAGAGGGGCTCCAGCATGGCTGCCCTGTTCCCACACAAGTGGTGCTAGAAGCCAAGGACTCAGCCCTCCTCCCCTCCTCCTCCTCTGGTTGGTGAGAGGCTGAGGAGCATTCTTGACATTCTTTGCAGAGAAAAGGGGTGAAATGTCTGAATTTGGGGGTCACTGTGTTATACAAATTGCAATCTAATCGTTTTTTCCAAGAACATACTTAGGCTAAGAAAAGAAGCCTAGGGGGAGGGAAGACAGGAGATAGACAGCTTTTTTTGTCCCCTTTTCCCCAAAGTTTGGACCATTGTCGGGGCGGTCCCCCTCCCCCTTCCCTTAGTTGTCTTCTGCCCCAGCAGCCAACAGTGGTTTTATAGTTAAATTGGTGGTAGGGATGATCTTGGGGGGAGCTTGTGCGGTGGGGGAAGGGGTGCCTACGGTGCCATTTTTGTTTGTTTTCTCAAATCAAAGCCGCAGCAGGAGGCCTGTGGCACTGCTGGGCCTCTATTTGAAGAGAAGGGCCATTTCCCAGAGCCCAATGTGTCCGTTTATACTCTGAACTTAACCTCACGGGCACCCGCACAACAGAACTTTGAGAGTCCTGGTGCAAGAAGGTAAAAGAAATTGTATCTTTTTATTGGACCATTTGAAGTGTGTGTGGCCAATTCAGAGAACTCGAGTGCAAAGGGGGAACAAACTTGTAGCCTGACTACCTCTGTTCTCCAACCCTGACCCCCCTTGGCTCCTAGCCTTCCCAGGCTTTGCAGCTGGCTTTGCACTGGATTCACAATGTTTTGGAGGGGACTTTTTGCACTTGCCTCTGACTCCTAGGGCCCCTGGAGCTGATATTACAGGTTGGGACTGGAAGCAAGAGGAGTAGCTGCCCGAGTCCTGACCCTCCAGTTGCTTCTTGGTGCCCACCAATCTCCGAGATCCATGGTATCTCCTTAAAATCATGGTCCTAGGATTTGGTAGGGAAGCATAGCACTTCTGAATGAATTCCTTCCTCAGTGACTTTGATGGGGCAACTAGGATTCCAGTGCCTTGGAATGGGTGAGTCAGTCCTTGCTGGGCTCTGCTCACCACCCTCTCCCCCCAATTACCCCTCCAAGCCAGCTTCCCACCCCATAGCCTTTCATCTTCTATTTCAAACAAACAAACATGAAATTACTTCTCCAGATTAAAGGAGAGAGCCCCTCAGTCACTCATCACCACCTCACTAATGGGAGGTGGGGAGGGGGGAGGAGTACACCAAACGGGACCCAAACCCAAGGGTAGAGGGAAAAATTGTCCTTTTCCCCACACCCCACTCTCTAACCTTAGTGGCATAATCCCTGGGGAGCCTAGGTGCAAGCAATCAAGGGGCCCAGGTGCCAGTAGGGCATGAACCACTAGTGGGACAGCTGAATTGTCAACTAAGGCATCCCCAACCTTTAAATAAACTCCCAGCCCTACTTGGTAAGATTAGGGGATGATTTTATGAGACAAGGATCTCATCCAACCTTGCTCTGGACCCCCGTGGGAGCCCTTGGGTAGACTCCAGTCCTCCTCTCCCCATTCTAAATCGGGCAGTGGCATTGTTTGTACTGAGTATTCCAGAAACCTGTTTTTTTCTCTTGGCCCTAGGTCACACCAAGAGTTTAGGAACAAGAGAAAGTTCAGTTTCATTTAGGGTAGATGCTGATCAGGGTGGGGTGAAATCTTTCTGATTCAAGAGTCTTCCTTCTCTCTGGGGGCTTGTTAAATTGTCCAAGTCTAAGGCTGAGGGCAAGGGCCTAGATAGAAATCTGTACTACAGAAATTCTGAAAAGTCAGTAAGCTGTTCTTCAGGCTCTCTGATCGGTTTTTCATCTTCCCTCCCTCCCTCCCTCATAGGATTTCTTTCTCCTCTCAGGGTTTCTGTATCTTCTACTTTTCCCAAGGCTGAGGTCTAGAGACCCTTTCGGCTAGTTTACAGGTGGCAATTCAGTGTTTCTCTGAAGGAGTTAATGGGTCAGGCCTGGAGACTTGTTTGGGAGCTTTCAGTACTCAACTCTTCCTTTTTTCCTTTCCCGTCCTGCAAAAAAAACACAAAACCCAATATCCTGGCGGCCAAACCTAACCCAGGGTGGGAGGGATTAACAGGTGCACTTGATGTTGGGGGGCGTTGTCAGGACCAGCAGGCCTCCCTAAATGGTTGCTAGGGTTCTGGCATCAGGGGCTAGGTGGCTGCCCACTGCCGCGGTCACGGAGGGAATTACACAGCCACAAAGAAATTGTTATTCCCTGTAATCTGCTCTCTGGAGAGCAGGGGTGGGGGAGCGGGCTGGGCCCAGCAGGCCAGGAGCTGTGATCACAGAGGCGTGCTGTTGCAGAGAGAAGGATGGGGGCCAGCCTAGGGCCAGAGCTGGGGCTGGGGGGCTTTTGCCTTCTGAGCTGGGAACGACAGGGCCCTGCTGCTAAGCTGTTTTCTCAGCGATTTCTCTCCCCAGATACAAAGGTGTTTACTTGTTTTACCATCTTCTGAAACTCCCCTTTTCCCTTTGTGTGGTCTTTATCCCCGACAAGGTTTGAGCCCCAGATTACAGGGAGGAATTAAGGCATTGGGCTAGGGCAGCTCAGAACTGTTGTGACCCATGGGATCAAGGACTATAAAATAACCACATGTGTGGGGGGAGATCCTGACCTCTCTGGCACAGCGCATTCATTGTCCTGAGACAGAGTCAGCTTGGGCAGCAGGCGGCCAGGCAAGCAGGTGTGCCTGGATAGGCTGAACCTCCCTGATGCATTAGAGCACTTTGCTAGGGGGACGAGAGAAACCGAGCAGAGGAAAAGGGAAGACCAAGGTTCTTTTCTAGCCAGTACCCTCTGGCCCCCCCCATACAAGGGTAGAAATAGCAGGAAGTCATTATAGCAGAGAGATGGGTTTGGTGGGAGGTCATTATTTCACCATCCTCCCCAAGACCAGTTCAATATTTTCCAGATCTATCAGGACACATATAGCACCCTCACACCAAAATACAAGCTCTAAGAGGAGAGAGTTTTTGTGACTTCCAGTCATTCAAAAGTTATGGGATATCTCCAGAACCAGACAAGGCAATAGGGTCTCACAGGATTGATTGCTTCTGAACCCTAGTCACATTCCCCTCTCATCTCTCTTTTCTTGTCTTCCCAGCGGGCAACTGATGACACACCTAGGCCGGGATTTTCACCGAGGGGCTGGAGTGCTGGATGTCCTGTATGAGACCCCTTCTACACTGCTGTCCTGTGGCTATGACACCTATATCCGATACTGGGACATCCGAACCAGCTCCCAGTGAGTAGAGTTACCCAGAAGAGTGAGATTGGCAGGGAAGTCTGTGCAGCTCTTCCTAGCTCCCCTCCACCTCACAATTTCAGCTGGGGCAAAGGAACACCAAGCTCAAGGTTGAGTCAGTCATTGTGGGGAAGGCTAGTAAGTTTCTAATTTTTTTTAATTTAAGGCAGTGGGGGTTAAGTGACTTGTCCAAGGTCACACAGCTAGGCAATTATTAAGTGTCTGAGCTGGATTTGAACTTGGGTCCTAATTCCAGGGCCAGTGCTCTATCCACTGTGCCATCTGGCTGCCCCAAGGCTAGTGAGTTTTACTGGGGATAGGGTGTAACTAGTTACAGGAACATTAGTGTCACAACATGAGGGCCAGAATTCTGATGCCAACATAAGCCTGGAGGGTAATGCCATGGGGAACTCTATCTTCTCAAAAGACAGGTACAGTCCTGCTCCTTTTAGCAAACTTTACTGGCTTTGTAAGTGGTTATTTTTGTCCTGAACTCACTTGGATCCGTATTTTCTGTGTGTAATATATTTCATAACACACACACACACACACACACACACACACACACACACACACTCTCTCTCTCTCTCTCTCTCTCTCTCTCTCTCTCTCTCTCTCTCTCTCCACATTGTGATCCTGTCCTTATAAACTGTCCTTCCAGCAGTCCCTTCTTGCCTCCTACTCCTTGAGTCATTCTCCATGCCTGTCTTTGGACTTTGCTCTTCAAACATGAGACTCAAGAGATACATAAAAAGCAGAGAGCAGCCATGTATATTGGCTCTAGGTGTGGATGGGGACCTAGGTTGGGAGAATGTGTGGGGCATCGATGTCCATACTTGGTGTTGGCTTTCCACTCATGGAATCAACTTATCCAGTGGCTCTTAAGTCCTTTTCCCAGGTCTTAGCTTGGAGCTTTTTAGTCCCTTCATAGTTGACATTGTCTTTTTCTACATTTCTACATGAATTGCCTGCCACTGCCACTTTTGGACCATTCACAGAGCCCTAAATGACTTTTTCATCATCTTGACTTTCTACTTCCTTGAAGAAATAGTTTTTGCAAACTTCTAGATTTTATTGAGAACTCTCCCTTTCCCCCAACTCCCAATTGCTCTACATCCACATTTCTGTATTCACCCTCAGAAAAATCCAAGTTCAGATACAATTACCCTTGGTAGAAATCCCATTTCTTTTCTCTATTAAGGTGTTTCTATAAATATTTGGAAGTTCAGACTTCTACCTTCTCCCATTATCTGTTATAAAAACCCTTCTAATTCCTTGGTGCTAAGTTCATTAGATTTTGGCAATGGGTGTCCTTGATCATCCTATGTTCCTTTTTTGGAAAGGAAATGTGTGATGGAGTGGGAGGAGCCTCATGACAGTGCCCTCTACTGTGTGCAGAGTGATGGGAACCACATGCTGGCCAGCGGGTCTTCCTACTATGGTGTAGTGCGGCTGTGGGACCGACGCCAGAAAGGCTGCTTGCATGTGAGTATCTCACTCCCTCTGCCTATCATCGATAGAAGTCCAGGTCTCTTGTGTGCCTGCCTTGACTCCCTCCACTGGGCCCAGGCCCAGAAGGGTCACCCGGGAGGAGGGTTGGGGATCCTCGGATACAAGACACAATGGGATTCACCTTCCCAGCACCTATTCATCTCCTCTCCCTGGAGTCAGGGCCAAGCCCTCCTCCCTTCCCTGTGTAAGCTCTTGCTCCTTGTCATATATATTTATCTGCAGGCCTTCTCGCTGTCATCTCCAACCAGTAGCCCTGTTTACTGCCTACGTTTCAGCACCACACACCTCTACGCAGCAGTAGCCTCTGCCCTCCATGTTCTTGACTTCAAGACACCGTGACTGGCTGCCCTCCCATACAAAGACCCCTCCCCACACAAGACCAGGCAGATGGCCTGCTCAGGATCAGCCATCCCTGGGCCTGGCCTGAAGAGAGCAAGCAGCAAATGATCCTGTGACCATCGGGCTTTGTGCTTTTAAACCAAAGACCATTGGCATTTGGTAGTCTTGATGTTTCCATTTGGGAGAAGGGCTGTTCCCTATGTCCATAACCAGCCAGTCAACCACTCTGGAGCCTGCTAACCTAAGAGAGTAGGGGTCTGGACTGGGGACTCTTGTCTTTGCAGGATCTGGGGCAAGGTGCATTGAGCCTCCACAACCAACCTGCAAAGATATAAGAAACCTTTGCAGCCTTTCCAATTGGCCTGTCAATCCAATGTATCTTCTCTCCTCTTCACTTAACTATCCTTCCTGCTGGACAGGATCAGTCTTCAACTCCTCAATCAGGACCATGTCTAGATGAAACAAGCCAGGTCCCTGGGGAGGGAAGAGGACGACGACTCCTTTTTGGAAAGCATTCAGGCCCTGAGCTCCTTAGGCAGACCAGAGAACATTGGAGATTCAGCTGGTTTGAGTTCTGAGCCAGTCTCTCTGGCCTGGCCCTGTTTTGTGGGGTACTGTGGGAAAATTATATTTTTAATTTATTTTTTTAAATAAACCTTAGCTGTTAATGTGGATTCTGGCCACTCTCTTAGTACCCAAAGAGGAACCTCTACAGACTGAGATTTGGCTTGCTTTAGGGGTAGACCATTAGAGAGTCCTAGGTTCTAATTCTTAGCTCTCATTTTCCATCTCAAACCCTAGAACTTCCTTCCTCAGTGGTATCGGGCTGGAATGGTTCCATTCCCATAATATTATGCTTCCTTTTCTAATTCTCTTTCTATATCCTTTCTAAAATATAGCTTTTCCTTGTTTTCTTTTATGTTTCTTCAGATAAGGCTTGTGTTATTCATCTTGTTTGGGTTTGAGTAGGTCTGACACACACTAAAACTCTGCCCAACAACCTATATTTCCAATTGATCATTTACACAACTTCCTCCTTCTTGGGCTTGAAGAATATTATATATTTGCTCTGTCTGTGTGTTCCCACTTTTAGAGTTATTTATGTGCTACTGCTGCTTGTTAAAAACTACTGGCCTTGCAGGCTTGGCTAGCTTGACCCTCTAGCACTTTACACAAACAGTCAGAAAGTCATAAATACAGAAAGAATATCACCTCATCATTGCTATATTCTTGACCATTGGGCTCTCTACTCAACCCAAAACCTACTATTGGAGGCCAGGTTATGCTGAAATAGAAGAATCAAGATTCATATCCAGTGGGTGTGCAGAGGAAGGGTGTCTCAGCTCCTTTTAGGACCCAGAAAACTTGGGGAGAAGGAGGGCCCAGTGGCATAACTAAGAACTTTAACCAAGGCAGGGGCTGAGGCTTATGGCTAAACTCTCTCTCTTAGGTAAGAGTAAGAGGATTCATCCTTGTCAACCCAAAAGATTTTTGGTCAGGTGTGGGTTGGACCAGATGACCTCTAAGGTTTCTCAGAGATTTGTGAAAAGAAGCTCCAGTGAGAATAAGGGTAACTCAAATTAGCTTTACTCAGGAGATTAACAAACCTAGATTACCTGGAAGGCACCATTTTAGGTCAGGGACCTGGCCTGCTTCCAGGGTTCAATTTTTATCTCTGATAAATCCTGAAATCCATCCAAGACTTCATTCAGGCAAGGGCAAAGTCAAGGCCTGGTGGTCACCTTTGTAGAAATGACCCAAGAGATTTTGAGCTAGGAAGTCTGCAGACAAGGCCTTGAGTCTGATTACTGGGTCTTACAGTCCCCATTCTGGCCACTGGCAGTCTTCACCTTCTTTAGCTCTCTCTGCAATTCTTCCTCTGCATCTAGGATCTCCTTTGGCTTTTGGTACTGAGGGGTGAGAGGGATAAATCAGGACAAGGAGTGAGATCCTATCATTGCTTCCCATCCCCACAATGATTGATGCACATCTGCACATTTTACACACAGTGTTCCATACTCCCTCTGAACAACCTCCCCCATCAGAAAAGAAACAGGGATCTTTGTGTGAGGAAAAGAGAATGAATAAAAGGATAGTGAAGGTGGGTCTTACAGTGATGATCAGGGTGCAATTGGCATAGGCAAAATTCAGTGCAGAACTGTTGAGGGGAAGTTGGTATCGATCCATGTCAGGAATGGAGAATTTCTTGTAGTACCTGTGAGATAGATGGTGACATAAAAACCAAGCCCTTGTGAGTGAGAGAGAGAGAGAGGATACAGCCCACTTTGGACCTGGGGTGTCCTGTGCCTCTGTCCAATCTTAGATCAGGGAAATGTTGGCTAGATGGCTTGTGCCCGTGTTCCTTTCTGGAAGGTAAAAGTAGCAGCTAGGCATCACCAAATAACTATAAATGGCATTCTAGACATAACCTCAGTGGGCAGCCCACAAGTTAATGTTGGCTTCTTTAAAGAGTTCAAAGGGATAGACTACAAATCTGTGAAACATCTGAAAATTCCCTGGTATCACCCCCAACAAACAAATCTCATCTTAAATAATGATGCTCCAGTTCCTTAGAACCCATCCTATTTGGTAAATCACTATTTCCTCTCTTCTCCCCCAGCCATCAAGTAAGAGAGATCTCTAGTATTACTACAAAGAGCATTAGGTGTGGAGCCAAAAGGTTTAGGCTGAATACTGGTGCCTGCACCTTTATATTCCTTACCTAAAATCATACCTAGATAAAATAATGTTGTGGGATTTATAATTAGATAATGCATAGAGGTCAGTATCAAGTACCATTTTTCATCATACTACTTTTTGTCTTGGCAGCAGACCTTTGCGAATGTTAACTCCAGGGCCTCTCAGGTCTACAACTGAACCTTACTATTCCACAAAGCAAAAGAGGCAAAAAGCAAGTATTTAAAAAAAACAAACAAACAGAAAAGAAAACTTATCCATTTCCAAATGGCCCCCTTGGGGTCAGAGTATAATGGTCCAGTAACTCACTTTTGGATCCTTGATTCCCCTGAAATCTGTTACTTGAACCCTCAACTTCCCTCAAAAAGTTACTTTGCAGATAATTCTGCCTAATATCCTGTAAGAAGGGAATTTTGTCTATTCCTTCACTAGGTTTTTCATTCTCATTAGGGAGAGTTAGTCTTTGGAAGTAACTCAAAATCGATAACTTTAAGACTTCCCACCAATGGGACACTGAGGTACTCTGAAGCTGAAGTATTAGTAAGAACAGTTTTCTCTAAAACAGACAGATATCTACATCATCTAGTCCCATGATTGTAATTTTATAGAAAACAAGCCTAGAGGGATAAAGAAATTTGCCTGAGGTGAGTGATAAAACTGGTAGAGAGCAGAGCCAGAGCCAGTCCCCAGATCTCACTCGGCTGGTTATTAATAACAAGTTTTATCAATAAGCATTTATTAAGGGCTGTCTGTGTGAGCTGGGCTGTACAAAGAACTGGGGGACACAAAGACAGGGAGAAGACAATGCACTTTCCTTGGGGAGATAACATGAAAAAACTTCATTCACACAAGATACATCCAAGATAAACTAGAGATGACCAACAGTCTTCTACAAGGTGGGATTTTCCTCTGCTACAGAAGAAAGCCAAGAGGTAGGAAATGAGGGAGAGTATTCCAAGTATTGGGGGGGGGGGGGCAAGGGGAAGAGGGAGGAATGCCAGTGAAAATGCCTGGAGATGAAGTGAAGTATCTTGTTCAAGGAACAGCAATGAAGCTTATATATAGCAATTACAGCTGTGCAAAGTGTTTATTTGTGGTATCTCATTTGGTCCACTAAACTCTCACCTCACTTCCTGGTAATGGATCACACTGGGGGTCACCTGCCCTAACCTCTGTCCAGGCTTGGCATCCAAAGGTCCCTTCCTAGTAGGCCTGTCCTGGCCAGCAAGAGTCCGGAAGCTCAGCCTGGAATGCCAAAGTAGGGAGGGATCTGTACTGGGGAGAGGGGCTTTGTTGCTTTCCCAGAGGCCCCTCAGCAGCACTTTACAGGTAGAAACCTGTGAAGGGGGGGAGGGCAAGTGGATTCAGACTGGGGGTGGGGAAGCTGCCTCTCTAAGGGAGCACTTCAAAGGCCTTGATGACCAGGTACATTTGGCTACAATTGCTCTGTTTTTCCCCTCCCCCCATCCGGGCTGGGTCAGGGGAGGGTCCAGACCTGGCCTTCTCTTCCCCAGGGCTCTCTCCCTTACCCGTCAGGAGGGACCGGAGAGGAAGTGTGTTTACTTAAAGGTTGACAGTTCAAAAGGAGATGAACAAGGGATGTTCCTTTCCTCCGAAAACCAGCTTTGAGGCCCTTAATGGCACAAAATCTTGAGTTTATTTTCCAAAGCTCTGGCCCAGAGAAAGCCGATCCATCCGCCTGCCCGCAGGGGTGGAATGCTGGCCTCCTGGGCCGGGCCCAGCCCTTCCTAGCCTCTGCCTGGGGCTACGGGGTCAACGGGCTGGGCCGAGGAAAGGTGGCAGACACCGAGAATAGGGAAGTGTCAAAGGTTAAACAGCAGAGATTAGATGAACACAAAGACTTGTTAAGGAAGTGTTAACTTCTTACCAAGAGACACAAAAAAACAGTCCACAGCAAAGGCAGGCTAAGACCCAGAGCTACACACAGCCTCCCTGGGGTTGGAGGGCCTGGCGTATAGGCTGGCCCAGCAGGAAGGGAAAGCCTGGATCAAAAAGCTCTACTCAGTGTGGCAGGACAGTTTCACCTGTGCCTTCTGGGGACAGTAGGGTTTTGGAAATAAATGGGAAGGAAGAGACAAGAAATGTCAGGGCTACTGGGAAAGTTTAGTCTATAGGTCAATTCAATGAACAACCGAAGTTCTAAATATATGCAAGACCTATCTGGTATGTGCTGGAAATCTGGTGCCACTGAGGGAGCTTTCCAGACAGCTAGGCATCAAGAAGTCAATGGCACTTGATGTTGGGCAAGGGAATGGGTTCTTCTGTCAGGAGTTTTACAAGCCCTCTATCAGATTCCTTGCACTTGGAGCTCACCCAGAGGATCTGAGAAGAACTGCATTTGACTTTGTAATCAGCAATTATATCCAGATTCACTTGATTCAAATATGGCCTACTGAATGCACTATCTGACAAGCACAGTCCTATCTGTCACCAGAAGTTTGGGATTCTAGGCCCCTGGCTTCGAGCTCTGAGACACACAGTCTTTTTAGTCATTCTGGGATCAAGTGAAGGGAGCCTGCTGAGGTTGGCTCCTGCACCTATGGGAATTACCACAGCACTGTGGTTACACCTAGGTCTATCAAGACATTCGTGCAACCACTGTCTTTTTCCAACCCTGGTTTGCTCTTTTTTTCATCTTAAAGACCTTCTTAAGAGGAGCTGGAATGAGGGAGCCAAGTGTTGAGCCTGGTAAAGTACAGGGAACCCCAGAAAGGGATGTGAGAGTTCATGTTCCTATCATGCATTATGATTTATTTCCAAAGTTCTATCTTCATGGCTCTCAGGTTACAGGGTTAAGTGGTGATGAGAAGTGGGGCTCTGGTCATAATTTTCACTTGGGGATCCCTACAGTATCACTACTAAGGAACATTCCTCAAACACCACTAAGAAGCCCTCCAGACCTCCAAAGAACCCTCAAAGAACCTGGTCTGCATATAAATTGGAAAGGGAACCAATCTCAAGAGTCAGGAGAATACCTAGCTTCTAATCTGGCCTGCTGTATGACCAATGAGCCCTAGGTTGTATCTTATAGCTCCAAAAGGGCTTCCCTAGACTCTCTAGGCCTTTCCCTAGACTCACCCAACTCTCTAGACTAATATTCAACAACACAAGGAGCCATTAACAAAAGAGGATGGAGAAGACAAGATTCACTGTCCCCTTGAATATACACATAAAACAGTCCTGGGTAGACATTTTTTCCTATATGACCATATCATATTCATATGCTACTGAACTGACATATATCCTTATTGCTTCACATTCACTTGCACAGACACCTAGTTGTATACACATATATGTGCTCATCAACACACAAGTACAAATCACTGAGGCTCTGAAAACAAGCACCAGATGTATGAATCTGAGGCTGGGTGTTGGGGCAGGGAACAGAAGCCATCAGGGGAGACCTTACTAGTACTGAAATTCCATTTCTCCTGCACCACAGGTGCCAGAGCTTTACTTTCCAAGTAAATCCTTCCATATATATATACACACACACACACACACACACACACACACACACACACACACATACACCCCATAATTAAGAAAATGACCTGGTTGAATATATACAATGACTATATCAATACAAATGAAAAGATTACTGAAAGGAAACTGAACACTTGATTAATGGGAAAAAATTAATGAAGAAATAATGAAACCTACTTACCTCTAGGCAGAGAGGTAGAGGAGTATTAGGTGAGTATACTGAACATAGTATCAAATGTGATCACTGTATTGGGTATTTTTATACAAGCAGAGAACTGAAGACCTGAAAGGGACCTGAGCCTAAGTAAGTGGATCCAAGCTGGAAGAGTACCCCCTAGATCTTACTTGATAAGCATTCTCCAGCCTCAACTCAAAGACTTCCAGGGAGAGGGGACCCACTGCCAGGGTTGCGTTCACCAGTCATTTTTCTTAACATTCACCTAAGTTGCTTCTGCAACTATCATTTTTGGTTCTGCTGTATGGGACCAAACCTTGCCAGATCAACTTTTCACTAGCCAGCTCTAATACTGGTTATACTTTCATTCAAATCCCTTGAATTGTTGGTCCTAGGGACAGGGTTAGAAGACTCCTTGTTCCCCAAGACTTCCAGGTTCCTCCTCTGCCACCTTAACTTGCTACCTCTCCTTCTCCATATTTATTACCCATCAAGTCAGTAGTTGACTACTAACTCTGAGATACTCTCTTTCCTTCCTCAATGTGATGAGTACCTGGCTCTGTCTTTCCTTCTCAATTTCCACCCAAATACTAAAGGACTTCAATGTATAGATTGATTCTTCCTCAATTTATTTACTTCCCATGATCTTTGCTTCGACTCTTCTATGGCTGTATAGAGAGATGACCTCACCATCACCCCCCAAAAACTGTTCTTCCTCTTTGCTGTGACTCCCTAATTCCTTCAGTCTCATTTCTCAATCATCATCCTTGCACTGGCTACACTGTCTTCCTTTCCCCATCCTGACCCTGTAGTGAGCCAGATCAGCTCTGTTCTCTTCTGCATCTCTTGTCCTCTTGTTCTATTGAATATCTTGGCCTGCCAAGTAACAGCCTTGGATCACATCACTATCTATGCTTTTGCTGCTCATCACATAATTTTAAAATAAGGAAAACCATAAAACCATGCTGACTGGGTCCTCTGAGAAGTTTAACCTTATACACTCAACTTACTATCTTACTCATCACAGCAGCTTTTCAAAACCTTTTCATTCCTCCTCAAGTCTCCCATGGCTCCCTCTCTCCCATGCTTTTGGCTGAGAACCCTACCTTATATTTCACTGGACAAAATGAGGACATTTCCCCCTTTTCCCCCCTCTTCATCCCTGCCTTCCATCACTTTCTCCTTCACCCCTGACTCACATGGAAAAGTGGCCAGGGATGCTGCTCCATGCTGACTTCTCCAGCAGATCGCTCCCTCTATGAACCCCAATCTTTCATTCATCTTTAAACTCTCCATCTATAAACACACCCATTCTATGAACACACATGTCTCATACATCCTCAAAAAACCTTTCCTTGGCGCGGCTAGGTGGCACAGTGGATAGAGCACCAGCCCTGGAGTCAGGAGTACCTGAGTTCAAATATGGCCTCAGACACTTAATAATTACCTAGTTGTGTGGCCTTGGGCAAGCCACTTAACCCCATTGCCTTGCAAAAAAAAAAAAAAGACCTTTCCTTGATACCTCCATTCCTGCTAGCTATCCTTCTATGTCTCTTCTCCCCTTTGTAGATAAACATTTTGAATCTCTGCCTCCACTTCTTTTCCTCTCCCTTGTTTTTTTAACTCTTTGCAGTCTGACTTCTGATCTCATCCTTTAACTGAACTTGCTCTCTCCAAAGTTAAGCATCTCTTAATTGCCAACTCTAATGGGCTCTTGCCACTTCTTTTGATCCTTAACTTCTTTTCAGCCTTTGGACACTTTTGACTGTTCTCTTCTCCTTGATGGTCTCTGGGTTTTTATGCCATTGCTCCCTCCTAGTTCTCCTCTCTGGCCCCTTCTTTGCTGGATCTTCATTTAGTTCAAATCTGTCAACCATGGCAGTGCCCTAAGGCTCCAGGTTCTCTTCTGGATCCTCTTTTCTCCCTCTATACTATCACTTAATGATTTATCAGCTCTTGCACATTCAGCTATCATCTCTATGCAGAAAATCTCACATCTGCTTTTCCAGATATTTCCTAATAGCTTTCCTACCTTCAAGTTTTGCACTTCCAACGGCCTAGTGGACATCACAAACTGGCTGTCTTATAGTATTTTAAAACAACACTTTCAGAACTAAATCCGTATCTTTTTCTTTACCCTCAAACATTCTCTTCTTCCTAACTTCCTATTATAGTCAAGGGTTCCTCCACTATCCCTGTCACCCAGGCTCTCAAACCAAGTGTCACCCTTGACTCCTCACTCTTAAAATCATTTGCCAAGTCCTATCATTGCAACCTTTATAATCTCTCTCAAATACGTCCCCTTTTCTCTGGCACCACCAGTGATGGGACAGGCCGTCATCACTATACTCCTAGATTACTACAATAGTCTGCTGCTTGATCTCCCTATTCCAAGTTTCTGCCCCCTCTAGTCTTTCCTCCACTTAGCAGTCAGATTGATCTTACTAAAGCACAAATCTGATCATGACATCTTACAATTCAATCAACTTCAGTAGCCAGATCAAACATAAAATCCTTTGTTTGGCTTTTAAAGTCTTCCATAACCTGGTCATTTTCCACCTTTCCAGTTTTCTTCACACTCCATAATCTAAGGATACATTTTCCTCTGTTCCTTATTCAGGACATCCCATCTCCAGACATTTTCAATGACTGCCCCCATGCTTGGAAGGCTCTCCCTCTTCATCTACTTCCTAGTTTCCCTGGCATTCCTGAAGTTCCAGCTTCTACAAGGAGCCTTTCCTGAAATATCTCAGAGCTAGTGCCTTCTCTCTCTATTCATTATCTTTGATTTGTCTTGTTCAGATGTTGTTTGTACACAGTAGTTTTCATGTCTCTCCCTTTAGCCTGGGAGTTCCTTCAGAGTAGGGACTTATCTTTTCTCTTTAAAGCACTGGCCTTGGAGTCAGAAGGACAGGAATTGGAATCCAGTCTCAGACACTTGCCATTTACTAGCTGTGTGACCTTGGGCCAGTCACTTAACCCTGATTGCTTCGAATCCAGGGCCATCTCCAGTTGTCCTAATTCAGATCTGACCACTGGACCCAGATGGCTCTGGAAGAAAAAGTAAGGTGGGTGATTTAGCACAGCCTCCCCCTCACTCAAATTCAATTCATGTGCTAATCAATGAAGGAGAAACATCATCTCCATAACAGGACCCATAGTAGGTGCCTTACAAATGTTTATTGATTTTAAAACCTGGGAGTCAGCTTTCCTGTCCTTCCTTGAGTCTCTTTTCCAGATCTAACGTCTCCATTTCCTTTAATAGACCTTCCCAGGCCATAAATTTGAAATGTTTCACCTTCTTGAAACTGTTTCACCTCAGGACTCTCCCCAGCTAAATAATGTCCTCCGGGGGTGGCTAGGTGGTGTAGTAGATAAAGCACCGGCTATGGAGTCTGGAGTACCTGGGTTCAAATCTTGTCTCAGACACTTAATAATTACCTAGCTGTGTGGCCTTGGGCAAGCCACTTAACCCCATTTGCCTTTCAAAACAAAACAAAACAAAACAACAAAAACAAAACACAAAAACAAATAATGTCCTCCTTAAATTGTAAAACCCAACATGAAGGCAAACTCCAGGTTTTGTCTTCTAGGGAGCAGAGCCCAGGAGGCCTATTTATCTCCTTCTGGGAGGTTCAAGTGCACTGGACTTGTGGGCTCAGAGTCTTCTCCTTCCATTCCACAGCTCTGCCACTGCCTGTGAAATGTCCTTGGAGATCCTGGCTCACTGCCTCACTGGTTTGATCCCGGTGATGGCAGTCCAGCCTCATCTGATTGAGAGTCAAATAAAGCATCAGCTGAGAGGCTGTTTTGAAAAAGCTAACAACTACATGTTTGTCATGAATGCCTCCATAAGCAGTGAGGTATAGGATAAAAATTCACAGGTTTCCATTAAGAGTCTAAGACAGGGCAGGGAACCAGGTAGTGGTGGTCTGACATTGCCAACAAAGTTGGAACTTGAAATTCAATAAATCTAGCAGCTTTTTAGAGGTAAATTAAATGTTTTCTTTTTTTTTTTTTAGGTTTTTTTTGGGGGGTTTTTGCACAGCAAATGGGATTAAGTGGCTTGCCCAAGGCCACACAGCTAGGTAATTATTAAGTGTCTGAGACCGGATTTGAACCCAAGTACGCCTGACTCCAAGACCAGTGCTTTACCCACTACGCCACCTAGCTGCCCCAATAAATTAAATGTTTGATCAAATATAGCCCTTGAATGATACTATAAATAACTAAATATCCCTTAGCAGAAAAAAAAGGTCCTTCCCTCCCCCAACCCCCCTCCCCCCACACCTAGAAGCTTCTGCATGGTGTACCAACAATGGGAAGCTGCTGGGGTCCCTCCTAGCGTAGAAAGGAACCCTGGCTGCAAAGGATGACCCACCATCCAGGCCAGGCCTGGCCATCCACAATCATTTCTCCAGGTGAAGGAGCAGAGCTACTTATGGCCAAGAGTGCCACCTATGGTTGGGTCAGCTGCAGATACAGGTCCCACAATACTTTTTTTTTTTGGTAAACATTTTTCTTTCCCTAGTAATCACATTTCTGCTTTCTATCTGTATTCAACAGTGACCTCTGGGGGAGAAAAAGGAGGCAGCAGCTGGCTTCAGGAATTGCTCTGCAGCAAATTCAAATGCTTTCAGAAGCACTTTTGTTCCCGTGTTAAAACTAGGGCCTTCCACACCAGGGAATATGAACTGAAGAGCAGAGTTTGTTTTCCTAAAAGCAATTTCTGCATTGTCTAAAATTGCTTTATTCTACTTCAAGCATAGACTCCTGTTAATGATGAGAATAATAACAGGAATAAAGTACCTTTTATCTGAGGACTTCAAAGTGCTTTACAAACACAAATTCCTTATTATTATGACTTTGTATTTATAGACAGGGCTAACCATTGGGGCCACTGGCTGCATGGGCAGCAATAATCCTGAAATTAATTCATTAATCTGCTCATGCCCCAGTGAGACAGGTAACTGGCCATCCTTGGCCTGCTGAGGTGGGGGCAGGCAGTGAAAGAGAAGAGAGGGCCAGGGCATAGGGAGCAGTTTAGGAGCCTGTCCCTGACAATGGGCAAGGACATCACATACTCCAGGAAATCAAACCAGGAATTTATCTCCTTATGGCCAAACCAGAAAGTCTCCAATGACTAATAAGGAAAGTAAGGCTACAGGGAGCCCCCCCCCCATTCTATCAGTTTCACAGGTCAAGGGCAGGCAAGTATCACAGATCTAATGCCACCTGTCAGTTCCTCACCTAGGAGCTAACTACCAATCACCACAGGAAGCAATTCTCTGAACCTGGACCTTTAAACATATCAAACAATAGCCCCTCATCTTCCACAGACAGGACATCACTACTTTCCATCTCTTGACTGGGCTTCCAGAGTCTTCTACCCCACCCCCCATCCCTAGTGGTGTGCTTACTCTGTGGCAGGATTCCAGGGATTTAATAGGATACAACAGCACACAACAACTTGCTAAAAGAGGACCTTTCAAGTCTCCTTCAGGGGAGCTCTTCTCCATTGATAGAATACCTGTACCCACTATTCATTAGTTACTCTACTGATTTTCATTTACCTGTCTCACCTTTCCAGCCTCAGTTACACTTTCTTTCAAACCCCCCATCTCACCAGTTTCAGAAAGGGAGTTGGAATAGTCCCTCTATCCGAATGCTACTTTCCGACTCTCCCTACTACTCAGCAACATCTCTTTTAATTTTCATTCTCTTCAAATTTATCAACCAGTTCAGATCCTGGTGGCTATGATTTACCCATCCCCAAAGAAATCTCCTTCATTCCTCAGCCTGGCTTGTAGTTCCTCTTTCTACTCAAAACTTCTACTTCCTATGATAGAACTTCAACAAACATCCTGATGTTGCCACAAATGTCTTAACTTTCCTCATCCTCATTCTACTCATTTCCTAGGTTCTATAGATCCATTCTACCTCAGCTAGATACAAAGAGAGTAAGACTTTGATCTCCCACTTCTATGTTTAATACTCCAAGATTCCTGAAAGAGATCATAATCTTTTGTCATACCTTTGTTTCCTTAACCTTGTTCTTTGTATTTTTGTTGTTTTTGCAAGGCAATGAGGTTAAGTGACTTGCCCAAAGTCACATAGCCAGGTAATTTTTAAGTATCTAAGGCCAAATTTGAATTCAGGTCGTCCTGACTCCAGGGCCGGTGCTCTTTCCACTGCAACATCTAGCTTGCCATATTCTTGTCTTCATGGTGACCTCTTATCCCTCCACCCTTTAGTATTTCCCTTGATATCTTCTCCTCCCTTCCCAGTCTCAGTCCCTTGGTGAATCTCACTTTGACTGTACTTTCTTCTTGAGTCCCCTGCTTCCTTGTACTAGCAATGATCACATCTTGCCATAGTCTAATTCTGAACTACTCTCATCAACTTCATCTTCTGATTGGACTCACCTGGTGCTAACAGAGCAGGAGGAGGTCACAAAAATCCATTCTTAAGAAACCCTCACAAGGTCCTATTATCCTCTATCTCTCCTCCCCTTCTCAAGTCCCTTAAAAAATCCATCTATAGTCAGTGCTTCGTCTCTCCTCCCTCACTCCCTTCTAAGCCCTCAGTAGTTGGCTTCTGATCTCATGATTCAACTTAAACTATTGTCTCTGAAGTTATTGATGATTTCCTAATTGCAAGACCTCTCAGTCCTCATCCTCTTTGACCTCTCTGCAGTATCTGGATCTATTGGCCACATTCTCTTCCTACCTTCTTTCTTTCTTCTAGTTTTTCCTCTGTTCTCTATTGGGCTTTTCCTCCTACTTCTGGGCACTATATAAATCTATCATATTGGTCTTTGCACTCTCCCTGTTCCCATCTTCAGAATGCTCTCACTTCACCTCTGGTTTCCTTCCAGACTTTGCTTAAATCCCATCTTTTGCAGGCCTTTCTCAATCTTTTCCTATTCCTGGTTCCTTCAGGCTTCCCCTATAGCGTTATTTTCCACTTATTCTGCATGTATCTAATATATCTATTTATTTAAATTCTGTCTCCATATTTAGAATATTAGCTCCCTGAAGGCAAGGACTGTTTTTCTCTTTCTTTGATCAGATGCCATAAACTTTGCTATCATCCTGGGATCACATAAGAAGCCTAAACTATTGCTATAGATAGCACCAAAAGTCTAAGGACAACAAAGCCAGCAGTCAAAACCAGTTTCTTTCTAAGTAGCTTGCCATGCAACTCTTCCCAGGAAGTCAAAGGTTTTTATCAAAGTTTTTAAGACTATGATTGAAGTTTATCAAATCAGAGGATATAGATTTATCTTGCAGGTCAAAAAGTTCAATTCCCTCATTTTACGAAATGTAAAGAGAGATGACTTGTCTAAGTACAGTGAGATGGCTTGCCTAAGGTCACATGGACAGTTAAATGGTAGCACCATGTTTTCAGGTCCTGACTAAATCCTGTGCCCTTTCGGTTCTTCATCACACTACTTCTCTCCCTCCCTCAAGGAAGAGTTCAATCTTCCCTTCTACCTGTAGAAAACCCAGGTGAAGGTAGTAGCTGCTCATAAAGACCACACAGGCACTGAACTACAGCCTGCCTCTCCAGTCAGCCCGCCAGCCCACCCCACATTCATCAGGCAACTTACTTTTTATTAGTGGTCCGGACAATGAGGCAGCCCTCATTTTGGTTCACAGAGACACTGTAGACATCCTTAGGGTAGGGAAGATTACGAATCCGCCATTGAAAACTCGTTTTTGTGTCCTTCCGCATGAAGATAGGCTGGAGAGAACAAGCTAATTCATGATGTGTTCAAAATATAATTACAGCTCCAAACCTCCCCACTTCTAGCATACGGGTGGCTCTTCACCCAATCTCTCTTAATCACTTATATCATTGCTGACAAAATCATAGTCCAAAGCCCCTGTCTCAAGATGGCAAACCACCCACTTCTGACAGGAATACCTTTATCTGGGCCCTATTAAAAACCTGGTCAGAGAGATATACATACATTAGAACTGCTTTCCTTGATGAGCTCTGACCCCAGGACTCCACCCATAGGGGTCATTGGCTCTCCCACTTCTGTTTGCCACGGACTCACAGCTCCCAGAGCATTCTTTACCCGCCACTTTCTAACTGGAAAAAAAATAAAGCAACTGAGTCACCAGTAAAGGATCCAATACTCAACCTAAAAGTGAACATCAAAAATGATAACTCTGGTGCTAAAGGAATTCAGAAATGACAGGTTAATCCTTTATAATTAGCTATTACTAACCCTACAAAAAGCCCTCAACCTAAGAAAATTTCACTTTAAGGAATTAAACTTTGCTTTTATGGAAGACAGTAATGCTCAGGCTCTTACCCAGACTAGTATGTATATAAAAAAAAAAAGGTTAATAAGAGTGGACACACTGCTTCTCAGAAAACAAACTGACAACAACAATCCACTCACACAACAGTTGACAAAAGCAGTCTACAGTCAATTACTGTAAGGTCAACTATATGGATCCACAGCCCCTGGGGATATCACTGTAGTACAGGAAAATAATATGATAAAGCTGCAAATGACTTTAACAATCATCTAGTCATCAGTATAGCATCAAAAGCTTATTCTGGGATAAGAACTCACTATTTGACAAAAACTGCTAGGAAATCTGGAAAACCGTATGGCAGAAATTAAGTATAGACCAACATTTTAAATCATTTATACCAAGATAAGGTCAAAAGGAATATATGACTTAAGACATAAAGGGCAATACCATAAGCAAATTAGGAAAGCAAGAAATAGTTTACCTATCTATGAAGAAGGAAAGAATTATGAACAAACAAGAGACAGAGAATATTATAAAATGTAGAATGGATAATTTTGATTATGTTAAAATTAAAAAGGTTTTACACAAAGCTAAGATTAGGCAGAAAGCAAAAAACATGGCACATAAAGAAATGAATCAAATTTATATGGATACAAGTCATTCCCCAGTTGATAAATGGACAAAGAATATGAATTTTTTTAGATGAAAAATTAAAATTATCTATGGTCATATGAAATGCTCTAAATCACTATTGATTAGAAAAATGCAAATTAAAGAAACTCTGACACACATAGATACTTTATCTTCCCATCCCTTTGCCCCTCTTTATTCTGAATTCAAGGACAGTTTCTACAGCAATAAAAGGATGTTTTCCACCTGCTGTCACCCTGATTTGATTATATGTTAAAGCCAAACCAGTGTGTTCAAGGCCAGTTCCCAGCAAAGACAGGGCCAGTCCTTGGAAGGGAGACTTTCAATGAACCTTGAATCTGAAGAGAAAGATGCAAGTGATTTAGCATTGGGGGGTGGGGTGGGAGGGAAGAGGGGTGTCCAGATCTTTCTCCAGAGTCAGCATAACCCAATCTAAAGGATAAACTGACTTTTGATGGCTCCACCATTCAGGTGGGATAGAAAGTGGCAGTCCCCAAAGTCTTTTTCCCCAAAGCTCCAGAGCCTGGCCCATTTCCAATGTGGATAATTACATTCCATGTTCTTAAATACTCCCTGCAGTGTAAACTGGAGACAGGATTCTTCTTTTCTTCCCTAAAACTCTGCCATACTGCTGTATAACTATTAAACAGCTGCTGCATCCTGTCCCCAAGGAGGCTGAAGTGAACCGCATGGGTCATTTATAACATTGTTGAAGTGCTTGGAGTTGAAGATGCTCAAACTTCTCCACAGTCAACCTGGGCTGGCTAAGCTGGTGGTAAGACACCAAAGCAGAAGGTAACTGAGCCAGGCACTGGCTGCAAGGAGGCCCTCTTTGTGGATTTGTTATCTTTGTGTCACAGTTATTCACTTTTTCCTCAGAAAATAAAGACCACTTATGTTTCTGGGGAGTGGGAGGTGAGAGAGGATAGATAAAGAGAGAGGATAAGTGGAGATAAAGGTTCTTTACTCAGGCAAACTAATCAATTACTTTCTGATATTTCCACCAGAAAACTAGCCTGGCTTATTATCAAGTCTGTATAAGCTGTATAAGAAGCTGAAAAAAAGAGGGAGGGTCTCATATACTGACATGGTGACAATTCTCCATCTCGAATTTCACTGAACGTGTGAAACCAGTGTCATCCTAGCTCAGGAAGTGTTTATTTAGATTTTCAAGTTTAAAGGCAACAAACAGTGCCCTGGAGTGAGGGGTTAGGGAGGAAGAAGGGGAGCAGGTAGTCTGACCTTGAGTCACTGGGGTTGGCCAGGGATCTGAGGGGGGTACTGTGCAGCTACAAAACCCCTATGAAGATTTGGGGGCTGGAAGGGACTTGGAGGAAAATGTGAAGTATGAAAAGTGTCAAGAACACTGGACTCAAATCCACTTGATTTCCCATTGACTTTCTAGATAAGCTTTACTGACTCTGGTTCTCCTTCTCTGCTTTGAGAAGTAAAAGTCCACTCCTTTCCCTATCTTGCAGTATAGGTAATGATATATGATAGGCCTAAAATTCTGTGGCTTATAAAGGACCTAGAATTAAGCTGTATTTTCATCTCAGGTCCAAGTAAAGCAGGAACCTGGGATTTGTATATTTTCTGCAGTTACAGTTTCTTGATTTGCTCCACATGGAGGAGTCAGAAGGCAAGATCTGGAGCTGGGAGAGTGGTGTGGAGGCTGGCCTGGCGGTGGGTAGGTCACATGACCTTTCGCTTTCATATGTTCTCTCCAGTTAGGCATTCCAAGGCTATCACCCCTAGGGAGTGCTATAAATTACAATGCATTGTGAGGATATTACTACTGTGTTGGTTTCCAGTGAACTAGTGTCACATGCTAAACACATCAAGATTTTTAATAGCAGCCGACCAAACCAATTGGGACTAGAGCCCAAGCTGTTCATAATAGGGAGGGAGCCACACTTTGTGCTTGGTCTGAACATGCGCAGAACACAAACTTTAAGACTGGAGAATAGAACACAAGTCAGTTTAATCCACTGTGTTGACTCAGGACATTTATGAGCTGTCAGAAAAGGGGAAAGAAATTCCCCATCCAATACTGGCTGTCTATCAGACCCAGGAAGAAAATAACCCATCCTGTGGTTCCATCACTGGTCTTAGCATTTTCAGATGGAACTTAATAAAGGGAATGATATCAGAAACAAACTGCCAACTCCCAGTGCTGACAGGCTCAGTCTCTAGGTCAAACATCGACAACACAGGAACTCCAGGATTCAAGACATTGGTTAATATGGATATGTGTATCCACAAGAGAAAGTCCCAGAAATCAGATCATTAGACTGCATTCATGAGCCTGTTCATGGAGAAGAGGTAGAGGAATTAAGCTTACTTAGTGAAAGTAAGGAAAGCTACATAGTCAATTCTCTTCCCTGGAAATAAAGGCCCTATAGGAGAGTCAAATCAAATGGAGCCAGTCCTGATCTAGGAACAGAGCAGCCTAGCTGGAAGAGGACAGCCATACCTGAGCTGGTTATCCCCATAGGATTGTCTGTGGTTTAGTTTTCAGGGCAGAGTTTAATAGGGAAATGAGAGGCCCTGGCTGCCCCTTTCTAAACGCTCCCTTTGGCTTTTTATAAGACAAAGCTTGTCCCCTGCTCAGACCCTAGGTCCCATTTAGCTTAAAAAGAGGTTACTTTGGAGTTCTGGGGGAATTGCTTTTAAGCTCTTCCAGGAGACCTTAATGTTGAATGTCTCCTCAGAACCAAGAGGGGAGCTGATGCTATGGTTCCCAGAGTCCTGTTTGTCTGATCTGCCTAGGTGAGATCTTTTCACTTACCTAGGAGTTCACTGGTTTTTACATCATACTCTTCAGCCATTTCCTTTCCATCAGGGAACAGGTAATGCACTTTCCTCCTTCCTGAAGAAAAAGCATACAAAGAACTGTGTGGAAAAGCTTCCCTTGCTGTGTCATTGCCACCAGATGGGAGGTTAAAGGCACCTAAAAATGTCCCTTCCTGAGGCTACTCTGCTGTTACTTCCCTACCAACTCATACTTAGCATTCCTTCGGAGTTTTGCTTGAAGACTCATTCACCTGCTTCAAGAAGACTTTCCTGATTGGGTATGATTCCCTTAGTTGCTAGTGCCCTCCCCGGAAATGATTTTATATTTATGAAACTAGAACAAGAGCTGGAAGGGGCTTCAGAAGCCACACATTCCAAACTCCCTGCCCCACCCCCTCTTTTAACCAGAAGAAGATATTCCCTGGGACCCAGGGAGATGAAGGGACCTGCCAAGATCACATAGGAAGTGAAAATTCAGATTTAGAATTTGAACCCAGCTCCTCTGGCTCCACATTGTCAAAGGCAGCATAGTATGGCAAATAGAGAGCTGCCCTGAAATCAGAGAGACTCAGGTTTGAGTCCCAGGCTATATGATCCTGGGAAAGTCCTTAACCTCCCATGTTTTTAGGAAGCATTTTGACTGTAAGTCACACCATCAGCTTGGGAGACAATCCTCTATCCTAATTCCTGTCTTAGTCTATCTCTCCTTTGCTTTTGTCTACAGTGTCTAGTTAGTATTGCTTCAACAGTTAAGTTTACTAGAGGGTCATTTTGTGGTTTGTTTCTTCTAGTTTGCATATTTGGTTTTTCCAGCTAAACTGTAAGTTCTATGAGGATGGGCAATGCCTTCTCTTTAGTATTCTTTCTCCCCTAGGACTCCAAAGGAGGAACCAAATGAATGCTTGCTCAAATCTCCCTGACTTCTATCACTCTAATTCTGCCTCAATTTTCCAGATTTTCCATACTTGCCATATAGCACGACAGGAAACAAAGCAGGAAGGGACCATAGGAATCACCTAGTTCAACCATTTCAGTTTTATAGATTCAACTCAATTCCACAAATGCCCTTTAAACCTCTACAAGGCAGAACTCACTGTGCAAAGTGCAAGACATACATTGCCAAAACACAGGAATACTTGCCCTCAATTCAATGAGGCACAAGTAAGTATAACACAAGAGCATTGGAAGGAGATAAAACACCAACAGCTCAGAGATTCAGGAAAAGCTTCCTACAGGCAATGGCAGAAGAGTTAAGTCTTCAAAAGGATATAAGAATTCTGACACTCAAACAACAAGCACTAAAAATACAAAGAAAAAGCAGAAGCAGTCATATATTCATAAATCAGTACATAGAAGAGAAATACAAAGTAGATGAAGGTAGTTTTGGAGGAAAAGGCACTAGTAGCTGGGAGAAAAGAGCAAAGCCTCCTTGAGAAAGAAAACTTAAGCTGAATCTTAAAGGAAGCAAAGAATTGTACAAAGAGAAAGAACAGACCAGACATGAGCAGCTATGGAGAGGATGGTTTAGAGTTGGGGGTAGGGGAAGATCTGAGGCAGAAAATCCAATTAGAAAACTATTGTGACAGTTTAGGAGAGAAGTGATAAGGGCCTGAAGTAAAGTGGTAACCTTATGAGTGAAAAAATGTAATCAGATAGAAGAAATGGTGTAGAAAAAATTTACATGACTTAGTAACTGATTGGATATGCAAGTGATAGGAGTCAAGGATGATACTGCAAACTTGTGTTAATAGAAGGATGGTGGAGCCCTTGACAAAATAGAGAAGTTCAAGAAATATGGGCTTCACAGGAAAGATAATGAATTCTATTTTGAACATGCTGAGTTTGAGATGTCCATAAGACATCTCAATAATGACATGTTCAATAGACAGTTGGTGATGGGAAGCTGGAACTCAGGAGAAAGATCAAGAATGGATAAATAAATCTTGCTATCATCTACACAGAGATAAAAATTGAGCCCTGGGAGTTGATGAGATCATCAAGCAAGAATTATTTATTTATTTATTTAGGTTTTTACAAGGCAATGGGGTTAAGTGGCTTGCCCAAGGCCACACAGCTAGGTAATTATTAAGTGTCTGAGGCTGGATTTGAACTCAGGTACTCCTGACTCCAAGGCCAGTGTTCGATCCACTGTGCCACCTAGTCACCCCCATCGAGTGAGAATTTAAAGAAAGAGAAGAGGATCCAGATAGAGCCTTGGAGGACAACCACAATTAGTGTGACATGTGTTACATGGATGAAGATCCAACAAAGGAGATTAAGGTTAGACTTCCAAGGAAATAGAACCAAGAGAGAGCAATGTCAGGAAAACCCAGAGAAGAGAAAGTATTCAAGAAAATTGCAGAGGTCAAGAAGAATTTGAAGACTGAGATAAAAAGACTTGGAAAATTAACAGATCATTGGTAACCCTGGAGAAGGTTTCAGTTGAATGATCAGATCAGAAGCCAACTTGAAGAAAAACTTTGAAAAGAATGAGAGTAAGGGAAGAAGATATTGATAACTCATATGAACTTTCTCATTTATAAGAGCTGTTAGAAGGAGCATATATAGACAGAACATAGGAAGGAGTGGGATATAATGGTATGATGTGGTAAAGGGATGGAGTCAATGGGTGATGGGGCAAAGTACTGGGAGGAAGGAAAAGGAAATGAAGAAGCTGAGAGATTTCACAGAAGAGTCAAGAAAAAGCTTTTTCAGTGGAATGGAGTGGGGGAAGGAAGGCAAGGGGGAATGCATAAGCCTTCATTCTCATTGGAAATGGCTCAGGGAGGAAATGACATACACACTTATTAGGGTGAGGAAATCTGTCTTGCCCTGGAGAAGGATGGAAGGAAAGGGATGGAATGAAGGGGAATGGGGGGGGAGGGAAGTGGGAAATAGGTGATAGAAGAGAGGGAAGACTGAGGGAGAGGGTACTCAGATGCACACTTTTGGACAGGGCCAGGATGAAAGGAGAGAGAGAGAATAGAATAAATGAGAGTGGGGAGGAATAGAGTAGAGGTATAGCTAGTAATAGCAACTGGAGGGAAAATATTGAGGCAACTTCTCTGGTGGACATATGATAAAGAAAGCAACTCACCCCAGAGACAGAGCCATTGAAATCTGAACACAGACTGAAGTACATTTTCTCTCTCTCTCTCCTTGAGGTTTTCCCATCTTCTTGGGGTGGGGGAGGGGGTTTATGTTTATTCTTAAAACATTCAATTTACATCAATGTATGGCATGGAAACAATGTAGAGACAGCCTTCTATGGGGAGGGAGTGAAGGGAGGAAGGGGGAAAAATTGTAGATTTCAGAGCCTTGCAAAAAATGATGGGTACATATTACTATTGTATATAATTGGAAAACAAATATAATGTTAAAATGTTTTAAAAAAGAAAAGAATGAGAGAATAAATAGAAGTATTAAGTGAATATTTATCAAGAATTTAGTTCATAAAGGGAGAAGAGATATATATGACAAAATGTACACTCCAATTTCTATGAATTCTGATTTCTGTGAGTGCACCTACTAGGAGAGGGGTGTCAAGTTCAGGAAAACACCTTTAAAAACAATTTGGCCAGAATGTAGTGTGTGTGTGTGATGGAGACTCAAGTGAAATAATGCTAAAAAGGCGGTTTGGAGTTAAGATTTATGAAGGGGCTTGGACTATGCTAAGAAATATTATTCATTTTTAGAATAGAAGCCAAGGAGTAACACAGTTGGACCTATACTAATTTAGAAGAGGGACTCTGAATGTGGGGATCATGATAACAGTATTTCAATAGAACTGGTTTCCTTTGCAATCTTATGTATTTTATTTTATGCATTTAAAAATGTTATTATAATAAGAAATTCATTACACAGAAAAGTTTATTATGTAACTTGCCTTATCGAAATAAGTATGGCAGCTATAAGGACAGTACAGGTTGGCCAGTGCAGATAAGAAGTCTAATTTGAAAATTATTCATTACCACGGTCTGGTTAAAAGTAATGAAACAGGGGTGGCTAGGTGGTGTAGTGGATAAAGCACTGGCCTTGGAGTCAGAAGTACCTGGGTTCAAATCCCATCTCAGACACTTAGCTGTGTGGCCTTGGGCAAGCCACTTAACCCCATTTGCCTTGCAAAAAAAAAATAAAATAAAAATAAAAGTAATGAAAGCTTGAATGAAGGTTGTGGCCATGTAGGGGAAAAAAGGGATAGATGAAAGAGATGTTGTAGAGGTAAAGCTTTTGCAAATGATTAGATATGAGACTTGAAGGAGATGAAAGAGTCAAGAATGAGTGCTCTCAGGGGCAGCCAGGTGGCACAGCAGATTGAGCACCAGTCCAAGAGCCAGGAGGATCTGAGTTCAAATTCGTCCTCAGACTTAATGTTTGCCTAGCTATGTAACCTTGGGCAAGTCACTTAACCCCAATGTGTTACATAAATTAAAAAAAAAAGAATGAGTGCTTTCAGTAAACTTTAAGAAACTAAAGTTAAGAAGAGAATGAGTTCCCTTGAAAGAAACAGGAATGTATAGACAAGATGTTCTGGAGGAAAATAAGTTAAATTTTGGATATGTTGGGGTAGCTAGGTGGTGCACTGGCCCTGGAGTCAGGAGTATCTGAGTTCAAGTCTGGCCTCAGACATTTAATAATTACCCAGCTGTATGGCCTTGGGCAAGCCACTTAACCCCACTGCCTTGCAAAAAAAAAAAAGCCCTAAAAAAAATTTGGATATGTTGCATATGCCAACAGGACATGCAAGTAGAGTTATCAAAAGGGCAGCTAAAAGATGTAAATTTCAAAATAAATAAAATCTTTCTTAAAAAAAATAAAATAGGGGCAGCTAGGTGGTGCGCTGGCACTGGAGTCAGGAGTAAATGGGTTCAAATCCGATCTCAGACACTTAAAAATTACCTAGCTGTGTGGCCTTGGGCAAGCCACTTAACCCCACTGCCTTGCAGATAAGTAAACAAACAAATAAATAAATAAACAAATAAAACAGGAACAATAATAAAAACAAAAAAGAGATGTGAGACAGAAGTTCAAAAGAGAAAGGGACTGGATTTGGGGTTTGTTTACAGAGAGATAGCTGATTCACATTAGTTAAATGACTTGCCCAAAGTCATATGGAAATATATAGTAAAGCCAAGGATCTTACTCAGGTCTTCTGACTCCAAACTTACTGCTCTTTCCACCGCACATGGGTCTTTTCCTTTGTCCCCTCCATCCCATTCCTCTGGAGGACAGACCACTGGAAACTTGGGCCAAAGGATCTCCACGGGGCAGCTCATAAGGACAGTATTCTGTCTATCCCTTCCCATAGAAAGTCCGGAGGGAATACACACCATCCCTGCGTGTCATCTCAATCCTAAGCCCCTCTGCCACTATGAAATAACGGAATCCTGTGAATCTCGACTGAAAGGAGCCTTGGAGACCCTTGGGTCCCGCCCTTCATTTGATAGATAATGAGATTAAGACAAAGACAAGCAAACTGATCCATCGGGTAAGTTTCAGAGCTAAACGTTTCTCTTAGGCGAACACTGATGCCCGCGTGTGGCCCGGCCCTCGGCTCCCCGAAGGCAAGCCTACGGGCGTAGAGGGTGGAAGCTGGTTCCAGAAGAGTGCTCGGACCCCCGGGGCCGAGACCGGGGTCTCGGGCGGCATGCGCGTGGGGGGAGGGGCGGGGAGAACGGGGGTGGGGGGCGGCCGAGGCTGCAGGGCCCCCGCGCCCCCGGGGCTCGGGCGGAGGGAAACGGCGGCGCGGGGGCCGGGGCGCTGGGCCCGGGCTCGGACCCACCCGCCCCACAAAGCAGAAGGGGCGCGCGGCGGCGGTGGGGCGCGGCTGGCTGGACCCCAGATCCCCGCCGCACCCCGGCCGGGCCCCCGGTGTTACCGTCCTGCAACAGCGCCGTCTTGTCCGCCGCCCGCAGCCTCTCCAGCCAGCCCGGCACCGCCATCTTCCCTTCCCAGCGCTGCGCGGCCCGGCGCTGCCATGGCAACCGCCGCCTCAGCGCCGCTTCCGGATGCCCCGGAAGAGGTTCTGCCGCGTCGGGCCGCTCCCCCCCCCCCCCCGGCCTCGTGGAGGCCTCGCTGGGGCGCTTAAAGGGGCTGCACCTCCGGGAGGGCGGGGGCCCGTGACTGAGAGACGCCCCGCTTTGGTGGGGTTTTGGGGGGGAGCCCGGCCGGGGGTGCCCCCCCGGCCCTCGCCACGCCCCCGGGAGGTAGGTGCCGCCCCGATGGGGCGAGGCTCGGCCCCTGAGGCAGGCGGGGACACCCCGGGAAGCGGCTCCCCGGAGCCCGGGCTGGCGGGTAGGCGGACGGCCGAGGGCAGAGGCAGACGGACCGGCCGACCCCTGCCGCGCCGAGCCCGAGCTCTCCCCCAGATCCCCCAGCTCGGGCTGGGTCTCCGCCTTCTGCCCGTGCCGCCTGCCCACTAGTAAACGTGTCTTGGGTCACTGGCACTGCCCGTGGCCTGAAAGCCGCCAGGGGCCTCGGCGTCCCGAGTCCGAACCCTCCTCCCAACCATGTGCCGCTTGAAGTCCGAGGGCAGTGTGGCCCACTCAAGTTTGCAGCCCCGGGAAGTGCAGAACCGAGATCTGAACCCAGCGCTTCATCCTATTCCAAACCCCAAAATTAGGTCTTTTTTTTTTTTTTATCTTTTATATTCTCTAAGTCTAGTCTTTGCTCCAAAGCTCCCTCTTTACAGAAGCTTAGATCCTTGATTTATGCATTTTCCTATCTAAATCATCTTTCTCCACATCATTAAGATTTAGGAATGGGGCGGCTAGGTGGTGCAGTGGATAGAGCACCGGCCCTGGAGTCAGGGCCTGAGTTCAAATGTGTCCTCAGACACTTACCTAAGTGTATGGCCTTGGGCAAGTCACTTAATCCCATTGCCTTGCAAAAAAAAACTAAAAAAAGAATTAGGAATCAGGTAAGGGCTCCCTAGGGGATGGGTTTCATTCTCCTCTCAGGAAGAACAAACCAGTAGTCCCTTCCTACCTAGGGACTGAGATGGGAGAACAAATCTTCATCAGTCAACTAGGACTTTTGCCTAGTTTATTTCTAATTCCTAGATAGGTCATGAGACAGTTTTCTTAACCCTGACTTCTCTGGCCACCCTCCCTTGCTCTTCTGTCTTCATTTACCCTTAGAAAGAAGCTTAGCCCTAACTATGGAGCCTCGAGGGATCTTGAAGGCCTTCCCTAAACGGAAGAAAATGAGAACTGACTCAGATAGGAGTGACCTCTTAAAGATTCCTAAGAAAGAAGAAGCAGAAGATGGAGGTGAGCTCTATTTCCCCCTTTTCTCTCCCAAACTCCCTTCCCCCAAACTGAATGTATCAAGAATTAGTCTTCCAAACTTTCCAACTTGTTGCCTCAAACATATTGACCTCCTCTTTTACCCCACTGTCCCCCACCCAAAGCTAGTCCTGGATTCATTTATGCTATTTTGCCTAAGCCCTTGCTTTAAAGGATTTGAGGAGCAGAGTTCTGAACTGAGTCCCTTGGAAAGAGTCTGTACCCATAGGGAGACTCCCAAGGAAAGGCTCCCTTGGGGCAATTTGGAATTTGGTGAGAATGCCTTCCTGGAGGAGGCTGCCATGTGCTGCAGTTTCAGGGAGAAATTTTTCCATAATGGGAACCCACCCTTTTCCATAGGTAAGGAAGCCCTAGCCTCCCCATCTTAAAGGTGAGGAAATACAGGATCAGAGAGATAAGTGACAACTAATTTGTCTGAAGTAGACTGAATCCAGATCTTGCCTGACTCCACATCCAGCACTTTTTCCACCATTCCTTGCTCATTCTCTGATCCATGCTTTGAGTTGGAGATAGAGAAAGAGAGGGCAGATGATGATGAGAACTGGGATGGTTCTTATGCAGAGTGGCTGAGCCCACTGCAAGTGCACGTGTTACCTGCGAGCATCGGTCGAGCCCGGGCTGAGATCTTTGAGAAGCAAATCATCCAGCACGGGGGCCGCGTCTGCTCCCCTCATGCCCCAGGGATTACACACATTGTGGTGGATGAGACTGTTGACTGTGAGCGAGCCCTCCGCCTCCTGAAATTGTCCCATCTTCCACGAGGGGTCCAAATGGTGAAGTCAGCTTGGCTGAGCCAGTGTTTGCAAGAGCAGAAACTGGTGGACACTGCTGCATTCAGCATCTGCATCCCTGACAGGTGAGCTCAGCCTCAGCACCTCATCTTCTCATTTGCTGAACCACCAAAGGATTTTTGCAAATTCTTTGAGAAGTCAAATTTCAATATCCCTGTTAGATAAAAGATCAAACTAAGGCCTATCAAACTATGGCAGGAAAGGGCTCAGTGCAGTTTGGGAATAAGACCTTTGATGGATCAGTGCTCTACTGTTTCATTCTCCCACAGGTACCTGGACAAGGCAGATATTCAGCTTGCGTCTTTCCAGCCAGGGCCCTCTGGAACCTCAGCCCAGTCAGGGCTTCCTTCTACTACTCCTTTTGCCCCATCTCAGGAACTACATTCAAAACTGTCCACCCAGCCACAGGTCAGGTGCTCATCCTTCTTAGTCTGTAGGAAACTGGGAGTCCTTAAGAAAACTGGTCAACTTTCAGTCAATGCCTAAGGGTTAAGGCCTGAAGATAGATCTGGAAAGTTCTATACAAATGGGGGCAGAAGGGTTTACTATTCTGTGAAGTCCTTTCCCTGCATTCAGTCAGCAGTCATGCACCACCTCACCACTGTCCTTGGGCAGAGCCCAGGGCAGGGTGATATTGGAGGAATGAAAAGACGTGGTCCTTTTCTTAGGAAATATCCTCTCAGATGGAGGAAAACATGGTCCTTCCATTCTTAGAGTCTCCAATATGCTGGAAGAAGCCTAATCTGAGAGAGGATAGACAATTTCCAAATCCAGGAAAATCCCAATCTAAGAAGGAGTGATAGCCTCTATCCTGGGCAGCCTCTGGTTGGAGGAAAGGGGAAAAGAGGGGAGGACCTGGATTAATTATGTTTGCTTTCTCTATTTTAAGCCTAATTATTATAATGAAGACAGTGATGAAGAGGAAGTTCAGATTACCCCAGCTGACCTGGAAGCCCTGATCACTGGCCAATACCCAAGTACCCCTGAAGGAGATGCTGAGTCCAGCCTGGCCCCTACAGTCAGCAATAAGTGGGTGTGTGCCCAGCCCTCTAGCCAGAAGAAGATCAACCACAATCTTCATATTACAGAGAAGCTGGAAGTGCTGGCCAAAGCCTACACTGTCCAAGGGGACAGGTGGCGGTCACTAGGCTACTCCAAGGCTGTTAGTGCCCTCAAGAGCTTTCACAAACCTATCACCTCCTATCAGGTAGGAGCCCTGAATGCCTCAGGGCAGGAGGAACAGCTTCCACATCAGCTTCCATGCTCTGGAGGAGCTGTCTGGAAGCCCCTTTCTGATCATGGCTCCAGGGGGGTGGGGTGCAGACCTCCCAGCAAAGATGAAGCACCTACAGTATGCCAGACCCTGGGGATACAAGTATACCCAGTGAAACAATCGCTACTTAAGAAGCTTCCATTCAAAGACAGGAAATACCTGTAAAAATATATGCAAAACCATAGGGTTGATAAATAAAACTGCCAAGGAGTTGAGTACAAGGTAGTTTGGGAGGGAGGACCCTAAGAGCAGGGAGATCAGGAAGGGCTTCATGAAGAAGCAGCAGCTTGGATTGTATCTGAAAGGCAGAGAGGACACAGGATATCAAGTCTGGCCATTCACACCATACAAGGTGTCTTCCTCCTTTGATTTTCTCTGCACCTTGTTTTAGGATTATTACCCTATAATCAACTATGCACTGGCTCTATCTCTGGCTCCAAGTTATCATAAACACGCAGCTTTCTACCATTACAAACTGGTCCTTTCCTAGCTTTAAGCTTCAGGAAACCCACCCTTCCCCAGGCTAGCATAGTTATAGCTGGTTATTGGAGTCCTGCCACCCTTATCTCTTCTACCATACTCTTCTACCATACTTAGGTCTTGTGTTACTGTTACCACATTCTATAGGAAGCCTGTGGCATCCCTGGGATTGGAAAACGCATGGCAGAGAAGATCATGGAGATCTTAGAAAGTGGTCATCTTCGGAAACTGGACCACATCAGTGACAGCGTACCTGTCCTAGAGCTCTTCTCCAATATCTGGGGAGTTGGAAGCAAGACTGCTCAGATGTGGTACCAGCAGGTCACTCCTCTGCCCCACCCCACCCCCTCCTATTACTCCAGCAACTCCCTCCACTGATGCTGAGCTCTTTGTGGGTAACCTCATTTGATTTAACTGCCATTCAGATCTGCCCTTTGCTAGGAGCATAAAATCCAGAGGGTCTCTTTCCTTAGATGGAGACCAAAGGTTATTTGAACCTGCTTCTCCTACTTTGTTCCTTTGCTCACTTCCCAGAACTGTCCTAGGACCAGAACTGTCCTAGGAGCTCAGGATACTTTCTGTTATTTCCTTTCTAAAAAGAAAAGAATCCACTTTTCCTACTTCTTTCTGGGCATTGACCCTCTTATTCTAGGGATATTGTGCCATCAGTCCTTCCCTTGAAATTGAGTAGATGACTGGGGCCCTTGTATAAGTGACCAGTATCTCCAAGTGGTGTCTCTGAAGGCCTCGAACCTCACTACATCCTGCTGTGTGACTGGCTTTTTCAGGGCTTCCGGACTTTAGAGGACATTCAAAGCCGGGCCACCCTGACTACTCAGCAGGCCATCGGCCTGAAGCATTATGAGGACTTCCTCAAGCGCATACCCAGGGAAGAGGCTGCAGAGATAGAGCAGACTGTGAGCAGATACCACATCTTGGGGAATGGGGGGACGGGGAGGAAAGGGAAGGGATTTTTCAAATGAAGTTAACAAGGTAGGACATGCATTCCCCACCTTCCTCCCGCACTGAGTCCATGATGATTTGTCCAGGGAGACCAGGAAGCAAGAATCTGTCAGATGGGAAAGGTCTAAAGGTGAGAATAAAGGAGGGAGAACTGTCTTTTTTGGCTTTTCTAAAGCCCCCAATGGGAAGCATCCACAATATTATTTTCAGTGTCAAAGGGAGGGATAGAGAACAGTGATGGAGGCTGGAAGGGTTGGGTTAGGGGAAGAATAGTGACCCCAACCCTGCTTCTGTGCAGAGGAACTCCCTTCAGATTCACTGGATTCTTCCTTCTTACAGGGACTGAGGCTTAAGATTTGTATTAAGATGAAGTTTAGTTTAGAGTTGGGTGAAAATTGGAGTTAGGATGTAACAATTCGAAGGTCCCTCAGAGAGTATCTAATCCCATCTCCTCATTCTAGAAGAAAGCATTGAGACTCTGAGGTGAAGCAACCTAAAGAGACCAGCAAACAGATTTGGGGCCAAATTCTGCCTGTCCTAAGCCAGGCTTACTCTTTGCTTTGGATAATACTGGCTCTTGGGTTGAAGCTAGCATAGGGTTGTATCTGAATCTGGATTATGTTTGGAGTTAAGCTAGAGGCTGATTTGGGGCAGAGTTACCACCAGATAGTTATTTACTGGCGGATGACTTGTCAGTGCTGCCTCTGGCTGAATTTAAATGGGCACAGCCTTGAACACTTAAACAGTTTTTAAACTGAATTGAATTTGACTTCCTTCCCTTCATCCACAAGCCTTTTTCTTTTTGACTGCTAGAGCCAGAACATCTGAAAGGCCCATTAAGGCAGGACGGGATGGTCATTACAATCATTTTGGGAGACAAGGGGGACAATGTGGGACATAGAGTGAGGATGGGAAGACCCCTGGGGACAGGCACCAAGATTAGTTTGTGCTGCCCCTGTGTCCATCCATCATGGTGGTAGTACCATTTGTGCTAATGTTGTCACTCATTCACGGTGCCCAGGCATAAAGAATACTCTCTCCCATCCCCCCAACCCCTGCCCCCCAACTTGAATTAGATCAGAGAAGTACTTCGCTTCTCTGTTTGAACAGATAGAAGCTCTGGGACCTGTTCAGAGGCCTTTTGATAGGCATCTCAGGCCCCTCCTCCCTTCCCTTGGGATAGGCCAAGAAGGGAATTAAGGGATTAGTGGATGCCCCTTGTCAGTAGAATACTGAAGAAGCCTGGTTCTATCCTTTGGAAGGCTACAAAAGTCTTAATTTCCAAGGGAGAAGGTGGGAAGGCCATCTGCATGAGAAAGACCTCTGTATCTCCGGGATGGAGTCTAATGAGTTTATCTCCCCTTAATGAAGGATAATCCTAGGGTTGAAAATTATCCCTTGTTTCAAGTCATAAGGAGGCAGGGTGTGGATCTTTTCCCTCCTCCCATCAAAGATTGGACACTGGTTGCTGGGCACCTGGTCAGTTCTCCTGCTCCACCTCCCTTTCATCCATACCCTCCTCCAGTCTTTAAATTCATAGATGGGGGGAGGAGGGTAGACTTTATATAGTCCATCTGCCTAGTTATATTTAGAGGGTATGGGGGAAGAAAGTCTCTCCTGCTCCTCAGTATTTCTAGAGGATTGACCCTGCAACCTCCCTCAGTAAGTTACAGTGTTAAATCAATCAGTTAATCATCAAAAATTTATTAAGGACCTACTTTGTTCCAGACACCATACCAGATACTGAGAATACCAATAAAAAGTGAGATAGTCCATACTCTCGAGGAGTTTTCATTCTCTTGAAGGGTTATAATATTTTCATAGATAAGAAAATGCAGTATTTGTACAGATAAAATCTATAGTGATAGTGGTGGTGGTAGAAACAATTGGGGTAATCAGGAAGTGTTTTCTTGAAGGAATTGGCTTTTGGAGCTGAGCCTTGAAGGGAGTGAGGGTCTCTAAGATGTGTAGGTGAAGAGGAAAAGCATTCTGGTTACAACCTGTGCAAAAGCATGAGGGTGGAAAATGGAATGTGATCCATGGGAATCAAAAATCTTCATTTTGGGAATTGAGTGAAGGTTGGAGTTAGCATGTAACAATGAGAAGGCCCCTCAGAGAGCATCTAATCCAATCTCCTCACTTTTAGAAGTCAGCTAGATGGCACAGTGGGTAAAGCACTGATCTTGAAGTCGGGAGGATGGGAGTTGGAATCCAGCCTCAGACACTTGCCACTTATTAGCTGTGTGACCTTGGGCAAGTCACTTCACCCTGATTACCTCCAATCCAGGGCCATCTCCAGTCGTTCTGATTCATATCTGGCCACTGAACCCACATGACTAAAGGAGAAAGTAAGACTGGTGACTTAGCCCAGCCCCCCCACTCAAATCACATGCCTGTCATGGCATCATCTCGCTGATGTCATGGTCTTCTTTGATAATGAAAGATTAAAAAAAAATCTTCAGAAGAAGGCATTGAGGTGAAGTACCCCAAAGTTGTTGAGTGGATCATAAGTGTCCAAGGAGGAATAAAAACTGGAACCAGATTGTGAAGGATTTTAAATGCTAAACAAGAATTGGTTTTGCATCCCAAGGGCAATGGGGGAACACTGAAATTTTCTGAGCAAGAGAGAGTGGAGCACCATGAATATCTGTCTTCTCTGTGAAGAATAGATTAGAGAAAGGAAAGATTTGAAGGAGGACACGTGATTAGGAGGCCATTGTAGTAATCTGGGTGAAAAATGATGAGGATCTGGATCAGGTTGTAGAAAGAAAAGGACTTGACCTGAGAGTAACTGATGAGGTGAAATCAATAATACATGGTAACTGGTTCGCTTTGGGGAGTGAATGAAAAGTAGGAATGAAGGATAGCCCCAAGTTTTGTATCTGAATGATTGGAAGAATGATGGTAAAAATAAGAAAGTCAGAAGGGATATGTTTAAGGACAAATATAATATGTTTTGGACTCGTTGAATTTCAGGAGCCTTTGGGGGATCTGGGCAAAGATGTCCAGGAAGTAGTTGGAAATGCAAGATTGGATTGTAGGGGCGGCTAGGTGGCCCAGTGGATAGAGTACTGGCCCTGGAGTACCTGAGTTCAAATCAGCTTCAGACACTTAATAATTGCCTAGCTGTGTGGCCTTGGGCAAGCCACTTAACCCCATTTACCTTGCAAAAAAAAAAAAAGATTGGATTGTGAGAGATAGATGGAGGATGGATATGAAGTTTTTGAGAGTTGTTTGCATAGAGGTAATAGTTGAATCCAGAGGGTTTGATGAGAATGCCAGAGGAGTGTAGACAGAAAAAAGAAAAGAGAGCTTAGGATAGGATTGGTCTGACAGACCAGAAGAGAATCCCTAATAGAGCAGTATCAGAGGAACCCACAGAGGAGAGAGACCCTGGCCTGAGCAGGTGGATAACATTGTCGGATGTGTCAGGGAAGACTGGATTAAATAGTCAAGAGAGCAATGATAATACTGCAGAGCATGCAGCACTTCTGTAATAAGGATTGGGGCCAAATTGCAGGGAGGCATACCCAGCTGTTTTCTAGGAATTTGGCCTTGAAAGGGAGGAAAACTAGAATAAGGGCTTCAGGGGATGGTCGAATCAAGTGAAGACTTTGTAAGGATGAAGATGTGGGCATGTTTGAAGGCTGAAGGAAAAAAAAGGTGGGGAATAAAAGGAGGGTTTAGAAATGGTCCTTTCCTATTAGCCAATCTACCTGCTAATCTCAGTCTCTCCTGTTATTTCAACCCATTGTCATCTTTTTCTTATAAAAGGTAAAGAATGACCGGTCCTCTTTCCCTACCCACCCTCTTTCCTGCCCAGAGACACTTAGCTTCCCATTCTCTCAATCTTCCTAGACTTGGATCTGGAGTGGGCCTTATGACCACTCCATACCCAGGAAGGGGTTGACTATAACCCCTGATAAGCAGTCAATCTGTTTTCCTACTTTGCAGGTCCGGGAGACAGCTTGTACCCTCAATCCTGGTCTGCTTTCTGTGGCATGTGGCTCATACCGCCGGGGTAAGGCGACATGTGGGGATGTAGATGTGCTTGTCACTCATCCAGATGGACACTCTCACCAGGGGATCTTCAACCAGCTTCTGGATACCCTTCGGCAGCAAGGTATGACCCCCCAAGTCTGGGGCTTCAGCAGCAAGTGGGAAGTTCCCCAGAGGAAGAGAGCTGGAGAGAAGCTCGGGTTTTCAGACAAGAGCTCCAAGTGGGGAGGGAACATGATGAGCTGGATGGGAGTTAGGAGATCTAGGTTAAAATCCTGAGTTTTATTTACTGTCTGTGTGACTTTCAATAGGTCACTGCCCTTCTCAGGGGCTTCTAGTCCTGATGCTCTGTATTTCTAGGAACCCAAGAAGAAAAAAGATTGGAGTTGAGATTAGGGATGTTAGATACTTCCCACTATTCCTTAATTCCCTCTCCTTCCTGGCCTTCCTGGGTCAGGGTTCCTTACAGATGACTTGGTTAGCCAGGATGATAATGGCCAGCAGCAGAAGTATCTGGGTGTATGCCAATTGCCAGGGCCTGGTCGGCTCCACCGTCGCTTGGACATCATTGTGGTACCCTATAGTGAGTTTGCCTGTGCCTTACTGTATTTCACTGGCTCTGCTTACTTTAACCGTTCTATGAGGGCTCTGGCCAAGACAAAGGGCATGAGCCTGTCAGAGCATGCTCTCAGCACTGCCGTTGTGCGTGATGGACATGGCATCAAGCTGGGGCCAGGTCGGGCATTGTCCACCCCCACAGAGAAAGATGTCTTCAAACTTTTAGGCTTGCCATATCGGGAGCCCTCTGAGCGGGATTGGTGACCCCCCCTCCCTCCCTCCCCAAAGTAGGTTTGAAAGAATGCCCTCCCCCAACATCCTTACATGGAATCTTTTCCCCTACTCACCTTTGGGTTTTAGAGATGATCCATCCTCCCTAGCACATTGGACTGGAAGCTCTAACTGTTCGTGAACTGCTGCTTTTCCCCAGGAAGTACATCTATTGCCTCTCAGGAGCAATCTACATAAAAAAAATGTAGTATCTCACTGCTGCACTAGATTGTGTTTTTTCTTTTTATATATGCTTCACTCCTCCCCTTGCCCCATTTTCATAAGCAGCAGGTGGCTGCCGTGCAGTCTATTCCCACTTCCTGTGCTGAGGACCCAGGCATACCTAGAAGGATCCCACCTCTTAGCCCACTTCCACTCAAGCACCAGGAAGATATAGTGTTGTTTCCCAAGGGATATTTGCCAAGGTCAACTTGCTTTCCCTCTTTTTTTACTTGTTTTCTATGCTTCTGAAGGGGCAGAGGAAGACTGTTGTATAGTGCTTAAATGTGTGCTGCAGTTGAAGGATGTGAAGGGAGACTGAGAATATAGTAAAATTCATTTGACATATCTTCTGGAGTCTATGATCTCTGCCTTCTTCAACTCTTTCTCTAGGCCTAGTTTCCCAGATTGGGAAGAGTGGTCATCATCAGGGAGCTAGTCTGGGATGGCCAGCAGTTAAGATAGGAACTGCCCAGGTTGACTTAGGAATTGGAAGCCCTAAAGCCAAGAGTTGGATGATGTGGGGTAGGGCATGTGTCCAGTAGATCTCCTTTGCCCATCAATCAAAAACATATTTATCAATTTTCTTATATACCCAGCTCTTTGGCTGGAACTGTGGGGGAGGCAAGGAGAAGATGGGTTCCCTGGCCCTAGGAGGTTTGAATGCTGGTGCAGAAAAATTGACAAACACACACACTCACATGAAATAGAGACTAGGAAGGCAGATCACCACTGTGTTCTTTCAGGGAAAACTCCCTGAAAGGGGTTGGGGGAGCTTCGAAGATCCAGGTGGAACAGTAGGGAGGGAGGTGTTCTTAGCAGGGCAGCATCAGGAGGGAAGACATAGTTGTGAAAGAGCACATATACTGGGAAGAGAATGTTGTGGTTGGAACAGAGCGGCTGTTTGGGGGAAGAGGAAAACATTTAAAAGGCCACACACGGAGCCTTAAAAGACTAGAGACAATTGATATGGTGCAGTAGAAATGGGGAGCTATTAACATTTTCTCAACAATGGAATAACAAGCAAAATATTTTAGAAAAAAAATTGGTTTGGGTATGCTAGATGGATTTTCAGGAAAAGAGATTAGATAGAGTGATTTCTAGAGCTGGAGATAGCCTCAGAGGTTACTACATGTAGCCCCTGACTTGATCCAAGAATGCCCTCTGCCGGATTCACTTCAGAGCAGCATCATTGGGGTATGGACTCAAAAGACCTGAGTTTGGATTGTTGGCTCTGATGTTTACTGGGTTGTGAGATCCCCATCTGTAAAATGAAGGAGATAACTTGCACTGTCTACTCTCAGTGTTGTCATGAAACTCTTTTCAAACTTTAAATCGCCTTAAACAGATGTAAGTTATTCTTTTTGTTATATCTACCACCTAAAAAAATCTCCAATATTGAATAGTCTTTTCCATGATTAGATAGGTTTAATTGCTTCCAGGAGTAGAAACAAAATCTTCCTCTGTGACTTCCATCCAGTGTTGCTAGTTTGGTTTTTTAGAGCTACACCGAATAAATGTAGTCTCCTCCATAACAGCCCTTCAGATCCTGGAAACCACCCCAACATTATGTCTTCCATCACCATCACCACCACCCCCCCTTCGTGGAATTTCAGGAGTTAAATACCTGACTGGGTATTGCCTTGATCACATTCCCAAACAGTGGTCATTCAGTTTCATTGGAATCTCTCTGGGGAGAGAGAATATATCCACATCACATCCCCCCAGTTGTGGGGGCCCCTCAAGGTTCTATGGTGGGCCCTCTTCCCCCAGGCCTGGAATGCACTCACTCACTCCTTATCTCAGCCTCTAAGACTCCTCTCTTCCTTTAAGGCTTTGTCCAGGCGCCAGCTTCTTCACTGCCCTCCCCCCAAATGACCTTGTACCAAACTGCTTGTCTCACCTATTCTAATACAAGTCCTTTACACTTTGTGCTCACATTCCCAGTGTCTGGCATCTTGTTGATTGAGTAAATGAAGAGAGACCATTCCATTTGTGAATGGGGAACTAGAAGGTTTTCTCAGTCTTCCACTATTTCTACCTGTCTAGTACATTTACCCTCTGGAGCCAAATAAGAAGGAAAAAAAAAATCTAATTCCTCTTTCACTTAACACTCCTTCACATAATTAGCTGGCAGCCATCTGTTCAATACCCCCTTTCCGTCCCCCTCCCTCCCAAGTCTTAGGCCAGACATTGCCAGTTCTTGGAGCCAGACTTCATGGAGCATGATACTGAGATTCCTCTCCATCCTGGTTTTCTTGGGATTCTCTCCAAGTTGTCTTCTCCATAATGTGTTGCCTAGGGCTGACCACAACACTCTGGGTACTGTGATGAGGGGAGAACTTGATTGACTGTTCATTTCTTGTGTTTTGGATACTGTAGCCTAAAATGTCATTTAATTTTTGATTGCTATGCCCCACTGTATACTTATAATGATGACTATCCACCAAAATCCTCCAGTCTTTTTTTGACCTTATTTAGCCAGATCTCCCTCTTGTGTTCACAGTTGGAGTTTTTGTTTCTTTGGTTTAACACATTAGGACTTTATGTTTACCTTTTAATTTTTTTCTTCTTGCTTTTGACCCATTAATTAGCAAGCGTTTATTAAGTGTCCATCTCTAGGCACCAGATAGAGACAAAAAATGACACAAACATTTCCTCATTCCATCAGGAAATAGACCATGTACATACATATATACACATACAACATGTGCATGTAGTGGATTTACAGAATAAACACAGCAGTTTGGGAGAGAGAACACTATGATTTGGGCATCCTTCTGGCCTAGCAAGATCTTTTGATATCCTGACATTTGTACTTTGGGCAGGCTTGCCATCCATTCTTTTATCCAGTTCATAATTACAAGTTGATCAGCAGAAGGCTAAGCATAGATTCCCTGAAGGACCCCACTGGAGATATCTCTTTTTGCTAATCTCTTCAGTTAATCTGGTCACCAAACCAGTTCCAAAGAAATTTAATTACCATTATCTAGGCCACATATCTTTTATCATGTCACCAAGGACTTTATCACATGCTTTTCTGAAATATAAATTCTAATGTATTCTGATCTACCAACTGTAGTAACAGCTATCAAAAAAAAGGAAGTGAGAGTTGAATCTTCTATGACCTGTTCATATTGAAGCCAGGGAGGTTGCCTCTTCCCTTTTTTAGATATTCTTGAACCATTCTTTGAATAGTTTTTCCTGAACCTGTCTCAGGTGCAGTGTTCTACTCTGATTACCCATTAATATGATTCAGATTTTTCATATTCCTCCAAAATTTTGGCACCCAGAATAGAACAGCACTCTAGATTGCTATTAATGCAGGCTAAGTTTATTTAAAACTCTAAAGATAGCTAGCATTGGTCAAAATGAACAGATACTAATTCATTCAATACATGTCAATGTCTATTACCCATGAGATAACTGGATTGTCTTTGTAGACAATGAATACTGATGATTGTGTGTTAAATTGGGTTCAGTCCTGGAGCTTACAACCCTTCAGCATTGAGGGTCCCAGCTAGGGGAGTTCCCCTAAGATCTCCCTGTGGGTCTATCCTTTTCTGCTGTTCTCTGAGAAGACCAAAGACTGTTCTCTCTTCCCTATCTTGCTTGGTGGGCAGTCTTACCATGCCTGCCTCAGGGTACCTGGAATCCCAAGAGCAAGGGAATAATGAGTCAGACTCCTCCAGCCCCCTCAACTTTGAGCCCCTGAAACCTGAGCTATCTGTTGGGAAGAAGCAAAGGGGGACAGCATGAAAGGGTAGGAACAAAAGGACCCCTCCTCCATAAAGGTAGCTGGTGGCCCCATTCACACCATAGTGCTAACCAACCAAATGCGGCTCATCAAAGTCCCCAGAGCCTTAAAAGCTCCTTTATGAGGGATAAGTTCTCCCCACTCTGGGCCCCAATGCTGACCAGGTGCCCTAGTGAGGCCTCCCCTTTGAGGGGGCTTCAATTGATTCCCCCGTATAAAACTGCCACTTTCCAGTCCCAGCCAATCTGTATTGGGAATCCTACCCATTCTCTCCACCTCCTGCTCCCCTCACCACCAAGGATGGGTTTCACCCAACAGTAGTCAGCACACCTGTGAAATTCTGACCCAATGTAGGGCGTGGTACATTCCCTTCTCTACCCTTCTCATTAGCTAGAGTCTGCAAGTTCTGAGCTGGCTTTAGAGTGACCCCTGCTGGCCAGCAAGAATTGCCTGACCCATCCCGGAGGATGGTTAAGGGATTAAGGAAGAGCCCTGGTCTTCATTATCTAGAGGATAGAGTTATCCTTAACCCTCCTGCCTTAGAGACTGTGGGAGTGGAAATGGTCAATTTTCCTGGCTGGGTTGACCCTGGCACGCCAACTTCTGGGCTTTTAAGAGATCCAGAACACCCCCCCAGATTAGAGTAGAGGCTATTGGTATTGGAGAGGAAGGTACCAGCTCAGGAAAACTCCCAGCCCATACCCATAAAGCATATCTCAAATGAGGTATTTTTGACACAGGGCTCTTGAATCATCCAAGTGTTCCCCCTTTGTCACCATTCATTCGCACCCCAACCCTTTGAGATTACAGGAATCTGGAGAGTTTTCTCTCCCAGCAGAAGCATTGGCCTACAGTTCTTGAGTTGAGGTGCTCTTCTTAGAGCATCTAACTTGTCCTTCCTAGCCTCCCCAGGAAATGAGAACAGGAAGTGTTAGGTGGTAAGGCTCCATTCCTCACTGTACCCCAGAGCCTAGCAGACCAGACCATTTGGGGCTGACCTTTCCCAGGATACCCCAACTGATTCCAGAGCCTTTTAAAGAGACCCTTGATGTTGTGGGACAGGGGGAATTTCCACTTCTGAGTGTGGGAAGTCTAAACAGAGCACAATCAGCCACCACAGCCCAAGGTAGGGTGACCCAGGAGTTAACCCTTGCCTCTCCCTCCAGACGCCCCCTCCAGCTCTTGGGGAATTACTTAGGCCCTTCCACAGTCTCAGGCAAGCCTCAGGAGGGTCAGGAAGGAGACTGAAAAGAAGAAATAGGCTATGCCCGCTAGAAGAAGGAGAAATAAAAGTTGGTGTCTCATTTGTCCAGTTCACTCTTGGGTCCTCCCTCAGTAGCAGTCAAGACTCTAAGCCTCTCTCGTAGTCATGGGTGACCAGACCATGCCAGTCATAGAGAGTGCAGCCACCCCCTTTAGGTTTCCCAGCTCTCTTCCCTCCCTCATTTCATCATCACCTAAGAATGACCCCTGTCCAAATCATCAAGGCCTCAGGACAGCAACTGGCAGAAGCAGTCTGGGGAGGAGAGAGTTCCCCCCCTCGGTGGCCTCAGTCTCCCTGCCTGTAAAATGGTCACACTGTCCAGAGGGAGCTTCCAGCCCTTCAGGTTGCAAAGGGCAGGCAGGGCCCAGATGTAACTGGGCAGTGAGGAACAGCTTGACTTCCCTCTGGCTGTCCAGGGAGGAGGTGCCCGGCCCAGACCTGGAGAACCTGGGGCCCCTAGCCAGGCCCTGCCTGCACATGCTCAGTTCCCAAGCTCCTCTTTCGATTTCCATCTGACATTCAGCCTGACACTAGTTTCTCCCATCCTCTTGTGCAGCCTAGCAGGGCCTCTCCCCAGGCCAGTGGGGGTGGCTAGCCTCCCTCCACTGCCCAGCTCAGCCTGGGTGGATCCCCAGTTCCACCCTTTCCCTCTAGCCAAGGAAGAACCAGAGGGGCCAGGCCAGGGATGATGGAGTCCTCTTTATCCGGTGGTCTGCAGTGCTTCCTGACTGAGTCCAGGGCAGACCCCTCTCTGGAGAGAGGTAAGAGCAGCCCCACCCCACAGCAAGTCCTCCTGGGGGGAATTGAGGTACAGGAGGGTGGAAAGGAGAAGGGAGGATACCCAGGGACTTGGGGAGGGCAGGAGATAGACTGGTCAGGGTTCCCCTGGGATATTTGGGGGAGGTGGCTGCAAACTTGGGTCAGAATTCACAGAGTTGGGCCAACTCATGGAGTGAGAGATGCCATCATGTGCCCCTCCCACACACAGGAATTCAAAAACTAAACCTGGGAGACCCAGATGCCTCTTCCACCTTCTACCAGTGAATTGTAACACCTTGGAGGGACACCGGAGCATACTGGGGTTCAATTTCCCAGAGGCCATACCTGGAAGCTCCTCAGGGTATTCTCCCCACTGCTGCCACGACTAATGCCCTACTGGAGGTAGGGAGGTGGGAGACAGCTTCCAAAGTCTGGGGTCTAGATGGGCATGACCTTCCACTTTCATAGGAATGCCTGTGGAGAATCAGGAATGTCCCCTTCTTCCCAGGGCATCCATTCACCAGAGGTTTGGAATTCTGCCACAGACCTGAGAACAGTGACCTGGGAGAGAGGCCAGCTTCTGTTCTGGAATCAACCTCAAGGGACAGTGGTTCCCCCATCACCATGGAAAGTACTTTGGACCTCACAGCCAATCTGCTGCCCTCTGGTGGGACACACTTCCATTGTCTCACCCTTTGGACCCGTTACTGAGAGCACTCTTGGCCCTCTCTTGCCCAATCCCTCACGTTCTGGACCCCACTTCACAGAACCAGGAGAAGGAAGGTGTCAGCTCATGTACCTTTGGGTCTAAAGTCCTGAGCCTTACATCCACCTTGCCCTTCAGCCTAGGTACCAGCCAGTCCATCTTCTTGGATCCTTGAAAGTCACTGAGGGGGATCCCTGCACCTGAAAAGTCCTGGGGACAGGCACACCCTTAGGCAGGGGCCCCAGGTCTGAGGCCAGACTTTAGACTAGGTCCTGTGCCTACCACTTTGGCTTCAGGATAAACCCTGGACCTTGCCTACTGACTCCTCCGAATTACAGAAGGAGGCTCTTGAGGCTCCAAGGGCCTCAGCTGGACTTTGGAAGTGATGATCAGCAAAGATCCAACAGGAATGACCCCTGGGGAGGGAGAGCCTTTGGATTTAAGGACTGAACCCCAGGGAAGGGAACAGAAAGGGGTATCATCAGAGAGATCTGGAGAGGAAGTAAGTGTGAGGATAAACCAGTGGAGAGTAGGACCAGTCTAAGTGTGTGTGTGGGACTACAAGATGGACCCCCCAGAAGCTAAAGCTACATCAGGAGTATTGTGTTGATTCCCTGAAGCAGTCTGTGGAAGATAGCTATGGATGCCAAGTAAGGGAGGCAGGCTGCATGCTTCTAGAATGGTTCTGATGCCTCTTCCTGGATAGTGATAATAACAGTTTCTCCCTGCTTGACTCTGGCCTGGCCCTGACTACTGATGGCCTTCCCTTGACTACTGGCAGCTAGGAACATCTGGCTCTGCGTGTGGCCTTCCTTACCATGGTGAGCTCTGGGATGTTCTGGGGGTTCCTAGGGGATGGCTCACCTTACAGCCAAGTTGCTCTTCCTTCTTACTGGAAGTCTGCCATACCCTCCCCAGTTGCTCAAGCCTAAGTGAGCTGTGATCTAACTTGTAGGCTCTCTGTGCTCCTAGCCCTGCTTGTGAAGTGACTGTACAAAAAAGAATCCACACTATAGGTTATATTCCTAATCTTGCTTGAGTCATTCCCTCTAATTAAAGCCCCAGACATTACCCTCAAAGGATTAGGGATGGGACACCTAGGTGCACAGTGGATAGAGCACTTGCCCTGGAGTCAGGAGTATCTGAGTTCAAATCCCACCTCAGACAATAATAACCTAGCTGTGTGGCCTTGGGCAAGTCACTTAACCCCATTGCCTTGCAAAAAACCTAAACAAAAACAAAACAAAATAAAAAATGGATTTGGGATCCTTCCAAACAAAGGATCAGGGGCTCAATTGAGAGATGGATGGAGGAAGATTCTTTATAAACCTAAACTTTCTAGAATTGACAGTGCTCTTATTATCTTACAGTATACTATGTTTGCTGAGAAAGTCATACAGAAGTATGCTTGTAGATGTTTAACAACTGGGCTCTCTGGGGAAAAAAAAATCTCTGCACACACACTTTTAAGTTTAATCTGCACTACTAACACTTTAAGTTTAGACAACCCACAAAACAGTAACTGCTGATTTCTAAGATGTAAATGCTCACACTGAAAATTTAACAATCAGCTTACAAGCAAATTAGCCACATCCTGCCTATATCCAATATTGCCTCTATAAAATACTAGTGTCTCCCAGCTTCTCATTCCTCTCCTTTGCCACATCAGAGTCAGCCAGTTATCTTGAAGGTATTATTTAAAAATGGAAAAATGTTTTCTCAGAAATATTTGATTTTGAGGGCAGCTAGGTGGTACAATGGATAGAGCACGGGCCCTGGAGTCAGGAGGACCTGAGTGCAAAAACAGCCTCAGACAATAATTATCTAACTGTGTGGCCTTGGCCAATCCACTTAACCCCATTGCCTTGCAAAAACTAAAAAACAAAACAGAAATCTTTGATTTTAACATGACCTGAGAAGTGGTCACCATAGTTGGTTAGAGGGCTGACCTCAGAGATAGGAAAGTCTGCCTCTGACACATACTGACCATGTGAATGACCCTGGGCAAGTCCCTTAAATCAATCAGTTCCCCCAGTCAACTTTCTATGTCAATAAGTCTCAGAATAGGTGCAAACATGTATGAGGAAATTACTTGTTCAAGATTCCACAGTCATTTCCCTACATGCATGAAGTCACAGATCCTATCCAAAATCAAAGCTTATCAGAAATATGTACAGGCTGGGTTTCCACACATCAATCTAGTTTAATGAATAATTCAGGTCTAGTCATGTCAAACACAAATAAAAAGTGACCACTAAACTGTTCATAAGGATCCTTGCAGGCCATATGTTGACTTAGAAAACCACATATTAACATTGTCTATGTTTTATTTTTGTCAAATATGTCCCAGTTACATTTTAATCTGGTTCAGGTTGCCCTTGGGAGTGTTGTGGGTCAAGTGTTCACCATTTCTGTTCTGGTCTTCATCCTGAAGTGATTTCTCTGGGCCCCAGAGACCTACATTCAGGCATTCATCTTATTTCAAGCTTTTATTTGTAAACTTTGCCTAGCAGGCTAGCATCTCCACCTTTTGTCCTATGATACCCCAAGGCTCTCTTGAGCCTGAAACTTGGAAGCCCATTCCTATCAAGAGGGTGGCAATCTTTTCTTGTGTTCTTCATGTTCCCTTTCCATACTTCCCTTATCCATCCAATACATACAAGAAATGATAGGTCCTTTCCTGGAAGAAGCTGGAAGGTACCTTAGAGATTATGCAGTTCATTTTATTTTATTTTAGGTTTTTGCAAGGCAAATGGGGTTAAGTGGCTTGCCCAAGGCCACACAGCTAGGTAATTAAGTGTCTGGGACCAGATTTGAACCCAGGTACTCCTGACTCCAAGGCTGGTGCTTTATCCACTACACCACCTAGCTGCCCCATGCAGTTCATTTTATAGAGGAGGATACTGAGGGTCAGAGAAGGAATGTGACTTACACTCATGAAGGTGGAAGATCTGGGATACAAACCCAAGTCCCAGGGCCAAACCCAGGACACTTTCCACCTGCCTCATTCAGTCCAAATCTTCTTTCTCTCTGTAGCTCTGACTTTTTATATCTTGGTCAGTTTCTCTTCTTTCTCTTTCCCTTTCTCCTCCCATCTTTTCTGACTATATTTTTGTTTAGTGGGTTTTCAGTCAGACTCTTCATGACTTCATTTGGCATTTTCTTAACATCTTTTTTTGGCAGGGAAGGCAGTGGGGTTAAGTGGCTTACCCAAAGTCACACAGCTAGGTAAGTATTAAATGTCTGAGGTCGAATTTGAACTCAGGTCCTCCTGACTCCAGGGCCAATGCTCTATCCCCTGCACCACCTAGCTGCCCCCATTTGGCGTTTTCTTGGCAAAGATACTGGAGTGGTTTGCATTTTGTTCTCTGGTCATTTTGCAGATGAGGAAACTGAGGCAGTAACTTGCCCAGGGTCACACTGCTAGTAAACACCGGCGGTCAGATTTGAAGGTTCATGAAGATGAGCCTTCCTACTCCAGGTAATGGTGCTCTATCCACCACACTACTTATCTATCCCTGTTTGTGTGTGTGTGTGTGTGTGTGTGTGTGTGTGTGTGTGTATTTTTTTTTTGCAAGGCAATGGGGTTAAGTGGCTTGCCCAAGGCCACACAGCTAGGTAATTATTAAGTGTCTGAGGCTGGATTTGAACTCAGGTCCTCCTGACTCCAGGACCAGTGCTCTATCTACTGTGCCACCTAGCCGCCCCTTCATATTTTTTAAAAATGTATAAATTTATGTATATTAAATTTATGCATTTCCACATATATATAGATATATATGTATCTCCCTTTCTGTCTCCCTCATTACACTATTTTATCTCTGTTTATAGAGATCTCTGCATATTCCTATCCTTTTGTCTCTCCCTCCATCCCTGTCTCTTTCTCCCTCTCCTTCTGCAGTGGAATGGCAGGAAACTAGGCATGGCATCCCTGGTTCCAATCTCTTCTACTACTACTACTCCTTGGGCTGCCACTTCTTTGTCACTGCTCAACTCAGCAAGCATTGGTTCTGAGTTCAAGACCATGTTACTGGTGAACAGATGCTGATGAAAAAGGTAAGATTTTTTTTGTCTGGGTCAGAGGACCCATTTGGGGGTGACCCACTGACTTCTATAGGAGGTAGAGAGGTCTTCAATGGTCTGCTGGCAGGGGGATCAAGAAACTGGAGAAGTCAATCAATATATACATCTTTTCTAAAGGGTGAAAGATATGTCCTATCTTGTAAGGGAAGGGAGGCTGATTGATTGATTGATGATGTTTGTCCTTCATTCCACAAAAAAGACCAAGACATCAGGGAATGAGACCATGGCATGCATGTGAATGAGACCGTGACATGCATGTGAATTGGATTTGAGTGAGAGGGTACTGTGCTAAGTCGGCCAATAGAGAACTCATACTCTTGGAAAGGATGTGGAGGTTAGAGGTAGGGTGGTGGGTGGGGGTGGGGTTTGGGGAGGAAGGAGCTAGCAAAGAGGCATAATCAGTCCTTGCCCTTGAGGAATAAGGAGTTTCCCAGGACTGCTCAGTGTTGTTGTTCAGTCATTTCTCTTGTATCCAACTCTTTGTGACCCCATTTAGAGTTTTCTTGGCAAGGATATTAGAGTAGCTTTCTATTTCCTTCTCCAGCTCATTTTACAGATGAGGAAACTGAGGCAAACAGGTTAAATGACTTGCCCATGGGAGTGTAAAAATGTCAGGGGACTGAAAATGAGGAGTCAGACCTGCAAGCTTGGGTGACTGGAAGGGTGGTCATGCTTTCAACAAAAACAAATTTTGGGTGAAAGATGGCTTTAGAGGGAAAGATAATTTGATCAATTTTGGAGTGCTGGAGTTTGAGGTAACAATGAAACATCCAGTTTGAGATGTCCAATAGGCAATTGGATCCATGCCCTTGGGAGCCATCTACACAGCGATGATTGAACTCCTGGGAGCTGGTGCATTGCCCAAGTGAGAGCGGATGGAGGGAAAAGAGGACAGAGCCCCGACGGAGTTTTCGGTCTGCCTGTTCAATGTGTGTGGCAGGGATGGTGAACTAGCTCAGGAGCCAAAGAAGGAGCTGGCAGAGGGGGCAGAAAGACCCAGAAAGAAAGGAATATTCAGGAGGAGGGGGCGGGGCCCAGGGCCTCAGATCTGGCAGGGAGATTCAGAGGGGCAGAGACTGAGAAAACGTGCGCTTTGGCCTTTACTGACCCCAGGCGACTTGGAAGGGAGCAGAGGTGGGAGGCCCTGACCCGGCCAGGCGCGGCCTCCCTCCCCTCCTCTGAGCTGGAGGCCGGCCCGCTGGCCCTGGGTGGGCGCGGTGCCCACGGGTGTGTGCGCTTGGAGGCCGGCCACGTCCTCTTCCCCTCGGCCGGGGCGGTCGCCGCTGGAGCCCGGTTGGGGGGCCCGGGGCCGCGGCCCGGCCCCCCGCCCGTTGCCCGGCGCGGCCCGCGCTTAATTAATTTGCCGGGAACAGCGGGGCCGCGATTCGCGAAGTGGCGGGAACTTGCAGCCTCCGCCTAATCGGCTCATAAATTGTGGGGAGCGCGGCGGCGGAGGGGGAGGGCCGCGCCGGCCTTATTTAACTTTATCGCGGAGATCCATCTTTTTAGCCTCCCCGATCGCGCCCCTGCCGGAGCCGCCTAATCATGATAGATTCGCGCTCCCGCTCCTCCCCGCGCCCGCTGCCCCCCACGCCCCCGGCCCAATTCCGAGCGCCGAGCCTGGAGCCCGTGTCCCCCCGGGCTGCCGCCCGTCCTCTGGGCCGCCGGGGCTCCCTGCTCGGCCTCCCGGGCCCCGGGGCTCTGAGGGAGGGGAGGGGAGGGGGCAGCCTCCACCCTAGACCCGCGGGCAGAATCCGAGGCGCTCCGGGCCCGGCTCCCCGCCGGCCTCGGGGCTGACCCTCAGAGCCTGCCTAGAGGCGGACAGCCGAGGGGCTCCGAGGCCCGGGGTGAGCCGGGGCCCCAGGGACCCCGGTGCGGCTCATCGACACGCATGTTACCGATGGCTTGTGATCCTCGGAGATCCATGCTTGGGGCCGGCCAACCGCAGCGTTTCATTCGGGCCTCACAGCCAGTGTAAACCTCCCCATGCAATAACTGAGGCCCACAGGAGGCCCAATGTCCCGGGCCCGGGATTAGGAGGAGGCCGATCCCCAGGTCCTAGTCCCAACTTCCCTGGCAGGTGAGAAGCCCCAGTGTCAACCAGCACAGCAGGGCCTCTGGGCTTGGGCTGGAGCCTCCTATAATACCCCTGGGGGTGGAAAAGGGGGCAGTTTGAGGAAGGGCCTGTCTCTGTACAAGCACAAACATTCTGAAGGGCTGGGCCAGCCTGCTGGTTGCCTCTTGGATGGCCCAAACTGGGAACGGGGGTCAAGTTGAGGTTCCTCCGCCCAGGGTCAGCTTTCTCTCCTGCACCCCAGCTGCGGGGTGGCCACCAACACGTCGGCAGCTGGACAGACTGACGCGTCTCCTGGAGCTTCTCAGGTTCCTGCAGTTCTACCAACAGCAAGGCCTGCAGCTTGAAGAGGTAGACTCAGCCCTACTCTATCCCCCCCAGGTACAACAGCCTCCCCATCTTTGAACCCTGTTTGCGGGGAGAGGGAGCTGAATGGCCAGGAAGCAGGGGAATTTGGGAGACCTCTGCCCTCCTTCCTTACCTCATGAATTCTGTTCCTATGCCCCTCTCTCCTCCAGGGAGGCTGTTTTGACCCCAGTGGACTCAGCAGCAACAAAGGACCTCATGTCCTTAAAAGGACTTTGAAAACTGCCCTCCGGCTGGTGTGGAACACGCCACAGGTACCTCCCCCACCTACCCTCTTATGTGAGTAGAAGCCTGGCCTTAGCTTCGGGAGATGGAGTCTGCTGACATGTCCTTAGTTGTGTGACTGTGATCAAAGCTGTCCCTTTCTCGCCCCAGGCCTCTTGAGCTCCTTGTGGCCCCCTCTCCTTGAGGTTCCTCTGCCCCTGGTCAGCTTTCTCTCCTGCACCTGTAGGGATGTAGAAGGGGAGTGGACCCAGATTTCCTAGCATGAAGGGGGAAGGGGATCAGTCTGGCCTTGGCAGGAGCTGGAGACCTACAGTCTCCACACCCTGACCTTCCTGGTCTACTTGCCTGGGACAGGACACCCCAGCAGTAGAGTCCCTGGTGGGGCACATGTGGAGGTGGCTGGAAGAGGACACCAGGGGCCACGAGGCCAGGACTTCTCTTGATTATGGCATCCCATGAGCTCAGGGCCCTGTGAGACTTCAGGGACCAGGACAAAGTACATTATTATTATTATTTTTTAGGTTTTTGCAAGGCAAATGGGGTTAAGTGGCTTGCCCAAGGCCACACAGCTAGGTCATTATTAAGTGTCTGAGGCCGGATTTGAACCCAGGTACTCCTGACTCCAGGGCCCGTGCTTTATCCACTGCGCCACCTAGCCGCCACCTAGCCGCCCCCTAGGACACAATACTTTATAGCAGCCCAGCACTCCAACTGTCTCTCCCAGAGTGTTCTTCACTACCCATTTCGCGAGTGGAAGAGCTGGGTAGAAGGAGAGAAGCTTCCTCTCAGGCCTCCCCAGATGGTCTGGGGCTACTTCCAAAATGGAACTTCAGCATCCTGATTCCAAGCAAAGCCAGGGACCAGCCTCCTGTGGGTCACTCTCAGGGATTGGCCCCAGGGACCTGCTGGACACATCTTTACTCTCAAGAAACCCCAGGGCTCATTCACCTCAAGGTTAAGGTCCTGGGGTCTGCCTCAGAGACTCTGCTCCAGGAACTTGGAGGAGGGTGTTGTTCACCCCACCCCAAGATGCACAGCTGGACTGGCATCTCTTCACTAAGTGCCTGTGGAAGACAGGGCACCAGGGTCTTCCTGAAGAGAGGGGAACATCCCCAGGGCCCACCATGGTACTGTTTTTATTTGGAAAATAAATTCCCAGGGAAAACACTGCCCCTTGTCTTGGGTGTGAATTTAATAAGAAGCCCTAAGTACTGAGGGCCCTCCCACACCAGGACCAGGAAGTATTGGACGGCATGGCTGAAGGGACAGAGACAAAAAGAAGGGACGCAGGATCAAGGTGTGTTGGCTTCTTCAGGGAACACCCTTTTCGCACTCCTTGATTTAGGAAGAAGGGGAAGGGGTAGCTGTGTTTCAGGGAGAGCCCAGCAGAGGGAACCCAAGGACCAAAGAAACTAGCTTATGGCTCCAGGCTGGGGAAGTGACTTTCTACTACAGCTGGGGGTGACTTTCTTTCCCTTCTGTCATGAGGGGTGTTCTGGTACCTAACCTCTTTACTGAGAGGCTCTCAGATGCAGGCCCCCGGCCCTGCCCCTCAGCCCACCCTGTCCCCTTGGCATGGGGCTCAGTAAAGAATGAGTAGAATACAAAGGAGCAGGACTAGAGATTATGAAGGGGAAGACACAACTCTCTTACACAGGTCCTTAGCCTCAGTTTCCCCTTTAGGGAGTGCTCTCCCTGTTCCCCAATACTCAGGAATCAAGGAAAGCCTGAGGGGGAGGCTAGGTGGCACAATGGATAGAGCACCGGTCCTGGAGTCAGAAGTCCCTGAGTTCAAATCCAGCCTCAGACAATAATTCCCTAGCTGTGTGGCCTTGGGCAAGCCACTTAACCCCACTGCCTTTCAAAAAAGAACAAAAAAAGGAAAGCTTGACTACTAGGAGCAGGGCCTGGTCACCTCCCCCTTCCAGGGTCTTCAAGGTTTCTTTCTGCCCCTCCTCTCCCCAAAATAAAATACATGTTTACTGGGGTGGGGTGTGTGTGACCTAGGCTAACTTCTGGTGGTCTATGAAGAAAAAGATAGACAAGGAGGAAATGGCAGAGACAGAGAAGAAAGCAGAGGAAGAGAGAAGGGAAGGGGAGGAGAGAGAAGAGAAGGGGGGTGGGGAAGAGCAGTATGGGGTTGCCTGTTTGGCATCTCAGCTCCTGCTCCGGAGATGAAGACTCCCCTGCCCCCTCTCTTCTGGACCAAGCCAGTAGTCTGGGCCAATATCCCTAAAGCTCTCTTGTGCCTGTCACCTTCACTCTCAGCCCCCACCCCCACCCCACCCCTCCGCAGGTGATTTATGGCTGGACCAGCCCTGGTGACCTTGGATATGGGATAACTAATGACGGGTCAATAGCACTAGAGAATAGGGAGTGAGCTGGGAGGGGGAGCCTGGCTGTTGGCCATTAACCAGGTTGGTTCAAGTATCACCCCCCAGCTCCCCCCCCAATCCCCCCCACATTGGTCAGACCCACCTCTTAGGGGAGGAGGTGCAGCTGTCTTCTCTTTCTTCCTTCTGCCTCTCCAGCCTTGCCTCAGTCCTTAGCCATGGAGTAAGGAGGGGTTTGGGGAAGGTTCCCCAGATCCCTCCCGGGGACAGGGACTCTCAAAGCTGGAATATTGGAGGGACTTTTGTTTTTGAGGTACAGGAAAGAGGTCAGATGAAACTTACTTGAACATGGAGTTAGATGTGGCTGCCCAGAGAAGCCCGCCCCCCCAAGTTCTAGGGGACAAGCCGGACTGGCTTGGGGTCTGGGGCTAGACCAGCTGGGTCTCCCCGAGGGGTCCTGTCTGTTCCCCCTTGGGCCCAGGCCCTTGCTTAGAGGGGAACCCGAACAGGGCCCCGGCCCTTAAAGCTTACCTTGGGACTCCAGCCCCTTCCTGCTCTACTCGGGCCGGAGCCTCTTGGCTTTGGGGTGGGGTGGGGGTGGCGAGGGAAACAGGGCGGGGCGAGCCCCCCAGACTCCTCCTCCCCTTGAGCAGGAGAGCAGCCTTACGGGCCGGGGGCTGGGGGGGACCCCAGGAGACGGTCTCTGGGTGTATGCGGACTGCTCGCCCCCCTCCCTCCCTGTCCCCCCGACCCCTCCCCGCCATCTGTGATTGGCGACGTCGCGTCTCCCCCTCCCCCTCCCTCAGCCCAGGCAGAGTCGATTTGGGGGAGGGGGAGCGGGCCATCCATCTCCGGTTATTACGGCCTAATTGGGAGAAGGGGTGGGCGGAGCGCCGGACTGGGGAAGGGGGGCGTCTTTGGGAAGGGGATCGGGACTGGGGGGTGGGCACCGGGCGGGGGAGCTGGGGGGAGCTGGGGGGGCCATCCATCTCCGGTTATTACAGCCTAATGGGGCCGCGCGGAGCACGCACATTTGTCATCGGCCTCGTTCGCTGATAACGGGCATTTGTCATCACTTCCCCCGCGTCCGTGTCCGCGCCCGAGCACCGCTGCCACGGGGGGCGGGGAGGGGAGGGGGCCGCCCCGGGGCCCCGGACCCACAAGCCCCGCAAAGGAGGCGCCGCCACCCCTGCGCTCCCCTACCCCCGCGTCAGCTGGCACCATTGTGTTCCCACCTCTCCCTCCCTCCCTTTTTCTTTCTCATCCTCTCTCTGTGTCTCGTCTTTGTCTCTCACTCCCCTCTCCTCTCTCCTACTTCTCTCTCTCTCTCTCTCTCTCTCTCTCTCTCTCTCTCTCTCTCACACACACACACACACACACACACACACACACACACGTGGTGAGATAGAAGTGTCTTTGTCTTAATGTCCGAGTGAGAGCAGGTGAGCCAGACTTGTGTGCTCAGCATTCACTGAGCCAGCTCCTTGTCTAAGTCGGTCACTGGGTGTGTGTGTTTCCCTAAGGCAAAGTGGGACAATCACACACACCGAGACAGCAACACAGAAGAGCTTTCAAGCTCTCTGAGCACAAGCAATGGGGCTTTTTGTTCCTGAGTGCTCTAGTAGGCAACGGGGCACGGGCCCAGGCCATCCTCACTTCTTCTCGGCTGTTGCAAAGGGAAAGGGGTTTGTGCCTTTTCCGAGGGGTCTAGACCAATAGAGGTCAAGGTTGCATGAGCCTATGGGGCCCTACCTTTCCTGCAATGTGAAGGAGGCAAGGTCTTCTGTGGGGCCAGCAGACACTGAAATGTCCTACAGCTGGAAGGGCTTAGGCAAGTTGACAAAGGCTTCCTCTCAAGGAGATGAGGACCCCTGAGTAAAGGGAAGAGCCAACTCCCTTAAGGACACCCATAGTGATGACCCATCAAAGTAGAGACAGTGATACTGGCTGGGAATGAGGCAGGCCCTTCCAATAAGGTAGCAACCTTCTTGTGTCACAGGGAAACTTTGGGACTATACCTCCTAGCCTCCCCACATCTTGGCTCCTTTGCCGGCATCCCTGAAGTCCCCAATTCATACATGTCCTTTTAATCTCCTAATGTCTTCCCTATCCCCAGTTCATCTTCTCTTCCAGGCAAAGTAGGGGATCTGGTGGGAGTGGCCACCTTTGGGAATGGGGGTAAGAAGTGGGTAGGGTGCCAGGCCGAAGAGGAGAGAGGTAGGGGCTGAGGGGGTGGGCAGGGAGCTAGGGAGGGTCCCTGGCGGGAGGGGAGTTGGCTCGGGTTGCTTGTTCCTTGTAAATGAAGACCATAATTAACATTAAATTAAGGTAATACAAATGAAGAGAACACAGAGGCTGACAAGACGAGCGTTTGGGGAGGCAGCGGGGAGACGTGATTCATATTTTTAATTTACTGTGTGGATGGGCCGGGTGGCTGGGGATCGGGCGGGTGGTGGCAAGAACGGAGGGGGTGTTGGGCCGCGCCACGTACAGCTCTGTACCAGGGGCTCCAAGCACACAGTGACTATTAAACTCAACTGTCCATATAATGGGACAGACTCAACATGACGCCAAGGCCGCTGGGAGCTGCCTGCCCAGGCCAGGCTGTAAATCCTGCCGAGGATGCAGTCCGGGCCAGGTCCAGAGTCCACAACCTATGGCAGAGTCTTTCCAAAGGGTGCAGTGTCCAAGACTCCGGGGCTTAGAATCCAGGGGTTGGTCCAGGAGCCAGTCTTCAATGGTGCTTTCAGGCCTGGGTCAGAGACCCTGGACTCAAAATTTGGGCAGAGGGAAAGAGAGATGACCCTTCTGCCAGGTGAGGTTCCAAGGCATAGTATACCATTTCCTTTGAAGAATCTCAGTATGGGGAGAAGGAGAGGAGAGCAGAGTATTTGGGAGAATGGTAAGATTGGGCCAGGATGGATTAGGCAGGGTGGGGAGGAAAGGTTTCTTAGATCTGGATTGAGGGTCATCTGCCCTAGGCTTTGTCTCCTGAATTCAGGAGAGGCCCAGGAAGACAAGAATTCACTTTGGAAGGTTCGGGAATTTGAGTTCAAGGATCTGTACACAGGGAGTGATGGGCCCTTAACTCCAGTATCTTGCCCACCCTTCAGGTGTCCCTAACACACATACTTCCCAAATAGAAGCAGAATCTGTTTATACGAGATCCCAAAGCCCTAAAAGAAGCCCATCCTCCTACAAAAGCTGTTACAGAGGATCCAGCCCTGGTATTTGGGGGTGGATCCTCAGGATCTCCAAACCCCTAAAACAAATCTCCTTAGAATGAGAATTCAAGTTGTCCCCTATGTTCCAAACACATTTTGAGTGGCCAGTTTTGATCAGGGATGGTCAGGGGATAGGTTGGGGGCTGGGGAGCCCTGCTGAATCCTTTAAGGAATAGGAATATTGCAGCCCCATCACATCATCAGCTGCAGCTCCTCTGGGAGGGGAACACCCTGACCTGTATCCCCATTGGAGGCTGGCCTTTGCCCAGAGAAAAGACTGAAGGCTTGGATAGGCAGAGACTGGGAGCGATTCCTGCATTCCTGGGATGTGTAATTTAGGTTTTGATATTACAAAAGTCTCGCTGCTCTGACACAGCAGGCGCCTGGCGCCTCATTAATAAAGGATAAACTCGGAGTCTATTTACAGGCACTTTTTGGGGTTATTTACTCTCCAATATACATATGTAATGTGGAGCATACTTACCGCATGCTTTTCGCTGGCACAGTCAAGGCTAGGACTGCCTGGTTGAAGGAGGGATGTCAGAATTTCAGAACTGAGATTCTCTATCATCTTCTTCCTTCTCCCCCTCAATCCATCTCCCTATCTACCCCCCTAAACCACCGTCTTTCATCACAACATCTTTTGCCTTCATCCTTTCCTCTTCCTTCTCAATGATCCAGCTTCATAGCCTCTTATAGCTTTCTATCTGGTCTTCCTGCCTCCACCCTCTTTCCTTTTATGAGTTTTCTTCAAGCCACTCACCATGCAGCCTTCCTACTCTGTCACTGAACACAGTCCCTCTTCTACTAAAAAACCTTTAGTACCTTCCTATGCCAACAGGATAAAATGAAAAGTCAGCCTGCCATTCAAGGTCCTCTAAAATCTTATCTCAACCTATCTTTCCAGCATGATCTCTTTATTCCTGACAGACTAGGTATTTATTGTCTCCATGACTGAAATGACCTCTCTTCCCAACCCCTTTCCACTTCTGTTTGTTAAAATTCTGCCCTAGAAAAACCACAGGTTCTACAGTGTTCTACAATCCAAATTATGCCTTTAGTACTAACAGTGTGACCTTGGACCTACAAGAAGTTTAACCTCTCCAGGCTTCATTTGTAAATTGAAGGTGTTGTAGTTAATGGTCTTTAAGACCCTTCCAGCTCTTGATCAGTGATCTTACATTCAATTAGAGATGTCATTATTAGGATTCTTTCTAGTTGAAAGTAAATGCATACTCGCATCAATTTTTTTCCTTAGAACTACTTTTCATTTAGACTTCTTTGCAAAACCCACATTCTCTCTCTCCTTTTTATGGAAATGTTGCCTGTAGTTTGAACATTTTCAAAAATGTCCTATTCTTCATGACCCCATTTGGAGTTTTCTTGGTGGAGATATTGGAGTGGTTTTCCCATTTCCTTCTCCTGTTTGTTTTAAAGATGAGGAAACCGAGGCAAACAAGTTTAGATGACTTTCCCAGGGTCATACAGGTAGTATCTGCGATCAGATTTGAACTCAGGAAAATGAGTCTTCCTGACTTCAAGTGGATTCAGTATCTATTTTTCCTTATTTCACAGTCCCTGGACTCATTGTTTAGCACCTGAGAGCACTCCAGAGGCCATCTAGTCTAATTCCTCATGGGAAACAATATATCCTAGGACCCTGCCAAGTTGGCTGGGTGGGTTTCCTAAAGCCCTAGCTCTTTTTGAGAAGCAATAAAATCCTGAAGCCAAATAAGCTTCTCCTTAAGGTTGGCTTAGGTCCTTGAAATAGCCTTCTATTTGTCTCAATGCAAAAGACCTCTGACCATGGGCCAGCATCATGATTAATCTAAGGCTGAGCCCAATGTCCTCATTGAATATCATTACTGAATTCCTTTCTTCTATGACTAAGTTGTTGCTCTTCCTTTTTTTTTTTTTTTGCAAGGCAAATGGGGTTAAGTGGCTTGCCCAAGGCCACACAGCTAGGTAATTATTGTCAGAGGCTGGATTTGAACCCAGGTATGCCTGACTCCAGGGCCGGTGCTTTATCCACTGTGCCACCTAGCCACCCCTGCTCTTCCTTTCTTTTCCAAGATGATCAATCACAATACTTGTGAGGCAGAGTTGCAAAGTCATCAGCCTCACTCTCTCTTTTCCAAAATCATCAAAATCCAGTGGCAAGATAAAAATCAAGATTTTCAATAGACTGATATGCAGTGGATAACCTTGGCATCCTTGGTGTTTGACCAAGGTTTAAGTACTCCACATTGCAGGCTTCAGTCACCTTCAGGGTTGTTGGAACAAGTTGTTTTCATCCATTTATTCTGAAGGGGTGGGGGTGTGTCTTCATATGCTTGGAGCCGGAAAAGGGCTTGGCAAGCTCTCACTCCAAAGCTGCTAGTTCTCTTTGAACATTCATACACCTGTGGCTAAGTAAACCTCCTTTGATTAATTCGGAAATGATCTACAAGTGTTTAATTTCATTCCAATACTGGATTCAAACTACCAGGGGACCAGCCTGAGTTTCTCCAAAGTTCCTCCAAAGAAGGGAGGGAAGGACCTTCTCACATCTTTTCTTGGTCTTAATGATTTCACAACTCCCAGTGTTTTGTGTTTACTTTCTATTTAAATTATAGTGATTGTGTATATTAACTTCCTGGACTCTACTTACTTCACTTTGAATCGGTTCATATCTTAATACCCATGCTTCTTGAAAGGCCAGTCCCCTAGCAATTAGGGGATATGTTTCTCTTTATTTTATTTTATTTTTAAGTTTTGGCAAGGCAATAGGGTTCAGTGGCTTGCCCAATTTATTGTCTGAGGTTAGATCTGAACTCAGGTCCTCCTGACTCCAGGGCCGGTGCTCTATCCACTGTGCCACCTAGCTGCCCCTGTGTTTCTCTTTAAAGGTCTCACCAGTAACCTGGATAAAGGTTATTGGCAAGCTCCTGTTCTAGATGAACACCCTCATCACCTGCAAGGTATTTGAGTGAATGTTTCTTTTGTGTCAAGAAATTTAATGGGAAGGTACCCTTAACATACATTTTCTTTTCCTAGACTTGAGTCACTTTTATTATTTCTTATAATAATTATTTCAGGGGGCGGCTAGGTGGCACAGTGGATAAAGCACCAGCCCTGGAGTCAGGAGGACCTGGGTTCAAATCCGGTCTCAGACACTTAATAATTACCTAGCTGTGTGGCCTTGGGCAAGCCACTGAACCCCATTTGCCTTGCAAAAACCTAAAAAAAAAACCCTAAAAAAATTAATTAAAAAAAATAATTATTTCAACTAGGTCCCGATCAGTAGAGTATACATAGAAATGTGTGTATGTGAATATATGTTCTATACATTAACAGATATATATAACATGCACATATATACATATGCATGTATAGCACAGATACATTATGTTTTACTATTCTCTCCTTATTCTCTTGTTTATGCAGAGATGAACTCAAGAACCAGTTGTAATATTTACTCCTTGGCAACAGGCAATCACTGCAAATCAAGACCTGATTTAATGTTCTGTTGATCATGTAGTCTTAAATGGAGAAAATATTAATAGTGTTGATTAAACTTAAAAGTGTGTGGTGTCTACATTTTTCCTCCCCAGACCTGGTTGTTATACATTTACTACCACACCTCTGAGTTTAAGGAAGCTTGCACTTGCCTAAGGGTATAATTTTAATGAGTCTCTCTTTGCATTTTGGACTTCAAATTCAATTCAATCCAATCTTTATTAAATGCTGTGTTCCAGGCACTATGCTAAGCACTGGAAATACAAATAAGAAAAAGAGACAGTCTCTGTCCTTGAAGGATTTACAATCAGAAAAGAGTCAGAGGTTATTCTTCCTGCCCTTCTGTCCATCTGAAATGAGAATGTGTCTTCTGTCCCTTTAAAGATATCCAAACTTCTTTCCAGATCTTTACCTGTGCCAGCATTAATCACACCAGAAAAGGATTTAGTGACAGTTATATTTCTTTTTTTATAAAGGGGGAGGAGCAAAATGATAACAATGAAAGGACAGTGAGCAATGGAGGGAACAATTCATTTGGTGAAGAGATGAGAGTATGAGTCAATTTTTAATCAGCTTCTCCTCCCAAAGGGAAAATAAATTGTCCAACAACTTAATGAAGATAAAAGTTTTAGCATAATCCCTCTTAAAAACAACAGAGGAAATACTGAGCTGCTTTAAGAATCCTTAAGTATATGCACTGTATCAGGTGTTTTTTGCATGTTTGTTTTTTGTTTTAACCTCGACTAGGGAAAAACCACTTCTCAGCTTCTGATTTCTATCATCTACTTCTGAAGCTCATTGAATTGAGGAGGAAGAGTCAGAGAAGCTGGGCAATTAGAAATTGGGTATCTCATTTGACCTTGTGCTTACTCCCACATAGCGAGTAACCAGCATGACCGTTAGTTACAGCTTCTGGTTTCTCTCTCCCAAGAGTCTTCAAGACACAGTTTCAGAAAGCTGAGTTCCAAATGTGAATTTGGTGAATTCTGGTGAAACTGATGATTTCTGGGTTATTAAGAGAGATTGAATGAGTCTTTTATCTCCTTTATCAGGTTATCTGAGCAGAGAACCTGCTGATATTTGCAGTCATCATTTCCATCATTTCTTATGAAGTGAGATTCCATGAATTCATGAACCACACCTTGTTCATTCATTCTCCAATTAATGGGCATCTTTTTCAAGTTCTTTTCTAGTTTTAGTTCTCTCTAGCTATTATAAAAATTACTGTGTTTTTGTGTCTATGAGGCCTTTCTTCTTATCAATGAACTCCTTGGAGTATTGAATTAGAATTCTACATATTGTTGTTTTTGTTTTTTTTAGGTTTTTGCAAGGCAAATGGGGTTAAGTGGCTTGCCCAAGGCCACACAGCTAGGTAATTATTAAGTGTCTGAGGTCGGATTTGAACCCAGGTACTCCTGACTCCAGGGCCAGTGCTTTATCCACTGTGCCACCTAGCTGCCCCGAATTCTACATATTGGAACAGAAATTTGTCTTTTTGTGAATTCCTTAATTATACTCATTCAATTTGAAAAATATTAAGTAAAAGCTGTGTGCAAAGCATCATGGGTAGGTAATCAGAAAAGAAATAGTCTTTCTTTAAGGCTTACAGGCTTCTAGGTCAGTGGTTCTTAACCCTTTTTTTTTTTAACACTATGGACCCTTTTGGCAATCTGATGACAATATTGTTGGTCAGTCAGTCAACAAGCATTTCTTTAAAATTCTATTTTATTTTCAATTCAAAATCTTTCCCTTCCTCTCTCCTTATCCCAAATATTGAGAAGGCAATAAAAATAAAGCCTATTACAAATATATATATTTATCTTGCAAATTGAATCCCCGCTTCATTGGGAAAGAAAAAAGAAAGGAAGAAAATAATCTTCGATCTGCACTTTTCTCTGTGGAGCATATTTCATGTTTGGTCATCAATCAGATCAAGTTTCATTTCAGATACTACACTAAGCTCTGGAATACAAATACACCAGAAGGAAAGATGGTCCCTGCCCTCAAGGAGCTTAAAAACACACAAGGGAGGTACTCATAAGGACCTGGAAGAGAAAGTCCAAAGAGTTGGGAGTGAAGCCTGTAGAGGAATAAACAGAAGTGTAATTAAAGGTTAGAGGCTGCCAGGTGGCCCAGTGGATAGAGGATGGGGCTAGAATTAGAAGACTTCATGAGTTCAAATTCCATCTCAGACTTTAGCTATGTGGCCCTGGGCAAATCACTGTTTGGCTCAGTTTCCTCTTCTTGTAAAACGAGCTGGAGAAGGAAATGAAAAATTCCAAATGGGTTTGGGGAGTCTTGGACATGACTGAACAAGACCAAAATTGGTCTGTTAGTTTTCCTAAAATGGAAGTTCAGGAATGAATCAGCCAAACAGAGGAAGGCCCCAGAGGGTGATGGGGGCTGAAGAGAATAATATCGAGGGATATAGGAGTAGGACTTTTGATATCCTAATATGCTTTTCTTAAAGAACTCTCCTTTGAATTTACATAGAATCATAAAGCAAACCAAAAGTCAGTAAAAATAAAGATATATTGTTCCCCCATGGAAATTCACCTTGAAATCTCTCCCCAGATCTGGACCCCAGGTTCAGGACCTTTATGTTAGGGGATGCACACTTGTACATAATTTAATGTAGGGAGAGAGAGAAGAAGTCAGAGACAGAGACAGTCCTAAAGGCACTGGGAAGGCTTCATGGAGGAGGTGCTATCTGAGCTCAGCCTTGGAGGAATCAGAGTCAGAGCTGAAGTAGGAGTGTGCATCCAGGGGACATCTTGTTGAATGCATGCAGGAATGGCCAGTTCAATGCCAGCACTGTGGCTATAAAGGCAAATGAAACAGTTCCTTGTCCTCAAGGTCCTGACATTTTGTAAGAAGAAAAAAGGATGGAGGAAGAAAGGAGGAAAAGATGAATTTCATAAGCACCTACTACAAATATTTCATTTGACCCTCACAACACCCCTGAAAAGAGGATATTATCCCTATTTTACAGTTGAGGAAGCTGAGGTAGACTTGCTCAGGGTCATACAGCTCGAGTGTTTGAGGACAAATTTGAATTTAGGCCTTCCTGACTCTAGGATCAGGTCTTTATCTATTATGCCACTTGGAAGGAATGTTGAGGTAGAATTCACAGGATTTGGCAATGAACTGGATAAGGAAAAAGGAAAGAGTCTAGGCTAATTTGAAGAATATGAACTCAGGAGACTTTGAAGATGGTCTTAACCTGGAAAGGGAAAGGGATATTTGGAGACAAGAGTATGTTTTGTTGAGAAGTTTTTTTTTCTTTTGTAGACTTGAGTTTGAGATGTCAACTGATATCCAAGTAGATGTCTGGCACAGTGTTGGTGATAATGGGACTAGAGTTCTGACAAGAGATTTGACTTGGTTATACTGCTTCATGAGTCAACTGTGTAGAGATGATTGAGTCTATGGACATGGGTGAGATCACAGAAAAAAATTTGTTCTATAAAACCCTTCAGATACTTGGAAGACGGTGTTCATATATCCCATTAGTTCTTCTCTTCTGCAGGATTAATGTCCCATAGTTAATCTTCATATGGCACAGTTATGTGTTCCCTTTCCTTTCTTGATTCTCCTCACTTGGAGAGCTCCAGCTTGTTCTTAAAATGTGGTTCCTGGAATTGTTCTGATCTGTGCAGGTCTAAGCCTTCCTTCAAAGGACAGGTTCTACCTTTCTTTAGGAAATTCCTCTGACCCCCCATCTCCCCACCTTCAATTAATTTTTATTTTTCAATTAATAGTTTTTCTTCTCTGATCACTCTGCTTGATTGAACTAAGGCTGGAAACTATTAGCAAATTTTCTCTCCTCATCCAGTAAAGTCACTATTTGTTTACCATGTAATAGGGTACTGAGCAGGGACTGAGGGTACAGAGGCAAAGGAAGCAGTAATAACCAGGGTGCTTGCAAGCTAATATTTTGGTTATTGCATTTAACTCTAGTTCTTTTGCCTTTTTATGTTTTATCTACATTAATAGTAAATGATATGTTCTGTTTTTACTTTGCCCTTCATTAGTTCTGACAAATTTCATGAAGTTTCTAAGGGCTCATGATATTTGCAATTTCTTATGGAATAATAAAATAATATTCCATTACATTTATGGACCACAATTTCTTCAGTTTCCCAGTTGACTGGCACTTACTTGACCTTACGGTACTTTCCCCCTGCCATTAATGTCTTGATATATATGGTATCTTTCCTTTTGACTTTTTCTTGAGTTATTTACCCAGAAATGGGCCCAATCTCAGTTTCTTTTTTCTGTCTCTACTCACCAGTTCTCTCCAAGTCATGTTGGCCTCCCTCCCCTCCTGGATGGAGTGAATACTAGAAGTGGGCAAAGACTGAAAGAATACATTGGGAGGAGTAGGTAAGGATTCGGTCTTTTCCTGACCAGGACCTAACATGTTCCTGGATAAGGGACTTCATTGCTTAGTTTTATGTTTTGGTTTATTTCTTTTTGTCTTCTATTATTAATTTGGAAGAATGACTCTAGTGAGTATCTGGGGGACCTGTCCATCATTTTTAATCAGTAGTAATACTTTCAAAGTTTTCAAAGCACTTTTCTAATGATTATAATAGAGAAGGCAGGCTTTTTAGATTTGTAGATTACATAAAGCTAGGAGGGATGGCAAAGTCAGGATTGAAAACTATTTCAAGGCTAGAACTAGATGATGACTATGAGTGGGTTCTTGTGTGTGTGTGTGTGTGTGTGTGTGTGTGTGTGTGTGTGTGTGTGTGTGTGGTTGTTTGGTGGCTTCTTACTGATGGGGATCAGGTAGATTCCAACAAGTTTGGAGCTGAGGCTGCTTTCATGGCAGGGAGCCTCAGATCACTTATGACTTTCTTTATCTGACCACATGTCTGCTCCATCTGTTCAACCATCTAATAGCTCTTGGGAGAAGATTACTGTTGGGGATGGAAGGAGCATCCAGTTTCTGCTAAAAATCCAGAGGGATTTGTCAGGTCCTGAGATCTGGTCCAACTGTAAGTTGGGCCATAAGGTGACATTTGGTGGATGATGAAGGGAGGAGGACACCAGGTTATCAGATGCTAACCAGCCCCAATCCTCAAACTCTCAAAGCATCTGATTCTCAAGTTCTATCTACTTGTCCTTCGCCTCTCCAGATATCAGAGTCCAGTGTATGAAAAACTTAATCAACAGATTTTTAAGAGTTTAGAAGGGCCTCAGCAATCTTTTGATCTAATTCAAACTCCCCAAAGTATACCATACTCTTCAGTATACCAAACTCGGGAAGAGGTCATTCAGTCAGTCTCTGAAATGGAACTTACTGCTTGCTTCCTGAGGCAGCTTCACTCCTCTTTGGGATGGTGTTGATAATTTCTCCTGACATCAAGCCTAAACTTGTGTTTTGGAACTTCCACTATTCCTCCCTGGTTTCACTTTCTCTGGTCAATCAAAGCCAAGTATTTGAAGATAGCTGACATGTTCTAAATTACCTCCACTAGTCATAATTTATCTACACTTAAACATCTCCAAGTCCTTCAATTGGTCCTCATTGCATGGACTTTAAAAAAGTTTTTCACCATTCTGATTACACTCTTTCAGATGTTTTCCAGCTTAGTCTTTAGGTCCATGGGACCTAAAACTGAACATAATACTTCAAATGTTATGATGAGGGAAGAATGCAGGGTCATTGAGTCATTTTTCAGAAGCTTTATCTTTCTTGAAGTTTCTTTAGCTTTTTTTTGGTTTTTTTTTTTTGGGGTGCCATTTTCATTGACTTATATCAAATGCAATCCACCAAACCCTGCCTATCTTTTCCAAATTGAGTCTAATCATACCATCCTCATAATGAAGTTATAGGACATGATATCTATCTCAGTATTCAATTTCATTGTTAGAATTAGCCCATATTCTAGTCCTATCCAGTTATTTTTGGATTTTTGATTCTCATTGTGAGCTATCTCTCCTAGCTTGAGGGTCATCTGCAAATCTGATAAGCATGCCAGTTTTATCTTTATCCAAATCACTGATAAAAGGTATAGAGGGGAGGCTAGGTGGCAGTGGATAAAGTACCAGCCCTGGAGTCAGCAGTACCTGGGTTCAAATCCGGTCTGAGACATTTAATAATTACCTAGCTGTGTGGCCTTGGGCAAGTCACTTAACCCCATTTGCCTTGCAAAAACCTAAAAAAGAGTATAGATAAAATTCCCCTCTTTTACTACTTTAGTGCATTGAAAAGAAATATGAGGTCTGGGAAAAACTTCAATTTAGAAAAAGGTCAAAGGTATCCACTGCATCCTGGGCCATTTCTACTCATCTTAACTTCTGTCTTGCCACTGGACTTTAATTACTTTGAAGAATAGAGTGAGGCTGATGACTTTGGGCAGTTCAGTTCAGCCTCACTTCATGTGGAAGCTAAGTCATCACCTTCATGATGCCATTGGTCTTCAAGAACTATGGATGAACAAGATTAGTCTGCCATAACACAAATCTGCTTTCTCTCCTTCTTACTCTTCCCTCAGAAGAAAAATACTCAAGCAAAACAAAATTTCACATTGACCCTATCCTAAAAAAAATCCTCATTCTATACTCGAGTATTTCATTCACCTCTATCAGGAGGTGGGTAGCATTTTCATCATTAATCATAATTCTTTTGAAGTTGTATTTACAATATTTTTATATAGATGTTCTTCTAATTTTGTTCATTCACTTTGTATCAGTTCATAAAGACTTTCCAGCTTAGTCAAAAATCATCCCCTTCATCATTTCTTAAAGCACAATAGTATTTGATCATATTTATAAACTGAATTTGTTGGGCTAGTATCTAGCTGATGAGACTTCCTCTCAGATTCCCATTCTTTGCCATTTCAAAAAGAACTAAAATATTTTTTGTACATTCTTAGGATTCATTTTGCTTGGAATCCCTCCTTCATATAACTTGACTTTGATTCTTCTTTTTCCCCTCTTCCCTCAGATTTCTCTGTGGAGTCAAACATATTTCTGTATCCAACTGTGTATGTTTGTGTATTCTCTCCTTTGACCAGTTCAGAGGAGAGTGGAATTCCAGAGTCAGTCACTCCCCTAGAAATCCTCCTCATTTATATAGATGTCTACTTGTACATCCTGATTATGTAAGATAATTTCCCCTAACCGTTCTCCTTTCCCTAATATATTCCTCTTCCCTTCTCCATTAAGATAGAACATTAAGACTAACAGAACCAATCCCAGATTCTCTAATATGGATTCCCTTTTTGATCCTGATGAGGGGAAGAGTTCAAGGGGAGATACACATGAATTACCCCATATTCAAATGTAAACAGTCCTGTTATTTCATATTTATCTTTTATTTCTCATTCCTGTGTTTGCATGTAAAAGTTTCTAATAGCTCCAGTCTTCTCATCAGGAAGCTGAGAATACTTTACTTCATTTAAGTCTATTTCCCATTTGTAACATTATACTGTTTTGCCGATTAAGTTATTGTTGTCTATAAACTTTTGCCTTCTGGAATATCATATTCCAAATTCTCTACTAGTGGTGGTGAAGTCATGTGATCCTTAGTAGGATTGTTATGTACCTGAATTCTTTTTTTTTCTAAATCCTTGTAGGATTTTTTTCTGACTTGGAAGGTCTTTATTTTGGCTTTTGTATTCCCAAGAGTTCTCCTTTTTGAATTTCAGGAGGTAACCAGTAGATTATTTCTATTTTTACTTTGTTTTCTAGTTCTGAGATTGACTTTCTGATTTCTTGAGATAGGATATTTAAGCTATTTATGGTTTTCAGATATTGCAAGGATTCTTAAATTTTCTCTCTATCAGTTTTCCAGGCTTTTTGTTTTATATTGTCTATTTTTATTTTAGCTTTTGGCTTTATTTCAACATGTCTCATCTCATGGAGTCATTGGTTTATTCTTAGTATGTTTAAATTTTTAAGTAGTTTATTTCTTGGGTATGATTTTGTTTCACCTGAGCTAACCTGTTAATTTCTTTTCAATTTTTTTCTTTCATAGCTCTCATTTCTTTCGCATTTTTTTCATCTAGTACTCATTTCATTAAAAAAAAGTTATAACTTTTTAGAAACTTTTATCTTAACTTAGTTGAATTTCTTCCCAAGTTATATTTTACTCTGAAACTTTGCTGATATTTGGAATCATTCCTTCTTCTGGGTTGGCCTTGAGTACCCGTATCCACAATAGCTTTATAATGAGATTATCATTTGCTCATTCAGTGTACTTCCTGATTTCAGACTTTATCTTAGGGCCAGAGTCTAGACAGAGGGCTGGCCCTATTTTCTTCTTGAGGTATTATGTTTTGCCATGATCTCAGGGACAGTTCATGATGGGAACTTGCAGACTTTCTGTGTTCCCAAAGAGTCTGATTGGGGCAAAGTCTAATTTCTTCCCACATGTTCTAGGTTCTGCAAGCTACTGTTCTGTAATTGAGTCTGAGCAAAAGGCTAGTGGTCTTGCCCCCTTTGGAGTTCCAGTAGACTGCTACTCCCAGTATACTGGGAGTATCACTATCACAGACTGCGAGAAAGCTAAACTGGTTCACAGTGACAAAACTGTAGACTTCCCTTTGTTCTGTGATCCCCCACCCTGGTTATTCCTCTATAGGCTTCAGATTGTGCTAGAAATCAGAACTAAGTCCCCACTCTTCTCTTGGGGCCAGAGTCACACAGTTGCTGCTTGCTTCTGAATTTGTTCCTCGCTCAGTTCACAATCTAGAACCTAACTGCTCTTTAAACTGGAAGGCTACCTCTCTCCTCACTTTGCTCTCAATCTGTGACTCAGAACTGCTCAGTGAAGGGCAATGCTGCCAGTTAACACATGTTCCTACATCCTGAGGTCCTGGTGGTCCAGTATAACTTGAGGATTTCAATCTTGACTTGGTGCGTAACCACAGTTGACCTTCAATCTGGATGTTGGGGTACTGCCCATTTTTTTTTTGGTCATTTGTCTTTCCCCTATGCTGACCTGGGTTGCAAAAATGACTCTATAACTTCTTGGATGTCCGCTTCATGATTTGGTATAGTACATTTACTAGCTCTGTTTGGAGTTTTCTTGAGAGGTAGAAAGCCATCTGTACTCTGTCATCTTGGCTCCACCTCTTTGCTAGGCTGATTTCTTATTGAAGCCACAAGATGCCTCTTTGTGATCAAGGCTTACATTTGATAAAACAGTTGAACCAATTTGATTCAATTCAAACAATATCAAGGATCTGCTACATGCCAGTCCCTGCTCTAAAGGACCTTATATTCTAGAGTGGTGACCTGAAATCAGATCTGAGTTCAAATCTGGCCTCAGATAGTTACTGTGTGATCCTGTGCAAATTTTAATCTCATCCTGCCTCAGTTCCTTAATTGTAAAACAAGGATTTTAATGAGCTTTAAAAATGAGATTTAAATGAGCACTCTACTCACAAACTTGTGAGCTTCAAATGCTTAGGTATGGTTCCTTCCTTTCTTCTGGGGTATTCTGAACTCTACTGTTAAAGGTCAGGGATAATTCTATTTCATGACTCCTTCCAGAGTTGAGGGTTGAGGATATTAGACTTTTAGATATTAGATGATTAGAATATTAGATATTCAATTAGATTTTTAAATATTCATTTTTTCTTTTATTTCATTTCCCGTTATATGAAAAGATAATTTTCAACATGATTTTTTGTAAGACTTTAAGTTCCATGTCTTTCTGTCTCTTTCCCTTCAATTAGCTTTTACAAAAGAATATTTACTTCAAATTTATAGTAAGAAGAAACATACAAACATCTGTCCCCAACACCACAGGACAATTTAGTCTTTAGGCAAGGGAGGAAGATTAGGGTCAAAGCTTAACTCAGATCCTATACAGCATAATTCCACCAAGTTACAGGTCCAATGCATTGCTACCCACCCTTGGGCTGGGAGCCTAGGCACCAGGGTTTCCCTTCTGGATGAACAGTAATATCTGGTCTGAAATCTTGGCTCCAAAGTTATCCAAGTGGAATTCCCCCACTGAGGAATTCATCATATTTGCCTAGAATTGAAAAGGAGGGGGAAAAAAAGACCCAAACATGAAATCGACTTCTCAGATCTACAAGTCCTAAGTGGAAGAGGGAGAAGGTACCATCTCTCATAGCTGGATCAGTGCACTGTGCCAGTGGTTTGGATGAAAAGGACTTTTACCTCCTGGATGTTGCTGGGAAGAGAGATTGTTGCAGTGAGGTAGTTTAAAGATGGCTGTTCTGGCTACAGAAGAGAATGGCAGCATAACACAAAGATGCCTCTTCCCATAAGTAGATCCCTTCTGTCTCCCACATGGTGTCTTCCTGAACAAAGCCTGGTTACACACAGATAAATGCAAAAATACAAGAAGTCTTTCCTAATGGGGCTTTCCTTCTGAGATTATCTCCAATTTAGTCTCTCTGTGTCTTGTTTGTACAAAGTTGTTTTCATGCTATTTTCCCCATTAGGTGGTGAGCTCCTTGAAGGAAGGGAATAAGTTTTGCCTTTCTTTTTTATCTTCAGTGCTTAGTACATTGCTGGCAAATAGTAGGTGCTAAATAAATGCTTTAAAGCTTAATTTTTTTTGGGGGGGGGCTCAAAGGCAGGGCACTATTAACTAGCAGGAATAACAAACAGCCACCTATAGGAAATGATACTTGAGCTGAACCTGGAGGATGGCTAAATATTCCAGGATAGGTGAGGTAGGATGACATACCAGACACTGGGATAGATGTAGAAACTGGAGAAGGAATGTCATTTATAGCAAGGAGGTAATTTTGACTGAAATATTGAGTATGAGGAAGATTAATTAGAAATCATTCTGAAAGATACGGCAGAGCAAGACTGTAAAAAGAAATGACCAAATAAAGATGTTTCTAGTTAACTTAGAGCACTGGCTCTTTATTTTGGATCCCTTTGGCAATTTAGTGAAACCTATGGATCCCTTCTCAGGATGGATTTTTTTAAGTACATGATATAAAATATTTAGCATTGCAAGGAAAATCCAAGTTTGGGGAAATGAAGGACTTTTTCTGCCTTTGGTAATTATTACTGTTTTAGAGGCAACAGGGAGCTATTGATGCTTGTAGAGCAGGGGAGTAACATGGACAGGCCCATGTTTTAGAAACATTAATTTAGCATCAGTGTGAAGGCTTGGAAAGGGATAACTGGAAGAAGGGAGACCAAATGGGAAGTTATTGCAATAATCCAGGTGACTGATGAAATAAATACTTGAATTAGAGTGGTAGATAGAGAAGGATGTGAGAATTAATGAAGGTGTAAAATTGTTAAGATTTGGCAATGGTTTGGATATGGGGGTGGAGAATGAAGAGTTGAGAACTCCTTGGTTGTAAACTTAGATGTGGGATGGTGATGTCATGACAGAAATAGGGACTTTAGGAATAAGGGTATACTTTGGGGGATAGATAACACATTATTTTTGAACATTTTGAATTTGAGTTGCCTCTGGGAAACCCATGTGGAGATATTGAGCAGGAATTTGGAAATGTGGGGACCTGACTTCAGGAGATAAATGAGGGCTGGGTGTGTAGTTTTGTGAGTCAACTGCATATAAGATGACAATACATGGGAACTGGGGAATAAAGAGAAGAACCTGGTATAAAGACCTGGAGTTTAACCTTACATAGAAAAGAATACTGAGAAGCAATGCTTGGACAGGTAGGGAAGAAAACCTGGAGAAATCATGAAAACTCAGGAAGAAGAATCTAGCATTAAATGTTGCAGAGAAATCAAGGATAGACTGAAAAAAGACCAACAGATTTCACAGGAGATTGAGGAGTAACTTTGGAGATAGCAGTTTCAATTGAGTGGTGGGGTTAGAACATATATTGCAAGGAGTGGAGAAATGAATGGGATGTGAAGAACTGGAGATAATGTCTGTGTGTGTGTGTGTGTGTGTGTGTGTGTGTGTGTGTGTGTGTGTGTGTATTACATATTTAAGTTTGACTGTGAAGAGGAGAGATATAAGTTTGAGGGAATGCTAGGGTCAGGCTTTTTAAAGTTTTTTTAATTTATTTAAGGCAATGGGGTTCAGTGACTTGCCCAAAGTCACACAGCTGGCAATTCTTAAGTGTCTGAGGCTTTGAACTTGGGTCCTCCAACTCCAGGGTTGGTGCTTTTTCCACTGCAGCACACCACTCACCCCAGCTGCTGTGGGCAGTTTTAGGTACTGGGGAAGAAACCAGTGGATAGAGGCTGAGACCGGATTTGAACCCAGGTACTCCAGACTCCAGGGCCGGTGCTTTATCCACTGCACCACCTAGCCACCCCTGAGGCTGAAGATTATTAAGACAGAAGGGATGTTAGAAGGGACAAGCACCTAGGGAAAACAGGTTGACATCAGGGAAACAAGTATTTGGGATAAGCTTGGCAAATTAGAAGCCTTCTTGGTTTGGAAGGAAGGATGGGGGAAATGAGGAATAATGGAAAGGGGATTTGAACTGTATAACTGGGAGAGGGAGCTAACAAAAGATTGCTTCCATTTTTTTTTTTTTGGTAAGGCACGAAAGGTCCTTTGCTGAAGAGTGGTGTGGGAGCTTTGAGGAGAGAAGAGGTTTAGACATTGTAAAAAATGTGAGACACCAACTGCCATAAGAACAAAGGATCACAGCAGCTGAGATCAGAGAACGAAACTGGGCCAGAACCCTATCAAAAGGATTGTGATTTCCTTCAGCAGTGTTCAACGGCACACAAGATAATGAATACAGACATTTTGAACTTGAAATGCCTATGGGACAATCCAGATGGAGATATTGAAATATGGGACAGAGACATGAAAGTAATCCATGACTAAGGTTTGGAAAAAGGCATAGGCCACAATTGGATAGGGGAATAAGACATTTAAAGGACTTTGTTTCTGGTGATCAGTCAGTGAACTGGTTGACTACAGGGTTAAAGAGTTAAAAGGGAACAAGTTAAAAAGGGACTTGGGTATGGGATGGCCTGGGAAAATAGGGAGGGGTAGAGTGATTGCAGGGATTAGGTTAGGAGCAGAAAGAAATGGAAGAATAGGAGGTTACAGTCAATTTTGTGTTGAGGAGTGGTATGCTGATTCTTGGAACTGAATTGGACTGGAGATATATATATATATATGTATATATATATATATATATGTATATGTAATATATTAAATCACAGATTTAGAGCTGGAATAGACCTGGGAGGACACCTAGGCTAACTCCCTCACATAGCTAGTAAGGGTGAGAGGTAAGAACTCTTATTTGCCTCCTCTTCTCTAGTATGTCATACCTTAAGTTGTTGAATTGGGAAACAAGAGAGTTTGAGAGGTTATACTCAATATCAGCCTTCTAGCTCTTGGGAAGGAAGGAGTTCTGGGGGTGGGGAGGGGGTCCCTCACTCCCCTTTGGGGGGATGGAGGAAGCAGGGGAGGAAGCTACAGATTCATCATTGTTGGTGAACAATGAGCCATTAAAGCTCTAATTAAAGATGTAATTACAGCAAATAAATTCCGAGCTGGGAATGGATGATGAATGATAGGAAGCTTAGCTAGGCTAGCAGTAGGGTTGGGGAGAACAACACTATCCCATCCCTGGAGAGATTATCCTTCATAAATTACTCTCTTGATCCTCAGAGATCATCCTGTTTCTGGAAAATACCAATCAAGGGTACTGTAGACCAACCCCTAAAACATGCGAGCTTCATGAGAGATAGTGGATACAGTGAAAAGCACTCTAAATATGAAGACAGAAGACCCAGGAAGAAAGAAATTGGGACTCAGTTTCCTTATCTGTCATAAGAGCCTTGATCAGCTCTAAACTTATGACCCTATTTCCTCTCTTAGCTTGCCTAGAAGCACAGGGGTATTTGTCATCATAGATGGTAGTCAGTCAGAGATAGTCAATAGTGGTCAATTCAAAGTCCTCAGAGACCACAGGGTAAAGAAGGTAGCAGGCCTGCCAGAGACCAAAGGGCGACCTCAGGATGGACTGGTCAGAAGGATGCACCCTCAGGGAACAGGCCCTCCTATCAATTCTATGCTATAGAGCAAGTATTTTTTTCCATTTTAAGTTACCTTTTATGTGTTTTCTTTATCCCTTGGCTATAAGGTTCTTGAAGGCAAGAACTATTTTGTCCTGTTCTTAACACATTTCCTTTTCTTCATCAGTTGTCTTTTTTTAAGGTTTTTGCAAGGCAATGGGGTTAAGTGGCTTGCCCAAGGCCAAGTAATTATTAAGTGTCTGAGGATGGATTTGAACTCAGGTCCTCCTGACTCCAGGGCCACTGCTCTATCCACTGCGCCACCTAGCTGCCCATCAATTATCTTCATTTTACAGGAGGAATTCAAACCTCTTGAAGTGACTGGTCCCAAGCACCCTATACTAGGGGCAGTGTTCAGTGGCACATGCTACCTTTTTAAATGTCATCTTTGGCTTAGAAACTGGGGAGAGAGCCTATGGTGAAGGTTCAGAATTTGGACAGCCTTTTCTGTAGCAAATGTGTAGCCAAGAACAGGGGAGGCAGTAAGGCGAGTATTGCCATCCTCACAAACAGGACAGAAAATGAGAAAAGGACACCAGGGCTGTTTACAGTTTGTGCTTTTCCTCCTATCTTCAGGATACCATGACCTTAGGGTCCAGAAGAACCTAGACCTCTCTCTGAAATCCTGATCTCTGAGAATGGGCGGCTGGTATGCCGGAGTTATAACAACTGCTTTATCCTATCATAGGAGTGGGGTAAGGGTCCTAGGAGTGCCCAGTTTCACTTTACCTATTAGGAAACACGAAGACCAAACCCCTTCCCCCTTAATCTGGTGCCTAAGTTGTTGAGTACATACTGCCCTTGGACAAGTGTGGTGCTCCCCAATCTTGATTTCTTAGTGACTTTTCCCTGGGACTTGAGCATCAGACTTAAAAACTGGAGGAAAGGAAGGGATCCTGGAGGTGGGGGAAGAGCATGTGTGCGCACGCGTGCGTGTGTGCGTGTGTGTGTGTGTGTGTGTAAGGGGGGGCACTGACAGCAGAACAAATGCCTGTAATTTTATAACCAATCTCAGTGTGTCCACGGGGGGCCGTTTGTGCCTCCGCTCAGGACCAATCAGTCTGACAGAGCTATGAGTCTGCCTGAGTGAATGTGAGCCTCTCCCCACACAACACCACTCACAGCAACCTCATTACCACCCACCCATTCCTCCCTGCTTAGCCCACTGCCCAGATACCAAGGATCAGGCTCAGGCAGGGCTGAAGTAGGGAGGGAGACAACAGGCTCAAGAGATGCAGAACTTAGAACTCTCCTAACAGCCTCCTGAGCCTGGCCCCAGCCAAGGAGGCAAGTGGGGCAAGGCGAGGGAAATCCTGGCAGGGTCACTTCATTAAAGGACTTTGAAGACTTAGGCCAGTCCAGCTGGGAAGGAAGGAGGGAGATACTAAGAGAGGCTCAGAAAGAGTCAACACAAACATTTGTTGAGAGCTGATCACTCTGGCACTCAAGAAGTTTGTAAGGCAGTTCAGGGATTCACAACCTGGAATCTATGAACTTGTTTTTAAAAACATTTTCATAACTATATTCAATAGAATTATTTCCCTTGTAATACTGTATATTTTGTTTTATGCATATAAAAACATTATTTTGAGAACAGGCTTCATCATCCTGCCAAATGGGATTACAGGTTAAGAATTGAGTTGCAGAAAAAATATGCATACATCCAAAGAACAAGGGACTTACAAGATACTGACTTAAGAGAGGAGACAGACATGGCAACCTTTCAAGCCTGTCTCAGAACAATGCCCCTTATGTTCTCTGCTTCAGTTCAACAGCCATTTTCTATAGACTCCCGAGCTTCCAGCCTCCCTGTCTTTGCTTAGACCCTTAATCTTGGGATACCCTTTCCCCTCCCTTGCTGAATTTCCACTCTTCCTTTAAAGCCAAACTTGAATATCATTCTTCCAGTTAGTCTTTCTTGACCCTCTCCTCATCAACCTCAGTAAATACTTGACATTTTTTATGCAGGTTAAATATTTTCTAGTAGTCGTGTATGCCATATTCTTTGACAGGCTGAGCTCTACAGCCCTTCTCTACCTCCAAAGTCTAACACACTGGTGTTTATTGAATAGGGTTGTTGGATGGACATGGATGGAAGATGAAAAGATATGGGGAAGTGATAGAGAAGAAAAGTAAAAGCAAAGAGTTTCTGGGAAAGAAAAAGGAGAGAGACCCTCCCCACCCCCCAACCTGGCTAGGGTAGGATGAGGAAATGTAGTTGGAAGAACCAGAAGGAGAAACACAAGGAAACAATAGAAAGGATGAAGGGGAGAGAAGGTATGTAGGGATTGGGCAGTAGAAGAAAGTTAGTTCAGAAAATGTAGGGGAGACCAGGAGATAAGATAGGAGAGAGAAGAAAAATCATAAGACTAGATTTGGAAAGACCATCTAGTTCAATCGCCTTATTTTATGGAACAGGAAATCAAGGCTCAGGAAAGCTTTAGATGACTTTCCCAAAGTCATACAGGTACATCAAGGTCCTCTGACTTTTAGAGTCAGTTCTCTTTCCACCACCCAATGAAGACACAGGATGGGTGGGTGCGGTCAAAGCAAAGAAGGAATGGTGGAATACTGACACAGGTTGTGGGGCTAAGGCCCTGGCCTTACCAGTTATGAGGCTCCTGAAGGTAGGAATATGTGTTTGTGTGTGTATGTGTGTATTGGAGGGAGGGTGGAGTGCGTGGGGCTCTCTGCCTGTGATCGGTGGTTAATAAAGGGCTGCCTTGCTGGGCTATCTGGCTCCGGGGACGGCCAAGCTCCCATTAGTCTCTCTAATTGTCAACAATCTAATTTAGTGTCTGCAGCCCAAGTCGACTTCGGGTTAAACAGAGAGAGCTAGGCTTGGCCATAAATCTGTCCTCCCAGTCCAGCTCCCTGGTGCTAACTCTGCAGCTAAGTGGTGGTGGTGGAGGGTGGAGGAGGAGGGAGCTGGGGCTGTCCTCAGGGTGACCCTCAATTGCTGGTGTCAATGCTCTTGATCACAACTGATTCTGGCCCATTCCTGGAGTAAGACCCATAGGGGACTTCTTTGGGAACTTCCCTCAATAGTCATCTCAAATTCTTAAAGGGCAGAAAATGTAATCCTCTATACCCATTAAGTCTTTATCTATGTCTTTGAGACTTTCTTAATTTGTTTCAGATCACTTTTTTTTCCTTCAAATGATACCATGATGAGGATTCAGAGACAAGGAATTTAATTCAGTGTGAGGACAGTCACGATCCCCTGGGTAATAGGGAAGAGCTGAATAGTGTGACATGCTGCCGCTGACTGTCACTACAGCTAGCACTGTGGTTTGACAGAATGGTTGAACCTTAGTTGTGGCCCTGAGACTGGAACTACCATCCATGATCCAGATTCTCTGCTCTGTCCCCCATCTAAAAGGGAGTCCTGGGGTGGCTAGGTGGCGCAGTGGATAAAGCACCGGCCCTGGAATCAGGAGTACCTGAGTTCAAATTTGACCTCAGACACTTAATAATTAATTACCCAGCTGTGTGATCTTGGGCAAGCCAACTAACCCCATTACCTTTCAAAAACCTAAAAAACCCCAACCAACCAACCAAACAAACAAAAAAAAACTAAAGGAGAATCCTGGGTTCCTGGGCTGGGGAAGAAAGGGTGTTAAAGAATTTCAGATGAAGATCAATAGCAGAGACTTAGGAATAAATAGCTCCTCTCCACAGCAAGAAAACTCTTCATTGAGCCTCCCCTGGATTTATCTGGGAACATCCTCCTTGACTCTTACCACATGGTCTAAAGTTTGAACTCTTTTCCCTGCCTCCCTAGGGTCTCAAATGAAAAAAGGTTTCCCAATCCTCCCAAGTCCACATGGGCTTGGGAAGGGGGTGGGTTCAGATACTAATGACCTTGCTCCCCTGAGAGCTACTAATTGAAAGCCAAGGGTTTTTCGAGTGGAAGGAGAAGCTTTAGGACTGAGGGGGGTCCTGAGAGGCTAAGGTTGATGGGGGGAGGAAACCAATTTCCCTCAGCTGTAGCTCCATCAGCATCCAGACACCCACCCAGCATCCCCTGCTGCTAACGAAGTGCCTTTAATTAGCAGTCTAATAAAATGCTCTTAATTGGTAAGAGCCAATCAGGAAGAGAGGAGTTCACCCCCCCCCCACAACACTGCTGATGGCAGAAGCAGTTGTGAAGGAGGAAGATTGTTGTCCCAGACCAGAGAATGAAGAAAGTAGAGAAGGTTTCGCAAAGGCAGATTTAGGGACTACAGCCTTTTGAGGGGGTGGTAGTATAAAAAAAAAGGCTTGAAATCAGTAGGATTGAAAGAATGGAGTTCACTCTCTTCAAGGCTCAGGTTTTCGCCATACAAGAATTCAGGCTGGTAATGAAATACCCACATTAGGTTTGCCCTAGTAAGGGTAACTTGCCTTCTCCCTGGCCTCTAGGTACAGAATACTCTCCTATGGCAGCAGAGAGATGGGAGGGAAAAAAAAAGCTTCTCTCCTTATGGGAAGGCTATAGAGGACCTTCTATCTCGACTGAGGGGCCTGAGCAGTGGGAAACAGGTAACAAACCATAAATTTCTCATAAGGAAGGGGGTAGAGAATCTAAGGATCTCCTTTATCAGATTCAATCTTACAGCATCAGAGGAGAGGTACCATATCTTTGTCAATCAGTCCTAGTCAGTCCATGGGAGTTAATTCTTCTAGGAAGTGAGATGGGGAAAAAAGGGAAGGGAAGGAGAAATAGTTTATACTTAGGGAAGGGATTCTCAGAAATCATACTCATAACTGCTCCAAGGAGAGAGAGAGAGAGAGAGAGAGAAAGAGAGAGAGAGAGAGACAGAGAGAGACAGAGAGAGACAGAGACAGAAATCACCAACTTGGGCATCTTTTTAACCAGGACCATGTTTATCATGATTGATTTTAGGGCTTGGCACTTTAGGATTTTATTTTCATATATGAATGTTGTCATTATTTCACTGTGTGTATTTAATAACTTGAACTGCTTTTCAATTTTACTTACCTTCCTATGACTGTGTAAAGAGACAAGACACTTGGCAAATTCACAATTTAATTTTATATTTGTAATTTAAGTTACTTTTTTTGAACAGTTAAAAAAACACTCTATTACCATGATCCTAGCTCTTGAACTTATTAGTACATTAACTACACATCACCATAACATAATCACAAAAGTCAAAGCACTTGTTACTTGAGTCTGAAGAACAAAGAACTGAATAAATCAAAATCTCGCAGGAAACCTCATATCTCTATATTTTCAGCCCCATCCTCACAGTTCCAATCTGTCTGAACACCACAAGTGTTTCAACCACAGTTTAGGTTGGACTCATTTTTTCACCAATCTGGGAAAGCATTAAGGAAGGTTATATTTTTTCTGAGTACAGAGAGGCGAGATGATTGCACAAGTCCACACCTTAGTACTTTTGTGCCCAGAGTTGCAATAGTGGGGGTGGCAGGGAGTGGAGCAAAATATTACAATGACATTCATCGTCGGAGAGAAAAGCCCTATTACTCAAAGTAGCTGAATTGGTCAAAAAACAATTTTCAGTTGTTTTCTGTCTGGGAACTTCCAACAGTGAGGTTCTAGAACATTGCTTGGAAATCAGGTAGCCACACTCATGGATTTACCATTTTCCCTCCTTAGCACCCAAAATTCTGATTATGAGCAATGAGCAAAAGTATGAAGAAATGCAACATTCAGCTCATGCTCCATAAGATATTCATACCTTATGGTAGGAATTATAGTGAAACTGGCTAAAAGAAGAGAGGATGGATTCAGAGATACCAAGAGAAGTCTGAAATGATGAGACTTGACATCTCTGTAACAATGGCATCTCATGTTTGAATAGGGAGATAGAGAAGGAAAGATAGAAAGTCATTTTTCTGATAATTCAGGTTCTGGTAAGCCTATTTATATACTGTGGATGCTTAAGGAGGTCAAATATGAGGAAAAAAGGTATAGAGTGAAATTATACTTGATCAGGAAATAAAGACTAGAGTGTGGTGTGCAACAGAGTGAAGGCGTGAGAAGCCAACTCCAGCTGCCACAGATTCAGATCCTCAGTTTAGGTTCCCAAAGCCACATGACTTGGGTGCAGGTCACTCACTTGAGGAATGAAATCAAGTTCAATGAGGGTTCATCTCTAATGTCTAATATAATTCTGGGGAAAAAAATTATTAAAACTCTTTCCAACTTCCCCTTCTGAAAAATCTTTTCCTTCCTTAAGAAATGTTTTAAATCAGGTCATTGCCAACTTCAGGTGTTCAGACCAATGAGAAATGGAAGAGAGAAATCATATTTCTTTCATCTTTAGTTTCTGATTGTACCAAATCAAATGAGGAAATTTGTTTTGACACAAGCAGGAGACCAACCTATATAGAGTAGCCAGACTCTTTTTTCAGGAAAGGGTTAAAGGTTTTCACATTTATGACAACCATAGACAGCAGTACATGCCACTCTTTCAGTTTATAAGTCTCTCAGGGTGTTCGGATTTAGCTAAAAGAATTTTTGTCAAGGGACAGTTGCATAAAGCTTCCCTTTCACAATTCCTTCATATCCATTTCTAAACAGGATACTTGAAAGTAAAAAATTCTTCTGGCATTGAAAATATGCATGCTTGCAGCAAGGCATATTACAGACCTTTGTCCTGGCAGCACAGGTTAAGAGAATAAGTATGCACATGCACATGGATGTACACATGGACCTGCACACCCACTTCCCTTTCAATAAGTCTTCACCCCATCTTCAGCAGAAGGAATTTTCTAAAATTTGGAAATTTAGAAAGCATTAAATACCAGAGTTCTACTTATTTATGAGAAGACATTTGCAATGGAGGTATTTCATTCAACTTCAGCTACTTTCCCATCATTCCTTTTAATAGTTTAAGAGACTTTCCTTTGTTCTTTTTTCTCTTTTCTTTTTAAAAAGGTCAGACCCTATATTTATTCTAGCCCAGTTGGGGATTAGTGAAAATCAATTCCTGTTGAAATCATGCAGAGATGGTAAGTGGGGTTTACTTTCTCTGGAAATGAACTTCTACTTACCTGATTATTTCTTCTACAATATACACTGGTAAATGACCCCCAAAGCTCAGGAATTTGAGATTCAAGTTTATCAGGCCACTTAACTTCATTCCCTTTTCCATCATCAGCAGAGAGGACAGCTCATGGAAAGTCCTCCTCTGAGCTAACAGCTCTGAAGTTGCCAAATCCATGCTTAATCACATTAAAAGCTAGAAACTTCTTTATGGTGTACACCAAATAGACTTTGAAGTAAGTGTTGAAGACAGCAAACCTTCAAAAGGATCTGGGGTTAGAGTCTTCAGTACCAGTTATGACCCTTATTCTCTACTATCAAAGAGCAGCGTAATGCAGAAGGCTAGTAGTATTATGGCTATTGTATGCCACCTTTACAATAACAATAAGTCCCTGTCCCTTTATTTCAGTGTTTCTAAATGCATGCATTTTGGAACTGATACCTCTTTCAACTGCAATAAAATCCTTAATTCAAGAGTAAAGACCAATTAAGTGAAAAGTTATTAGCAGATACCCCAATAAGGGACCCCAATAATGAATGGCTAGGAAATGAACCATTGCAGCATTTGTGGGGAAGAGTTACTGTGCTAGAAAATTAATTTTCTTCATATGACTTGGAATACTAATGTTAAAGTGTGCTGATAAACTGAGGAAGGAAAAAGTGTCTATATTTGTATCCAATTCTTCTATCAATACTCAACCATCAGAACCTGCTCTGTCCATGGTTTGAACACATTGCCAGAGGCTATGCTAGATGCCCTCCTGTTGAACTGAAGTGTGGTTCTATGAGACCTGGAATAGCCTCCTAATTCTGTCTGACTTTCAGGCTATCAGTGATGCTTGAGAAGTTGTTTTGTTCAATCAGCTATAATTAGAAACAAAAATGATGGATTTGACTGCTAAGCTTCCATGAGAAACTTGAGAAAGGACATATATGATGGTAGGGCCTTGGCTGTCCTGCTTGCTCTTAACTCATTTTAATGGTTCATGCAAGAACATACATTCCATGTTATGGGGTCTGGGAGCATGTAAATTTTTGTGATCCCCAGTGTCTGCACTAATACTGTGGAGGGTAACATGAGACATGGTCCCTGGGTGTCACCCAACATAGTTGCTTTCTAGGCAGCTATTTAATCTGGATAGTAAGGAGAATCATCCATTTACATTACCAACTAGTTGCCTGAGAAATCTGCATGGGTTAGAGGTAGGGAAGGAAAGGAAAGGAAAACAAGGAAGAATTGGTGGGCATAATCCCAATTTCCTCAATGACTTGAAATTTGTTTTCTAAATTTCAACCTGATACTTCTTTGAAAGCAACTCAACTCTATGTGTAAGTACATAGTTTAGAAAAGAGCACAGGCAGATTCTGCAATACAAAGTTAAAGTGATTAGATTTTATTGGGGGGGGGAATGGTATTTACTAGCCCCAAAGCAATCTTGATCATCTTTTCACTCTTGACTATTTCTTCAACTATTTGGTTCACAATTGCAGGAAAGATGTTAGCACTTGAATGCTCAGCATCCTGATATGAGCAGAAGTAAGCTGTTATGTTGACTGCACCCAAGGGATCGGCCCTGGTCACTCTAAACCTTTTTTGTAGTCTGAGGGATTTAAGATGAAGTACAATTGCTTTTATTACACATCTAATTGTTAATGAGAGGAAATGTAATCAGTTCCTTCTTCCAATGCTCTACATGGAATCAGGGAGACTGCTGTGTCCAGGAAAAAAAAGGCAGACAAGAAGGGACTGGCATATTCCTGTTTTTTTGGGTGAGGGAAGAGCAAGGAGTGCTAGTTCCTATATACCACTTTTTAAGCTCAGTATCCACTAAAGACTCACCTACTAGGATAATTTGAAGCAAAATCTTGGCTTGGATACTTTATCTGAATAATTTTTAACCCTTTCAAGTGTGGTATCTTCTAGTTGATCTACCTCAAGCATGCTGAGGACATTCATATATCTTCTTTCTAAGTGGCTGGAGAACTGGGAAGAGGGAGGAGAGAAAGAAAGTGAGAGAAAGGAGGAAACAGAGATCCTGAATCAATGTCCCAGATATACCAGTGGTGACAAACCATAAAAATGCCACACATACATACACACACAACCCTTTCACTCAGGACAGCCCCAGAAGGCATTAGGAAACTTTTGCCTCTTCTTCATTAATGGTGGTTCTCAGGCAGGTTCTGATGCTCCCAAAGCTCAAAAGTCTACAGAGGGTGCTGAGCTATCTATCTAGCTCAAAGTAGCAGCCTTCTGTACCTAAGAAGGGGCTCTCTTGTGGGGGTTGGGGGGGTGAGGTGGGGAACTGGTTCTTCTGCTTAACAGCAAAGCAACAGAGATTTTGGCAAAACACTAAATATATTTATAGGTCATCTGTGCCTGCAACCAAAGAGGGGGGGAAAACAGGTGCAGTGGGAAAAGGAAAAAGGAACAGGGAAGGGCTGAGGTTTAAAAGTTCCAATCATTCACCAAAGATAAAAGACATCTTCTGATAGCAGCACTTTAGCAGTCAGCTGTGCTGAGCAGACCATCCTGGGTCGACTGCAGGCCAACTCTGTTCAAACATGAGTCTGAAAGCCCCACTTCTCAGCTAGTCCTAGGTAACTGGATAGTTGTTTTTGTTGTCTTGTCCTGGCATTGGCAGATACATTAAATACTGCAACTTTAAAGAGTCCTATAAAAGGAAAGGAAAGAGTCAGTTCCGTTTTCCAACGTCTTCATCAAATACAAGAGTCAACAGACATTGATTTAGCTTCCACTTGGGGTGGAGATCCCAAGAGCTCTTCTAATTTTACACTTCTAATGAGCTACTGTAGTCATAGGTAAGACAGACTACTTTAAAAAAATATATATATATCTATAAGGTCTGGCATTTGATAATACTGCTGTTGTTTGGACTATCTAGTGACATCTAGCACCAGTCTAGTCTAGGGTAAAGCACTTAGTAACAATAAAAGCTGATCCTGGTCAATGGATCTTTTACTTATTCAAAATTTATTTAGGACCTACCACATATAATAAGGTACTGTACTAGACAATACAAAATTCCACACAAGGACTTCCAGTCAAGATGTCTACCTGAATGGGAGGCGAATTGATCAACTCCCACATCTTTATTTCAGTAAAACTGTGAAGTGTGCACCAGACTGAATAATGGAAAACAAATCCAGTAAGAAATCATAGTAAGTGACTACTCCTGTTCCAGAATTGCACAAGAGGTCAGCCAAAAAACCAAGGTCAATAGGAAAAGGGGACTACTAGCAAAGTTAGCTTCAATTAACCCTGCCAAGTCTTAGCCTTAGATCACTTCCAGCATTTGCCACTTTTGCTCCTAAAATATGTGCTGCAGTACAAAGATGGAAAAAATCATGCAACTGTTCTGACTGGGTCTACTAAACATGAAATGGGTCCTCACTGCTGCTAGGAAATTCTATTAAAACTCTCCACAGTGGCTCTTCCAAACTCTCATCTCTTCTCCAGTCTACAATGATTCCCTCTCCTCTCTTTTTCAACTCCTATCACTCAAATGTCTTTTGCCATTCTCATGATGAAATGGCTTTAATTTTTAAAAGACTAAAACCTCTATCTTTTTAAGCAATTTTATTTCATCTTATCTCCTCCAAGAGACTTGTCCCCTGTCATCCCACTCACTTTTCTTTTAAAAAAAATTCTATTTAGTATTTTGTTTCCCTCAACTACATGTAAAAACAAATCTTAAAATTCATTTACAAAAGTTCTGAATTCCAAAATCTCTTTTTTTCCCTCCCCTCTCATTGAGAACACAAGTTGTTTGACATCAAGTAAAACATATTTCCATATTATTTCCATGTTATCTTTCACTTATTTTCACTGGCTCATTTTCTACTGTCTACAAACATGCTCATGTCTGTCCTATCTTCAAAAAAATCCCTCACTTGATCCTTCCATCCCTGCTAATTATTGTCCTATATCTCTTCTAGCATTTGTAGGTCAACTCCTCAAAAAGCCATTCTACAACAGGGGCCTCCATTTTCTCTCCTCTCACTCATTTCTGAACCTCTTACAACCGCTTCTGACCTTCTATTTATTTTCTTTTTTTTTTTTTTAAAGGTTTTTGCAAGGCAAATGGGGTTAAGTGGCTTGCCCAAAAGCCACACGGCTAGGTAATTTTTTATCTTTTTCAAAGTCTTTCATGACTTAGCCCCCTCCTACCTTTCTAGCTTTCTTGTGCTCATCACATGAACTTTGTGCAGTGGTGTTGGCTTCCTGCTACTCTATGAACAAGATACTTCATCCCTAGATTTCAGGTCTTCTCTCTAGCTCTGCCCCAATCTGAAAATGATCCCAACTAAAACCTACCCTTTAAAGGAAGCCATCCCCAGTCCCCAGTCCCACTCTATTCTAGTGCCAGCCCTCTGTTAATAACGCTACTGGCTTGTATATATTTGTTTGTATGTATGTGTAGGACAAGGACTGTCTTTTGCCCCTTTCTGTATATCCCGTGCTCAGTGAAGTACCTAGTGCTTAATAAATGTTTATTGATTGATTTATTGAAAATTGTCCAAACCTATTAGAAGCAGAGGGCAAAGTAAAGCTATCAAGAATCAACCCTAGGGGTGGCTAGGTGGTGTAGTGGATAAAGCACCAGCCTTGGAGTCAGGAGTACCTGGGTTCAAATCTGGTCTCAGACACTTAATAATTACCTAGCCGTGTGGCCTTGGGCAAGCCACTTAACCCCATTTGCCTTGCAAAAACCTAAAAAAAGAATAAAAAAAAAGAATCAACCCACAACCTCCTGAAAGTAATCACAAAAGGAAAAGTCCCAGAAATGTCATGCCAAAATTAGAGATCACATGATACTGGAAGCCATCAGAAAGAAAGATTTAAAATACTAAGGAACCACAATCAGGATGACAGTACTAGCTACTATAAATGATATGAGAACTTGAAATACAACATTCCAAAGAAGCCATAAACTTATAACTTGACTATATGGGGGCGGGGGGGAAGAGAACCTTTAAAGAGGTAGAGGATACCAAGCAATTCTGATGAAAAGATAAGAACTGTGTGAAATCTATGAATCAAACAAACTCAGAACTGCAGAGAAATAGCTAGGACAGGAATTCCAGACTAAAGGCAGGTCTAAAGGTCTCTCTCATTGAACCAGCAGAGATTCCCAGCTGGCTATTATGGGGTCTGAGGTTAGGCTGGCAGTAGTCTATTCTTGTTCAGATATGAACCCAGATCAGGAACTTGTAGAGCTCACACCAGAAGGCAACTAACTCTGCCCTGGATCAGAGCACTTTGCGGAGTACTGAAACTTGTAGGTTCCCAACTTGAGCTGTCCCTAAGATTCTGGAATAACACATTACTCAATATCTCCAGAAAGCAGTAACAGGTCTAGTCCTTCCCTCCAGAAGTATATAGGGTCTGATCCTAACTAAATCTTAAGTCAGGAAGTAGACTGAAAGAATGGGATGCTCAGGACACAAACTCCCATGGAATGATTATAAACAAAGCCTTTAAGTTTTCCTTTGAGCATAATTTGAATACAAATTCAATCAGAATGTTAAAAAGAAATGAAAAAAGAGTTAAAACAAAAAGTTATAAAGTTATGTTTTTATAAATGAAATTAAAGAAAAGAAGTGAGAGCTATGGAAGAAATTGGAAGGGTAATTAGCAACTTGGCATAACAATTACAAACTCCTGATAAGGAGCACAGTATAACTAGAAGGAAGCTAGCAGAAACCTCCTGAAAGAACTGCCAAACAAGAACTGGAAATGTTATAGCTCAAATCTGGAAATTTCAAGTGAAAGAAAATTCTACAGCATCCAGAAGGAAAGAACTGAAGTATGGAGGAGTCACAGTCAGGATCACATGTACTTTAAGCAGCTATCACCATAAAAGAATTGAAAGCTTAGAATATACTATTCCAGAAAACAAAAGTATGTGTGAAAGTAGCCAAGCAAAACTTAACCTGAAAATCTTGAGAATAATGCTGTAGTGGAAAAATGGATCTTTAATGAAATAGAAGACCACCAAATAATCCTTATAGAAAACCAGAGCAGAGTATAAACTTTGAAATTCAAACACAGAAGTTAAGAGGTACATAAAAAAGGTAAACACAAACAATAGTAAGAGATTAATAAGGATAATCTGTTCACTTTCAAAAAAACCCCTAAACTGATTATGAACATACATATACATGTAGAAATAGAGCTAAGTACAGAAATATATTTCACTCAACTCAAAATAGAAGGGCAAGTGAGAAGTAAGAAGGGAGAATCAGAGGGAGGGCAAATTAAGGGAGGGATTAGTCCAAGGCAAAACAAAATTAAGGATGTATAAAAATATTTTTGAGGAGGCAACAAATTGGAAACAAAGGATGTCTATCAAGTTGAGGATGGCTGAATAAGTTATGGTATATGAATGTGATGAAATACTAGAAGTGTTATAATAAATGATGAAGAGGAGAGTTTCAGAAAAATCTGAGAAGACTTGTATGGACTGATACAGAATGAAGTGAACAGAACCAGAAGGACAATTTACTCAATGACAAACAAAATAGTAAAGATGTCTAGTGAAGGATAACAAATTCTCACATTGATTTTGTCCAAAAATATTCTATTTTAGTTATTTAAGGTAATGGGGTTAAGAGTGACTTTCCCAAGGTCACACAGCTAGGCAATTTTTTTTTAGGTTTTTGCAAGGCAAATGGGGTTAAGTGGCTTGCCCAAGGCCACATGGTTAGGTAATTATTAAGTGTCTGAGACCAGATTTGAACTCAGGTCCTCCTGACTCCAGGGTTGGTGCTCTATCCACTGAGCCACCTAGCTACCCCTAATATTTATTTTAGAAGTTAAAACTGCAAAGGGTTGAGAAATTTGTGACATAAGGGGAAGTAAAGACAATAGGTAGGCTACTTTTTCTAGGAGTTTTGTTGTGAAAGCAAGGAGAGATAAAGGAAGATAGTTTGAGATGGTGGAGTTTATGATGTCTTTTCAAGATTTGAATGTGTTTGTATGAAGTAAAAGAAAACTAGTGTATAGGGAGAGACAAAATTAGATAAAAAGAGCAATGACTGAGGAGTGGATATAATAGAAAAAGTGAGATCAAGGGTATATGTTGAAGGGATGACTTTGGAGAAAAGGTTCTCTTCTTCAATAGGGGAAAGAGTAAAGGTAGAATGAATGAGGGAGACTAACAATGGGTTTTAAAATGTAAAGAAGGAAGGAGAGATGAGAAAGTTAATGGTGAATCATCTTTACTTTCTTATTAAGGTATAAGTAAGAGTCCCTGAACTGTGAAGGGACATTTGAGGGCATGGTTTGGGAAGCTTGAGGAGAGAAGCAAAGGTTTAGAATAGTCTCTGGGAGAGTACAAAAGAGGTGTAAAAATGACTGTCTTGTTGTGGTGAGGGACCCAAGTGATATTAGATAACAAACTTATATTGGCCTTGGTTTGGCTGTATGAGTTCCTTTAGTTCCAGAGGAGCACCAGAAGGAATGGAAAAAAAGATTATCTGATTAATCCAGGGTTAGGGTTTGGCAAGGTGTGGGTAATGATAGGACAGGAAGGCAAGAGATTAAGAGGTAGACCACAGTATAGAAGCAAAGTGATTAACTATAACAGTGGTATCAAATAGAAAAAAAATCCCTTTAGGCTACAAACTTAGAAAACCCCAAATTAACTTTATCTGCGTTTAATTGCCTTTTATTTATTTTGTTAAACATTTCTCAGTGATATTCTAATCTGGTACCTGTACTCTTGCAGATTGCTCTGGCTGAGTTTGTGAAGCAAAAGAACTAAGTTTAGATGGGGGTGATGGTCTGGGAGAGTACTCAGAAATGGAGAAATCAGAGGTTGGATTGAGGGAGAAGAATAAAGAGTGATGAAGTAATAAATTATGATGTGATAAAAGAATTTTGAAGTGGATGTAACCTTCCACTAGATGAGGTAAATGTAGAGTACTAGGACACAGGAGTTTAGGAGGTTGAGGATACTTTTGGATAACTGAAGTGACTGGTGAGTTCTATGGCATTTTTATCATTTATTCAGAAGGCAGTACTATTTAAGATACAGGACAATCTCAAATATTTGAATGAACTCATCGGGATCAGAGAAGATCTGGATCTATAGTAATATTGAGAGTCTTCATGCCTAAGAGAGAAGTTGGAAATGACTGATAATAGGTCTTAACTTTTCCCAGTCACTTTTGTAGATAGTGGGAACCAAATAAACATGACTAGACTATTCAGGTCAAAATTTCAAGGGAGTTATATCTCTGCAACCCATGATATGTATTTACTTTAAAGACTTCTTATTGGGGCAGCTAGGTGGATAGAGCACTGGCCCTGGAGTCAGGAGTACCTGAGTTCAAATCCAGCCTCAGACACTTAATAATTACCTAGCTGTGTGGCCTTGGGCAAACCACTTAACCCCACTGCCTTGCAAAAACTAAAAAACAAAACAAAACAAAGACTTCTTATTGTCAAAATGTGTAGTTTTACAAAAAAGAGTCAAAGTTAATACCTTGGGTCTTTTAGTTTCCAAGGTATTTCAAAATCAAAATTTTCTTTTCTTTTTAGAACCCAATGAGGTATAGACTTGCATCTTGAAGCCTATAGGGACTAAAAAGATTCTCAAGGTCACAAAGTTCATTAGTAGTGGAACTCGAACCAGATATTACTAACTTCTATTTGGTCTGAAACCAGCACATTTCCCCTAGACTTCCAAATCATTTGGTCAGGGTAAAGATAGTTTTCCTAAAATTACTAATGATTTACAATATGGAGCAAATCAAAATTAGTGGAGTAAAAGAGAAAGAATCATTATCCCATATCCCTCTATGTTTTTCTTTGTACTTCAAAACATTATTACATGTGCCCACAGCCATAAACTTCTTACTCTAGTCATCTGAAAATCATTTTAAGCTTATCTACTCCACCACAAAGTGGAGTTTTGACATCAGAACGTATCCCAAACCCTATCCAGGATACAAAACAAAATAAACTTATTTCAGGGAAAAGAAAAGGTTCCTCCAGAATCATCAGTAACAAAAATTACATTACCCAAAGGTATTAGTGGCTAAGGCAGTCCCAAATCTGCTGTTCAGGAAAAAGTTGTGTGCTTCCCCAATTAACAGACACCAATTATTTTTCCTACCTGTGCAAATGTGAGGTCAATGTATGATTATTTATCTGGAGACGTAGGTGTATGTGCGAGAAGGGGATCGAGGTGGTTCAGCTGGGGCAGCTGGGTCATTTAGGAAGTCCCAAATGAGGATTGTGTCATCATGTGAACTACTGACGATCTGGAATTCATCAAACTGGAGTCGGAAAACTCTTCCCGAATGCTCCTAAACAGGCAAAAAGAAAGTCTACATTGTTTTAATAGCCTACCAGTAGAATTTCTTCAGGGATCCAGGCAGCAGACTTCTCTTATTTTTTTTCAACAGGATGCTTTCTGATCCTTTTTGGACAAGTAGCAATGGAGAATAACCAAGAAAGAGAAAAATGCTTGAACTGGTCATGACTAATAATGGGGTAAATGGGGTAGAAATGCTTTAGCATGTTCAAAGTCAGCTACCAAGAATGATTCTTCACTAACTATTCTAAAGACATGCACAAAAATGGATTTAAGTAGGATTCAAGGCAGGTGAAAACTGTATGAAGATTTGGCAACAATAAATCTAGATCAGAATGATATTCTAGAATTCAAACAATAAAAACATTCTCTCATCCATTTTCAATTCAATAAACATTAAGTATACACTGAGTAGAGAACACTAGATTTTAGTTATTATGGGAAATATAAAATTTAGATAAAATATAGTACATGTCCTCCCCTAATGCCTCTTCCTTCCTTCCTTCTTACAAATAGGTTTATTATAGCTTTATTCAACTATGAATTTAATACCATGTGTGAACTGAAATAGAGCTCAGCACTTCTACAACTTTGCTTCCTCTCCCCCATTGTACATGTTGAAAGTATCACTTATAAATACTAAGAGCTGGAGGTTGACTTATGGTATCAAAAAAGGGGATTAAAAAAAAAGACTTCTCCATGGACTCTATGGAAAACTGTATTATTCTATTTCAGCTTCGGAAGTTGCTATAAGCTTGTGGAGTGACTTTTCTGACCGGAGAGGGTAAAACATAAAAGGAAACTGGCCTGCAGAGAGCATTTGTTATCTGTGGACTTGCTCCTACTGTTTGAAAATTGAACACAAACAGTAGGAGGTTTCCTTATCTTCAGCATGAGCTGGGTTTGATTCTGGAGGCTAAGTGAAACAAAGAAGAAGGATAAATGGATTGAAGGTTGCCCTTAAGCTAGAGCTATCAACAATTCTGAAAATTATATTCTGTTCTATTCCATCATTGCTATTAGGGCTGGAATATTTAAAAAAGCTATTTTTTTGTGTGCCTAGTTTCCTCCTCCTACCTTTTCACTGTATACTTACATTGTTCTTAAAATGACAATAAAGTTCTTCAGGTCAGTTTTGTTCAGTGACTTCAAAAAGTCACCACTGACAGGATTCCTTTAATGTCTGCATTTTAACAGGCCAGTGAAACTACTCTGTCACAAAACAGTTCTTGAAACCAATATAGAAAAGTAAATCCCCAGAGGAGCTGGAAACTTGCCTTCACAGAATCTTTCTTCCTTCTCCTCTTTTTGAGGTTTGAGTAGAGCAAAGAGAACTATTTGACCTTCATACTACTAATCCACAACTTCTCTTACTCAAGAGTTCAAACTGAAACCCATTAGATAACTACTTTTTTTTTTAACTACTTTACTTTGTTCATTAAATGTACTATGACCCTCCTGGTTCTTGAATGGTTTTTAAGTTATGGCCAAGAAAAAGAACAAGATGGTATCTTGGGCTAGGACACTAGAGGCTGCTACAGTCCTGAAAGTCTTGAAAATTTTATTTCTTTTCTAGGACATCATGATTATATTTATAAAGAATTTTTATCAAACAGATAGATACAAACAAGCTTTTATCTCCTTTTTGCACTGATATGAACCCTATTACTATCTGTGAGAATACTTTCTCATTTCAACTTACACACTCTTCTTTTTTCCTCCTCTTTGGTCTGCCTAGTCCAGGAGATATATACATTATAATATGGGACATAGATCTCATTTGTATCTTTACTGTGGACCTTTGTTTTCTAAGGAAAGTAAGAGATTTAAAAATATAGATCCAATGTGTATTTCTTTTTTTTTGTTTTTGGCGAGGCAATGGGGTTAAGTGACTTGTCCAAGGTCACACAGCTAGGTAATTATTAAGTGTCTAAGACTGGATTTGAACTCAGGTCCTCCTGACTCCAGGGCCAGTGCTCTATTCCCTGTGCCACCTAGCTGCCCCCAGTATATTTCTTGAAGCAAATGGATTACTATGCTTTCCTAGAATTCACAGTCCACTAAACCAATGTAAACCTTTAAGTATCTACCTACAATCTTAATAGAACATCATCAAGGAGCAATTATTTGAAAAGTCATTTGGTTGCCTTCTAGTGTGTGTGTGTGTGTGTGTGTGTGTGTGTGTGTGAAGTTCCTGTTTTGTTGCAAGGCAGTGGGGTTAAGTGACTTGCCTATGGTCACACAGCTAAGTAAGTATTAAGTGTCCAAGGCCAATTGAACTCAGTTCCTCCTGACTCCAGAGTTAGTTTTCTATCCACTGTGCCATCTAGCTGTCCCTTCCTCTTTTATTTTTTAAAAATAAGATATTGCTGAATGTTAAATGGTTAAGCCCTGTTAACATGAGATGACAGAAATAAATTTAATTTATAAAGGCTAAAACACAGGAATAATTTAGAGGGAAGTTTTTGTTGAATAATGCCAAAATAACATGCATATAATAAAACCACAGGATAACAGATTTTAGAGTTGGAAGAAGCCTCAGCTAACATTGAGTCTAACCCTTTCATTTTATGAAGAAACCAAGACACAGAAAGGACCAGTGACTTGCCCAAGGTCTTATGGCTCACAAGTGTTTGAGGCAGGCCTTAAACTCAAGTTTTCCTGAAAACTAAGTTTACCACTGAGAAGGTAAGTTTACAGGGCATGAGTGAAAAATACACACATATGCACTCAAGTGATACATAGCTGATATGGAGAGAATGGACTGAATGGACTCTAAACACCCTAAAAAGGCAGGTTCTGAGACAAAGCATTCAATCAGAACTCAGAATGCCAAAATCTGCAAAGTTTTCAAAAGTATTAGTCTTGACTTCCTGATCAGTTTTCTCAGCCTAAGAGGAGAAGCATTCAACCTAAAGTCACTAATATTTTTCTAATACAAGCACCTGCCAAAAATAAAATGTAAAGTGAGTGATTTTGAAAGGTGATTCCTTCTCAGTCAGTGCTTTTCAAACCCCCCAAATGCAATGCTATGAACTGGGAGGAAGGGATTTGAAATGAGGGAATCTTGTTGCCAGGGGCATCATGTATAACCAAGGAGGGATGACCAGTGCTGTTTATGTGAGGGAGCCTGGGGAAGGAGGTCATTTCAATTCCCATGGTAGTTTGGATTGGAGCAGGTGTGCTGGTCCTCCCGAACTGAACATCTCCAACTTGGGTAATTATATTCTCTTTCCCTAAGTACTCCCTGTAGTTTCTAGGGGCTACAACATCCTTATTCACTTCCTGTATTAAGACTGTTGTGTGTAGTTGCTGTGCAGCTGTTAAACAGCTGCCACATTCCACTCCATGCACTTTTAGATGAAAGGCACTACATAAAAATATTTTGTCATGTAGATGCTTTCTTCTTATTTGGTCCTAGGTTTTATGAGGTTCTAGCTATCAAATCCAACCCAGTAGATGAACATTCCCATTTCTAACTTGTTTCCTAATTCTTGACTCCAAATGAAGCTCTTACCACCAGGGTCCGCAGACAGAGTGTTCCTGCAGGAGCACGGGGGTCGAGAGCAGCTACAAGATCCCATACTTTAATCTTCCTATGGATCAAAAAAAGGTAACAACCACAAAAAAATCTTTTGTTAAAAACAAAATTTAAGGAACAGGGAAGAGGAACAGCAGATATTCATATATACAAACATTTATACTGAACAGAGTTTAAATGATAAATTTAACTTGTGGGAATACATATAAACCTTTCTATTCTCAAGATGTGGCTTTCGTATTCACTCTTGGGTAGAGTATAATGGGGAAAAAGTATGTGGTTAACATAAAAATGAGAAACAGGTGAGCTTCCCTAAATAGGACATGGAAAGATGGAAAGCTTACACCAACCTTGGAAAGGGTAAAAAAAGAGATATTTGACATCAGGCAACTGATGATACAAGAGCTTAATTGGAACCCAGGAATTTCCATTTTTCGTTTTTTTCTTTGCTAACTGATTCATAGAACAGCATTAATTCTATGTGCTGGGGAATAGGTGATCACTTAAAAACCCTGGAGTTTACATTTGTATTCCCTCTTATTCTTATTTAACCATAAAAAATTTAACATTTTCATTAATCAGTCATAAAATGCTTCTCCATGTAAAGGGAATATCTAATGCATACACAAGGCAAACACAAGATGAAATAAAAAAAAATGGTAGTTGGAAATGGGAGATAGAGAAACAAGAGAAAACAGCCTTAGATACTAGCATCTGGAATTTACCATCCTAAAACTATATAATTTCCCATGGGTGTACTGGTGATGACTGACAGAGGGATAAGCAACTATTACATTAGCAAATGGATGGATATTATCAGTGTAAGCAACTGAAGATCTAAGAAAATACTGCTAATCATTTTATGGATATTTTTAAAAATGTCTTTAAGACTAAGTTATACAGCCTTCTTGAGTCAGACAACTTAAATTGAAGAAACAAGAGACCCTTTATAAGTCTAATCAATCAAATATTTACTGAGTGCATTTGACTAGCACACATATCAGTGTGACATGAATGGTAGTGTACTATAGCTTACAGAAATCAGATTGAAGAACTTGGGAATTGGTGAAATAATAACTAATGAAATATTTGATCAAATAAGTTAAAATGACTGAAAACAGATTAGAAGAAGACTAAATGCAAAGAAAGGAGTATTAACCAAATTTCACAATTACCGATCCCCTTGATAGCGGATTACTCTTTTCAATAATCTCTATTAGTACAGTGTCTGTTTTACTTTCTAGGCCTTTCTACATTTGCTATTAAGGCTTTTCATTTGTATTAAAAATTATCTACATGATCATGCTAAGTAACTAAAATAACCGAACAAGCTTTGGACATAGGGTCCCACAAAGCCAGGGACTAATTATTATGATAAAGATGTTAAACCAAAGAGATAACCTACAATGTTAGCAGCAAGTCACTGCTATCAAAGAGAGTAACTCTACCTATAATACCTTAAGGTAGAGGGATAGATAGAGGCAGATTTTCAGAATCTTGTTGAAAACCTCACCCATGGGGCGGCTAGGTGGTGAAGTGGATAAAGCACCGGTCCTGGAGTCAGGAGTACCTGGGTTCAAATACAGTCTCAAACACTTAATAATTACCTAGCTGTGTGGCCTTGGGCAAGCCACTTGACCCCATCTGCCTTGCAAAAACCTAAAAAAAAAAAAAAAGAAAACCTCACCCATCATAGGCCCCACTGACTATCCTCTTGTTATCAAATCGAATACAGCGCACCAGTTCCTCATGACCTTCTAGCACTCGTAAACATGCTCCACACTCTATGTCCCACAACCTGAAAAAGAGAGTAAAGAAATCCAAGTATAGTCCAGAAAAACGTGGATTATAATCACAAAGATTCACCTACCATAAAGATAAATAATGCTTAAAAATGAGCATTAGGGCACAGAAAGTACTGGATGACAAGGAAAATCATCTTTTTAAAAATAATGGATAGCACAATTTTGATTCAGCTATTGCTCAGCACTTTATATTTGGTTATGATGGCCTGAGAAGTTTCCATGAAGATGCAGACTAACGTGAAACCATTTTTTTTTCTCATAGAACACATTAGAAAATTTTATTCTATGCAACATAAAAACCAGTTTGGAGAGACCTGATACATAATAATCTTTATTTAAAAAAAAAAGGATGGATGGGAAACAAATCACTCAGAAGATTAAAAAAATAGCAAATGAAATCAATAATTTCATATGTGTGTCTACCCATCACGTCTGAATACTATATAACTTATTATTACATAGGAATAAATAATTAATTGAAATTTACCTAGGTGAGTTTTGCTGCTTTAAAAATATACAATAATAACTTAAAACATTCTGGCTTTTATAATTTAATATCATTTTAGAAAAGCAAATGCTTGTTTTCATGATTCAGAAATAAGAATACTTTCTCCACAGTCATCACTAAGTATTAAAAACACTTTACATTTTGATTTACCTTTATCTATTGGTAAAATTAATCCCCTCCCCTACAAGTGTATGAACTATGTTGTTATTCAATAATTTCAAAAGCAATTTTCCTTCCCTAAATTTAAGGCCAGATGAATATTACAGATATTTTCTTGCCCTTGAAAAACAACATTCCTCTTTTCCCCTTTCTCAAACCAAACTCCACAGTACTGACCCCTAACAAAAACAATGAATGTAAATACTTTTTTAATGCTGTTAATAAAATGTATTTCCTTTTGGTCTAATAAGATAGGTAGGAAAGTTAATTCTCAGTTCAAGTGTAGCATGTATTTTCAGTCACTCTATAGTATATAATCTTACAATTAGGTTCTCTTAGGCATAAACAGATTTTAGGCATAAACAGGTCAAATATGTACAAGGTTGTGAAAGTGAATGAAACAGTCCAGCAAGTCATGCCTTTTGCAAACAAGATAATCTGTGTTCTCTCCCTTGTAAAGTATCTCTAATATATGTACACACAATTTCAGTTAAATTATACATAGGGAATGACTTTTTTTGCTTCTTCTCTATGGTGCTGTATAAGGAGGAAAGCCTTTACATATAATTAAATTAGAAAGGAACTTTTCAAAGACATAATTCATGTATGTATACATTCTAAAATTAATTCAAATTACTACATGCTTTAAGTTTAATCCTACAAAAACAGACAATTCTATTAAATAGGATAACTATATTTGATGTTAAATATGGATATTCTTTATCTCACATCTTCCCCCAGAAAGGAAAAAGAATGGAAGAATCTTCCAAAATCTCAGTTATGTTTGTATCAACATCTTCAAGAGGCAAGAACATCAAATCAACATTTCACTCTTTGGGTTCTTTATAACCTTTGGCTTTTTAGTTTGTTCTTTTTTTTTTTTTGGGAGAGTGGGTCTCCCTAACTTGCCTAAGCTGGAATTACAACTGCCTTTCTCATAGGCCTGTCCCCATTATTGTCAGCATGGTAGCTTTGACTGGCTGTGTTTCCAACCTGAGTTGGCTTGCTTCTCCTTAGGCAAACTCATGGTCCCTTCACTTCCAAAGGCTCTGGTTCAGTGCAGCCCAGAACTTCTGAACTCAAGTGATCCATTATCCTCAGTCTGCCTCAGTAGCAAGAATTACAGGTATACATAGGCTACCACATTTGGTTTTGGTAAGGCACTGTTCACTTTAAGTAAAGGGAATTTTAGAGAAAGAAAGTATCACTTTTTTTTAACATTTTGTTTTCCAATTATAATAATATGTACCCATCATTTTTTGCAAGACTCTGAATTCCACAATTTCTCCTCCCTACCCCCAGAAGGCTATCTGACAGTCTCTACATTGCTTCCATGCCATACATTGATATAAATTGAATGCTATACGAGTAAACATAAGAATAAACATAAACCCCCTCCCCCCAAGGAGGGAAAGAGAGAGAGAGAGAGGGAGAGAGAGGGAGAGAGAGAGAGAGAGAGAGAGAGAGAGAGAGAGAGAGAGAGAGAGAGAGAGAGAGAACTGTATTTCAGTCTCTGTTCAGATTTCAATGGTTCTGTCTCTGGGGTGAGTTGCTTTCTTTACCTTAAGTCCACCAGAGAAGTTGCTTCAATATTTTTCCCACAGTTGCTATTACTAGCTGCACCTCTACTCTATTTCTCCCCACTCTCATTTATTCTATTTTCTCTCCTTTCATCCTGGCCCTGTCCTAAAGTGTGTTGAATCTGAGTACCCTCTCCCTTGATCTTCCCTATCTTCTATCACCTATTCTCCCCCCCCATTCCATCCCTTTCCTTCTCCTCACCCTATTAAGTGTGTATTTCATTTCCTCCCTGAGTCATTTCCGATGAGAATGAAGGTTCACACATTCCCCCTTGCCTTCCTCCCCCCTCCACTCCATTGAAAAAGCTTTTTCTTTCCATGGGGGGTGGTGGGGGGAGGGAAGTAAGACTGGGGGGAAAATTGTAAAACTCAAATAATATCTTTAATAAAAATTAATTAAAAAAAATCTTTTTCTTGACTCTTATGTGAAATCTCTCAGCTTCTTCATTTCCTTTTCTTTCCTCCCAGTACTTTCCCCCATCACCCACTGACTCCATTCCTTTACCACATCATACTATTATATTCTGCTCCTTCCTATGTCCTGTCTATATATGCTCCTTCTAACAGCTCTTATAAATGAGAAAGTTCATATGAGTTATCAATATCTTCTTCCTGTGCAGGAATACAAACAGTTCAACATCAAGTTCCTTATAGTTAGTCTCCCTCTTCTATTCCCTCTATCGTTCACCAGAGTCCTGTACTTGGAGATCAAACTTTCTGTTCAGCTCTGGTCATCTCAATAGGAAAGTCTGAAAAATCCTGTTTCAATAAAGTTCACCTTTTCCCCCTGAAAGAGGATGTTCAGTTTTGCTGGTTAGTTGATTATCAGTTGTAAACCAAGATCTTTTGCCTTCCGGAATATCATATTCCAATCCCTACAAGCCCTTAATGTAGAAGCTGCCAGATGCTGTGTAATCCTGACTATGGAGCCTTGGTAGTTGAATTGTTTCTGGCAGCTTTTAGAATTTTCTCTTTGATATGGGAGTTTTGGAATTTGGCTATAATATTCCTGGAAGTTTTTCTTTTGGGAATCTCTTTCAGTGAATTCTCTCCATTACTATTTTACCCTCAGCTTCTAGGATCTCAGGGCAATTTTTCTGTATTCTTTCTTTTTTTTTTTTTTTTAAGGTTTTTGCAAGGCAAATGGGGTTAAGTGGCTTGCCCAAGGCCACACAGCTATGTAATTATTGTGTTTGAGGCCAGAATTGAACTCAGGTACTCCTGACTCCAGGGCTGGTGCTCTATTCACTGAGCCACCTAGACGCCCCTGTATTATTTCTTGAACAATGAAGTCTAGGCTCTTCTCCTGGTCATGGCTTTCAGATACCCCAATAATTTTTAAATTATTTCTTCTGGATCTGTTTTTGAGGTCAGTTGTTTTTCCAGTGAGATATTTCACATTTTCTTCTAAGTTTTGGCTTTTTTGGAAGAGTTTTATTTCTTCCTGATTTCATGCAAAGTTATCAGCTTCCTTTAGTTCTAGTTTGCATTTGAAGGAGTTATTTTCTTCACAGAGTTTTTTTTTTATCTCCTTTTCCAGCTGGCCAATTCTGCTTTTTAAGGCATTTTTCTCATTTGCCTTTTGTTTTGCTTTTTCCATTAGGCCTAAACTGGTTTTTAACACATTATTTTCTTCAATATTTTTTTCTGTATATCTTTCACCAAGCTTTTAATTTGGTTTTCATGATTTTTCTGCATCGCTCTCATTTCTCCTCCCAATTTTTCCTGCACCTCTCTTAATTGCTTTTCAAAGTCTTTTTTGAGCTCATCCATTAGTCTGAGACCATTTTCTATTTCTCTTGGAGGTTTTGGACATGGAAGCTTCGATTTTGTCATCATCTGAGTATGTGTTTTGATCTTCCATGGGATTAAAGTAATTCTCTATGGTCAGATTCTTCTTTTTCTGTCGTTTACTCATTTCCTCAGACCAAGACTAATTTACAGCACTTCCAAGGCTTTGGGGTTGTTTTTTTTTTTTTGCAGGGACACCCCATTGGGAGCTTTATTCTTTCAAGGTCTTATGCTCTCTAGCCGGTGCTTTGATATGTAGATGGCCCCCTGTACTTCCCTCTGCCCTGGGGCTATAAGGAGAGATCCTGCTTGGTTATTTAGTATGGAAGCCTAAACTGCAATATCTGAGTGTAGGCAAACAGGAGAGTTCTACCCCCAGGGAGAGCAGAGAAATCTCTGTAGACTTCCCTTACCACCTCTGGGGGTGCAGGCTGCTTTCTCCCCATTCTCTTTGCAGATTCTGTGGCTAGTGCTCCTCATTCCACACTCAATCTGGTGCTCCTCACTCTACACTCAAGCTGTTGCTGGTGATCTCTGGGCTGCGCTGCGCTGGGCTGTACTGTGCTGGGCTGCACTGCGGCTTTTTTCCAACTCCTGGTCCTGGTGAAACACACCTTTCCCGTGGAACTTCTAAGTTATCTTGGACTGGGAAAATGTATCACTCAGTCTTTCTGTGGGTTCTGCCCCTCTAAATTTTGGCTAGAGCCATCCTTTGATTTTTGGGGGTTTGGGGGGTCGGAGTTCCCAGGAAATGCTGCCTTCATGTGGCCATCTTGGCTCCGCCCTCGGATTGATCGAAAATATAATTTTTTTTTTGCAAGGCAAATGGAGTTAAGTGGCTTGCCCAAGGCCACACAGCTAGGTAATTATTAAGTGTCTGAGTCCGAATTTGAACCCAGGTACTGACTCCAGGGCCGGTGCTTTATCCACTGCGCCACCTAGCTGCCCCTGAAAATATCATTCTTAAAGAATAGTGATAGTAAACAATTTCTATTCAGCTATTTGAAGTCCATTGTCTTTTTTCTCTCTTTTATCTAAGCTATATACTTTTAAAAATAGGTTTAAGAGTTCATCAATAAAAAATATTGTCTCTCTGACTCTGCTCAGTAGTCTAAGTCCTAGGAAACTAAAAATCTTTTACAATTTTGAAGTTCACTTAATTTTTAAATTGTCCTAAAGAGAATAAAATGAAAACAGGATGCCATCATTGAAACTTGGGTAACTTCTGGATCCAAGAAACCATAGGAATAAGTGAATTTTCAGAAAGGGTTATCTGTTACTCACCTGATAGTATTGTCAGATGAGCCACTCACTACTAGCCTATCTCTGTATTGCAGACAGGCAATGCCTCGCTTATGGCCATTTAAGGTCCTAACAAATTCACAAGTACTCGTGTTCCATACCTGAGAGAAAAAAAACAGCATTTGGTAGTTCATTTGGGGCTTTTTATTGGCAACGTCTGGGTGTGATATAGCTCAAGTCCTGTGCTACTTGGACAACTAATTTTGTAGGCTTCTTTTTATTTATGGATAATATATATCTTTGATTCAGAATGACCTAGAACTTATTTGAATCTAGTTTTTATGGTCTGAGAAGTTCCCAAATAACTGCAGACTATAAGGTCAATTCAGTCTTACAGTCTTACAGATGTTTTCTTTTTTTTTTTTTTTTCAAGGCAATGGGGTTAAGTGGCTTGCCCAAGGCCACACAGCTATGTCATTATTAAGTGTCTGAGGCTGGATTTGAACCCAGGTACTCCTGACTCCAGGGCCGGTGCTCTATCCACTGCGCCACCTAGCTGCCCCAGATGTTTTCTTGAGCTTAAAAACTTACAACTGTCCTTCTCATAATCAGCAACATAATGGCAATGAATCTTTTAAAAGTAATGAAGAGGGGTGGCTAGGTGGCATAGTGGATAGAGCACCGGCCCTGGAGTCAGGAGTACCTGGGTTCAAATCCAGCCTCAGACACTTAATAATAATTACCTAGCTGTGTGGCCTTGGGCAAGCCACTTAACCCCATTTGCCTTGCAAAAAAAAAAAAAACCTAAAAAAAATTAAAAGTAATCAAGAGCTTTCTTACCCTCAAATTCATAATATAGGGCAATCCTTTAATTAGCTAGAAAGTCATCCTGAAGTGACATTTAATCATGAATTTGCCTTTCTTTGATAAATTTTCAGGTTAATTCCTTTTATTCCAAGTTGAGGAATAGTTGGAAAAGGCTAAATAAGTCTAAAGGTACTTAGAATGTCTTACCTTTATAGTCCTATCTCCTGATGCAGAGACGATGTATTTATCGTCAAAGTCCACAACATTAACAGCAGCTCGATGTCCTACCAGCACTCGTCGCAGGGTAATATCAGTGGGGGAGGCCATATCCCATACAGCAATGGAACGGTCTTTGGAGCATGTCACCATCATTCCATTATTGAAACGCAAATGAAGAACTGCTTCACAATGGTGAATCAGTGTGTTCAACATTTCTCCTGTATTTACATCCCATACTCTGAAAAAGAAAAGCAAACTGGGCAGGTAAACTGGGATGGAAAAAATTATCATGCTACAATTCATTTAACAATAATGGGTTACAAGATTTTGTGATGAAGAGCTACTACAGACTCCACTGAAAGCCTTGAGACTGACTTCAGAACAGGGTTCTGATGAATAATGGGAGTTAGGTGTGTGTGCATGCGTGCGCATGTGCATACGTCCTCTGGCAGGTATTCATGCTAGTGCTTGTGTATACTTGTGTTAGCACTGTTCTTTATTGTTTTCCATGAATCACACTGAAAGGGTATTTGAGCTTACAGAATAGCTGCTTTTCTCCCTTTTGCCATTCCCATAACAAATAGATTTATTTCCCTTCTTTGAATGATAGAATCTTTGAAAGTATCTGATCCTATGGATGCTTAATAAGAGTTGGATGCTGATGACAATGAGGATTAAGGTGGTTGAGGCCTTTAAATCAATAGGCCAGAAAGAGGATTAGCTTATTTTTTCACAGAGAATAATTTGTGATCATAAACATTAAACTCCAAAGTGTCTAACAATGTGAATGGCTGTTTTTTTTATTTAAAAAAAGAAGTTACTTTTTATGCATTATGTTTCCTAAGTCCTTTAGCTTAAGGCAAAATTCCTTACAGAGGTTTCCTGCAGTGCTGTCAGTACCCAGGACTCAAACTACACTGGACTCCAGCAGCATAATGGCTATGTCATCAAATCACTAACGCCTCTGGAAATCGAGTGCCCCCTCCCTTAGTGAAGCTTGCAATTAAAAACGGCAGGGATGGCAGGGGAGGGGCTAGCAAGAAGAGAGTATCACTCACCTATACAAATTTAAACTGCAGTATCGTACTGCCATACTATGGTTGTCATCACCTGAAAATGATGCTTCATCATATGAAAATATAATTCCTGTGAGGTATTTTTCTAGGGGAATGTAAAAGTTGCCATAAAGATGACAAGTTAAATACCATTTGGCCAGAATGGAAGGATTTTATTTTCTAGTATAAATAGTAATTAAGTATGCAAAAATGAAAAATTATATGATTTTTTTTCAGAATAGAATATTTTATATTGTTCCTTAGATGTAGTTTAAAAACATGTTCAAGGATATATTACTATTTTTTTTTTTTTACGTTTTTGCAAGGCAAATGGGGTTAAGTGGCTTGCCCAAGACCACACAGCTGGGTAATTATTAAGTGTCTTGAGACCGGATTTGAACTCAGGTACTCCTGACTTCAGGGCCAGTGCTCTATCCACTGTGCCATCTAGCCGCCTCAAGGATATATTACTATTCTAATTACTAATTCTCAAAGATAGCAAGAAAACAAAGAATGGAAGGGAAAGGTTCAGAGCCCCAACAAGTTCAATGACTTTGATCTCTTATACCTGACAGTAGAATCAGAAGACCCAGTTATGATCACCCTCTCGTCATACTGGAGGCACAAAACTGATCCTGTGTGTCCCGTGAGGATTCGTTTACACTCCAATGTGTTCTTATCCCAGATCTAGGAAGGCAAACAAGGAGTACAGACCCTTGTGATCACTATGGCAGTGGGCTTAATGGATTTTATTATGATGATGCTTGATTGCAGTTAGATTAAAGCTGATGTGGGAATGTGCAGTATACTTGTTTTCAATAGGTAAAGCTGAGAGTTTCAAAATACTTTTATTATCCATGGTTTCATTATAAAATAGGTTTTATCTGTTTTTTCAGTGAGGAACAATGGTAGTATACAATGACTGCAGGACCAATTGCACTGTAAGAAAGTCCACTTTGGAGAGAAGCAGAACACAGCAACCTGGATCTGGCAAATTTGTACACCGTCTTCTGGTAAGTGCTTACACTTACAAGTTTCTGGGGTAAGCTGTATACCCCAAAGTCCTAAAATTTTCCTCTGTCTTTCAGATTTAAGTTCTCATAATTATTGTTATGAACTGCTTTGGGTAATGGCTGTCCTTCCTACTTCAGCTTTCCTGATCGAGCACATAGGAAGCCTCACCTTGATAGTGTTGTCTCGAAGGCCACTTACTATCTTCTGATCGTCATACTGTAAACAGTAAACTCCTTTGCTGGTTTCACTCCGGCAATGGATTCTCTGTAAACTGTGTCTTCCACAACGCCAGTTAGATTCTATAGTCTGTGAGGAAGGGGTGACAAAGTGGCAGCAATTAGGACAAATAAAATCACTCAGCTTTGCTCTCCTGATGTCAAAGAAGCAAAACAGTCAAGACAAGGAAAGGCAGGCAGCGCACACTCCTTATCAATGGGCTCCTCAGAACTAGAAGCCAAATTGGAAATTTGTTTTCTAGATAATATGCCTTTATTTTCAGAAGTCAACTTAACAGCACTTCTCAATCTGCTATATAGATCCTAGAGATTAATTTTCTAGGATTTTAGAAACTGACCCTGACAATAGGACACATATCAGCCTCATATACCCAGCATTTTATTTGAATATGGATTGACTATCTCAACTGAGGAGTGTTTTTTAATATTGTCTAAACTTAACTTTGAATTATCTTCCAAGGACACTTACCAGATCTCACTATTATATGAGATAAAGCATCACAAGCATCATCAGAAGATTGTTGAATAGGCAGTGGTGGAGATCTAGCTTGTGATTTTCTAGACTGCAAGAATCTTAATTATATGTTAAGAAAAATGACCTTTTAATTCAAATGAATGAATTTTATCACTAGGCTCAAGTATATATGTGCCACAAGATTATTGTAGCAAATAACAGTTTCCATTAATATTTTACAAATACCTATGTAGAATTCCCACAGATTCTTAATTCCCACAGATTCTTACCTCAATGTCCTGTATAATTTTAGGATAAAGTGCTCTGTAAAAAGAGTTTGGAGGGGCAACTCCATCAGGAGGTTTGTTTTTGAATAAATATTGTCCCCTAAAAGACAAGAGACATTTATTAACGATAATTTTACATTTTATTTATATAATGCTTTGTACTTTTATACTCATATTTCATTTGATCTTCAAAACTATCCAGTAAGGTATGAATATAATCTTGATTCCAGAAGTTCTAAGCCAAGAAGCACATAACTCTGAGGCAATGTTGACATTCTTTGTTTTGTACTATTTATAAACCAATTACCAGCTATTTACTTTCTAATAAAACAGGGTTATTTCCAGTCAAGAATAACACGCAAATAAAATGTACTTTGTTTACTTCTTGGGTTCTGGGGTTATGGATCATGGGAATCTTGAGTTATATTTGTAATAGCTATTTATTAATTTCAGCTAGCACTATTACTTGTAGCTAGCTGTAAATATGTCTAATGCAAGACTACAGAGTAACTGTACCATGTCAAGAGATAATATTGTAATACTGGTAGTATTCAAATGATATTCTATATCCTATATATGTTATATTGTATATACTATACCAATGATATCCATTACATTGACTTTCACTTTTGAAAATGCTTTCAATGGTGACTATACCATTCAAGTATGGCTGAGAATCAAAATGCATGATCAAAAGTCCCTTCTACACTAGGTAAGGCTCCTAGAACTGGGTATAGCTTAATATAATTATAATAATATAAGGGTCTTTTTTTAGACCCTTACCCATGTGGGCTTAGCTGCCTTGGCTGCTCAGTTTACTCTAACAGAAAATAAAGAGGGTCACTGGAGTAGTTAGCAGTAGGCAGGAATAAGATGAAGAGAATGCTTTCAAGCTATATCAAATCTTAAGACAGAAATCAACCTTCACAGGTGTATTTCCAGTTTTGCATGCATGTACACACACACACACACACACACATACACACACACAAATGTGTTTTCCTGCCTTTGCTTGATTCCTGGTAAGCAACATTTGTTAGCATCTCTTTCCTTATGACAGTACATCTCTGCAATACTCATATCCCAAGCTAGATCTTTGCTACAAAAATTCAGTAAATGGCAATCACTTCCTGCTGTGTAAAAAATTTAATTCCTCATCCTGAAGTTAAGGACCCACCAAACACGGTGTGGAAGCTAGTAAACCCCACTATGGGCGTACTAACTGCTGTTATGACTGGCACAGTGCCTTGCAAAGTGAAGATAGGCAGAAATGCCTTTGAGTATAATCCTGGCACTAGAGAAATGCTGTTTTCTCTGGACCAGTCATCCACTCTTCCCTCTACAGTTCCATTACAATATAATTAATTGTTCAATGTCTTCAGGAGTATTTCTCCCCTGCCCTCTCCTTATTATACACCTTGAAAATTAGTTGAGAAAATTTCCTATTAGAAAGAGAGCTAGCTGTATTGTATATGCTAATACAGAATACTAAGCTGGCAAGGAAGAGGCCAAAATGCTTTTATCTGAGGGGGGAAAAAGGTGGCACAGAGGTCATACATTTACCAAAAGAAAGGTATAAAGGAATATATTTAAGGGAAAACTGGCTGAAAATGTGCCTCCTTGAAAAAATTATTCCATTAATGTGTTGAAGGTAAATGAACTTATAAAAGAAATTAATCATAGTTTTGAAATAAGAGCTTAGAATATTGGTAAATTCTAATGACACCCCAAACAAGCTCCTGACTTCCTTTTCACTTCCTAGCACACCAGCATCTCAGGTGAACCTCACATGTCCTGTCGCTATTCAAGGTATGTCAAGGAAAGAGGACATTCAAATACTATTTACACCTAGAGTTTGGGTCCTAACTATTCCAAGTTCTAGCTGAGACAAGAACCCTGCTAGGTAGGGCATAGGAACTATATTGCTGCAAAACACTCCAAGTCAGAGCTGTCATTTGATTCTGTTGCATTTCCTGAGGCAGTTGACTTCACACAATGAGGGGGCATCATTTGTTCTCAGAGTAAACAGTGGCTCCATACTAGGGGAAAGGCTGCATGCTAGGTGATGCCTGATTGCTCTACAATGATCCTGAAACATTTGTAGATAGTTCAAAAAATGGACTCCTCATCTAGCACCTGAACAGCCATCAAATGAAAGTGTTGGAAAAAAAGAGCAACTGATTGTCTTTGATGGCGTCTCTGTATCATATGCTGAATCCTTTTAGGAAGTTAAGTTCTTTGATAATAGGGACCACTTCTTTCTCTGTGAAATGCTAGGACCTATGAGAATGTGGGTATTTGATAAATGTTAAATATTAAGAGCAAAGTGCTATCATAAAATGTGGCCTGCTGATTAAGAAAATGGGCCTTTTCCCAAGTGGTCTTTTATTGTACTTTAACATTCTTGAGCCCAGACAGTATACTCAGCATTGTACAAGACAGAAAAATGACAGAGTTCATGCTGTGGGGGAGGGGGGGATACAATCCAAAGCAGACCAACAAATTCAATTGGATATAAAATACAACTGCTGAGAAGAACTGAAATTTTAGAGCCTTAAAGTTTCATTGGAGTTTGTATTTATTTTTTGGATAAAGGGATTTGAAGAAAGCTTCAAAAATAGAGGGCAGACAAAGTTCTATTCCTGAAAAGCTACAATGAAATGGTAAGCTTTTAGGGGAGTATTTCAAAGGAAGAGGGAGTGACTGATGGGAGATATAGCAAAGTTACTGCAATTGTCTAAGGAAGTTTGAATAAAGCACAAGGAAGGAAAAGTGAAAAGGAAAGAGATAAACATGAGTCTTGAGAGGGAGAAAGGGAACATGCGGAAATGGAAGCAGTACTGATAAAGGGATTTTATGCTAATAATAGTAATATAGTGCAGTCTTGAGGTGATGATCAAAATAGTTTTAATTTCATGGGGTACATTATATTAGGAGGGATGCAGCAAATGTAGAGGGAACTAAATTAGAACCCTAAAAGACAAAAATATCAGGAATAGGTTTAATCTCCTGTAAGTGAACAGCCTGGTATCATATATCTGTTATCAAATCTTGGTTGATTTGGATTTTGTATCTTGGAAAAGGCATGAAATATATTTTCTAGTGAGCCTGTTTGGCTCTATAATTTGGCAACTATAATTAAAAATGTTTTTATTCAGGACAAGACCTAGATACAATCATTAATCATGAGAAGTCTGCTTTTGGTGTGTCTCCCCCCGCCCCATCAAGACTTTACTGCTCCTACACTAATGAAAACTTATACATTCACAATGAAATGCCAATAACTTAAAATAAGTTTTAAAGTGTCATTGCTTAACTGAACAAATAGGAATGATTTCCAGTTGTGCAATTTTTAGTAAAGGTAATTATCAATACACTGAAATAGTACTGGAAGCAATCAACTTTGGTTGTTGTTCATCTGTGTATGACTCTGTATGATCCTGTAGACCAACTGTCCATGGTTAAGGTACTGGACCTTAGAGTGGTTTGTCACGTCCTTCTCTTATTGGACCACTGGAGTGGTTTGTCATTTCCTTCTCCAGTTTTAGACAGAGGTTAAATGATTTGTCCAGGGTTACCCAATTTGAGGTGTTTGAGGTCACTTTTGAACTCTGGTCTTTCTGACCAGCAGGTCCGGTGCTCTATTCACTTAACCATTAGTTGCCCTGAAGCAACCAACTACACTATGCTAAAAGAACTGAAGGCAAGGATGATTTAATTTTTGGCTTTGTAATTCCAGGGTCTAGCACTATAAGTACCTTATAAATAGGTAACTTACTACTAAATGTTTTTTAATAAATAAATGTCTTTTTATTTTAGATTTTTGCAAGGCAATAGGGTAAAGTGACTTGCCCAAGGTCACACAGCTAGGTAATTATTAAGTGCTTGAGGCCGAATTTGAACTCAGGTCCTCCTGACTCCAGGGCCAGTACTCTATCCATTGTACCACCTAGCTGCCCCTATTAAATGGTTTTTGTCCTTCATTTTGAAGACAACCACAGCAACATGGAGGTGATGCCATGACAAACACATGATTCGGATTTGAGTGAGGGGTGCTGTGCTAAGTCACCAGCTACAGTTTCTCTTCCAGAGTCATCTGGGTCTAGTGGCCAAATATGAATCAGGACAACTGGAGATAGCCCTGGATGCAAGGCAATCAGAGTTTAGTGACTGCCCAAGGTCAAACAGCAAGCAGTCAAGTGCCTGAAGTTGGATTCAAACTCCTGTCCATCCTGACTCAAAGGCCAGTGCTCCATCCACTGTGCCAACTACTTGCCCCTTAAGTAACTACTAAATGGAAGACTCTAGTTGACAGACTGAAATGACATCTTTTGGTAAAATTATTACATAATGGTGCTTTTATTTATGCTGTCATACAGTATTCAATTTTCATTTCCAAAGTAGAGTGTTACTTATGAAAATAATAGCCTTAGAAGAATCATAGTATGGTACCAATTTAAATCTTAATAGAAATTAACATACTTTTGTTTAATACAATTTTTGTTTTTTAAAAATTCCAAGAAATTTGCCCTTAGTAACCGATTACTAGAAATTTTCCTCACAAAGAGAATGAAAGGGGTGGCTAGGTGGTGCAGTGGATAAAGCACCAGCCCTGGAATCAGGAGTACCTGGGTTCAAATTGGATCTCAGACACTTAATAATTACCTAGCTGTGTGGCCTTGGGCAAGCCATTTAACCCCATTTGCCTTGCAAAAACCTAAAAAAAAATACTAGTCTGTTTAATGTGTTTAAATACTGAGTTTCAATCACAAAAGGATCTACATATTTCAGAAATATTCTTAGATGGCTATTTTCAAATTTATTCCTCATGGTCAATAATTTTTTTCTTTATATGATACAAGATAAACAACTGATGATGCTAATTTGGAGCTATGTGAGAACACATATACTTATACCATTTTTAAGACCTGCTAAAATGCATGAGTTGCCACTTCTATCTTGTTTATGAAATACCCCTTATTTAGCTTTCTTGTAGTCAATATCCTAGAGATACTCTTAAAAAATTATATAAGCAAGAAGGTTTTTTTTTGTTTGTTTTGTTTTTTAGCAAGGAAGTTTTAAGCAAAAATTACTCATCTGTAATGGAACAGCTTGAAGTTTTGGTGAAATATCCTTTGTTTGAAGTCTCTGAACCCATTAGCAAGATAATCCCCCAAAACAGTATTTTGATTAAACTATGAAATATACTGAGAAAACCAGAATTAGAGGAACTGGTTTCAAATTCAGCCTCTGTCACTTATCACCTATATAATCTTGGCCAAGCCACGTAAATCTCTTTAGGACTCAATTTTCTTATCGTAGGATGACGAGGTTAGGTGATCACCTAGGTATTAATGTACATTGAGAACAGAGAATATCAGCTAAAAGGGCAAGCAGACTCTGTTTTTATTTGCAAGATTTCATTAAATCTACTTTACATAATTTAAGGAGCATTGATCCAAAGACAAATTATTGCTAAATGGGGAAAAATATTTTCCTTCCTATTTTTGCTACAAGCAAGCTGGGCCACTGGGTCATGTGTTAAGAAGCACCACCTGGCTTCCAATAGCTATAGATGCCCAGTACCTGAAGCTCTGTAGTAGCAGGAAAGTGGAAAAAGCTCACCATCCTCTCCGTTCTGCCAGGCCTCTCCAGAGAGAGTCTGTCCTGACCATTCTCTCTATGAGTTTCTTCCATAACATTCCATCCGAAGTCACTCGGTACCACTCCTTGCACACAAGCTCAGCGGCACATAGTGATTTGGCATCCAGGTATGATAAAATGTTCTCAGCAATGTGATCTAAACCTCGAGCTGTGAAAAACACACAACAATGGGAATATGAAGTAGTTTTTTTTCTCCCCTTTAAAGACAAAACAGCATTGGGCCTACTGTAAAGACACATCATTGTCCCTAGGTGCAGGCCAGTTTCTCTCTGAAACAGAGTTGGATAAAATGAGTGTTAATATTTTTTTCTACAAGGTTACAGAAATAAACAATATTTTCCATCTTTCTTTGGATAAGGGAGTTAAAGTTAACAACCAGCAAAACCCCTAAGACATTAAAAATAAAAAGGAATCCAGAAAGCAATACACATCTATTTATATGGATTTCAGCACTAGAAGATGGGAATGTTCTAAGGATTGCATTTCAAACTGTGATACAGAGCCCCAAAATCTTTATATTAGGGTCATTTCTCATTTCTTTTTTAATAGCAGTTCAAAGTTTTTTTGTAAACATTTAAAATGTGATAGGGATAGGGACTGCATATGTGGAGAAAAGAGTATGCTTTGTATTGTGGTGTTCAGAACAGTAAGGATATATTAAGAGGTAGAGAGAGTTAAAGAAAATACAGATTTAAGTTAGGGATGCTGTCTTTAAGAAGCCATACCTACAATTATTACTATTATTTTTTTTAATTTTAATTTTTTTCTCTCCCCTTTATCGCTCAAGTGAGTCTATATTTATGGGGGAGGGGGCATTTCGTTTACTCTTAAACAAGAATATTTTATTAATGTATAAAAAACATTATTTGTACAAAATGAGAATAAATATTAAAAAAAAACCCCAAAAAACAAAACAAACAAAAAAAGAAGCATAGGTGCAGTCAGGAACATAGTTGACAATACACAGCCCTTCTATCTTTGGAGATAAATGATGCTTTTTTGTCACCATCTTCTCTTCATCTGTTTCACATGAAGAAAGCATACACAAGTGATTCCATGCCATTTCATCTTCTAGGTAGGTTTCTCCCTCTATCATCCCCACACTTTTACTTATGTTCAGTCTCTCCCTGTTTACTGGTTGCTTTCTATTGACTACAAACATATCTCTCTCTCTCAAAAAAACTTCACTGATCCAATCCTCCCTGTTACCTAGCATCCCACACCAGTCTACTTCCCTGGCTAAACTCCTTGAGAAGGTGATCTGTAGTAGATGCTTTCATTTCCTATTTTCTCACACCCTACTTAACTTTCTACAATCTGGTTTCCAACTTTATCATTCAACCAAAACTGCTTTCTTTAATTATCAAATCTAACAGTTTCTTCTCACTTCTTATGCTTCTTGACCTTCTTTGCAATCACCCTCTTTTCCGTGGTCTTGATACTTTCTTCTAGGTTTTTGTAACGCTACTTTCTCCTGTAGTAGAAATCCTCCAAGGAGGTTTTCCTCCTAGTTGTCTGACCTGCTCCTTCTCAGTCTATTGTTTCAACTACATTTTAAGTCATGCTTGCTAAATGTGGGTGATCGCCAGGACTATGACCTTTTCTGTTCTTCCTCTACATTATTTCATTTGATGATTTTCTTAGCTTCCATAGCCTCAACTATTATTTTTATGCTGAAGTTTCTTAGATCTACTCATCCAGCCATAACCTTTCTCTCCTAAAACTCCCAATTCATATCTCCAATTGCCTATTGGACATCTCCCACTAGATGTCTCATAGACATCTTACATTCAGCATAAGAAAACTTGAATTCATTATCTTTCATTCCAGACCTCTTCATTTCCAAATTTCCCCATTACTATTGATATCCTCCCAGACACCCAGTTTCATGATCTGGGTATCTTCCTTGATTCCTCATTTGCTATTACTCCCATAAGCCCAACTGTTTCAGAGTCCTATTGATATTGCCTTTTTAACATCTCTTGTTTATGGGCCCTTCCCCCTCTGACACTGCTAGTAACCTGGTTCAGGTCTCATCTTCTCATACTTGAACTATTGCAATAACCTTTTAGTTGGTGTCCTGGTCTCATCTTATCCACTCTAGTCCACCCTCCACTCAGCTGACAAATTTTCTAATCATTTCACCCTCTGGTTAATATTATAGCTTATACTAACTTTAAAATTCCCATTTTAGAATATTTCTTCTATCCTAGGGATATTCTTTCCTTTTAGCGAAACTAGATTCCCTTTCTTTCCTCTTGTTTCAATCCCTCCCTTTACTTCCTCATACATTCTCCTGAAATCCTTCTACCTGATAAACTAAAGGAGTTATTTTCCTTTTATTGTTAACCTTTCTTTTTTTTAGGTTTTTGCAAGGCAAACAGGGTTAAGTGGCTTGCCCAAGACCACACAGCTAAGTAAATTATTAAGTGTCTGAGATCGGATTTGAACTCAGGTACTCCTGACTCCAGGGCCAGTGCTTTATCCACTATGCCACCTAGCCTCCCCTATTGCTAACCTTTAACTTGGTTAGGGTACAATACATATTTCCTTTTATGTTACTCTTCTACTCTCTCTTTTTATGCATCTTTCCATTCTGTAGTTTAATTCCCCCCAAAACCACTGATTCCCTATAGGCCAGCGATGGAAGGTTTAGACCATGATGTTTCAGACCTGGTTCTTTATCATCACTTTTATTTGATTTTCACACACTTACCCTTGACTCCTTATGTACTTTTATAAAGAAATCTCCTAATGATCTTCTCTGATCAATTATTTAGTTGTTTTCGTTAACCCTATAGTTGTCTCCTTTGAAATTCTTTTCTTCCTTTTTAACCTGGAAGAATTCATTTTGTAGACTCTGCCTTCATTGGTTGCTCTATTTGCTTACCTGTCTTGTATTTCTGTTGTTTGGGATATTTGAAAAGCAAATAGCCTGCTCAGGACTGGTTTTTTTTGCAGAAATGCTTCAAACATTTTTTTCATTGATGATTAGATTTAGATTTCACCTCACACCATACTCAATAAAGTCCAGTGGCTTCCTATCACCTTCAGGATAAAATGTAAAATCTTATTTGGCATTCAAAGCCTTTTATAGTCTTCTTTTTCCAGATTTTTTTATCCCCTATACCACCCCCCCCAACAACCCCATAATCTTTGATCCAATGACACTAACCTCTTTGCTATTTCATGAAATAAGGCATTTTATCTTTCAGCTCTTGACATTTTTTTGGTTGTTCTCCATGCCCAGAATGTTCTTCCTTATCTCTGTCTTTTGGCTTCCTTCCTTTCTAACCCAACTGAAATCCCACCTTCTCCAGAAAGCTTTTCTCCCAATCTCTCCTAATTTTAATGCCTTTTAAATCAAAGCTATTTATTGTCATATGAAAACATGCTCTAAATCACTATTGATTAGAGAAATGCAAATTAAAAAAAATTCTGAGGTACCATCTCATACCTGTCATACCTGTCAGATTTACTAATAATGACAGAAAAAAAATGATAAATGTGGGAGATGTGGTAAAACTGTGACATTAATGCATAGTTGGAGTTGTGAACTGATCCAAGCATTCTGGAGAACAGTCAAGCATTCTGGAGAACAGTTTTGAATTATATCCAATCTTTGACCTGGCAATATTAGTGCTAGAATTATATCGCAAAGATATTTTTTTTAAAAAGAAAAAGAATATATATATATATATATATATATATATATATATATATATATATTACATTTATAGGAACTCATTTAGTGATGACAAAGAATAGGAAATTGAGGGGATGCCCAATAATGGGGAGGCTGAACAGGCTCGGGTATATGGATATAATGGAATACTTATTGTTGCTATAAGAAATGATGAGCAGGCAGATTTCAGAAAAATCTTGAAAGACTTACATAAACTGATGCTGAGTGAAGTGAGTAGAACAAAGACATTGCACACAGTAACAGTAATGCTGTGCAATGATCAACTATATTTGACTTAGCTCTTCTCAGCAACATAACAATACCAGACAATTCCAAAAGACTCATGATTAAAAATGCTATCTATCTCCAGAGAAAAAGTTGATGGAATCTGAATGCAAACTAAAGCATACTATTTTTACTTTTTGTTTTTTTTCCATGTTTTTTCCTTTTGTTCTGTTTCTTCTTTCACAACATGACTAATGTGGAAATATGCCTAAATAATTGCCCATGTATACCTATGTCAGATTGCTTATTGTCTTGGGAAAGAGGGAAGGGAAGGAGGGAGGGAGAAAAATTTGGAACTCAAAATCTTTCAAAAAATGAGTATCAGAAATGAAGCCTCTAAACAGATCCTAAAGTGACATAACCTATCAAAAAACAATGAGGGGCAGTTAGGTGGCACAGTGGATAGAGCACCAGCCCTGGAGTCAGGAGTACCTGAGTTCAAATCCAGCCTCAGACACTTAATAATTACCTAGCTGTGTGGTCTTGGGCAAGCCACTTAATCCCATTTGCCTTGCAAAAAAAAAACAACTAAAAAAACAATGAAACAAGTTCTCAATTCAAGACATCATGGGGGAATTTCGGGAAAAGTCTGTCTCACATAGGGTAAAAGGTAAGTATAGCCCAGTGAGGGCAGGAGAGCTAGAAAACCACATCTTAGTCACAGTGCAGCTCAGGTTCAGATTCAGCAAGCCAGTGATGCACAAGCCCAGCAATGAGGTTTCCCACTCAGTTCAGAAGACAACCCCCAGGGAACAGAGTTGGGTTATCCTAACCAGGAACAAACTTCTAGTACCTGAAACACCATAGGCAATGTCATAGGCAAATGGTAAGCCAGGGACCAGATGCCTGTCCCCAATAGAAAAAGTTTGGGACTACACACTCTCTTTGGCTTTGGCAGAGCTCAACCATCAAAATGAACCAAAAAAAAAAAAATTACTATTTTGATAGGGATGCTAAAAATGCAAAGCAATGACAAAATGCCTACATATGAACCCTTAAAGGATTTACTTTTTATTTTTTACAAGGCAATGGGGTTAAGTGACTTGCATAAGGTCACTTAGGTAATTATTAGGTAATTATTTAGTGTCTGAAGCCACATTTGAATTCAGGTCCTTTTGACTCCAGGACCAGTGCTCTATTCATTGCACCATTCAACTGCCCTAAAGGGGTTTTTGAATTGGTCTCAAATCCAAAAAGACCTTGTGGAAGTATTCAAAAAGGATTTTAAAAACCAAAGAAAAGGGGAAGAAGAAATCTAGATAAAAGAAATGAGAGTCATGCAGGAGAATTGTGAAACACTGACTGAAGAAAACAATACCTTTAAAAGTAAAATTGGCCAAATGGAAAAGGAATGAACTCATCAAAAAGTAAAATCAATCAACTGGAAAAGGAAATACAAGAGTTAACTTAAGAAAATAGAATCCTAAAAATTATAACTGGGCAACTGAAAACTCATGAGACACCAAGATTTCATCCAACAAAACCAAAAAGTTAAAAAATTTGAAAAAATATAAAGCACCTCTTGTCCTGGGAACAAACCTGGAAAATAGATCCAGAAGAGATAATTTATGAATTATTGGTCTACCTGAAAGCCATGATCAGAAAAAGAGCCTAGACAATATCATGGAAATTACCTTGGAAAAACTGTTCTAATAAACAAGAAGATAATATAGTCTTTGGAAGAATTCATCAATCATCCCCTGAAAGAGCTCACAAAATAAAAAACTCCAAGGAATATTGTAATCAAATTCCAGAATTATCAACTGAAGCAGAGCTACCATCAGGATTATACAGTACTGAGCAGCTTCAAAGGGCAAAGGAGCTTGGATTACAACCAAGGATCAACTACCCTGAAAAATCTAGCATTTTCTTTCAGAGGAAGAAATGAACTTTCAATGAAATAGAGGACTTTCAAACTTACCTAATAAAAGGAACAAAACTGAATAGAAAATTTGATCTTCAAATTCAAGATGCATGAGATGAGTAAAAAGATAAATAGAAAGAAAAAAATTTAGACAATAAGTCTAAAGAAAAATGTTAATCAAGACTAAATGGAAAGACAATACCTGTAACTCTTGAGAACTGTAGTTCTCTTAGCACAGTTGAAAAGAACATAATTAGACAGAGGGTATGGGTAAAAACTAATGATGTGATGAGGTTTACAGCTCTTGAGAATTATACCTCTATCAGAGTTGAAAGGTGTATATATACTGACAGAGGGTGTGGAGAAAAGTCAGGTGTGAAAAAAGGATATTACCTTTTGACCAAGCAATATCACTGCTTGTGATCAAAGAGATCACAGGAAAGGGTAAAAAAAAACAAAACAAAAAAAACAACTGACATGTACAAAAATATTTATAGCAGCTCTTTTTGTAATGGCAAGGAGTTATTAATTAAGGAAATGCCCATTAACTGGGGAATGGCTGAACAAACTGTGGTATATGAATGGGATGGAGCACTATTGTTCTTAATTTTTAAGATATCATGAGGGGCAGGACTTCAGAAAAGCCTGGAAAGACTTGCATGAAATGATGCTTAGTGAAGCAAGCAGAACCAAAAGAAGACTGTATACATTAACAGCAACACGGGTGATGATCAACTGTGATGGACCTGCTCATCTCAGCAAAATAATAATTAAAGGACATGGGATGGAAACTACCATACACATTGAGAAAAGGAACTATGAAGTTTGAATGCAGACCAAAGCATACTATTTTCAATTAAAAAAATTTGTTTTATGCTTTTTGTTTTCCTTTCTCTCAAGGTCTTTTTTCCTTTTTGTTCTGATTCTTCTTTCACAGCATCATTAATATGGAAAAATGTTTAACAAAGTTATCATGTATAACCTAGATCACATTGCTCTCTGTCAGGGAAAGGGGGGAAGGGAAGGGAGGAAGAAAGAAAAACCCAAAACTCAAAACTTAACCAAAAATGACTTTTGAAAACTATCTTGGCATGTATTTGGAAAAGTAAATTTTAAAAAAAAGGAAAAGGCTTATTCTGGGAGATGAAGGTAGAAGCATAGAGGATAATTAACACTACATGAAGAGGAAGAACTCTATTATAGTAGAGGGAAAATAGGGAGAATATAAACACTGAGTAAATCTTACTCCCAACAGATTTGACTTAAAGAGGGAATGATATACATCCCCAATTGGATTAAGAAATCTATCCTACAGAGAAAAGGACAATGTGAGGCAAGCAGCAGTCAAAAGCAAAACACTGTTGAGGAGGAATGGTGGGGGGGAGAAAAATACAAATAGGGGGAAGATAGGATGGAGGGAAAGAAAAAATTTTTGCACAAATAAAATCAATGCAATCAAGATTAGAAGGAATGCAGAAAGCTGGGAAACAATTTTTTTTAAAGTTTTTGCAAGGCAATGGGGTTAAGTGGCTTGCCCAAGGCCACACAGCTAGGTAATTATTAAGTGCCTGAAGCCAGATTTGAACTCAGTACTCCTGACTCCAGGGCTGGTGCTCTATCCACTGCAGCACCTAGCCACCCCTGGGAAACAATTTTCAAAGATAGTGTTTTTGATAAAGAACTCATTTCTAAAACATATAGAGAACTGAGTCTAATTTTTAAGAATACAAGACATTCCCCAATTAATAAATGAGCAAATAATATGAACAGGCATATGAAGATGAAGAAACTAAATCTATCTATAGTCACATGAAAAAATGCTTCAAATCATTAGGATTAGAAAAATACAAATTAAAACAACCCTGAGGCACCACCTCATACCTATCAAACTCTCAAAAAATGGAAAATGATCACTATTGGAGAGGATATGGGAACGGGACACTAATGCCCTATTGGTGGAGTTGTGAACTGATTCAACCCTTCTGAAAGCAATTTGGAACTATGCCCAAAGGATAATAAAACTGTGATCTGACAATATCAACCCTAGGTTTATATCCCAGAGATCTAAAAAAGAGGAAGACCCACATATACAAATATATTTAAAGCAGTTCCTTTTTTTTGTGTGTGTGGTAAAGAACTGGAAATTGAGGGGATGCCCATTAATTAGGCAATGACTGATCAAATTATGTTACATGGATATAATAGAATACTATTACTTTGTACAAAATCATGAGCCAGTCCAGAAAGACTTGCATAAACTGATGCTGACTGAACTGAACAGAACCAGGAGAACATTGTACACATTAGCAACAACAATATGAGATGATCAACATTGATAGCACAGTTTCTCTAAATAGTTCAGTGATCCAGGACAATCCTGGGTGACTTCTTATGGAAAATGCCAACCACATCTGCAGAAAAAAGTATGGAATCTGAATGCAGAGGAAAGCAATACTATGTTCATTTTAAAAAACTTCTTTGATGTTGTTTCTTATTTCCCCACCCCCACACCTTTGTTTCTAATTCTCCTTTCACAACTGCCTAATGTGGAAATATATATTTTTTTAGGTTTTTTTTTTTTTTGCAAGGCAAATGGGGTTAAGTGGCTTGCCCAAGGCCACACAGCTAGGTAATTATTAAATGTCTGAGACCGGATTTGAACCCAGGTACTCCTGACTCCAAGGCCGGTGCTTTATCCACTATGCCACCTAGCCACCCCCCTAATGTGGAAATATATTAAACATTATTGAACATGTATAACAACCTATTTCAAATTGTTTGCTGCAATGGGGATGGGGAAGGAAGGAGAGGGAAGGAAGGTGGTGGAAAAATGTGGAACTGAAAAGCTTCCAGAAAGATAAATGTTAAAAATTATCTTTGCAAGTAATTGGAAAAAATAAAAAAACGAATATTGAAAATTGCAATTACATTGTAATTGGGAAAAATTATTAAATTGAAAAATAAAATGAAATTTAATTAGAAGAGAATAAAAATTTACTGTTTTTCCTCTGTTAATTATTTTGTACTTATCCTCTATATAACTTGCTTGTTACTATTTGTTGGTTGGTTCATTAAAATTGTGAACTCATTGAGGGGAGGGACCATCTTTTGCCTTTTTTTGTACACCTAACTGTTAGCACAGTGTCTGTGTTTCACAGAAGGTACTTAATTTACTGACTGATTAGCTGGCTTGGGTTGAGTCTTGAGCTCCTTTGCTCTCTGTTCACATTATTCCATTTCATCTTGTGGTTTCTGGAGGGTTCTTTAGATTTCCTATCCTTTCAATTTGAAGGTCTTTCTTGATTGTCTGTAAAATTTGTTGTTCAATTTAAACACTAGGTGTCTTGGATTTTGCAGCATAGAAATTTTTCTCCCTAGAGAGAATGTGTGAATTCTTTCAATTGGCACTTTGTTCTTTATGCTGTTTAGTCATTTTCAGTTGTTTCTGACTCTTCATGACCCTATTGGGATTTTCTTGGCAAAGATACTGTAGTGTTTTGCTGTTTCTTTTTCAAGCTCATTTAAAGATGAAGAAACTGAGGCAAAAAGGGTGCGAGGCCTGATTTGAACTCAAGAAAACAAGTATTCATGACTTCAGGCCTGGTACTTTATCCACTGCACCACTTAGCTGCCCAGCATTATGTTTTGGGAAACAAGTATTCTCTTTGTACCCAATCTTCAAGATTAATATGTTTGGCTTTGATAAGAGATCTTTTGATTTCATAGGTGTTTTCTTTTAATACTTTATTTTTCACTTCTCTTCTCCAAATTGTCCCTTACTTAAGAAACTTGGGGTTCCAAATTATCTTCTTTTTTTGTTCTTTGGAGAGGTTTTGCCATTGTGGATTCAAGTTTTTCTATGGTGCCAATTATTCTACAGTTCAGGTCATAAAGTCTCTTTTCACAATTCATATTTCTCTTAAACTATTTGGGAACATCCTGCTATAGTTCAATGTTCTCTTGAGAATCCAAAGGTTTGTCTGCCTCAACAGGTATTGGTTCATTTTCCTTTGTTCTATACTACTTATTATAGGATGTCTGAACTTGTGGTGATGTGCCAGAGGTCATATTCTTTTTGATATTAAAATCCCACTGAGCTTATGCTCAAAGTATTTAACAAAATATTTTTCTGATATCTTTGTCAATCTTTTCCTTCAGTGCTCACTTCCTTATTCCTTCTCCACTTTCCCTAGGATTGAACCTTAAGTGCTTACAGATGAACTTCTCATACTGGGGAATTAAAATTTCACTAGTCTTGATCTCTACCTCAAAATATCTTTTCAGGCAGTAGAAGACAGAAATGACCACAGGTAGATGGTCTCTCCTACCCTTATTTTTTAGGTTTTTGCAAGGCAGATGGGATTAAGTGGCTTGCCCAAGGTCACACAGCTAGGTAATTATTAAGTGTTTGAGACTGGATTTGAACCCAGGTACTCATGACTTCAGGGCCAGTGCTTTAACCACTGCGCCACCTAGCCGCCCCTCCTACCCTTATTTTTTCAGCTCTGATAGAACTTCATCCATGCTGCCCATGGCTGAACAACAATGAAACATAGTGTGCTGCCTTGCTGCAGTTCTAATCAGAATAGGTTTCTGACTTTTGGTTTCCCCAAGGTGCAAAAGTCAGGAGAGTGGAAGGCAGAGATGATTTGTACTATAAACTCATGAGTTTATCTGAGCAACTCTGACAGAGCATGGTGATTAATGGGAAGGAAGTACTGACTGAACTCATTAAGGATTAGCTGTCTCTGCTGTTAGTTCATTGGGTTGTTAACCTTCTTAAGGTTCTTAGTGTCTTAGACCAGTAGAATCAAACTCAAATAGAAACAATTCTCAATTTTTATTTATTTTGTTAAATATTTCCTAATTACATTTTAATCTTGTTTAGGCATATAGTAGGTTGCACAAGGCTGTGAGATGTGTTTTTGAAATCTCTAGCTTAGATTATGGGCCCAGTTGAACTTGCTTTATCCTCAAATAATTCTTACTTTGGAGAGGTCTGAGAAGTTGTGAGGATTGGATAAAATGTCTCCAATCTAGCCCTTAATCTTATTGGTGATGTGACCTAGAATATCTCCCCTTATTCAAACAGTAACCATGTCTTATGTATTGGAATTCCACAATATATGTCACATCCATCCCCCCTTTCTCTCTACACATTAGACTCCTACCTTCCTCACTAGTTGTCTTGCTTCAGTCTCTTTTCTCTCTAATCATTTCTTCCAGAGGCTGCTAACTGATATTAGTTATAGCACAGACCTGGTCATTGTTCCCCATATCAAGAAGCTTCAGTGGCCTATTGCCTATAGGATAAAAATGAAACTCCATTTTTTTTTGTTTTTTTGTAAGGCAATGGGGTTAAGTGGCTTGCCCAAGGCCACACAGCTAGGTAATTATTAAGTGTCTGAGGCTGGATTTGGACTCAGGTACTCCTCACTCCAGGGCTGGTGCTCTATCCACTGCACCACCTAGCTGCCCCTCAATCTGTCTTTCTGACTGACTTCACATCACTTTGCCACATGAGCTCTCTCTCTCTCTCCATTCCAGTCAAACTTGTCTACCTTCTGTTTCCCTCTTTGTACTAGCTGGTCCTCCTGCCTAGAATGATCTCCCTCTTTTCCTCTGACTTTTGGCATTCCTAGAGCCTTTCAAGGCTCTGCACAAATAATACATCTTTCATGAAACCTCTCCTGAGCTCCATGACTAATTATTATTATTATTGTTGCTGTGACCTTTCACTAGACCATAAGCTCCTTGAGGGTCTAGACTGCAGTATTTTTTTTGTATCCTTAGTACCTGGCCCATAATAGGTATTTAATAAATGTTGATAGTTAAACTGGCCATTAATTTTGGCAGCATCTCAGTGACTAAATTATAGGACAAGCATTAAGAATATCGTGTCTGTATGTGTTTGGATAGTTTTCTCTTTTTTTAAAAAACTGGACCAGTTTTATATTAAAATTCTTTACCACCCATTCTACCCTAATTTGGACAAAAGCCTCTGAAGAATAGTTACCTATAAAAAGAGTATGGTTGCACTAATAAACCTTCTTGTGACTGCTACTCTAATTCACAAGTGAGACAGAGACATTCAAAGTTATTTTTCTTTACAGGTCACATCAGAAGCTTTCTACAGACTCATAGTTCAGAAGAGTGTCCTCTTTTCCCACAGACACAAACTTTTACTAAATAAGAGAAAGAGAACACTAGGTTTTATTTTGTGTATTATTTCCCCTCCAGATCACAAATACAAGCATGCATAAACATGCTCAAGATCAACTATCAATCAAATATGTTTAATACTACTTATTCTGAAAGTCAGTAGGAAATCTATTTTCTATTTAATGAGAGACATTTATAAATTCAGCTCTAAAATGTTTATTTTCAAGATATGATTAAATATATATTTGATGGAATTTAATTTTTGGGGTTAAAACATCTTCATGTAAGATAGATTCTTCAGGATAATTAATTCTATCATATAGCTGAAATTTATTAAGTTTTCCATATTAGTTTTTCCTTTAAGAATTTAAGATTTTAATGTAGTCACAATCCTTATATTTACCTAAGAGAAGTATTTCCCAAAATAATAATGTTTTTCTGGTGTACCAGATTAACACCATTAAACACTTAGCACAAAAGGAAAAAAAAATTTCTAAATCCAAGCAAACTGAGGTTGTAAAACCTAGAGTTTACATATTTAACTTCATAACAAGGCTCCTGAGATACCCTTTTAAGATTCTCAATTAAAAATGTTTTCTACTCAGCCCTAGAATTTATACTGGTTGTTGATCAAACTTATAAAAATAAATTATTAATATACAACAAATACAACTTGAAACCAAGATTGCTTATAGATATGCCAGACAAGATCTCCTAAGAAAGGGTTCTATTTGGGTATAAGGGGCTACTGTGATGAATGATGGGGCTACAAAGAGATTAATGAGGGCACAAAGATCAAAAAACATTATTTTAAAAATATTTCTTTATTATTCTTTTGCTTTGAGGTGGCTCAAGTAAAAGGGAGAAGTTTAAAAATAATATATCAGAAAGAGGTAATGTTCAGATAAGAACAAATACCATTAGAATGTTATCAGACATTTATTAATGTCATCAAAACTCTTCTTTAAGAAGAGTCAATAGAGCCAATTCCATAGAAAAATTTATGGTTTGCAAAAACCAGTTGACATACCTGGCAAAGCAGTTATGAAATCTCTCTGTAGCATGGGTTTGAGGTATGAGTTTATATGTCCATGCTGGTAGTGACACATCTGGGATATGAGATGTTCCACAAATTCCACCTGGTCAGACTCTGACCACTGTTCAAAATACTTGACGCACAGCTCCTTCTCCTTCTCATAGCTTGCAGAGAGTTTCCTTTGCTTGGGCACAATCATGCTGGAAGTTCCATTGGCAAGTTTTGTCTAAAGAAGGGAAATAATAAAACATAGGAAAAGAAAAAACTCAGGAAAATTTATAACATTTTGGAAGGCATGTACTAGGCAAATGCCAGAATGATACATCTTATCACATCACTCTGTTAGTTTTGGATATTACTATACACTATCATTGTGTGGAAAGGGCATGAGAAAGACATATTAAATAGGAAATTGCCTTTTTGCTAAATGTAGTAATCCAAGAGAAACCATGTTAAACAGGCCATAGAAGAGAACACTGAAGATAAGAGTTTTGTTTATATCTTTCTGTCAGGTACAGCTCTGTTTTTAGTCTTGTCCTTCAGTCTTCTACACTGTAGATGTTTAACAGATGTTTGTTGCATTGAGTTGAAAATACTCCAGTACTCAATTTCTTAGTATAAAGGAAGAAAACCTTGGAAGAAAACCTTTGGGTAAAGAAGGATTTACAAGTATTTACAAGGCTGTGCTGAAATTTCTAATAACTTTATGTCAAAAATTCAAATTCTATCTTCGAGGTTACCTCTCTTTTTTTTTAGGTTTTTTTGCAGGACAAATAGGGTTAAGTGGCTTGCCTAAGGCCACACAGCTAGGTAATTATTAAGTGTCTGAGACTGGATTTGAACTCAGGTACTCCTGACTCCAGGGCTGGTACTCTATCCACTGCATCACCTAGCCGCCCAGAGGTTATCAAAACAAAAAAAGTCTCCTTTTTCCTTTAATGAAAACCTCATTTTTATACTTTAAAATACTTTTATACTTTATACTTTTATACAATTGTCACTGTATTTGTGCTATTGATTTTAAACTAGCTTTCAAACTTTAGAAAAGTTTTATGTTTGCTATGGGTAAAACAGATGATCATCTAGTGAAGAGTGTCTTTTAGTAATGAGTCTCTCTGAGCTGCTCCTCAGATGATGAGTCCATTCTGTTTCTAAATTAGGTATCAATGACAGCAAACAGAAGTGACCCTAGGTTCTCATAGGCTGAAATGTAGAGTACTTCAAGTTATGGCAAATCCTCCCATCAATATAAAATACTGTATTTAAAAACATTTTTATTGGAATTAACATATGAAAGTTCTCTGATAATGTGCTTTTAATACGCAATTATCTTTTTTTCTTAAAAGTTTTTTGCAAGGCAAATGGGGTTAAGTGGTTTGCCCAAGGCCACTTAGCTATGTAATTATTAAGTGTCTGAGGCCAATTTGAACTTGGTACTCCTGACTCCAGGGCCAGTGCTCTATCCACTGTGCCACCTAGCCTCCCCCTATACAATTATCTTTTAAGAAAGTTTTGACTTTCTTGAGATATAATCAATTTTGAGGTATAATCAAGCAATTTTTCAAAGTTATTTTGGTAGCTCTAGCATAATGCTGAAGGCAACTCAAATTTTAGGGGTCAGAAGAGAAACCTCCTAAAATATAGCTCACTTGGTCACAGAGGAAGTAAGCAACATACCCAATGGCTACAACAAAGTGAATGTTGCAAAATTACCAAAAAAAACTAGTATGGTCTCAAGGCAACTAGTAATTCATTGGAGAAAGTTCAGAGTCAAGAAGACCTGAGTTCAAAACTAACTTCAAACACTTACTAGCTATGTGTCTAAGCAAATACCTTTAATCTCTGTCTCAGTAAAATGGAGGTAATAATAAGCACCCTTCTCTCAGGGTTGGTGTGAGCGCCAAATGAGATATTATAAGTAAAATGTTTAGCACAATGCCTGGCATATAGCAGATTGTATGTAAATAAGAGAGTTAAACTTCTCCAATTCCTGGCTGAGGTAGAAAGTCCATGAATGTGGAAAATGACAAAGATTTTCAGATTTTTCTCAATGCACTGATTGTCTTCACTGGTTTTTCTTCCTATAAAATATATTTCTTGTTATATGGGATAGCTCTTTGGGTAAAGGAAGGGGAAAGATACTGGAAAAAATTTACATGATGTAAAACAAAAAATAAGGGGGGCAGAGCCAAGATGGCGACAGGAGAAGATCCTCTCTTGGGTGCTTTCTCTCTGGTATTTCCAAAATTATAAAATAAGGACTCTAACTAAATTTTCAAGAGACAGAACCTACAGAGGGATCCAGTGAGGCAATTCTCCAGGCCAAGGTAACCTGGAAAACAGTGGAAAGGCTCCACTCCACGGGGTTGGAGGGGAAGCTGCCAGAGTGAAGAAACTTCAGCCTCTCAAGAGGCAGCCCCAGGGGGCTCGGAGTTGTGGCTCACAGCAATGGGGGCAGTTTCTTGACCTACATCCCGGGGAGCACCAGGCACAACTTGGAAGATCAGCAGGGGGGACCTCTGCCAGAGCCAGTGTGAAGCCAGCCCTCAGGGCATTCAGTGAGCAGTTTGGATGTGGCAGCCCAGATCCAGGAACCAGAAGCAGGCAGAGATGGTAAGCAGGAGCCCCCAGGCATTTAAGCCCTGAGTGATGAGCATACCAAGGATAGGGGGAGTGGAGAGAGACTTCCGAGGTCTGTCCTCTGTACTTGGAACAGGACTCTGGGGCTCTGACCACATTCAGATCCTGACCACAGTCTAGGACCCCCATAGAACAGCAGCCCCCCCACCTCAACCCCATGGCAGAGGGTATGCTTGAGGTCACTCATAGACCATGAGGTAATACAGAGCCTCATACACGGAGATCCTTGTGTGTGTGTGTGTGTGTGTGTGTGTGTGTGTGTGTCCCAATAATACACAAAAGCTCAGGAGCACCCCAAAACCAGGCACAGGCTGGGAAAATGAGTAAACAGTGGAAAAAAGAGGAACACCATTGAGAAATACATTGTCTATGATCCCAAGAAGGATCAAAATACTCAGTCTAAAGATGAGGAAGGACAAACTCCTACATCTAAAGACTGCAAGAAAAACGTAAATTGGGCTTAGGCTATGACAGAGCTCAAAAAAGATTTTGAAAATCAAGTGAGGGAGATAGAAGAAAAATTGGGAAAAGAAATGAGAGAGATGCAGGAAAAACATTAAAAAGAAGTCAACAGCTTAGTCAAGGAGATCCAAAAAATGCTGAAGAAAATAACATGTTAAAAAGCAGCATGATATAACAGTTCAAAAAGTTATTGAGGAAAAGAATCCTTTAAAAAGAATTAGCCATATGGAAAAAGAAATAAGAAAGCTCTCTGAGGAAAACAAATTCTTCAGATGTAGAATGGAACTGAGGGAAGCTGCTGACTTTACAAGAAATCATGACATAAAACTTCAAAACCAAAAGAATGAAAAACTAGAAGAAAATGTGAAACATCTCATTGAAAAAACAACTGATCTGGAAAACAGATTTAGGAAAGATTAATTTAAAAATTATTGGGATAACTGAAAGTCATGATTAGGAAAAGAGCCTTGATATCATTTTTAAAGAATTCCTACAGGAAAAATGCCCAGAAATCCTAGAAGCAGAGGGCAAAATAGAAATTGAGAGAATCCACCTATCTCCCCCAGAAAGAGATCCCCCCCTTCCAAAAAACAACCCCCAGGAATATTATAGTCAGGTTTCAAAACTCCCAAATCAAAGATAAAATATTACAAGCAGCCAGAATCACACAGGACTTAGCAGCAACTACATTAAAGGCTCGTAGGGCTTGGAATATAATATTTCAGAAGGCAAAAGAGCTCGGAATGCAACTGAGAATCAACTACCCAGCAAAACTGAACGTCCTCTTCCAGGGAAAAAAGATGAACTTTCAATGCACCAGAGGATTTTTCAAATGTTCCTGTTGAAATGGCCAGAGCTGAACAGAAAGTTTGATCTTCAAATACAGGACTCAGGTGAAGCATAGAGAGTAGAGGAGGAGGGTAAAATATGAGGGACTTAATGATGATGAACTACATGTATTCCTGCATTGAAAAATGATACTGATAATATGCAAATGAACCTTCTCATTTAATAGAGCAGGTAGAAGGAGCTTTTATAGATGAAGCACAGGAGAGAGCTGAATTTGAAGATATAATATATTGTAAAAATGGAGTCAATGTTAAAAGGGAAATTAATGGGAGAAAGAAAAAGAAGAGGTGGAATAGGCTAAGATATTTCATATAATAAGATTTTTTTTTTATTTCAATGAGCTATTGTGATGATATGGAAGGGGGGAAGGTGAGGGGGAATGAGAGAACCTTTGCTTTCATCAGAGGTGGCTAGGAGAGGAAACAACATATATACTCAATGGGGTATAGATATCTAGAGTAAGAAGGAGAGAAGGGGGACAGGGAGAAGAGGGGGATGTGAGTGATGGAGGAGAGGGTACATTGTAGGTGAGAGTGATCAGATATAACACATTTTCTTTTTTACTTCTTGCAAGGGGCTGGGATTGGGTGGCCTGTCCAGTACCGCAGGGCTACGTGGTTGCTGGGCCTAAGGGGTGGTATGTGGGCTCGGGACCTCTTGGTCCTGGTGATCTGTCTGCTGCGCCACTCAGCTACTCTGTAGCACATTTAAGAAGAGGGACAGAGTGAAAAGAGAAATTATAGTATATGGTAGTGAGGAAGTACGAATGGAGGGAGATGGTATCAGCAATGGCAATGGTGGAAAAAATATGGAGGTAGCTTTTGTGGTGGACTTATCATAAAGAATGTGACCCACCCATGACAGAGATGGAGGTGTTGGAACACAGACTGAAGCACATTTATTATTACATTTTTTGGGGGGGTTTGCAGGGCAAATGGGGTTGAATGGCTTGCCCAGGGCTGTACAGCTGGGTGATTGTTGGGTGTCTGAGGCTGGATTTGGACCTGGGTGCTCCTGGCCCCTGGGTTGGTGCTCTGTCCACTGTGCCACCTGGCCGTCCTTATGATTATTATTTTATTTTGTTTTGTTTTTTTGGGGGGGTTTTGCGGGGCAACGGGGTTGGGGTGACTTGCCAGGGTCACACAGATGGGTGATTGTTGGTTGTCTGGGGCTGGATTTGGGCTCAGGTGTGCCTGGCTCCAGGGCCAGTGCTCTGTCCACTGTGCCACCTAGATGCCCCTATTTTTATTATTTTAAGTTTAATTTTAATTTTCTCCTCTTTACTTTATTGCTAATGAGGGTCTATATTTTTTGGAGGGGGGGTATTATGTTTACTCTTAAACAAGAATATTTTAGTAATGTATAAAAAAATCATTTGTATAAAAACAAAAAATAAAAACTTTTTTATAAGGTTGTTTGCATCTCCATAAAAGCAGGGATCATGTCCTGTCTAAATTCTGTATCTATTTCAGATTGAGCACAGGGTCACACACATAGTAGGCATTTAATAAGTGATTGCTGAGTGAAAGGTAAATTAAAAAAGAAAAACCTGAGAAACTGTAGATTAAGATTTACAGCTAACAATACAGTGAGATATATAATTCTGATCATCTATCACTTTTTTCCTTAATAACCCAAACTTTTTATGCTATCTCCCTTTACATGTACATCTTCTGTTCTTTAAAAGATAGAATGGATATAATTTCTGTTTGGTAAAATCTAGAATTCACAACTGCTTGGTCAAAACCAGTTCAGAATGGGAAATGTTAGAAAGAAATAGCCAATTTAAGAATTATGTTGTTTATACTTCATATTAGGTATTTCTTTACCTATGGGGTTATACCTTGGTTACTAGCCATCAGGATCATTAACAAATGGAAACTGCTTTGGGACTTTACAAGCATGTATGAGCATAATAAAAGGGAAACGAGTTCAGGCTATACATTCCCCTGTGACGAACAAAGCTAAAACATGACACTTAAACAAATGAACAATTGGTTTCTAAAAGTGAATTAACTGAAGGAGATGTTATTAATTTCCTAACTATTTCTTCCATCTACCTGGCACTGGATCTTCAGTCATTCCATCCTCAGGATGGATATATGCCCTTTGAGATGATATGATGTGCATACCTTAGGCCTAAAACCTATTGACCACTGGAAATTAATCATGAACAAGACATGAACAAGTAGACCAGAAGCAAGCAGATTAGATTGTTTTGAATACTGACTCAGCATTACTCATATAAAATGCCATGACTTTTACTTATATTTAAAAAGGAATGATTAGCTTATTTCATTTCAGTGAAGTTGAAGTTACACACATATATAAAGATTTCTGGTAGTAAAAGGCCTAGAATATTCTCTTACAGTTTTCTTAAATACATAAAGTAAATGTAGCAAAAAAAAGCTATAGTTTACAGTTAAAAAATAAAATCCCCCAATTTCAATTTGAGGACTTTTGAAAACCCATCAGGGAAAAATAAAAAAGTTCAGTTATTAAGAATCCAACAGGCTGTATATTAGATTGTGTGTGTGAGAGAGGGTAATGGTTACTGGAGGTGGTAGAATTGATTTGGCTTCCCCCAAAAAAGCCTGATGACTCAACCACTTGTAAGGAAGTCTCCAGGAAAGCTGAGTCAAACTGCCTCAGCTTAATGGTAACAGTAACTATCTGCTTTGACTGTCAACCCTACCTCTATGTATCATCTCCTCTTTTCTTAAAATCAATATGTAGCTCCATAAAGAAAACAACACACAGCTGTCAGATGGAATAAACAAACTGGAAGTTAAATATTTATATAGCTGTCGCCCAGATCATGGTCTGGAAAATAAATACCAGAGGGTCAAATCTCACCAGCAGCCTGGTTTTGTAGAGTCAGTAAACTAAGAATGATTTTTTATATTTTAAAATAAATAAAACTTTGTAAAAAACATTTTAGCTCACTGGCATACAAAAACAATCTACATTTGACTACCTGGTCCTAATTTGCTGACACCTGCTCTAGATATTGCAGTCTTCAAGGGTATATACTACCACTACTCATTCAAGATGATCAAGTTTCTTCTAGCCATAGCCCAAGCTACACAGATGAGATTGTCTTGGACTATAACTATTGTATTCTTCCACTACTGAAGTGTACTAATTTTGTGAATTTATAGTAACATATAATTTGGAAAAGGAAGGAATCTTAATGTTTATCAAATCCCATACATCCATTTGACAGGTGAAGAAACTGAGGTCCCACAAGGTTAAGTGACTCAAGGTCAAATAGATAGGAAATAAAAGAGTCATGATGGGGCAGTAATGGCTGACTAAATGTATTCAATCACTTAAACACATATTGATCAACTATTATACACAGACAAAACTCAGGAGAGAAAGGGATAAAAAAATAAACATGATCTTGTGCCCAAGCTCATAAGTTAATGTAGGAACCTCTGATATAGTTGCTTCCTTGTAAGGCAGAATAATAAAAATAAAAATATGCAATAACACCTTTCAAAGAAGAGAATTCATTCAATATTTGTTGAATCTTGAATGAATAATATTTCACATTGCACATCAACATTTTATAGTTTGTAAAGTACTTTCTTAGCACAGAATCACAGTTCTGGGAATTAAAGGGGTTTCTGATGCCATCTGTGCCAATTAGTAGCTGAAGAAGAATATTCTTTGGTCATTCAGTTTTTGACTGACAATATAAAATACTGGGGGGGGGGACCCATTACTTCTACAACACATTTTTGGATGCCTGATTGTTATGATTATTTTCCCTTAAATTTAACCTCAGTTTAACTCTAGGAAACGTCCATGCAAAGATCTTGGTGTAGTTCACTAATTCTAATTTCTCTTCCATATAACAACCCTATCATATTCTAGATTTCAATCAACTCAGCAGTGAAATTGGGATAGAATAGACTAGAGGACTGGTTTTTTTTTTTTAGGTTTTTTTGCAAGGCAAATAGGGTTAAGTGGCTTGCCCAAGGCCACACAGCTAGGTAATTATTAATATCCCCTAGAGGACTGTTAAACGTCCCCTTTAGTTCTAGATTAAAGATTCTATAATTCTGTGTCCTTCCCTAAATCTATTCTTCTTTGGACAAAATGTTTTCAGTTCTTTTAACCCATCTTCACATAGCTTGATCCCAAGACCGTTTATTATCCTAGTCATTCTCTACTAGACACAAACCAACTTGTCAATGTCATTCCTAAAATGTGGTGTCCAGAACCTAAGACGTGGTCTAAACAGCACAGAGTAAAGCAGGATCATCATCTTCCTGGTGTTGGACAGGCAGGTGTTTAAGGTAGACTATGAACAAGTTAGCTATTCTTGAAGGCCTTGCCTTGATACTGAGTTTCTACTCTGCTACAAATATACAATCTTTTTTTTAAAGGTTTTTGCAAGGCAATGGGGTTAAGTGGCTTGCCCAAGGCCACATAAATAGGTAATTAATAAGTGTCTGAGGTCGGATTTGAACTCAGGTACTCCTGACTCCAGGGCCGGTGCTCTATCGACTGCACCACCTAGCCGCCCAACAATCTTTTTTTAAAAGATTTTATTTATTTTGCGTTTTACAATTTTCCCCCTATTCTTGCTTCCCTCCCCCATTCCCCACAGAAGGCACTCTGTTAGTCTTTACATTGTTTCCATGGTATATATGTATTGATCTCAGTTGAATGTGATGAGAGAGAAATCATATTCTTAAGAAGAAAAATAAAGTATAAGAGATAGCAAAATTACATAATAAGATAACGATTTTTCTCCCCTAAATTGAAGGTAATAGTCTTTGGTCTTTGTTCAAACTCCACAATTCTTTCTCTGGATACAGATGGTATTTTCCATTGCAGATAGCCCAAAATTGTCCCTGATTGTTGCACTGATGGAACGAGCAAGTCCATCAAGGTTGATCATCACCCCTATGTTGCTGTTAGGGTGTACAATGTTCTTCTGGTTCTGCTCAAAAGATGAACAATCTTTGTAGCCATGACTCCTTCAACTTGGTATTTATGAAGTGGATTTTTTTAATCAAAGTTAAGATTTTACATGTGCCCCTATTAAATACTATCTTACTGGATTTAATCCAACAGTGTGGCCTGTTTGGATCTTTTTGGACCCTGTTCTCCAAACTATTAGTTGTCTCTTCTGACTTTGGCTCATCAGTTTTGATAAGGATGTCCTAGGAGTTCAAGAAAGTACTGCTGATTGACTGAAGGATCCATTCCTTTTTCTAAATCATAATTCCAAATCACTTATTGGTAAAAATTATAAACAGCACAGAACCAAGCACAATATCCTTGAAGCAGTCTACTACAAACTCTGGTAATGTTTTCCAAAAAAATTAGATTAGTCTTTCAGGACTTATTGATGAAGTAATTTGAACACCCCTTCTTTTTTCCAGGTGTTCACTAACCATTAATGATACTTTCTGAAATTCTACCAGAATTGAAGTCTCAGTGGCCAACAATTTGTATACTCCAGTCTTTATCTTTTTGAAATTTGGAACAACATTTACTCTTCTCCAGTCCTCTGGTTTATCTCTCAATCTGATTTTTTTTAAAATCAGAAACAATAGAGAGGCAGTATAACTGAATAAACAGCAAACCAACTTTGGAAGATCAAGGTTCAAATCTTGCCTCTGATTGATGTGGCTTCAGTTTGGGCAAGTTATTTAACCTTTCAGTTTCCTAGGCAACTTTCTCAAAGTTTCCGATCTCCACTGTTAGAGGGAGTTTCCTCACCAAGAGTTCCCTACATTTATGGAAAAATACAGGTCCAGATATAGTCTGAAAATTCAACTACCAAATTAAAGGCAATGGTTTAGTAATCACAACTCTTCTAGTTCTTTCAGTACAAGACTAGAGAACTGAGAAACAAACTTCATGAAGTATGTATAACATGCTTAGAAAATTTGCAGATGACACAAAGCTGGGAGAGATAACTACCACACTGGATGATAAAGTTAAGATACAGAAAGATAGGAATAGGCTACAACTTAATAAAGGTAAATGCACAATCTTTGCATTTTTGTCTAGAAAATCAAATCCATGAATATAAAACAGAGACTAGATAACAGTTTATCTTAAAAATATCTCAAGGGCAGCTGAGTGGCACAGTGGACAGAGCACTGGCCCTGGAGTCAGGAGATCCCGAATTCAGATTTGGCCTCAGACACTTAATAATTCCTTAGCTGTATGGCCTTGAGCAAGTCACTTAACCCCATTGCCTTAAATAAATAAAAAAATTCTTGAGATTTTAGTGGAATATAAACTTCTAGGCCATCTCCTAAAAAGAGTTATAAAGAAAGACTCAAAAGTTAAAGCAAAAGACTGGATTAGATTGGATATGCAGAAAAAGGACAATGACCTAAAATTGGGTTTATTTCTTTTAATATTCACTAAGTTATTAAAAATTAAATGAGAATCTAAATGAGTAAGTTAAATATTCTTTTCCCACCCAAGTGGAAAAAAATAGCAGTTTTTAGAGAAGAGATATGCTGAATAAATTGGTATAGGTTTCCAAAAGAAGGGGATTATCAGTTTTCTCTGTGAGGTCACTCTCTATTAATATTTTAACAGCTCTTACAACAGATGATTATAAATTAGGTGAATTTATAAGCATGTCAAATCTGATTAGTAAGTATAGAAGACAGGGAGACAACAGAAAAAGGAATGTTCACATTAAATTAACATCCTGAGTAATTTCAGTAATTAAACAGGAAATAGTTTGACTTCTTCCTACTTTAAAAAAAATCAGGAAACTAACATACAACAGAGATGGAGTTATTAAAGATAATAAATGTTGGAAAAGTCTGCCAAATATCTTTTTCTTGCCACCTCATTATAAGAAAAATCTTATAACTAAACCAAAAATTAAAACAATGTCATCATTTGGATTCATTACTAGGTCTTGTGATAGCCAAAGGGATAGGCAGGCATCTAAAATTTTTAGGTTTCAAAGGAAAGGCAATTGTTTCCTCAGTGGGTTCTCTCATGCAACTTTATAGCTTCCAGGGTGATAGGTTCTTTTGTTCTAAACTAAGAAACTCACAGTGGTTTAATTTACTGCTGCATTATTATAGCTACTAACTACTCACACCTCCAAGGCTGGTAAACTCACTGATCTAGACAGTGCTACCTTAAAAGGATTTTTGGATGGGTCCTAGTGAAGGGAAGAAAAAAAAGGACATAATGTTTAATTATAAGAAATGATTGAAATAGGCACAGACATACCCCGGGTGCCTCTGCACTGCAGCAAGCTCTAAACTTGTTATCGTTAATGGTTTAAATTTCACTGTGCTAATCATTTCAGGACACAAGCCTTTCTTGATAATCTAATGAATTATTCCAACATCCTTCAGCAAAAAAAAAATCCTCCATGACAGCACTAATTACAAGACGTTTTCCCAGTGCTTATGTAAAATATGACAGAGCAGCAGCTTAGGGAATTGCAGAAAACTGCTTCTAATTTCCACTGAGAAACTGACAAACACCTCTCTTTCATCTCTCCCAGCTCTCAAGTAAGATTTAACTTTCTCATTTAGTTAATTACCGAGTGAGGATCATCATTTCCCCGGATCGGAGCGGCACAGAGCCTTTATCGTGTTAACTTGTGAACTTGATCGATGGCTGCTGCTAAAACTTAATAACTTCACCCCCTGGCAAATTGTAAGATAAATATAATAGGAGAAACTCTGACAGTAAAAACCTGCCAGAAATGAGCGCTGTGTTTATGTTTCTTTGCAGGCAGCAAAAAAACAACCGACAGCTTATTACTGGGTGCGTGTTACTTATATTTAAAAGACTCCAGGCAGTTAACTTTCTGCGTACTGTTCAAACTTTGCTCACAAGAAGAAAAAAAACATGGAAAGCCTCAGTGAAATCTACATGGAGGAGTAGGGAGACAAAAAGAGAGAGAAAAGTAAATTCCTAAATCATGATTAGTTGTGAAACCTTAAAATGCTTTGGTTTGGCATAGCAAATATTCTAGCAGGCAATAAAATTAAGTGATAAACTCCTTAAAAAAAAGATCCTGAACTTTTAAGACCTTGTAAGATCTATCATTGGGGATAGTGCAGAAAAGAATTTTGCAGCACTCCAATTTTCCAAAGACCATGAGCCCATGTCTGAAGAATTCAATTAACTGCAGTATTCCTAGATCTCTGGCATCTCAAAAACCCCCAGGGTTAGAAAATCATTCACTGACTATACTATTTAACCCTTTCAGTGCTCTTCTCTAATCTGAAAAGTATCATGCAGTCAAGAATACTTAAGTCTGAAATCCTGTTTCGCTTTTTCTATCCAGATTACTCCCATTTGAGAGGGTTGTAACAGCAGTCTTTTTTGTTAAATGTATATGTGAAAACAGTAGTTTAAAATTTAATTGAGGTAGAAGTGGTATCCTTGGCCTGGTATCCATCTATATTTCATTCTAACTAGAAATCTAAGTTTTATGTTTTTCATGGTGAATGGCTAACAAGGACAGCAGATATAATAGTCACCATAAACAACTAAGTTCAACCTCAGTAGAAATGAAAAACAGGAGTGCTTTGCTTAACAAAGACCTCCTATGGCTAGTTATAGGATATAATAGCCCTAAAAAAAACACTGCTGATAAGTCTTTAAATTTTTAGGTTTGCTTACCCTAATGATGCAAAAGGAACATAAATATTAAATCTAAGAGCTGTCTCTAAGGCATTAGGATTTTATTATTTTCCACTTACATGTTAACACTGGAAAAAGGTAACCTGGATGTTTGCAAAGGTATAGAAATATGTTAAGGATTCCAAGGCCTATCTTCCTAGATACTATATCAGAGACTGAAGTGACTTAAAGATAATATTGGTGCCTAAGAACTACATAATAGACCTTATTGGCCACCATTTTGTTAACTTTAGGTCAGAGAATGAGAAAACTGGGAATGCCTCTGCATTCTACAATTACATTCACTTACCTAAGGGCTTAATTTGTCAATTTATTTTGTTTCTCTTTATCTTCAGGAAGGAATGAATCAATTATTTCAAAGACATCATTCAAACTATGTCTTAGAGAATCAATACAAGATGTCAAACTATATCATGAAATCATAAAAATGGAAATGATTTGATACTGGCAAAAAAAGAGAGGTCAATCAATAGAACCAATTAAGGTATACAACATATAGAAGCAAACAGATACAGTAGCATAGTTTTGATAAACCTAAAGGCCCTACTTACCGAGGGAAGAACATCTTTTTTTTTGAAGGGGAGAATTAAAAAGAATTTATTATAAGTATGTCAAGATAGTTGTAGTAGTTGTCCTTCATAATTGAAGAGAACCATATCCTCATACATATGATGGCATTTGTACAATATGTCTATTATAGTGAGGGGAAATATGCCCACACTCTTCTCATTGCCTTTCTCAGAACCATTATCACCCCATGTAGTTAGACTACCCTGCCATGGCAAAAAGCAGGTAATAGAAAGACTGCAGACTTGGTGTCTCCTTCCCACCAGAATCTCCCCCAACACTATTTGATAAGTAGGGCTGAAACAATGGATAACTGAGTCAATATAACTTTTTTTAACTTCTTTTTGGCAAGGCAATGGGGTTAAGTGACTTGCCTAAGGTAATTACTGTCTGAGGCCGAATTTGAACTCAGGTCCTTTTGACTCCAGGGCCAGTGTTCTATCCACTGAGCCACCCAGCTGTCCCTGTCAATATAACTTTCAACATGATGCACATGTCATTAATATTCTTTTTCCCCCAATTGACTTAAGTATTTTTTCTACACATAAAACAATTTTCAACATTCATTTTTTGAAAGATTGGTAGTTTCAAAATTTTCTCCCTCCTTTTTTCCCTGTTCCTGCTTCCCAAGTAATGTGATACAGGCTATACATGTGTAATCAGGTAAAACATATTTCCACATTAAGGATTTATTATTTGATTTAAAACATTCTGGGAAAACTGGACAAAGTCTGGCAGAAATTAGATTTAGAACACTTCACACTATATAACCAAGATAAGCTCCAAACAGAAATAAGACATATGTAAACATTCATATCATAAATAGGAGCAGCAAGAATAGACATTATTTTTTAGATCAATGGAGAGGGGAAGAGTTCAAGAGTAAACAAATGACAGAGAAAAATGAAGATAAAATAGACAATTCTGATTATATAAAATAAAAAAATTTTTTACAAAAATTTAATGCAAAATTAGAAGGTAAATAAGTACCTGAGGGAGGGGAAAAAACCCCCAAAACAACAACAGAGAGACATAAAACTTCTCTGATAAAGGTCTGAGTTCCAAAATCTGTAAGAGTTATTACCCAAAGATGAATGGTTAAAAGAAAACATATGAATGGGCAATTTTCAAAGGACGAAACTCAAGCTATTACAATTATTTGAAAATGTTACAAATTACTAATAATTCAAGAAATACAAATGAAAATAATTTTGAGGCACCCCTGCTCCCCCATACCTATTAAAATGGCAGAAATGACAAATGAAGAAAACAACAAATGTTGGAAGGTTGTTGAAAAGCAGGTATTCTAGTGAGTGTACTATTGGTAAAGTTATAAATTGGTTCAGCTGCTCTGAAAAACAATTTGTATGCCCAGAGAGTTGCCAAACTGGGAATGTTTGAATCAACTACATCACAATGGCCTAAATGGTGCCCCCCCCCGAAAAATCTGAGAAAGTATCTATACATATGAAAATATTTGTTTTTTAGGTTTTTGCAAGGCAAATGGGGTTAAGTGGCTTGCCCAAGGCCACACAGCTAGGTAATTATTAAGTGTCTGAGATCCAATTTGAACCCAGGTACTCCTGACTCCAGGGCCAGTGCTTTATCCACTACGCCACCTAGCTGCCCCATATGAAAATATTTATAGCAACTCTTTTCATGGTATTGTGGAATGGCTAAACAAACTGGGATGAAAAGGAATATAATGAAGTTGTAAGAAATGATGAAAAAATTAAGATTCTTATATGACACAGAGCAATGTGAGCAGCACTAGAACAATTTATACAATGACAACATTATGGAGGAAAAAAACTGCAAGATTTTAGGACTTTGATCGATTTAATGATGAAATATATCACTCACCTCGACTTAAAAGTGATGTCTTAAGACGTGTGTGTATGTGTAATATAGGGACTTCTTCTTTTGGATTATGGAGCGATGAGGTATAGGTTTTGTTTTTCAGGTTTTTGAAAATTTTTTTCACATTTCTTTGAGCAAAAAAAAATGGTGGGGAAGGTAGTGGGAAAGATAGATTTTAAAATTACTTGTTACTGAAAAATAAAAGTTAAAAATTATTTCACAAAAAAGAGCAAATTGAACAATCCAGGACCATCACTAGAATATAAGTATCCTAACCAGTGAAAGCTATAATGTGATGAAATCTTAGTTTTCTTGGCCAGCAAGTACACTATTAACAGTTTTCATGATTATTTCCATTCACTTGTGAATCATGGCACACTGTGGTTACAGAGGCAAACAAACAATATGGCAGTTGATTCAATGCATCAAAGCTAAATCTGTTTATTTTGTAATTGTCAAATGAATGTCACATCCTAGGCACAATGGATCTAAATTCAGTTTGATTGTATATGACCCAAGGATACTAACACAAGGAAAGAATATAAAAATGACTAATTTTCCTCCTGTTTAAGATTCTTTCTCCAGTCATCAAATTCATTACAGCAGGCAAAATTACAAATGTTTATTATAGAAAACCTAAGAAAAAGAGTCAGAAGCTGGTTTTGGGGAATCAAAATAACATGATATGATGAGTTTGAGTCCTTAGAGACTAAGAGAACAGAAAACATGAGAAGAGACTAAATGTTACACTAAGATCACCTTTTTTAAGTGGAACAACAGTAATGCTTGTTGGACAAACAGTTCCTCTCCCACACTGCTAAACAATAAACATCAAAAGGGAGAGGAGATGAAAAACTATTTTCTTAAACCACTACTTAATGTTTCAGACAGGCCAATAAAGTTTAATTGTCCAGAATCTGGTTGCTCTTTCTGTATAACTTTCTCTGATAGAAGTTGCTCATCTGGATGTTAAATGATGTTAATATTGCCAAAATAAAATTTCTGTGATGGCAGAAAGTTTAAACTAAGAGTTCTGTCTCTCCCACTTCTCCTCCCTTTGCTTAGCTTTATGAAGTTTACTTCACCTATAAATAACAGTGAAGGAACCTTTGGGTGCCAGAGGAAATTACAAAAGCCTTGCTGAACTATTTTTATTCAACAGATGATAATAGATGTGAAAAATGAAAATATGATTTATGTAAAGTAAAAAAAGAAAGCTTTCTCTTACACTATGATTTTCATTTAACAAGTAAACAACTCAAGTTTAAAATCTAGGTAGAACTTGCTCATTGAAGAAAGCTTTGGAAAGTACACTTAAAACCAGGATTAGAAAAGAGAAGATTTAGTGGTGTTTCAAGAAGCCAACTCAGCTTTCTACAAGAAATTCAGCTCTTTCCAAATGCTTGTTAATGCATGTTAAATGCGGCAGGAAATAATCCTTTGAGGCAGACAGCACAGGACTCTCTGAGCTGCACTGAATGAAGTAAATGACTTGTGACTTCTGAAGTCTTGGTTATCTGCAGGTAAAACTTTAATAACCCTTGGAACATCAAGGGACTGAAGTCATTTCTCTCTGGAATTCTTGGGTAATTGTTTTCTTAATTTATCCAGGAAAAACTTGGGTTTGGATACAGCATGTTTTTTAGAAGTAGAGACCAAAATAACTTGTTCAAATTTACACAAGTTAGCACGGCTGGGACTAAAACCCCTAAAATACTTGATCAGACTGACTACAAATTTTCTGAAATAAAGCTTGGTGTTTTTCCCTTTACCAAGTTAATGACTGGAATATAGTATAGATACCCAAAGACCAAAACTTTTACTGGTAAGCTTAGAGAGCTGCCCATAACACTGCAATGATCTTAGTACCAAACTGAGAACAATGTTAAATGTTATCTTGAAAGCTATATTAGAACTAAGCACAGGAAACTTAAAAGTAGGAAGGGTTCAGAAGCCATTTAGTCCGACCATTGTAAGGTATTCCTTTTCTTTCACCAGAATCCATTGAACAATATTATCCACAAATGGCAACTCAATCTTTGTTGAAGGTATTCAGTGAGAAGTAGTCCAGTACTTCTTTCTACTAATTCTTTCATATCAAACTTACGCTTGCCTTTCTTCAATGATGAAAAAGGGTAAAAATATCACTTGTACAAAAATATTCATAGCAGCCCTGTTGTGGTGGCAAAGAATTGGAAATCAAGTAAATGTCCTTCAATTTGGGAATGTGGTATATGTATGTCTTGAAACATTATTGTTTTATTAGAAACCAGGAAGGGCAGGAATTCAGGGAAGCCTGGAGGGATTTGCATGAACTGATATTGAATGAGATGAGCAGAACCAGAAAAAACATTGTATCCTAACAGCAACATGGGAGTGATGATCAACCTTGATGGACTTGCTCATTCCACCAGTGCAACAATCAGGGACAATTTGGGGCTGTCTGCGATGGAGGATATCATCTGTATCCAGAGAAAAAACTATGGAGTGTGAACAAAGACCAAGGATGATTATCTTTAATTTAGGGGGAAAAAAACCTGATATCTTATTGTCTGATCTTGCTATCTCTTATACTTTGTTTCTTCCTTAAGGATATTTTTTTTTCTCTCTCATCACATTCAATTTGGATCAATGGAAACAATGTAAAGACTGGCAAATTGCCTTCTATGGGGTGGGGACCGATGGAAGTAAGATTAGGGGAAAAACTGTAAAACTCAAAATAAACAAAATCTTTATAATTCAAAAAAAATTTAAAAAAAGTTTGCCTTTCTTCAATTTCTGCCCAAGGCTGCTACAGTTTGGTCTTTGGAGGCTAAGCAGGACAAGCCAACTTTCTTCTACATAATGGTCTGAAAAAACTGAAGATAGTTATTAAGAATCTATCTTGGGGCAGCTAGGTGGCACAGTGGATAGAGCACTGGCCCTGAAGTCAGGAGTACCTGAGTTCAAATCCGGCCTCAGACACTTAATAATTACCTAGCTGTGTGACCTTGGGCAAGTCACTGAACCCCATTTGCCTTGCAAAAACCTAAAAAAAAGTCTACCTCAATTTCTCTTCTCTAAAATAAACATCCCTATCTTGTTCAAATTACCATAGTGTATAGCACTATCTCAAACAATTTCACCACCCTTGTCACTGTCTGCCAGATACTCTAGTTTCCAGTGTCCATTTCTGTAATGATGCTTAAAGCAACACAAGATTCCTCATGGTCTGACTAGAACAAAAAAATAAAGCAAGCCAATTAGTCCTGAATTATATACTCCTTTTAATACAGACCAAGAACAAGGTTTCTTGGCACAGTTGATTCCCATTTAACTTGTGATCCACTGAGACCTCCAGATCTTTCCCAAGCAAAATGGTGATTAGATATGCATCTCTTACTTTGTATTCATGAAGTTGCTTTTTTTGAATCCAAATATAAGATCTTACATTTATCCATATTAAAAAGAATCAATTTATCCAATATGTCAGCTAGACCTTCCAGTTTTGTCAGATTTGAAAAGCACGCTGTCTTTGTGTTTATATTTTTTCAGTCATGTATGACTCTTTGTGACCCCCCTTTGTGGTTTTCTTGGCAAATATACTGGAGTTTGCCCATTTCTTTTCCAGTTAATTCTATAGATGTGGAAACTGAGGCAAATGGGGTTGTGACTCGTCAAACAGCATACTGTCTAGTCAATAGTAAAAAATTTAACCAACAAAAGTTCCTGGTATATTCTATTGGTGATTTTTCCAAAATGATAATTAATCATTAATAATTATTGCTTTTTGGATCTAGACATTTAATAAAATTTTTATTTTCCTTACTATTACCTCATTATACATATTTTCATATTTCCCACAATAGTCACTATAGTTGTTCATAGCATAGTCTACAACAGAGATTTTAAAATAATTTGCTAAAATTGAGAAAAACTTCAGATCTCACTGCTGTAGCAATCAAGTATCAAAATAGGAAATGAAATTAGTTTCTCATGATATAATCTTTTTAAATTTCTTTTTTCTTCTTTAAATTTTATCAAGCATTTTTAATATTTCCTCCAGTTAGATGTAAAAAATGTTTTAATGTTTGTTTTTAAAACTTAAAATTATGGTGTGTGTGTGTGTGTGTGTGTGTGTGTGTGTGTAGTATACATTTTACAAATATTTATTTATATTCAAGGTGTTTCCCCTCAAAGAACAGAAGCTGTATTTTTTTTCCCTTTTGGACAACATTTCAAGTCAACTGACATTTACACTCTCTTTAACTCTCCTAATAGTGTTACAGTTCTTAAGAATCAAACGTGTAGGGATGTAAATGGTTTAACATTATTGAATCTCTTATGTTTTCTCTTTCCTGTTTACTTTTTTTTATACTTCTCTGAAAAACAAATTTTCTCTTCAGTTTTGGTCTTTTCATAAGGAATGCTTCAAAGTACTCTATTTTATCACATGCCAATTATTTTTCTCCTAAAGAATTATGCTTAGTTTCACTGGGTAGGAGATTCTTGGTTTTACTCCTAGTTCCTTTGCTTCTTGGAATATTATATTCCAAACTTTCTGACACAGAAGCTGATAAATTCTGTATAGTCCTGATTTTTCCATGATATGCAATTGTTTCTTTCTGGCTGTTTGAAATATTTTCTCCTTGACCCAGGAGTTTTGGAGTGTGTATTTTATATATATATTCCTTAGAGTTTTCATCTTGGGGTCTCTTTCAGGAGGTGACTGGTAAAACCTCTCAACTTCTATTTTACCCTCTGGTTCTAGGATATCAGGACAATTTTTCTTGATTGTGTCTTTTTTTTTTTAGATTTTTACAAGGCAAATGGGGTTAAGTGGCTTGCCCGTGGCCACACAGCTAGATAATTATTAAGTGTCTGAGATCGGATTTGAACCCAGGTACTCCAGACTCCAAGGCCGGTGCTTTATCCACTATGCCACCTAGCTGCCCTCTTGATTGTTTCTTAAAAGATCAAGTCCATGTCTTTTTTAATGATCATAGTTTTCATCTTGTCCAGTAATTCTTAAATTATCTTTCTTGGATATACTTTCCAGGTTAGTTGCTTTTCCAAAGAGATATTTCACATTTTTCTATTTTAAAAATTCTATTTGATTGATTCTTGATCTCATGACGTCATAAGCTTCTACACACCCAATTCTTATTTTTTTTTTTTAGGCTTTTGCAAAGCAATGGGGTTAAGTGACTTGCCCAAGGCCACACAGCTAGGTAATTATTAAGTGTATGAGACTGGATTTGAACTCAGGTCTTCCCGACTCCTAGTTGCCCCTCAATTCTAATTTTTAAAGAATTATTTTCTTTAGTTAGCTTTTGTGCTACCTCTTTTACCATTAGGCCAATTCTACTTTTTCCAATTGCTTTCTTCAGTGGATTTTTGTAGTTCTTTTTCTATTTGATCAATTCTACATTTTTAGTGAGTTCTTTTCTTCAGAGAATTTCTGTGTATCTTTTTCCTTTTTTTGTTCTTCATTTACCAAGCTGCTGACTTTTTTCTTTCATGATTATCTTACATCACTCTCATTTCTTTTCCCAATTTTTCTTCTATCTCTTTCAGATTATTTTTAAGGTCCTTTTGAACACTTTCAGGAGTTCTCTTTGGGTCTGAGATCAATTTACATTTATCTTTAAGGCTTCAAACACAGATTTTTGACATTGCTGTGCTCCTCTAAGTTAGTATTTTGTTCTTCCCTGTCACCACAATAGCTTTCTAGGGTCAAATTCTTCTTCTTTTTTAAAATTCATTTTCCCAGCCTATTTTCTAACATTTAAAGTTCAGCTCTGCTCTTGGAGGGAAGCTTCTTGTGCTGACCTGGGGCCTCTACTTGTGATGAGGTAGATTCCTGGTGGCTTTCTCAGACACTGCCTGTACTGGACTGGACTGTGCTCTTGTCCAAGTGAGACAGACCTTTCCTGCTGACCTTCTAAGTTGTTTTTGGCTGGAAAATTGTTACACTCTGTCTTTTTGTTGGTTCTGCCATGCTAGAATCCATTTAGGGGTGGTTTTTGAGAGTTCAGCCAAATTCCTGTTTTATTCCACCATTTTGACTTTACTTCTAGAAATGTAAGCTTCTTGAGGGCATCAACTGTTCCATTTTTATTTTTTATCTTCTAGTAGGCATTTATTGATGCCATCGCAGCTGACTTCCCCTGGAGAATTTCAGTTTATGAGGTTCTAGCTATTCTTTGAGTCCTTTGAAATATGTTCCCTTAAAATTTAGGGTTCAAATATCTCCCCCAGGTTCCCATCATTTCCAGAATTGATATTAATTTGTTAATTTGACTATCTTTAGAAGACTGAAATTATTAAGGTAAGTCAATAATTTATTAGCTACTGTGGAAAGAAGAAAGAGAGCAAAAAAGTGTAAGGTTATAAATACAAAACACTTTTCACACAAATAAAGTCAGATCGAAATAAATGGAAAAATGTCAGTTGTTCATGGATAGACCAAGCTAACAATAAAAATGACAATTTTACTGAGATTAATCTACTTACTCAGTGCCATACCAATCAAACTATCTAAAAATTATTTTATAACTAAAAAAAATAGCAAAATTTATCTGGAAGAACAAAAGATCAAGATTATCAAAGGAATCAATGAGAAAACATACAAAGGAAGGTGGTCTAGCAGTACTGATCCAAAACTATATAATAAAACAGCAATTATCGAAACTATTTGTTATTAGCTAAGGAGTAGAGTGATGGATTAGTAGAATACTTAGGTTTAGAAGACACAGTAGTAAATAACTATATTAATGTAGTGTTTGATAAACTCAAAGACTCTAGCATCTAGGATAAGAACTCAATATCTGACAAAAATTGCCGGAAAAACTGAGAGAAACTAGGCAAAAACCATCATCTCACACAAGATAAGGTCAAAATAAGGGCACGTGACTCACACATAATGGGTGATAGCATAAGCCAATTAGAAGAGTAAGGAATTGTTTACCTCTCTGATCTATGGAGAGAAAGAGAATTTATGACCAAAGAAGAGCTAGAGAACATTAGGAAATGCAAAATGGATAATTTTGATTATATTAAATTGAAAAGTTTTTGCACAAACAAAACCAATATAACCAAGATTAGAAGGAAAGCAGGCAGCTGGAAAACAATTTTCACATTAGTATATTTTGATAAAATATATAGATAACTGAATCAAATTTATGAGAATACAAGTCATTTCCCAATTGATAAATAGTCAAAAGATATGAACAAGCAGTTTTCAGATGAAGAAACTGAAGTTATGAGAGTCATGAAAAATTATTAGAGAAATGCAAATCAAAAAAACTCTGAGGTACCATTTCACACATATCAGATTGTCTAATATGATGGATAAGGGAAATGATAAATGTTGGATGGGATGTGGGAAAAATGGGACACTGATACCCTGTTAGGGTAGCTGAGAACTGATTCAATCATTCTGGAGAGCAATTTGGAACTAACTATCCCAAAGGGTAATAAAATTGTGTATACTCCAACAGTATCAGGGCAGCTAGGTGGCGCAGGGGATAGAGCACCAGCCCTGAAGTCAGGAGCACCTGAGTTCAAATCCGGTCTCAGACACTTAATAATTATCTAGTTGTGTAGCCTTGGGCAAGCCACTTAACCCCATTTCCTTGCCTAAAAAAATAAAATAATAATAGTCCAACAATACTGCTACTAAGTCTGTATCTCAAAGAGGTCACAAAGATCTGTATGTGTTCGCAAAGAATTGGAAATTGAGGAGATGCCCATCAACTGGGTAATGGTTGAATAAGTTTGTCATATATAAATATAATGGAATATTATTATTCTATAAAAAATGATGAGCAAGAAGATTTCAGAAAAACCTGGAAAAACTGACATGAAATGAAGCTGAGTGAAGCAAGCAGAACCAGAGGAACACTGTACACTTCAACAGCAATACTATGTGATGATCAACTAAGATGGATTTAGCTCTTCTTAGCATTACAGTAATCAAGGAAAATTCTGAAACTCTATGACAGAAAATGCTATCTACATTCAGAGAAAGAAATATGGAATCTGAATGCAGATCAAAGCATACTTTTTTTTTTTTTAGGTTTTTGCAAGGCAAATGGGGTTAAGTGGCTTGCCCAAGGCCACATAGCTAGGTAATTATTAAGCACCAGCCCTGGAGTCAGGAGTCTGAGTTCAAATCAGACACTGCAAATAGACAATGATAAAGGTCTAAAAGTCAAGAGGAGAAAGAAATTGAGTTGTATTGCCTTGGATAATTGAGCAGTACATTCAATGTCTTTAAATTTGTCTTTGAAACAAAAGCATCCTAATATCATTTTTTTTTCAGTGATGTATGATTGCAGGTATGCTTACAACTGATGTTGTAAGCACCAAAATGGAAAGAAAGATGTGTATGGTGGATAACAGGCTAAACCATATAGGCAACCAGGACTCAGAAGAGGAAGTGCCCTAAAGGTTGTCTCAAGGGAGCTATAGGACTAGAAAAAGAAGTTCTTTGGTCATGTGGGAAGAGTGAAGGGTACCCAAAGGACAGTCAACATATCTTACATGTATCCATTCAATGTCTAAAGATCTAGAAGGAAATCCCTAGCCTAATGGATTCCATCTGGAGAGCTAGACAAGAGCCAAGAATGAAAAGGTATGGATATAGTTTGCAATTTGCACAACTGGAAAGAGAATATACATCTACTGATATATCCAAGTAAAACCTTCCAAAAGCACATTCTAGTTATGACTCTTATCCTCCTAATTAGTCACTTGTTTGTAACTAGGATTTTAAGCATTTTTATGTGAACCTCTAAGGAAGCTGGTTCTATTACTTGTTCCTTTTTTTAAGATTTTTTTTTGCCTATTAATTTTTTGGTGTCTCCATTGTGATCCCCCCCATATTATGGATATTATCTATAGTTTACAGTCTTTAACATATGCCACTTGTATCATATATTTGACATGCGTTGATACCCAGTTTAGCATTTTACTAAATATAGTCTCAAACGATGTTTCAAATATACCGTAATAAATTACGCTTCTCAAGGGCTTAAAATATCTTACTGTTTTTTCATAAAAATTATCCATTGAGATTATTCACTGACAAAGGGAATAAGGAAGGATGGGAAGGACAAAAATATAGGACTCAAAATCTTACAAAAAATGAATGCTGAAAACTATTTTTGTATATATTGAACTAATAAATATATAAAAATATCTAACAAATTGATTTTCAATGTGAAGGGTCAAAGTGATGGTGAAATACTTGCTTATGGGATTATAGGAAGAAAAGTATTTACTGGCTGAATTGCAATTTGTTGGTCTCCAGATTCACTTAGCCATCACCATACTCTCAAAGTAGTTATATACCTTGCTTGTACTTACCATATCTTTAACCACTCTATCTGATTAACATCTTGATGTTACAGAGTTGCATTAAATTCTACTATACCAAAAATTTTAAACCAAAAAAGTATTCCCCAAAAGATATAGACAGTAATGGGTTGGAAATTTCTTTACATACATCTAAAGAGGAATAAAAAGGGAGGATACTCAATATGTAGCAGGGATATTTGCCTCACAATACTTTTAGACAATTTTTCAAGGCTATTGTCAAAACACATCTCTGTAACATTCAAATTAGTTGAGAGGCAAGAAAAAAGAAAGAAAAAACCAAAGATGTCCAGACTGATAATCTTGAGGGTATCGCTCTATAAAAACCTAACTTGGTTTTACTAGGAAAGCAAACTTCCAATAGCTATGAAGAACATTTTGCTTCCTTCCAAATTTCTGTTCTCATTTTAGGAATCAGCAAAGGAGAAAAGACAGAAATCAGACCAATTCCAGCTGTCATCAGCACCCCTCTTTCAAAAATTGGCAGAAAAACTCTGGTATCTTGTAATTTTGCCTGAAGGTTATTTACATTTTCCCCACATGAGCATCTTTTTTATGGGATTTCATAAGATCAAAGACTGCAGATGTGGGCCTTTCTGAGAAAAGACACTGAATTCTGAGAAATGGAGTATTCATTTCAATTTTTTTCATAAAAGGACAAAATCCCACCAAGGATATAGGGAAGATGGAAAGAAGAAGGGAAAATGAGGAGTCAGAGAAAGATGTGAAAATTGAGAATCAAAGCCTAAAATGACTTTTGTGAAGGTCGCGCTTTACTCCACTGCTTTCTGCCTAACCAGAGTGTGGGTGGTACGTAGTAGCTGTAGTACCTTTAACTAAAAATACCTCTATAAACATTTTTTTGGTAGTACAATGCATAAGAGTTACTTTATTTTATAGTGATGAATAGAAATTGATGAAGTTTCTTTTCCTGGAACAAGACAGCCCAGAACAGTTCTTAGAGGTTCTTTCTTGTTAAAAGAAAAACAACAACAAAAAAAGAGTCAATATCATAGGACTGGAAGATCATAGAATTAGAGTTCTGGGATCCTACTTGTTTTGAACATCAGACATTTTACTAGCCGCATGATCCTGAGCCAAGTCACTTAATCTTCTATATTGGCTTCCTCTACTCTAAAAAAAATGGGAATAACAGTTCCAGCCTGAAAAATTTGTTATGAAAATCAAATAAGATAACATTTGTAAAGGACTTAGCATAGTATCTGAAATATAATAGGTATTTAATAAGTATCCTCTTCTATCTCCTTTCTTTCATTAACTGACTTGTGATGATTTGAGGTTGGGTCAATTCACCTCTTTTTACTCTAAAATGAGAGGGCTGACTCAGTGTTCCTTCTGTCTCTAAAGTTCCATGATTATATGATTCAAACAACTATACTATAGAATGGCTTGTTGATCTGCATTAGTAGGGTAAGATTTCTCACTGGGGATTTCATATTCCAATAAAATCTCAGGTCTGGACAAAAACAACATCCCAAAGGAAGATCAGAATGTTTGCAACACTGTTTATGTACAAAAATCTCTTCAAGCTTACTTCTTGCTCTATCTCCCCTATGCCAGTGTATTGCAGGAACAATGGGATTTAGGGCCCTAAGAAGGGAATGGGCCAATATATTTAATCTCTCTACTTATGCTGTTTCTCTTTTTTTTCCTTACTCTTATTCTTTTCTCATTAGCAAGTCCTTCTTCACCATAGTGTTTAGTGTTTAAGCTTGTTGCATATTTGAAAGGTCTCTGTTCTACCCTTTAACCTCTTTAGATAAAAGATGTTTTAGAAATTCAACATTCAAAATGAATGTTGACCTCACTTTGGGATTTATTTTCCATCACTTTTTTGTTAATTATACACAAGGGGATCAAGTCAGAGCAATATCTCCATGAGGAGCTTAGAGGCACAATGAAACTACTGGAATGCTCTCATCATTTGGTCAAAAGCCATGGCTATGGATCAGAAGCAAGTCTGCTTTTGTCTGCCATTCCTGACTGTGGAACTTGGAGATCTCAAATGATATCCATGGTCCTCATGAATATAATGCATATAGGAATAAATGAAATTGACTTGATTGACAAATTATAGATAGATAAAACAAATAAGATAATGAAGGTAAACACTTTGAAAACTTAATATTATTCACTGTTATTATTCACTGACTTTGGCTGGAAGAACTAAAATTTTTTCAGAGTTTAACTTCAAATAGAACAGAACCTTGGTGGTCTTTAAGAATGAGACACCAGGGGGCGGCTAGGTGGCACAGTGGATAAAGCACTGGCCCTGGAGTTAGGAGTACCTGGATTCAAATCTGGTCTCAGACACTTACTAATTACCTAGCTGTGTGGCCTTGGGCAAGCCACTTAACCCCATTTGCCTTGCAAAATCCTACAAAAAAAAAAAAAAAAGAGAGAGAGAGACACCATACATATTTTCTTATTCTGTTTTACATACACAAATTTATAAATATATATGTAATATATAATCTTATTATATACATATTTATACACCCATACACACCCCCCCCCATTCACCCCATACTCCTTGAGACCAACTAAATTTTTTTATTTTAAAGATTTTTATTTATTTTGAGTTTTACAATTTTTCTCCTAATCTTATTTCCCTCCCTCAGCCCCCCCTCGAAGGCAATTTATCAGTCTTTACATTGTTTCATGGTATACATTGATCCAAATTAAATGTGATGAGAGAGAAATCATATCCTTAAGGAAGAAACAAAGTATAAGAGATAGCAGGATCAGACAATAAGACATCAGTTTTTTTTGCTAAATTGCAGAGAGCCCCAAATTGTCCCTGAGTGTTGCAATGATGGAATGAGTGAGTCCAGTCCATCAAACCAACTAGATATTTTTAATGCTAATGCAAGTAGAGTGAGAGTATAATCTAAGAAATAGGGGAAAGAATCTTTCTTAAGTGCTCAGAAACCCAGAAATCAGTTTATGTTTATATAATATGTTTATATAATCAGTTTATGTTAGTTTATCCACAAGTCATTGCATCCTTCTTGGAGTACAAATTTATCTTTTCCTATATTCAAAGTCTGCCTATATCTTGAAATTGGACATTAAGCTCACAAAACAGGACTTAAGTGAACAGAAAAGATTTTTTAATATATTGTATTCCATACTATTGAGGTAGACTGGTACCATCTAGAACAGTGAAGAAAATTGGGTATTCATAGAGGAACTGTATTTTCAGAAAGAAAAAAAGAACTGGGTGGCTAGGTGGTGCAGTGAATAGAGCACCAACCCTGGAGTCAGGAGTACCTGAGTTCAAATCCGGCCTCAGACACTTAATAATTACCTAGCTGTGTGGCCTTGGGTAAGCCACTTAACCCCATTGCTTTACAAAAAAAAAAAAAAACCCTAAAAAAAAAAGAAAAAAGAACCATGACCTGCTGATCAAGGCTGTAGGTTCAGCTCAAGGGAGCTGAGCTAGTTCTGGACCTAGAACAGAGGAAAGATTAGTCAGGAAATTTCTGTGTAACATCAGCTGAATCAGATTTCAGGTGGTTTTGAGGATAGCAGTCTAAATCTGAAGTCAAGTGGGGAGAGTTGAGACTGAGGCAGAAGATGATAGGAAAAAGATTATGAAAGCTAGAGGGAGAGGGAGAAAAGAGGATGAAAGGGAAATAAAGAGAGAGAGAGAGAGAGAGAGAGAGAGAGAGAGAGAGAGAGAGAGAGAGAGAGAGAGAATGAGAATAAGAAAACTAAGGATAACAGTTAAGTACTGACTACTAGTAAGAAAGGCTAGTGACCACAAGGGCTAAGACTACAGGAAAAGCTGGGTGCAGAACATCTGTAAAAGACTTATCAGTATTGCAAACCCATATCAAATTAAATAATAGAATATAATTGCAGCTTACCAAATCGGCATATAATTAGTACTCATTCAATGGTCCTATAGTAAGAAAGCTGTATATTCCACAAGGGTTAGTTTCTATATTTTATGAGACTGTATCATTTAGATATGAGAGGGGAGAAAAAGGTCATCAATCTCTGGGCAAAGTTTTGGCTAAAAATCCCTCTCTATGCTCTTAAAGCAGGGGCAACAGAAAAGAAATAGTTAGGAAAATTTTCTTTTTTGGAGGCAGAGGCTGCTAGTTCATTGCATCCCTTCCTGAATAAAAAGGAATTGACAGGGCCTATCATAATTGGTTGGAAAGCTATAATTAAGAGAAAGTGAAGGAATCTGGTTCATTAAAACAATCTTATGATCATTTTGCTTCTGAACTTACTATTACTCCATTATATTCCCAAACCACCTCCATACCACTGCATGATCTTGAACTATATTCCAAGAATGCACTACATTCTCACATAGGGCCCTCAGAATAAGTAGCTTCCCTAAGATTCGGCTCATGTGCCATAGGAAACTCTTCCTGATGCTCTTAGTTGTTAGTATTCTCTTCCTCCATCTCAAATTTTCATATAAATATTTGTCTGTTAAACACACTGCATACTCCCATTAGAAGACAAGCTCCTTGAGGGTAGAAACAGTTTTTTTTTAAAATTTTTTAAATTTTTTATTTTTGGATAGAAACAGTTTAAAAAAATTTTGTCCTTATATTTCCAGACCTAGTATGATGCCTTCTACATTGAAGGGGACTCAATAATGCTTGATACATTAAACTGGCTCCTTCAAGGTCAAATTTCTCCATGAAGCTTACTAGCACCCTCAACTGAAAATAACTTCTCCTTCCTCTGAATTTCCATATCATGTTCTCCATTTCTGTTGAGATCACTGTCCTTCCAATCAATAGATCCACATACATTTATAAATCATCTATTGTACTAGACAAAAGATACAAATACAAATAATTTTAATAATATAATCACTACTCCCAAGAAACACATACTCTTAAGAAGGAAACAAAAGTGCATAGATACTGGATACAGAATAATACAAATTAATTACAAGATAGGGAGGGAGAGAGTATCAGCAGTAGGCCGAGGTGGAGGACATTATGATGTTTCAGGTTGAAAGTGATGTTTAAGTCATGTATTGAAATAAAAAAGAGATTTTATGGGGCCAAGTGAAGGAGTGTCTTCCAGCAAAGGGAAAGAGAAGTGCAGAGGCTTGGAGATGAGAAATACTGCTTTGGAAGAGGAACAGGGGGAAAGTTAGTTTAGCTGAATTGCAGTACAGGGCAAGGGAATAATATCCACTGAAATTGGAAAGGTTGGAGCTAAGCTGTGTAGCGTTTTAAAAGCTAATCAAAGAGGTTTCTACTTTAACCTAGAGGCAAGAGTGTCACCAGTTTACACAGAGGACTGACACAGCCAATTCCATAAGTAAGGACAATCAGTTTGTCAGTCATGTGGAAAACAGACTGGAGTAGGGAGAGATTTGAGGCAGAGAGGTCAATTAGGGAGCTGCAGCAATAATTCAGGTGATGAGGATCTGAACTGATTTGGTTGCTCTGTGAGTGGAGATATAGGGTTTAATGTTTCCAGCCTTGGTGTTATCCTTGACTTTTTCCTTCCCTCATCTCCTATTGATTCTATTACTGCAACATCCCTCACATCTGTCCCCTCCCTCAGTTCTCTCACAGTCTCTACCTCAGTTCAGACCATTCTCTCATTCTCACACAATCTACTCCAACAGACTTTGAATTAGCTGCTAGTCTTTAGTCTTCAATTCACCCTTCATATAATTATCAAATTGATATTGTCAGACACACATCTGGCAGCATCATCCCCCAATTCAAAAAGCTTTAATGGCTTCTTCTTACCTTTAGAATAAAATCCTTATCCTGGCAATTAAGGCTTTTCATTATTTTACTTTTGCTCCCTTCCTTCCCTCCTAATATTATTTCATATCGTCTAACTGGTCTGCCTGCTGTTTCTTCTATGTCTTTTTTACAAGTGGTCCCCATCCCTGAAATGCACATACTCTTGACTTCTAACTCATGGAACCTCTCATTTCCATCAGGACTGCTCAGGCACCAAATCCTTCAAGAGATCTTTTATGAGCCCCCCTATTTTTTTTGCTTGGAACTATTCTGTATTGTTTTGAATATACCGTATAGTTACCTATTTGTGTACATGTTACATTCCTCTTTGTAATTTCCTTGAAGGTAGGGCTGGCTTCACTTTTGTCTTTAACCTTGCACAAAATAGGTACTTAAATTATTAGTTGAAATGAAATGAGTTACTGATTGAAAGAGGGCTATGATCTTGAAAGGGAATCCAAGGTTGAGGTGGTACAGGTGGTAGAGATAGAAGAGGTGGCTGTCAAAGAAAGAATTAGATCACAGGATAAGAGTTTTGATCTGCACTCATGAACAGTTGAGACTTATCAGCCTGCAAGCCGATGCACTGTGCTAGAACACAATCGTATTCAATGTCTAAAGACATATAGAGAGAACTAAGCTGTCTGGTTGCTAGCAGATGGAGTAAGATTACATTTTCTAAAATATCAGAAATAAGAATTTTTTTTAGGAATAGGAATTTTAATAAACAAAATCTGTTTCTACATGGCAGAGCTTCAACCTCTTTTTCAGTTGAGGCTCTGTGGCCAGATATAGACTGGGCAATCGGTCCCTTATGCTGTTCCTTTGAAGAGGGTTAGAGCTCCCTCTAGCACCTTTAACTAAAGAAACACCACAGGCCCTTATAGAGCTGACACAGTTTGGTGTTGCCCACAGTTAACTGCAATATGGAGATTTTTATTTTTAATTTGCTTTAATTGTTGCTATGATATGAATAATTAATAGGGCTGCCTAAGCCAGTTTTGTAAAGTTCACAATACACAAAGCCAGGAGAGAAATATCTACTTAAAAAAGGAACTTAAAAATGGTTATAACTGTTACAATATTACAGAATTCGAAATATTTATTCATGATTTGTTGCAACATTATGCCCTACCAACAAAGGAACATATTGCCAAATGCTTCCTACTAAAAGATGCTATGAGTCTTCTTCATTTATTCTTCTCTTCATGGCCACAAAAATCACTATACCTATAGTACTGTTCAGGAGTAAAGTAGGTCAGTGTTGGGAGAACCTTGCTCTTCTGTGGGGAAGAATAGAAAGGTATGTCTGTAAACACTTAACCTAGTTCTATTCATTCTGCTAGAAGTATTTATAGGCATTATATACCCCCCTGGACAATAGAAGACTATTCAAATTGAAAGCTGTATTCTTCTCATATGCTTGTGTACTTCTTCTTTCACAGGGACCTTGAACAAATGGGATTGATATTGTCACTGAACATGTTTCCAAATCTAAATGCTTATATTTTACTAACAAAAATTTTAAGAAAATCTGTAATTTAAAAATAATGTAGTAATAGCACCCAATTTAGAAAGATCATGACTAATACTTGAGAAGCCTCCAAGACTGCAATTAGTTTAAAGGTTACAGCACAATCACTCTGGCACTGCAGCTCCAAATTGAAAAGTACTTTATTTTTCATTGCTGAATTTCAAATCTGTTCCTTCTTGAAAGCACTGCATTCCAACAGTCTTTTTAAAATCAATACAAATATGAAAGCAGCTAATAAATTCCTTGAATCAAAGGGGGGAAAAAGAGAGGTATGCAGAGATTAACCCAGTAGAGAGTTATATCTTGGGAGATCTCTTTATTAAACTCTTCAATAGCCTGCATTCTAAAAATCAGCAACATTCCTGGCTCTAAGAGGTGAAATATAAAAAATATTTAATACTCTAGTTACTTAGCTCACCATGCAGATACTGTTAAAAGTTTCCTCTATCATAAACCAAACACTGTTTCTAGGGCATATTTTTTGCAAATCTTCCCCTGTAGTACTTAGGTACCTAATAGATTGACCTTTTGTCTTAAGCCTTAGATATATAAACCAAGTTTCTGTCAAAGAATAATTTCAAAAGACTGAATTCCCTAACTCTAAGCTTAGTTCTTATTTCCCACTACAGGAATCAATGCCAATGGGCAAAATAATACAATTTCTGGTTTTGTATTTTGCCCCTGGGGCATTATAACACTAATATGCTCTTTTCAAGGGAAGCACAAGGAAGATAAGGAACTGTTTGAAAACTGTGATTCATTAACCTAAGATGCCCAATCATGTTTCTTAAGACAGGACTGACTGCTATGGTTCTCTTGAAATCAATCTGATATGTTTGAAGCTGTAATTCATGATCTAGAACAAGAATGACAAACCTAAATTAACATTGATAGAAAAGTGATTTGATTTTGTCTCTTGGCACTTTCACTTCATTCAATTTTGTGAAATCCAAAGGCTTCAGAACACTGGCATTAATTAAGCAACAGTTTTATTACATACAATCAAAGGCTTAAAAGAAGAGCATAGCAGACAGTTCCTCTTAGAAATTACAAGGTTCAATTAACAGTTTCACTTTTTTTGGCATTGCTAATTAAGGTATTTTTAATTTTTATGATCTCTTAAGTGAATGCTAAAAGGGTATATACTATAAATGCAAGAAGAAAAATAAACAAAAAATTAGTGTTGAGATTTAAATAACTACACGTAGTTAAATATTTTCATGGCTCACTGTTTAGCAAGTTATAACATTGAGTAGGAATTAATTTCCTGATTGCCATATCTACTATATTCTCAAAGGTCTGCAGCTTGTCAGGTTCAACATAAATGGCTGTTGCTTTTTAAATCTAAAAATTATAGACATAATATATATGTTCTTTTTCTTTTAATTTAGGGAGAATTCATCTTATGCAATTTCATTTTCTATTTAATTCGATCTTCTAAAGTACTATATTTTAGTGAAACCCAGATGTTGAGAAATGTTGGTAGGGTGATATATAATTTCTCAATTTTACTTTTAATTTCATATTATTATTCACTAGTTCATAGTGAATACATTTTTGGTGAATTTAGGTGGGTTTTTCCCCATATAGGATATTTAGGAAGCATATTCTGAAACTCTTTACTTTTAAGTGAAATGTGCTTAGGAAGATACAGTAGTAGACAAAGGGATATCTATTCCTAATTAAAAATTTCAGAAGCAAACAACCTTCAAAATTCATTAAAGAAATTGATTATGCCAAACTTCAGTTAAGTGATATTTATTCACCCAAAGTCTAATATTGGGTATTGTACTCAGGTTGGATACAATTAAATATTCATTGTTCCAACATTGTTTTTGAAAAGTATGAATTTTCCTTCGATTTATAAAACTGTATCCTAGCAATGTAATCTACTCTAACTCAGACATTACCTTATCTCTACCTTTTGTTCTTTTCTTTTTTCCTTTTTTTTATATATAATACAATAAATTACTGTTTCAAGGCCTCCTAACCCAACAAATCATCTCAGAAATCCCTATCCTCTAAATAACTGCACAGGAAAAAAGTTACTCAGAGAACAAAACTTCCTTTTCAACTTATAAAAAACAACACAAAAATGTAGCCACTAAGTCCTACAAAAACTAACAAAAAACAAGGACTGAAGAGCTTATTTTTTTTAAATCGCCTCACTCCTTAAACCATTAAGATTATGAATATTTTAATCCAAATTTAAAACCTAAAAAAGATGGGAAAAAAACCTCCCATAAACTGCAAATAAACCCCATACAGATGTAAATAAAGCCACTCTTTAGGTTGCCCATTAATCCACAAGTGGCATATTCATCTTATTTACAGTATTATACCCCCTGCCATGATATTCCATTAGAGTCACGCTACAGACTCCATAGTTAACACTGTAGGAACCATTTCTTTCTAAACCTGGTTTTCTTCCTTTCCTTTTTGTCTCTCCTTTCACATGCCCCTTGCCCCCAGTAGAAATATTTTCAGTTTGAATTTCTCATTCTTTTAGGTGTTACTGATGAATAAAGAGAGAAATAAGAAATTAATGACTGAGTTATATAACTGAAGACAAAAGAGAACACTTAAATTTAGGTTCACTGCATGAGCAATTTTTAAAAATTTAAGATTAATATGGTCTTAGTTTTTCGCATGAGCAAATGCATGTAACATACTTCTATGTAGCTGGGCATGAAATCTGTTAATCTTAACAGTTAAGTCTTCTCTTCTTTCCAATATAGATTATTCAGTGCACTTAAAATGAACATTAGAGTAACATTTTGCTTTATGAAAATGATTTGATAGACCTATGTTGAATCACTTATTCTTCTACCCAGATCCCCTGTGTGGAATAGGTAGGGACCCTGAGGTACTTCTGATGTCATAATTCCTACTCAATCACTCTACCATCCAGATGTAAAAATTTTTTCCCCTAAAAAATGTTTGTATCTGATGCATGTGACCAAAATCTAAGAAGTCTTAAGAAATGTATCTTTAAAAATAAATAACTATGCTTCAGTAGACTTAAGGAGCTTTTTGGATAGAAGGGGGAAAGGCTCTCCCAGAATGCTGGCTTTGCTAAAGGCAATAGGACAGGAATTGTAATCCCAAACAATTCTCTTAGGAATTTCTCTGAAGGAATTCACAACAATTACCAACCTGCACAATTTATCTTCTAACATTCCAGATAGTTTATATGCAGAACAAAAGGGAAAAGAGAATAGTCAAAATAAAACTTTAGAGAACTGAAGAACAAGTTTACCAAATGGGTAATTATATTTGCTGTACAAAAAATTCTGAGAAACTTATAGGTCCATCCTAGTGTGGGGCCCCATGGGGGAAATGATTTTTAAGTTTTTTCAGTCTTAAGGTAGGTGAATAATTAAATGGACAATCACCAAATTATTTCAAAGGTTAACATATTTCAAGACCAAAAACTAATAAGGAAGGAAAGGAAAACTTAACTTAGAAGAATATGAAATCACCCCAAAGGGATCTGCTGCACTCTTAAGCTTATGGTGGGTTGAGCCATCAACCTATGGGGGAAAATTCTTCTAAGGATAAACCTAACAGATGAACTCTGAAAGGAAGGGCTCTTAAGGTGACTTTGTTGTTCAGTTAGGGAGTAAAAATGAGTTATGCAGGTACCCAGTCAATTGGATATGCTTCTAGAAATGGCTTGACCTATTATAAACTTAAAAAGATGCCTCTCATAAAAGATATACCTTTTAAGACTGCTATTAAAAAGCAAGTCTCACTGGGAAAAAAGTCCATAATAGTAGAAACAAACAGATAGGATAAATGAATCAAGTGGAACTCAAGCATCATTGAAGGAAAAAAAAAGAGCATTATTTCATTCTTGGGGAAACCTGGTATAGAAGAAAACAGCTATTAAAGTCTAAATCTCATGTACCCTATAAAATAAAATCACTGTCACCAAGAATAAAATTTTACTTGTTCATTAATACTGAAAAATTCAAAAGGGGGGGGGGTTCCTTGTTTTACCAACTTTGTAGGAGATCTAGACCCTTCCCCAGAGAATATATTTATTGTCAGAGAATTCTCAGGCACTGAGCTTTTGAAACTGATAGATTATGAGCTGAAGTTGCTCACTTCCAAAGAATGTCTGTCAAAAGTTGAAAAAGTAGAATATGAATTATAAAGAATTAAATCTGTAATCTAAATTTAGGCACCTAAAGAAGCAGTAAGCAGTAGCTTTTTGTGTGCTTTAAGAACAAAAAAGGCAGTAGTAGATACCAGTAACAACAGCAATATTATGATATGAACCCTACAATACTGCATAGTAAAAGAAAGTATATCCAAGAAGAACTCACTGTGACCCACAGAATTTGGGCTTCAGCTCTGACATCATTCCTGGAACAATATTAACTAAGAATGGGTTGTTTGGCTAGGGGGCAGTGAAGTACTTCTGTTCTACTGAATCTTGCCATGGACCAGAAATATCATTGTGGATTTAGTCCCTGTAATTTAGTATCTTAAAGAGATGCAAGACTGAACATATTCCACAATTTTCCTTGATAGCAACAACTATGAAGTAAGTTCAATAACTAACCTGAATAATTCATATTATCTGTTTTGTCCTCAGTAGAGACAAGTTAATTACTCTTTATATACTACCATTCTTATCATTAACTTACCTACTGAAGATGATTTCAGGTAAACAAGAGAAAAGAAATCCCACCATTTGGTCTCCTTTGTTATTTTATATAATACTATATACCAAGTGCTACTTGAAGCATTTAGTTCAATATGTAAAAGTGCATTAAGATCACTGCCTGACTAGATTCTACAGTAAGGACCTGTGTCTGCTGTTCACAGTGATAATCCTGGACTTTAATGTTTTGGCCACTAATTTTGTGTTAAAGGAATTGAGTTCCTAAATTATATTGCTGCTTTAAGCAACAATTTTCAATATTAGAAGTACCATTAAACGAGTTATAAATGGCCTTTATTTTTTAAAACTATAGTATAATTTTTAAAATCTTCCTATAAAAACATATGATTTGATATTGCCATATTTACTTTATATCAAATGATAAAAATATCGAACACATCATTCAGTGCAAGAAAATTAATAGGTAGAAGAAAAAAGTTTTAAATAAAAATAAAAGGAAATCAACTAAAATATATCGTAGCTTGATAATGAAATTTCATTTCTATTACGAAAATTGAAGTAGCAACACCTATGCACAAAACTGAAGCACTCAGATATTACCTAAATGAGAAAAGCATTGGTGAGTAAAAGATTAAAAAACCCAAATAAACCTAGCCCAAATAAATGAAAACCAGCAGCTCTGACAGAACTTAATTTATTTCCTTTCATCTGATTTTAAAGGAACAAAACATAAAGTACAAAATACAAATCACAAACCAAAAAAGGGTTTTGACAGTATTCCAAACATTTCTAAATGAAACTCCCATGGAAGGAGCTGATTAACAGCGGCCATGAATGAGATATTAAATTGGGGTAAGCAGCATTTTTTGAAAGTCTGTAAACAGATTTAGAATGAAGACATACTGCTTATAATACAAGGGGCATGGAAAAGATAATTTAAAACCTATGGATTTTTTCCCCCTTTTCCTTTTCAGAAACTGTGTCTGGCATTGTGCAGCTGGTGCTGCTGTCTTCATCACTCCCTCTGTCTCCAGTCTTGCTAATTAAAAGGTTGATCACAGAACAATGCTCTTCTCATTAATTTCAGTGTTCCGATTGGGCAGGATCCCCGCTTACCCCACCTGATCTTTTCACACTGCTGAAGTTAATGTGACAGGAGCCCGAAGATGGATTACCTGCTGCCATATTGCCCATCGCCTCCAATCAGGAGCTATCTGTGTAAACTGATTGTTCTAATTTGCTCTCATTATTTTTACAATATCAGGAGAAAATAACGCACACAGCTCACTGTCAAAGCCATGAAAATCAGCCATTAGTTAAACCCAGACACTGAGTGGCTTTATTAGGGGCACTGCAGTTTATTGATGTAGCTCGAGTCAAACAAGGCATTTGCTCCAACAGAAAAAAATGGCTATGTTGAAAGTAAATATTTATTGCAATAATACAGCAACAACAGGATGTTTAAAGTATCCTGCTCTTATCAGCTTGACTTCTGACACAAATTAACAGTGGTGGAGGACAGGGTTAGGCACCAGAAAACATGTAACATGTAATATGCTCTCAATAGCTGAAAATTTTGCCTATTGACCTTAAAGTTATGAGCATTTGTGCCTCTTAAACCCTAGTCTGTGATTATGAAAATTAATCAATCAATAAAAATGATTTTATTTTGTGTCACATATATACATGTTTATGTGTGTGTGTGTGTGTGTGTGTGTGTGTGTATATATATATATATAATATATATATGTATATGAAGAACACAATAAATAATTAGTAGACTGAATTTTACTCTAAACATTACACTTTTTCCAAATAGTACAATATGGCTCAGGAACAAAAATTATTTTTGTGGTGATAATTCAGGTGCTACTCAGGACTAGCAAAGTCTTAATTTTTCCATTAAATTTTCAACAAGGATAATTACCAGTTTTGTCACTAATTTGCCTAATATTCTGGAGAAACAAAAAGATACATAACAGTGAAAAGTAGACTAGCCAAACTCAAGACTCCTGGCAATCAATTACTTAAAATAGAGTTGACAGGCTTGCAATTTTAGTTATTTTTTTAAATGAAATTTGCCCAATTCTCAAGCATTGAGACATACTAAAGAGAATATATTTTCATGTTGTGATGTAAAAATTAACTCCCATAATGAAAAAATAGATTTAAGTACAAATTTTTACACATGCCAATGAACATTTTGTCTAGACTTGTCAAGATGTTTACTAAGATGAACTCATGTCATCAAAACAGTAATTTTTTCATTTTGGGAGTAAAGAGGTAGAAAAGGAGCAATGGGAATAGAATGAATAGAAAAGGTCTCCTTTATTAAAAAAAAAAAGTATTTAAAGGATTTTCCTCTCTTCTAACTTGGCATCAAGAGGAAGTGTGGCTTCCTCTCATTTGTTTTCTACATAAAGGACAAGGGCGCCCTTCTTGGCTGTTCCCCTTTTAATGGCCACTTTTCTTTTTCTGAGAAATGTGTGCCATGCTTTTCTCCTTAAAATTCCTGCACTAAAAGACTGCACCATACTGCACTCCGCAAAACGTGCTGATGGCGCCAATTACAAGCCCCCAGCCGAACGCTCCAGCCCCCACCATTCGGGTAGATTTATGCGGGCTCTTGCCGACGTTATTACAAGTCAGAGTTTATTGGGAAATTGTTACATTATGCGGAGTGTCTAACAAATTGCTTATGCTGCTATAATTGGATTACAACAGCCGCTTGCTCCCACCGGTAAGATTAGGCAAGTAGGACTCCTGCCGATCTCTGAGCGTTAGCAGTAATTTTATTTGCCTTGCCTCTCTCTTTCCTAACAACATGCCTCTCTCCCTGCCAGCTGTCTGCTGAAAAGGCACAGGCTTGTTCCTTGGCCCTAACAATGCAATTACAGCCCCGCAGATCGCACTGTTTGTGCATTAAGTACAGAGCCAAAACGAGGCGAATTGATCGTTTGACTTTTGGAAGTGCCATGTGATCTCTCCGTGTGGGTGATCCAACATGCATCAATGAGCAATGCTGCAGTAAATTCCTGATGAAGAACTTTCCTGCTTCATCCCTTTTTTTCTACCTCTCCTTTTTCTCTGAGGCAGATATTGGTCACATGTTAATCCAGATCAATTCACATACAGGCTTGATCTTATTAGCATCTTCACTAGATTTAAACATGGACTGGTTTTAGCATCTTCAAGTACTTCAATCAGATATGCCAGTAGTTCCTCAGTAATCAAAGTGCTGCTGCTACTAAACAGGTTCATAAAGAGTTCATTTCAAAGAACTACAGAAAGTTGTAGATTTTTGTCAAACAGAACTGTTTTTGAATGCCTCTGTCCATATTCCCAAGCAATCAGCACTGAAATCGGAATTCTTTTCTCTACAGAATTGCTCTGCTGGAGGATCAGCAATGATGCTAAGCTGGTATTCCAACAGGAAGAATCAATACAGCTGGACTTGGGGCACTGAGCCGGTCAGAGTGATTGCAGCTCTAGGCAAAGTTTTTAACATCTTTCATTGACAGCTTTCAGTTTCTTGTTTCTTTTTTGTTTTATGTTTAAAAACGAGTGCTGGTATCTGAGAATCTATTTGTATAGTTACTCTGATTCAAGGGTACAACTTCTATTGCCTCTAGGTTTGATATCTCCTTGGATTGAGATCTCAACCTAATTCAGCCATTTTCAGCATTTTCCCAAACAGTGGTCTATGGCTGGATTTTCTCAATGACACAAGTATGCAGTATTTTTAAAATTTAAATATACTATTATTCCTAGAGTTACCATGCATCCATCCACTCATTCAATTCACTCACTACATATTAAATATTACCTTAGATTAGGCAAGCATTCTGTTAATTGCTGGAGTTAATACAAAGTTTAGCAATGACATGATCCCTGTCATCAAATATGCTATATGGGATCAAAACAGTTATACATAGGCATAAGAGGACATATTAAGTCCATATGTACACCTATCCTCACTTAAAGGAGCATATTAATTCCTGCCTACTAGAGAAGAAGAGTTCTTGAATGAATTATCAATTCAGTGCCAAAGTCACAACCTCTCTGCCTCAGTTTTCTCAGCAAAATAAGCTAATAATACACTTTAGCTACGTAATTTGAAAAGCATTGAAAATGAATTCTCTAAAGTTTCATTCATTTTTTTAGAATACTGAAAAGTGATAGTCATTAAACTTCAGCATTTTTTGAAAAAGGGCATTCAACATGATATGATTAAATTCTATTATATTAACAACAAAGTTAACATTTAAACCTGTTAGTTGTGTGTGTGTGTGTGTGTGTGTGTGTGTGTGTGTGTGTGTGAAGGACCACCTGACATACTACTTGTGGAAAAGCAGATTAAAGAAGCCTGTTAACATGTAGTTTAAAACTCAAAAGAAACTCTGAACAGCTGAAATGCCTTATAAATAGCTCAGACCCAGAGGAAGTGCAAACGTCTGCATTGTGAATTGTAGATCTTAATTACCGACAATGGCTGGTACAGCAAGTAGCACGAAAAAAAGTGAAACAGTTGCACTGTTCATGGTTGGCAATAATTCTTCAGGAAAATATTTACTATCAATCAGTTATGAGAAAAGGGACTCTGTGCTCGTAAAACAGCACGTTGCTTCTCATACCAGGACCATTTTGCTTCAGCATAATCTGAATTTAAACAGCTTGTTTCCTGCGGATATAATTTTGGAAATAAATAAAACAAGTCTTCTATCAAAATCTGGAGTGAGTGGAAAGGAACATCACATTTTTCTGTCTCAGTCAGTTGCAAACAGATTATCAGGCTAAGGAAAAAAAAACCCAAAACCACTGCTGAAGGTTTATCTCAAACTCATAAAAAGGCAGAAAATTCTGTACTGAGGCCAGAAATCCAAGCAAGATATGTGATAACTAAATTCAATCTGTTTTGTGTATATATGTTTAGGTAGAGTAAGGCAAAACCAGAAACTAACATTTTCAGCAATATTTTGCTAAAACTATGCTTAAATGACAATTTTAACAAAGAAATTTATAATTTTCATTTTTCTTTACTAATAAAAAAATTATGAAGGTTGACAACTAGACTTGCTGCAATTATGAATTTTAAAGACTAATGGCTACCTAATTAAAACAATAATAATTTCAGTATTCATCTCATGTATTGAAATAAAAATTGTCTTCATGAATTATAATGCTATAATTAGTAAGAGGGAAAGGTTTTGTAGTAAATAAAAGAATTTCAATATCCCCAAATACAATTGGGAGCAAAATGATACTAATGAAATTAAGTCTGCCCCCTTTTGGATTTTAAATCTTTTCTTATTTTACCTTCACCATCTTTAATATCAAAGATATCACTGTTAGCTTTAAGTGATATTTATAATCCTGTTTCATTTTCTTCATATTCTAATTAGATATGAAGACTCTTCTCAAAAGTTGGTTGGAAGGGTAAGATGTCAGTAAAGTAGCCATAGGTACAACATTCTATAATTTCAAAGTGACACAATAGCACTGCTGCTAAAGGCATTATTGACAGAATCTGCAATAAAACAAATTTGTAGTTATATATACATATATATATATATATATATATATATATTATACAAAAAAGGAAAGCTGAAGTACTCAACGAGGGCTTTGAACAATGTTTAAGGCAACATCAAGATACTAAAGGTATGTATGGGAAAATGATGGAGGGTAAAAACAGCAAAGTAAAATGGCTTAAGAAACATTTAAGGCACATTGGTGCATAATTAGAATCAATATTAATATCTAAACCAACTTAACAACAGCAGAAATATCAATGGCAGATCACATGACAAAATAGCTGAAAAATTGAAAATAGGGCCTCATATATAACCCGGGGGGGGGGGGGAGAAAAACCACCTTTTCTTTAAATTTTATGCTATTGCTAATATCAATAGAATTGATAACACTGATTTCTTCATTTTATTCTATACTAGCTCTTCCAAAGAAACATGAGATACCCTGTAAATAAAATGAGGAAATTTCAATATTCCTGTACTCTTTGAACTCTTTGTGATGAAGAAGTTGGTTCTATGACCATTTACTTGCCAAGGAACCCTGGATTTTTGGTTTAAACAGGGAATAGTAAATTCTAGAATATATGTTCAAGGTTGTCAAGAAAAGATACAAATAAATTAGATAAGTACCAACAAGAAAAAGTTAAGAGATATGGTCAGAAGATGTCTAATAGGACCCAAAGCAAATAGGATGACTCTACTACTGAATTATCATCTTGTCAACACTAAGAGCTACATTTATGCTTGGGCATTTAATGTAGGTACCAAATGAGATTTATGGCTGGGTAAGACTAAAATAGGCAAGAAAGGGATGAGAAGGTCACCATCTGGGAGTAAGTCAGAATGCTGAGCATCGATGAGAAAACTTATTTCCACACCCAAGAGCCTAACAGAAATTATACCATTGTACCAGATGCCAAAATATTTCTAACCATGCACCACTGAAGGAGAGGGTGGGAAAAAAACCATACTATACAGACACACACCAACATAACTACTAGCTAGCTTGGAGATCCTGGCTTACAAAGTATGGAGTAAACAAAAGGAACAGATGCTCACTTGGCCAGCTCTCAATAAAACTCATTAAAATTGTCACCCTGTCCTTGGATCTGTGCTCATGCTAAGATTTTTACCTTGTTTAGCCAGAAGTCACCCACTTGTGATGAGCCCCTAAGTGCAACATAATCCAGAAATTAAAAACAAAACCCTCCTCAAACATAACAACATACAACTAAACTGACCAGGGAATATGGGGTGGGGTGCTGAAGAGTACACTTTTTTTAGATATAAATAGCTGACTGTAAATAAAAGTATTTATGATTTATAAAAAGTCACACATGTCCCACATTAAAAAGAAATCATTCAGATATTGTGGTATTTGAGAGATCTAACTGGCAACCTCTAAGAGAGTTCTCTGATATTTTCCTTAAACAGTGTTTTAATTGCTAATCTGAATATAAATACTGATGCTACATACATTTGGTAATACTGCCCACAGACTTCTGGGTAATTTGAAGAAATATTATCAGTAAAAACAAACAAAATATCTCTGTCTTTGGAGTCTGGATCTTACAATTGCAACTACATGATGTTAGTCCTATTTCTAATAATAATAGTAATACAGCTGAGGGCTTGGATATAAAATACAATAAAGTAGTTAAAGTTACAAGTGTTGTAACAGCAATAGATCCCTAAATGGCTATAAAGGCAATAATTTTACAGATATTCCATATTAAAAAGTCAGCTAAACAAACAAAAACACTAAAATATAGTTTCAATTTCCAAAAGAATTGAATTTACTTAACTTTGGAAAACCCAACATAACCAAATTCAGGTCAAACAACTGGCTAGAGGAAGCTCCTGAATAGGTTATAGTCTACAATGTAAATCTATGCAATAGAAAGAAAATATCAACTCTTTATATCTTGTATCTATGGATCACCTTGCTTCTATTCCATGGAGAGCTCATTCATATATACTCTGAGCAATGGCTTTTAAAGTACAATTATGGAAGATGAGAAAAAACTGCAATAAGAAAGTTAGAGTAAATGAATTTCAACAAAGGATGGGAATAGCTAGCTTCAGCTACAAATAGATTCATGTAAAACTTAGAAAAAATATCACGTATGACATAATTTCTAACTTACACAGTGGAAAGAATTAGCTTATATGCATGGTTAAACATGCTTGTCTATACAAACCAAAAGTCTCAAATACAATGTTCTTTCAGTAGGTACTCATAGTAATAGATGATGAGGTAATAATTATAATGTCTTCTATCGAGGGTAGCTAGGTGGTGCAGTGGATAGAACACTGAACTCTGGAGTCAGGAGGACGAGTTCAAATCCGACCTCAGTCACTTAATAATTACCTAGCTGTGTGACCTTAGGCAAGTCACTTAACCCCACTGCTTTGCAAAAACAAAAAAAATTTCTTCTATCTCAGGCTTCATTCTCCCTATAAATGTATTCTTCAACTTTTCATGTATTAAAACCTTAATTTATAAAAAGACCGTATATAGTGTTCTGCCTACCTTAGCCATACCTTAATTTTGTGATTGAGAACCTCTATCCAAGCAACAAATGAGAGTTCATCTGAAACAAATTATGACATAAAACCCTTGCAATAAATTCCACTGCAATTGAAGCACTGGGAAACCCAACTTCTTATACCTAATTTGCAACAATTCATCACATAATAATCTGACAGAGAAATTATGTTGACTTGTACCATTTCTAATATAGGCAATCCTAAAGTAACATTTGTTTACAGTCACAATGGATAAAGATAATTTTCATGGGAAACATCTGACATACTATTGATTTTCAATATTACTTACTTTGGCCACACAATTTTCAGTCTTCATTGCAGTACTTGCTAGACATACAGTTTCTTGGTTTAAGCAGAGTCTGGCACAGCTATTGTAGGTCTGCGAAAAGATTTTTTTAAAAAAGCTTCAATATAGAAACACTACTCACCTTGTGAATTTTCACTTTTTGGTATAAGGGAAATAATTCTATAAATTCTGCTTTTACTTTATATCCACATACAGTGACTTACACCTGTAAATCACAATTATTGGTCAGGATCAAGAATTAAGAGGGTATTTACTGCAGACAAATTTTTTTTGAAGATTTCAGAGGAAACCGCTAAAAACCCCACTTTGATGGAGTTGTGAGCTCAATGACATGGGCAACTATCCAATAATATATCTCAACCCATCCATGCCCTTTCATCCTGCGCAACTCTGATCCATGATCCTGTGATCCTCCATAAAGAATTCCCTCTGAAGGTGACATGGCAAAAATATAAATGGATAATATGAGTTGTCCATTGATTATCCCTCTGACCAGTCTATTTCATTTGTGTTGCTTCTACTCCATAACCTTCATTACTTTTTTTTAAGGTTTTTTGCAAGGGCAAAACGGGGTTAAGTGGCTTGCCCAAAGCCACACAGCTAGGTAAATTATAAATGTCTGAGACCAGATTTGAACCCAGGTACTCCTGACTCTAGGGCTGGTGCTTTATCCATTATGCCACCTAGCCGCCCCACAACCTTCATTACTAATGAGACAGCATGGTTCAGAAAAAAAAGGTACCAGTTCTGGAATTGGAGGGTCTGCATCTGAATTCCATTTCTGATGCTTATTATGTCTGATTTTGGGCAAGTCACAAACTCTCTGAGTCTTAGTTTCCCCATATCTAAAATATGGAGGTTTGTTGAATGGACTCTGAGATCCCTTTTACTGCTATCTATGATTCTAAGATTTAAGCAGTCCAGATTCAACTGGATTACGGAAAGCCATTTTATTTTTAATTTAAGGCAATGGGGTTAAGTGACTTGCCCATAGCCACATAGCTAGGTAATTATTAAGTGTCTGAGGCCAGCTTTGAACACAGGTCTTCCTGACTCCATTGCCGGTGCTTGATCCACTGCGCCACCTAGCTGCTCCAATGGAAAGCCATTTGATAAAATAAATAAAAACACAACACGGATGGTTCTGATTTGTGATTTTCTAAGTTAATATGCAGTGCACAAGGAATCCCTTTCTCTCTAATTTTGATACCACTGTTATAGCTGATATATACCTGCCTGAACTCTTCCATTGCCCCATGGATGACCCCAAACTTTTTTTTCAGAGACTTTGATGGTCCATGACAGCCAGCATTAAAATATGATGACTAATGAACTTGATTCTTAGAGCAAAACAATTCTACCGAAGCTCTTCTACCACAAGGTATCCCTTATATTTCTATAAGAATCATTTAAGATTCCCTGAAAGAGTTGAACAACTTTGTTTGCTAATTATTGTTAAGGCATAAAATTAGAGGGACAAAGGTGTCTGGTACCATCATGGAGTCTGTTCAGAACAGAGCCTAATGGAAGAAGGGATTCCTTATGGATGAGATTTTCCAAATATTCCTCTTTGTAGATGTCATTTTGTTAACTGTACAATGTACCAGAACATTGTAGAGTTCCTAAATAAGCAAGGTCCATAGCCAGTCAAGTCTTACTGGCCAAAAAGAAAACCAAGCATATATATTGTCCAAGACTAATATATAAATCTCAATGAAGTTTATCAGACTGTAGCTCTCAGCTAGATATTACAGATGGACAATGGACAGGAACCAGAATTGAACAGGAAGAAAGGAGGTTGAATTGCCTCAGGAAAATTATGTAGTGCTTTTAATAACCCCCCATTTCTCCACAAAACAAAGAACCTGGGGGCGGCTAGGTGGCGCAGTGGTTAGAGCACCGGCCCTGGAGTCAGGCGTACCTGAGTTCAAATCCGGCCTCAGACACTTAATAATTACCTAGCTTTGGGCAAGTCACTTAACCCCATTTGCCTTGCAAAGACCTAAAAAACAAAAACAAAAATGGAACCATCTTTTTAACTCTTCCATTAATCTTAAATTTCTAAAGTTCTAAAAATTCTAATTCATAATCTTTTATTTAGGTTTATTTTTCCTACTCTAGACAGATGAATACTCTATTGATTTCTACGGCAATATGGTAGAAGAGAATCAGATAGGGACTTGGGAGAGGTCTGGGGATGGATTCTCTCCTACCATGTTAAGGTCATGTGCATGATCATGTTAAGAGTTTAAAACAGCATCTATGCACCTGAGTTTTTTTCCTCTGTGAAATAGAGTTGATAATTACAATAGCACTTTCTTTTTAGGGTTGATGAGGGGATCAAATGAGATACTGTGTGTAAAGTGCTTTGCAAACCTTAAAGTGCTGTATAAAAGCTAACTATTTATTATTATTATTATTATTATTATTATTATTATATCGCCTTTTATTATTCTGCCTCTCAAGGCTTAAAATTAGGGAGAAGTAAGCTTACAGTTCAGGTAAGACCAGAGAACATTTCTAACAAACTTTAAAATCACTCATGACAACAGGTCATGAAATTTTCCAATTGATGATATACACTGTCTCCAATTTTGTTAGAAAAGAATAAGATCTAAATTAAAATGGGGCAAAGAAAAATAATCTGACAGGTTAATTTTAGCTCCTAATGAATATGTCTGTACACTAAAATCAGCAGTTCACCATGACTGGTGTTGCTATTCAGGATATACATCATAACCACAGCATGGCAAATGAAGATGAACCATGAATACTACGTGGCAAGTGATTTCAATTCTGCTCAATGCCAGGGCAGTTCTACTCTATAACACAATGCAGATGGGCAGATTATTTTTTTGTTTAAAATAATGCTAGAAAGAAATGAAGAAACTCAGATAACTCTTAAAGCTCATAAAAAAGGTTGAGTTGACTTTTTTCTTTTATATAATTTATTATCTCAGGAATTAGGGTAAGGAAAGCTATGGGGAATAGAGAAAGTATATAGCTACTTTTACTATACCATCATCATGAAATTTATTATTTAGTCAAGTTATTTTCTGAATTTACTCACCTATCAATTCAAATTGTTTTATTAAGCATATAATTTTAAAATTAAAATGTAGCTATTACACAATAAATATTTTAAAAGTTCTAATACAAAGTGCATTTGAACACTTATGTTTTGCACTCAGGTTTCAATATTTCTTTTGCAACTGTTCATACAACAAACATTTACTGCATCATAAAAAATGCAAGCTGCAAAGATACCTGGATTGTTTTAAGGCATCTGAGAGGTCAACACTTTGTAAAGAACAGAAACTGAAATTTAAGTCTTAGCAAGCAGAAGTTGTTAAAGGCTATTTTGTTTTCCTCCAAAATTTCTACTTTTTAGAAATGAAATAGTATAGTTTTTAAACACTGAGCAGAAAAAGGACTTCTTTCTTATGCATGTAGGGTCTTTACCAAAACAAAGCTAGAGGAAAAATTATTTTACTATTATATCCCTAACTTGCTCCTTCTGTAATGTACTTCTCCTTTTTGTTCATAAGAATCAATGAGTTAAAACTTGTGGAAGCTCTTTGATCTCAGTAGAGAAAAAGGGGTAAATAAATTCAGTGTCTTACTACTGCAACAACACGTCTAAGGTAGATCGAAAAACAGTCAATATTCAAAACTAGCTGCAGGCAAGATAGGTTTCTGTACTATTGCAATATCTGAAAAAGGTGGCTTCATTTCTGAACCAGAGGCAGAGAATTCTGCGTTGGAGTGCTTTAATAAGGTTTTATATTGCATATAAAGCACACAAGCATAAACCGGTGAGATGCCTGCTTGCTGAAAACTACCTTCTCTGTGAAAGCAGGCTGTAATTCTGAACAAGTTTTCAATTTTCCCACTGCTGCTAGGGTAAAACATTTTAAAGAGTTTAATTTTTTACAATGGATTCAATGACATAGGATTATCTAACAAAGTAATGGCTAATCAATAGAAGGTTTAGTTGTCAGGTGAAACATATAACACACTAAAAGGGATTGATTGCCAGACTTCTCCTTATTTACTAGGAGGTATATATTTAAAATGACACAAACTTGTTACTAGGCTGCATTCTTTTAACCTTGCGAAAAGCTGCTTCAGAAGTGCGTTCAGCAACCCTATAGCAAAACAAGATACAATATAATGAAAAAGGTGAGAGATAGGGGTAGGGAAACTTACAGATATATGATGGCATCTAATTATGTCAGGAACAAGAATGTGATGTAGAAAAAGAAAGTGCACAAAACTCCATCTCAGGCAAGAAGGAACTGGTCTTTAAAAATACCACACAGATGCTGCCAAATCTGGTACCATAAATGCAGAACTATAGTTGATCCTCTTTCTGTATTGCTCTTAGGGTAGGTTCTTTTAGGACTTATGCAGCTAGGCACAATAAGTTGTTTTTTTTTTTTTAAATGCTGTGTCCAGATTTAAGTGTTGAATACAAAACAGAATTAGGTCCATATGGATTTTGACAAGCATAAATGCTATTTCCTTTATATAATTTATACATAGTAGCTCAAGCTTCTATATGAAAATATACTTTTTATGGTCATTGCAACCCAGGAGTTCAATAATATTTTCCCCACTAAGTCTGTGATTACACAATTTATCAAAGAATGATTACACTGAAATAAAAATAAAACAAAAATACCAACCCCCTATACAGTCTTCCTTCCTCCAAGTAATTTTAAGAAAGCTGGTTATTAAATTGCTTCTTTTTGAAGAGTTTTTGTAGCTAGGCACAAATTGCCTGCCATGTTTTTTTTTTTAAAGTTATTAGACTCTAAAGAATACCAGTAGAAGTGGGAAGTTATATAAACAAATCACTTCATCAGACTTGGGAAGATCACTTTCGTCTCACTTAGGAGACCTGCATTAATTACCTTTAAGATCTTTTACATGGACTATTTAAAATAAATGAAATTTATTTATTTATTTCAAATGAGGTGCTTCTGCCAAAGTATTAAATAATGTCTACAAATACAAAAGCATTTTATAAATAGGTAATTAAAACAGATGACTAAAATTAAGTCAAGCTGCAAAACATTACCCAGAATGCACTGTGTTTTTTTTTAATAAACATTTCAGGCATTTTTTTCCCTAACAGAAGCCCAATGCACTTTAGAAAAAAAAAACCCTGCAAGTTTTTAAAGAAAAAATATATAATGAAATAATGCCAAAACCTAAACTAAAGTATTTACAGGAGAGTCCCTTAAGCATAGTTTGTCATATTGCAATTACACCTTGCTTAGTGCCAAGCCAAAGTCCTTATATTACCACTAGAGGGAGAAAGTGCTTTAACACAAGGCAATGGTAGATAGGATAGGGAATGGGTTTTTCTTGAGCAATTATCATAACAAAGCTCCCTTGGCTGTGTGTACCTTCTAATTACTCAACACAATTAAAATGACTAACCTAAAACAAATAGAAAAAAAATCTTCCTGCCTGATATCAAAGACTTCATTAAATTCTTGGAGCTTTTTTCATCAATCAAATCAGAAAGAAGGGGAATGCTATCATATCCAAACTCTACAGCTATTAAATGAAGTAAATCCTGCTAGTTTTTTTGTTTTTGTTTTTAAGGAAGAACTGGATCTGTCGCAAAAAAGAAATGTCGTGGTATTTACCCATCTGGATGTTGCTCGAAAACAAATTGTCCTCCAAAGAGCAGAAATACAGTATGTTTTCTTTCAGTTCACTGGTTTATGAATTTGACTTTTTTTGTTGTTGTTTTGTTAATACATACTATAATGTCATTTTGTGTACTGGTGATGTGCTACTTTCTCCTCTTACTCACCCAACTGTGTAAAGGAGCTATACCCACTGCACTGCCAGGCTTACAGTAGACTATTTAAACCTATGTAACTTGCTTGTTGCTGCTTCTATAGAGTCATTCCTAGGCATTGATTACTTGGAACAACCCAGGATTTAAATTTTTTAATGAGGGAAGGGAGAAAAGCAGGGAAAACTACTTGCTATTTCTAAGAGGTTTAAATCCTTCCTTTTATAGGGTTCTGTCATTAACAGAAAATGACAACCAAGTCATTTTTCTTTCTGCTGACAATTGTGACATTTTTCCAGCAGCGTGCAAGGTGTTGAAAACCTGGCAGCTGTTACCTCCTGGGATGAAGCTACTTTTTTATCCTCCCTTGACAGTTTAACTCAGTGGGTCAGCACCTTTAAAGACTGCAAAGTATCCTTGAAGAGGATGGAGGCTTGAATTACTGCTCCCTCCCTAATCAATGTAAACCCTCACTGCAGGTGAACTCTCCATCTATAGAGGTGCACGGGGGAGGAAAATGTAATGCCCTGAGCCAGATGGTTTTTATCTTGTTTTTAAAGAATAAAGGAACTAGCTAACAAGGGGGACAGCTACTTTGTTAGCATCTTGGCCTCTCTCATGGCTTTGCATCCCCAGGGTTCCAGCCATACAAGAGAAAGAATACAGAAAAACGTAAACACTTAAAGAAATATAACTAGAGGGCTGGCTTCATGCTGCTTTCAAAGAGTTTAGAGAACTCTGATGAATGCTTTATTTATCACTGCCCACGTTCTCAGGATGGTAAGTGGACACATACACAAAGGGCAGGGGGGTGGAGGAAGGATTAGACAGCGGTCACAATTTACTCAATTACAGAGAAAGGCTGGGCTGACAGATCTTATTAGCACTAATACAGAAGCAACAGAAGAACTAGTATATCATAAGGTCATATTTTCAAAAGGTAACTTGTACTTTTAAATATCCTCCCCAAACATTTTCTCTGTCTGTAGACAGGACAGAAAATTAAGAAAGCATTAGATACATTTTCTTGACTTAATACCTTAAGGGAGAAAAGTGGAAAGAAAACTTTGGCCACTTCATATGTTAAATCAAATTGGAAGATATTTTTAGAATGAAAGGGAAAGGTGAAGTTTATAAAAGTGAAATGAAATTAACTTTCCACTAAAAGGGTATGTTGCTTGTCCTTCCTGTTTCCCTTATTGAATCAGGAAGACAAAATTATTTGTCTAGATAAAAAAAGACAGTACCCAAATAACTTTGTAAGCTAATACTTTCATAGAAGTATCTTAAAAGTATGAAAATTATAAGTTTAGTTTAAAATGGTACTACATTCATTATAATGTAACTCTGCTTATATACTGAAAAAAGGAAAGATAAAACTTTTTAAAAATAAGGAAAAAGAGGTTCTAGAAATCCTATCAGAATGCTCTAGATCAACAATACCAATTTAGGGGGCTGACCTGAAGTACAGCTTACATGATTCAAATCTTGCTTACATAGTACTGGCCCACAAGGCACCTTTGACACATCTTTCCCCAACAGAGCTTGTCTGCTGAACAAACCAATAACAACAAATGGCACTTCATTATTACTCCATTCAACAGAGGGAAGGGGGAGTTTAAACAACCTGCACTATTCCTTATCTTTAAAAACAAAACAAAAACCACAATAGTAGGGTAATCAAGTTCAGGGCAATCCTGGACAGCTGCCCTGTGACCTGCTTATGTTGACCCCTGCTATTCATCACTCATCCCTAAGATTGGAAGGGCAAGCTCCTGGGGAGTGACCACCACAATAGACAGCTACAAGCCAACAGTAATCTGGTTGGAGCAAAAAACCAGATGGCACTGCAATAAATTTACAAATCTACATTCATAGAGCTGTTAAAACACCCAGGAGCTAAAAAGCTCTGAGAGCCCCAGGAGGATTTCTTACTTTCCTGTTTCTAAAGGCCATTTCTTTTTCGGAGAACACTGAGTTCATGCTCTTCATAAAGAGAATAAAGATAAAAAACCTTGACAAAGAAGGGAGGAGGGAAAAGCGTCATGACCTAATTAATCTCTAGTGCTTGGATCTCGACACTGAGTGATAGGTATTAGAAAAGTCATTTGGAGAGAGGGTGGGCAAGGAAGTTGTTGACTTAAATGGGGGGAGAAGGAAAAGCTGCTAAAAAAAAGTACAGAAAAAAATTCAAGCCCTTTCAAATACTGCATACAACACAACTTGCAACTGTAAAATAATTCAATAACTCATGCATTTATTTTTTAAATGAATCAGATTAGTCCCATGTGTGACCTGCTGGTCCATCTGTATGTGCTGGACTTAATGGGCACGATTTTCTCTTTTGCTTCAGTTTGAAGTCTGAGAGAGATAAATTTAGTTTAATTTTCAACAGATCAGCCTATCCATTTTCCAAATGGACCATCTGGACCAGCCTATTAAAATTAATTTATAACTTTGTAGAGTGAAAATTCGTTTGTTAGCTTAAATAAAGTTGCCAAAACTTTTTTTCTCATGTCATTGTTAACTGACAGTTGTTTCTGTATGACAGTTATGGTGTTCCCACCTGTAATTTTTTCTAACTCAATAAAGTACTTCTATTCAGATGTATAGGTTAGTTTTTCACCTTCAAGTGACCAAGTCACAATCTAATCATCTCAATATCACTGATATTTAGTTAAAACAAACAACCCTACCCAAAAACCTACTAAGATGAATAATCTCCATCAAGGCAAATTGTTTACAAAATAGAACACAGAACTTACTGATAAAGAATTGAAATACACAGTAGATAAAAAAACAAAGATACAATGACTTTAAAGTATACATTTCTGAAATTAATGTGTGTGTGTTTGTATCTATATGTAGACACTGATATATAAATCAAACCCTAGAATAGTCCCATGACACCATATGAAACCGCAGCTGCTGAGGATTATATAATTTTGTTTATCAGACCTGGCAGACCCCAAAGTGAAAATGACTTGTTTTTTAGTTATGTTTGGAGTTTTTTTCTCCTTTCTATCCCATTTTCAGAGAGAGAGAGAGAGAGAGAGAGAGAGAGAGAGAGAGAGAGAGAGAGAGAGACGGAGACGGACAGACTGATCCAGAGAGACAGACAAGAGATGGGTAGAGAAGAGAAAGATTAAAAGAGGAAGATACAAGAGAATTAACTATTGATGCCCTTTGGTCACTGTTGGCCCCCTTGAAAAATATCTTCAATGGAAACACTATAATGAAAATGAGGTTTACCACTCAGGTAGCTGGAAATCTAGGTTAAGATCACAGAAATTATGACTTTTGGAAGTAATTCATTTATGTATTCTTTTGGTACCAAGGAGAAATGGAACAAAACAACAGTAATACCCTTGGAATGCTGTCATGACCATGCTACAATTCCAAGAATTTCTTATTTCTGTAAAAAAGGTAACACAAAACTAAATCACTGGCAAAATGTAAGTTTTTGAATCAAACTGGAAAAAAAGAGATAGAGAATCAATGATGTCCATAAATATACACAACTAATTCTGTCTCAATGGAGAGGAGAAAAAGCACCACCCAAAGCTAAAAAGAAGTTAGATTCCATTTAAGGTTTGTCAGGTTTGATAAATTATATAAAAGATTTTCCTTTATAATTAAGTCAAAATATTGACTGATTATGTCAATATGCCCAAGAAAAAAAACTCTAGTTCTTTTTCCTGCACAAGGAATCTTACCTTCATTATGATTTCATTATATGTAAGAAACTGTCATATACTTGTTCACCACAGATACTATGATTTCTTTTTAAAGGCAGAAGATAGTCTAAGTTCTAAATACTCAAATTTCAGAGTAAACTGAGAATTGTGGTTTGTTTTGTTATTGGAATATGTATGTATGTTTGTGTATTTAAAGTTAGACTGAATTCATACCTGTCTAAGTGAATTCTTCTCTGGTATTATCTTCCTAGGGGGCTCGTCATTATTACAGTCTTCTCTCTCTGAGGAATTCTGTGAAAGAAAGTAAGCTTTAATTCAGTTCTCATCTTCCCCAACATTATTCTGTGGAAGGAAACTGAATAACAACAACTAACATTCTACAAACTAAAACATTCTTTATCTGTGTGCTTAATTATTTGTATGTGCATGTATATCTATATATGCATCTATATACACATGTACAACCTAATACATGCAGGAGAATATATAGATATTATTAAAAACATATGTACATGCTATGGATGTTGCAGGGGTTTTATTGGGGGGGATTCACAAAAGTTTTAGCTACACGGTGACTAATGCATATTACAGGCCAAACTTTTCTTCCTCTAAAGCAGCTAGTACTAGATGCAAATAGGTATAAATCTAGACCTATTTGATGACCATTTAAAATGTGATCAAAATTTTGTATAAATCTCTTTTCAAATGACTGGTTTTCAGCTAAGCCAAATAATAAGTATGGCTTAAAAAGGCATTGGCAATTTTAATAGGTGGCTTTATATAGACTTTTCTAATTCTAGGTCTTAGAGCAGAATAGCAATTAGATGGTGTAAATGGGGTACTTTTGAATATTATTTTTTACATTTTTTATTATGCATATATATATATATATGCACAGTAAGAAAACTGTGAAAAGTTAAGTCTCCAGTATATCTAGACCCCTGTGTTACAAGTAAATTTCAATGTCTCCAGAAAACAGTAATTCACCAGAGCAGCAATTTTCAAATTTTACGCCTTTTACTGATATCTTGTTCTAGCTCTTCTAGACCCTCAAAATTAGGTCTATTTTCTTAGTTCTTTTCCCTATCTTTCCTGGAGGGTTTATTTCAGAAAGTCAATTATTAATTCAATAATCAATTCATTAATTCAAATATTAAGTAGGATTAATTTCTAAAACCTGTTGACCAGTGTCATTACCAAATAAAGGAATAACAAAAGGATTTTCTCTTTTTGCAAGATAATGGGGTTAAATGACTTGCCAAAGGTCACATAGCTAGGTAGTTAAGTGTCTGAGTCCAGAACTGAACTCAGTTCCTCCTGATTCCAGGGCTGGTGCTCCATTTACTGCACCACCTAGCTGCCCCAACAAAAGGATTTTCATATACATGGGAAGAAAATGTACTGAAATAAAATTTCCTCTAAAACAAAGTCTTTAAGTAACAATAGTAAGTTATTCAGGCTAAGTTTTATAAACTAGAAAATAGGCAAATATCTAACAATTTGAGCATCTACATTTTTTATAGCACTAAAATTTGAACTGTTCATGTTCTGAAACAGTATAATTTGTTCAATTCCAACTGGAAACTATTTTTTTTTCCAGAATTGAAAACTAATTGTTAAGCTTCTATGAAAGTTTATTTAAATTTCAAATCAAGCATCCTCTCTATTCCAAATCAGGGTTCCAAACTTTTTTTGTGTCATTAACCCCTTCTCAGAATACTATTTTGAAATACATAAAAGAAACCACATATGTTGAAACAGTTACTAAATTTTTTTTTTTAAAACAAGGTCATATATCCAAAGTTAAAGAGTCCTTATTTGAAGAGAGTTTGAGTCCATAAGGGGAATTCAACTAGCTCCAGAGATCCAATATTCCTTTTGAGTAGCTACAAAAGCTCCTATCCCTTACTTGAAGGTTAATTCTGTGATGTTTTAAACTTAGGATTTCCCAATAAGATGATAGCCCTTAAAAATGTTAGAATTAGAAAAAGAAAAAAAACACATTATCAGAAGCATTGAAAAGAAAACCAAGAACTTTTGAGATTTTTGTGTTTTTTCCTATCAAGTGAGTACTTTTAAAAAGGTAATAGATTTATTACTTGTAGAGCACTGAAGGAAAAACTGTACACAAATTATAGGAGTACATACAAAGGGAAAAGTAAAGTTCAGATCTATATTATATAGTAAACTAACTTATACAATAAAATTTTTTGCTAATATCTGTAGCATCTAATTTATAATCAATTATTTCTAAACCAAGGTGTTCTGCCATCATTTTTGATCAGATAATACAAAATGGTTAACTAACTTCCAAATCTCTTGTAATTACAAATTAATAAAGTTTTGGTGTATTGAATACAGGTAAAATCCTGTTGTAACAAACTGAATGGCAAGATGTTTTGTTTTAGAGAAATTTAGTTATAATAAAAATGTTATCAAACAGTTATGTGCTTGGGGTGGCTAGGTGGTGCAGTAGATAGCGCACCGGCCTTGGAGTCAGCAGAACCTGGGTTCAAATCTGGCCTCAGACACTTAATAATTGCCTAACTGTGTGGCCTTGGGCAAGTCACTTAACCCTATTTGCTTTGCAAAAACCTAAAAAAAAGTTATGTACTCAAAATGAAAGAAAATTTATGCCTTCTCTATGCTATATGAAAAGAATAGTTCTAAATCAAACAGGAAAAAGTCAGAGATATCCTATCTATATTTATTATTTTTTTTCCTCCAAATTTCATTTTTGTTGTTGTTGTTTTTAAAAGGCTATGGGGTTAAGTGACTTGCCCAAGGTCATGCAGCTAGGTCTGAGGCCAGATTTGAACTCAGGTACTCCTGACTCCAGGGCCGGTGCTCTATCCACTGTGCCACCTAGCTCCCCCTTCCTCCAAATTTCTAACATTTTGTAGGGTATGTTATTTGATTTTAGTGCATGGGAATTAGTTCTTGTCAAGAAAAACTGAAATCCAAGGTATAAAAAAGGTAATAAGAGATCAGGAAAACTGAAGCAATAGCTCAACTAATTCTCCCTACCAGCAATGCAAAGAACATGGTTCTTTTGGTTTTCATCTAAAGAGTAACAAAAAGGGATCAGAGAAAATGATGTGAGAGTAAATTATTTATAACCAAACTTTTCCTATGGGCCATCCAACAACATACAAAAATAACATGAAAAACAATAATTTTTAATGCTATTTGACATGAAGAGATTTTATTCCTGCATTTTATAGTGGATCAAACTTGGTTATTTCTAAACCAAAATGCCAAACTGATATGAAAGTTGATAGATCATTTATGGCATCTTCACCCTAATAATTACACTATTTTTATTTTCACCCTAATAATTATACTATTTTTATCTTATTTCAGTGAAACTGGGACAGCCTTCTGGAATGACTATGGACCCTCCTGCTACCACCCCTCCTCATTTTCTGGTGGTAAAGAAATATAGCAACATAGTAACATTAACATAAAAGCTGAAAAGCCAAAAATTATACCTTTTAAGAGAAAGTCAATTAATTCACCCCAAATGATTTTGCTAAAAGGTCAGTTTTCTCACACAAAAGTAGAGAAATGGGGGGGAGGACAGCATAAGGAGTTGAAGAGGGGATACTAAAGAAACAAGAAATGAAAAAAAGGAGAAAATAAAAAAGAAAGGACAGGTGGAAATTTGAAATTAATATGCAATGGAGGAAATAAGTGTAGTCATTCTGATAACAGAGAAGAAATAAGCCAGTAACGAAGAGACAAAAAGACAGACTAGCTTTGCAGTTTGGGAGGGCAAACAACTTACAAAGAAGTTCTGCAGCTTTTGAAGGGATGGGACATCTCTTTAGTGTATGAGGGACATGTATATCACATATATTTCAATACCACCAACCCTGAAATGCATAGATCATCTTTTATGCTTGAATTAGCCTCCTATAATTGATCTTAAAGTCATCAACTACCTAAAAAAAGTCTTATCTAAAAAGTCACACTTTCAATGTTTCCATGCATCCCTCTGGAAATATGTTCACTAATACATTTTAGTTAATTTATAGGCAATATAAAGAAAAACAAAAGGATTAGTCTTTCATTTGCATGTATGACACATCTCAGTAACTGATTTTTGAGATGATGGCCCTGTGTCAAGAAAAGATTAAATTACACTCTATTTAGGAAGGCAATACACAATGCATTTCATAAAAATTTCAATGAAAGAATAAAATTTCAAAATTCTAACAATTAAAACGGAGTTAAAGCTCTATAGTAAACTATTCTAAAGGAGTTCTGTGGGAATTCTAAAATGATAGCTTACTCTAGTAATTTAAATATTTGGTTAAGAGATGGTGTTTCAAGAACTGTTGTATTTCATGAAGTAAAGATAAAAGAACTCAGTAAATATATACACTTAAAAAAATAGTAACTGTGGCTGAAAAATCCTATAGTCAACAGGGATAAGATGTCTGACCTTGGTTAAAAATCTTTCTGATGGAAAAAAATGCTATAACTAGCTGCACCTTTCATAAAATAGTGCTCTTTTGTTAAACCACTACTTTCTAGTTCAATATATTTCAATAACAACTTTGGAATCACCTCAGACTTTTAATTTGTTTACGGCTATATTAATATATAGCATTACTATTGAAGTTTCAGAAGTCAAGGGAAACATGCCATTTGGAAGGATTAAAATACAGTTCAGATCTTAAGACTACAAGGATGGAAGAATGCTGAAAAAATGAAGAGTTGGACTAAGCATTCAGGAGACAAAAATCATTTCAAAATCAACATACACAAAATTCCTCTTCCTTTCTGTCCCAATTTCCCTGTCACTCATCAATGCTGTCAACCATTTCCCCAGTCACTCAGCCTTGAAAGTTTGAGATCATTTCTAACTCATTCCTCTTCTTCACCCATGAAATCTAGTCAATCATCAGAGTCTATCAAGTTTTCCTTCAAAATCTTTCTTGTATCTATCCATCCTTCAGTATATCAGTAATCCTACTGCTACTACTACCCTAGTTCAAAACTATCAACACCACTGCCTGGATTATTGTGAAAGCCTGCCAAGTTAGTCTCCCTAGTTTGAGGCCTTGCTCTACTTCTCTTATTCACCAATTACCTGTTTAAAAGTGCTAGATTAAATACTTCCTTAAATATCATTAAATATCATTCTGCAACTTATATGTTCAAAAACACCAATGGTTTCATTTCCTACAATATACAATATAAACTGCCAGATTTTAAAGGTTATTCATAATTTGTTGCCAATTTCTAAGCAATTTTATTTTCTACCACTACTCAATTTACAAACTCTGCTCTTTAGTGGCTCAGACACTCTAAATGGTTTGTTGAATCTCTTCAGTGGTGGTCCCTCAAACACACTATATTCCTCCTTAATTGTCTCTTTAGGCATTCCCTTTAGCTCGAATACCCTCCTGTCCTATTTCCTCAATAAAAATCTTACAATCTTTCAAGGTACAAATCAAGTTCCATCTTTTCTTATCTAGCATTCTAGTTCTAACCAAATCTCCTCTAAAGTATGATGGCCCTTATAGACTATACCACACAATTTTGCATTTAACCAAATTGCTTCACATGAGCAAGAACCAATAACGAATCTATGTTAGATAGCAATTCAAGAAAAATATAACAAAAATTAATTTCAATGGACTTTCCAGAGAAATAGCCCAGGATTTTTTAAGTTCTTATACCAGATAATTTTGATAAGGTGTTTTTAAAAAGGAAATAAACTTAAAAAATAAATAAATATAATTATATAAATAATATATTATATTTATATATAAATAAATACAATAAATATTTTATACCATGCACAAAGTAGAATAGAAAAAGGATTCATATAAGAAAATGAAAATCTGTATTATATAACATTTGCTTTTCCTTCTAAATGTATAATAAATTCAACAGAAGTTGTCTAACTTGTCTGGCCTTCATTCAGTTTTCTTCCATACATTTTCTTTTTTTTTTCCAAGTTTTTTTTTTTGCAAGGCAAACGGGGTTAAGTGGCTTGCCCAAGGCCACACATCTAAGTAATTATTCAGTGTCTGAGACCGGATTTGAATCCAGGTACTCCTGATTCCAAGGCCGGTGCTTTATCTACTACGCCACCTAGCCACCCCATACATTTTCAATATGGCATAATATTCTGATCGGTATGCTCTTTTCCCATCAAAAGGCTTTACCTAGTACCCTGACTCCTGAGGCAAATTCATATCAGTGATGTCTCAGGCTTAGTAGACAGAACTGTACTGTTGTCCACTTAATATCCCCAAATACTATTTTTAACTTATTTTTATGACTATATCCCTGAAGACATGGGATGTCAGTATTTTCTATTTCTCACAAGAACCCAGTACATAAAGATGACAGACCTAGAGCAAAAATAGACTTCAAGGACAATTTATTTCAACTTCATCATTTAACAAATAAGGTCACAAATTAATTGACTTACCCAAGATCATATAAGTAATAAGCATCAGAGATAGGATTTGAATCCAGAATTAGAATATTTCCTTAATACCACATACCTTCCTAGGTAAAAAGGGAGGACAGGACACATCTGAAATAGGATTCAAAACTATGCTTCCCTGCACTGATGAAAACATTCTTGAATAAAGGGGGGGGAAAGCTTGAGATATTTGCCTTAGACCACTCAGTCCTTCTGACATCAGTGTTTCTGTCATCTTGCTCAATGAATCCTCCAGTCCATTCTCCACAAGTCTGACCAAATTGCTCCCCTTTTCAAATTCCCGAGGCTCCCTATTGTCTCTAGCATAAATTATAAACTAGAAGCTTTGAAGGTTCTTCACACCTTAGCCCAGACTTGCATATTAGTCTCATCCTGTGTTCCACAATTCCACCAAACTGGTTTTCTCTCTATTTCTCACATGATACTTCATCTCTAGTCTCAATACCTTTTCAATGGACCATCACAGACCTAGAATATGCCCAGAATCTCCCTCATCCTCCAGGACCCAGGAAGTCTTTTGCTATTCCCCTACATTCCATTGTCTTCCCCTTTCCAAACTATTTGGCATTTCTTCTATTTCACTACATTTTATTCATATATATCTATTTCCTTTACACTTATCCTATCTGCATCTCTAGCACAGAGCAGGTGTTTTAATCTCATCAGTGGATTCTTAAGAAATGCTTGCTGATTGGTTGGCTGGTTGGTTAAGACAATATAATCACTTTATTGTTTAGCTAGCACATGAATAAAAAAAAATTCATCAAAGAGTCTACCACCAATTTAAGTGTAAAACCAAACCATCTTTGGTGGCTGGGAGGGAGACAGTTCTCTTAAGGGTTAACTACAACACGATGGTATAGGATCGTAGCCACTTTCTATAAGTCTATTGAATAGATAATCTAATGTTTTCAATTCACTGTGAGAAGGTTTCCCTGACATATCTTTTTCTTAAACATTTAAAAATAATTAACAATAACATGGAAGGGATATTCAGAAAAGATAGGATATTGGTTCAGTTAGGCATAGCTCCCCTTCCTCTACAATGACCATGATAGATGCCTGGTCAGCACTGAGACAAACTAAAGGAGTCTCCAAATACCCTTGCATTGGTTTTTGTATTTAAGCAACCAGGAAATTGTACTAACCATTTGAACCTTAGTCCTCTGACTGTACTGAAGATTATTTCATCTTCTTTTAGGAAAAATATGTGTTGTTTCTACCACAAATGACTATTCTCTATTCCTAATCTTTCTGCTATATCTGAGCCCATCTACACACATACACACACACACACACACACACACACACACACACACACACACACTATATATCTATATATCTATATAGATAGATAGATAGATATAATTTGTCTTAATCAGCCAAAATTCACCTTCTCACCTTCCCATACCTAATTGAGAACACAAGAAAAGCTAATTCTATTACAAGCATGTATAGTCAACCAAAACAATTTTCTACATACATATTTGCTTCAATCTATCTGCTGAATTCTTCAACTGCTCTATCAGGAGATGAGTTGCATGTTTCATCATTAAATATCTAGGATGATGGTTGATAATTACATTGCTAAGAGTACAGCACAAAAGTCTTCCACATCATTTATATATAGCATGGTATTCATCAATCCCCCATTCATGGGCACACTTTTTCTCCTCTTTCCTTTCTATTTCCTTGCTGAGTGAAATGGATTTTTGTACCCAACTCTGTGTGTATATATGTTCTCCCTTCTTTTGACCAGTTTGAATAGTGAAGTTCAAGTTGTCAGACCCTGATTAAATGAAATAATTTTCCCCAATTTTCCTTTCTTTTCTCTCTTAGGGAATTCTTTTCCTCTCTTTTCATTCTTAAAATCATCAAGACAGAACCTTGTCTTGTGTAACTGGATTTCCTCTTTGATCCCTTTTCATTCATGCTTATCTTTTTTTAATGTTTATCGTCACTCCTGTATCTGAATTTCAAAGTTTCTATGCTGTTCTTGTCTTTTCACAAGGAGCATTTGGAAGTTCTCTCTCATTAAAAGTCTACTTTGGCATATATTCAGTTTTACTAGTAAAGATTTCCTTGATTTGTACTCAATATATATTTTTCCATTTGAGAAATTTTATTTTAAGTTCTCTATTCCTTTAAAGGTGGCTGTTACATCATATGTGATGCTACCTGTGGCTTTTTGGTACTTGAATTCTTTCTGCCTTCTTTTCTATGACCTGGAATCTCAGGGTTTTGACTATGATTTTCCTGAAAGGTTTCTTTCAGGAGGGGCCAGGTGGATTCTTTTTATTTCTACTTTGCCCTTTGGATCTAAGAGATCTGGGCAATTTTCTTTTAAGATTTCTTGAAATATGTTGGTGTTGAAACTTTGTGGGGGGGTGGGGGGATGATGACTTGAGATAGTCCAAAGATTTGTTTTTCCTTAATCTGTTTTCCAGATCACTTGTTTAGTCGTGAAGCACCTCACACTTTCTTCTATCTTAGCTTTTCTTATTTCTTCATGGGAGTTAATAGTCCTATTTAGTCCATTCTAATTTTCAGTGAGTCTGTTTTTGGGGCAAGGTTTTGTACCTCTTGTGGCAAGCTATTATGTTCCTTTCCAATTCTTTCTTCTATGTCTCTCATTTCTTTTCCAAATTTTTCTCAATTCTAGTCATACCATTTATAGAAACATTTTAAAAATTCATTTTTAAAACTCTTGCTTCATAATCTTTCAGGAATTCTAGTTGAGTTTATGCCCAATCTATGTTTTACACTAAAACTTTGCTGGTAGATATTTGGAATTATTCTCATTTTCTGTATTTCTATCTTAAGCTTCTTTGCTATCATACTCTGGACTTAAGACTCTTTGGGTAGAGCTCTATAGTACTTGAAAAGGAAGTACTGAGCTAGATTTTCTTGCTGCTTCCTTAGGGTACTAAATATTGTATTTCTCTAAGGTCTCAGACAGGCTGGGGACCGGCAAGCTTTTACTGCTCCAGGGGTAACTTGATCTAGAGCAAAATATTGTTCCTCTTCGGCCTCCCTGGTCTCAACCCTGCATGCTTCTGACCTGGGTTTAGGTCTGAGAAAGAGTGTACTCTATTAGATTCAGTCTCTATTAGCCAGCTAAAAAGCTCAATTGGTATAGAGTGGAAGAACTGCATATTTCCTTTTGGTCCAGAGTTCTTAACCTGGCTATTCCTGGATAGAAACTAAAAAATGAGACTGTTTTGCTTAAAGTATGAGTCACATTGTTGCTGTTGGCTTCTAAATTCCAATTTTGGTAAACTGCCTACAATCTCCCTACCAGAAAAGCCACTATTATGTGTAGGTCACCTTTTCAATATGCCCTGGATCTATAATTTAGGAATGAGTAGTGGGTGACAAAGCTGCCAATTAATGCCTGTCTCCTTAGTAGTTCCCTAATACAAGTCTGGAACCTCTTTTTTGAGCTACTGCACAGACTTTACTTGGATACTGGAATGCTCCATGTACAATGTGCTTCTGACCCCAAATAGTTCCCCACAGACCTCCCTGTCTGGAGAAATGATGCACTATGGCCTTTTTCTGGATTTATCCACCAGGATTTGGTTTGGTACATTTTCTAGTGTTTAGAGTAATTTTTTGGTTGAGGTCATTGTACTGCTTCCTACCACTCTACCATCTTGGCTCCATCCTCTTTCATGTTTTTCCATGGACCATTATAAGGTAACCATATGATAGAAAGATAAATTAAAGTGACCCATTTATATGGAGACTTTCTTTTATCCTGTTTTGATTTATCATTGGACACATAGCAGCTGTTCTAAACCATTTTCCCCTCAAGCCTTTATACCATCATATACAGGAGTGGGAAAATGTCATCTATGCTCTAACCTCAAAGTCCCTCTATATCATGCCCTATTATTTTCTCCTTTGCTACAGATTTCTGGAAAAGAAATGGTTCTTTTCTCATAGGCAACCTCTGCTTCTGTGGGGGCTTACCTCTCCAATCAGTCATTCTGTCTTCCATTTTCAAATCTCTCCTTATCAACTGGTTCTTTTCTCTGCCACCTATAAACATGCCCAAGTCTCCCACATCTTAAAACAAAATCTTATTTAATTCTGTTTGTCTCCTTAGTTATCGCCTATGCTCTTCCTTTCTTACACAGTCAAAGTCTTAGAAGAAGCTATCTGTTTCACCACTTAACATCTTACTTCCAACCCTACTGGCTCCATACTACTGAAACAGCACTCTCCAATGTTAACAGAGGAATTTTAATTAATAAATTTCACAGTTTTTTTCCTCAAGTCTTATCCATCTTTACTTCTCTTCAGCTACTAATGCTCCTGACTACCTCTCTGCTCCTCAGTTCTGATGACATTGCTCTCTTCTCTTTCTCTTCCTATCTGACCATTATTTCCTTTGATGGATCTTTGCTTCTGTTCCATTTCTTGAGAGTAGGTATCCTCCAGGCTCCATCATGAACCCTCTTCTCAAGCTATATTTTCATTCTTGGTGAGCTCATTAACTCTCATAAGTTCAAATATGATCCCTCTACAAATTGACATGCATGATCCTAATCTCCTTTGAGTTTTAATTTAAAATTATCAATGGTATTTCTGCTCCTCTGTTCCATAGACATTTCAAATTGAACATATACAAAACAGAGATTGTATTGAAGGTACCATCATCTTTCCAGTCACTAATGCTTGAAACTTCAATGTCATCTTCTAGTTGTTACATCTCTTCTGCATATCTAATCCATTTAATTCTTGTTGTTTCTTCCTTTACAATCTCTCTCATAAATATCCCCATTTTTCTAGTCACACAACCTTCCCCTTAATTCACACCCTCATTATGAACTCTCTCCAGAACTACTACAACAATTATCTTGTTGGCTCCCTCCATCAAGTCTCTCTCCTTTCCAAGCCTTCCTTCTTACAGTTGCCAAAGTGATTTTCCTAAAGCACAGGCCTGATGTCAACCACCTCTCAACTCCCTATTTTCTCCAGGACTAAATAGAAATTTCTCTATTTGGTCTTCAAAGCTTTTTTTTAAATTTTTTTTTTTTTTAGATTTTTGCAAGGCAAACGGGGTTAAGTGGCTTGCCCAAGGCCACACAGCTAGGTAATTATTAAGTGTCTTAGACCAGATTTGAACCCAGGTACTCCTGACTCCAGGGCCGGTGCTTTATCCACTTTTATTTTGGTCTTCAAAGACCCGCACAACTTGATCCCTTTCTCCTGAGTTTCTTGTTTTCTTTCACTTTCCTCTCTCTTCATATGTCTACCATACAACCACATCAGCCTTCTTGCTGTCCCTTATATAGCACTCCTGACTACCTGCTTTGCTAAAAGCTGCTCCCTATACCTGGAGTGCTCTTCATTCTCCTCCTTGCTTCCTTAGTTTTCTTCAAAATTCAGCTCAAATTCCCATCTTTTTTTAAGGAGGTCTTTTCCAGCACTCCTACACTGTTATTAATACATTTCTTCTGAGATAACTTTCTTTTTACACTGTATATATCCTATGTGAATGAAGTTATTAACATGTTGTCTCCTCCAACAGGATGTGCACTGCCTAAGGACAGGGACTTTGTTTTGATATTTCAATTGTATCCCACAGCTTAAAACACAGTGTCTGGATGGGTGAATGCATAATAAATTCTTATTTATTATCATCCTTCCTAAACTACCCCTTCTCAAACTTCCTTTTTCTTCAGTTGTAGCAAGACTTGCACTTCTTCCTGGAAAGGCTTGCATGAACTGATGCTGAGCAAGATGAACAGAACCAGAAGACACTGTACACCATAACAGCAAAATGAGGCTGATGATCAACCTTATTGGACTTGCTCAATTCATCAGTGCAATAAAAATCAGGGACAATTTTGGGGTATCTTCAATGGAGAATACCATCTGTCCCCAAAGAAAGAATTGTGGAATTTAAACAAAGACCAAAGATTATCACCTTTAATTAAAAAAAAAAGTTCTCTTATGTATTATGTAAGTTTGCTATCTCTTATATTTTATTTTTTCCTTAAGGATATGATTTTTCTCTTAACACATTCAATTTTGACCAATGTACAGCATGGAAACAATGTAAAGACTATTAGACTTCCTTCTGTGGGGGTGGAGAGAGGGAAGAAAGATGGGGGAAAAATTATAAAACAAAAAAAAATTAAAGACTTGCCTGCACTTCTTTTTAAATTTTTTTTATAACTTAAAAATTTTTTATTTAAGATAATGGGGTTAAGTGACTTGCCCAAGGTCACACAGCTAGGCAATTATTAAGTGTCAGAGGCTGGATTTGAACTCAGGTCCTTCTGACTCTAGGTTTTATCTACTACATCACCTAGCTGCCCCATAACTTTTTAAAATCTGTATTTTATTTTCCAATTACAACTAGCTTTCAACATTCATTTCTATAAAATTTTTGAGTTCAATATTTTTCTACCTCCCTCCTTTTCTTCCCCCTCCCTATGATAGTAATGTGATATAGGTTATACATGTACAATCATATAATTTGATCTGCATTCAGACGCCATAGTTCTTTCTCTGGATGTGGATGGTATTTTCCATCACAAGTTCTGTAGAATTGTCTTTGATCAATGTATTGATGAGAAAATTCTAAGTCTAAGATAGTTGATCACTGCACAATGTTGCTGTTAAGGTGTATAATGTTTCCTGGTTCTATTCACTTCACTCAGCAGCAGTCCACATAAGTCTTTCCAGGTTTTTCTAAAATCCTTTTGCTCATGATTCCTTATAGATCAATAGTATTCTAGCAATTCATATACCAAAATTTGTTTAACCATTCCCCAGTAGATGGGCATCCTCTCAATTTCCAATTTTTTGCCACTACAAAAAGAGCTGCTATAAATATTTTTGTACACAAGGGTCTTTTCCCTTTTTTATGATTTCTTTGGGATACAGACCTAGTAGTGGTATTGCTGGATCAAAGGGTATGACAAGTTTTATAGCCCTTTCATCATACAAACTTCATTATTCCTCTTGAAGATACCACTTTCTGCCTCCAGAATAGGAACCTTAAAGTGATCCTTAACTCTTAATCAGGAGACATCTAGTAAGTACCTACTATGTGCTAAGTACTAGGAAAACAAGAGGGAAAGTATAGTCTCTGCCCTCAAGGAGCTTTCAATACAATGGGGGGGGGACAACAAGCACACAAATATATATATATATATATATATATATATATATATATATATATATATATATATATATATATATATATATAGAAATAATAGAAAGAAGACACTAGAATTAAGAGGGTTTAGGGAAGACTTCCAGTAAAAGAAAGGATTTTAGTTGAGACTTAGAGGAGAGGTCAGTAGGTACAGAGGAGGAAGGACAGTCAGAAAAAATTCTTGGAGCAAAAATATGAAGTACTTCCTAAGTAGATGACCAATGTCACTGGATCCTCCCTCCCATATCCAATCAGTTGCTAAATCCTGTCAACCCTATCCCTAAAACACTTTTTATATTCGTTCCCTTTGTCTCCACTCATCTGGTCTTCATCACCTCATATCTAGATTACAGTTATTGTCTTCTAACTTGATTCCTAGCTTTCAATCTCTCCCCTTTCCAAACTGTCTCCAATGCAGCTGGCAAAAATAAAAAGCCCAAGTCTGACTATGTTACTCAAGAATTTTGGAGGATCCCTCCAGGGAGTTTACACTAGGGCAACAAACTCCTTAGCTTAGCATTTAAAGCTCATCAAAATCTCCACACATCTTTTAACAATGGTCTTCCTGTTGCTCCTTCCTCTAGCCATTCTATCTCCAGACTTTTAAAAGTAGTCTATTTCTGGAATGTTCTGCTTTCTCATCTCTGCCTCCTAGATTCCTTCGTTTCCTTCAAGTGTCAGTTAAAATGTTACCTTTTGTAAAAAGACTTGCCTGTGTTTATCCACCTTCTCCCTTACGCAGCCTTGTCCTCCCCTCTTTCTTTCAAACATATTTGCATATATTCACAAACTTATCTATATCTTGTTTGTATATGTATGTTCTTCAGGATGAGGACTTTTTAGGTCTTTTTACCCCCAGTGCTTAACACAATGCCTGGCACAGAGTAGGCATTTAATAAATTCTTGTTGATTTGCTTGACCTGATTATCTGATTTCAGTTTACTTTTCTGGATTAGGTTACCACTGTTCCTCTTCTTGCGTTGCTTTCCAAAGAAATAGGCCTATTTGTTCCATGATTTTGGCATATCATCTTTTGCCTTTATACCTTTGAAGTGCTTTCCCCATCTCTCAGCTTCTTAAAATCTCTCACTTCCTTCAAGGTTCATATGCTACCTCCTATAGGAAGCCTTTCCTGGTCCCCTAGTTGTTAGTCCTTTCTCCCTCCTCAAATTATTTTTTACTCATTTGTTCTTTCTTTTGCTTCATTCTTGGAAGGAGGGGATTGTTTTTCATTTATCTTTATATTTCCAGGTTCTAACACAATGCCTTACACAAAGTAGATACTTAATAAATGTTAGCTGAATTGAATTAAGATGAAAAGTCAAATTCTCCTCTTTAATTTACAATACTACATAAGTAAATATCTTGATCAAGGTAGAAGAATGTACCTTCCAGTGTATATTTGGATACCTAGGCAATTATTACAAATAAAATTTTAAAAGGATCATTAGCATATGGTAGAATATTTGTCATCTGTAGTATACTTTTCCCTGAAGTTCTAAGTGCTTTGTAAACCTTCATTTTCCACCATAATGGCAAAGCTGGTAAACATCAATGTACTATGATGCTGAACAAAGAATAAATAATCACATAGGAGGGCATTATATTCAGAAAAAATATAGATTTAATTATCAATATGGATAGTCTATTGGACTAGGAAATTGATAGATGATATTTTGCCCCCATCATTTTGTAATTTTGAGTCAATTATAATCTCTAATGCTTGTACTCAGATCTGTAAAATGAAAATGATTCAAGGTTAAAAAGGTGAACATACATACACAAGCACACATATATTTATACTTCTCAAAGAAAGATAACCTATTCAATCAGCACTGATACCCAAGGCAATGTGTTAGCTACTTTAAAAATACTTAAAATAATGCATTTATATTTTAACAGTTACACAATCCTATTCAAAAAAAGGTCAAAAGCTGACTGAATAAAGTCATTTGGGGTTCAGTTTTAAGGAAGTGTCTTCATATGGTATCATTCTTTCATATATTTTTATATACACCATTTGGTTAATATATTTATTATCCTACATATTCTTATTAAGCCACAACCACATCAAGACTTCTAATCTTTAATAAGAGTCTCAAATTAAAGTTTATATGGAATGACACTATTTTTTTTTAGTTATATGTCCAATCCAAGTACAATGCAAGGAACCAGATATAAGAAAGCTCTCTCTTTGATGACCAAGTGGACAAGGCTTCCATCAGTACTGCCTTACTCCCCACAGAGAAAATAAAAAATTCTGCCTAGTAGGTTTTTCCCCCTGCTATGTTGTCCAATGCTAATTATAAAACAGTACAGATGTAGCCCTTCTCAAAATGCAAAGGGACTGTGCATATATGCAAAGAACAACTATTTTTTATGCTTCCAAATTCTTAATCCTGTTTGGAGCTGTCAGTGGGGGTTAATGGAAGCCTTGGATAGGAGAATTCCAATCTGGTTGGCAGATGGATAGGTTGGTTATAGCTGCATAACTATGTCTTGCCTGCAGGCACAATTCAGAACACTGTTAAAGCAATATAAAGTCTCTGTCAAGCTGAACCATTTGGATCAGTAGCAAGGAGAAATAATAATAAAAAAAAGAAGTTCATTTCTGGGCCTTGTGCATTTATGCTAGTATGCAGAAACTGATTAATTGTCATAGTGTGGTGGTCTTCTATACCTCAGATTTCTACTTCTGGAGTAGATTTTGCATGCTAATATAATCATTCTCCCTCTTGAGACATTAGCAAATAATCAAATGAAAAACAGGATCATAATTTACCGAGATTCAAGCAATTCTCTATGCAAATTTGACTTGTTATTGCTGCTGCCTCGTTAATCTGAATGCCTTTGACAAACTCCTTTGATTTATGAACTCGTGACAACTCCAATGTGTATATATTTTGCTAGATTGACATTATCATTAAGAGTGGGTGGACTGAGCTCACATGAATGGCTGATTTTATTCGCTGGTGTCTGCTGCTCAACAGCTGAGCATCTCCTTCTCACAAAGCCCCTGAGCGGCAGGCTCTTCCCATCTACCCATCCATTCATCATCTCGATGTTAATTGGCCCAGGCTTTAAGCAAATTTTCAACACGATTTAAAGGCACGATGACACTGATTACTGACCCTCTGCCATACGGTGCCTATTGATTAACCTGACAGAGATGATGAGCTTGAGGGAAACTAGGTGTGTGGGGACCTCAAGGGGAAAAATATATTGTCTATGCAGGCAAACACTTGTCATTATCTCACAAGCCAGAATTTGCACAGCTTACATCCTTAAAACACACTACTGAAAGAAAAAAACATAAACAAACCCCCCAAAACCCACTACTGCTTTAACATTTTAGCTAATGCAGCAAAATGCTTTCTGTGTTCACTGATATTACAAATACGTCATGTCACAGCACATGACACCTTCAGTATTTAGAAGAATTCCCCAGATAGATAGAAGGCTGCCTATCAACCAATTATGCCTCTGCTAGCTGATATATGCATGTATTTTAGTATAAAAATGAAGCAAATGATAGGTGACCTGTTAGTGCTGTAAATATACCACAATAAAGAAGAATGAAGGGGAAGAAGAATCAACTAGGTCCTTCAAGATTTTTTTTTAATATGCAATTTATGGGGTCATCCTACCACTATATCATTAGAAAAGAAATATGAGACAACTTTACAAATATTATATTCTGTTGTTAAATTTTCTCCATAAGATTCCTCCTGGCACAGAAAAAGTTAGCACTGAAATTGTTTTTCATAAAAACAGACTAATATTTAATACTAAAAATTACAGCTCAAACCCTTCAGGCAAGCTCAGTAAGTACTGTATTTAGGAAAGTTGCATAAACTTGAATTCTTAAAATAGTTAAATGTAAATAATTCAATTTTAAATTGCTTTCTTAATATTAAGGAACTTTTGGAAAGGTCTTGTGGATTATTGATTATCAAAGTTAAGCACACAGAAATAACAAAACTGAAACATTTAATATTGCTGGATCAACAAATGCAAAGAAACAAATAAGAAATGAAATCTAAATGATTTTTAGATAGAGAAGTACTCTGAGTTATTTAAAAACAAAACTAACAAAATATGCTCCCTAGGTTATAACTACTGGCCACACAATCTCCTTCTTTACTTATGGATCCTGAGGGATGCCAATATACAATTTTACGGCCGGAGATTTTGGTACATTACTAACAGTTATTTCAAAGCTAAAATAATAAACTGTGAACAGCCACAACTGTAGCCCCTATTACAGTGACACGGGCTGTTAATGTAAGAGATCAAATGTTTCTCTAGTCAAACAGCATTGGTGCCTATTACACTGGAACATGTAGCTCAGTCCCTAAAAGCCTGCCCCCTGTTCTTTCAAGATAAACAAGCTCCCCTAAAGCTCTGAGGTGCTGTGCTAGGAAGGACAGAAGAGGGGAGCCCATAAAGCAAGATGAACAATGGGTAGAGCTGAGATTCCTTTCTTTTGTAAGTTTCAAGTAAAATAATTTCTCAATACATTGATTTAATATTTCACCAAAAAGGGATAATTAAACATTCTAACTATTCTATAAGGTTGAGGGAAAACTGAAGCAATTCTAGGTTGTTACAATTGTGATGGATATTACACAGTTACCTGAATAAATTCAACTTTGAGGCTTCTTAGTTAAAGATCTGAACATCAAATTAGCAATGATTATGAAGGTACATAATAAAACTCAACCTGCAATGAATTTAATAGACCCACATCATACAGAGTAAGTTCACTGAAACCTAAAAGATTTTTTTTGATTAAAATATCATGACCCCACAACACATATAACTTTCCCTACCAAATAGGTGCTTTAGTTTATCCTGCTAGACATCCCAAAGCAGTCACCCAATTAAAGCGATCCATAATAATGTAGCTTAATATCTTAAAAACCTCAACAGGCTTGCAAATTTTAAAGCAAATTTTTTTAACATAATGAAACCAGGGATATTAGTATAACTTTTTAAAAGGTAGCATTCATTTTGTACTATTTAAAATCTGTAACTAATATATATATATAGTAACCTAAATTATTAAAAAATGTAAAGCAAATACAATTTCACTAAAGATAAGAAATAGAAGTAAGTGTAAAACTCCAAGAAAATAGAATGAAGGTGACCAACCTCATCTACCTTGTGATCAAGAAACCAGTTAATCTGATTAACCCGTCACCTTTAAATTATTTAAAATATAAATATATGTATGTATGAGTTGAACATACTTCTCTAGCAGATTCCCTTTGTTTCTTAATTTTTGTTGTTGCCAAATTTACACAAATATTTCATCCAGAAATTCTTTAAATATAGTTTTATGTGGATGAAGAGGCAAACATTTGCTTCTGCTAATAAGGACATCTGGTTATTTTTGTAACTCTAAGACATCTGCATTATGTAGAACTACTTGATTCCTCATAACAGTATAGAAAACTATAGAACCCTTAGGATGTAAGTTGAAATCCTTTTTACCTCCACAGCATCATTATTTATGCCGTCAGCTTTGTTTCTGAATTTTTTTTCTGCTTAATGATCAACCAATTCAACACTTTGACTATCCACCCCACCCCTCCCCATTTGCTATTCACAATTACCTTTCAGCAGTGGCTAAAACAATTCTAACATTCCTCTTATGGCAAGCAAATTGTATTCCTCCAGGTGCACTCACATTTTGGAATGACGAGTGAATCACACCAACTATTTAACTGAACTTCCAAAAACCTAACTGGTCTAAGACTTCAATTTAGATGTATGGTTCCATTGTGCTATTGTGAGTTGTTCAGTCACTTTCTTCAAGTTGTCTTCTATTCTGTGTATTTGTTCTTGTCCTGATTTTTGCTTTTTCCACTCATCATAGTATCAGTGATTTTTTCTAGTCTCTCAAAGTTCCAACTACCCTTTCTTCTCAATGATTTTAATCCAAGGTTTTTTTTTTTCGGGGGGGGGGGTGGTCCCTAAGATTGGAAAACATAGTACAACACAAGTGTCAGAGGCTTATTTTATAGGAACACTGGCATATCTATTTGAAATCAAATACTCTACTTTGTGCCCTCTTTTTACTTATTATAGTCTGATGAGTAAAAAAAGGAGAGGCTGGAAGCTTTATATCAATTTAAAATGGATTTCCCCCATACTAAATAGATCCATTACTCTTCTTTTGGAGAAGCAGTTTTCCAGGGTTTTAATTGGTATTATGTTTATTTATACTATAATATAAACTTTTCAATTTTAAAAATTTTCATTTCAGAAATATATGGATATTTTAACCTTAATACTCTAAACACTGTATAATTTCACTGAGGGAAACCAGACTTAAATCTTTGGGTGCTCAAAGTCAACCAACACAGAATGAAGTTCCTAACTAAGGTTTTTAAATTTAAGAGAGGATTTTCCATTTGAGTTGCAATAGCCAGCAGGGGAGAGGTTAAACACTAACCTACTTCTATTATCTTTCATACATTAATATTTCCTACCAGTAGATTAATTTGCACTTCATATTTTATCAGTACATTTAAAAGATTATTTAGAAGGTCAGCTGATTTCAGTATGAATTTCTAAACTCTTAATGAAAAAATATTTATAAGTTATTTGCACCAGGAAAAAGGTTTTGTAAAATCATCCTCTGCCTAGGTACTGGGGATTGTTCCTTTTTATGCTGTTGCAAGTGAGTTTTGCTTAGAAGTAAAAATATGGATGGATAAAGAGGGATAATTGCAATAATAAACGGAGGATCTTAAATAAATGCTTTTCAATTCACATTTATATAGTAATTAAATATCTTATATATCTTTTTTTGAGTTCCACTAACAACTTTTTAAGGTAGGTTCTATCATCTCCATTTTTCCACTGAGGAAACTAAAGCTCCAGAAATTAAAGAGTTATTGTTCAGGTCACATAGATAGTAAAGTTTGTGAGACTGAATTTGAACTCAAGTCTTCATAACTCAAAGTCTATCTTTTTATTCATCATTTATTCATTGTTTCTTCAGAATACACTATAGCACAGTTGCACGCTTCAAGATCTTTGCTATGAATAGTATTTTTTTTTTACTATCTGTACATATTATTATTGTCTTCTACTGCCCAAATACAAGGAAATTAATTTACTTACACATTGCCATTATCTTATATAGGATTACAATTCCTCTCATGTTAAGCAGAATCATAAAACACCTAATTTTTTTTTAAAGTCTTTTAAAACAAAACACCCTTAAGTGACTTCATAATTATAAATAACAAAATATCCTTGTCATTTTCAGCAGGTATCTGAATCCTTTTCATGCCAGTTAAATATCAAATTTCTAACAGAAATGGAAGACTAGAATTATGGACTGATTTCCTACTGATTAACTAAAAAGAGAATAAAAAGAGCTCAAACATTCAAGAATTCCTGTCTTTGGCTTTGAATTTCAACTTTTTAAATTATTTGCTGCTTTGTTAAAAAATAATTTTATAAAATGTAACAGTGCTTCAGTATATACTTAATATTTTTAGTACGACTAATTTTAACATGAGCTGCATGCAAAATTAACTTTTATCTATAATATCATTTGCCCTGTTATTTCTATTAGCCATTGTCAAGTATATTGTTATGTTATAGCATGAAAAAGGACTGCCAAGTTTGGTAATAGCTGATTGATTTGACAGATATCAAACAACATTAATTTCAATGCTGTTGTACTTGCCCTTAGAGCAGAGGGCCTATGAAGACTGGACTAGCCAGTTTTGGTTTTGAGGTTAGTGCTGCCTCAATTCTCTCCTGTCTAAGTCAATGTACCTCTTGATCTTGCAAACAACAAGGGAATAGTTGACTTCAAAAACAGTTGCCTATCACTGCCTGCTGCACAAAGGACATTCTATTCTGAGCAGTGGTTGGTAAGGAAAGTATAGCCATTTCTAAATGCCAGTGGTTCCCAACATCCATGTTCCTCCTGAGCAGAATGAAGTCTGAGAGCACTGACTGGAGGGTCATTTGACCCACAAGGGCCTGGAAAGGTTTCCAGAATAACAGAGGTCATGTAATTGCCAAAAGAGCATTAGACACTCAATCACAATGGATAATTAAATGACCTACATGATTCCTGAAATGGCTCCTCTATATATGGTCTATTACTTGCATCCCTCAAGATAAGCTACTCCTTTGATATGACCTGACCTATACGCCCAACCTGAGCCTCCACACTAGCTGCTTGCTTCTATTGCTTTGTAAATGCTCCCCAACAGCAGACATGTCCCAGACCACACTTTCAAGTAGGCACACATAAAAATCAATCATGTGTCTTCTTCCTACCATGTTCTATGGAATATAAAGGACTGTAAGAAAATGGAGAAAAAAATAAGTAAATCCCTAGATAAGTCTAGATTGGAAGGAACGGTCTAAGAATTATAAGAGCAGAAAGTTATAAAAAGTTTTTATTTTTGAGTTTCCATTTAGCATACTACTCAGGGATGGGAAAACTGAAACACCAATAGAAGTGGTCAGGGTAGACTAAGTTAAGAAATCAAAACTTGCCTGGACAGTTTTTGATATTGAGGGTAGGATTTATCTTAGTCTAGTTTTTTTAATCCACACAAAAGAAAAACTAACTCTAACCAAATAAAAATTTGCAACAAAAATTCACTACTGTCTTGATAGCAAAAGAAACAAAACCCTCATTGCTTTAAGTCTTTTCATCTGTGTATTTTATGTGTCACTGTAACACTTGGTCAGAAATGCTACCTCTTACAGAAGTCACATGAAACGGCAATAACATGATTGAGGAGAATTTGCCTTTTAAGAAAAGAAAGGTCTGGCTGTGGCCCTAAAGGCAGCTGCACATCTAGCAAGCATTACAAAAAAAGGCAGGAGATCAAGTAACCAAAGACAACCCCACAATGATGCCAAGAGAGAAGGGGTAAGGGGGACAAAGAACTCACAATAAGAGAGTACCTTGGGGCTAGTAGGATTTTCCGGTTTCCACAGGAAATTACATAGCTTCAGGGTGCTGGTTATTGAGATACACCATCCCTGATCTCTTACTAGGATATCAATGGCTTATTAAACCTAGAACATATCTGTTTTAGTTAACTTCTGGGTGGGGAGGGGACAGGAAAGGAGGGAAAGAACAAAATGTACTTAAATGCTGAATTTTTTCTCCAGGCTGAATGCCTTTCATCCAATAAGACATTCAAAGCAGTGACCCAGCAAATGGATTGAAAAAGCAATCTTCCGTCTCAGTGCCACATTATCATTCCTATTCAGTATTCTCCATGAGATATCTCAATCAGCTGTGTGTAAGTGACAACGCAGCCCATTGCTGGGTTAATTAAACATTTGACTTTAACACCCTCCCCTTCATTAAGCAAATAAAAACAGATAATTCAAACTGCACTTCATCCTCAGGGTACACAACACACATGTCAAAATTAAGAGAGTCCAAGGCCTCTGGGGATTTCTGTTGGGACCATAATCAGTTTAAATCTTATCTGGTTTATCAATTATTCTATTGATTAAAGCAAAGTGATTATACACAACTCCTTTGCCACATGGGATTTATATCAGCAAAGCAAGAAAACAACTCCAGGAGTCTCCAAACTGATTTAAAAGCAGACAGACTGACCAATAATAGTCAATTATTACATACCAGTGATCCATATATATACAGATTCTTAGTTTCAGATGGGTGAAGTGAACTGTTTCCAATCACAATGTCCCTATGATATATACCTTATGTTGGCTATGAGTAAATTTATGTATTTGAAGTCAAACATATTTTCTAGTAATTTAAACAGTGAACAGTTTACTCAAGATTTGAAATACATTTTATAGGTTTTGGACTTAAAATGTAACAGAGCTGCTCTCAAGCAAAGAAAACAAATAGCAATATTCTTGCCTAGCTGTATAAAAATAACAGAAGATGAACAGGGGCATCCTTGGGATCTTCTCTAAAAGTTATTTGGTATCAGGTTAACCAACATCTTGGTTGAAAGACTATTCTCCAAAGAAATTTTTTTTTTTAATTTTAAAAATCAGAAAGCTTGCCAGAGTTAGAATGATAGCCCAATTTTCTTTAATTCTAGAGAGAAGGCATCAAAGCTTTTATCTCACTGAAATTTTGAACCTATTTTTTTTAAATAGAAGAACCTTATAATGCCACTGGATATCTCCTGGAAATTTTACTAACATTAGAACTACAAAGACAATTTAGATACTTTCCCTGAAACATTTTGCATGATTGTCTACAAAAATACAAAACCTTCATAGCTGAAGGCCATGTCCTACTACATATAAGAAAAGAGTTAATAAAATCCAAGGGGGAAAAAAAATCAGAGTTAAATTTGTGTACTCATACCTATGTCTTCATAAACCATATTTGTTCACTACTATGTTGGACCACATGAGCATTCAAACATAATTTAACTTATCTCCTTCAGATTTTCCTTTTTCAGGCAGACTAAGAAACCTGCATTAGCATGCTGTATTTTACTCTCACCACTAGAAATACTGAGGGTGCTATTTGTAATTGTATTCTTTTTAAGAGGTTTGTTCTCTGCAGCTGTTTTCTGCTTGCAGTGTATTTTGTGTAATCAGCACATCATCATAAATACATTGGCTGTTCCCCTGAGGGTAGCTGTCAGTGTTTAATTTACAGAACAACCTGGCCAATGTGAATTTTAACACTACAGCACTATGGCAAGGAGTTACCACACTCTGTGAAAAACAGGTTTCTATGAATTTTTATATCAGGAGCTGGTCCCAGGACAATTTAGGTTCTAGAAATAGATTGTTTAAAGAAGCACTTCATACCTTGTATGCAATGGATTCTTTCCCATTTATAATCTTGTAAAGAAGCCCTGAGCTAACTATGAACCACAAGTGGGCACAATCAATTGCTGAGACAACAAAGATTAAAAAACCATGAACTATCAGAAGGAGGCAGTATAAGAGATGCTAGCTTTGTCTTGTTTGTTATTGACTCCTAGTCCAGAGCTTCTTCCACTATATCATATTATTTAATTAACTATATCATATTATTTAATTAACTACCAAAATTGTAATCATGAAACAAAATGTCATTGCTCACTTATATGCATGTAGTGGAGGGGGAAATGTCTTTTCCGTGATAGACTGGCCTTGGGATATATGATGAAAACAAAAATGATGAGACCTTAAGTTTGTCACAGGTCTATGTTAATTATCTTAAGAAATAATAGATAATGAAATACCTTTATCTTACTAAATGAAAAGAGTATTTACAACTAAAGGCCATCAATAAGAGCTTTCAAAAATAGACAATGTTGTACCTAGGTTATTCATTGAAGCTTAAACACTTGGTATGATATCAAAATGAACCAAGTGAAATTAAGGAAATATGCCTATAGTTCTCAGAAATGGGAAATCTGTCATAAGTTTTAATGTCTTTCTAGAAAACATATTTGGACAAAAATTGAGAGCCTAATGTCACGTTGAAAAGCAGAGAATGCTTTAAAATAACTCTGTTCAAGATGATAATATGTAATTAACAGTGACTGAGAAAGAATATTGAACTTTATATAATTAATATTTATAATTTTTAGAGTACTTTAAGCAATAAATTTAAATAATTTGAAAAGTAAACCAAAGTTTTTTGCTAATGCTACTGTTGCTGAGGCATTAGTTTTTTCAGTGATAATGATCTTTTTCCAAACTAAGATGCTTAAGATGTAAACTGATTTTAAAAAGTTATTATTGCTACAATTTTAAAAAAATTTCTTAAATATTCAAGATATCTGAATCATGGCTAATATTTTACTTACAATCCTGAATGAGAAAGTTTTATTAGCCTTTGGAATGCTTCAAATTTTCCTGGATTTCTGATAAAATTAAATTCTGTACTCAATAAGATTTTTGGTATAAGATCCTATATAAACTAAAGTTTTAAGTATGTTTAGGTGGTTCTTGAATAAGAAGGAATGACTTTAAATTAACTGCTGTTTCTTGTATTGAGAAACAAACCAAATAAATATTTTCTATTTAATATTTAAAAATCAAGTCTCATCTTTTTCTTTCACTTATGAATATGGCCACGTAAATATACAAAATCAGAAAAATGGCTCATCAAAAGTATTAAAATAATTAGAACCAGCCCTATAGACATTCTGTTTGCTTTTCTTTTAAATAATGAACCTAAAACTAAAGATTAGACATCCAACAAGAAAGTTAAAAGTCAAAAACATTAATTCTTTTCTACAATCAATGTATAATAAAAAAAACACCTTAATTTTTAAAAGAAAAAATTATTCATGATTTTTCTTCTGAACATTAGAATTACAAAAATACATTTTGGGGCTCTCTGAACCAAAGTGGATGAAATTATTAGCCTTAGGTCAGTCATACAGAAGGAAGACTGAATTACTGAACTGCACCTTCCCTGGAGACCCTGTAGTTCCATTTACTGCCATTAGATAGCAGCACAGTACACACCATCAGTCATGTCTCCCACAATCTTCTCTTTCCCTAAGGCATGAGCACTGCTCATTCCATACCCTACTCGTGGGCAGCCATGGACACAAGCACCCTTAAGGGTATGCTCACTTTCACTTTCTCTCTCTCTCCCCCCTTTCTCCCTTCTTCGGTCTTCTCCACACACAGCTGATTCTAATTCAATTAGTGCATTCTGCAGCTCCAGAAAAGAGTAATTCAATTAGTGCATTGTGGAGCTCTTCTATACCTCTAAGCAGATGTTCACAATCTTCAAAAACTAGAGATAAAAGTACCTATACTACTTTGATATGCTGCTACATATGTCATATCAAAATACTTACATTTCCGTAGTTTCTGAAAAGAATGAGATGGGTGAAATTAAGAAAGGTTGACTAGGTAGCTCATTTTAATATATACTTTAGTAAACAATAGGATTTTTTAGTATACATTCCACAAAGAATTGTGATAAGCATTTTTTAAACCTTAAAACATTATATAAATATGAATCCTATTTATTTTGTCCTAAAGGCTTAATGAATCAATAAGTATGAGATGGCAACAAAAAAATTAATTCAATCTAAGATTGCATTAACAGAAGCATAATAATTAGATTATAGAAGTAACAGTTCACTGTTACTCTCTGAGCTACTCAGATCACAGCTAAAAATACTGTGTTCAGTTCTAGGTATGGCAATTTAAAAGGGAAGTGACATCCAAATGAGAGTGACTAAAATGGTTCTGATCTTAAAACCATATCATATACACTGAGTAGATTTAGCCTGCCAAAGAGAAAATTTGAGGGTTACATGAGAGTTCTCTTCAAATACCATATCTGAAATGCTTTTATATGGCAGGAGGAATAAACCTATTTTTAATAGCATTATTGTAAATCACTTTAGTGTGGAAATTGTTTCTTTCTTTTTTGTTTTTATATAACCAATGCCCAGTTCAGAATCTGGTAAATAATAAGGAACACAATAAGTGTTTGTCTATTTTCTTTTTCTTTATAGAAAGTATATAATTTATATATAATTAGGCATAATTTAGATTAGGAAATTATTGGAGTTCATTTTCAGTTTAAAATAAGAAAAAAATTTCTAACTATGAGAAATAAATAAGAAATGAAATAGGTTGCCTGCCTAAGCAGGAGTTTTCAGTCATCTGATGTGTTTGACATTAACTTTTTTTTTTTTTTTAGGTAAGGCAAATGGGGTTAAGTGGCTTGCCCAAGGCCACACAGCTAGGTAATTATTAAGTGTCTGAGACCAGATTTGAACCCAGGTACTCCTGACTCCAAGGCTAGTGCTTTATCCACTACATCACCTAGCCACCCCATCCTGATGTGTTTAAACAAAAGCTATGTAACCATTTGTTAGGGAAATCATGAGGAAGACTACAATCAATCAATGAATAAACATTTTTAAATTGTCTACATGTGCCACCCAGAGTTACTAATCACTAGAGATTTTTAAAAAGGCAAGACAGTTACTGACCTCTGAGAGTTTATAATCTAATGAATCAAAATGCAAATAAATATATACAATACAGAATAGAACTAGTTAAGAGAGAAAAAGCATAAGAATTAAAGAGACTGGGGAAAGTTTCTAGTAAGACTAGATTTTAGTTGGAACTTGAAAGAAACTAGGCAAGTCATTTAGGAGGAGCTGAGAAGAAAGGGGAACAGAGAGAAAATGCCTACAGATAGAGGAATATAATTTTTCAATGAACAACCAGTAAACCTTTGAATCAAAGTATAAACTTAACAAGATTGGAAAGGTAGGAGAGGGCTAGTAGGTTATAAAGGCTTTTGAAGTTCAAATAGCATTTTTTACTATTTGATCTAAGAGGCAATAGGGAACCACTGAAATAGAGAGTTGGTGATCTGGGCAAGGTTGATGTAGTTGGACTTGAACTTTAGAAAAATAATTTTAGTGGTTATATTTTGAACACTTTCTAGATTGCTTGTTTGAATGAGTCTCTATCTCACTCAAGACTGGTAGTATAGTCGCTTCTCATCGGATCTCATTATAACACTGCTCAGGATGGAAACTTTAGCCTGCTCCATTTTTCTAACCTGGGTTGCTTTTGGCTCTCCTTAGACATTCTGGTATCCCAACTCTCCAGAGGTCTCACCATATTGGTGCTAGACATATTTGTGAATACTCAATTAATTTTATTTAGATGTAATTCAGTCCAGAACTCCCAAGACCATGCTACATGCTTTGGGCATGTAGCAACACAACTAGCTTTTTTCTCAAAAACACAAACCTCACTAATTTTTTTTAACTTCTTAGGTATTTACACTCAAACTATTCTACCAAATGGGAATGGTGAGATGGAGGGAGGGATAGCTAATTGGTGTAGTGCATAGATTACTGGCCCTGGAGTCAGGAGGACCTGAGCACAAATCTGACCTCAAACAATACTAGCTGTGTGATCATGGACAAGTCACTTAACTCCACTGCCCCCCCCCCCAAATGGGGGGAAGTAGTCTTATCAAGAAAGAATAAAACCAATTGAAATTGAATTTCTAGAAGAATTTCTGATAATTTAATATTTAATAAATATTAAATACCTGCCTACCTGTGCCAAGTGCTAAAGATACAAAGAATTAAAAGAATTTATAGCCCATTGGAGGAAACAAGTGTACACACACACACACACACACACACACACACACACACACATATAAATTCACTAGCAGTTGGGGCAGGAAGATAAGAAAAGCTTCAAGCAGAAGACAGTGCCCAAGCTGTATCTTTAAGCACTCAAGAGAGCACTCTATGAGGCACAGGTAAAGAGGAAGTGCTTTCTAGGCACTGAGGGGATGATCAATTATGAGAGACTAACAGAGAAAAACACCAGTTTGGTTAGATTACAGAGTCAGAAGGGAAATGATGATCAATGAGCTTAGGTAGAAGGGTCCCAGAAACTATACATAAAATTAACTCTACTATTCATGTTTATTTGTTTGTATTTTAAATATAGCTTAATATCTTAATGGGAACCAAGAACAACTAAATAAACCATATCCTCTACAGCCTATTTCTTTGAAAGTATCATCAGGCCTACGAAGACCTCACTCAGCACAAGACAGGAACACCCAGCTTTATCAAGAGCCTCTTCTCTTCCTGTTGTAGTGGAAAGAGAGTTAAATGTAGAGTTTAAAAGTCTTGGTTTTTAAGGTCAAACTCAAGTGTACTCTGGAAGGGCCTGGTTTTGAATCCTACCAATATAACCTAGGGAAAGTTATTTAAACATTCTAGTCCACAGTCTCCTCATCAATAAAAAAGAGAAGCCTGGGACAGATGATTTGGAAAATCTCTTCCAGTTCTAAGTTAAATGATTATATGACCTCCTTCTGACCAACAGAAAACCACTTAGTCTTTCTGAATACCAGTTTCTTTCTTCTCTCCTTCACTCCCTGCTATAAGGGGTTGTTATATATGAGAACCAAACAAGAAACATGTAAAGCACTTTGTAAACTTCAAGCCATTATTATAAATATACATGTCAGATTTATGAAAAATTATTATGATACAGATGGTATACTTGGAGTTAGAAAATCTTGGGTTTAAATACTTCTGCTGATACTTACTATGACCCTGTATGATACTGGTTAAATTGCTAAAAGTTCCTAAATAATCCCAAGAGTGTAATGCCAAGGATGATTATACTGTTCAATTCATTTATCTCATATACAAAATAAGAAACATTTCATTCCTATCACATTTATAGATGGTTAAACTAAATGTGCAATTCATCCTTAAAACTTCTAATAATGGGGACAGCTAGGTGGCACAGTGAATAGAGCACCGGCCCTGGAGTCAGAAGTACCTGAGTTCAAATCCTGACTCAGAGACTTAATAATTACCTAGCTGCGTGGCCTTCGGCAAGCCACTTTAACCCCATTGCCTTGTAAAAAAACAAAAAAACAAAAAAACAAAAAAAAAAAACTTCTAATAATGGTTAATTCAAATATTTTTATAACAGATTTCTATTTTTCTGTGATTCTAAATGGTTGAAACAACTTATTATGATTGTAAATATCATATACAAAGTATCTACTAAACAGTAGCTTGAATTTAAGATAAAGAGGCCGTGTGTTGACATAGTAATCAGAACTGGACAAGGTGTGGAGTCCTTGGTTGCGTCCTGTCTCTTATACATACTGGCAGTATAATTTTGGGCAAATCACTTAATTCTTTTCAGGGTCCTAGACAACTCTCTAAAACTACATTATATATAAAGACTGGCAAACTGCCTTCTGTGGCGGGGGAAGTAAGATTAGGGGAAAAATTGTAAAACTCAAAATAAAAAAAAATCTTTTAAAAAAACAAAAGAAAAACTCTCAAAAGGTAAATGCTTTGTAAAAGTATGTAGTACAGTCTACTAAATTTTCAAATCTATAAACTAATTCATTAAAATAATATGATGGTATTGCTTATAGTTATAGAAAAGTTTCTATTTTTGAAATACTTTGACATTGGGTTAATAATAAAAGCATTTAAAGTTACTGTAAAAAGTGCACTGGGTTAGTAATGAAGGCATTTAAAGTGCCTATCTGTAATAAAAAATTTTTTAAAAATAATAAAGTGCCTATCTGCAATGGTAGAGGAAATTTCTCACTGGAAGTGAGTTATCCCAGTGAAATCACTGATCTGATCAAGAACAAAAAATGAAAACCATTTAAGCTTGGCTCCACTATTAAGACAACAAATGATATTTCAGATAAGCATCATCTACAAATAGTATCCCACCCTTAAAATTACTTTCAGCAAAATTTTTCTATCTCCCATTTATCTTATGCATAGCAATACAATGGATTAGGGCATTCACCAAACTGACTCTCCCTGGTGCCTGGTCCTTAACCTACTTAATAAAAAACCGAACTATTTTTAATGCCAAAGCTTGTTAGAGAGAAAAATCCACATAACTAGCCAAATGTCAAGACCATAGTAAGACTAGAGAAATGAATACTGTTGCCAAATATATTTGTTTGATTTTCAACACTTTTAACATTATATCAGTTTACCAAGCCCTATCATGCCAATATGCAAAATTAGGTCATCAGATCTAGGCTTCATCTCTCTAATGTGGATTCTTCCTTACCACACATACATTTTCTTCTATGAACTTGGTTACTGACTCTCTCCCTTGCCTTCCAGTTCATCTTGCTTCCCCTCTCTGCCAAGCTGATTTGGTTTCATCGCCAACACTTCTCTTTAACACTGACCCTTTTCTTGCATTTAAGGTAACTACTTCCAACCCCATCAATAAAAGCAGACAAATGTAGGAGGAAGGAATGAGCTGCAAACACCTCAAACAAGAAGGTTGCTTAAAAAACCAAGTGTCACATTCTGGCACTTCAATATTTCATAGCCAATACAAGGAATGTGCAACGACGCTGCAACTTTAAATCTCTTCCTCCTATGTCAGTCTCTCTTCCTCTCATTGTAATGCCAAAGGGAACAGCAATCAGAGTGGAGATGTTCAACGTGATAGAGGTCAGGACACCAGCAGATCAACGTACCAGAAACACGACCTTGTTTATTTTTTTTCCCCAGTATTATTGTTTACAGGGTGCTTTGCTCATGTACCTTGTGGTTCTTAGCTAAAAGATGAAATTACAGCCCAGGATGAAGCGCTCAGGCACACATCCAATTTGTGTTTCCATCTCAGAAAACAAAAAGCTTCTAAGGCCCTCAGGCTGCCATTCAAACTTGGAGGCTGACATTTTTAACAGCGTGAACCAGAGACTGGCAGAGAGAATGATCTAATGCATTTCTGACTTGTCAATCAAAGAGCTCACCTCTGCTGTCTTGTAAACAGTTGGGGGCCATCTAACTACATTCATAAACCTGGGGAGAGCTTACTACCAGCTGGGGTGCGGGAGCCACATGCTCTGGCTTCTATTGACTGAAATTATGATTCAGTTTATAATCTTACTGTAAATAGTCCACAGGCACATTTCCTGAACTACTGGAATAGAATCAGAGCAGGGAATACAAAACGGATTTTGGTCAAGTGTTGTTATTTGCAAGCTGTTAAGATTCCTGTACCCATTTTTAATCAATTCTCCTCATAGGAACCCATCATGACACCAATGAAATACTGTTCCATACATTTTTTTAAGCCAAAAACAAATGATCAACACACACCTATAAAATAGGTATTCTCCCACAATTCTGCCTGTAGAACTCCTTTCCTTCCTTCATGAACAACTCTGATGACATTTCCACTTTCTATCACAAAGCCTCCTCTGATCCAAGTGAACTCTTCCTCTCTTAATTGCCCCATACCAACTTCATTGAACTTAAAATTATCTATATATTTATCCTATTCTTTCTCCTCCTAGGAGAGTTAAGCTCCTTGAAGGTAGAACCTGCATTGTTTCATTTCTTGTATCCTCAATTCAAGCACAGTATTATCCACAACAGGTACTCACTAAATCTATGTTAAATAAAAATTTTCAATTGTTTAAACACTTATTCAGTGACAGTATGTCATTCACAGCATAAGGACAACAATGAGAATTATTTTAGCATGACTCTAACCATGTAGTTTTCTATTTTACTGAAAAATTGGCTGTCAATACTACAATATTATTTTTGAAGAACATGAAAGAAAAATCCATAAGATACGGCTGTATCTCTGACACTTTTATATCTTCCAGCTACTAGATAAATCCAAAGAGACGATTCTGAAATTCTTGCCTAAAACTTGTTTGAGGAGATGAGAACTTTTCTCTCTGTGTCCATTTCATGAAACATGAGATCTGAACTTAATTCATATGGCTCATCCCAACCTTCATTCTAAACCTACATTTAACTGTCTCCAGAGTACCTCTAACTAATATTATATCGATCAACCAATGAGCTTTCATGAAATACCTAGGTGTCAAGCACCAACTAGAAATACAAAAAAAAAAAATGAAAATGACTCTACCCTTCATGGAAGTTACATTCTCTTAGGAGAGACAGTATGCTGAAAAATGAGATCTGAAAACTGTGATTCCATTGATATAGGGAAAGGGATCTGTAAGTATGTGCAAAATTTGTACAAAATTAAAAATTAGGTTTTTGTTTACTAGAAAAAATTTTTTAAAGCCAAATAAATCTAAGGTAATAGTGGTGGAGGGTAGGAAGGCACTGTAGAAGAAGTTGCCTGAACTGAGTTATGAAGGAAATTAGGGATTCTAAGGGGGGGGAGGTTAAGGACTGAGCAAAATTCAGACATGGAGACTGCATCCTAGAGCGGGAAACAGAAAGAAAGTCAGTCTGACCGGACTGTAGAATGCATGAAGGAGAGTGATACTGTATGTGATAAAATTGAAAGCTAAATTGTAAACAGCTTTAAAGGACAAAACACTAGGCAATAGGGAATCACCAGAGCTCTCAGAGAAGGGGAGAGAGCCAGACCTATGATTTAGGTATATCACTTCAAATTTAATAATGCCCAAAACAAACTCATGATATTCTCCTTAAAACCTATTTTACTGCCTGACTTCAATATTTCTGTCATTTTCATCACTATGCATATCTTCAGACATCTAATAACAAGATTTTAAAATCATCTTTGAGGGGTGGCTAGGTGGTGCAGTAGATAGAGCACCAGTCCTGGAGTCAGGAGTACCTGACTGGAGGACCTAACCCAGGGAGATGGAAGTCAGTGCAGGAACTCAAATAGTGCAGGTTGAGAATAAACATTAAGTGTCTGGCCTCAGACACTTAATAATTACCTAGCTGTGTGGCCTTGGGCAAGCCACTTAACCCCATTTGCCTTGCAAAGTCCTAAAAAAAAACCCCCAAAACCAACCAACCAAACAAATAAAGTCAACTTTGTCTCTTTATTTCTCATCCTCAACATTCAAGCACTATTCAATCAAAAAGCATTTCATAAGCACAGTGCCAAGTCTGGAGTTAGAAAAACTCATCTTACTGAGTTTTAATTTGATTTTAGACAGTTACTAGTTGGATGATCCTGGACAAATTATTTAAACCTGTTTACCTTAGTTTCCTTATTTATAAAATGAGCTGGAGAAGGAATGGCAAAAATCACTATCTTTGCCAAGAAAACTCCAAATGAGGTCAAGAAATGCTAGATATAACTGAAAATGACTGGATAACAAGTGCCAGGTACTAGGTGCTTGGGATAAAAATTTTAAAAAATTAAATAATCCCTATTCTCAAAGAAACTTCTCATCTATCACTAAATACCACTGTTTCTACTTTGGTTTCCCTTCTCTCCATTCCACTATAACTACCTAAAAACAAGCCCTCAGTCTCTCTTCAAGCAGCCCAAACGTTCTCCTCTCCAAATTATCCTCCACCCAACTGGAAAAGTGATTTTCCTTAAATCCAGGTGTAACTGTGTCAACCTCATCCCCCTACTAAATAAATGCCAGTAGTCTTCTATTTCTTCAAAAATAAAATATAAACTTTTCTGTTTGGCAATTAAAGACTTCAAATTAACTTTCTAGTCTAATATTATACCACATGTAAAACCATGATTTCTATTTGATCTATTCTAGTTTACAGGGAATCCAATATAGGAAGTACTTGGCTATGGTTTATAACTTTCTCTTCTGGATAATTTAGTCTCCTTTCAAACCTTTTCTCAAGATTTTTTAATTTCATTTTTTTAACTCTTCCTTAATTTCTTCTGGGTATTCACATAGTTCTTGGGGAAATTCCATTTTTTTCCTTTGAGTTTCTGCTTGGAGTTGTTAGCATTATCCTCCCTTTGGGGGGCATCTCTGGTTCTACAATTTTTTAGTGATCAGGGTTGCTGAGTTTTTATTTTTATTACAATTCTCCCTCACATTAGTTCTTTAATTGGGACTATTCCAGAGTCAGACTATTCATCTAGTTCTGCTTTTAGATGGGAATGGAGAGGGTCACCTCTGCTTATTCTCAACCTGCACTATTTGAGTTCCTGCACTGACTTCCATCTTCCTGGGTTAGGTCCTCCAGGATTTTTGAGATTCAGAGCACCCAGAGTAGAATAAGTGCTAAGAACCCCAGGCCAGAGTATCCTAGGGTAGTCACTCCCTTCCCCCCCCCCATGCCCAAAGTTTTGGGGGCTTTTTGACTACTCTAGGGATTTTAAGAGGAAGCTCTCTAGTCATACTGCCTTTGGACAAAGATCTTTTAAGCTACAGTCTCTGGCCCATCTCTGGTTGCACTGAGAGGCTGTGGCTTTTCTGTCTACATTGGCCCTATTTTGGCTCACAATACCATTTCCTAGTACCTATGGACCTCTAGTTAACTTTTTTTTTTTAGGTTTTTGCAAGGCAATGGGGTTAAGTGGCTTGCCCAAGACCATACAGCTAGGTTAATTATTAAGTGTCTGAGGCCGCATTTGAACTCAGGTCCTCCTGACTCCAGGGCCAGTGCTCTATCCACTGTGCCAGCTGCCCCATCTAGTTAACTTTTTATGCAACTCAGCAATGAAAGAAGAAATTTTCTCTATTTTCTCAATGAATTTATTAATCATTATTTGGTCTGTTGCAAATTTCAGGTTTTATATAGATATAGATGGCTATATGGGAGCTGGGTGTTTTTCTTCTCATTCAAGCAGCCCTCTCGTCTGGGAGGTTCCCCTTTCTTGCCTCTTCCTACAACTTACGTTCTACTTCAATGAATCCTTCCTGATTCCCCACCTTCTAGTGCCATATTTATTTTGGATGTATTCTGTATGTGTGCACATTTGCATTTATATGCATGATGGTCCTGGGAGAATGTGTGCTTCCTGAGGACAAGAGGTGTTTCATTTTTACATTCTTAATCCCCAAAGTCTTAACACCTTATTTAATATAAGAGAAGTGTTTATTAAGTGTTTGTTGGTTAACTGCAGTGCTAACTTGACCAATCCTGTCTCATACTCAAATTCAGGGGATATGTCAGACTAATTAATCTTCCTAATGTGAGTTCCAGTCATGTTACTACTACATTCAAAAACACCTTCAATAATTCCCCATTAACCGAGTCAAGTCCATCTGTGCCTGGAAACATTAAAAGTACTCCACAATTCAGTCACAATCTACTGTTTCAATCTTCTCCTCAACTACACCTCTTACATAACATTTTAGCCAATAATTACTACTATGATTCTCCAAAGCTACCTCATGGTTTCTTGTCTCTGGGTCTCTCTCCACCTTGGTCCCACCTTTTGCCTCTCTCTACCAGTTCTAAGTCATCCAATTCATACATACTTCCACACTATATCATCTTCTCCATGAAGTTTCCTTGAAGTCCCTAGATGAATTTGATCATTCTCCTTTGAACTAATATAGCATTTTGTTCCCATTGTACTTTAAAGTTATCCCCTATTTTGTACATATTATTTTTTCTATTACAATATAAGCCTCAATGAGGACAGGGAATTATCCCATTTCAATCTTTCTATTCTTCTATGGCAACTATCAGGGGTGGATGATACATAAATATTTGTTGAATTAATGCTAAATGAAGAAATAATCTACAGTAACCTGGCTAGGACCAATGAGATAAACTAACAGCTAAACATCTCAAAATATAAGAATATGTCAAAGCAGGTGGTCAAAGATAAAAGTCACTTAAGAAGACAGAAGAACTGGTTGAAAAAATATATACTGTCTTAGCAGCATTGGTTAGAAATATACTGCTTACATAGGATGGCAAAAAGGTAAGAAAGAGCAGTCTAATTTCCCTTTTAACTGAACACTATAGACATCCCATGTCATATTTTCAACTAAAAACTAAAAACAGTTGATATTCATGGGTTTTAACATGTATATACTGCTTAAACAAACATTTCTGTAAAGTCAATCACCAAGCATTTATTAATAACTGACATGTGCCAACCTGAGGTCCTTTCTCAAACTAAACTGCCAAGTATTGAAACATTACAATAGTGAGCACAACTTTGATGGGCTGGCCATGTTGTTTGAATGCCAAATGTACTATTGCCAAAAAGATGATTTTATGGAGAATTCATACAGGGCAAGTTCTCACAAAAAAAGGTCAGAAAAAAACAATACAGAGACACTTTCAAAATCTTTAAGAATTTGGCATTGATTGTGCAGCATGGGAGACACTGGCACAGGACTGCTCAGAGAAGAGGCTATGCTCTATAAGCAAGGTAGAATTGAAGCAGCACAAAGGAAATGCTCCCCAGGTGTTTACTTTTTGTGCCTGATCTGTGGTACAGCATTCTGAGCTTGTAATGGTCTGATTTGCCATAGCTGAATACACTCTGACTTGTCTCTAGCATAGTGATGCTGTTGTGGTCTTCAATAACACTTCCTCAGTATCCCCTATCTCTGGGGAATCTCCCTCCCTTAGATTGTAAAGGGGTAGAGACTAGAGATGGGAAAGCCCCTCTCAGATCTTTCATTTAATGAAGAAGTACAAGGCAGCCATTTCACCATTTCTCATGCAGCTGTAGGACCTCATCATGCCCTTATGCTATGATACTTTTTCTCTTTCTTCCTCTCTTCAATCCTTTCCAATTTCTTTTTAAGTGTTGTTTTCCCCCCTTAGTTTATGAGCTTCTTGAAAGTGGAGACTATTTTTTGCCTTTCTTTTTATCCCCAGCATTTAGCACAGTGCTTGAAAACATGGTAGTCACTTAATAAATTTAATGACTGACTGATGATATCAAGAATGGGTTCAGGGGCGGTTAGGTGGCACAGTGGATAAAGCACCGGCCCTGAAGTCAGGAGTACCTGGGTTCAAATCCGGTCTCACACACTTAATAATTACCTAGCCGTGTGGCCTTCGGCAAGCCACTTAACCCCATTTGCCTTGTAAAAACCTAAAGAATGGGTCCAGACTGTAAATATGCTATACAAGGACCAAATTCAGCTAAGTTCAAAGAGACCAGAATTATCACCACTTATGGCCAATAGGTGATACTTTTTGGCCACATCAGTTCATGGAGACCATCTGCTATGGCTCAGAGAAATTTTTATCTGCTTCAGTGGAGAAGTATCTACAAAATTATCCTTGACATAATGAAAACATTTCACATACATTATTGTCATTTTATCCTCAGAACAATAATTGCAAGATAGTAAGGGCAGACATGATAATTTCCACCTTGCTGAAAAGGAAGCTAAGGTTTAGAAGTTGCTTGACTTGTTCAGTGTTACAGAGTCCCAAGGTTGGAGGCAACTCCTACAACACTTCTGAAGAGAAAACCACAAATAAATCAGGAAATCCAAGATTATAAATCAAGAATAAGATTTTATGCTTTCTTTTAGACTCAGTATCAGATAACAATCAGAATAATTTTCAGTGCAATATTATATACCAAATACATAAGAATTAAGGAATCAAGGAATCAACTATTATTACTAAAGTTGAAATAAATTGGCGACTCAATTTACTAAAAGACAAATAAAAAGATAAATTAACTTAAATGTTTTGGCAATACATTTGCATACACCTATACAATCTCCAAATTTTGGTCAATATACTAAGAAAAAAATCAATCTTATAAGTTTCACTTCTATCCATGTCAATTTATAACTGCTGGAACAGTATTTCATTATCATGATCTCTTTTGAGAACAGACAGGTGCACATATATGCAAAGTGCCATTAGTATGTTCTTCCTCCCCCCAACCCCATGTGTGTGTGTGTGTGTGTGTGTGTGTGTGTACATACAAATTAGAGGCTTCAAGCTGAGGTTGGTAAAAACTGGTCAAAAACCTTCAGTGTTTACTACTTCAAAGATAAAACACAAGCTCCTCAGTCTGGTTTGTTTGAAATCTTCTATAGTCTGATTCCCATCAACTTTCCTGGTTATTTTATATTATGCCTTAACACTTACTCCAGAACAAACATATCAAATATTTGTCCTGGAAGCATGCTTCTGATTGTAATAGCCCCAAAATAAATAACTGAGAAATGTTCAGCAAAATAAAATAAAAATACAAGGGCATATAGATAATGTTAAGATGTGGTTTTCTTAGTTAATAAGTGGTCCCATGGATCTTGCATAAAGAGAATAGAAATATAATCAAATTCCAAGAATTTTATGAGACTGGCAATAAATACTATTCATTGCCTTGAAAGTCTGTTTCATTGATTATGATCAAGTTATAGTTGGTAAATTTTTTTGTCAAAATAATTTTCACTCAGAGGACTTGAGTCTCACCTTAATTACTTCAGTCACTAAATTACTCACAAATTTCTAAAAATTTCAAAATTAATTCTCAGTACTTATATCCACATTCCTTGATCTTAAGCATAACAATGTTGAATTATCACAGCATTCTTTTTTTTTCACTTCATGCTTACTTAACAAGACTGTGTATATTATATTAGCTTTTTAAAATGGGCTGCCTCTCCTAAATTCATCCCTTCTCTTACAATTTTAACTCTTGTTGCATGACTGAAACTAATTCAAAGACAACAAATGTTTCCCATACATCAATATTCTATTCAAGTTTACTGCCATTTCATGCTACCTAAAATATCTTATCTATTTATATCCTTAATGTTACAATTAAATTCCTCTGGAATTTCATCTTCTGAGGGAAAAAAAAGAATTTTTCTTTTTAAATTCTCAGCTGTTCCACCACTTCCAGCTGCTTACTTTCTAATGCTTAACTCCTATCTATTACTCTCTATACAATGAAACTGCTGTCATTTCTGGGAAGATGAAAACAATCCTCCAACTTGCAATTTGAAACAAGAAATAACTAAACCATCAATTTTTCATGTAACATTTTTTCATAAAATAAAAAAGAAAGCATGTCTAAATTGAACACAACCATTTAATTTTTCAGATAATTTTCCAAAATTTTCATTAAAATGTCATTAGTCCTGCAATTAAACTAATTTAACTTCCTAATTTTGTCATTCCTGCCTGGATTTCTGTACACACACACACACACACACACACAACCAGACACCTGACAATGCTTAATTGGTACCCCAAATTTCTACTTCCACAAGTCAAAGCATTTTAAAAATCTTCTCAGAAAGCTCCTTGCTTCTTTAAAGAAGGAAAACAAATGCAAAAAAAGTTCTACTAAAAAACTTTTAAATGTAATATAGTCTTAAATATCTATATTATCTGTTTAAAGTGCAAATTATTATTTCAAACATATTTTTCCATTTCTCCTATCTATAATTCATCATCACCAAAAGAAAAAGGCATTGATGGTACAAAAATTCTCTAAAATTTTACAAAATATCATACAACATGAAATTTATTGAATTATTGAAGGGAGATAAAATCAACACTTTTTTTGTAAGGCAATGAGGTTAAATGACTTGCCCAAGGTCACACGGCTAGGTTAATTACTAAGTGTTTGAGGCTGCATTTGAACCCAGGTCCTCCCGACTCCAGGGCTGGTGCTATATATCCACTGCACTACCTAGCTGCCCCTAAATCAACACTTTTTAATTAAATACTCAGCATGCATAAGGTACTATACAAAGGTTGCAATTTTATCAGATTAGGAATCTTAGTAGGAACACCCAAGTCCCATTTGGTCTATAAGAATCCATCTTTTGCAGCTGAATCTCAAGTACTAAGTACCCTGTTCCATTAAAATTTGATTTCTTATGAAGTGTTCCTTAATTGGTGGGATCAAGGTGGGAAAGGAGGAAAAGGTTCATTCTTCAATTTACCAGCAGAGTCTCTAAACCAATTTTTCCTCACAAAGTATTTAGTAATTGTAATAATTTCACAATTTTGTGCTAATAAACTATAATATGTAAATATACACATATACACTTTCTCTCTCTCTCTCTCTCTCTCTCTCTGGGAACCTAATAATTTGTTGATTAAGACTCACTAAAAATGGAACCATAGCAATATTGCAAAAGAGTTGAATTCTTTCTTTCCTATTCATCTATGCATTATTATTTAGGATCTCAATTTTTCTCCTAAAAATCTAAGATCCTAATTTAGGTTAGTTTTTGCCTCTAGCAATTAAGTTTCTTATCTTTAATTAGATGTCATTATATTTAGTGTTTCTATAACATAGTTATGTGAATCAATCAACAATATTTAATGAGGATATTTACTATGTGCCTTGTATTAAAACAGATACTATGGGGAGATAAAAGGATAATATAGAACCAAATATCTAAAGGGGAAAAATAGGCAAACATTAAAAAAATAAATCCACCAAGTATAGGCCACACACAGGCCAAATTTGTCAAGAAAAGTATAAGAAGTACAGTTTATATTCAAACCAATACAATATGAGATACCTCAATGAAAGATTGCTATGCAAATTAAATAAGACATGTACCAAAGATGATTTGTTTAGAGCAGTGTTTTGGGCCCACCTCTATTTTCAACTAGTTACATGGCCTTGGGCAAGTCATTTAACCTCTCTATAGCTCAGTTTTTCCATTTACAAAACAGGAATAACAATACCTACTCAATTATGATGAAAATGATATCCATACATGTTAAAATACTTTGACATCTGTAATATGCAAGATATATTCTGTGCTCAAAACATTTTAAGAACAATTCATGATTACATGAATCTATACAGAGTTAAAGTTTAAATTATAACTATCATTAATAAAACTAATTAATCTTAATACTGAAAGATTGCTTAGTACAGTAAAGAGAAGACTGGCCATGGCCTCAGTAAAATCTAGGTTCAAATTCTGCTTATTAAAATAGCACCGTGAGGGAGTAACAACTATTAGTATTTAGTAGGCACCTAAGTAAGTAAAATCTATCATTTATAATGCTGATTCCCTCACTGTATCTGGAATTTAGAATAATGTATTTTACATATTATACTTTATACTAAAAAGTTCTTTAGGAAAGATCAATTACACCATAGATGGATAAGATGCTAATATCATATGTTGCATCATTTGCTGTCTAAGAATTCTTCTTCAAAACTGGAGTGTACAGATTACAGTTTTATTTATCAAGAATAACACTCAAATAAGTGCATCTGCCCATATACATACACACATATGTTTTAAATGTTAGCTACCAAAACTAAATGAATCTGACTTCTTTTCTACTTTTTCTACTTTCTACTTCTTTTCTACTTTTCCTCTTCAACTTTCTCTCCTCAAGCAACCTGGATTCTGAAAGGAATTTTCCCTTTATTCCATTAAGACCACTATTAGTCCACAAAGATTGTTTTAAGTTTAACATCATATTCATGGACTTCTAGGTCAAGCTTGCAACATTAACTAAAGTGTAAGCAACATGTGGTATTAAATGGGAATGCAAAGTACTAGTAACCAGAAGGTTCAATATATTATATATCCTCAATGGTCAAAAGAAAAACATGGATGGCTATTGGTCATTTGCATGCAATTAACTGATGATATATAAGTGGCTTGATGGAGGTCCAGAGAAAACATTATATACTGAAGTTAAGTGCTGGGGCTACTTCTTAAAGTTCAATATTTTACATTTAATAAATCTGAGAATCAATAGTCAAGTCAATGTCAATTTTGGCAAATCAATCATATTCAATCAATGGAATAAAAATGTTTTAGCCTGCATAAATCTGGATCTACATGAAAAGATCATTAAAGAAGCATAATAAATGATATATAAAATACCTAAGATATGAAGAATAAAATGAATGTCAGTAAAGAGTGTAAAAGAAGAGAGAGGCACACTCACACCCATTTACATACCTCCCCCCTTATTCCCCCACCCATTCTCCCCACAGAGACAGAGAAAGTACCTGGAAAGCTGTGAGTGCGCCAGTCCCTGGGTTATACAGGCATCGCAGCGAAGGCATGCTGTCCGCCAGGCTGGAGCAGCCCAGCCACAGAGACCTGGGCATAGAGCACTGCAGAGAGAGGACAACTATGAGATGGGACAGTATGAGACGATGGCATAGATTACAGGAACTTTAAAGGTGTTGCTGAATTGTGTCACTATAATTACAGCTGGCCTTCAGGACAGAAACATCTTCAAGAAACACATACTAAAATTGGTCTACCCCTCAAGAGAAAGTCAGAAAAGTCATTAAACTAGCAAAGAAAGGAAAGAAAGAAAGGAAGCAAGGGAGGGACCAAGGGGGAGGGAAGAATGATGGAAAGGGAGAGATGATGAGAACAGAAGGTAGTCTAGTCCAAAAATTAAATATTTAATCAATTTTTGCATCTCTCTCTGCTTGCTCAAAGGCAAATGACATCTTTGAATCCACCCTCTTTCTCTATGCATAGGCAGTCACCTTTAATGTACCATAGGGTGAACAATTCTGCAAAGCAAGTAGAAAAGGGGTGTGAGTCCATGGTAGCATTTTAACATTAAGAAAGTTAGAAAACAAAACACTTCAATCAAGTTAGGCTTTTTAAGGGTAGGAAAAGAAAAATGAAAGAAAGTATAGCAACAATCTTGGGGACAGTGACAGTAACTAACTCTATGATAGTCTGCACGTGTTTTATGTGTTTAGTTACTCTGCTATTTATTAACCAAAATGCATCATTACTATAGCAGCTGCCTCTTCATCTTTCCAGATGGATCAAAAAACAAAATGGGGCCAAGAAACAACTAAAACAGAAGGAAAAGAACCAAAAGTCCCCACAGAACTGCACCTAATACTTAAAACCTAACAAAAAAGAAGGTAAAATACTAGTAGACATATCAGAGTATTCTCAGCAGCAAGCAGTCCAGGTAAACTTGGAAAACTTCACTTTGATAATGTTATTGCCTTAGAGATTTATAAAATATTCAGTCCTTTACTATGATGTTTAGCAAACTTCATTTATTTCTATAGTTTACCACAACAAAATTTTTTTTAAAAGATTATCTTTATTCAGAAGATAGCCTTAATATCTTGCCATTATTTAACTGTGTTGATTAAAGTGAAAGCTAAACATCAGACCATCAAGTGTAGGAAACATTTTAGAAATGAGTTATCTTAAATAATGTTAAATGATATTTGGAATTTTCAAAGTTTCAAAAGAATGATGAGCTTAGCATTTTTTATTTTACAAAACAAAAGCTTTGTAAACTGTGGGTTTACATTAGACTATTATTATTATATTTACTATTATATTAAACTAATATTACTAATATTAATATTACTATTAATGTTTTAAAATGAAACTTTATTATGACCCACACCATCTAAAATTGACTTATTTTCTGTTAAGAAAAGGATACCAAAAACTGATGAGAACTCTGTAGGTTTCTCCTCATAATTACAAACCTCAAAGCTGGTGCTATCTTCATTTTATAGATGAAACAACTCAGGCAAAAAAGAAGTTATGTGACTTTTCCATGGACACAAAGTTAGTAAGAAACGAAATGCAGATTAGAATTGAGGTATGCTGCTTTGTAATATTTCCATTACAATATATTGCATCAATTCCTGGGAAGCAATACTTAGACCCTAAACTTTAAAGAATAACAATTATTTTATTAGACAATAACAATCTTAATACCGAAACATTAGTTGATTTCCTTGCCTCTAGTCCTTCTTCACTCAATCTATCCTATTTGTAGTAGCCAGAATACTGTCAAAGGATCCATGATCTCCTACATGTGGATATTCTTCCCAAGAGTGAATACTGCAACCCATTCATCCCTTCTCATCCTCTTGAGAACTCTAATCCATGTCATACTATGAATACACCACAGAGAATACACTTAACAGGCTAGAGACCACCTTCTAGATTGGGTATTCTTTTTTTTTTTAAGTATTTTTACAAGGCAATGGGGTTAAGTGGCTTGCCCAAGGCCAAACAACTAGGTAATTATTAAGTGTCTGAGGCCAGATTTGCACTCAGGTACTCCTGACTCCAGGGCTGGTGCTCTATCCACTGTGCCACCTAGCTGCCCCTTAGATTGGGTATTCTTAAACAACAGTCTGTAAACTTAAAAATTTGATAAACATTTCAATAATTTCATATGAGGGATCCATCACACAAAAAAGGTTATGAACCCTTCTTCTAGATTTCTGTTTACATTATTAGTATACAAGTGCAGCATACGAACTATTCATATGTTAGCTCTTACTCTGGCTATACCTCCCTTTTCCAGTAATGTCCTGGGGATGGCATGAATTGAGCTGGCTGACGAGGATTTCCTTTATCATTACAGATAAGTACCTTCCCCATAGCTTGCCTGTCTTGGAAAATTTCAAGGAGCACTGAGAAGTTAAGAAAAAGTCAAAGAGCCTATATATGTTTGAGGTAGACTTAAATTCAGTTCTTCCTGATTCAGAGATCTTCTCCCTATCCAAAAGGCCACACTGCAGTCTCTTTTTCCATTAGACATCTCTCTTATGATGTCTTTTTGCCACTTTTTGCCTATAATTTCTTGGTTAAGGGAGCAGCTAAGTGGCACAATGTCACTTGGGCAAATCACTTAATCCCACTGCCTTGCAAAAACCAAAAAAAAAAAAAAAAAAGGTCAATGGGTTGTCCACCCAAGTGGAAATGAAAATCAGAACAATAGTTCATCCTCTTAGTTTTTCCTATGTGGACTGTTAGGCTGAACTCTTTTGTATGGTTCTAAATCTCATTTGGGAGAAAGCTAAAATAATCTTTCTCAAGCATCTTTTCATTAAATCACTCTCCTATATAAATGACTTATTTCCTGGTATACCTTACTTGTTTTTTAGGCTGATGCATTCTTGTGCACACAATTCCCCTTGTCTGGAGCTTAAAATAATTTCCACCTTCTTTTTCTGCCAATCCAAGTTTATACATCTCTTTACAAAATATTTTTTTTAATTCTACCAAATTCCACTGCTTTTTCAATCCTCAATTACCTCCCTCAACATTTACATATTTTCTCTGCTTTACAGATGATTACTTTAGAAGTATTATAATGTATTAAAATTGAATTTTTCTAAATTAACTTTTGTGGATAGTCTTCCATCCTTTGCAGAGGAAGGGGCACTAAAGATGTAAAATGGTTCACATACTATTAAACAGAGATGATATGTTGGAGGGCTGGTTGTTTTTGTGAAATTTTTTTTCTCTTTATTCTTTGCTACAAAGGATAACTGCCCAGGGTTAGGAGCAGGACGTTTTTTTTTTTTTTTAATAAATTAAGTTAATAGAAAAAAGATAATGAATAGAGCCAATCCTGAAGTCAGGACAACTTGGGATAAAGTTTGTCTGTGACACAGACTGTCTGGATGACCTTGGGCAAGTTTCTCAGTGTCCCCTATGCAATTTTCTAAAATGATATCAATTGCAAAATAGTGGTAGAAGTTTTCTTAAACCTGTTAACTTACATGAATTTGATACAAAATGAAATGAGCAGAACCATAATATTGTATATAGCATTAGCAGTATTGTATGATAATAAACTGTGAATGTTTTAGCTATCTATACAATGATCTAAGACAATTCTGAGGGACTTAAGATGAAAAATGCTATCCACCTCCAGAAAAAGAACTGATAAAGCATCTGAATGCATATCGAAGCATATTTTTCTTTACTTTCTATTTTTCCTGGAGTTTTTTATCTGATTTTGTTTCACAACATGACTAACATGGAAATGTTGTGCATGACTTCACATATATAATCTATACCAAATTGCTTGAACTCTCAGTGGCAGAGAGGGGAGGATAGAATTTGGAATTTGAAAAAAATGGAAAAAAAGAATGATAAAATTATTTTTAAATATTAATGTTTTTTTAAAAAAGACATTGTTGGGGCAGCTAGATGGCACAGTGGATGGAGCACCGGCCCTGGAGTCAGGAGTACCTGAGTTCAAATCCAGCCTCAGACACTTAATAATTACCTAGCTGTGTGGCCTTGGGCAAGCTACTTAAGCCCATTTGCCTTGCAAAAACCTTAAAAAAAAAAAGACATTGTTTTCTTACCCAGGAGTTCCCTTTACCAATAAAAATAACAGATTTAGTTCCTATCCTTATAAAAAGATATCAATGAAAATAAGACCAAAACAGTATTTTAAATGCACTAGGTAAGGTATATTTTTAAAAAAGAATCTTTCAGAGTCTACCTAGGCTCTTAAGGTGTTAGAAATACAAAGGCAAAGGTGAAACAATGGCTCTCCTCAAAAGACTTTATATCTTGTTAAGGGAAGATAATTGATAGGTTTATACAAAATTGATACAAGTTAATTTGAGAGGAGAGAGGTAATAGTTAATTGGTGAGGAAGCAGAACAATGAAGAAAGGCAGTGCTCGTGTTAGGCCTTGAAGAAAAGTAGGGATCTAAAAAGTCAAAGTTCGGAGGAAGTACATTCCAGGCAATAAAGGACAGGGAATATAAAAGCATGGAGATGGAAGATGGAAAATCTAAAGTGTGAAAAGAAGAGTGATCAATAATGAAACTGAGAAGATAGGATGAAGTCAAGATGTGAAAGGTTTAAAAGTGAAACAGTGTTTCTATTTTATTCTAGAGGCAACAAGGAGTTTATTGAATTAGGGGAGTGACGTGATCAGATCTGAGCCTATGGAAAATTACTTTAGTAGGTATGTAGAAAACAAATTGGAGGAGAAGGAAAATTCTTCAGGCATGGAGGATAACCTGTGCAAAGGCATGGAAGCAGGAATTGGTACAGTGAGTTCAAGGACGAAAACAAAGGGTGGTGTTTCAGAACATGAAAATACATAAAAAAGCAGGAATGGGAAAAACATTTGGAAAAGTAGGCTGGAGCCTAATGTTCATAGCTTTAAATACCATCCTAGAGGCAACATGAAGCCAATAGATATACTGGAATACCAGAATGATGCAGTCAGCTGTATTCTTTAGAAAGCTGTGTGGCAGATGGATATAGAGCAGCAGGGTCCAACTCAAACAGAAAGATTCCTGCAAACAGATTATTAACTTAGAAAACCACAAATGTACATTATCTGTCTTGTCACTAATCTCTGGAAGTCTCAGTTTCTCATCCTTCCTGGTCAGGGTTGTTCCAAGCTTCCAATGAGATAAAACCTGTAAAGCCTGTCCAAAACCTGAAAGTGCCGTATATAAAAAAAGGCTAACTCAGCACCACTACAACTTGGAAACAAGTAGATCCATTCAACTATCACCATAGTCCTGTTAAGAGATGATGATGGCTTGGAAAAGTTCTGGAGGATGGTGGTAGGATGTGTTGTAAGAGATACTGTGGAGGCATCGAGGGACAATTTATCAAGATAGCAGAAATAAAGATAGATACCAAATACTTGAGAGAAAAGTAAAATACTTTGCTACCAAAAAAGAAAAAGAAGACATCAAAAATTTCTAAACAATGTACCTACTTTCCTAATTCTATAAAATTTTTATAAAAATAATCTACATTTGTAGTAAGGGCATCCATGATGAAGGTGTTAGAAGGATACTGGCAGTCTTTTGCAAATTATATTCTACATCCCTTCACCACCTGGAGCCAACATGGGTTGCTCAAGGACCAAGACCATGAAGAAGGTGGCATGAGCCATCATTGAAAAGTACTATACCCGCCTGGGCAAAGACTTCCATACCAACAAGTGCATGTGGGAGGAGATCACCATCATCACCAGCAAGTAACTCTGCAACAAGATCTTGGGATATGTTACTTATCTGATGAAGTGGATCCAAGAGAGGCCTTGTGAGAGGTATATCCATCAAATTGCAAGAAGAATAAAGAGAAAGAAGAGAACTATTTTCCCGAGGTCTCTGCTTTGAATCAGGAGATAATTGAAGTAGACCCTGATACCAAAGAAATGTTGAAACTCCTGGACTTTGGCAGTTTGCCTAATCTGCCAAGTTACCCAGCCAACAGTTGGGATGAATTTCAAAACACCAAGAGGAGCTGTTTAATATTTACTTTTGCTTTTCCAATAAACTCGGGAACCCCCTAAAAACTTATATTCTACTACAGACATATTTAACAGATATTTCTCAGTCACACAACTGAAAGATGAAGAAATATAAGATCTCACTATACTTATAGTTCATTGATTTTTTAAAAAAAATACATTTGATTCAGTAGAACATAATATTCATGATTTCTCTCTCATCACATTCAATTTGGATCAATATATACCATGGAAACAATGTAAAAACTGACAGATTGCCTTCTGTGGGAGGAAGAGGGAAATAAGATTAGTTTTACAAAACTGTAAAACCCAAAGTAAAATCTTTTTTAAAAAAAAGAACATAATATCCACTTAAAAGATTTTTTTTTAGGTTTTTGCAAGGCAAACGGGGTTAAGTGGCTTGCCCAAGGCCACACAGCTAGGTAATTATTGTGTCTGAGACCGGATTTGAACCCAGGTACTCCTGACTCCAGGGCTGGTGCTTTATTCACTACGCCACCTAGCCATCCCTAAAAGATATTTCTAATAAGATACACCCCATACTTATTTTAAATATATTCAAGGCTGTTAAATCATATAAGATTCTTTAAAAGATATAACAAAGGGGGCAGCCAGGTGGCGCAGTGAATAGAACACTAGTCCTGGAGTCAGGAGGTCCTGAGTTCAAATTCAACCTCCATCACTTAAGTATTTAGCTGTGTGACCTTAGGCAAGTCATTTAACCCCATTTCCTTGCCAAAAAAAAAAGCATCTTAAAAGATATAACAAAAGTAACAACCTTATAATTAATATCAACTGAGACAAAAAACAAGGATCAACAATGCTTACTATTGTCATGAAGAATATACCAAATGAAAAAGAGATGTCCCTAGGATCACAGGTTTAGAGCTAGAAAGGATTTTAGAGACCATTGAGTCCAAACTCCAATACTTTACACATGAAGAAACTGAACAACAGAGGTTAAGTGACAAGACTCACACCCTATTATAAAGTCATCCAAATGTTCCATGTTTGAATAACTTTGTATTGACTATACAAAGTCCTGAAACACTATAAAGTCTCCTAAATGAGATCAGTCACTCAAATAGTTCAGCTTAACTATTCCTCCGGGGGGGGGGGGGGGGGGGGGGGGAACACAAATGAATAAAAAACGCATTTATGCTTCTGATGGGCACAGAACTAATTTGTCAATCTTGGGCAAATACTAAAAATAGGCAATGAATTGGACTTCAAAACTGAAAAGAATAAAAGCTAGGCAGCTTGTATTAGACAAACTGTAAATTCTCTTAAGGACCTATAGTTCTTCCTGAAATAAAGGTCTATTATTTTAATAACAATATTATGCTAGTAGTGCTGTGAATTCCTGTGAAGCATGGATACTAGTCTCCAAAGAATTAAAGCTGCACATCATTCAAAGGTGAGATGCAATGAAGAATTATACTTATAGGATGCCAGTAGGCGTAAGATATTATAAATGAAAAATTTTGCAAGACATATTTCTTAACCAAAAAAAAAAAAGATGACTGCAAAAGAAGTTGGATTAATAATGTGATGAAAGCAAGGGTGCCACACTTAAAAGCAAAATAATATCAAGAGACTCAGAGGAAGGTTCCCATTATATAGCACAACTGAAAAATTATGGGAGGACAACACATAACAGTTGCAGAGGGTGATAAGTCATGGATGGATTGTAATTTGTGCCACTGAAAGGAATACCTTTATTTATTCCTATAATAAAAGTAGCTTACTAAAAAAAAAAAAGTAGCTTATGGGGCGGCTAGGTGGCGCAGTGGATGGATAAAGCACCGGCCCTGGAATCAGGCATACCTGGGTTTAAATCTAGTCTCAGACACTTAATAATTATCTAGCTGTGTGGCCTTGGGCAAGCCACTTAACTCCATTTGCCTTGCAAAAGCCTAAAAAATAAATAAATAAAAATAAAAGTAGCTTATACACAGAGTACTGAAAGTTACCAAAGCCAAAAGCAACTTAGTATATGTGCTTACTAAGTTTTTCTCTGAAGTAGAATATAATAAAATCAAAAGAAATACTATAATTAAAAAATCTGGCATTGTAAAATTCAAATATTGATTACTATATGGATTCTCACTTGACAAGTTTTAAACTTTAAAACTAAAATCAAGACTTCTATTATGAAATTTTTCAACCTCCTAAGAGGTTATACATTTTTTAAAATTTTTTATTTATTTACGGCAATGGGACTAAGTGACTTGCACAAGGTCACACAGCTAGGCAATTATTAAGTGTCTGAGGCTTGATTTGAACTCAGACCCTCCAGACTCCAAGGCCGGTGGCTCTATCCACTGTGCCACCTAGCTGTCTGATGTTATCAACTTTTTAAAATTTGGCAGTTGAAAAATATGTATATTCTCTCATCTTTGGTAATCAGAAAAAATAACATTAGATGCTTCAATTGGAGTACCAGCTAGTGCCCATTAAGTTCATCTGCTAGAATTAATTTACAAAGAGATCATACCTCAACTATTCCCTCCCAAGTTGACTGCCAGAAGTGGATTATCACAAATTCTCTTCACTCTTCTTAGAGAGTCCTAAGGGTCAAGAATTAGTTTTATTTAGTATTTAGTATTTAGTATTTACTACAGGCAAGTTGCATAACCAAACCTTAGCAGGATCAACATCTAGAATTAACAGAAACTATATTATCAATAATTTTAAAACAACAACAATGCAATTAAAGTTTATGTATGGAGCGGCTAGGTGGAGAAGTGGATAGAGCACTGGCCCTGGAGTCAGGAGTACCTGAGTTCAAATCCGGCCTCAGGCACTTAATAACCAGCTGTGTGGCCTTGGGCAAGCCATTTAACCCCATTGCCTTGAAAAAAATAAGACTAAAACAAAAACAAACTAAAGTTTATGTATCCAGAAGTCATGGACCAGAATAATTATCTTTTCACTAACTTCACCTAAAAAATTTAGGCCAGTGGAACTACTTTAAAAAGCTTAGGATGGGGTGGTTAGGTGACGCAGTGGGTAGAGCACCAGCCCTGGAGTCAGGACTGTCTGGGTTCAGGTCCAGTCTCAGACACTTAGTGATTGCCTAGCTGTGTGGCCTTGGGCAAGCACCTTAGCTCCATTTGCCTTGCAAAAACCTTATCCTTTTTTTTTTTTAAAGGTTTTTGTAAGGCAAATACGGTTAAGTTGCTTGCCCAAGGTCACACAGCTAGGTAATTATTAAGTGCCTGAGGTCGGATTTGAACTCAGGTACTCCTGACTCCAGGGCCAGTGCTCTATCCACTGCACCACCTAGCCACCGCCTTGCAAAAACCTAAAAAACAAAAAGCTTAGGATGTATCTAGAGTTCACCTATTCAAATTCAACAATTCTCTCTTATAGATTCTCATTTGTTTCTTGAATGAGACTCCCTACCTCACAGAGTTGTTATGAGGATAAAATACAACATATTTTCAAATGTCTTGAAAGATGAAAGACATCATATAAATGTAAGGCACTGTCATCGTTATCTCAGAGAACAATCTTGCTGGAATCCCAGGATTATTAATATAAGATAATTATATGTATGATAATTTTAACATAAAAAGTTTTGGAAAAATTACTAACAGCAAGCAATTTGTTTATTATAACCTTCTGTGTGCTTACTATGAACTAGAATGACAGGATTTGGCTCCTGAATTCAAAGACCTTACAATCTATTTGAGGAAAAAAGATTAATATACATAAAATGAAAATGAACAATGCAAAGGGTTAAGGGGATTAGAAGCAACATCAGTAATGGCTGGAGTAACAGAAACAGCAATAACTAATTGCTGGACAGTGAAGAAGTTGACTACATGTTATAACCTTGAAAGTCAGAGGGGTTGAGACTCAAAACAGTAAGGCAACACTGAAATTTTTTGAGCTGAAACGTGACATGATAAAATAATATTTAAAGAAGATTTAAACTAGTAGCAAAAGATCTAAAATCTTTTGCTTCATTTATTCTAAAAGGTGAAGGAGAGGCACTCTGAAAATATTTCAAACATGAGAGAAAGTCTGTACAAAGACAGAGATAGGAGATGGAATATAGTTGTGTAGAGCAGCAGTAGCAGCAGCAGCAAAAAAAAAAAAAGTCATTCAGCTGACCCATAGTGAAGGGGCTTATATAGAACTAGGTGAGAAAATTAATTGGAAACTATATGGCGAAGAAGGGCTTTAAATGTCAGAATTTATTTTTTCCTGAAGGCAATAGCAGGTTAGTAGAGATTATTACACAGAGAGGTAACAGGTATAAGATCAATACTTTAAGATCACTTGGGCAACAGGTGGATAGAGGAGAAACCCGAGACAAGGAGACCAACCAGGAGGTTATTATACAATAGTCCAAGTCAGAGAGAGTGAGAAACTGAATGAACTACTGTGGTATTCCTATGAGGGAAGAAAGGGGAATGGATGTGAGATATTCTGTGGAGGTAAAATGGATAAGGTCTGGCAACTGAGTGAATATATGGAATGAGAGAATAAAAGGAGTCATCTCAGAGATGCTGACTCTGAGACAGAACTTGAGTACCTGGAAGGATAATGGTATCCTTGATGGAAATAGGTAAATTCAAAAGGGGATGATATAGGGTGAGGAGGAATAGTAAGTTCTGTTTTGGACAAATTGCCTTTGATATGCCTGGAAAATCTTGTTTGAACATGTTCAATAAACAGAAAAAGAGAAATGATGAATACAGGAGAGGAAGTGGGAAAATTGGGATACTAATAAAACTGTTGATGAAATTCTGATCAGAACTTCATTAACTCCAGTGGAGAGTAATTTAGAACTGTGCCCAAAAGGCAACCAAACTGTACATACCAATACCCACTGATCCAGCAATATCCCAAAGAGATCATAATAAAAAAGGGAAAAAGATATACCCAGACAAAAATATTCATAGCAGCTCTATTTGTAGAGGCAAAGAACTGGAAATTGAGGGGATGTCTATCAATTGGGGAGTGGCTGAATAAGCCATGGTTTACGAATGCATTGCACCATTATGCTATAAGAAATGACAAACAGGTCGCGTACAGAAAAAACTTGGAATAACTTCTATGAATTCAAGCAAAGTGAGGTGAGAAGAACCAGGAGAGCATTATACACTGTCAAAAAGCAACACTTTTTGAATATCAACTATGAAAGACTTAGTTCTTCTCAGCAATGCAATGATCCAAGAAAAACCCAAAGGAATCATGATGGAAAATGCATTCCACATCCAGAGAAAGAACTAAGGGAATATGAATGTAGATGGAAGCATATTATTCTCACTTTTGTGTTGTATGTTTTCCTTTTGTTCTGTTTCTTTTTTTTTAAAACATGACTTATATGGAAATATGGCTTACATGACTGCACATAATCCATTCCTGGGGGAAAGGAAGGGAGAGAGAAAATTTGGAGTTTAAATTTCTTTTTAAATGAATGTTAAAAATTGCTTTTACATGTAATTTGAAAAAATAAAATACTATTTATATACAATGTTTTTTTACAATGCATTGTTTGAGCTCTCTTTTGTTCCCATCACACTTGACTTTATATCAAATTAATTTGGAGATGTGTTGCATTATCCCTAGTAGATATTAAGTTTCTTTTTTTGGTGAGCTTCTTTTAAAATAATTTTTTTCAGTCCACAAAAATGTGCCTTCTCACCTTCCTATTCCAAGCCCTCCAACTTGAGAATTTACGAAAAATATAATCCATTACAAACATATATAGTCAAGCAAAACAAATTTCTACATTATCCATGTCAAAAAATAAATATCTATAGTTCTTCATTTCTCCATTTTAGTATATGTATTGATGATAGGGCTGTAACATAATAAAATTTAAAATATGCACAACAGAATTTATATATCATAAGTGAATAATGCTCTGCAAAGAAATCATCTAAGGATGCTGTATTTAAAAAATGTGTCTGTTCAAAAAAGCTTTTAAAATGTGGCCTCCCCCAGCCCCCATATACTGCAATGATTCCATAAAACTTGAAGGGAAACCTTTTAATACCAAGGAGTAGTCACCAATGCTTATTTAGAATTGTTAAAATTCTAACTTGGTCACCAATAAAAATAAATTTCATTCATTATTGTTTATTAAACATGTAGTTATTCAAACAATACTTTGAATAAACTGGAATTTTGAACAAACAAGTGCTTTAAAATTCTAATAACTATGCGTAAGCAGTAAATTATTCTTCCTCGAATTTCTACTGCTCAGTATAGCAAGAGTAACTAAGTACATAATTACATGAGAGAGTCACCCAACTTCCAAAGGAACCATTCCAGTGAATTGTGTAAATAATATGCTTTTAAAAAAATGCTACACTAACATATGAATCTTGATTTACCAGATATGGAATAGTTATGTACCTGTGAGACTAGAACACAGCTTTGAAAGGCCCTCCTAATTATAAATCTACCAAAGAGACCAAAATGACCCAAAGCAAATTAATATAGACTTTTCTATAATTTTCCATCAACATGTTTTTTTTGGTATTCAACTTCAGTTCTGAAAACAGAAGATATCAGAAGTCACTGGCAAAAGATAAACCACTTTACAAAGGATGATCATCTTTGTGATACAATTTGATATTGATATCAGGTTACCATTTCCTTCATATTTATGAATGTTTATATTTGGATTCTTTCTTTTATTTGTTTGGACATACTAAAACCAGAATCTATGCTGTCAGTTACTGGTTTTATATAAAGGTTTTTTTGTTTTTTTTTAATTAAAGATTTTATTTATTTTGAGTTTTATAATTTTTCCCCTAATCTTACTTCCCCTCCCCCACCCCCCACAGAAGGCAATTTGTCAGTCTTTACATTGTTTCCATGGTATACATTTATCCAAATTGAGTGTCATAAGAGAGAAATCATATCCTTAAGGAAGAAACATAAAGTATAAGAGATAGCAAGATCAGACAATAAGATATCAGTTTTTTTCCCCCTAAATTAAAGGTAATAGTCCTTGGACTTTGTTCAAACTCCACAGTTCTTTTCTGGATACAGAGGGTATTCTCCATTGCAGAAAGCCCCAAATTGTCCCTGTTGCACTGATGGAATGAGCAAGTCCATCAAGGTTGATAATTGCCCCCATGTTGCTGTTAGGGTGTACAGTATTTTTCTGGTTCTGCTCATCTCACTCAGCATCAGTTCATGCAAATCCCTCTTGGCTTTCCTGAATTCCCATACCTCCTGGTTTCTAATAGAACAATAGTGTTCCATGACATACATATACCACATATACCACAGTTTTCTAAGTCATTCCCCAACTGAAGGACATTTACTTGATTTCTAATTCTTTGCCACCACAAACAGGGCTGCTATGAATATTTTTGTACAAGTGATGTTTTTACCCTTTTTCATCATCTCTTTGGGGTATCCCCAAGAGTAGTCTATTGCTGGATCAAAGGGTATGCACATTTTTGTCGCCCTTTGGGCATAGTTCCAAATTTCTCTCCAGAAGGGTTGGATGAGTTCAGGGCTCCACCAGCAATGTAATAGTGTCCCGGATTTCCCACAACCCTTCCAACAATGATCATTATCCTTTCTGGTCATATTGGCCAATCTGAAAGGTGTGAGGTGGTACTCAGAGAAGCTTAATTTGCATTTCTCTAATAAGTAATGATTTAAAGCAATTTTTCATTTGACTATGGATTGCTTTGATCTCATCTGTAAATTGCCTTTGCATTATATATAAAGTTTTTAATGAGCTACAACAAAAGTCAAATTTTTAAAGAGATACTCACTATTAGTTGATAAATGATTATTACAACACTAAACCTAGGAACTACATATTGTATAATACTAAAGAAAAATAACTGCAAAACCAACTTCAATTTAAAAAAATCAGTCACCAGCAATAGAGTAATTCAAAATTCAGGAAGAATATTTTTGCAATTCACTACAGAATGACAACAAAAATGCTTCATTTTTCAGCTACCAAACACTTCAAAAATGTTAACATTTTTTAAAGGTTAAGTCAATTTTTACATTTTTCTAAGAAATTCCTGATTTTCAAATGCTTAATTTTAATTCAAATATAAAACATAATGGAAATTTTCCACAATAGACTTTTCCCATCATTTAAAAAAGCTTTTGGGGATAGATAGGTGGTGCAGTGGATAGAGTATCAGCTTTCTCAAGTCAGGAAGACTTGACACTTAAGAAACTTAGCTGTGTAATCTTGAGCAAGTCATTTAACTCTATCGCCTTGCCAAAAAAAAACAAAAACAAAAACAAAAACTTTTGCTAGTCAACAAGAATAGAAAGGTAATGATGACAGAGTACTATATCTCCTAAATGTTCTCTGAAATTACTTTTAAAATCCTTATATTGGAATCTTGTTGAATCCAATAGAACTTAAATCCCATTGCAATGTATTCCAAGAATCTGTACAAATTCCTGTTCTCCCAGCTGATACTGGGAGTCATTTGGTTATATAAAACAATTTTTGAAGTAGTGGTACTTACTTTAACAGGATTCAATATGAACAAAAAATTATAAAACAATCACAACATTCAAGCTGCTGTTTCATGTATTTGGGGAAGAAAAATACTTTGGAGTCAATAAGGAAACAAAAAAGTAAAAAATAAGTTCCTATTTTAAAAAAAGGATTTCACCAGGCATTTTTTTCTCCATATAGGATTTTCAAGTTCACAATAGTTGCAATAAAATATGGAGTTCAATATTATGTCAAAAATCTACAAGGTAGGGGCAGCTAGGTGGTGCAGTGGATAAAATACCAGCCCTGGAGTCAGGAGTACTTGGGTTCAAATCCAGTCTCAGACAATAATTACCTAGCTGTGTGGCCTTGGGCAAGCCACTTAACCCTATTTGCCTTTCAAAAAACTAAAAAAAAAAAAATCTACAAGGTAAAAAAAAGAAGTCAGGCTTGGTTGCCATGTGAGGAATCAGGACTCTTGACATTCATTTCCCATACAGAAAAAGCCCACATGGCAAATTCCTTTAAGGATATAGGAAGGTTTTGGAAGCATTCTATTCCTTGTAGATGAAGTGGAATGAAAGCAGTCTCATCTAACAAGAGTCAAGAGAAATATTAAGAAAACATCTTTAGGGGCGGCTAGGTGGCGCAGCAGATAGGGCACTAGCCTTGGAGTCAGGAGTACCTGAGTGCAAATCTGGCCTCAGACACTTAATAATTACCTAGTCGTGTGGCCCTGGGCAAGCCATTTAACCCCATTGCCTTGAAAAAAAAATCTCAAAAAAAAAAAAAGAAAAAAGAAAACATCTTTACCAAGAAATTCAGCTTATTAAAATCTTGGGATTTTTTTTGGCAAGACAATGGGGTTAAGTGACTTATCCAAGGTCACAAAGCTAAGTATTAAACTTCTGAAGTCAGATTTGAACTCAGGTCCTTCCTGACTCCAGGACCAATGCTCCATATACTGCGCCAACTCATTAAAATCTTAATATCAGATAATTTCATGTATTACAAAGGACTCCAACATTCTTAGGAATTCAATATTACTTTTACAGCAATTAATTACTAACTTAACATTCAATATCCATTTACTTTACTCACTAAAAAAGTATATAAACTAAACACTATCCATATAGTCTTCCTTGGTAGAGTAACAAGGAGAAGATATAACTTAAGTTCAACTATGTTTGCATTATTTATAAAATGTCAAATGGATGGTACCTAAAAATATGAAATAAATTTCTGTTCCAAAAGATCAAGTATCAAAGCTTTATGGAAACCAACAGAAATGAACACTACCTTTTCCTACTTTGTGAAATTTAGCTTGAGAATAAGTTTATTATTAATTTGCTAACCTGAAATGATGTGAGGACATTTTTTGAGATGATGTGGTTATTGCTGAGAAAAGATGAAAAATTCTTACTTTTCTCCCAGGACACTAATAATGAAATTACATATTCACTACAATATCCAAAATGAATGATTTCTGAAAAAAGAAAAATGTGACAAACAATAAACTCAAGAGTCAGATTTTTTCTTTCTCTTTTCTTAAAATAGTTAATTATTTAATCTAGTTTCCCAAATGAGAAGTACTACTTCAAGCACATTGTCTATTTTTAGGCATAAACCTAGAAATCAGCCCATCTTAATTCTCAATATAAAGCATTTGTACAGTTTATGATTCAGGTTTAACAATTCTGTATCCATGTAAAGGAGAAGGCAGGGAGGTTCTGATTTATTCCTTATATTATATCTTTTGTATATTAAAACTATCTAGAAACAAAGACTTAAGAATTATCTTTAACTTTTCCATTTTCCCAATGAATGTTAGTTGATTAATGGAACTCTTGAAATGTTTGTAAGGTATTTCAGTTATCTAAAGGTTAAATTTGTCTGATTTTGTTATTTGTTGGAATTCAATTTACTACTACTGGTAATAGTTAATAAATAAGAGAGGAGAGCAAAACACACACACACACATTTATTTATACTGTTCTTTTTTTCTAAATTAAGTTTTTTTTTTTTCAAATTGACTTTAACCCTATCTCTAGCTCTCTTCTTTTTAAAATAGAAGTGGTTGCTTTTTGTTAATTGAATATGGAATAAAAAATGTAGTTGGTCAATATCAAAACAATTGCTGCCACTTAAAAGATCTGGGTATACACATAAAGAACAACCATGTTTTAACAAAATATATGCACCCATCTTTCTTTTCAAAATGAAAATATTTGGATCTTCAAGGAAAATCTTCTTCAAAGAATTATGTTAAAATTAAAAATTTTAAAGTCAATGTTTCCTGTCAATAGAATTTCTATTCACCTACTTATATGTACTACATATAACACAAGCACATCAAATATAAAAACCTATTGTGGGGCAAAGGGTAATAATGTAATGTGGGCGATTCTTGCTCAGATAGTATTCAACTATTAACTGCAGTTTAAGGAAACTGAAAGTATGTAAACCTAGGCACCAAAATTTTTAGCTAAAATTATCAGCTTTATGGCTTTTATTAGTATGTGTCCAGTCTCATAGAATTCCATCTTCTGCCACCTTATCTGTAATATAAACTGCTTTTAAACCACATTCATGTATTGTTACTGGTATACTTTTCTCTAACAGTACCAACCAAGAAACAGATCAATACTCTTAATACAGTAAGGATAATTTCATTACCATGAAAACCTGTCCAAGGAAACCAGATGCTGAACAAAGAGCAAGGTTTTCATCAGGTTTATTCCTAACAAGTATCCATTACTAAGGGATGAATATTTTGGTTTGATGGGCAAGTAAAGGTAGAGAGGGGGTGGCTAGGTGGTGCAGTGGATAGAGCACTGGTCCTGGAGTCAGGAGTACCTGAGTTCAAATGTGGTCTCAGACACTTAATAATTACCTAGCTGTGTGGCCTTGGGCAAGCCGCTTAACCCCATTGCCTTGCAAAAAAAAGTAACGGCAGGGAAAAATAATGAAATGCAAAATAAGAATTAAGAATATTTACAATGAAATGGGGGGGTATTTCATTAAAATGAGTTCTTTTTTTACTTATGTGTATTTATTCTTATACCAATATGTTCCTAAGTATTCATAATGCTGTATTACAACTGCCTTAATAGATTTGGTTGTTACAGTTCAACACCTAAATAAAATGATGCCAGGGAGGAGACAGGACAGGAAAAAAATGAAAATGAAGTGTTATATGCATCCATGTACATGTACATTGGGAAGTTCAGTAGAGAAAGAAAGAACCTAGCACTTTGTTTTAAAAAAGAATTTTCATTAGGAGAATTTGTTTTTAAAACCTTTATCTCTTTCTTAATTGCTTCAGAAGAAAAAAAAAATTTACCACAAGTTTATTTAAGGTGATAACTTTTAGCTTTTCTTTACATTATCAAGGTCTGAGAGATAATGAATGCATAATTTATTCATTGAAACTTATCATGTGGTACATGGGTGATCTAACTTTTACCTAAAACTAATCCCCTTTCTTGTCTTACTCTATTTACCTCCAATGATCTAAAAGTACAATATATCCTTTCAGGACTAGCTTTAATAATTTTCACAACTATGGTTGCCATGACAACAGTATGTAGTTATTCTGTACTTTCATTTTTCCCATTTCAGTTGCCATAACAACACAATCATTTTGGTTTTCTACAATATGTAACAACTTTATTTTAAGTCTGTTTTCTCAAGGATACTGGATTACCCCATAAAGAAAGCAAGTAACAAAATTTTATGAGGATTTAAAAATAATATATATATATATATATAATGTCTAATAAAAAGAATAGTGTTTTAGAAAAGAATCCTTTGACAGGACTTTCATTATGTTAAAACTTTCTGAAAAACTGATAGCCCTTACCAAATATCTACCATTAATATTGAATTCATTTTATGCAGAGTCCCAAAATAATATATTATAACATATATTCTGATTATGAACTGTTGGTAAATGCCCATTAAATGTACTTCATAAGTAAATAATCAAGGACGTGGTTATCTCTAAACCAGACACTTTACTGCAATAACCTAAAGTAATTCAAAATTCTTGGTATTTAAACTCTTAAGACATGGCAAATTCCATTAAAAAAATACTCAACTGCACTACCAGATTATTTTCTGCCACTTTCTCTCCCTTCCCTCCTCCCTACATTATTCCTCTCCCAGCTGTAGCAGAGGACTATGTCTAGACATTGTACCTCTGTTTTTTGGTGAGAAAGGGGAGAGGGGAGTATCACAGGGACTCCCTAAAGTGGGTACCTAGGAGGACTGTTACACGTTATCTGAGGAAACCATCTGGGGCTATCTTCAACAAATAAATTCCTTGTTAACCAACAGGGAGATAAAAGGAGGAAAATGAGACAAGAGAAAAATGGGCTCTGGATAGCTTGAACCCTGACATCAAAGTCAAGTTGTCTACTTAGGTATTAATTGTACAAGAGCCTATTCCTTTGCAGAGATACTCTGCAATTTTCTTGATTTTGTTAAGGGCTCAGCTAATAACTAACCAAATGTTACCCTTCTTTAGACAGGATGAGAGCCCTGAAAGAACAGAAATTATCAACACTAAGATCCAGTAGTTACTTCAGTTTAAATATGTGTCAAATGAATAAAAGGCTTTATTCACCCTTTTGTATAAGTAAACTCTTTATATTAGAGACATAAGAAATCTAATATTCCAAAAAAGGTATATTAAAATAAACAAGGAAGCCTACTGTGTACATTTTTATGAAATGTTACCATACAATGTAAAAAAACTGATTTTGAAATAATTACTATCTTTTGAATGTGTATAGTTTCTTTCCAACTGAAAGAATTCTCATTAAGAAAGTCTCAGTCGAAAAATAATGGACACTCAAATTTAAAAAAAAAACAAGCCATTCCCCAGTTGACAAATGGTCAAACGATATATAAAGGCAATTTACAGCTGAGGAAATCAAAGCAATACATAGTCATATGAAAAAATGCTCTGAATCATTACTTATTAGAGAAATGTAAATTAAAGTATCTATGAGATACTCCCTCACACCACTCAGATTGGCCAATATGACCAGAAAGGACAATGATCAATGCTGGAAGGGATGCAGGAAATCTGGGACACTAATACATTGTTGGTGGAGCTGTGAACTCATACAACCTTTCTGGAGAGTAATTTAGAATTATGCCCAAAGGGCAACAAAAAATGTGCATACCCTTTGATCCAGCAATACCACTACTGGGTTTATATCTTGAAGAGATTATGAAAAAGGGTAAGAATATCACTTGTACAAAAATACTTATAGCAGCCCTGTTTGTGGTGGCAAAAAATTGGCAATTAAGTGAAGGTCCTTCAATTGGGGAATGGCTTAACAAACTGTGGTATATGTATGTCATGGAACACTATTGTTCTATTAGAAACCAGGAGGGATGGGAATTCAGGGAAGCCTGGAAGAATTTGCATGAACTGATAAATGAGATGAGCAGAACAAGAAAAACATTGTACACCCTAACAGCAACATGGGGGTGATGATCAACCTTGATGAACTTGCTCATTCCATCAGTGCAATAACCAGGGACTATTTTGTGGGCTATTTGCAACAGAGAATATCATCTGTATCCAGAGGAAACAACTGTGGAGTTTGAACAAAGACCAAAGACTACAACCTTCAAATTAGAAAAAAAAGTTACCTTATTATGTAATTTGACTATCTCATACTTTATTTTTCTTTATTAAGAATATGATTTCTCTGTCATCACATTCAACTGAGATCAACATATAACATGGAACCAATGTAAAGACTAACAGAATGCCTTCTGTGGGGGGGGGGGGGAGCAAGAATGGGGGAAAATTGTAAAACTAAAATAAATAAAATCTCTCTAAAAAAAGAAAAGAAAAAAGAAAAATAATGGACATTGATCAAAACAGAGCTCTGGAGTCTGAGGAAAAAGAGTTTTTATATCTATTAAGCTCTAACTCAGATACTAAAAAAAAAATTCTTCATCCAAGTTAAGACACAGATAAATTTCTTACTTCACTTCCAAATGAATATGTCAATATTCAATAAAGAGTACAATTAACATTCCTGTTAAGCTGTGAATAAAACAAATTCCAAGAGATGGTAAACTATGCAACAGAAAGTTATATTCATACTAACCTATGTATGAATAATCCATTTACTTCGCTTTAAAATTTCCATTTAAGTAAAGAATTTATTTCACCATGAAATCATTATCATTTTTCCTACATTCTGGACAGACAGAAAACAGTTAAAAAGTATTTCTTAAAGTATTGATTAAAGAAACATTTCATCAGTCTACACTATTTCAAATGAAACTCTTTGATCCAACACTGATTCCCACCTAATCAAAGATATGATGAAAACTGCAAGAAAACGCTAAGACATGATGAACCCAATGCTTAGAAACTGCAATAGAGCACAATTTTCACTTAGCATTTCTTATTAAGATTGACTCGAAATTACCCTAGGAGAAGGCTGAAAAAGCTGTGTGTGTGTATGTGTGTGTGTGTGTGTGTGTGTGTGTGTGTGTGTGTGTGAGCAGAGTGAAAGTAATAAAATTAAGGGGGCCAGTAAAGTCTTCCTGGGACTTGAGGGAAACCAGGAGATATAAATAGGGAGAGAGAAAATTCCAGGCATGGGGAACCAGTGAAAAATGCCTGGAAGGAGGTGTGCATTGTGCTTTTAACAAACATCAAGGAGAGTAGAGCCAAGATGGTGGCATGGAGACAGAATTCTTAGAAGCTATTCCCCAAAAAATTCCAAATGTGGTAAAATTATGATTCTAACCAAATTCTAGAGAGGCAGAATCCACAGAAAGACTGAATGAAACAATTTCTAGCCCAAGACAACTTGGTAGATCTGCGGGAAAGATCTATTAAAAAAGACTGGGGTTGGGGGGAGGAACCAATGTAGCCTTGGGGGGGCAGCTACACTGCTCCTGAGCAAAATAACTCCAGCCTTCCAGTAACAGCCCTGGATCCCTGGGGGCACCAAGAGTATGTGGCAGCGGGGGTAGTTTCCAGATCTCCCAATCCAGGGGTCACCAAAGAAACTAGAAAGGTAAACAGGAAAACTCTGCCAGTGTGAGCACAGACAGGCCTGGAGAAACAGAGCCAAGCAGCAGAAAGCTATCCAACAGCTGCCTTCAAGAACAATCAGCCCATAGAAGGTAAAGGGGTGGGGGGAGATTGTTAAGGTCTCTCTGCTATCTGTAGGATAGCATATCATCCATATTCAGACTCTGGTTTCAGTCTGAGGGGCAGCCACCCACTACCATAACAGCAGAGACTCTCCTCACAGCTTCAGGACAGGGTAGAGTGCTCATGGTCATGCACAGCACAGACCAGGAGAGCAGTCAGACTCTCTCATAAGATACGGAAAGAACTGAAGTCTTGGGGAGTGGGTGGTGGTCATAAAATATCAAAAGCTTGGGAAGCACATCAAAACCAGGGTCATAGGTTGTAGAAATGATTCAAGAGAAAAAAAAATCTAATCATAGAAAATTACTTTGGTTCCCATGGAGGATCAAAACACACTCAGAAGATGATAAAGTCAAAGCTTCTATATCGAAAGCCTCCAAGAAAAATAGGAATTGGTCTCAGACTATGGAAGAGCTCAAAAAAGATTTTAAAAATCAAGTAAGGAAATTAGAGGTAATATTGGGAAGAGAAATGAGAGTAATGCAGGAAAATCATGAAAACCAAGTCAGCTGCTTAATGAAGGAGATACAAAAAAAAAATTGAAGAAAATAACATGTTAAAAACCAGCTTAGATCAAATGGAAAAGGCAGTCCAAAAGGTCAATGTGGAAAAGAATGCCTTGGGGCGGCTAGGTGGCATAGTGGATAGAGCACCAGCCCTGGAGTCAGGAGAACCTGGGTTCAAATCCGGTCTCAGACACTTAATAATTACCTAGCTGTATGGCCTTGGGGCAAGCCACTTTAACCTAAAAAATAAAAAAATAAAAAATAAATAAAAAAAAGAATGCCTTAAAAAACAGAACTGGCTAGTTGGAAAAGGAGGTGAGAAAGCTCTCTGAAGAAAACAACTCTTTCATATGTAGAATGTAACAAAGGGAAGCTGATGACTTTGTGAAAAAATAAGAAACAATAAAAAATCAAAAGAATGAAAAATGAGAAGAAAATGTGAAATATCACATTGTAAAAACAACTGATCTAGAAAACAGATCCAGGAGAGATACTTTAAAAATTATTGGACTACCTGAAAGTCATCATCAGAAAAAGAGCCTTGATTTCATTTTTAAAGAATTTCTTCAGGAAAATTTCCCTGATATCCTAGCAGAGAGTAAAATAGAAATTGAGAGAATCCACCAATCACCTCCTGAAAGAGATCCACCCCCCCCCCCAAAAAAAAACCCTCCCAGGATTATTATAGCCAAATCCTGAACTACTAAGTCAAAGAGAAAACATTACAAGCAGCCTGAAAGAAACAATTCAAATATCATGGCACTATAGTCATGATTACACTGGATTTAGCAGTATCTACATAAAGAGTTTGTAAGGCTTGGAATATAATATTCTGGAAGGCAAAAGATACTGGATTACAACTGAGAATCAACTACCCAGCAAAACTGAATAGTCTCTTTCAAGGCAGAAGATGGCCATTCAATGTAATAGGGAAATTTCAAACTTTTCTGTTGAAATGACCAGAGTTGAATAGAAAGTATGACAGGACTCAAATGTAGCATAGATAGGGTAGATAGGAAGGGCAAATTATGAGGGATTTAATAATGTTGAACTGCTTCTAATGCTATACAGGAAGATGATGCTGATAATTCATATGAAATTCTCATTTATTAGAGCAGTCAGAAATATAGCTAAGGCACAGGAGAGAACAGAATATGAAGCTACAATGTATTATAAAGTTGGAGTCAATGGGTGATAAAGTACTGTGAGAAAGGGAAAGGAAAGTAGAATGGGCTAAGATATTTCACATAAAAAGAGTTAAGGAAAAAGCTTTTGCAATGAAGTAGAAGGGGGGAAGTGGGAATAAGTGAGCCTTCATTCTCATCAGAAATGGTTCTAAGAAGAAACAACATACACACAATAGGGCATAGAAATCTATCTTACCCTAGAGGAAAAAGGAGAGAAAAGGAATGGGAGAAAAGGGACGGGGAAGGAGGGGGTGTAGGTGATAGAGGTGATGGAAGATTGTGGGAGAGGGTATCCAGATACAACGCACTTTTTTTTGCTGTGATGAGGTTGGGTGATTGTTGGGTGTCTGAGGCCAGATTTGGGAAAGAATGGAATAAATGGGAGTGGGGAAGAACTGATGAAAGGAAATACAATTAGCAATAGCAACTGTGGGAAAAAAATATCAAAGCAACTTCTCTGAATGACTTATGATAAAGAACAGAATCCATCCCAGAGAGAGAACCAATGTTATCTGAACACAGAGTGAAGTACAATTTTTCTTTTTTTTCCCTCTTATCTTATTTTTCGTGGGGCTTTCCCTGTCTTTGTGGGGGTTAGGGAGGATTATGTTTACTTTTGCAACAAGACTATTTTAGTGATGTGTAAATAAATTAATTTTTAAAAAAGAAGCATCAAGGAAGCCAAGGTCACTGGTTTATGGAGGTGAAGGGTGAAAGAGGCACAGAATGTAAGGTTTAAGGGGTCTAAAAAGGTAGGGGTGAGTGGAGAGGCAGAAAAGGCTTTAAAAATTAAACAGCATTTTATATTTGATCTTGGAGGTGATGGGGGTCATTGTAGTTTGTTGAATGGGGGTTTGGGGATATGTGTGACCAATCAGACTTGGGCTTCAGAAAAATTACGTTAGCACTGAAGTAGAGATTAGACTGGAGTAGGGAGAGACTTGAAGCAGGGAGTCCAAATGGACAATTGCAGTAGTATAGGCATGAAGAAGTCCTGCATCAAGATGGTGGCAGAGGAAAGAAGGGGCTATCTATGAAAGACATTACAAAGATAAAACTGACAAATCTTGACAACAGATGGATATGGGAAATGAGAGCAAGTATAAAATATGATATATATGTGGCAAGACTGTGTGATGATGGTGGAAATCTATAAAAAAAAGGTGGAATAGAAAGGAATAACTTGTGTAAGTAGAGGAGTTTGCTTTTGTAAGAAGAAGGAAAACAGTGGCGGTAGTGAAATAGAAGTTGAGAGGAAAGGGAAAAGAGATGTCTGTGAAAGACCTCAACTTTATTAGTAAAATAGGACTCAAGGATCTGGGTTGGGAAGGTTTGTGGGGAGAGGAAGGAGCCAGGAGCCATAGGATGTTTGAGGAAAAATTAAAATGTTTAGAAAAGCCTCAAAAAATAGGAAGGTGAGTTAATTAGGGAGATTGTAAAAGGATTACATTGTGGCAGTGAGAGCCCAATTTGTAATAGATTCACTCAATTCAGTTTTGTGATTTCATTTAACTTCATTCAGTAGTATCTGAGTAAGAACCTAGGCAGCAGATGGTGGGAGTAATCTAGGGTTGAAGGTTGACAAGTCTAGATCAGTAATATGATAAGGAGAAATAGGATTCAAGATAAGAAGACCGTGTAGTTGAAATGGTTTACTAAGGGATCAAAAGAGGGAAGGAGGAGACTTCAGACAGTACAAGACTGATGGCCAGAGGAAGAAGTAAGGGATCAAGTGACTTGAATTGATGGTGAAGACAAAGAACAGAATCTGGGGTTGCAAGATGGATGGAGAATGGAATCATAACAGATGGTCATCGGATAAAGGAATTCCATTGTTCATAAACATGGAAGTGGACCATTTGTGGGTGATGGCAAGATCAAGAGTATGAACAATTTTGGGGTATAGCTGAGGTGATGTGAAGGAATAAGTCATGGGGGAATAAGCAAATAAGAATATCAGTTGTACAGTAAGGTCCCTAAGTCTGAGGAGAAAAAGACTATGAGTCAGGTAGGAAAATAACTGAAGCAAGAAGGGAAACATGATGGAGACTGGTAGACAACAGCTACCAAAATTTTTATTAGGTAGTAGATCTGGACTGAATGAATCTCAAAGGAGGAAAGGTCAGTCACTGAATGAAGGAGAGGGAGAACCTAGAAGTATCAATGAGGAGCAAGGAGTATTGCCACTTCCCTATCTCAAGTGATGAAATAAGGGAAATGAGAGAAGGTATAACCAGTGCTGAAAAAGAGTGACCATGGAGGCTATGGCATCAAGAGGGAGCTGGTCTCAATGAGAATCATTTCCACTCAAAGAAGTGGAAAGAGATTTAAGAGGAAAGCAAGTTTATTATCTCCCTGGTGTATGTGTAAACTAGAGAGCACAATGGGCTGGGTGAGTAGCTTTTCAGGGCAATATTAAGAGAACAGGTAATGGGGAATGAAGTTTGAATAATGTTAGCTAGGAGTTCAGGTTCAGTGGAATGGGCAAGGTATAACCTGGTAGGAATCAATGCCAAATAAGTATAGAAAGAATATTAGTATCAATAGGGATTGGCCTCAGGACTGTGTTATCTCAAAGTGTTAAATAGATAGCAGGAACAAAAGGATTATCTGTGGTTCTCTGCAAGCAGGAAGATTCCCCTGCAAGTGGGAAGAGATCTAATGCAATGTTTAGTATGAAAGGAGAAATTGTCAAATTGTCTCAAAGTAATAACTAAATAAAGCAGTTATTCCTCTCACTTGCACCGAATAATTTTTAAGAACTCTGGTATCCAGGTAGCTAGGTGGTACAGTAGACAGAACACTGGCCCTGGAGAAAGGAGGCCCTGAGTTGAAATCCAGCCTCAGATACTTAATAATTGCCTAGCTGTATGACCTGGGACAAGTCACTCAACCCCAATGCCTTAAATTTAAAAAAAGGAACCCTTATCTTTTTTCTCCAACTGAAATCTAATTTTTAAAACCCTTAAAATTACAGAACATACTTTTGCTTTTTCCAAGTCTAACAAAAGCTCTAAAGACTTGAAAAATTTGAAGCACTGTTGGAGCTGTGGTCACAATATAGGATAAATATTTTTACTATGAGAATTGTTTTTAAAAAAATCAAATTAGATACAGTAAGAGATGCTAATTAATAAAATGCAGACTTGGGAAATTTTTTAGGGCAGAATTCTTACTAAAACTATGATTCAACTTTCAAAACTGCAATACAAAAATATCATTAGAGATTTACAGTTTTCTATTAAAAAAAACACATTAAATTTTGTCCAAAGGCTATTTAGAGAATTTTAAAATCCAATTTACTGCTCTAACTAAACAGTGCTAAAAAGTTGTAGAGAAGGAAAAGTGAAGAGAAGGCATGAAAAATAGATTAATGTTTTCCAATTCTTTTATTGTCAAATTTCTATTGTAATATGTAAGGCAAACCTTTATTCAAATCAAAGATTCTCCAAGAGTGTTCCAACTAGTTGGTGATCTTTAGGAGTCCTCCAGATAAGTCTCAGAGTTGCCTTATTATAGGATCCTCTTTATAATGAAATCTTATATTTTGGTTTCTGTCAAGAATTAATTTTGAGGCAATATGGACCTCACCACCAGTGATACACTTTTTTATCTAGTCAGCTATTTAAGAACACTGTTTACTAAAGGTATGCTGTGACTGTAATCTGCCTCAGTAGAAAGAGTGCCCAACATCCATGAAATCATAGACCCTTTAAGTAATGTAATAAAATAGTAGGTAACATTCTTCCAGCTCTATCTCTAAGGAGCTTTGAGACCTTAAACATCTCAGTTTACTGATTTATAAAATTAGTTGGATGGATTAACTAATCCCCTTCTGGCTATGACCTATATTTCTAAATCTAGATACTCAGTCAATAAACAAAATAAGTACCTACTATATGCCGAACACTATGCTAAGGGTGGGATATGAAAATAGACAAAGGATAGTCCCTGCCTTCAAGGAGCTCACAACCTAATGAGGGAGACAAGTAAATATGTACTAATAAGTCCGTACATAGAGTAAATAGAAATAACTTTAAAAGGGAAGACACTAGAACTAAAAGGAGTTGGGAAAGGGTGTAGTAGATGGAATTTTAGTTGGGATTTAAAGTCAACAGATGGGAGAAGAGAAAGGAGAGCATATTTCAGGCAGGGAAAGGCCAAAGAAAATGCCCAGAGCCAAGTGGTAAAGAGCATCTTGTTCATGGAATATCCATGAAAGTCAATGTCACTGGATCATAAATTGCAAATATGAATGAGGAGGCAAAGTATAAAAGACTGGAAAGGTGAAGGTGGAAGATAGAGAGCTAGAGCTATAAAAGGCTTTGAATAAGAGGGAATTTTGTGTTTAATCTTCAAGATATGAAGAGTCACTTAAGTTTATTTGGTGGGGGGAAGGAGAAGGATGATGACACCATCAGACCTGCATTTTAGGATTAGTGGCTACACAGAGGATGAATTGGAGTGGGGAAGAGTCTTGAGACAGACCCAAAAGAAGACTATTTGCAATGGATCAGGCATGAGGAGATAAGAGTTGGCACCAGAGTGGTGGCAGTATCACAGGAAAGATGAGGCATATTTAAGAAATGCTGTAAAGGTGAAATTGACAGGCCTAGACAACAGATTGAATATGGGGGGGGGGGTAAAAGAAACCAAAATGATTTCTAGATTTGTTGAGGAAGATGATAGTTGCCCTGGACATCAAAGGTGGTGGTGGTGGTGGGGGATTAAGGGAAAACAAATATGTTTTGGACATCTAGTTTAAGATTTCTGAAAGTAAACTGGAGTGTAACTGGAGGTCAGGACAGAGGTTAGGGCAGGATAGGACTTGAGAAGCATCAGTATAAAGATGGAAATCAAACTGATGAGTTTAACAAGTGAAGCAATATGGAAGGAGAAGAGAAAACAGTATAGGACAGATTCTTTGTGGGATACCTATATTTAGCGAATGTTATCTGGATGAGGATCCAGCAAAGGAAACAGAAGGAGCAATCAGATAGGAAGAACAACAACAAGAAAAGGAAAAGAATATCAAAGAGAAAAGGGTAATCAACTATTAAAGGTTTCAGAGAGGTTGAGGAAAATGAAGACTGAGAAAATCTTCATACTAAAATTCCTGATAATTTCACCAAGTGTCTCTCTACCACTTTCTAGATAGGTGACTTTGAGCTATTCAATCACCTCATTATAAGTTTCTGGTTCTTCCTTCTGTAAGACAGAGATTCATGAAATGCCATTTACTCAAACTAATTTCATGTAAGGTTCAAAATACACAAATGGAATATATGCAAAGTGTTTTGAAAACCATAAAGTTCCATATAAAATCTATTGTCAACAAAAAGTAGACTACCCCTTGCATTAATTCAGTGTTGACTTCGTTTTTCTAGGATCAAAATGCAAATAGGTAAACTAGACAAGCCAAGAGGGTTTACTGCCCCAAAGTAATCAAGGTCCACTATGCCCATAAGGCCTCACAGCATGTCCAAACCAAAATCTTGAGAAAAGAAAAAGCAGTGTTAGAGAAGACAAACAGCTTAGGTTTCCCAGAATTACAAAATATGAATGACTAAATCAGATCTGTAGCTTATATGAAAAAGATGCCAAGGCATCCCAAATGTACAATATATTTACTAATTTAGACTGCCCTTCCTGACCGCTGGCTTCATCATTCTGTTCTATGAACACAACTGATCAAAGCAATACCTGAAGGGTGGCAGCGGCTAAAACAGTTAAATATATCCATCCATACACTCCTGACAAGCAAAATTCCATCATCCCAGACAGGGATAGATTATGGCTGCATGCCTGAGTGAATAGGGGGAATGAGATAATTAAGAACAAGATGTTCCAGTAAAACTTTGATAACTACCAGCCAAGTCATCTCTGAACCATTTTTTTTCTTGATACTTTCAAACAGGCATACTCAGCATTTTGTTGGCTTCCCAAAAATGATGATTTATTCAGATTCACAAGTCTTGCAAATAAATATATGCTTTAAAAATATAGTCACCCCAGGGAATGTTAAATTTTAAATGATCAAGATCAAGTACTTTCTATTTTAATGTATAAAAACACCTGTACCATCTGCATAGATCTTTTTGGTAGGGTCTGCAGAATACTTTACACCTAACTTTAGGTTTTCTCCCAAAAATTCTGGAAAAAGTGGATGGGTCCTGTTTTCAAACTGTTTGACTGGATCTTTAACTTCTTTCCAGGGATGACCTTCCTTTACCAACACAGGGAAAGTACTTATCTGAATATCTTAAAGAAACTGTCTTGAAGGATTACAGAATGTATTAATGTGTTAGAAATACAATTTGAACTCAGGTCTTTCAGACTCTCTCTAGTGTCCCATATCATGTCTATATGTGAAGGTAAATATGGGCATTATTATATCCATTTTAGACATGAGAAAAAAAGGCTCAAAGAAATCAAATTATTTGCTCGTGGTTTTATATCAAGGAAATCTAATAGCTTTCTTGACTCCCAGTCCAGAGCTCTTTCCAATTCAATTCATTGCCTTTGATCTACATTTAACACAGTATATGTTACTCTGTGTGTGGTTTGTTGTAGTTGTTGTTGTTGTGGTGGTGGTGGTTAAAAACCTGTGATTTCATCACTGTGGGAAACTCCACAGGAGAGTAGTACATTATAAAGTTAGGGGCTCTGATTCCTGGAAATCTATGGCATGACCCAACCATATCCCAACATTGGTAAATCATACCACATCTTTCATCCTTATCAACCTTTTCACTGATGGTCTCTAATGGCTATGAAAATGCCTAACTGCTCTCCTTTTCCACTTGGTGTAGGATTCTCTGGACAATTACAGCCTAATCTTTACCCAGGCACCCAAACCAGTAATAGATGGACTAGTGAAATCCATCCCCTCTGGCCGAACAAATTATGGTATATGCTTGTGATGAAATACTATTGTTCTATAAGAAATCACTAAGGACAGCATTTCAGAAAAGCCTGGAAGGACTTAAATGAACTGATTCTAAATGAAATGAGCAGAACCAGAAGAACATTAAACACATTAACAACAACATTGGGTGATGATCAACTACGATGGACTTGTTCATTTCAGCAACACAATAATCAAAGACACTAAAAAATTTCTGATGGAAAATACCATCCAAATCCAGAGAGGGAACTATGGAGTTTAAGTACAGGCCAAAGCTTACTATTTTCAATTTTTAAAGTTGACTTATGTTGTTTTTTTTTTATCTCTGATGCTTTTTCCTTTTGTTTAGATTTGATTATTCTTTCAAAAGATTTACATAGTTATGAATCTATGTTTAGCATAATTACACATGTAAGGCCTATTATTAGATTGCTTTCTGTCAGAGGGAGGAGGGCAGGGAGGGAGAAAAATATAAAACTCAAAACCTTGCAAAAAATGACTGGTGAAAACTCTTGCTCTTGGAAAAAACAAAAATATGAAAAAATTCCTCTTCTCTCAGAGTATCAAATCCTATCATCTAGATCACCTTCATGACTGTAGTGGGGATTGGGAATTGGGGAAAATATATGTTCAATTGAATAGTGAGAAAAAGTATCCCCATATAAAAACACCTCTTTTGGATAGGCTGAAGTCACAAGATGTTCATCAAGGATTGTTTGCAATCATAAATCACAATATATTATCTTTCCCTTAAAATCCACAATTCTTTTTTTGAAGATTATTAATCCAAAACTTTAAAAAGGTCAGAGGTCAGTGAATCCAAACCCCGTCTTGTTAGAGACTGAAAAAATTGGGGACCCAGTGATATTAATAGTAAGTGTCTTAGGTTGCACAGTGGATGATAGAGCACTGGCCCTGAAGTCAGGAGGACCTGAATTCAAATCTGAACTCAGACATTTGACACATACTAGCTGTGTGATCCTAGGCAAGTCACTACTTAACCCCAATAGCCTTAAAAAAAAAAAAAGTGAAGTATCTGAGGAAGGATTCTAAAGTCAGTATTCTTTCTTCACCTTCCTTGACATCTTTAAGACAACCTCACCAGAAAATGTCTTAAGAGATTTGATCTAAAAATTTAACTCATTCATCTTTCAAAAAGTGACTAACAGGGAGTTGATGCTCAAAGTAAGTAAAAAGAGAGTAGTATTTATTCCAGTCCTGAAAGAAGTAACTGAGTCACTGTCAGTGGCATAAAAAGATCATGAAAGACTGAAGAGATACCACAAGATTGGAAAAGGGCAAATCCACACACACACACACACACACACACACACACAAACACAAACACATACACGCACACAAAGAGGACAACAAGATAAGCCCTCAACTTATATGGCAGTAGGCTAAACTTCAATTCCAGGGAAAATTATTAAATTATTAATAAATTAAATTATTAAAGAAAAATGTAGTAAAAACCTAAAAAGTAATGATTACAAAGAAGCAACAGTATGTTACTGAACAGGTCATGCCTGAAAAAATTCCGAGGGAGGGAGGGAGGGAGAGAGAGAGAGAGAGAGAGAGAATCAATGGCTCCAACTCCTCCCTTCAAGCAAAGGGAGAAGGCCTCAGACACTCCAGAGAAAGCAACCAACACCTCCTACTGGCCAGCCAGAGAAATTGCATTCAGTGGGTAAAGCCTTTAGCAATCCCAAGGCCCTGTGAACCAGCCCGTCCCCAACTCAAGGTCTTAGCAAAATGAAGAAGGGTCAGCGGAAAGGTGGATCCATAGAAAAATTCTTGGAAGGGAAAGACCATAACTCAGAAAGCCCTAGAACCTCTGAGGAGAATACGATCTGGTCTTCAGCACAGGAAGACTTCCTTGAAGAAATAAGGAAGGAGCTTAAAAATTTGGGAGAGACAATTAACACCTTGCAACAAGAAAACAAATCCTTAGAAAGTACAATTGGACAAATACAAAAGAAAAATATATCTCTCGTATCATGATTTGGACAATTAGAAAATGAGAATAATTCTCTCACATCATCAACTGGACAAATACAAAATGAGAATAATTCTCTCAGATCCTCAACTGGACAAATGAAAAAAGAAAATAATTCTTTCAAAACCTCAATTGGTCAAATGGAAAGCTCTTTCAAAAGTAGAACTAACCAATTGGAAAAGGAGTTGCAAAAGGTTAAGGAAGAAAATTCCTCCCCCGCAAAAAAAGAATGGAGTCTACAGAAACTAATGACTCCATGAAACAGCAAGAATCAGTTAAACAAAATTAAAAAATAGAAAAAATAGAAGAAAATGTAAAATACCTCATCAACAAAACCACTGACCTTGACAAGAGATTCGAGGAGGCGCAACCTGAAAATTATAGGACTTCCTGAAAACACTGAAGAGAAAAAAAGCCTGGACTTAATATTACAGGATCTAGCGATAGAAACCTGCCCTGATATCATGGAATCGAAAGGCAAAGTAGTTATTGAAAGAGTACATTGGGAGTGGCTAGGTGGCGCAGTGGATAGAGCACCGGCCTTGGAGTCAGGAGTACCTGGGTTCAAATCCGACCTCAGACACTTAATAATTACCTAGCCGTGTGGCCTTGGGCAAGTCACTTAACCCCATAGCCTTGCAAAATCTTAAAAAAAAAGGTACACCAATCCCCACCAGAAAAAGATCCTAAAATGAAAACACCAAAGAATGTTGTGGCCAAATTGCAGAACTATCAGATAAAAGAGAAAATCCTGCAAGCAGCCAGAGAGAAACAATTTAAATATCAAGGAGCCACATTAAGGGATCGAAGGGCCTGGAACGAGATATTTCAAAGAGAAAGGGAGCTTGGAATGCAGCCAAGAATCTACTTTCCTGCAAAGCTGAGCCTTCTTTTCCAGGGAAAAAGATGGACATTTAACGAAATGGAAGAATTCCAAAAATTTCTGATGAAAAGACCAGAGCTAAACAGAAAATTTGGACATCAAAAAGGAGGTTCAAGAGACACATGAAAAGGTAAAAAAAAGGGGGAGAGGGCATTAAAAGGAAAAAAAATGCTATCCAGTAAGTTGAAACTGGCTATATCCCAGCATGGGGGAAAAAAAGATTCTCATAAATCTTGAGAACTGTAACTCTAACAGAGAGAATATACCTAGCCAGAAATGATGGACATTTATGACCTCTCCATGAGACTGTTATCTAAAGAGATGTAACTGGCTTTAACCCCACTTGGGAGAAAGACTCTAATAACTCAGGAATTTTGACTCTATTCAATAGAATATACTGAACTAGAAGGGACAGATGCTCAGAATTTTCTATGACTTAGATGGAATGAACTAAAAAACACTACCTCCTTAAAAAAGGGGGGACAGGAAAGAGACGGGGGGGGGGGAGTGAATGGGGTAAATCTCATTACACTAAGAGGTACAAAAAAACCTATGGTAATAGAGGGGAAGAAGGGAGCAGAGGAGAAACACCTGAATCATCTTCTCATCAGACCTGGCTTAAAGTAAACCTACACATACTCAGTTAACCTATAAAACATCTAACCTTTCAAGTATTAAAAGGGGAAAAGGGGAGGGGGAAAAGGGGGAAGTAACAGAAGGAAGGGAAGGAAAAAGGGAAAAAGGTAAAGGGGAAAGAAAGGGGAGGGTGTGATACAGGAGGGCAAACACATTGATGGGGGTGGTATTCAGAAACAAAATACTGGGGAATATGGATAAAGGGGGAAAAATACAAACAGAGGGAAGATAGCATGGAGGGCAATAAAGAATTAGTAATCATAACTTTGAATGTGAATGGGATGAACTCTCCCTTAAAATGTAAGCAAATAGCAGAGTGGATTAAAAAACAGAATCCTACAATATGCTGGTTACAAGAAACTCATTTGAAGCAGAGAGATACATATAGAGTAAAGGTAAAAGGTTGGAACAAAATATATTTTGCTTCAGCAGAAGTAAAAAAAGGCAGGGATAGCAATCCTTATCTCAGACAAAGCAGCAGCAAAAATAGATAGTGTTAAAAGAGATAAGGAAGGAAACTTTATCCTCCTAAAAGGTACTATAGACAATAAAGTCATTTCATACTGAATATATATGCACCCAATGGGACAGCACCCAAATTCTTAGAGGAGAAGCTGAAAGAACTACAGGAAGACATAGACAGCAAAACTCTACTAGTGGGAGACCTCAACATCCCACTCTCAGATCTAGATGAATCAAATCATAAAATAAGCAAGAAAGAAGTTAAGGAGGTAAACAGAGGGTTAGAAATATTAGATATGGTAGACTTATGGAGGAAACTGAATGGGGATAGAAAGGAATACACCTTTTTCTCTGCAGTACATGGAACTTATACAAAAATTGACCATGTACTAGGAAATAAAAGCCTAATGATCAATGGCAGAAAGGCAGAAATAGTGAAAGGCAGAGGAAATCAATGAACTAAACATGCAACTAAAAAAATTAGAGAAAGAATAAATCAAAAATCCCCAATTAAATATCAAACTAGAAATTCTAAAAATTAAAGGAGAAATTAATAAAAGCAAAAGCAAAAAAACTTGAATAAATAAAACCAAAAGTTGGTATTATGAAAAAACCAATAAAATTGATAAACCTCTGGTCAATTTGATTAAAAAAAGAAAGAAAAAACCTAATTGCTAGTATCATAAATGAAAAAGGTGAGTACATTACCAATGAGGAGGAAATTAAAGTAATAATTTGAAATTATTTTGCCTAACTCTATGCTAATAAATTTGATAATCTAAGTGAAATGGATGAATATTTACAAAAATATAAGTTGCCCAGGTTAAATGAAGAAGAGATTAAATACCTAAACAACCCTATCTCAGAAAAAGAAATTCAACAAGCAATCATTGAACTCCCTAAGAAAAAATCTCCAGGGCCTGATGGATTCACAAGTGAATTCTACCAAACATTTAAGGAACAATTAGTTCCAATTCTATATAAACTCTTTAGAAAAATACGGAAAGATGGAACTCTGCCTAACTCTTTCTATGAAACCAATATGGTGCTGTTACCTAAAACAGAGAAAGAAAATTATAGACCTATTTCCCTGATGAATACAGACACAAAAATCTTAAATAAAATCTTAGCAAAACAATTACAACAAGTTATCACTAGGATAATACATTATGATCTAGTAGGATTTATTCCAGGAATGCAGGGTTGGTTCAATATTAGGAAAACTGTTAATATACTCAATTATATCAACAACAAACCTATCAGAAATCATATGATCATATCAATAGATGCTGAAAAAGCTTCTGACAAAATACAGCATCCATTCTTATTAAAAACACTAGAGAATGTAGGAATAAATGCACTATTCCTTAAAATAATTAGCAGTATCTATCTGAAACCATCAACAAGCATTATATTCAATGGGGAGAGGCTAGAGGCATTCCCAATAAGATCAGGGATGAAACAAGGGTGCCCATTATCACCACTACCATTCAATATTGTATTAGAAATGTTAGCATCAGCAAATAAAGAATAAAAAATTGAAGGAATTAGAACTGGGAAGGAAGAGACAAAACTCTCACTCTTTGCAGATAACATGATGGTCTACCTAGAGAATCCTAAGAAATCATGCAAAAAATTACTGAAAACAATTAGCAATTTTAGCAAAATTGTAGGTTATAAAATAAGCCCTCATAAATCCTCAACTTTTCTATATATGTCTAGCAAGAAACAGCATGAAGAGCTAGAAAGAGAAATCCCATTCAAAGTAACTTCAGACAATATAAAATATTTGGGAGTCTATTTGTCAAGACAGACTCAGAATCTTTTTGAAAACAATTATAAACACTTCTCACACAAATTAAATCAGATTAAATCAGATAAATGGGCAAGTATCAACTGCTTATGGATAGGTAGAGCTAATGTAATAAAAATAATAATTCTACCAAAACTAAACTATCTGTTTAGTGCCCTACCAATCAAAATTCCAAAAAATTACTTTGAGTTAGAAAAAAATGGTAAGCAAATTCATATGGAAAAATAAAAAGTCAAGAACTGCCAGGAGCTTAATGAAAAAAAGTGCAAAAGAAGGTGACGTAGCCCTACCTGATCTAAAATTATATTATAAAGCATCAGTCATCAAAACTGTTTGGTATTGGCTAAGAAATAGAGTAGTGGACCAGTGGAATAGACTAGGTGTAAAAGCAGGAGATGATTATAGTAATCTGCTGTTTGATAAACCCAAAGAGTCCAGTCATTGGGATAAAAACTCCCTCTTTGATAAAAACTGCTGGGATAATTGGAAGAAACTTAAATTCGACCAATACTTAACACCCTTTACCAAGATAAGATCCAAATGGTTACAGGACTTAGACATAAAAAACAATACTATAAGCAAATTAGAAGATCAAGGACTAGTTTACCTGTCAGATCTATGGAAAGGGGAGCAGTTTATGACTAAGGAAGAGTTGGAGAACATCACCAAAAAATAATTAGATGATTTTGATTACATTAAATTAAAAAGCTTTTGCACAGATAAAACCAATGTAACCAAGATCAAAAGAAATGTAGTAAATTGGGAAACAATCTTTACAACTAATGATTCTGACAAAAGACTCATTTCTAAAATATATAGAGAACTGAGTCATATTTTTAAAACAAAAAGCCATTCCCCAATTGACAAATGGTCAAAGGATATGCAAAGGAAATTTACAGATGAGGGGATCAAAGCAATCCATAGCCATATGAAAAAATGCTCTAAATCATTAATTATTAGAGAAATGCAAATAAAAGCTTCTCTGAGGTACCACCTCATGCCTCTCAGATTGGCCAATATGACCAGAAAGGATAATGATCATTGTTGGAAGGGTTGTGGGAAATCTGGGACACTGTTGCACTGTTGGTGGAGCTGTGAGCTCATCCAACCCTTCTGGAGAGCTATTTGGAACTATGCCCAAAGGGCAACAAGGATGTGCATATCCTTTGACCCAGCAATACCACTACTGGGTCTATATCCTGAAGAGATGATGAAAAGGGGTAAGAACATTACTTGTACAAAAATATTTATGGCAGCCCTGTTTGTGGTGGCAAAGAATTGGAAATCAAGTAAATGTCCTTCAATTGGGGAATGGCTTAGCAAACTGTGGTATATGTTTTGTTTTGCTTTTTGTTTCGTTTTGTTTTGTTTTATAGGTTTTTGCAAGGCAAATGGGGTTAAGTGGCTTGCGGAAGGCCACACAGCTAGGTAATTATTAAGTGTCTGAGACCGGATTTAAACCCAGGTACTCCTGACTCCAGGGCTGGTGCTTTATCTACTATGCCACCTAGCTGCCCCCTAAACTGTGGTATATGTATGTCATGGAACACTTTTGTTCTATTAGAAACCAGGAGGGATGGGATTTCAGGGAAGCCTGGAGGGATTTGCATGAACTGATGCTGAGTGAAATGAGCAGAACCAGAAAAACACTGTACACCCTATCAGCAACATGGGGGTGATGATCAACCTTGATGGACTCGCTCATTCTTTCAGTGCAACAATCGCGAACAATTTTGGGCTGTCTGCAAAGGAGAGTGCCATCTGTGTCCAGATAAGGAGCTGTGGAGTTTGAACAAAGTTCAAGGACTATTCCCTTTAATTTAGGAAAAAACAGATATCTTTCTGTCTGATCTTGTTACCTCTTAGACTTATCTTCTTTAAGGATACGATTTCTCTCTCATCACACTCAATTTGGATCAAGGTACAACATGGAAACAAAGTTAAAGACTGACAGATTGCTTTCCATGGGGGGGGTAGGGGGAGGGAAGTAAGATTGGGGGGAAAATTGTAAAAGTCAAGTAATATCTTTAATAAAAATAAATTAAAATAAAATAAAAGGAAATTAAAAAAAAATTCTGAGATTCTATGATCTCCAGAACTTCTGCCCTTTAGAGCTGGTAAAGACAAACATAGAGCTATAATGTGCCCTCTCGGTCTTTTCTTTTCTCCAGGATAAATGGTCCCATTTCCTTTATCCAGTATTCATATATAATGGATTCTAGGCCCTTCACCATCCTGACTGTGCTCCCCAGGACATTCTCCAGTTTATCATTGTTTGATTAATCATACTGCCCATTATTATGTAATTTTACCATCTCATACTTTATTTTTCTTCCTTAAGGGTATGATTTCTCTGTCATCACATTCAAATGAAATCAATGTATAACATGGAACCAATCTAAAGACCAACAGAATGCCTTCTATGGGGGTGGAGGTGGGGGAGGGAAGCAAGAATGGGAAGAAAATCGTAAAACAAAATAAATAAAATCTTCCAAAAAAAAAAAAAAAAACTGTAGTGCCCAGAAGTGAATACTCCTTGAGGTCTGCAAGGACCTCTAATTTCCTATTGCCAAAAGACATGCCTCCTTTTGCAAATCATAAAAGTCATGTCTTTCATGACTGACAAGTGAATATCTTATTTGGCTCATTTATTTTGAACCACATATGTGCCTTCTCTTCCTAAGTTATCTCCTTTACAGTCTCACTTGCAGCCTTCCTTGTCAAATGAGTACACCTCCCATCCCTTAAGATGCTTTAAGAATGAAAATATGATCAAAACTACTCTACAACACAAAGTAAATGTATATGCACACAAATATATAAAAGTAATGTAGAAGGAGACATTTACAACTGAGGGAATCTGAAAAAATTTCTTGTAAGAGGTGTTTGAGCTAAACCTCAAGTTAGTAAGAAGTTATAAAAGGACCTTTTTAGGGAGAGTTGTGATGACAATCAATGAATGTGCTTTGGAAAGATTTTCTATCATGTGTAGACCTTCTCTACAATTCTGGTTTAATAACCATATGAAGGACAGCCTCTTTGGCCATAATTAAAAAACCAAAACTTAGGGTGCATTCAGAAAAACCTCAAGGTCCTTAGCCTCATTCTGCTCAACTATATAAGCTTTTAGTTGGACTCATTTGCTGAGGGTGTCTGGTAAGAAAGAATGCTGTAAGAGACCTTGGACTTCTCTGTTGTGGCCAATATGTGGTAATATGAAATGGACTTTATGTCTTTTTGTTCTTTTTTATTTTAGGTAAAAGACATTAATTTGGAGCTCCATCCTGGTTGAGTTTAAAAAAGGAGTGAAAAACAAGCCTCTAGTAGTCTCTGCTAGGTTATGTAGTCAGCTCAGCATCAATGCCCTGAGGAGCAATGGGTGAGTTTCCCAAACTCAGCCCAAGGAGCAGTCATGATACAGCTGGACATAAACTTGGTGGGACAATATTATGTAGACACTAAGACAATGTCTCTGAAGAAAGAGACAGGATTGTCTGTGAGGTACTGAGAAATATTTATACTTTTGTTCTTGCTATCTTTGAGTTAACTATATTCCTCTGTAAAAGTTAATTGATGTTGGAAACAATATAAAGACTAATAAAATGCCTTCTGTGGGGAGTGGGGGGAGGGAAGCAAGAATGGGGGAAAAATTGTAAAACTCAAAATAAATAAAATCTTTCTTAAAAAAAGTTAATTGATGTTAACTGGCTAAATGAAATTAGGACACTAATCACTGGCACACCAAAGTGACAGGAATACAACTTGGGGTCCACACATACAGCAGTAGAAAAAAAAATCTTCCCAATCTTCCCACTCTCTCTGCATTCTTAAGAGGCACCCCTACTCCATCCATCACACCCTAAGGAAAAGAAGGAGAGATTTCAGACTGAGACTAGAATTTATTTACTATACTTTTAATCATTATGCATTTCCCTAAACTAATGGAGGAGGGAAAGAAAAAGGTGGATAAATAACTCATTTATCTATCTATGAGGTTAGTTTTTTTATTTCAAGAAACTTTTTTCAATTTCTGTAGATTACTTCAAGAACAACTTTATTTCTTCTAATTCAAGAACTATCACTAAACTAACTCAATCCTCTAATATCAAAATATTCATAGTTCCATTTCTAAATTATGTTTTAGATCTATTTATATTTTAGTCCTATTCCAATGTAATATTATCTATAATATCTTCACTTTCACCATTATTAGATATTTTAACTATCTGATCTTTAAACATTTTGTTCTGAGTGAATTTTCAAATCACCTGAAAATAATCTTTTCTTCTTTTTAAAACTGTTTCATTTACTATTTTGTGTTAGTGATTTACAATAAATTTGCAGATCTTTCACAAATACCATTAGAAAAATTCTGGTCTGGTCAAAGCTTGATGGTTAATTTCAGCCCACCTCCTCACACATTTTTTTTTTCATACTTTACTAATGAGAACTATAATTTACCACCAACTACTCATAAGAAATTATAGCCCTGCTGGCTGGCAAGTAATTTGCAAAAGCAGATCAGTTAAGCTGCATAAAATAAATATCCACCTGCACGTACTAGCACTAATCAGGGCGTGAAATTAAACTTTTTATTCAGTAGGAAATAACTGCTTCAAGGCTGTGATTTAGTCTGGGAAGCAAATATTAAGGTCATCCTATTCTCTCTGGTGTTTATACTATTTCTAATAGGGGAGGGGGAGGGCAAAGAACAGTCAAATTTCGCTAAGTCTAAGAATGAAAATATTTCATTGATGTGTTAGCAAATTCACCATTTGCGTTCTTAATTGCATATGCTTAATGGAGCCAAGCTGCTGAAAATGTGGTATTTGAAGGGGGTCGTTACTTAAGTAGTTAAACCCATACTGACCACTAAACTGAGATACATATTATATCCAGCTATGTACAATCAGCTAAGTACAGCAAATTCAATAGCCAAATGTATAAATGGAATTTTTCAAAATGGACTATCTTTATGATTTTTACCTACAAAATTATAAAGTCAGTTCTTAATTATCTATAGTAATCAAGGTCCAAGATACCAGAGAAAGGAAAATAGACTAGTGATCTCTTATTCTATTATACCAATTTCAATTACTTCCTTCCACAGTAGCATTTATTAAAGGTTATGAAAAATGCTAAATTCACTAATATGAATTTCATCTTTTCTACCTCTCTATAATTTTGTGTCTATCTATTTGGAAGTAGAAGAAGAGCACTGAAATGCTAAGAATGATAGGAAAGATCTGGAAAATTCAAAAACTTAAACAAACTAACCCAATTCAATTCAAATAATCATCATAATGACATTCAACATTAACATAGTGATTTAAGATTTTATAAAACCCTATCTCACAACACTGCCAGCAAATGGCAGAGCTGGAACTTAAACCCAAATACCAAGTAAAATTTTCTTTCCATACTATACAATATTGCCCTTCTATTATATAAAAATAAGAGCTGGAATAAAGATTCTTAAAAAGAAGTTCCCAGGATTATTAAAATATCCATATCTTTTGATATCGGGATCCCCCTCTGCTAGCAAATACCAGAAGGAGATCAAGGACTGAAAAAGAAAATATTATATACATTAAATAACTTACTTACTTACACTAACTTACTTCCTGTGGTAGCAAACAAAGAATTGGAAACAAGGGGGATATCAAATGCTTGGAAAATGACTTAATACATTATGAAATATGAATGTAATGAACAATTATGATATAAGAAATGATAAATATGAAAAATTTCAAGAAGCATGGAGAAACTAATATGAACTGATACAGACTGAAGTAGAATTGGAAAAAAACATATATAATGAATATAGTAATGTTATAGAGAAAACAAAAGAACTGAACACTGCAATCACATCTTCAACTGCCTTTTAGACCTCTCAAACTAGATATCCTACAGGCATCTTACATTCAGCATCTCCAAAACTGCACCTTTATATCTTCACCTCAAAAATTCTCTTCTAAGTTCCCCATTTCTGCTGAGGGTACCACTAACTCTCCTGATAATCTAGGCTAACAATCAAGATGCCATCCACAATGCATATCTCTCTCTCTCTCTCTCTCTCTCTCTCTCTCTCTCTCTCTCTCTCTCTCTCTCTCTCTCTCTCTCTCATTACCAATAACTAATCACTTGCCAAGTCCTGTCATTTCTTTCTAAACTCTTTCATATATGTTCCCTTCTTTCTTCTGATACCACCACCACCATCATCACCCTGGTGTAAGTCCCATCTGCTATATTCCAGTAATCTTTTACTAGCACAGTCATCTTACAGAATTAAACCCATTCTTTAAACAGTATTCTGAATATATTTTCTATTAAAGATAAAAATATGAGATACAAGCCTGAGGTCATGTAAATAAAGGATCAGATTTTAAATAGCAAAATTAAGAACAGAACAAAATAAAGATAAAATACTAATGATAACTATTAATACCTACACTTAAAAATGAAAAATGTGCTGGGCTTGGGAGCCCAGAGACTTGGGTTCAAATTTGATCTTCCAAGACTTACAACCTTAGTGGCCAAATCATCAGACCTCTTTATAACTCAGCTTCCTCATCTATAAAACAGGGATAATACCTGAAAGTATCCAACTCACAGAGATATTTTAAAGAATGAGATAATTGGGGGCGGGTAGGTGGCGCAGTGGATAGAGCACCGGCCTTGGAGTCAGGAGTACCTGGGTTCAAATCTGGTCTCAGACACTTAATAATTACCTAGCTATGTGGCCTTGGGCAAGCCACTTAACCCCATTTACCTTGCAAAAACCTAAAAAAAGAATGTATACAGCATTAGTGGGATGGAATCTTAAGAGGGAAAGCACTTGTGGGATGGGAATAGGGAATTACCAGGAAAAGTTCTCTTGCAAAAGGTAGAATTTGAACTGTACCTTAAAAGAATCATGGAAAGCTAATTCCATTTACCTACTATGGATAAAACAGGATTCAGTTATTTAAAATTAAGAGTAAAACAAAAATGAAGTAGAATACTTTGAGGAAATTTCAGAGCTAGAAGAAAAGCTAGAACCAGTAGTCATGTATTCCAACCTATAATGAAGAGAAATCCATAATTTACTGGCGGATAATCACTTAGCACCCATGCAAAAATCTCCAGTGAGTAGCAACTCAATACCTTAATGAAGTAGCCCATTCCACCTTTTGACAGCTGAAATAAATGGGATGTTTTTCTAGACATCTAGTCAAATTGTCTCCTCCTAACTGTAACTCCATGTTTTCTGTCCCCAGCACCATTGCTACTTATCCTACCCTTTAAGGCAGGCAGAAAATACCTAATTAATATAATTAATCTTTCACAGTGTAGCCCTTTACCAAGAGCAAATCTGCTGTGTTGGACCAGGGCTTTTTCTGTGGCTTTACCTTTCTAATCGATTGAGGCACAGAAAGAAGACCAGGGGAAAATGGAATGCAAAATGAGCACAGGTCCATCCTGAAAGCTGAGGGCCACAATTATGAAGTCAATGTTAAACATACTGAAGCCATGAAAAAAACGCTGGATTTGGAATCTATCTAATCTGTGTGACCTGTGGGCATGTCATTGATCTTTGGACTCCAACTTTCTTACTAGTAAAGTGAGAAGAATGAAACAAATGACATCTGGGGCCCCTTGGAACTCTATGCTCTATGACACTATCACATACTACTGTGTGCCTTCCCCTAGTTTTCCAATCCACTTCACCTCACCTTAAGAACAATGGAAACATAAAACAAAGTAAGCTAAACCCATAGACCAGCTTGGACAGAACTGCAAGGCATTTTAGGGCAACACACCAAAGGAGATTTAGTAATGAAAGTACTTAATGAGTACCCAGAGATACAGATCAAATGTAAGAGGTAAGGCAGGATCTGCCTTCAAGGAATATATATTCCAGTAAGAAAAGCTATTACAAAGAGGAAGACCTGGGCAGAGAATTCTGGTTTGTGGTGAATTTATTCATATCTATTGACATGCCCTTTCCAAAAGCAAGATAGTTTTTGTGAACAGGGATATAAAACAACACGGGTGATATGACTAGGCAGGTTTGCATACACTAGAGTTGGCTCACTCCCCAGTCAGAGTTCCAGAATTGCTAAGATTTGGTTCCTCAGGAATTAGTGGACATAGTATGGTCCCCACCTAGATGGAGGGTAAGGTAAATTTGCATTACCCAAAGCAGTTCACCTCCAGATGCAAGATTAGGGCATTAATTCTAAACACAAAAGCCAGAATTTCAACCTCAATTATGTGAAACTCCAGTGTTTCATAAATGCTAGCTCAAACTGTTTTAAATAATTTTTTTTTATTTTAGACTGAAACAACAAAAAGGGAAAAAAATTTATATGTGCAGATTAAAAAAAGATTGTTTATGAAACAGTGAATCTCCATTTCATACTGTGTGTTCTTTTTAAAAAAGTATTATAATAAATTCCACATTATTTTCAAAACTGTCTTGTTTATCTCTTTCTTTGAGATTAAGGCAGCTAGGTGGTACAGCAGATAGAGAGCAACAGTCCTAGAGTCAGGAAGACCTGAGTTCAAATCCAATCTCAGATATTTAATAATTACCTAATTGTGTGACTGTGGGCAAATCCCCCCCACCAAAAAAAGAAATTTCTTCTGTTCTCTTCTATGCATTAAAAAGTTCCAATGATCTTCTTTTCTGACATTGCTATTGACTTTTAAATATTTATTTTTACCAATTTAATGAAAAAACAATTTTTTTTAGGTTTTTGCAAGGCAATTGGGGTTAAGTGGCTTGCCCAAGGCCACACAGCTAGGTAATTATTAAGTGTCTGAGACCAGATTTGAACCCAGGTACTCCAGACTCCAGGGCTGGTGCTTTATCCACTGCACCACCTAGCTATCCCCCCCACCAAAAATTTTTAACATTGGGATTTTTTTTTAATTTTGAGTTCCAAATTCTCTCCCTTCTACCTCTTGAGAGAGTAAATAATCTGATATCAGGTATTCAGGTGCTATCGTGTGAAACATTTCCATAAGTCATTTTGTGGAAGAAAACTTGAACAAAAAATAAAATTAAATTTAAAATAGTATGCTCCAACCTGCATTCAGATTCCATCAGTTATTTCTCAGGAGGCAGAAAGCATTTTTCATTATGTCTTTCAAAATTGTCTTGGATCATTGCAATACTCAGAATAGCTAAATCATTCAGTTGTTTATTATACAATATTGCTATTATGTACAATGTTCTCCTGGTTCTGCTCACTTCACTTTTGTGTCAGTTCATGTAAGTCTTTCCAGGTTTTTCTGAAATCATTTTGCTGTTTCTTATACCAAAATAGTATTCCATCATTACAATTTGTTTGGCCATACACCAACTGATAGGCATTTCCAATTCTATGCAACCACAAAGAGTCATTATAAATATTTTTGTATAAATAGGGGTTTTCCTCCCCCCCCCTTTAATCTCTTTGGAATTAAAACTAGAAAAAGTATTGCTGGATCATAGGAGTTCCAAAATCATTCTCCAGAATGATTGGATCAATTCATAACTTCACCAATAGTGGCATCACTATTGTTAAAGCCCCAATTCCTCCAATTAAAAATAGAGAGGGGAATGATGCTTGTAAAAAACAAGTTAGTATAAGTAGGCAAAAACAAATCCATATCATGGTTGTGTCCAAAAATGTATAACTCTCAGCTTGAATCCATTTTTTCTCTGTCAGGAAATGAGCAAATTTTTAAATAGGACTCTGTAGAAGTAGTTGGTCATTAATTTGATCAGAATTCTTTTTATTTTTTAATCTTAATGTTATTTTATTTTTTCAATTACATATAGAATATAGCTTTCAACATTCGTTTCTATAAGATTTTCTCCCTCTCTCCACTCCCTCCTTCCTCGCGAAGGCAGCAAGCAATCTGATATAGGTCATAAATACATAATCATATTAAATATATTTCCACACTGGTTAATTAGGTATAATTTTTAAGTCTTTAAGAATTGCTTTTTTTGTTTGTTTGTACAATGCTGTTGTCATTATATAAATTATTCTGGCTTTGTCTGAATTCTCTGAAATTCTGTTTCATAATTTCTCAGAGAATACTATTTCATTACATTCACATCCAGATTCCTTTTACATTACATCTTTCCTTATCAGTTGCAATATATTATAGGTTGCCATAAGCCTGGACTTAATATTACAGGATCTAGTAATAGAAAACTGCCCTGATATCATGGAATCAGAGGGCAAAGTAGTTACTGAAAGAGTACATCAATCCCCACCATAAAAAGATCCTAAAATGAGAACACCAAGGAATGTTGTAGCCAAATTCCAGAAATATCAGATAAAAGAGAAAATCCTTCATGCAGCCAGAAAGAAACAATTTAAATATCAAGGAGCCACAATAAGGATAATGCAGGACCTGGCTGCATCAACATTAAGGGATCGAAGGGCCTGGAACGAGATATTTCAAAGAGAAAGGGAGCTTGGAATGCAGCCAAGAAGCTACTTTCCTGCAAAGATGAGCCTTCTCTTCCAGGGAAAAAGATGGACATTTAACCAAATGGAAGAATTCCAAAAATTTCTGATGAAAAGACCAGAGCTAAACAGAAAATTTGGACATCAAACAGGAGGTTCAAGAGACACATGAAAAGGTAGAAAAAAGGGGGGGGGGAAGGGCAGTAAAAGGAAAAAAATACTATCCAGTAAGTTGAAACTGGCTATATCCCAGCATGGGGGAAAAAAAGATTCTCATTAATCTTGAGAATTGTAACTCTAACAGAGAGAATATACCTAGCCAGAAATGATGGACATTTATGACCTCTCCATTAGACTGCTATCTAAAGAGATGTAACTGGCTTTAACCCCACTTGGGAGAAAGACTCTATTAACTCTCAGGAATTTTGACTCTATTCAATAGAATATACTGAACTAGAAGGGACAGATGCTCAGAATTTTCTATGACTTAGATGGAATGAACTAAAAAACACTACCTCCTTAATAAAAAGGGGGACAGGAAAGAGATGGGGGGGATTGAATGGGGTAAATCTCATTACACTAAGGTACAAAAAAACCCTATGGTAATAGAGGGGAAGAAGGGAGCAGAGGAGAAACACCTGAATCTTCTTCTCATCAGACTTGGCTTAAAGTCAACCTACACATACTCAGTTAACTTATAAAACACCTAAACTTTCAAGTATTAAAAGGGGAAAAGGGGAGGCAGGGAAAAGGGGGAAATAACAAAAGGAAGGGAAGGGAAAAGGGAAAAAGGGAAAGGGGAAAGAAAGGGGAGGGTATGATACAGGAGGGCAAACACACTGAAGGGGTGGTATTCAGAAACAAAATACTGGGGAATATGGATAAAAGGGGGGAAAGGAGGAAAAATACAAACAGAAGGAAGATAGCATGGAGGGCAATAAAGAATTAGTAATCATAACCTTGAATGTGAATGGGATGAACTCTCCCTTAAAATGTAAGCAAACAGCAGAGTGGATTAAAAACCAAAATCCTACAATATGCTGGTTACAAGAAACTCATTTGAAGCAGAGAGATACATATAGAGTAAAGGTAAAAGGTTGGAACAAAATATATTTTGCTTCAGCAGAAGTAAAAAAAGGCAGGGATAGCAATCCTTATCTCAGACAAAGCAGCAGCAAAAATAGATAGTGTTAAAAGAGATAAGGAAGGAAACTTTATCCTCCTAAAAGGTACTATAGACAATAAAGTCATTTCATACTGAATATATATGCACCCAATGGGACAGCACCCAAATTCTTAGAGGAGAAGCTGAAAGAACTACAGGAAGACATAGACAGCAAACTCTACTAGTGGGAGACCTCAACATCCCACTCTCAGATCTAGATGAATCGAATCATAAAATAAGCAAGAAAGAAGTTAAGGAGGTAAATAGAGTGTTAGAAAAATTAGATATGGTAGACTTATGGAGGAAACTGAATGGGCATAGAAAGGAATATACCTTTTTCTCTGCAGTACATGGACCTTATACAAAAATTGACCATGTATTAGGAATTAAAAACCTAATGATCAACGGCAGAAAGGCAGAAATAGTGAATACATCTTTTTCAGATCACAATGGAATAAAAGTCATATGCAATACTGGGCCAAGGAGATATAGACTCAGAACAAATTGGAAACTGAATAACCTCATTTTAAAAAATGAGTGGACCAAAAAACAAATTATAGAAAGAATTAACCATTTTATCCTAGAAAATGATAATAATGAAACAACATACCAAAACCTATGGGATTCATTTAAAGCAACTCTCAGGGGATATATTATAGCTTTAAATGCTTACATGAAAAAATCGAGAAAGAGGAAATCAATGAACTAAACATGCAACTAAAAAACTTAGAGAAAGAACAAATCAAAAATCCCCAATTAAATATCAAACTAGAAATTCTAAAAATTAAAGGAGAAATTAATAACATTGAAAGCAATAAAATTATTGAATAAATAAAACCAAAAGTTGGTACTATGAAAAAACCAATAAAATTGATAAACCTCTGGTCAATTTGATTAAAAAAAGAAAGAAAACCAAATTGCTAGTATCATAAATGAAAAAGGTGAACTCACCACCAATGAGGAGGAAATTAAAGTAATAATTTGAAATTATTTTGCCCAACTCTATGCCAATAAATTTGATAATCTAAGTGAAATGGATGAATATTTACAAAAATATAAGTTGACCAGGTTAAATGGAGAAGAGATTAAATACCTAAACAACCCTCAGAAAAAGAAATTCAACAAGCCATTATTGAACTCCCTAAAAAAAAATCTCCAGGGCCTGATGGATTCATAAGTGAATTCTACCAAACATTTAAGGAACAATTGGTTCCAATCCTATATAAACTCTTTGGAAAAATAGGGAAAGATGGAACTCTACCTAACTCTATCTATGAAACCAATATGGTACTGTTACCTAAACCAGGAAGAGTTAAAACAGAGAAAGAAAATTATAGATCTATTTCCCTGATGAATATAGATGCAAAAATCCTAAATAAAATCTTAGCAAAACGATTACAACAAGTCATCATTAGGATAATACATTATGATCAAGTAGGATTTATTCCAGGAATGCAGGGTTGGTTCAACATTAGGAAAACTGTTAGTATACTCAATTATATCAAAAACAAACCTATCAGAAATCATATGATCATATCAATAGATGCTGAAAAAGCTTTTGACAAAATACAGCATCCATTCCTATTAAAAAACACTAGAAAGTGTAGGAATAAATTGACTGATCCTTAAAACAAGCATTATATTCAATGGGGAGAGGCCAGAGGCATTCCCAATAAGATCAGGGGTGAAACAAGGGTACCCATTATCACCGCTACTATTCAATATTGTATTAGAAATGTTAGCATCAGCAATTAGAGAAGAAAAAGAAATTGAAGGAATTAGAATTGGAAAGGAAGAGACAAAACTCTCACTCTTTGCAGATAACATGGTCTACCTAGAGAATCCTAAGAAATCATGCAAAAAACTACTGAAAACAATTAGCAATTTTAGCAAAATTGTAGGTTATAAAATAAGCCCTCATAAATTCTCAACTTTTCTATATATGTCTAGCAAGAAACAGCATGAAGAGCTAGAAAGAGAAATCCCATTCAAAGTAACCTCAGACAATATAAAATATTTGGGAGTCTATTTGTCAAGACAAGACGCAGAATCTTTTTGAAAACAATTATAAAACACTTCTCACACAAATTAAATCAGATTGAAATAACTGGGAAAATATCAACTGCTCAAGGATAGGTAGAGCTAATATAATAAAAATGACAATTCTACCAAAACTAAACTATCTGTTTAGTGCCCTACCAATCAAAATTCCAAAAAACTACTTTAACGAGTGAGAAAAAATTGTAAGTAAATTTATATGGAGAAATAAAAAGTCAAGAACTGCCAGGAGCTTAATGAAAAAAAGTGCAAAAGAAGGTGACTTAGCCCTACCTGATCTAAAATTATATTATAAAGCATCAGTCATCAAAACTGTTTGGTATTGGCTAAGAAATAGAGTGGTGGACCAGTGGAATAGACTAGGTGTAAAAGCAGGAGATGATTATAGTAATCTGCTGTTTGATAAACCTAAAGAGTCCAGTCACTGGGATAAAAACTCCCTCTTTGATAAAAACTGCTGGGATAATTGGAAGTTAGTATGGAAGAAACTTAAATTCGACCAACACCTCACACCCTTTACCAAGATAAGAGCCAAATGGTTACAGGACTTAGACATAAAAAAACAATACTATAAACAAATTAAAAGATCAAGGATTAGTTTACCTGTCAGATCTTTGGAAAGGGGAGCAGTTTATGACTAAGGAAGAGTTGGAGAACATCACCAAAAGCCAATTAGATGACTTTGATTACATTAAATTAAAAAGCTTTTGCACAGATAAAACCAATGTAACCAAGATCAAAAGAAATGTAGTAAATTGGGAAACAATCTTTACAACTAATGATTCTGACAAAGGACTCATTTCTAAAATATACAGAGAACTGAGTCATTTTCAAAACAAAAAGCCATTACCCAATTGACAAATGGTCAAAGGATATGCAAAGGAAATTTACAGATGAGGAGATCAAAGCAATCCATAGTCATATGAAAAAAAATGCTCTAAATCATTAATTATTAGAGAAATACAAGTTAAAACTTCTCTGAGGTACCACCTCACACCTCTCACATTGGCCAATATGACCAGGAAGGATAATGATCGTTGTTGGAAGGGTTGTAGGAAATCTAGAACACTATTACACTGTTGGTGGAGCTGTGAACTCATCCAACCCTTCTGGAGAGCTATTTGGAGTTACGCCCAAAAGGCAACAAAAATGTGCATATCCTTTGACCTAGCAATACCACTACTGGGTCTATATGCTGAAGAGATGATGAAAAAGGGTAAAAACATTACTTGTACAAAAATATTTATAGCAGCCCTGTTTGTGGTGGCAAAGAATTGGAAATCAAGTAAATGTCCTTCAATTGGGGAATGGCTTAGCAAACTGTGGTATATGTATATCATGGAACACTATTGTTCTATTAGAAACCAGGAGGGATAGGATTTCAGGGAAGCCTGGAGGGATTTGCATGAACTGATGCTGAGTGAGATGAGCAAACAATGTACACCCTAACAGCAACATGGGAGTGATGTTCAACCTTGAAAGACTTGCTCATTTCATCAGTGCAACAATTGGGAACAATTTTGGGCTGTCTGCAAAGGAGAGTGCCATCTGTATCCAGATAAGGAGCTGTGGAGCTTGAACAAAGTTCAAGGACTATTCCTTTTAATTTAGAAAAAACAGATATCTTATTGTCTGATCTTGTTACCTCTCAGATTTCTCTTCTTTAACGATATGATTTCTCTCTCATCACACCTAATTTGGATCAAGGTACAACATGGAAACAAAATAAAGACTGACAGATTGCTTTCCGTGGGGGTGGGCTGGGGGGAGGGAAGCATGATTGGGGAGACAATTGTAAAACTCAAATAATATCTTTAATAAAAATAAATTTAAAAGAAAATATTTTTCCCACAGTTGCTATTACTAGCTGTACCTCCACTCTATTCCTTCCCACTGTCATTTATTCTATTCTTTCTCCTTTCATGTTGGCCCTGTCTAGTATCTAAGTACCCTCTCCCTTAATCTTTCCTCTCTTTCATCGCCTATTCCCCCCTTCAACCTTATCCCATCCCTTTCTTCTCATTTTTCTCTAGGGTAAGATAGATTTTCTCACCCTATTAAGTGTTCATAGTATTTCCTCTCTGATCTATTTCTGGTGAGAATGAAAGCTCATTTATTTCCCCTTGCCTTCCCCTTTCCACTCCACTGAAAAAGCTTTTTCTTGACTTATGTGAAATTTCTTAGCTTCTTCATCTCCTTTCCCTTCCTTCCAGTACTTTCCTTTATCATCCATTGACTCCATCTTTTTACTATATTATACCATTCTACTCCTTCCTGTGTCCTGTCTATATATATGCTCCTTCTAACAGCTCTTATAAATGAGAAAGTTCATATGAGTCATCAATATCTTCTTCCCATGCAGGAAGACAAACAGTTCAATATCATTAAGTTCCTCATAGTTAGTCCTTCTCATCCACCCCCTCTATGGTTCACCTGTACTCGGAGATCAAACTTTCTGTTCAGCTCTGGTTGTTTCATTAGGAAAGTTTGAAAGTCCCCTCTTTTATTGAAAGTCCATCTTTTCCTCTGAAGGAGGATGTTCAGTTTTGCTGGGCAGTTGATTCTTAGTTGTAAACCAAGATCTTTTGCCTTCCGGAATATCATATTCCAATCCCTAAGAGTCCTTAATGTAGATGCTGCCAGATCCTGTGTAATCCTGACTACGGCGCCTCGGTAGTTGAATTGTTTGTTTCTGGCATTTTTTAGAATTTTGTCTTTGATTTGGGAGTTTGAGAATTTGGCTATAATATTCCTGGAAGTTTTTCTTTTGGAATCTCTTTCAGGAGGTGACCAGTAAATTCCCTCAATTTCTATTTTACCCTCTGCTTCTAGGAGACAAATTTATCTTCTTCCTGATTTCTTGCAAAGTCATCATCAGCTTCCTTTAGTTCTATTCTGCATTTGAAGGAGTTATTTTTTTTTTTAGGTTTTTACAAGGCAAGTGGGGGGTTACGTAGCATGCCCAAGGCCACACAGCTAGGTAATTATTAAGTGTCTGAGGCCAGATTTGAACTCAGGTACTCCTGACTCCAGGGCCAGTGCTCTATCCACTGCACTACCTAGCCGCCCCTGAAGGAGTTATTTTCTTCAGAGAGCTTTTTTAATCTCCTTTTCCAGCTGGCCAATTCTACTTTTCAAGGCATTCTTCTCATTTGCCTTTTGTTTTGCTTTTTTCCTTTAGGCCTAAACTGGTTTTTAACATATTTTTCTTCAGTATTTTTTTGTATTTCTTTCACCAAGCTGTTGATTTGGTTTTCATGATTTTTCCTCATCGCTCTCATTTCTCCTCCCAATTTTTCCTCCACCTCCTTTAATTGCTTTTCAAAATGTTTTTTGAGCTCATCCATAGTCTGAGCCTATTTTCTGTTTCTCTTGGAGGTTTTGGATACAGAAGCTTCACTTTTGTCCTCATCTAAGTATGTGTTTTGATATTCCATGGGGTTAAGTAATTCTCTATAGTCAGATTCTTCTTTTTCTGTTGTTTATCCATTTCCTCAGCCTAAGACCAATCCACAGCACTTCCAAGGCTTTGAGGCTTGTTTGGGGGGGGGGGGGACACCCCACTGGGACCTTTATTCCTCCAAGGTCTTATGCTCTCTTGCTTGTGCTTTGATATGTAGATGGCCCTCCTACTTCCCTCTGCCCTGGAGCTATAAGGAGGGGTCCTGCTTGGCTATCTTAGTATGGAAGCCCAAACTGCAACCTGAAGCTAAGTATAGGCAAACAGCAGAATCCTACCCCCAATGAGAGCAGAGAAATCTCTGCAGTCTTCCCTGACCCCCTTACCATCTCTGGGGTGCAGGCTGCTTTCTCCAGATGCTAGCTGCAGGTTTTGCAGCCAGTGCTCCCTCACTCCACACTTATTCTGGTGTAGCAGAATTCTCTCCCTGCCCCTTCAAGCTGTTCTGGGGCTGTGCTGTGACCTGAGCTTTTTCCAATTACAGAGTCTGGTGAAATACACCTTTCCTAAATTATCTTAGACTGGGAAAATATATCACTCAGTCTTTCTGTGAGTTCTGCCCCTCTAAATTTTGGCTAGAGTCATAATTTGTTGGCCTTTAGAGTTTTGGGGGGGAGGAGTTCCTGGGAAAGCTACCTTCATGCCACCATCTTTGTGCTTTGTGCTCTGCCCCCCCACCAGGTCAATTTTTAAAAATATTATATCTTACATTTTTTTAATCTTTTGATTTTATTCCACTATTTCTTGCTGCTTTGTGAAGTCAATGATTTCAATCTGTTGCAGTGTTATTTTCATGTACATTATTACTTGAGTAAAGTATACCGTTTCTTCTAACATATTTATTCTTTCAAAATCTTTCAAGAGCTTTTCTATTTTTAAAAAAATCTTTTGCTTCCCTTTTTCTACATATCATGCAGTTGTTGTAACTCATTTCTCCCTTTGCATCTCTGATTATTATAGTTATTTCATCCTAGGTTTGATTTTTGAGCATCTGTAAAAGTGAATTTTTTTTGGTTATACTGGTTGGTATCTTCTTTGGTTTAATCTCTCTAGTCTTAGCTTCTGAATTAGGGCTTTGTCCCAATTAGGCTCTGTCCCTTCTTTGCTTTTTGGGAGATGTGGTTGGCCATATCTGATCTCACCTGGGTCACTTAGGTTCTTGTGTTCACCTCTACTTCTGAAGCTGAGACAATCCTGGATTCCTGAGGTGCTGGAGTACTGAGTCTTCAGAGCCTCTATGGCATCTCAGGAGAAAGAGAGAGTAAGAAAGACCTTTGAGCCAAAGTTGTCCTCATTTGAGCTACAATACATCTTAGGACTTCCAAGGTCTCCATTTGTGGTTTTCCAGTAACCTTTGAACTTTCTGACAAGGGATTTCTTGAAGGCTTTTCTCTATTCTTTCTACCTCCAGACACAGCCTTGTAGGCTACAACTTCTCTAAATGATCTCGGTACTTTAAAGCTACAGGCTTGTTTGCTTACGATGATGAATCTCCTTTTCTATTGCCCAAGGACTTCTGGTTCACCTTTTGCACAGTTTTGGAACAGCAACAGTCACTAGTTTCTCACTCTGCAATTACTATATATTTACCTATGCATATGCTATAGCCTTCCAGTAAAATGTAAATTCCTCAAGGACAGAGACTAACTTTTTTTACACAGTCTTTTCCCAGTACCTAGAACAGTATTTTTCTTGTAATAATAATACTTGTTGATTGACTAATACATTTTATGTGTGCTAAATAACTCTTAATAAATGTTCATTACATTGAATCATAATTTGTCACATGTCTTATTAACTGTCATTTGTAAGTCAGAAAATTAAGGCTTTAAAAAGAAGTGCCTTTGCTCAAGGTCATAAGGCTGGTGTTCTTGGAAGAGCCAGAATTAAAACTCAGTTCCTTTCATCCCTAGTACAGTTCTTTCCTCGTGATACAATGGCATAAAGTCTAAATTCAACCCAAAGGGAACATAAAATACTATATACACAATCCAGATGATCACAACAGGTATAGCTCTTTATGTTGTCAATTAAAGACAACTGAACTTGCCACTAGTCCATTCAGCAAAACAGATGTCACTTTGTAGAGCTTTGATATTTTTCTTAAATACCTTTGAAAACGAGGATCGAAAAATATGAACTCTTATAAAAAGGGCTTTATTGTATTTTTATAGCATATTACATACCTTGTAACAATCATTTTGTTAAGTGTGAATGTCAGTTTTATTTTCGGTCCCTTTTTTCCTGGCTATTTACAAGCTTTGTAAGAATCGTTCCTTAATTAAGTCTAAACATAGTTTTATATAAATGGATTCCTGGAAATAAAACGTTCAGACTTAAGAAATGATTGTTACGGAGACTGTAACAGGCCGTAAAAAACGAATGCCACTTTAAACAAAGATTTCTCATTTTAATTAAAAAGATAATCATCAGAAACATTTGTACACTTAACAAAACCATTTGAAGCAGCTTCTTTGGGAAAAAAAATATCTACTATCCTATGCAAGCTTATATAGTATAATTTATAAGACATTTAATCAAAGTCTCAGTTGATCATACAATATGTAGTCATATACCGTAGCTAGATTTTTAAAAGTTTTATTGATGCTTTTATTCTTTCCATAACACATTTACCAATATACTTCTTTTTCTCAATACACCCTCCCCAAAAGAATCCCCCTTTTCAACAAAGGAAATGGTTAAGCCAAATCAATCAATGTAGTAATGGATAGCAACATTTTCAAAACAAATAGAAAGAAGTGAGGAAATGAACAATTTCCACAATTTTTTAAATAAATGATTAATGTTTGGTAGTAACTGTATTTCTTTTTTAATTCCCAAGATTTTATTTTAAAACACTTAGGCATATGGGGAACATGAGAAAAGATTTTAAAAGATGGCCAAGGACAACTATAACATAAAACTCCTCTAGTATTTTTAATAACCAATAGCATATGCACATAGGAATATGTTAGATATCATAAGTAAGCATCAAATTTAGATCACTGCTTATCATCAAGGGTGAAAACTCAAGGAAAAGAGCTTCCACTCTCTAATTCATTAACAAAATGCGAGTTATCAATTTTGATTTTCAACCTCTAATGTATAAATATGGATAGGAATGAGGAGTCTTTTAAAAAAACTTCTGTTTTTCCTAAGAATTTGATTGATTTAATTATCTTTCTTCCTCTTGGAGAAGTAGTAGACAATGAATAGAATTAGTGCATAAACTATCAGAGAAAACTGATGAGTTAATCAGTTTTGCCAAATTAACTTCTTCTTTTAAAAAATTGTACTTTTTTTTTGGTTTTTTAGATTTTTGCAAGGTAATGGGGTTAAGTGGCTTGCCCAAGGCCACACAGCTAGGTAATTATTAAGTGTCTGAGGCTGGATTTGAACTCAGGTATTCCTGACTCCAGGGTCAGTGCTCTATCCACTGTGCCACCTAGCTGCCCCTAAAAAATTCACTGTTAATAAAAACAGCAACATGGGGGTGATGAACAACCTTGACAGACTTGCTCATTCCATCAGTGCAACAATCAGGGACAATTTGGGGCTGTCTGCAATGGAGAATACCATCTGTATCCAGAGAAAGAACTGTGGAATGTGAACAAAGACCAAATTACCTTTAATTATGGGGGGGGGGGGGGGACTGATTATCTTATTGTCTGATCTTGCTATCTCTTTTACTTTATGTTTCTTCCTTAAGGATATGATTTCTCTCTCATCACATTCAGTTTGGATCAATGTATACCATGGAAACAATGTAAAGACTGGCAAATTGCTTTCTGTGTTAAGATTAGGGGGGAAATTTTAAAACTCAAAATAAATAAAATCTTTTAAAAATTTTCTTTTTAAATTCACTGTTGTAAGGAATTTTCTTCCTCTGGGAAGGGAAAATGAAGACTATGTTTGGAAGTAAAAGTGATTTAAAAACAAAAGATATCAAGAAAAATCTTTGAAAGAAAAAAATTTTTTATCTCCTAACATGCAAAAGTATATCCTGTATATGATCATAAACGTACTGGCTAGAGAAAAGTCAGGGGAAAAAGAGAGTTTCTTTATAATTATTCCAACTAATTATCTGTAATTTGTTTTAACTACTTTCTAGTAATATATCAATTTTTTTCTGACTAAAAATTATCTTTTAAAAACTATACTGATGTGAATCAATCTAAATAAATTGGCTAGGGTTTGAGGAACCTTAGTCTCATTTTATAATATAATTACTATTAGGAATCAAATGAAAGTAATATGTAGCATAATTAGCATCAGCAGTCAATAACTTATTCCAACACTGGGCAAACCACTTTATAGATAGTTTTCATCCCAAACATGTTCCTAGAAACTGATAATTATATTATCATAAGACAAATCATATTTTCCCACAGGAATAATGTTTATGGGATCATAAATTTATAATTGGAGGGCCTTAGAGGTCAATGCTAACTCCCTCATTTTACAGATGAGAAAACTGAGACCTAGAGAGATTAAGTGTTTTGCCCAAAGTCATACATAGTTATAAGTAAAAAATTGATTAGAACCCTGGTTTTCCTAATTCATAAAACCCATTATCCACTATGCCATGTCATTTTAGTTGAGGCTATATTTCTGACTGATGTCTAAATTTCAAATAAATCACAGGTCTCTTCTCAAGTTCACATAAAAGAATGGAGATAAAGCTGAGTTCTCAAAGACTATCTAGCAAAGCTAAATGTCTAGGTCTTAATAAACTGGTGTCTGGTATAGGCCTCTGGATCGACACAGTTGTTATCTTGAGGAACAGCCTAGCTAAGTTTGGAGAGACTCATCACTAGGTCAGCTATAGGACAATGAATTTTTTCAGAAATATGCCTCTTCTAACATAATCAACTAAACAAATACCCACACATACAAAGACCTATTTTTTAAATATTGGAATGAAATACAGCCAATATACATGTCATCAAAACATGTAACTATAAACCTCCACAATCATTTAAAATAGTGAGGTTATGTTCCATATTTTATAAGATGAACATGAATACACAAAACATGTTGATTTTGAAAGAGGTCAAAGGGTATATTTGGAACATAAAAAATAAATGTTTCCCATATTTAGCCTAAAACTAATGTTTATTATAGTTGGCAATGTAATCCTTAAATCAATGATAAATTTGTCTCCTTAAAAAAATTAGGGTATCTTTGGTGGGGTTAGTTAATAAAAGCTTTCTAAAGAATGAATTCATGCATTATTTTTCTCTAAATAAACTTTCCTATAACCAGATTCAAAAATCATTTCAATGACCTTAAAGCTAAGCTCCAAATATAGTAGTAATTAGATAATTATTTATTCTTGATGAGGGAAAACATTTTTTTAAATAAATATGCAACCTATTTCCCCATCTTCCTATTCTCGTTTCCTTTACTTATCAAGGTTCAATATCAAACAAAATCAAAGCCATCAGGACCATATAAATGCTGGTGTCACTCTTTTCCATCTTTCACTGCCACAATGCCTACTTCATATTTTACTGACAAGCTCTCAAAAGATTTCAAAAGAAAGTCACAAACACAATTATCAGGGTCACTAGCATAGACTTGTTAAAAGAGCCTTCAAAATATCTCTCACAGAATTGCTATAAAGAGTATCCTAAATGGAAACCTATTCTTGTTTTCTGTTTGTGCTGGAAGCAATAAAAACATAGTGAATTGCCCTGTGGATAGAAAACAGTTCCTTGTACAAGGGAGGGCCTCAATAAATACTTATTGAATTAGGTACTGATCCAGATCACTGATTTAGAATTTACTAAACATTTGCTGTAGTCAATAATGTACTGGGTGCTAGAGATACAAAGATAAAAATGAAATACTCCTTGCCCTCAAGGAGCTTACAATTGTGTGTGGCAAAGAGAGGGGATTAGGACCATTCATGTATATGTATAAGTACTTACAAAATACACAATATAATTTTGGAGAAATTGGTAATACTTTATTGAATACCAGTTACCTACACATATTCTAGAAATAGTGGGGAGGGAGTATTAAGGATGCTGAGATCATTACAATAAGATCCCTGCTAACATGGAATTTACAATCTGGGAGGGGAGCTTATAACCAAACAGGATTATTCAGAGCAGTAAAAGCAAAAAATAAGAACCAGCTATACATGAGCTGGAGACTACTTGAATTTTCTGTCATACTGCAACAATCAGAGTGTACTTCAATTTGCAAAGAACTTGTTATCTGTCTTGGTTTTTGGTGCCAAGTTTTTGGGATTCTATTTTAAAATAGTATCACTAAACTCAAAACCATGATTAAATTGCTATTTGCTATTTGCCACTCAAAGTCTCTAGTCAAAAAGGACATCCTTAGCTCCCTTCTTTGTCCATCAGCAAACTCCAATAATTTTCCTGCCAGTCAACTTCTACTTACTCCAAGAATTGCTTACAGTACTTTGAGCTTTAAATTTTTCCCTATTTGTGAAGTAGTCTTAATTTCAGTGGAAAACCAACGATTTGCATATCCTGCTGTTCCTCAATTCCCAAGACTTCAGATGAACACTTCTTATAGCAACATTCTGAGTCCCTGGCGTCAATGATGTGCTGCTGGGTCAATTGATGATCAACAGGACTTAGGTGAGATGTTCATGGGATATTTGAACTTCTGCTTTCTTTAAAATATATTTTTATAACTATTCAATAAATATAATCTTATGAATCTTCTTTTATGTATTTAAAAATATAAGCTTCACAAGACTGCCAAAGTCCATGACAGAAAATCGGTTAAAAATTTCCATCAGATATGCCAACTATGCAGTATAGTTCAAGGTTATATCTTTTTAAAAAAAAATTTTTTTGTAGGTTTTTGAAAGGCAATGGGGTTAAGTGGCTTGCCCAAGGCCACACAGCTAGATAATTATTAAGTGTCTGAGGTCAGTTTTGAACTCCAGGGCTGATGCTCTATCCAATGCACCACCTAGCTGCCCCTCAAGGTTCTATCTGATGTGAGTGTGACTGAATACTCAAACCCCCAAACATGCAAGTAAACTTCAACAACCTATTCATCCATATACTACAGTCTCTGGATCACTGTTTCTAGAACTTCTAATGACATAAAATTCACTGAAATGAAAATTTCACAGACAACTGAAAACTGGTATTTTCACCCTTTTTAACACCTCTAATCATAATTGTACAGAAGTTTTAATAGAATAAAGCCTTACACCTGGTCTTCACTCATAACTTGCCAATCATACCAGCACAGAATAGCTTGTAAGATATTGGAAAAGCAGGGGCGGCTAGGTGGCGCAGTGGATAAAGCACCGGCCTTGGAGTCAGGAGTACCTGGGTTCAAATCCGGTCTCAGACACTTAAAAAAATTACCTAGCTGTGTGGCCTTGGGCAAGCCACTTAACCCCATTTGCCTTGCAAAAAAAATCTAAAAAAAAAGATATTGGAAAAGCATCAGTCAGTTGTATGACTTTGTCTATTGCAGTACCCTTGCTGGTTCACCTATATCCAGGTCCCTTAAGCAAAGATATACCACTAAAGACTTTGTGCTGATGATCTCCTTTGGTGATCTCCTCCGCTCCCTTTGATTCAATTATTCCTAGACAAATGACTATACTGAATAGCATTCTGAACATCTTCACCTCAATGATACCTCAAACATGTCCATACTGGAACCCATATTCCCTGAAATCCTCAATTTCCTCCTTAACTTCCCTATTTCTGTTGAAGGCATCATCCTCCTCCTCCTAGTTAACAAGGTCAATAATATTAGTCAATAATCCACTGACTCTTTCCTCTGTCTCATCTACCTTACCAGTTAACTTCTGTCAATTCTACCTCAACATCTCTCCCTTTTTCATCATAGTTACCACTCTAGATGATGCCCCCATCACCACTTAGATTAGAACAACAGTGAATTAACTTCCCACTTCCAATATGTTCCCTCATCTATTCATCTTCCATGTAGCTGTCAAAATAATCTTAGATTTGAAGACAGAGAATATGGGTTAAAATTCTTACTACCTTGAGGAAGTCACTGTGTCTCAGTTTGTTCATCTGTAAAATGAAGGGATTGGGGTGGACTAATGACTTCTGAGGTTCCTGCCAGTTCTTTCTTATTCTATGATGATGTGATCCTATGTTGCTCCCCTACTCACACTATGTTTACTGGTGAGATTCTCACAAGCTTGACTATAAGGTACTTCTCTTATCTCTGACTTTCAGAATATTTATTTCTTCAAGACTCAGTTCAGTACCACTCTCCCCATACTATTAGTGACTTCTTCCCTCCTCAAAGTACCTTTTAATATATACTATATGTGTCTAGACATATATACAACAAAGATACATATTCATATATACAAATACCCACAGTATACACATTTATACATATACACACTAAAATTATCTTTTCATCTAATAAAGGGTAAATTCATCAAGGACAGAAACTGTTTTTGTCTCTTTGTATCCATAGTGTCTTATATACAATGATACTCAAGATATTTGTGGAATTAAACTGAAGAACTCACAACATGCAAAGTACTCTATACTACTTGGCACTAGGAGAGATGAAAAGATCAGTAAAACAAGCTCTCAAGGAGTTGCTATACTGCACTCTGATTCGGAGTGTATCTAACACAACAGCCACTAAAAAAAATAATGAAGTTTATGCAGCAAGGCCCAGAGAGTAGTCAACTTTTTCATTTTTTTTTTTGTTAGAAAGTGAATTCTGTACCATGATCTGGACTCTTGAACTACTGGAGAAATCCATATAGCTATCTAAGGAAAAAAAATATTTCCTTCCCTGATTGTCTAAAAAGGTATAGATGGCATGAATTCCTGAGTTATTATTCCTCATGGTCATGACAGTAACTATGATCACTTCAAAGTTAGAGTGAAAATCAAGTTGTTAAACTTTAACCTGTACTTATTCTTGTCTGGGCTTCACCCTCAAAGGTGGAAGTTTTGGTAAGCAACACTGAAGGGCTATGAATCACACACTGTTTAAGTAAGTGGAATTCATAAATTCTTTCATTTTACAAAAAAGATTTGTGATAATGACAACTGCTGATTCACAGGTTATTTGTTACAGTAAGATTGGACACAAATAAAGTCCTTAGTTTTTTCTACTCCCCATATTTCCGAACAAACTAAAAATTTTAAATTGTGCAGACAACTTTTACATATTTCTTTGGAGTGATATCTGTTCTTAAAAAACAAACAAACAAAACTTCAACAAAAGAAATCAATGAAATGATGTATATGGCATGAAAGCCATTATTCAACTGACAGAAAAGTAACTTAAATCGGGGAAATACCTCAAATCTGGTTATTGTCAGGCTTCTGGAGAATATGAGTTTATAAAAGAATAGATCGTGTCTGCTATATCTTTTTCCACTTTGGTAATGAAAAAAAAAACTTGGATATTAAATAAAAACAACTATAAAAATAGGGGAAATGTGACTCAATTTTTCAATAATATTTTTCAGATTTATTTAAAAGAGACCCCAAGTAAGCAGTGAATATAAATCAAGCAAATGAATAAAAAAAGGAAATCAGCAAGTTTGATTAACTTCAAAAGATTTTTGATGCTCAATCACCAGCAATTAATTAAGTCCCTATTAACGTTAGGCACTAGGAATACAAATACAATAAATGAAACAATTTCAACCCATAAAAAGCTTACCTTCTAACAGGGAAGAAAATAAGGATAGATACAAGCTTACACAAAATAAATATTAAGAAAATAAAAAACAAAGTTATTTAAATACAAAGTAGTTTGAGAGAGAAGATAGTTTCTGAGGGAATTGGAGAGACCACGTAGAATGGTAAAACTTGACAGCATTTGTTTGACTATACATGTGTGTGTTTTTCTTTTCTTATTTCCCTCAATTTTGGGAGTAGGGAATTGGAAGGTTCACAAGATTTTGATATTTTCTTCAATTCTTCATCATACAACTACACTTATCACACTGGATATTAAGTGTATTTTTGATGAAATTCATTTTTCCAAATCTACCCTTGGTTTTCAAATAATTTTAAAGGAGGTCAATTCTCTAGGTACTGAAGAACATTTTTATTTTATCCCCATTTATTGATTAAATTTCTTAGCATTTCGTTTCATGTGGTATGGTACAAAGTCAACGATGATGTATTAAACTCCCTTTGAGAATTTCTGTAATTCTAGAATAGTTCTACTTTTTTTCAGCATAACTCAGTTCATTGTTTCATCAATAGGGGCATGACTTCCAAATCATAAGAAGTAAAGTAGATCCCCAAATATTTCAGTCTGATGAAGCTGTTCTAATATTGCAGGTTTTCCTTCTGAAATGATTTTTGGCATAACTTTGAATTTTAAATTCAGTTTCATAAATAATCTAGCATTACACCTTTTGTTGATCTTGGAAGTTGGAAGATCAGCAAGGTCTAAAAACAAAATAGCTAACCACTTTTATGGAAAAAAAAACACTAGTCATGGCAATACAAACCTAGCGTATATTAGAAGAATCAATAACAACTCTTTTGTCAAGTCTCTTTCAAGGTCATTACTTATTTTCTGAGGATTAATTAGGCTGCCTGTAATAATAGTTTGGCATTGCTTTTCATTTTCTACAATGCTTTCCTTTTGCTTTTCCCCTTTCCTTTAAAGTCTCAGGTAATCTATCCTGTTTCACTGTGGGTTTGATTACCACAGTGATTACTTCCAAAGGATTTGATTACACACACACACCAATATCAGCTATTAATATCTTGAAGAGTCATTGAAGTGTGCTCTTTAAAATCAACAACTTTTGCATATCTCTTTGGAATAATATCTGTTCTTAAAAACCAAACAAAACTTCAACAAAAGAAATCAATTGGGGCGGCTAGGTGGCACAGTGGATAGAGCACAGGCCCTGGACTCAGGAGTACCTGAGTTCAAATCCGGCCTCAGACATTTAATACCTAGCTGTGTGGCCTTGCGCAAGCCACTTAACCCCATTGCCTAGTAAAAACTTAAAAAAAAACCCAATGAAATGATGTATATGGCATGAAAGTCATCATTCAACTGACAGAAAAGTAACTTAAATGGGGGAAACCCTTCAATTTAGTTTAATCTGGTTATTTTCAGGCTTCTAAGACAGGTTAGTGTCAGTAAAAGCACACAATTGTCACAGACTGTAACCATCATTTTTTTGTTAAGTAATTTGAACCAAGTATATATAAATTACTATGCTCTAAGAATACAAACTAAATGGTCCCTATTATCACAGAATTGACATCACAGTGGAAATTCACTAATGTACAACTGCTTTTCAGGGTCTCAACCTATAAAGGATAAAAATATTCTTAAATTCCCTAATAAGTCATTAGAGTTTAGTTAACCCATAACTTTCTTGAATTTCTTTATATTTTCCATCTTTATTACCTCTTGGAGTGATAAATACCCTAATTATATACACACACACACACACACACACATATACAGCATATACAGTTATATTCTACTTGTTATAAAATGACTTCAAGTTTCAAGCAGTATTTTTTTAGTGAACTTCTTTATATTTACCCTATGCATAATCTACACAATTTTTTAAAAGTTAATCTTACCTTTTCTTAGTTTATGTCTTTCCAGACCTAATTTTTAACAAGTCTGTCCTCATCAAGCATTGCCTGTTTCTTTCAAATTCTACTTCAGGCACACACACTCTAGTTGTGTGACCCAAGGCTCTGAAACATTAAGGGCTGCTCAATTTCCTCATCTGCAAAATAAAGGGCCACAAAGATAGATGCTATGAATTTCAAGGTCCATTCCAGCTCTAAATCAATGATCATATACAGACCCTAAACCAACTATTCTTCTCTGAATCTTTTCCAGCTCTGATCAATAAACAATGATTTTTAATAAAATCATTTTTCCAGCTCTGATCAATAAACAATGATTTTTAATAAAAATCATTTTTAGTTTGTTATAAGCTATTAATTCTACTATTATTGAAAACAGCTTCCTCAAGTAAGTTAAACATGTGTTCTATAAATTTCTTAATACTATTATCTTTGGCAATCTCTCTTTCACATAAAGGAAGCAAAGTTAAAATCAGTTTAGATCTCAAAATACAATCAATTCAAAATCAAAAATACAGAGTTTTCTTTAAAATACATTCATAATTTAAAATGTGTAAAATTATCAATTTAATTTTTACCTTTGGGAGGCAAAATTTTAACTGTTAAGATATGCAAACTACAAAATCTGTGCAAAAAATAGTTTGAAATCATTTATAATTTTTGGAAAAGAATGAGAGAGAAAACAAACCTAGATCTTGTAAATAAATTTTGTTAAAAAGAAGCTTTGTACTAATTGATGCTACTAAGAAACTCTGTGGATAAAGCATTGGACCTGGAGACCCAAATTCAAATCCACCTTCAGATCCTTACTAGCTGTGTAATCCTAAATAAGGTGTCTCAGTTTCTACATCTGTAAAATGAGAATAATAATAGCACCTACTTCCCAGGATTGTAATGAGAATTAGAAATGATGATATTTATAAAGTACTTTGCAAGCTTTAAAGGACTATTATAAATATAAATAAGTACTATTATTGCTATCAACATCTATATACATTCTTCAGTCATAAGCCCCACGTAGAAAGATTAAGACAGCCTCATTCAATTTAAATTATGCCCAAAATACACTCAAACCCAATGCAAAAATGGTGCCATCAGAAAAGTTTTGTGGATGTGGTTGTTCTTGACCCTAATTTCATAAGCTTACAATTATCCTCCAAACATTTAATAATACATTGTAAATGATACATTACAGATTTATTACCCACAAAATTACATAAAATGAATCTATTTGTATTTTAGTTCTTAGCCAACAGTGTAAAGCTGTCGTTGATCTGTACTAAAAACTACCCTTCCTCCCAAGTCAACAAGAACTGATTCAGAACAAACTTTGTGTAACACCACTGTGCATCATTCAAAGTTCAAGTGACACAAAGAAATGAGAGGATTTCAGAACTGGAAGACACCTTTGAGATTTAGTCTAAAGTTCTCTACTTCACACTTTATGACACCAAGGTTCAAAGGATGATTTCTTGTCCAAGCTTCCACAGTAGATTAATAGAACAAGAATTTGAAGTTAGATCTTTTGACTCTTCCATGGAGTGCTCCCTCTAATTCTAGCATGTTGAATATTGAGGATAAAGTTTATATCTAGTATAGTTACTTTCTTCAAGATTTTGCAAACACAAAGAGTCATTAAGAGAGCTCAAAAGTTAACAGAGTTGTAAAGAAAGATCTCATAAAAATCAAAGAGAAGCTGACTCACCCAAATTCATGTTAAAAATGGCCACAGACCTCAACTGGAACACTAAATGACTAGATCACAGTTCTCTACTATAGCATTTAAAATATGTCTCTATTATCTCTCTTGGAGACCACTTGGACTTCCATTCAGATAAAAGCTATGGTTGGTAGTTCCAAAAGAAGAAGATCAAAAGTTGAGTATTTGTCAATAAGGGCTTATAATCCCTAAGGGAAATGAATCCATTTTATTATTATAAGGCACCCTGACAAGTATAAAGTAAGATATGGTTAAATCTAGTTCAGATTTATAAGTCTAACTCAACTCAGGTGACATAACTCAAACATGACTAACTCCTTGGTATACAACTGAGACTGAGTAGTAGAGAATGTTCTTGCACTGGTGGCTGAAGTAAGATGATCTCATAATATGTGTTTGTGATCTGTAAATTATATTATTCCATAAATCTGGTAAAAAAAAATTCTCTCCTCTAAGTAGAAAACAACTACCAACTTTAAAAACTAGAAGCTGACTATATGTGCAGATGAATAACTCCTGCCTTTGAATTGTAAAAATAAAATGGATTTATAGATTTAGAATTGAAAAAGGGACTTTCTCTGTAAACAGATGGGAAAGCTGAGGCCAAGATAGTCTAAAATCAAATTATGTAGTAAGTAAAAGAGCCAGGACTTCCACATCCTCTTAATCTCCCTATGGGGATTCTAAAATCAGACTTTTATATCAAAACAGTTAGACTGTTTAGGTCTAATATGAACTAAATTAGGGTTTATTTTAGTTTCTAGTCGTTACTGTATTCCAGTCAACAATACTGGAAACAGCAATCATTCAAAGAACGGGGTTAGGGGCTGACATTATTCCCAACTCAACTCTGGAGAAATTAGAAACTTCTATAAATAGTCTTGATTCTCTAAAGATCAACTGATAAGCTCAGATAAAGATTACGTGTATTCTTTTTCATCATCATCACTCGACAACAATAAATACAAAGTCTGATGCCAATATTTGAAGTCTGGCCCATGGGAGAGCCAAGGGCAATCAGATTCAAAGCTTCACCAGCTCAACTTACTCGAAACTGACCAAACACTCACAAAGCATGACACAAAGTTGAAGAACCGCCCCACGTCCCATACTCTCTCCAGCACTTTTTGCATCCCACCGTCCCACTCCTTTCTCTTCCACATCCCAAATCCTCTGCCTCTCCCCCATCCACTCGGCAGCATTTTAGGGAGGCTCCCTCCCCTTCCTCGGCTCTCCTCCCTCACTAGACCTGACCTCGGTAGCTCTAGGCCCTCCTCCTGGCCCTGCCTCTGGTCAGTACATTGTCGCTACTCACCACCAACTTGTTTCGTTACAGTAGGGCCCCGGGCCCGGCCCAGCCCGGCCCGGCCCCGGCCCCGGCCCCGCTCTCTCTCTCCCTCTCTCTCTGCCTCCGCGGCGGCCCGTCCCTCTCCTCCGCGCTGCCTCACGCTTGCCCAGCCCCGCTGCCCTCGTCTCCGGCCCCCCGCGCCCCGGGAGCCCCGGGAGCCCCGCGCCCTCCCCCCTCCGCCCCCAGTACCTGTCCTCCCCCGCCCAGACTGCGGGCCCCGGCCGCCCCGCCCCCTCCCGTCGCCCCAGGCCTGGCCCGTTTCCCCGCTTCCCCGCCGGGGCCCCGCGCGCCGCCCACAGCCCCCTCCTTCGGGACCCCGCTGTCACTGGAACTCTCCTCCACAAGATGGCGGAGCTGCTTCTCCCGACCCCCAGGGCCCAGCTCCCGGCCCGTCCAGCCCCGTCCGGCCGCCGCCAGCCCGGCCGCCACCGCCCCCGGACCGCAGACTCGCTGCCCCCCTCTCCGGGCGAGCGGCCAGGCCCAAGCCGCGGCGAGAACGACACGGCTGGAAGTCCCGCCGCCGCCCGCGCCGCCGCTCCCCGGCCCGCGCCTTCTCCTCACCATAAACTTGAGCGCCTTCTCCTGCAGCACCGCCTCGGCCGGGTCCATAGTCACCGGGGGCCGCCGGGTCTCCGCTCCGCCAGGGCCGCCCCCTTCGTGCCAGGCCGCAGCCAGCGCAGCTCCCGGATCCCGCCTCCTCTTCCTTCCCCCCGCCCTCTCCCTACTTCTCCGGGCACCGGCAGGGGGGCTAGGGAGAACCGGCTCAACCGCGCGCAGGCTTGGGCCCGGGGGCTCACGGGAGAGGTAGTTCTCGGTCTGATCCCGGGACAGGGCGGGGCAACAGGGGGAACTGAGATACCCGCCAATCCCAGCGCTAGGCCAGCCCGGCTGTTTCTCTTCTCAGAGACCCGCCTACCTCGAATTGGAAAAGGCTCATGGGCAATGTAGTTTTTCAGCCTCCAGGTGGCGGAAGTGCATTGTCACCTTGGTTACTGGGAGAAGCTTGGGAAGTCTGGCTTGAAACTGATCACAAGATGGCGACTATGTTTACCTAGCAGCAAGGGGTTAACTAACCACAGGCACGCAGGGGCAGGTTTTACTGGAGGCCCGCGAAATCAGGTTGGGGGGGAGGCTGGATACCTCCAAAACCTCATAGGTCGCTGAAACTAAACTCAGGAGTGCTGAGTGCTTTGGCTTCACTTGGTTTTCCAACTTAAGGACTTCCCCCCTTCTTGGAGAGAACTCATCATTTTCGCAAATTTCAGTCCTCTATTCCCCAAAATAGGCTAGATCTTGCCACTGGATCTTTACAGTTCTGGGAAACCATACCTGACTCATGACCACTCTAAGAGCACAGCTCTGGCCAAAAGCCAAACAGTTGTGAAATGTCCTGATGTGGTTTTAAATTCTGATATTGCTTCATTTTGGAATATGGATCTGTCCTAAAACGAAATAATCTTGCTTAAAAGGTTAAGCATAAGCAAACCCATGGCCAACATGGATGCTGATATAGAGACAGAGATAGTTATATTGATATATATAAATTTAGGGAGTAGGTTAGGAGTCCTTGATCAATTTGATGTTTCCCCAACTAATCAACTTGATAAAATTTCATGGCATGAACCTTTAGAAGACTCTTAGTAGAACCTCTCACCTTACTTAGAGGATACAAAACTGGTACCCAGTACCTGGAGCTGCTGCCAAGATGATTGGCTACCTGGAATTCAAGAAGACTAATTCTTGTAGAAGGAGCTTCTGCTCTCTATTGTCTATCATCTCTGCCTCACCTAACTCCAATTCAAGCACCAGTTAAGATGTTACCCCATGATGTCATTGGTCCCCTTTAGAAATAAAGGACAATTGGGGTAGCTAGGTGGCAGAGTGGATAGAGTACCAGCCCTGGAGTCAGGAGGGCCTGAGTTCAAATATGATCTCAGACACTTAAATAATGACCTAGCTGTGTGACCTTGGGCAAGTCACTTAACCCCAATGCCTCTCGAAAGAAAGAAAGAAAGAAAGAAAAGAAAGAAAGAAAGAAAGAAAGAAAGAAAGAAAGGACAACAACAAAAAAATAAAAAACAGCTGATAGAACCAACAGTTCACTATTTCTTTTTAAGGTAGGTTGGTGCATAGAAGAGCAGACATGGTTCTAGAAGAAAGGAAAACCAATTCCCGCACGCAATAACTGGAAATAACTAACCTGGGAATGAGACAAGTTGTATATTCTTGCAAGAAGCTAGAAAGAAGAGATCCTGAAATACAATATTCTCAACTCAAGGCTACAGCAACCAGCTACACTGATAGATTTCCTGTAGAAGTACCTGACAAAGGTAGACTCATATGTTTACTCAGATCAAAAGAGCGGGTCATGGACAATGTTCATCAATCCCAGACCTTTGTGTGGCAGGTGAAGATGAGATAGAGAGGAAGGGAATTCTCTAGACTGATTACATAATCTCAAAATCTAACCTTGTAATTAAAGAATGAGAGTTCTCAGTTTTAGTCTAGGGATCAATGTTTAGGGTACTTCCTAAAACTATTCACTTGGAGAAAAAAAAGTATCACCCACTTAATTCCTAGTGGCATTCCCCTTGAAGAACAAAACCAATAGGTTATTTGTACCATACACACATGATAGAAAAGGAATTAATATTTTGCAACCCTCAACTATATTTTCTTCCAGGGAACAGTATGCCCTGGAATAGAGATATGGTCCTAGATGAGACTTCCCCTTCACTAGCAGACTACAGAGAAGTCAAACAGGCAGACCAGTAAGGAAATAAGAACTGACAAGATTTTGACCTTAATATGAAGTCAAATATGGTAGATTAGAGTGAAAAATCCACAGGAAAAAAATACTTGTTTGGGGCATTAATGAGTTCAAAGGAACCTGAGAACTCAAGTTTTAATTGAATGGTAGGGGAAAAGGGGGTGAAAAGTGAATTTGAATAATAAGTAGATAGTAACATTATTTTTGAAATATTTGACATTTCTGCAGACAGCTTGACTCAAGTTCTTGCCATTCCACTCTCGCCCCCATTTATTTTCCCCTTTATGACTGAGTACTAATCTGAGAGAGAATTATTTTAGCATTCAACTTTACCCACTCTCTAGTGGGTTTCTTGTCTGTGTTCAGCCTTTCTTGTTACTACCCTCAGTAACACCCTCCCCTCCAACAAGGTAAAGTTAAACTTTGTTTGATATCCAGATATATTTTTTAAGATGAAAGGCAGAAAATTATCCAAACCAAAAATCATTTATTAATCACCTGCTACATACAAGATGCTCTGTTGTTTTTCTTCTTGTTCTTCGTTTTCAAAGAGGACCGAGACAACAGGGATGTGAAACCATAGCACACAAGTGACTTGGATTTAAGTAATTGTAGGCTGTGCAAAGTCACCATCTTACTTTCACTGGAGAATGCTCTGCTACATATCTGGAGATACAAAGACAAAACAAGAACAAATACAGACTTAAGAGGTCCAGTATCTCCCATGCATACATCAGAATCACCCTTCCTTGAAAGAGAAAACAATAGAGATAATCTTGTTCTATTATCATTACTATCAAAGGCATAAAACAGGGGGTCTTAATGCCACAGAAATTTTTCCCCCACTCCCATGGGATTCATTATAAATAATGTACCTATTTGCAAATGATATGATGTTTGTATAAAACTCCCAAACACTTGAAAAACCTTCTGGATGCAATCCATAATTACTTCAGAGCTTGACCTCTCCCATCTACAAAGGAAAAATCAAATGAATGAAGAATACCTGTTGTCCAGACTATGATATACAGGTATTTTCCATATCTTAGACAGACATTAAAAATGGACAATTAGCTTATCTCAAAATTGAACAATCAGGAGCAGCTAGGTTATACCTAGTACCAGTACTAGTACACCTAGTACCTGGAGTCAGGAGAACCTGAATTCAAATCCAGCCTCAGACATTCAATAATTACCTAGCTGTGTGTCCTTGGGCATGTCACTTAAAGCTATTTCCTTGTAAAAACAAAAACAAAAAATAGAACAAAATTGAACAATAGGAGGTAAGCAGTCTAACCTTGGAAAACTGTCATATTTTAATGAACTTATACTTTTCTTTGGAACTTAAGTTCATCTTTTTAATTCTAATATTCCACTGGTGGTACTGATATATCTTAAAGTACTGGAATTAAAGATAACCTAGAGGGTAATGAAGAAACTCACAATAGGCATACATGGCTACAAGTAAAGTGTCACCAAAGAAAAGTTGGATTAGTTATAAGTAAGGAAAAGTGATAGCCCTTGAGTTCCCTTGGTATCCTTGTGATATCAAATCGTAGAAGATTGGGTACATAGGGTAGGGTCAAAAGTCCTATAGGGTGAACAGGGATAGATCAATTGTGATCTTTGCTATTAGAGGGAAAACCCATATTGATCAAATCAAGATCTCTTTTAATATTTAGTGATTTAGAATCTTTTGGAATGTGAGTTATTGTACTGTGAGGTAATATGGTAAAGTCTGCAGTGTTTAGTGAACTGAATAGAATTATTTGCCCAAGACTCCTGTGCATTTATAATTTTCAAGACTGCTTTTTAGAGTCTTTCTACTTCCTCCCACTTCTACCACTAGTCACTACTGTTGCCAGTCTGTATTTCATATTCTGTTTTCCTATCTGATTTTATACTCACCTGAATGAGGTGGTAAATTTTGTGAACTAAAGTTAGAAATCCTTTGTGGCTATTATTTCCTGCTCAGAAACTTTTGTTTATTTATAGTTCAAAAACATGTTTTGTATATTCTAAGCCAAAGCTTCAGAAAAATGACATTATTACATTTAATATTGGGAAAGTTTTGGTAGCATTTATACCTTATTTAAAACTACAGATGAACAATACCAAAAATCTATTCTATATAACATTTCTGGGCCTATGAACTTTTGTTTTATTCATTTATTTAGGAGAATAAAATAATTTTTGAGAAATACCTGAAGGTTGTATTCATTCTATGGTACAGAGTATCTCATTATCAAGGGCAGCTAGGTGGCGCATTGGATAGAGCACTGACCTTGAAGTCAGGAGAATGGGAGTTTGAATCCAGTCTCAGACACTTGACATGTACTAGTTGTGTGACCTTGGGCAAGATGTTTAAACCTGACTCCCTGGCATCCAGGGCCATCTCCAATCACCCTGATTCACATCTACTCATTGAGCCCAGAAGACTCTGGGGGAGAAAGTGTTACTAGTGACTTAAGCAAAGTATCACCCTCACTCAAATCCAAATCATGTGCTTGTCATGGAATCAATTCCCTGATGTCATAATCTTCTTTGTAAATGAAGGACAAACATTATTTCACTTTCAAGTCTTGTTTCAAGTTTTTTATATAATTGACACAATTCAGATTGCACTAAATATACTATCTTTTCTTTTATTACTTCTGTCCCAAAGAAGTTGAAATATAAATACAGAAAAGTGGTAATTTGTTTTAGACAAGTGCTTTGCCATTCCTTACAGCTCAGTAATTCCATTAAACTCATAGAACATAATTTATGTAGCCATTCCCCAATTGTTGGTCTTTTAATTTTGTTTCCAACTATTTGTTTTCACAAGTAATGCTCCTAAGAGTATTTCAGTACATATGTATCTTTTTTTTTTTTTTTTTTGCTGTCAATAGTCTCTTTGGGACAGAGTCTCAGCAGTGAGATCTCAGGGTCAGAGTTTGAACAATTTAGCCTTCTATATCTAATTTCAAATTGCTTTTCAGTGTAGTAAAACCAATTTACAACTCCACCAGTAGTAAATTAGCATGTCTATTTTCTTACATATCCTCTTACAATTAATTTTTAGCTCTTTAACATCTTTGCTAGTTTGGATATGAGGTGATATTTCATGGTTCTTTTGATTTGCATTTACCTAATTATTGATGATTTTAAGTATTGTAGGAAATTATTGCTAGTCTGTATTTCTTTTACGAGAACTATTCATTTGAATTGTTTCATATATTTGTATATATCAGGGATATTAAGTACAAAAACTTTTTTATCAGGGATATTAAGTACAAAGACTTTTTCAAATCTACATTTTTTTTTTCTGAGATTGGCTACATCAATTTTCTTTTGTGTAAAAGCAGACAGGAACCATCTCACTTTATGCCACTTAATCTCAACTGGGCCATTATAGCAAAAAAAAAAAGGCAATCAACCCCTTTTTTGCCACTTAACTGAAAAAATTGAGGCCATTTGACAAGATCTTTCATTCTCCTTATCTCACATACCTCTGATATCATTCTACACTATTTCCTTTACTTAATCCTTGATGATCAAGACCTCACCAAGGCCAACCCTTCTTTATATATATCTTTAATTCCATCCCCACCTATCCTCTTTAATAGAATGTCCCATCATCATCCACACCTTCTAATTTTTCAATCTCTCCCTATCTACTGGCTCCTTCCCTAATGCATACAAGCAACCAAGTCTTACCTATTCTTAAAAAACCTCACTAGATTCTACACACACACACACACACACACACACACACACACACAAAACATGCACTCACATGGTTCACCAACAGGAAGAACCCCTTGTAAATGCTCCCAGAAATGGGATCTTTTTAATCATGTTACATTTTAATTCCCAAATTAAAAAGTCTTTTTTCAATACTTATCCTCTTGACTTCTCTGAAGCACATAACACTGTTGACCACCTTTTCTTTCCAAACTCATTTGTAGGGATTTTGTGACTCTTCTTCATACATATCTGATATTCCTTAGTGTCTTTTGTTAGATTCTCATTAGATTCTCTAACTGAGGGTTTCTCCAAGATTCGATCTTGGGCCCTTTTCTCTCTCTACTTCTCACTTAATGGTCACTTAGTGAAGCCCTATGAGTTCAATTATCAGCTCTGTTCATTTGACTAGGAATCTGTATATCTTACCATCCTCCTCTTCAGGGCTCCAATCCTACATCATCAACACAAACTGAACATAGATTAGATTTCCATAGGCATTTGAAATTCAGTATGTTTAAAACAGAACTCATTAATTTTACCTCCAAACATTTAAGATTTTCCTGTTATTATCCAGAAGGTTATATTATTTTCCTAGACACTAATTTTTCCAATTCAGACATGTTTTCTCTCACTGATCCCATGTTTTCAGTTACCAAATTTTATTATTCCTTTCTCTACAACATCTTCCATATATGTTCCCTTCTCTTCATTCACAGAACCATGACCCAAGTTCAAATCCTCATTATTTCTTGCCTGAATTATGGCAACAGGCTTCTAATCAGATTGCCTACCCCTAGTTTCTGCTCATTTCAATTCATCCTCAGCATAGCTGTCAGTTATTTTTCTAAAATGCCATTCTAATTATGTCACCTGCCTACTCAGTAAATTCCACAGACTTCCTATTAATCCTAAGATCAAATGTAAAGTCCTCTGGCATTTAAAACTTCACATTCTGGTCTCTTCCTATTTTTCCAGTCTTTAAACACATTTTCCTCTCCTTGCATATCCTTTTCTCACACTTGATGCTCCCTGCTTGCCTCCATGCATTGTCACTGACTGTCTCCTCTACTTGAAATATTCTCCTAACATCTCCCTTCCAGGATTACTTCAAATATCAACTTTTTCACCCAAGTATGGCTTTTTATATTAAATCTATCTTGGTCCCACTGTAAACCCTAGTCATGTGGGTAACATAGTCCTTCCAGCCCCTCCCCCCTCCCCCTCTCTGCCCTCCCCTCCCCTTCCCCTTTGCCTTGCCTCAGTCCAAATAGGGTATCATGCCCCTACCAAAGGTCTCTGCCCAAATACAAATTTTGATCTCTGAAGCCTCACAAGATATCTTGCATTTGATTGGGGTTCACCACTCCATATCTTAAAACTACATCACTGTGGAGAGCAATATAGAACTATGCCCAAAGAGCAATAAAAATGTTCATTCCCTTTGATCCAGCAATTCTACTTCTAGTCCTCTATCCAGAAGAAATCATAAAAAATGGGAAAAGTCCCACATTTTCCAAAATATTCATAGCAGCTCTTTTTGTAGTGGCAAAGAACTAGAAATTAAGGGGATGCCCATTGATTGGGGAATGCCTAAACAAGTTATGGTACATGAATACTATGGAATATTATAGTTCTATATGAAACCATAAATGATCAGACTCAAGAGAAGCATGGAATGATTTATAGGATCTGATGCTGAGCAAAGGGAGTAAAACTAAGAGCACAATATACACATCAACAACATTGTGAGATGATCAGCCTTGATGGAAGCAACTACTCTCAGCAGTTGAGAGAGCAAGGACAACCTTATTAGATTGGCTATGAACAACAGTTATCCCCATCCAGAGGAAGAAAAACAAAAACAAAACAAAACAAAAACAAAGTGATGAACACTTTATAAAAATTATCTCTTACATATCTCTTTCCTGTAATCATAATTCCTCATACCAAAATGACTATCTGTAAACATGTTTATCAAAAATATGTATGTACAGTGCTAATCTGACTATGCCACTGAAGGGAGAGAGGTAGGAAGGGAGGGTGGAAGGAAATTTTGTAATTTAAATATATACATGTGCATATGGATGAAAAAATAAATAAATTAAAAAAAAACTAAATCACTGGCTTTCATAGATTAACCAAAAATTAATCCTAGGCCAAGCACAGTTTGGTATTGGGTTGGACTTGATTGACTCAGAGTGAATGTATATAGCAATTGTTTCTATTTTGACCAGAAACCCTGAGGGTCTTCCCTTCCCAATTTTTGTGTAGGTTTTCTTTTGTATTTTTTTTTCCCCTAGGTAAAAAAGGCCATTCAGTACCTTAATCAATGAACTGACATTGCCTCAGACAAATCAAGACCAGTGAAAAACCTTAGCTTTAAAAAGTCTCCCACTGTTTCCCAGGGCATCTTCTGTCCTGATCTATATCTGGCCACTGGACCCAGTTGGCTCCAAGGGGAGAAAGTAAGACTGCTGGTAAGTTTGCATGGCCCTCCTTTATTTAAATTCAATTGACTTGCATGTGGTAGCATTACTTCTCTGATGTCTTAGTCCTCTTGGAAAACAAAGGATAAACAACATCTAGATTCCTCTAGTTCTAGTGTATTTGATATTTACATGTTGTTTCCTACATTATATCCTTGAAGGCAGGTACTATTTATGGCTTTCTTTATACCCCAATTCACACACACACACACACACACACACACACACACACACACACACACACACAAACACACACAATACTTAATGCTTTTAAACTCTCTTCTAATCCTTTTCTAGATATACATTTTCTCCCATCTATAATTGCAAACTATATAACCTATTTTCTATTTTTGTGTCAAGACTTTTTATTTGATATAATTTTATCCACTTTTTTCCTAAGTTTATTTTCAGCTTTTCCAGTAATTCTTATGAAATTAGGAGTCCCTTCTCCTACAGGTTATGTTCTTGGGTTTATTAAAAACTAGACTGTTTTACATATTTTTCTCCGAGGTCTTACTTAGCTACATTATTCTATATTTTAAATTTTTTTTGTGCCTCAGAGAGTTTTGATAATTATTGATTCATAATCTAGTTTTGACATAGGTTGGTGCCAAGTCTTTCTTTTTCCACCTATTTATATTTTCCACCCATTATATTCTTGATATATTGATATTCTTTCCCTTTTATTTTTCTAAATTAATTTTGCTATTTTATTTTTTTATTATTGTTAATTATAGAAAATGTCCCATTGGTAATTTGACTTGTGGAGTCATTTAGACAGAATTAGAATTTTTAGAGAGAGCAACCTGGAGTGGTAGATGGAGAGCCAGATTGAATCAGGAAAACCTGAGATCAAGTTCTACCTCTGACAAATACTATATGGGATCCTAGGCAAGTCCTTTAACCTCTCACATGCCAGGCAGGAAGCTCTCCAAGATTATAAATTGTAGAATAGTTGCAAATCTGCAATGGTAGAGGTGTTTCCTCAACAAGGGTTTCCCATATTGATTATAAGACTAGGGGTGGGAAGGAAATGAATAGCTTATTGTTCAGGTTTTGATTTCTGTAAAAAATATTTCATAATTCTATATAAGTTCTATGTGTGTCTTAGTAGATGAATTTCCAAACATTTGGTACATTTTTAATTATATGTAATTTCTCTTCTTATTTCTTTTTCCTGGATTTTGTTGGTACTGTATCTAATTTTACGGATTTTTTTAATACTGCTCCTTTATTGAAACTATTCACTTTGCTCAATATTATAAATTCAGAAAAATTCTCCAAGTAAAACAATATATTTATATAATTAAACCTTGCTTGTATTATGCTTATTTCTTTAATTCTTTTTCTTATTTTATGATCATGGGTGCATTTCTAGCACCGTGTCAAATAAAATGAAAACAACAGGCATCCTTGTTTTACCCTTGATTTAATTTGGAAATCTGTTTCCATTATAAACATTTGTTTATCATATTTGTATTTGTCCATTATAAATAATGCTAGCTCTTGGTTTTTAAAGATAATTTTGTGACAGGATATTTCAATCCTATACAGATTTTGATATGTCTAACAGAAATATAAATAAAAGTGAAAATAGGAATTGAACAAGTTTCTGGCAAAAAAATACTTATGGCAAAAGAATATACACATTTCTCTCTACCACATGGAACTTTTCCAAAAATTGATCATATATTAGAACACAGAGATATTAAAAAAGATGTAAAAATGCAGAAATAGTTACTATATCCTTTACAAACTATACTGCAATAAAAATAAAAAATGCTTTAGGATCCATAAATAAATGATACAGTCCTAAATGGAGACAGCAATGAAATCTTAAATAATAAGTGGTTCAAAGAACAAATCAGAGAAACAATAACTATGAAAGAGACAATGATAATGACAGAACAATATACCAAAATTTCTGGGAAGCAATTAAAGCAGTCTTACTGGGAGTAGGGGAAATCATATCCTTATAATCATACATAATTAAAATTGAAAAAGTAAAAATCAATTAATTAAAAATAAAAAGTAAAAAATTTTTTTAAAATTTTTAAAAATTAGAAGGTCAGGGGGCAGCAAGGTAGCACAGTGAATAGAGCATCAGCCCTGGAGTCAGGAGGACCTGAGTTCAAATGTGACCTCAGACACTTAATAATTACCTACCTATGTGACCTTGGGCAAGTGATTTAACCCTACATTGCCTTGCCAAAAAAAAAATTAGACAGTCAACAAAAATAAATTAAGCACAAAAGAGGAGATATTAATAATTAGAGGGGGAAAAATAGGTAGATTAGAAACAAAATCCCCATGGAAGTCATAAAACTAAAAGTTGGTTCTTTGAAAAGACTAATAAAACTGATAAACTTTTAGTTAGCTAAATTAAATAGATCAGAAAATCAAATTACTCATTGGTCAAGTTGATATCAACAGAAGCAGAAGGAAAAGAATAATTAAAATTTATCAGTTAGCATATAATAAAATAACACTTTCAAAAATACAAAATATACCAGAAGATCAAAAAGAGATCATAAATAAACTGTTCTCAGAAACAAAAAACCAGATATAACTAAAATGGGACTTGGACTGCAAAAGTCAGTGTGGGAGGGTCTTCTTGATCCTGCTTATCCGAACTCTGTTAAACTTTATTCTATCAAACAGTAAGCATGTTTCACATACTATTTTAAAAAATTGAGAAATACAATACTCTACCAGAATCATTTTATTAAACAAATATAGTCCTCCTACCTAGACCAGGGAAAGATAAAACACAAAAAGGACACAGGCTAATATAATTAATGAATATTAGCTCAAATATTACAAAAAAATTCTATTAAAAGACTACAGCGATAAAGAAATCATTATGATAAAGTAGAAATTATACCAAGGATGCAAGGATGACTCAATATTAGGAAAACAGTCAACACGATCTTATTAAAAACTAAAACATCCAAAACCACATGAACATCTCAAGAAATTCAGAGAGTCATTGACAAAGTATAGCTCTCTTTTATGGTAAAAACTTTACAAAATATTATAATATAGGTACCTTTTAATACAAAAAAATCATATAAAACCAAAAACCAAGCAATGGTGGTACACTGGAACCTTTAAATATAGAAGGGAAGCAAGAAATTCCACTATCCCTACTATTAACTGATATAACTCTGAAAAATCTTGTAACAGAAATAAGATAAGAGAAAAAAATAAGGTGATGAAAACAGGTAAAGAGGAGATAAAACTCTTTCTGCTTATACCACTACTGAGTCTATACCCTGAAGAGATGATGAAAAAGGGTAAAAACATCACTTATACAAAAATATTCATAGCAGCCCTGTTTGTGGTGGCAAAGAATTGGAAATCAAGTAAATGTCCTACAATTAGGGAATGGCTTAGGAAACTGTGGTATATATATATATGTCATAGAACACTATTGTTCTGTTAGAAACCAGGAGGGAATGGGAATTCAGGGAAGCCTGGAGGGATTTGGATGAACTGATGCTGAGTGAGATGAGCAGAACCAGAAAAACACTGTATACCCTAACAGCAACATGGGGGTGATATTCAACCTTGATGGACTTGCTTGTTCCATCAGTGCAACAATCAGGGGCAATTTTGGGCTGTCTGCAATGGAGAATACCATCTGTGTCCAGATAAAGAGCCGTGGAGTTTGAACAAAGTTCAAGGACTATTCCCTTTAATTTAGAAAAAAAGGGGGCAGCTAGGTGGCGTAGTGGATAAAGTACCAGCCCTAGAGTCAGGAGTACCTGGGTTCAAATTCCGTCTCAGACACTTAATGATTACCTAGCTGTGTAGCCTTGGGCAAGCCACTTAACCCTGTTTGCCTTACGGAAACCTAAAAAAAAAACATTTAGAAAATAAAACACAGATATCTTATTGTCCGATCTTGTTATCGTATACTTTTTGTTTCTTCTTTAAGGATATGATTTCTCTCTCATCACACTCAATTTGGATCAAAATACACCATGGAAACAAAGTAAAGACTGACAGATTGCTTTCCGTGGGGGTGGGGTGGGGGGAGGGAAGTAAGATTGGGGAAAAATTGTAAAACTTAAATAAAATCTTTAATAAAACAAAAACTCTGCTTGCTGACAATATGATGATTTATTTGGAAAACCCTAGGGAATCTGCAAAGATGCTGAAACAAAAGCTTCAGCAAAATTTCAGGCTACAAAATAAATTCTAAAAAATAATTTCTTTATACAGGCACAACTCAGAGATACTATGGATTTGGTTCCAGACTACCACAATAAAGTGAATATCACAATAAAGTTAGTCATATAAATGTTTTGGGGTTTCCTAGTAAATATTAAAAAAAAAGTTTATGTTATAGTCTCTTGGATGTATAATAGTATTACATCTTTTAAAATTTAGAAACTTTAATTAAAATACTTTATTGCTAAAAAATACTAACCATCATCCAAGTCTTTGACAAGCAGTAATCTTTTTGCTGGTGGAAAGTCTTGCCTAGATGTTGATGACTAATCAGGGTGGTGGCTGCTAAAGGTTGAATGGGTTGTAATTTCTCAAAGTGAGACAACAATGAAGTTTCCTTCATTGATTGACTCTTTTTTTTTCTCACTTTAATACTTAGAGACCACTGAAGGATTATTGATTGACTTGATAGCAATATTGTTGTATCTCAAGGAATGTGGGGGTGGGGCCCAAGGAGAGGGAGAAAGTTGGGGAAAAGGCCAGTTGGAGCAATCAGAAAACATTATAATTATCGATTTAGTTTGCTGTCCTATCAGTATGGTTCATGGTGCTCCAAAACAATTACAATAGTACCATCAAAGATCATTGATCGCACATCACTATAACAGATGTAATAATATTGAAAAATGTGAAATATTGTGAGAATTACCAAAATATGGCAAAGAGATACAATGTAAACACATGCTATTAGAAAAATGGTGCCAATAGATTTGCTTGACAAAACTTCAATTTGTAAAGAACAAAAAAACAAAACCCCACAATATATATAAAGCACAATAAAGTGAAGCACAATTAAATGAGGTATGTCTATAATAATAAAACTCATGAAACAATAATAGAAAAGGAAATCTCATGCCAAATAGCTACAAAATGCATAAAATATTTGGTGATCCCTTTCCCAAAGCACACAAAAGACTTGTATAGATTCAATTACAAAGTGCTCCTTAAAGAAATAAAGAACAACTTAAATAGATGGAGAAATATTCAATGCTCATGCCTAGGCTATTCCAAAATGATAAAAATGATAATACTAACAAAATTAATTTAAACTTTTAATGCTATAGCAATCAAATTATCAAGGGGATACATTACAGAACTTGATAAAAATGATAACAATATTCATTTGGAAAAAGAGCAGATTAAGAATATCAAGGGAAATGATGAAAAGAAGTAAGGATGAAGAAGAAATTGCACATTCAGACCTCAAATTATAAAGCAAAGCAGTTATCATCAAAACTATCCAAATCACTAATATTGGTTCAATATAGAAATAGCTCAGTGGAACACAATGGACAAGGGAGATTCAAAAACAATAGAACTTAATAACAAACATTTGATAAACTAGAAAACATAAATTACTTAGGGAAAAATTCCCTATTTGATAATAAAATAAAACTTCTTGGAAAGCTGGAAAGCAATCCGGCAGAAATTAGGCTTAATCCAACACCTTAGAATGGACTCCATAATATATTCTAAATGGATATGAGACCTTAAAATTAACTTTTTTTGACTCTTGTCTTGCTATTAGACTTCAAATGTCCCTGCAAGAGAGAGTGAGGCTAAGGACTTGGAGCAACTCTACCTCATTTAAACCCAGTTCACATGCAAGTCAAGACATCACCCCATATAGGGATCCTGATCTCAGATGAAGCAAAAACAAAAATTGATATCATTAAAAGAGATAAGGAAGGAAACTACATTTTCTTAAAAGACACCATAGGAAATGAAGCTGTATCATTATTAAACATGTTTGCACCTAGTGATATAGCATCCAAATTTCTAGAGGAAAAGCTGAATGAATCACAAGGAGACATAGACAACACAACTTTAATAATGGGGGGGACTTCAACCTCCCTCTCTCAGAGGTAGACAAATCTAACCACGAAATAAAAAGGAAGTTAAGAAAGTGAATAAATTCTTAGAAAACTTAGATATGACAGACCTCTGAAGAAAGCTTAATGGGGATAGAAAAGAATAGACTTTTTTCTCAGCAGTACATGACATCTATAGCAAAACTGAACATGTTCTAGGGCATAAAAACCTTTTAATCAAATACAGAAAGGCAGAAATAATAAATGCATACTTCTCAGATTATGATGCAATAAAATTACATGTAATAAAGGATCGCAGAAAGATGAACCAAAAATTAATTGAAAACCAAATACTTAATTTTAAATGATGAATGGATCAAACAGCAAATCATAGAAATAATAATTATATTCAAGAAAATGATACTAATGAGGCATCATATCAAAATTTATGGGATGCAGCCAAGGTAGTTTTGAGGGGAAACTTTATATCTCTAAATGCTATATAAATAAAATAGAGATCAATGAATTGTGTATACAGCTAAAAAAGCTAGAAAAAGAACAAATTAAAGATTTCCAATAAATACCATGTTAGAAATTCTGAAAATCAAGGGAAGGAGTAATGAAATTGAAAGCAAGAAAACCATTAATCTAATAAATAAAACTAAGAGTTGGTTTTGTGAAAAAAGTCAATAACATAGATAAACCTTTGTTTAATCTGATTAAAAAAATGAAAGAAAATAAATAAATACCAGTATCAAAAAACAAAAAAGGTGAACTAACCACCAACGAGGAGGAAATTAAAGAGATAATTTGGAGCTACTTTGCCAAATTGTATGCCAATAAATTTGATAGCCTGAATGAAATGAAACAAACTACTTAAATAACCCCATGTCAGAAAAAGAAATTGAAGAAACCATCAATAAACTCCCTAAGGAACAATTAATTCTTATTCCTAAATAATTGTTTTTTAAAAAAGAAGGAATTCTGTCAGATTCCTTTTATGACACCAATATTGTGCTAATACCTAAACCAGGAAGAACCAAATAAGAGAGAAAATATAGACCAATCTCCCTAATGAACATTGCAAAAATCTTAAATAAAATTTTAGCAATGAGATTACAGAAAGGTATTACTAGGATAATATATCATGATCAGGTAAGATTCATACCAGATAGGCAGGGATGGTTCACTATTAGGAAAACACTCTACATAACTGAACATATCAATAGCAAAAGTGATAGAAATTACATGATTATTTCAATAAATTCTGAAAAATCTTTCAGTAAAATACAGCTATTCTTATTAAAAACACTAGGAAATGTAGAAATAAATGGAGTTTTCCTTAATAAGAAATATCTATCTAAAACATCAACAAATATTATATGTACTGGGGATAAACTCAGGGCATTTCCAATAAGATCAGGGATGAAATAAGGATTCCCGTTATCACTATTACTATTCAATATCCTATTAGAAATGTTAATGTTAGCAATTAAAAAGAAATTGAAGGAATTAGAATTGACATGAGGAAGCAAAACTTTCACTCTTTGTAGATGATATGATGGCATGCATAGAGACCTAGAGAAAATCATCTAAAAAACTCTTTGAAACAATTAACAAATTCAGCAAAATAGCAGGATATAAAATAAACCCATATAAATGATCAGCATTTCTATATATGAGCAACAAAATCCAAGGGCAAGAGATAGAAAGAGAAATTCCATTTAAATTAACAGTGGGGGCAGCTAGGTGGCACAGAGCCTGGGTTTTGGAGTCAGGAGGACCTGAGTTCAAATATGGTCTCAGAAACTTAATAATTGCCTAGCTGTGTGATCTTGGGCAAGTCACTTAACCCCATTGCCTTATATAAATAAAACTTTTAAAAAATAAAGTAACCATAGACAACATTAAATACTTGAGAATCTACCTCCCAAGACAAACTCAGAAATTATGTGAACACAATTACAAAGCACTTCTCACCTAAATAAGGTCAGATCTAAATAATTGGGAAAGTATCAGTTGTTTATGATTAGACCAAGCTAATATAATAAAAATGACAATTCTACCCAAATTACTCATTCAGTGCCATACCAATGAATTTACCAATTATTTATTTTACTGAGCTAGAAAAAAATAGTAACAAAATTCATCTGAAGCAACAAAAGGTCAAGAATAGCAAGGAAATTGGAAAAAATGTAAAGGAAGGTGGCCTAGCTCTACCAGCTAAACTATACTATAAAGCAGTAGTTATTAAAACTGTGTGGTAATGATTAAGAAATAGAATATTGGGGATGGCTAGGTGGTGCAGTGGATAGAGCATCAGCCCTGGAGTCAGGAGTACCTGAGTTCAAATCTAGCCTCAGATACTTAATAATTACCTAGCTGTATGGCCTTGGGCAAGTCACTTAACCCCATTTGCCTTACAAAAACTAAAAAAAATAGAATATTGGATCAGTGAATTAGGATAGGTTCAAAATAAACAGTAGTAAATGACCACAGAAATCTACTGTTTGACAAACCCAAAGACATTGGCTTCTGGCATAACAACTCACTATTTGACAAAAATTGTTGAGAAAACTGGAAAATAGTATGGCAAAAACTAGGCAAAGGTCTACATCTCATACCCTATATCAAAATAAGGTCAAAATGGGTAGGAGATTTAGACATAAATGGTGACACTATAGATAAATTGATAGAACAAGAAATACTCCATCTATCAGACCTATGGAAAAGGGACAAATTTATGACCAAACAAGAAATGGAGTACATTGCAAACTGCAAAATGAATGGTTTTTACTATATTAAATTAAAAAGGTTTTGCACTAACAAAATCATTATTGTCAAAATTAGAAGGAAAAGAGAAAGCTGGAAAACAGTCTTCACAATTAGGAGTTCTAATAAAGGTCTCATTTTTTAGATATATAGAGAATTGCATCAAATTTATGAGCTCACAGATTATTCCCCAATTGATAAATGGACAAAGGATATGAATAGCCAGTTATTAAATAAAAAAATTAAAGTTTTAAATAATCATATAAAAAACACTCCAAATTGTTATTGATTAGATAAATGTAAATTAAAATAACTATGAAGTATCACCTAACATCTATCAGATTGACTAAAATGACAAAAAGAGAAAATAATCAATGTTGGAGAGGTTATGGGAGGATTGGGACATGAATGCATTTCTGGTGGAGTTGTGAACTTATCTAACCATTCTGGAGAGTTATACAGAACTATGTCCAAAGAGTAATAAAACTGTTCATACCCTTTGACCCCAGAAATTACAATTCTGGGCCTCTACCCAGAAGAAATCATAAAAAATGGGGAAAGTCCCACATGTTCCAAAATATTCATAGCAGCTCTTTTTGTAGTGGCAAAAAATTAGAAATTGAGGGAATGCCAATCATTTGGGGAATGGTTGAACAAATTATGGTATATGAATATTATGGAATACTATTGTTCTATAAGAAACCATAAATGGTGGGACTCTAGAGAAGCATGAAATGACTTATAGGATCTGACGCTGAGTAAAGGGAGCAGAACCATGTGTACAATGTACACAATAACAACAACATTGTGAGATGATTAACCTTAATGGAAGCAACTCCTCTCAGCAGGGCAGAGAGAGATAGTAAAACCTTATTAGATCAGCTATGGACAATGCTATCCCCATCCAGAGGAATAAAAGCAAATCAAAACTCTTCAGAATCTGATGAACACTACATTCACTTTTTTTAAAGTTTTTGTAAGGCAATGGTGTTAAGTGGCTTGCCCACAGTCCCATTGCTAGGCAATTATTTTTTTTTTCAAACTCCATGGTTCTTTATCTGGATACAGATGGTATTTTCCATTGCATACAGCCCCAATTTGTCCCTGATTGTTGCACTGATGGAACAAGCAAGTCCATCAAGGCTGATCATCACCCCCATACTGCTGTTAGGGGTACAGTGTTTCTCTGGTTCTGCTCATCTCACTCAGCATCAGTTCATGCAAATCCCTCCAGGCTTTCCTGAATTCCCATCCCTCCTGGTTTCTAATAGAACACTAGTGTTCCATGACATATATAATACTACAATTTGCTAAGCCATTCCCCAACTGAAGGACATTTACTTGATTTCCAATTCTTTAACACCACAAATGGGGCTGCTATGAATATTTTTGTACAAGTGATGTTTTTACCCTTTTTTCATCATTTCTTCAGAGTATAGACCCAGTAGTGGTATTGCTGGATCAAAGGGTATGCACATTTTTGTTGCCCTTTGGGTGCAGTTCCAAATTTCTCTCCAGAAAGGTTGGAGGAGTTCACAGCTTCACCAGCAATGTAATAGTGTCCTAGATTTCCCAACCCTTCCAACAATGATCATTATCCTTTCTGGTCATATTGGCCAGTCTGAGAGGTATAAGGTGGTACCTCAGAGAAGCTTTAATTTTCATTTCTCTAATAAGTAATGATTTAGAGCAATTTTTCATATGACTATCGATTGCTTTGATCTCTTCATCTGTAAATTGCCTTTGCATATCCTTTGACCATTTGTCAATTGGAGAATGGCTTTTTTAAAAAAATATGACTCAGTTCTCTGTATATTTTAGAAATGAGTCCTTTGTCAGAAACATTAGTTGTAAAGATTGTTTCCCAGTTTACTACATTTCTTTTGATCTTGGTTACAGTGGTTTTATCTGTGCAAAAGCTTTTTAATTTAATGTAATTGAAATCATCTAGTTTGTTTTTAGTGATGTTCTCCATCTCTTCCTTAGTCATAAACTGCTTTCCTTTCCATAGATCTGACAGGTAAACTTGTCCTTGATCTTCTAATTTACTTATAGTATTGTTTTTTATTTCTAAATCCTGTATCCATGTGGATCTTATCTTGGTATAGGGTGTGAGGTGTTGGTCTAATCTAAGTTTCTTCCATACTAACTTCCAATTTTCCCAGCAGTTTTTATCAGAGAGAGAGTTTTTATCCCAATGGCTGGACTCTTTGGGAGCAGATTACTATAATCGTTTCCTGCACCTAGTCTATTCCACTGTTCCACCACTCTCTTTCTTAGCCAATACCAGACAGTTTTGATGACCGATGCTTTATAATATAATTTTAGATTGAGTAGGGCTAAGCCCCCTTCTTTTGCACTTTTTTTCATTAAATCCCCAGAAATTCTTGACTTTTTTATTTCTCCATATGAATTTACTTACAACTTTTTCTAACTCATTAATTTCTTGGAATTTTGATTGGTAGGGCACTAAACAGGTAGTTTAGTTTTGGTAGAATTGTCATTTTTATTATATTAGCTCTACTTATCCTTGAGCAGTTGATATTTGCCCAATTATTTCAATCTGATTTATTTTGTGTGAGAAGTGTTTTATAATTGTTTTCAAAATGTTTCTGAGTCTGCCTTGGCAAATAGATTCCCAGGTATTTTATATTGTCTGAGGTTACTTTGAATGGAATTTCTCTTTCTAGCTCTTCCTGCTTTATCTTTCTAGTCATATATAGAAAAGTTGAGGATTTATGAGGGTTTATTTTATATCCTGCAACTTTGCTAAAATTGATAATTGTTTCCAATAGTTTTTTGGATGATTTCTTGGGATTCTCTGGGTATACCATCATGTCATCTGCAAAGAGTAAGAGTTTGTCTCTTCCTTCCCAATTCTAATTCCTTCAATTTCTTTTTCTTCTCTAATTGCTGAAGCTAACATTTCTAATATGATATTGAATAGTAGTGGTGATAATGGGCATCCTTGTTTAACCCCTGATCTTATTGGGAATGCCTCTAGCCTTTCCCCATTGAATATAATGCTTGTTGATGGTTTCAGATAGATACTTCTAGGTAATTATTAAGTGTCTGAGGTCAAATTTGAACTCAGGTCTTCCTGACTCCAGGGCTGTTGCTCTATCCACTGTACCACCTAGCCTCCTCTACATTCACTTTAGAAAAATATCTCATTTATTTCTTTCCCTTAATCCCAATTTCTCATACAAAAAAATGACAAATCTATAAAATTGTTTAACACAAATGCATAAGTACAATATTAACCTGACTGTTTGCCATTAAGGGGAAGGGTGTGGGAATGGAGGGTGGAAGGAAATTTTGTAACTTAAAAAATATATATAGGCATGTGGATGTATACTGAAAAACTTTCATAATATATATTTGGAAAAATAAAATATCGATAAAAAAAGACATAGCTTCACAATGTCATTGAAAATACAGGGTGAACAAAGCAACAATTTAAAAATTAGAGGGAAACAACATATCTCATATACCTATGAGCAGAAGATGTAGTCTTTTTTAAAAAAAAATTTTATTTATTTAAGGCAATGGGGTTAAGTGACTTGCCCAAGATGATATAGGTAGGCATTATGAAGTATCTGAGGGCAGATTTGAACTCAGGTCCTCCTGACTCTAGGGCTGTTGCTCTATCTACTTTAACTTCAAGCTGCCCCCCCCCCCTTATCTTTTATTTATGTAGCACTGCCTTTGGGGGCCATTCCATCAAATGGGTACTCATGCTTTTGTATTGGATTTCTTTTCTTTTCTTTCTTTCTTTTTTTTTTTTGCAAGGCAAATGGGGTTAAGTGGCTTGTCCAAGGCCACACAGCTAGGTAATTATGAAGTGTCTGAGATCAGATTTGAACCCAGGTCCTCCTGACTCCAGGGCTGGTGCTTTATCCACTGTGCCACCTAGCCGCCCCTATATTGGATTTCTCAGAAAGTATCTGCTACTGTTTTAGTGATCTTGGGAAGACCCTGAGGATTTAAACTCAGAAACTGTTGCTCCTGACCCTACACCAGTGTACTGGCCATTAAAAATCATCCAGTTGAACTTCCATTAACATAAAGAAAAGTAATTTAATATGAAAGAATGGCAAGAATAGTTGGAACAAGATATATTCCTCAAAAACTGAAGTCATACTCTTTTCTTAGACATACAAAGTCCCTGGGAAGATTGGGTTCAAATTTAAAATACAAATGTAGAGAACAGATTTGTCAAATGGGTACCTCTGCACTGGATATGAAGTTGGGAACATTCATCTTCTTGAGTTCAAATCCAGCCTTAGATACTTGGTAACTGTATGACCCTGGGCAAATCACTTAATACTGTTTGCCTGAATTTTCCCATCTGTAAAATGAACTGGAGAAGGAAATAGTAAACCACTTCAGTGAATTTGCCAAGAAAACTCTAAATGTAGTCATTAAGAGTTGGACACAACTGGAACGACTGACAACAACAAAACTTCTGAACTGGTGACCCTCAAAGCCCTCTTCTCCCTTCTTGGAGTCGTTTCCAAATTTGATATATGTATAACTCCTTACTTGATGGCCCAATGAGATCTTGGTGGTCTGTGTCTCTTTTGAGTGCTTATCTTTTCTCCATCATCAAGGGAAGCTATTGCCATCTTTAGGATACTCCAGCCACAGTTCTGTTGGTTGCTAGCACCTCTTCATGAGATTGCTCTCTGAACATAGCTTCCTCAGAATATTTTTACCTAAGATCAAGAAAGAATCAGTATTAGAGACATATGACCACATACTCACAGCTTGCAACCTTGTTAGGAGGAAAAGTACTTCAACCTAATCCTTCTAAGAGTTCAGAGTCCTGTAATTCTAAAAACTCTTCTATTACATGCAGAAGTCCCATTTTTCTAAATCATATTTTGCATTCCTTGTGCTATAATAATCTAGTGACATGACTGATCCAAACTCCCCATGTCTCTTACTTAGGGGGATATAGATAACTTATTAAGAGATTCTAAACTCTGTCCTGTGATTTCCTTTTGGTGGAGAATATTCAGAACTCAACGTGAATTTGGAAGTGTAAAAAATTCTCAGTATCTTTAATTGTTTCACAAATATCTTTCTCCAGGGTCAGTATTAAAAATATTCCCTCTCTGATTAAGAGAGTTTTGAAAATATAAATGAAAAGACCACAACAATTGAAAATGAATATTGCAAAATAACAAAGGACAAGCTAGATTCAAAAGAGGAGATACAAGAAGATGCCTTTCCTCCATTCTTTTGTAGAGATAGGGTATAACACAATTCGTGGGTTTTTAAAAATGCATTGATTAGTTTTTGATTCCTCTTTTTTTTTTTTAGTTTTTTTTTGCAAGGCAATTGGGGTTAAGTGACTTGCCCAAGGCCACACAGCTAGGTAATTATTAAGTATCTGAGTCTGGATTTGAACTCAGATATTCCTGACTCCAGGGCTGGTGCTCTATCTACTGTGCCACCTAGCTGGCCATTTTTGATTCCTCTTAAGAAATTCTATTATAAGGAATGTTTCTGTGGAAGGGATAGGGAAGAACTATAGGGGAAATTTAGGCAATGTAAACAATAAAAGATAGCAAAAAAATGCATTTAGAGAAGAGAGTTTTCACTAAGTAGCATTCTCTTATCCACAATAAAAGATCCGGTGTTGAGTTTCTCTGAAAATTAATATCTATCTTGACTTATTTATTTGGATAACAGATTTTGTCCATTTCTTTATATTATTGAATGACTACTTTATATTTCCCCAACAGATCTATAGCATTTCTCAGAATACTCTCAATCCTTCTTGCTTAAGTTATAAGGAATTCCTTTAATTAGCAGTCCTCTATCTGGCTCTAGCCATATACCTGTGATCTAAATATTTAAAATCCCTACATATGTTTATATCACCTACCCTATTCATAATGGACAGAATAAAAAATCAGATATCAGTATCTTATTCTTAGCTAGTTGCTTACTTATCTTGAAGTCAATGATATAATTTATAAACCAAACATATCAAGAAAACAAGCTATCTAATAATAGCCTGGAAACAAGAGGGGAAATTGTTAATTTGTCTCCCATATAGTTTTACAATATTATGGCTTCCATGATGGATAGCTCAAATGAGCTTTACTCTGTTGTGTTCTCTGGCAGACCCCAAACACTGAGTTGGGGAGTGTCCCCAGATGCTACATAAACAAACCCAACTGTTCATTTCTCAGGCTTTCTGGGTTTGAAGCAGTTTTTGTGCTATCTGGGGGGTCCCCAAGGCTCTAGGAAGTCATTGGGTTTATAGCTACTTGGTAGATATTTATTATGCATTCTTTTATTGTTATTATATACTGTTCATTTGCTTAAGAGACAATATGATGTTGTGGATAGAGAGAAATCCTTAAACTCAAGAAGTCCTGAATTCAAATCTCATCTCTCACACCCATTTGCTGTGTTATCCTAGGCAAGTCACTCAACCTCTCACTCTTAGGCAATTTTGTAGTAGCCTAAGTTGCAGAGAAGGTACTGACTCTATTGGAAGAAGAAGTTTTTTCATGTAGGTCAATCTCTAGCCTTATTCTTGTTTGCTTATCAGTTCCAGGCTGAGAGTAAAAATAAATATGTGGTAGCCATTGTTTTGGTTTATTTCTGTAAATAATCAATTCCAATATGTCATAGTCATTTTACTAAGTCTCCCTGAAATATAGAAAGTTCAGGAAGGAAGCAAGGTTTACCAGTGAGCAGGGGAAAAATTGATTTATGATTGAGCAAATTAAAAAATTCACACACTCTTTATGATTGGGTGCTACCCTGTAAAGAGGAAAAGAGCTAAGCAAAAGAAGGTCACTGACTTTGAGACTATAGAGAACATAGAACATTTTTAGCACTTCTAATAAATTGAGTATACATAAACATTCAAGATTAGTTTGGGACTCAAGATTAGATCAGGACCCAGATCTCTCCCTCGTTTTTTTTTTAAGTTTTCTCCTGACTCCAGGGCTGGTGCTATATCCACTGTGCCACCTAAAGGCCCCTCCTCATTTTTTTTAACTGGCTGGGTGATTAGCTATCTTCACCATATAGTAGTAAAATACAAAGGATAGTTTTGAGATCATCTAGTCTAAGTTCCTCATTGTAGATGAATAAGCAAAGCTACATAAGGAATTTAGTTGGTAGTCATTGGAAAAAGTGAAACATGAGTCCAGGATGTTCAGAACTGAAAAGGAAGAAGAAGAAAGAAGAAGAAGAAGAAGAAGAAGAAGAAGAAGAAGAAGAAGAAGAAGAAGAAGGAGGAGGAGGAGGAGGAGGAGAAGGAGGAGGAGGAGGAGGAGGAAGAAAGAAGAAGAAAGAAGAAAGAAGAAGAAGGAGGAGGAGGAGGAGGAGGAGGAGGAGAAGAAGAAGAAGAAGAAGAAGAAAGAAGAAGAAAGGAGAAGAAGAAAAAGAAAAAGGAGAATAAGAAGAAAAAGGAGAAGGAAGAAGAAAAGAAGGTAGAAGAAGGAGGAGAAGGAGAAGGAAAAAAGGGAGATGAAGAAAGAGGAGAAGGAGAAGGAGAAGGAGAGAGGAAGAAGAAGAGGAGGAGGAGAAGAAAGAAGGAAGAAGGTAGAGGATGAAGAGGAGGGGACAAACAGGAAGAAGAGGGAGAGGATAAGGAGGAGAAAAAAATAAAAATAATTCATCAGGATTAAAATACAAGACACTAAAGCCATAAGTCCTGATTTTTTAACCTTGACATTAAACTTGAATCCAAATATAAAAGAGTTTTATCCTCATATTATCTTGTAAAACAGTTCCTCCCTTTTCAATTTTCTTTCTCCATTTGACCCTCTCCTCAGTTCCTGCCTAAATAGGCCCCAGTTTTACAGTGAGAATTAAAAAAACCATCTATGAGGCTGTCGATTGGCAGCCAGGCGTATGATCCTGGATTCTGCAGTCTTCTCTCAGACTTGCTCATTCCACTCTGGCCTCTTTCAAGCTGGGGCCAATTTCACAGAATCCTAGTCTGGCTGAGTTGATATGCTTGACCTAAAGGAGAAGGTAGTCTACTCTCACCTTGCATCTTTTCCTGTATAGATTCTGAGAAGTCAGTGAGAGCTGGTAATTCCTAACCTTGCCACTAACATATGTGTCTTTGGCAGATCATCTTCCCTCTCAGGGTCTCAGTTTCTTCATTTGTAAAATGAGGGAATTAGACTAGGTCTCCAAAACTGCTTCTGATATTTCAATTTTGTCAAGCTAACAAAAGTTAAGGAACTACCTACCTTTCAGAGGCCAATTCTCCTCCCTGGGCCACTTAAATCCCCCCTACAGCTCAAATAACAATTGCCCCAGAAGCTGCACACTAGCTTGCAAACTGGACTCTTTAGGCAGGCAGAGAAAGCTTTCTCCAACCCCAAGCAAGGCTTCAAGGTGGTTTGTTTATCAATATTATTTGTTGTCAGCTTGATTGTAAGGAAATTGAAAAGTGTAACACATTGCTATGAAGCCCTTAAGGCTGGTTAATCTGGTGACCAATGGGATTTTTATTAGTTGAATCCATTTTGATTGAACAGAGCTCTGAAAAAAAAGGGGGGGGAGTTGGGAGCCTGAAGGCTTCAAATCAGAGCATGTGCACCCAATCAACTGCTCTTCCTGAAATCAGAAGGGGCTGAATGGAAAGGTGAGGGTCTGAAATAAATGCCAATAGAAAAGTGAGATTGGCTTAAGGCTGACCCCATTAATGAACTCAGCAACCAATCTTTCAGAGGTGCTCAGTAGTGCAAAGTAATGACACTGTTGATGGTAGTCATTGGAAAAGTGATTTTAAAATCTGAATTAGGCTTTAGAGTGTAGGACCCAGAAAAAGCAATAAATAAGGAAATAAGTAAATATATTTTCACTGCATCAATGTGGACTTGCTTGTGATTTTTTAAAATGTCAGGAGACTTAGTTTCATGTTGAAAGCCCATTTGAGTAAGGAATTGACTTCACATGAGAAGACATATGAACTGATGCAAAGTGAAGTAAGCAAACACAAGGAAATAAAATGCAACAATATAAATGGAAAGAAAAACAACCCAACTAAAACTCAGTGATATGGAATTATAATGACCAAATTAGATCCCAAAGAAGTGATGTGAGAAGAACCTACCTTCTTTGCAAAGTCTCGGATTATTGGTGTGGGATATTTTTTATACCTGTTAGTTAATTTGCTTAAGTTTTTCCCCCCTTTTTTATTTTTTGTTATGAGGAATGACTCCCTGAAACAGGAAGAAGGGAAAGATATATTGGGAAATATAGATATCAAAACAAAAGATTAAAAAATTCTTTTAAAATAATTTTCTTAAAGTTACTAAAATTTTCTTAACATGACTCAAATTACTTAATTTAAAATAGCAAGAACTTGAAATTATACATTCAGTCAACTTGTAGATTGAAGTGCTAAACACTGTATTGATGACTGTGTAAGTGAGGTAAAGTCTGGATTTGGAATCTGACAATTTCAATTCAAATCCCAGCTCTGATTCTACCTGTGTGACTTTGAACCAGTTATTTAACCTCTCTGTTTCTCATTTTCCTCAAATATAAAACAAAGGAGTTGGACTAGATGGCCTCTAATATCCACTTTAACTTTAAATCTATGAGTCTACAATTGTTCAGTTAAGACAGAAGTGACAATAAGAGCTCTTTAAATGGACTCTTACTTTTGTGGACTTCAGTTTTCTGAAAAGTAATGAAGATAACCATCCTGCCTCAGAGGAGATCACTCTAAAGTATAGAGATTTCTTCCTCTACTCCAGGAATCCTAGGCAAAGGAAGATCCTAGTTAATTGTACCAAAGATGCTGAAAGAATATCTGTAACCCACTCCAGAAAGGAAGACTACCTGAGAAGCAGAACTGGGGTTGGCACAAGAATGTGACTCGTATGCTGACAGATGCACTTTGTCCCCAAAGATGGGATCTGTGTCAGATGAGCTCGCCGCCTGGCGGCAATAAAGTAGGAGAACAGAGACAAATGTGTGAATGTGTGTGTGTGTGGGGGGGGGGGGGGGCTAATGTGTTTAGGTAGGGAAGGGTTCTTTGCATTTTTATGAATATCAAAATTTGGTACAAGATGTTTTGCAGAATTAAATCTTTGGGCCTGAATCAACCAGGTAATCACATTATATGGATGCCAGGGAAGAGATACCTATGACTGCTGTGTGTCTTCTAATATGATGATTCTGTGCGATGACTTTATGCACTTTAATTTGCTGGGGCAATCATTAATTGCAAATGAAACAGTTGGTGTTCGACTTTAAATGAAGCTGATTGGGTCAGTCACTGAGTGTTTGGCTCCATGATCTACAGCTGCTGCTTTCCTTGTGCACTCCTGCCTTTTCTTTCAAAGCTTTCTCACTCACTGTTTCTGGGACCCCCTGAGGAAGAGGCTGTGAAACATTGAGGGTTTTAATCTGTGCATTCCTTTGGGCATTATTGCTTTAATTTTAATATTTTGGATAATAAAGAATGATTTTAAATTAAATTTGCGGATCTGCCATCTGGAAGTGTTTGGACTTTTCCCTCCTATCTGACAGTTCTTTGATTAGTTCTATCTGAATGTTAACAAAAAAGAATAGGGGGAATAAGAGGAGGGTGGTGGGGAAGAGGCCACTCTGGTAGCTTTAGGGAGAGACAGGAAAAGAAAACTGGTCCCTGAGCCTCAGGCCATTCCCAGAGGTCTGGTAGAAGACCCCAAGATACAAACTCAGAATTAGTAGCTGAGGGTGAATTGTAGCTATCATACCCAGTTCTTGAGAGAGCAGTGAAAAGAGTCAAGTTCAAATCTTGCCTCTGACACTTAATAGTTTTGGGCCCAAAGGAAATTCACCTACTACTCAGCTTCAATTCATCATCTGTAAAATGGAATAATAATGCTTGCCTCACAGTATCATAAGATTCAACTGAGATAATATATCAGTGTGGGCATAGGGCAAGTCATTTAGACAAGGCAAATCTGTTTATAAAATGAGAAGACTGGTTTACATAACCTCTAAGATTTCTTTCAGCTCTAAATTTTTGATTCAATGTCCTCCTTCACCCCATCAAAATCATTTGGCAAACTTTCCAGAAGAATGTAAGCTTCAAAAGGGTAAGTTGTTTCTTTGGTTTTTGTCCTTCTGTCTCCAGTGCTAGCACAGTTGCTTTGTGTATGGTAGGCTTTTAATGATGATGAAATAGGTACTTGTTGAATTGCTACAACTTCAGGAAAGTCATTTATCATGATTTTCCCTCTGTTTTTCTATTTGATGAACAGAGATAACAAAAGTTGTTTTCCTCCATCTCATTATGAAAGTGAAGTATTCTGAGTTCATCCAAAGTTTCCTGAATCCAAGGCATCTCCTCTATGGTAAAAAGAAGTAAATACTTTTGATTTTACACCAAGCCATATGAGTTTCCAGGACTAAGCAGTTTGGTATGAGTAATCTCTATGCAGTTTTGAATCCTGTGTCTGTTTATTCACAATTTCTGTGACTTGGGCAAGTCCTTTAATTTCTCTGAAATTCAAGTTCCCTCCTGAGGAACTCCAGTCAATCCTTTCATTGGTAAAATGAGAAGGGTGGACTAAATCCTATGATTCCAAGGTATTTCCCACTATACTATTCTGCCTCTCATAGTGTTGGAAGTCAGTTCTTCTAATATTAGTTAGAAGAAAATAGGTCTGAAAGGAACTGAAGATGGGCTTGGGAGAATGCAAGGAGATGTAGATAATTGAAGTAAATCAGAAGCCACAGTGACAACAACAGTGGTCAAAGTCTTGTCTTCTGCCCATTATACTTTTGATTCTCTCCTTTCCTTCCATCTTACCTTCTTCTTCCACTCAATTCTTTAATTCCCTCTTGATCATAACCCTACTTTTAATGCCTGGACTCTGGGCATTGGCCGATGTCTTCACTGGGTCCTTTTGTTTCTCAATAGCATAGTACACAAATTAAAAGGGGAAGAGGGAGGTATTCAGAATTAGTTCTGCAAGCCATTGGACAGAGAATTATAAGATGACCTTGTAAGGTCATGTAGTCCACCAACCATACTAACCTAGCCCAAACAAATGAACATTTATCTGGTATTTGTATCTTTTTTATTTAAAAAAAATAATAATTTTTTAATGGACAAACCTTTCATGGACTATCTATGCAATGAAAAGGATCTGGAGCTTTTTCCTGTTTTGTTTTTATTCTCCATATAGAAAAAAAAATCCCTCACTTTCCCAAAGACAACCTCCCAATCTCCCCAGGAGAGAAAACAACCCCAACAAGTGCCTAGGAAAGAAAAAAAAAGCCTTTTAAAGACTCATGAATATTTAGCTCGTCCTCATGTAAAATATATGACTTTGTGTAAGGATCAGGCGAACGAGGTGCATGATTTTTTTCTGATTTATGGGCACGAGGACGGATTATTCATAGCAGAGCAGCTGTGTGGAAAGATTCATCCGCTGCAAAATGTGATTGTACATCAGGCAGTGTGTGGGAACGGAGCTATGACTAATGGCTGCTTTACATATAAATGAGAAGGTTTGTGCTAGGAACTGTAAAAAAATACAATCACTCAGCTGACGGGCAGGGCTCCTTATCGTGGGTGCTGGAGAGGGGCTACAGGAAAGGGAGACAGCAGAGAGCTTTCCCCAGAAAAGCTGAGCAAGGTGGAGTAAGGTTGGGGGGAGGGAAAGGGGGTGGGTGGGTAGGAAAGAGGATGGGAGCTGGTTATGTGTCAGGCTCTCCTTGAACCTGGCCACAATCTATCACTAGACTTGTGTCTCCATAGGACTGAGCAAGAAGGGGATATTTGCTCAGAAGGCAGTTTCCCAGGACTCCACAGAGGCCTGTGAGGCTTCCTCAGAACCTAGATGACAACCCACATTGGAACACCTGCATTCCCACACTCCTCCAGAAGGCGATGATCCTGGGGCTGAGCTTATCAGGACTTTGGCTTGTGGAAGGTTTGCATGACTTTCAGAGGTCATTGTGGGATCTATTTGTGTAAATACCTAAAGAGAAAAATCTGTCAATCTTAGATTCCCTCCGCTACTCCTCGCTTCTCTCTCTCTCTCTCTCCTCATGTGTGTATGTGTGAGTGTGTGTGTGTGTGTGTGTGTGTGTGTCTCCCTCTTGCTTGTATCTGAGACAGGCTGTCTAGACATTGCAGATGTGGACAGATGTTGGGTCTGTAATTTATAACAACGGCCTCCAGAAGGCAATTCCAATTTGTTTCGGTAAGGCTTTGAGTTACAGGCTGAAAAAATATCCTGTAAATACCGTTGACTTACATGGTAACTACACCAAGGGTTTACTTAGTGAACAATTACTAACTACAGAATAATTACACATCTCTGCAAATTACCATTGAATGTAACCTGATCTACTGGAGGACTTCCCTCATTTGATCCTAATAAAATGACTACCAAATAGAGTCCTTGACTTTAAAAACCTGGTGAGTCATAGAAATGATCTATACTTTATACGAGTCTGTGTCTTTTTCTTTAAGTAATAATAAATAGCACTTATGCAGCTCATTAAATTCACTCTCCACAACAACCCTGGGAGAAAGATGATACTATTCTCCCCATTTCACAGATGAGTAAATTGAGGCAGACAGAGGTTAACTGACTTGCCTAGGTGTCACATAGATGATAAATAGCTGAGGTTGAATATGAACTCAGGTCTTATCTTCCTGACTTCAGATATAGAACTCTATCCACTGTGCCACCTAGCTGCCTGAATATTCACCTGATTCCTTTTTTCAGGAATAGCTCAAACCAGATATTACTTCCTTATCACACAGACTAAGCAAGTTAAATATTTTATGGTGTCAAAAGCTAATGTAGTTTTTAAACCACAGGGCAAATTCATATGTAAACCCAGCTTCTCTGAAGAAGCCAGAAAGATCCAGTTAATAATAATTATAGTGGCAATACCACGGAGACAGGTTCCCTGGAGTATATAGATTAATTTTTTTTCTCTTATAATCCTAAAATGTAGGATTTAGAAGGGATATTCAAGGTCATCTAATTCAACTTCTTTATTTTATTGTTAAGGAAATGGAGTCCTAAAGAGGTTAAATGACCTACCTGAGATCATACAGGTTATCAGTAGCAAACAGAATTTTAAAAAAAAATTTTAATAAGGTTTTTTGCAGGGCAAATGGGGTTAAGTGGCTTGCCCAAGGCCATACAGCTAAGTCATTATTAAGTGTCTGAGGCAGCATTTGAACTCAGGTACTCCTGACTCCAGGGCTGGTGCTCTATCCACTGTGCCACCTAGCCTCCCCAAACAGAATTTTTGAATCAAATTCTTTCTTCAGTCTTTAGATCCAGTGCTCTTTTTAGTTGTGCTGATCTATATCGACACTCTCAAAAAAACCCTTCAGATGACCGATAGTTCAGATTCGCAGGCTAGTTTGGTAAGGATTAGGGGCAGAGACTGAAGCCAGAAATCAGAACATAGCTAACCACTTCACCCAGGAATTTACCTAGTCCCTTTGAGCACTGTGTTCTAACCCATTAGCAGAATTGGTAACCACTACAATTTGAATTTGTTTTTCAAATAAGTCAGTATGTACATATGAATACCTCTGGACCAGAGCAAAGGTTTTATCCCCATTTAGAGATTTAGAGGCACAGAAAAAGTCTCATCCAAGGTAACATAGGCAGTGAACAGCAGAATTCAAATTTGCATTTTGAGATCTACTGTCCCTGAGGACTTGAACCACCTGCCTGTTTGAGGGTCTGCTTTGTCAGATAGATAAAGGCAGCATCTGGGAAGCATTTTGTTCTTTGGTGGGGAAAGTGAGGAAACTCCACACATATAAACTTGATTCATATTTATCCCACCATCCGCACCTCTGGTTTGCTTGGTTCTATGGAAGGAACTTAGCTATCTCTCACCTGATCCTCTCCAGGTCACATTAAAAGACAACAAAATATAAAACTAAACTTGAGACAGCACTAATCCCAGCCCTATAGGTACATGGTACAATAAAAGCTTAGGCCTCGAGCTAAGACTGATTCTAGAGTACCTGGAATTCCTGAAGTCATTGTGGGTTTTTTTCTCTCTTGTTCTCCTGTTCACGTGTATGTGCATATACAGATACACAGCATGTTCAGTGTACAGCTTGGATGACATCTCACTTTACCCACAGCATCTACCACAATGGAGTCAGGTTTAGAATGTCAGCTCCTGGCAGAGCCATAGAAATTATTATCACCTTGAAGGGTTGGCCATCTGGAAGCATGTTGAAGGAATTAGGAGTTAGGGGTCAGGAGAAGAGAAGGTTGATTGACTGCAGGGACTGAATCTATGGGAGAAACATTGATAATCTCTAGATTCCCTCAGAGATGGCTAGTGAGATGGCATCTGCTGTATCAAAAGAGGATTTAAAGAGAAACATCTGAAAGAGTGGAAGAATTGAGGCTTTGGGAATTTGGTTTCCTAATGGTGGTTCAAAATAGGAGCAAGTCTGTTATAGGCATGAGAGGAGAGTGGGAATGACATAATAGCCTTTACCTGTTGTCATCTATGATTGGATGGCCTAGTACCCCAGGGATCCTGAAGAGATCTCCAGATTCTGCTTTTCTGGGTGTTGGCTGTCCTTTTTTATTGAAAAGGACCATGACATCAGGAGGATGATGTCATGACTTCTAAGTACTTTACAGTTATGTGAGACAGGGATGAACAAAATCATTTCACTCTTTCCTTTGGAGTCATCTGATTCCAGTGGCAATTTATAGATCAGGATGATTAGAGATGGCCCTAGATTCAGTGGGAGACATTTCTTCCAGGTTCCAGTTTATCTGAGGCAACACCCATTCAGTGACAAAGGCTAGGTAAGAAATGAGGCAAAAGAAATAGCCCCCTAAAGAGTAGGGACTGTTTGTTTTTCCCCATAGTGCTTGGGTATAATGTTCTGCAAACAGATATTCTACAAATACTCATTTACCAAATACAAATATTTGGAGAATAATAAGTACCTACTTTTTTATGTATAAGACCAACAAGCAATAGTTTTCTTCCTCTGTTTGCAGACCAGCTTTAGGATTTTATTCAAAAATGTCTTTTATTTTATAGGTCCTCTAGTCCAGTCCCTTATTTTACAATTGGAGTACTGAGACCCAGAGAAGTTAAGTGGCTAATTTAAAATTGTACTTGTGGCAAGTGTAATAGCTGGGAAATTAAGTAGGTTTCACTTGACTTCAAATCAGGAAAGAGGGTGGTGGAATTTATCATTCTGGCCCAGTAAATCCTGTAGTTAAGTGAAGAGGAACTCTAGAGGGGGCAAATTACATATTTAATAAAGGAAAAAAGAACCACCCTGGATCATACTTTGGACTTTTTGGGGGGAAGAGTGGTCAAGGTGGAGAAAGCACTAATATATATATATCCAAATTCAGAGGATGGGAGTTACCTTCTTAGGACTTGGGGATGATTGAGTTGTGAGGGTATGGTGGGCACAGAAAGGAAAAGAGAAAAAAAAAAGAGAAAAAGCTAGTGATAGATACATCCATCTATGGGGAAACACAAATGAAACCAAACACATGTACTTGTATGTATATATATATATATATATATAATATTTTGTGAATTTGTTTTATAAAAATGTTTGATAGCTGCATTTCAATTTAATCAGAAATTCCATGTATTTTATTTGATACATTTAAAAGAATTATTCTGAGGAAATGGCTACAAGTTTCATCAGTCTACCAAAGAGGTCTGTGATACAAAAAAGATTAAGACTTAAAGATTTACACATAAAGACTAATACATTTGTATATGTGTTAGTGGGGAGTTTGACATAAATGAACATATAGACATTAAAGCATGTTCATATGAGACATCCATGCACCATAACTGAAACTTGGAAATGGACATTTACAAATATATGTGCAAAAGTTTGTTCACATTTGTGTGTATATATGCACATTCCTGAAGAAAAGACACAAAATCACAGGAACATGGCACAACTTATACATTTTTCTGCATACATATGTATATTCTCCACTATCCATCCCTATCACAGATCAACTCACAGAACTCTGAGAAAGACTTGGAGGGTTGAGGAACCTTTATTGTACCTTTAAAGGTACTTACTAGGGTAAATCAAGACTTATCCTATCTAGGTCAATAACCAGTGATAGTTGGACCCCTCACATTCACCTTGGTCAGTTTAGGTATCTCCCCCCAAAAATCTCCTGAGTTAAAAATGACCAGAACTTTGAGAGGGGCATAGAGGGTTTGTGAATTCCCTTCTAGGTCCAGGTTCATCCTAAGATTATTTTATAATGCCCTTTACTTAATATTTTCCTTTCTTCACCCCTCCCCCACTTTTTATCTGCTTTTTGTGCCTTGGCTTCCCTTACTTGATTGTAAGCTCCTTGAAGCTAGATTGTCTTTTTTTTTCCTTCTTATTCTCAGTACTTAGCCCAGTGACTAATAGACACTTAATAAATGTTTACTTGCTGACTTCCCCAAATACAGACCCGAGCCTAGGTGAGATTGGGATTCAGCAGAAAACAGAATTTCCTTAAATTAAAGGCAGCTTCCCAAAGCAGGAGGAATGGATAACGAGGGTCCATGGCCCAAGGTCCAAGGAAGAATCAGATAGTTGGAGCATGGGAAGGGGTTCGGGTAAGGAAGAGGAGCAGATCAAGTGCAGCAATGAATAAGAACTGACCACCGGACCATGGGTGACACAGCGCTTATCAGAGAAGCAGTTCAGTTAGAGGAAGTGGAGAGGGTAGCCTTATAAACCTATTGAAGCTTGGGGTTTTTCTCCCCAGGGATCGAGAGGATGAAGGGGAAACCAACCAAGAACCCTGCCATATTTGTCAAGAGACTGACTAGTAGTTCACCCCATTTGACCAAAACCCCCTCTGGCCCTTAGACTCTCCAGCACACTCACCCCTACACCAGAACCCCCTAGGGACTCACCTGTCCGGTGCTGATTTGCCCTCTGCACCTCTTACCCCCCCCATCCAATCTCTTCCCGGCTCTCCCCTCCCCTCCATCCTCTCCCTCCCCTCCCCAGACCCCCTGCCCTATTAAGAAACAAGCACCCGACGGAACGCCCCGCCCCCGGCCTCAGCTCTGCCCCCCTCCCTCCTCGCACTCCTCTCCCTGACAGATGCCTCAGAGCCCCGGGCCGCAGTTAAGGTGACGAGATGCAGCAATTCTTTATGAACATTTCATTCCTGCTCGCTACACGACGTAAATTAGATGGTGTGTTACATTCGGGCAATAAGAGAGATATGTCACCACAGCGATGGCCCATTGGATGGAGAGGGTAATCCTGCCGTGAATTTCATTACTGCTTTTATATAGACAGAATTAGCTCGGTGACAGCGAGCCTGATTGTCTTCCACTAGGGGTTTGGAGAAGAGCTGAAAGGATTTCACCCTGATGTGAACACTACTGAGTGACCCCAGCTCACCAGCCGCTCCGATGATTGCCTCGCACCTTGCAGACGCTGCAATTGACTTTGCTGCTCTTCCTCCCCCTCCCCTCCTCCTCCCGTCCCCCTCCCCACCCGCCCCCCATCCCTTGGTCTCCAATTTTCCCCTCCCGGCTTCGGCTTGAAGCGAGACGAAAGAGGTCCTGTCAGTGCGGGGCATAAGGTGATGGAAAAGAGTTGGGGGGAGGTGGGTGGCACAACCCTGCTGGAGCCGGTCGGGTCTACCCCCCAGAGACCAGGCGGCTCTGCAAAGAGACTGGGGGCTCAGACCATTAACCCCGTTTCTTTCCCCAGCTTTCCAACATCAACCTCAACTCAGAGAGCACAGACAGGATAGGGCACCCTCTTGTTCCACAACACATACACACCAAATCCAGGTCCAGCCTCCATGTCCCTCTGTGGGTTCATAGGATCACAGATTAAGAATGGGAAGGAGGGGTGGTTAGACGTCATTTATTCCAACTCCCTCAGTTTACAGAAGAGAAACTAATAATCCAAGAAAAGTTAAGTGATTTTCCTTATAAGGATCACATAGCCAGTTAAGTTCCTGAATAGGATTTGAATCCAGGACTTCTGACTCTAAATTCCTTTTATTCACTATTTTTGTAATGAGAGTCAATCACTTCGAATTCATTTAGCACTGTGGCTGAGCAGCTGGTTAAAGGATCTATCAAAACCCATCTTTCTGGTTGCAGAAAAGAACTGCCCTCTTTAGTTCATTTCTCAGTTTAGGGTCTTCCTTAGCTCTGGGCTTCTGCTTTATTGTTCCAGATCTGACCAGTGCCCACCACAGTCCTGTAGCTGGTGTTATAGAGAGAAGTTGGGGCAAGTATCCTTATCACCTCCACCCCCTGCTCTTTTTGGTACCCCTGTCAAGGCCAAATAAAGAAGACCATTGGACCTAACTAGACTTAAACTGTGAAGGGAGCTGAATATGGGAACTGAGGCCAGTGCAGGCACCTGGATTAGTGGACAGAGGTCTCCTGCCCCTCCCCCTTTTCCCTGAAGGTCTAGTACTTGCTTGGGTCTCTTTTAATAGGAGAGGAACTAGTCTCTTCTCTGTTCAGCTTTTGCCCTAACCTGGTGGACACTTTAGCTTTCCTTTCTTCACCCTCAATTAATCCTTTCTCAAATGCAAGATTTTCTTTAAGTCAGCTGGCAGCCCCTGAGGATGGCTTAGGGGTGGGCTGGCTGCTATAGGGCCCCTGCTGACCTTGGGGGGCCTCCTGATATTTCTGCCAGCTCCTTGGAGCCCAGGGAAAGATATACATAGATTCCATTCTTGGGCAACTCAGGGACCAGGCTGAGAGTAGACAGAGTAATCCCATAGAAACCCCTTGTCATTTGGACAATCTGACACATCTGTCATTAATAGTTCCTTTCTAGTCCCAGATCACTTTCTCTTGCCCTCTAATTGAAGAGGATTAGGGTCACTGTCTCCATTTTCCAGGGGAGGGAGTCAGGGACCCAGAGCCATCTAGGGAGGCCCAGGTATTGCTGGGTAGATAGGTCATGAAACATAGCTTTGACTCCCTCCACTGATTTTAGGTAGCACTGTAGTTTAGAGACATGTGTGTGTGCAGGAGTTTGCTGTTACGTCAATGAGAGTTGATTATTAAATTTATGATGTGAGCATTCATACTTCAGAAACTGGCAAATGCTACAAATCAGGCTTGATTTATTGTTTTGTCTATTGTCTAGGCTTAAGAAAGTGATGGAGAAAAAATGATTTATAATATAGAAAGCACTTAAAAGTGTGTGATGGGTCCATTCCCCCCCCCCAAGAGAATCAGCTGTTAAATATTTGCCATCACACCACTTATTGGGATTTCCTCCCCTAGTTTCAACTTGGGCGTTTCTTAGCTTATTTTTACTGTGCTATTCTCTACACTACATCCCTCCATCACTAACAAAGGCTGTGAGAGAGAGAGTCTTGGAAGAAGTCACTGGATTTTAATGTTCCAGCTTCAAAACTGTTGGGAAGATATTCCACCTACCACCTTCCCTGGGCTCAGCAAGCAAGAAAGCAAACAAATAACTGGGTCTTGAAAAAGCCTTGCCCAACTTTAGCACTATACAGCTATATGACCTTGGAGAAGTAACTTCTGAGCCTCAGTTTTCCCACTTGTAAAATGGAAATAATACTTACTCTGCTTACTTCATATATGAAATGTGGTAAGGATCAAATGAAACAATACAAAAGGTGTGAAATTATAAATAAAGAGAAATATAAAGGGCTAATACATGAAGATAAGTATAAAGAATTAATGTTGTTTGTGGAATTATTGTGGAAAATACTTTGCAAATTGTGAAAGTTACACAGATATAAGTGAATTATTGCCATATTGATATCATCATCTTCTATCATTATGTCATTCCAATCTGCTTTATCCTGCCCTGACCTCTCCTCTCACTTCTCAAGGTCAGGGGTCCATTTTACAAAGAGACCGATTTAGACTTGATGGAAAGAAAGCCTTTCTAAAAAATTAGAGATATTGAAAAGTAGAATGAGAAGCCTCTGGACCTCTGGTGTCTCCTGCACTGTCTTCAGAAAAAGACTTCACAAATTCTTGCGTGGTATGTTGTAGAAGGGCCTTGTTCAGGTAATGAACTGGATTAGAAGACCTCAATAGCTAGTCCTTTTCAGTTCTGAGATAATGAGTTGTGCCTGTAACCTGGATGTGTATTTTCTATAAAGAAAGATAAAGGTCTTTTCCAAGGGAATCACCTCTCCCCACCCCCCACCCCCAAGAAGAGCAAGGCATAGGAATGACATTCAGACTCAGGTCTTGGACTCTCCCTCCTTAACTCAGTGTTCTGGAGTGCATTTCAACTCAGCAAACATTTATGATCTCCTTAGTATAGTAGAGAGTGCTGACTCAAAAGACAGAGGAATCCTATCTCTAATACTGCCTAGATGACTGAGCAAGTCATTAAACCATCCTGGGACCTATCTAGATGACCTCTAAAAGTATGATAAGGGGTATGCTAGTAAATTTTTAACATAGGGCTCTCTGAAAATTATAAAACATATGCTGGACACACTTTTAAATTTAATCTGTTCAATTAACAGTTTCTCCATCACTTTCTAAGTCTAGACAATTAACAAAATAATAAATTAAATCCTGATTTGTAGTATTTGCCAATTTCCAAGGTATAAATGTTCACACTGGCTCTAGCACACCCTTGTCTATGATACTATATGGTAAAATACCCAGTTAGATGCTAGAGATGAAGATGAAAAGACCAGTGGAGCCAGTTCCCTGGATTAACACCATCAAGATCTCCTGAGAACATACTTACTGTTTTGTCACTGTTTTGATATTCTCAGCCTCCCCAAACTCTCCTTATTACACATTATGTTTTCCTGATGCAAAGATTTTTCCTGATGGATGTTCAAGATAGACTTTGAACACAAGGAAAAAGGTCTTCCCTTGTCTTCCACCCCTCTGGTCTCATATCTTTCCTCTTTAAATCTTCTTGAAAGACCCACAGAGGAAGGAACACTTGCTTCTCCTAGAATCTTTTGTTCCACAGGCCATGGTACATAAGGCCAAGAACTAGACTTATACATCCCTCCTGGACGTATATTCTTATATCCTTGGGAAAAAATAATAGAGCATATTGGGTCTTAGGGACATTTACAGAACATTACAATAAGAAATGTCTCTTCCTCTCTCCATTCCCCCCTCCAACCCCAGGAATTCATGCTGCTTAGGGATGTTCTTTTCTTTAGTTTAACTCCCTTCATTCCAAGACCAGGTCGTTAGAGCTAGGAAGAAAAGAGATGAGGATTGCCATTCTTAATCCCTTTACTACTATCACTAACTGACTACTATGGAGGCACAGGTTTTATAAACTGTAGGATGGTGACTTAGATGACCAAAGTGAATAGTAGAATCTCTTAATCTTCTTACTGATCATAAACAGTATCAATTATTAGCACAAAAGCTCAAGATACTCACTGCCATTTAAACTGACCTTGCAGATAAGAAGAAAGCTTATCAACCCAGTAAAATATCCCAGCTCCTAGCTCCTCTGCCCTAAATTAAGGCTAAATAAGAGGAAATACTGTAAATCATCCTAGCTACTACCACCATTACGATATTTAGCACAGTGCCTAGTACAAAGATTTATATGTGTTTATGTGCATATATATAAATATGCATTTATACACACACAGAGAAGCACATACACAGCCTTAAAGCTACTTTAGATATTCCTGATCATAGAGCAGATGAAACTAATGTGCAAAGAAGTTAAGGGATGCTCTTGGAACACACAATGTTCAGAAGTATTTTCTTCCTCTCTTTCCAACTTCAGCTCAAAATTTATCACTGAGAGTTCCCTAAGAGTGGAACTATGAATTCCACCTCAGATTTGGGGCATGGGTAGGTAGGAAGAATCTCTGAGGATGCCAGACAAGTTTCCTTCTTTTGGCCTGGACCCAGATGACTCCAGGAAAGTGTGAGGCTGCTGACTTTGCACAGCCCTCCAATTCATTTGCTGGTCAAGGCATCATCTCTTAGATGTCATGGTCCTCTTTGAGAACAAAGGGCAAACAACAACAATATTCAACACACAGTTTTCCTTAATAGATGTTTATTAACTGACCATCACTGACTGGTGACTTGAGATCTCTTCAATGTTCCTTCCCCTTAAAGAAATCCATAGTTAGGTTTGTCAATAGGTCTTCTTGATTTTGGAGAGTCAACCCAGGCTCCCCCAGTTCTTTCCCTACTGCCAACAAAAATCTTTTAAAAACTCACTCACTCTGACCATCTCCACTAGCATCTCTGTTCCTCTTCTCAGTTGTTCCTGTTGCTGCTGTTGCTGGTCCTTCATTCTTGAAGCAGACCAATGATAACAAGGTTGACATCTTAACTTGCTAGTGAATTAGATTTAAGTGAGGCAGGATTGTGCAGCTAAACTCCTCAAGGAAGCTTCCTACACTCAGTGTCTTCACTTCTTCTCCTCTTACATTATTTAAAATCTTTTGCAATTTGATTACTGACCTCATAATTCAACTGAAGTACCCTCTCCAAAGTTACCAATGATCTCTTAATTGCCGAGTCTAATGGCCTTTTTTCAAACCTCATCCTTCTTGGATCTTCTTGACCATTTGCCACTGCTGATCATCACCTTTTGTTTATTCCCTTCTCTCTAGATTTTCATGATACTGGTCTCTTCTGGTTCTCTTCCTAATGATCTGATTGTTCTTTCTTAGACTCTTCTGCTAGATTCTCATTGATATCATGCCATTAATAATGGGTTCCCTCAAGGTGGGTATTTATCTTGGACCTTCTTTTTTTCATCTTTATTGCTTGGTCATCTCATCAGTTCCCATAGGTTCAGTTAACATCTCTAAGGACATGATTTCTAAATCTTTTTATACAGATTTAATCTCTACTGAATCATAGTCCTAAATTATCACTTGCTTTTTTGCCTTGCCTTTTGTACAAGAATTTAGATTTCCTGTAGGCATCTCAAATTCAAAATGTCCAAAAGTTAACTCATTATCTTTTCCAAAAAACTCTCCCCTCTTTCTATTTTCCTTTTTTTCTTTTGAGGACATTAGTTTCCCTGCTACCCTTCACAATTCCACATCTTTGATTCCTCACTATGACTCACCCTTATCCACTGAAAAACTTTATATTTTCTACCTTTCCAATGTCTCTAGTGTATGTTTCTTCTCTCCATTTTAATAGTCCTGTACTAATACCTTCTGATTCTTCTTCCTGACTCGAATCCCTCCAATCCATCCTTCACTCAACTATCAAAATGATTTTCCTAAAGTATAGGTTGGACCATGTCAACTCCCCTATTCAACATACTCCAGTGGCCTCTTCCAGGATCAAATATAAAATCTTTGGTTTTGCATTCAAAGCCCTTCACAACATTGCCTCCTTTCCATTATTCCATTCTTTCTATTTCACCCCCTTCTTTGTACTCTGATCTAGATACACTAGCCTATTTCTCACATTCACTGCTTCTCCATCTTCCATCTCCATGCTTTTGAACTTGTCCTTGTGCCTAGAATGTTCTACTCTTCACCTATGCCTGAATTTCCTCAGATTCCTTAAAGACTCAGTTTTCAATCTTATCATCTCCTAGAATCCTTTCTCTGACCTTCCAGGTGCCTCTGAGATCACCTTCCATATATTCTGTATTTATCTTACATGTTTTTGGTTATTTACAAAGTAACTCCTCCCTTAGAAAGTGATGTCATTGAAGGCAGAGGATATTTTTGCCTTTCTATGTATTCTCAGCTCATAGTTAAATGTCTGATACATAGTAATTTCTTTATAAATAATTGTTTGAATTAATGAATGAAAAAATGAATGAAGTAAGCTTCCAAAATGTTTAAGGTCTTCCTTTCAATTCCCAAATATAAGAGTTTCAGAAACCTTCCCTGAGCTTTCAGGTATATTGGGCTAGATTCTGGGGAATGCCAGGAAAACAGAGAAGACTACATCTACTATATTGTTTCTTATTTTGGGGCCCATGTTTGTGTATCCATGTATGGACACATGAAAGACACTGCAGTATAGGTATGGTTCATTCATTCAGGATTCAGAAGACTTTGGTTCAAATTCTACCTCAGATGCCTGCTTACCTTGGTGACCTTGGGCAAGTCACTTCATGTCAATGGATTTCCATTTCCTGATCTGTAAAATGAGGGAGGAGGCTCAATGATCTCTGAGCTAGCATACTACTAAGTGTTCATTACAACTGCCTGCCTGCAGCTGTGTGTGTGTGTGCCCCCCAATCTTCCCTGGACCCAAACAAAAGTGTACCTCTGTTGGTATTTCTGCTCATGGGCACATGTGTGACTATGTGTTAAGGTCTGGGCCCCATGGGAAGAAGGAGGTTTGGGGGCATGTGTGTGTGTGTGTGTGTGTGTGTGTGTGTGTGTGTGTGTGTGTGTGTGTTTCCAAATGCTTGGCTTTTTTCAAAATGGCTTAAAGCAGTGCTGTCATTTACGGGGTTTAAAATGTCAGAGCAGTGCCCGTGGGGAGGCAGGGGAGATTAAACTGCAAACAGTGAAGGTTATAGATGACGTTTCTGATAGTCTGACAGGCCAACTCAAATGATGCTGCACTTTAGCAATCATTTTAAAACAGACACACACACACACACACACACACACACACACACACACACACTCAACTGATCATCTCCCCATCCTTTAATGGCATATTCTGAAGGCTAAAGAAAGATAAAGTCCCCTGCCTAGAAAGCCACAATAAGCAGGAGCTTCCTGGGTTGTTTGTGTGTGTGTGTGTGTGTGTGTGTGTGTGTGTGTGTGTGTGTGTGTGTGTGTGGTTTGCCTGTATATGAGTGCTCCATGCTTCCCCCCCCCCCCCCCCTCAAAAGCTGGCTCCAGATTCTTTTCTCTAGGAAGATTTCCTGTAATTAACCCTCCCCAGTCCTGATGCTAATCATAGACTGTCAGAGCTAGAAAATTAGAGCTTATCTACCAGGAGTTCTTAGCTGAGGAACCACAGTATTTTTTTATAGCTGCATTTTATTTAGTTGATATTCCTTATAATTCTACATATTTTATTTTATGCATTTAAAAACATTATGCTTAGAAGAGGTCCTTGACACAAAAACTGTTAAGAATCCCTGGTTTAGTCTGAACACTTTATATTACAGAGGAGAAAAGTGAATCTGAAAGAAGAAAAATTAATTTACTCAAGGTCACCCAGGGCATTAATGACAGAGATAGAACTAGAATCCAGGTCTTCTGACCCTTAGCCAAGGTAGTTTTCACTATACATCCTTCTAGACTGAAGATGTATTAATAGGCATCATATTGGTTGAGTCTGAGGATTCTTTTAACTAGACTGAAAACCCTTCCAGAGGGCAGAGATTGAGACTTCCTGACTCATCTAGGGAATCCAGGCAGACCTGAGATCTGATAGCATAGTCAGATAATACTAAAAACCTAGAGTTTAACTAACCTGATTGTTCCCACTGCTGTATTTAGTTAGGAAGTTAGCTTTTGTTAAGCACCCACTCCTATGGGTCAGGCTTGAACACAAACTATAACATTGTTCTCAGTGAGACTGGAAGAAGGGTAGGAACAGACCAACCATGTAGAGATGATGCCATGAAAGAAGAAAGGCTTCATTCTAATGAGTGGAGGATCGAATCCACCTAGAATACATAGGGAGTCTATAAAGGGAATAAAATGAGCTGGAAAAGGAAATGACAAACCACTCCAGTATCTTTGTCAAGAAAACCCTCAATGGGGTCACAAAGAGTTGGACATGACTGAAATGACTGGACAAAACAGAATAAGGCCACTAGAGACTTTAAAAAATACTATAAACAAACCCCAGATCTTTGCAAATAATGAATATAAGATGGTTAGATGAGTATAACAATAATATTTGTCATTCATTTTTGAAGAAGACAATGATGTCAGAGAGATGATGTCATGACAAGCACATCAATTGTATTTGAGTAAGGTGGGGCTGTGCTCCTCCACAGCCATCTGGGTCTAGTGAGCCCGATGTGTGAGATAATCAGGGTAAAGTGATTTACCCAAGTTAGTAAGTGTCTGAGACTAGATTTGAACTCAGGTCTTCCTGACTTCAGGGTCAGAACTCTACCCACTATACCATCCAAGTGCCCTTAGAAGATGATAAACAGAGGGGTTAAAGTAGAATTCCTGTGCTTTAAGAGGTGCTCTTAAGGATTTTGGAAGAACTCTAGCTGTTCCTGCCTTCTTGGGATAAAAGCATCATAGATTTAGAGCTCAAAGAAATTGTAGTTCATCTAATACAACATTTTACAAATAGAGAAATTGAGGCCTATCTTTTAACATTAATATTCTGATGCTGTTAAGTGGTTGTAAGTGGTGGGAATCCCTAAATCTTTGGAAAATAAAAAAATGAATAAATTACTCATCATGAGAGGCTGAGCTTAAGGTGGGATAGGGAATGGAGAAGAGAGGTCTGTAGTTATTTTTGAAATGAAAATGATTTAGACAGGATAGTGTGAACTCAAAAGGAGAAGTTTTTGCTGAGCAATGGTGACAGAGGGAAAACCTGATAGTAAACATGGGGAACCAAAAATGGAAGCCAGCTAGCCCTTCTGGATGTCAGGAGTGTGCCTTAAAAAGGGTCCCAAGAGATATAGTATCTGGAGAAGGCTCCACATTAGTCTAAGAAGTTGGAAGGTCTGAGGACTGAGGAGAGAGTGAGAAGGAGGACTGAGGAAGGACTGAGAAGAAGATATCTACCATTCCAGGATTATAGACTTGGAATTGAGGGAGACCTTGGAAACCTAACCCTTTCATTATACAGATTAGGAAACTGGAACCCAGGAAAATGAAAAGACTCATATCACCAGGTAGCCCATGACAGGGATAGGATACAAACTCAGTTTAGCTAAAATCTTCGACCAGAAGCCCTTTCTGATTCCCTCTTAATTCTAGGGCCTTCCCACCATTACCATATTTCCCCATATATAAGATGCACCTTAATTTGGGGGCCCGGAATTTGAAACAAAAATGTATTACATAAAGTTATTGAATTCAAATTTTATTCATCATGAGATTCAAGGACCTTCTGCTCATAGCTTTCAGGCATCTTTTGGGCAAGTCTGGTTCATGGACATATGCTTAGTCCATTCTGTTTCATGAACCTGAAGCACCAATTGTGCCCTCCTTTGAAATCAGTCACTTCTTTTTCATCAGCAATTCTTCTGGCCTCATGCTGAACCAACCATCTTTGTAGACACAGGAATTCCAATTGCCCTTTGCTCTTCAGTCCATATCTTCAATTCTTTCTCTAATTCCTCCTTCTGCTGTAGCGTTTTCAATGTGGTTCCCTCTTCCCATAGCCAGTCTCATATTGTTTTCTCAGTTTGAGGAGGATCATACTTACATTGAGCAGTGTGATTTCCATTTACTTTTGCAAAGTGGATCACTTTTTTTTTTGCAAGGCAATGGGGTTAAGTGGTTTGCCCAAGGCCACACAGCTAGGTAATTATTAAGTGTCTGAGGCTGGATTTTAACTCAGGTACTCCTGACTCTAGGAAGAAAATCTTTTCTGAGCCAAATCATGGCAAAACATGACCTAATATACTGGTAACAAATGCAAAGCAAGGAGTGTGAAGACAATAAGTGGGCAAAAGTTTTTAGACCCCAAATTTTTCAAAAAAGAGTGTGTCTTATACATGGGGAAATATGGTATCTCTAATTTAACCTGAATACTTTTTGTTTGTACCTAGTTGCTTGCATGTTGTTCTCCCCATTAGACTAGGCGTTCTTTGAGAACAGGGACTGTCTTTTGCTTTTCTTTGTAGCTCCAATCCTTAGCAGGGTTTGATTTTGTTGTTGTCTATCTCTTCATGATCCCATTTGGGGTTTCCTTGATGGTATGCTATTTCCTTCTCCAGCTCATTTACAACTGAAACAATCAGGGTTCAATGATTTGTTCAGGGTCACATAGCTAAAAAGTGTCTGAGAGTGGATTTGAACTCACAGAGATGACTCTTTGCTGCATTTGTTTACTATGGATTCAACTTCATTACAATAAACCAATACAAGATGGGGATCCATGGAAGGTGAGGAGGTGAAAGCATATGTCTCCTTTTGGGTAAATATTTTATCAATATTTTGTACATTATTAAAAGACCTCATAGTTAAAATTAGTTGGGGGGGGAGATATCTGGAATTCAGAAATAAATTAAACACAATGATAGATCATATCACTGAGATTTTGGTATGCCAGTTGAATTAATCCACCAGTATATATATCTCAGATAGGTGTGGCAAAAACGACAATGATTCAAGCCCAAAACAGAAGAGGAATCTTGATCACATTTGGGAAATGACACAGTGCATACTATGATTCCAGATTGCTCCCTGCCACAAAAAACCCATCTTTGTTGTTCTTTTTTTCCCCTTAAAGCAATAATAGTCTACCAGCGATGCTCTATAGTTCTGAATCACAGAATACTAGTCTCAAAAGACTGGTCTCAAAATTGCAGGTGACCCAAAGGGCAATGAAAAGATGTGTGGTGGGTGCAAATAGGTTGTATCATCTTACCAATGGTAACTTGTATTCAGGAAATTCAGAAAATATAAAAGACATTGTCAAGGACAACGGTGTCTAGGTGACTTAGTGAATAAAGTGCTGGGCCTGGAGGTAGGAAGACATGAGTTCAAATAGTATCTCAGTCACTTACTAGTCATTTAACTTTTGATTCATTTTCCTTAGTCATGAAAAGGGTATATTGTAAGAAATAAATAGAATAATATTTGTAAAGAACTTAGACTTATCTGACACAGAATAGGCACTTGAGAAATGCTTGTTCCTTTCATGTATGCATAAAAAAGGAAGACAAAAAATAAAAGAAAGAGGGCTAGTCATGTAATGAAAGTCGGGGTGATAGATGACAGCCTGCTTTTTGCACTGATGCCCTTGAAAGAAACTGAGGAAGACATCCATTGAGAGGGTATGAGTTCTCTAAAGGACTTATTTGCCTGTGACAAGAATTGAACAGAATTAAAGGCTGAATTATATTGTATACTGTTGGAAGGATCCATTGAGATATGAAAATATGGAGTCATCAGTCATAAGTCATCAGTCAGTTTCTTGATTGACTATTGAACCATTGAGTCAATAGAGTTGATTGAGAAGGTAGGATAAGGAGAAAAAACTGAGGATCATGATGGCAGCAAAGCTACCATATTGTTCTGGGACCATAAGCAGATTTATTAGTTAATACTCTTGATCTAGAGAGAATCATAGGCCATATTGACTTAGGAAACTACAAGGAAAGGGCTAGGTATCTTTAGAACTGGATGGATTTTTTTGATGTATACTTCACAGGATTTTTTTTTTAGGTTTTTGCAAGGCAATGGGGTTAAGTGGTTTGCCCAAGGCCACACAGCTAGGTAATTATTAAGTATCTGAGGCCAGATTGGAACTCAGGTACTCCTGACTCCAGGGCCGGTGGTCTGTCCAATACACCACCTAGCTACCCCCAGCTTTACAGGATTTTAAGATCTACATTTCTAATCACCTTATGCTGTTGTATTATGAAGTTGAACAGTTGTTTTTTTCCTTGTAAATATATACTAGAAAACCAGCACTTTTGGTCTGAAATGTGTGAAGACAAAGGTGGAAAGTAAAGAAGATAGTCAGTTCTAGAGCCAAGTGCCAAGAGATGGTGTAAATTAAGATGGAAGTGAGTGCACCTAGATTTCAGGAGCCAAATCCCTTAAGGAACCTAGAAAATCCCAGGAGCCTCTAAATTGGAAGATGATTAGGGAATTGATCATGGGAAATTTAGAAAATAGTGAAAGGTGACCTTTGTGGGACCCTATACTACCAGCTATCTATGAGCAGAGAGGCTGTCTATGATCACTAAAGGCTAAGACCCAGGCCTGGATCCTTCATAAGCAGCTTCTTCATCTGCATGCAGCCTTCCCCAAAAGCAAAGACTTGAGTATCAAGGAACAGCCCAGATTGGGAGAAAGCAATTCCAACTAGTGTCCTCACTTCCTCTGGTGGTTCCTATTCTTTAGGAGCCCTATAATTGAGTTGATTCAGTTAATCATCATTTATTAAGCCACTGCTTTTCATCTGAGCTCTCTGCTAAACTCTGGGGTAACAAAGAAATTTCCAAAACAATTCTTGTACTCAAGGAGCTTACAATCTAATGGAAGAGACAAAATGCAAGCAGCTATGTACATTTACAGAATAAACCAAGGATAATTTGAGAGAGAAGACAGAAAGATTAAGGAGACCTGGGAAAGACTTTTTGCAGAAAATAGGACTTTAACTGAGACCTGGAGGAAGCCAGGGAAACTAGTAGGCAGAGATGAGGAAGGAGAGAGCTCCAAGCAGGAGAAACAGCCAGTGAAAATATTCAGTTGTGAGGTTCCCTGATCCAGTTCCACTGCTACTATCAACTGGCATTCTAAGGAGCTGCTTTTCTCATTGGGTCAGTTGCACCTGTTTTTTGCCTTTCTTTATATATTCATTACTTAGCACTGTCTGACACATAAGAGCTAGATTTAGCAAATATTTAGTAAATTTGTATTGGTGTTTAACAAATGTTTATAAACTTGATTTTTCCAACAGAATTTTTATTGTGAACTTGTTTTAAAAATTTTTGATAACTGTATTTCAACGTAATTGTTTTCCTTTCCTAATTTCATATTTTTATACTATTAAAATATTATTCTGAGAAGATATCCGCAAGTATCCCCAAATTGTCAGAGACTTAAGATGTAAATGTTACTTAAAACTCCCTGCCCTAAAGCAAAGAAAGAGAGGCATTTACAAAGAGTAGATTTCTGTTCTTAATTTTAACTACTTTTAAGTCTAAGATTGTACTCAAAGATGCCTGGTAACAGTTCATAGGACCTTGGCTCTAGCTCCCTTTATATCAACTCATTACTGTCTAGGGAACTCAAACAATCAATACTCCTTTTTAGAGTTTGGGTATTTCTTCCTTCTAATTTCCCTTGCTACCTTTCAAGGCCACCTGAAAGATCAAATTCGACATGATTCAACTAAGATTCATTAACACAAATCATTGAGGATTCATAAGAAAAAAATGAGGCAATTCCTGTCCTCAAGGGGCTTCCATTATTCTGGTGGAAGAAAGGGATACAAGTGAAGTACAGATAAATATTTAAAAGGGTATTTGAGTAGGGGAAAGAGAACTAACAAGGGGATAATAGACATTACAAGGGACTTTAGAAAGAAATGCAGGCCTACCCCAAACAGCAGCATCCCCTAACCCTACCCTCATTCCTACATACATAAATTTAGGGAAAATGGGTGAGACATCCAAGAAACTGACCTCAAAATGTCTTTAAGGGCAAGAAACGGACTGGTTAAAATGGCTCTTGCATATGTGCCACAAGGGCACATCAAATGCCCAGATCATAGGTTCATATATTTAGAGGAAGAAGGACTTTAAAAGTCTAGTACAACCCCTTCATTTCCAAAATGAGGAAACTGAGGCCCAAATGAAGTTGAAATAACTTGTCCAAGGTCACAGAACTAATAATTGGCAAAGTCATCCAGACCCTATGACTTCAAATCCTGTTCTAACCCAGTTTCTATATATAATACCTCTTAGTAGCTGGCTCCAGAAACTAAGTAACAGAGATTTTGCTTCTTCTGGGCTCTAGTCTACTTGGGAAGAGCACAAAGCATTCAGATAACACTGACTTTATGCCAGGACAGTATTTATACTAAATGCTTTATAAGTAATATCTCACTCAATCCTCACAACAATTCTAATAGGCAGTGTTATTATTATCCTCACTTTATGCTTGAGGAAAATGGGGCAATGTGAGGTTAAATGACACTCAACTAGTAAGTGTCAGAGGGCAGATTTGAACTCAAGTCCAGTATTTTATCCACAGCTGTCTCTAGAAAAGGGAGGTCAAACAAGTATTAGAACCAGAGAAATGCCTCTGTCCATTGCCTGCTTTGTCTTTCTCTTTAGATGTCAATCCTAACCAAGTCATCTGGCAGGGAGGGTTCTGCAGAAAAGTCTGGGAAGGGCTATAAAACTGTGCAAACTCTTTAACCCAGTAATAACACTCCTAGATCTGAATCCCAGCATGATTTTTAAAAAGGGGAAAGGACCTATTAAGTGCAAAAATATTTCTAGAGAAATTCTTTTATTTTATTGTGACAAAGACTTGAAAATTGAGGGGAACGAAATAGGGGAATGACTAAACAAGTTGTGGAATATGATTATGATGTAATATTATTATGCAATTAGAAATGGTGAGCAGATGGTTTCAGAAAATCCTGGAAAGACTCATATGAACTGATGCAGAGTAAAATCAGTAGAACCAGGAGAATACTGTATTCAGGAACAATCATGTTATATGATGATCATTTGTGAATGACAACTATTCTCAGAAATTACAATGATCTAAGACAATTCTGAGGGACTTATAATAAAAATGCAATCCACCTCCAGAGAAAGAACAGATGGAATCTGATTGTAGATCAAAACATACTATTCTTTTACTTTCTTTGTCTTTATTTTTTCACAACATGACTAATAAGGAATGCTTTATATGATTGCAGATATAATCTTTATCAAATTGCATGCCTTCCAAAATATTGGAACTTGAAGGGTTGCCCATCAATTAGGGAATGATTGAACAAGTTATGATGTATGAATGTTATGGTGTACTATTGTTCTGTAAGAAATCATGAGCAACTAGACTTTAGAAAAACATGGAAAGACTTGCATGAATTGACACTGAGTGAAGTGAGTGGAATCAAGAGAACATTGTGTACATTAGCAACAACACTGTGAGAAGATCAAGTATGATGGATAAAGCTCTTCTCAGGAGTTCAGTGATCAAAGACAATCCTGTGAGACCTCTTACAGATAATGCCATCCACATTCAGAGAAAAAACTATAAGGTCTGAATGCAGAGCAAAGCATACTATGTTCATTTTTTTAAGCTTTTCTTTCTTTCCCATGTTTTTTTCCCCTCTTCATTCTAAGAGGGAGCATGGCTAAATAAGGAAATATATAAAACATGATTGTACATGTACAACTTTTACCAGATCGTTTGCCACCATGGAAAGGGGAAAAGGAAAGGAAGGATGGTAGAAAAATTGTGGAACTCATAAACTTTCAAATGGATAGATGTTGTAAACTATCTATTATTATTATTATTATTATTTTAGTGCCTTTCCTCTGTTCTTGTTTATCTTGTGTAGATCATGTTTGCACATAACTCTTTACATGTTGTCTCCACCCTTATATGATGAGATCCTTGAGAGAAAGGGTGGGTTATATCTTTCTTTTTATCTCCAGCACTTAGCATAAACCAGTACATAGTAGGTGCTTAATAAATGTTTATTGACTAACAACTGGTTCTACTACAATATGAAAGTTAGACTTCCTAGATTATAATTAGGCATATTCCTGTGTATTATGACAGTGTTACATTCAGGATCAAGTCATTTGAGCTTTTTTAAGTGCTCAATGTCATTTTTGTGAAGGGAGAAAAAGGGGTAGGGTTGGGATGATTCTCTCCATTAGACAGATCAGTAAATTGAATGGTCTAATTTGTATTATGCTGAGTATAATATTCTATTTATTATAATACTCTACCTTGATTTATACTTAATTATATATGCATATATATATATATATATATATGTGCTGTCTTGGTTCTCATGATTATTGGTAGTAGGAATTGGGTCTTTCTTCATCTTTGCAGAACATCCAGTGTCTGCCATAGTGCCTTCCTCATAGTAGGTACTTTAATAAATGTTTATGGAGAATAATTTATCCTAAAAGCAAGAGATATGCCCATTTATTATGTCTACACACACACACACACACACACACACACACACACACACACACACACACACCTCTTTTGCAAAGATTAGAGAGCCCCGCCTTTCTTTTTTTTTTCCCATATGCTTTCTAAGTGGAGTGGTATATAAAAGTATAAAAGGAAAGTTGAAAGTGAGAGTGTTTGGAGGGGAGAGTGAGCAGAGATTGCCTGTATCTATTTTCTCCTCTTCCTCTATGTTTTCCAAAGTATGTGATGAATAGGGCTGACCATTCAATAAGGATTTGATGACAGATTGAGAAGTTTAGAGTTGATAGTCCAGCCTGGAATGTTCATGGGGTAAGGGTCTCCAAGATCTTACTGCCCTTGCCCTTTCCATCCTCATTCCTCCATGATCCCACAATAGAGATTTATAAATTTGTTACCCCTGCCCCTGATCCCACCATGGAAGAAGAGAAATTCGGGCCTGACCCTCAGTGACAATGACCTTATTTTTCAAAGACTTCCATAGTACCCTACCTGCATGACTTATCCCACTCAACCTGCTGAGGCAGAGGGGAAAAAGGAAGAGGGAAAGAGAAAAGAACTCCTAGTCTCCCACCCCCCCCACCCCATGAGCCATGCAGCACCCCACCCCCTTGGATTTCCTCACCTTCAGGCAAAGGCAGATGACAGCAGAGCTGAACAGAGGAATGGAGCAGTGGGGGGCAGCAAAGCCCCTTTCATTAGTATGCAGGGAGTGTGAACCCCAGAGGGAGAGATAGAGGCAAAGGCAGAGATGGAGAGATAGAGAGATTGGAGAGATGGAATCTGAATCCAAGAGAGAAGGAAAGAAATAGAGAGAAAGAGAGTTGAGATAGAGAGATAAGGAGAGAGAGGGAGGGAGGGAGGAAGAAAGGGAGGAATGAAGAAAGGGAGGGAGGAAGAGAAAGAGGGAGGGAAAGAGACAGAGAAGGAGCCAGTTGCTTTATTCATGGCTGGTGATATTATAGACTGAGTGAAAATCACATTATCGTAATGGGAAAGTTAGAGTTGCTGAGATGATGCCCCGAAGCCTCTGCGCTGATTGGGGTGTGATTGCTATCTGTATTTATATGTAGAAAGCAAAGTTCACTGCCAGTTCAAGATGGTGGCGGCTGCTTCATGCTACATAATTCTTCAGTAGGGAGAAGCCTGGAGCAAGCAGAGCAGGGAGCCAGAGCCAGAGCTAGAGACCAAGCAGGAGATGGAGCACCAAGTGGAGCTGGAGTTCAGAGCAGGAGAAAGGTCAGAAGGGGGCTGACCAGAGACTGTACCTGAGTTAGCGCTAGCAAAAGTAGGGGAGGTGGAGTGAACTTAGGCATAAGAGGGGGCAGTTAGAATATGAGCAGAACCCAGGAACAAGAGAGAAGCTGAACAGAGAGCTTGCAGATGAGGGCAGCTTGGTCAGGGTTTGAGCATCCCTGCGTCAGTGATGTTCCAGCACATACAGAGTGCTGATGGAGGGGAATGAGGGAGAAGGGTTCCACTTGGGAAGGACCTAGGAACAGGGGTATATGATTGCCAGGGTTTCACACTTCCCAGGCTCACCAGAGAGAACCCAGGTGGTAGGTTGGGGGAAAGGCTATTATTCCCCATGCCTTGAATTTCTCCATCAGGTCCCAATTCAAACATAAAATGGGGACCTGCCTTTTATTAGATGTGTGAGTTCCTTAGGCTGAGGGGAGAAAAGTCACTTTGTGGTCTCATATTTAGGGAATGGAAAAAAAAGGACTGAGAGGAAGAAGAAATCAGGAATTTATCTCACCCCCTCAGATGAGGGATGTCTCCAAAGAGATCTCTCACATTTCTCTAGAATAAGACTAGCTTGTGACCCATTCCTTGATCCCAGGGCCTTGTGGCTTCTGTGCTCCTCACTTCTAACTGTGAGTAGATTCACCCTCAAAGGCCCTACCACTACACAGTTTCTCCATGGGGATAACTCATAAACTTGTTATGCAGTATAGTCATTCTTTGATACCCATCCTGTGATTTCACTTTCATGTTCTCTTTCCTTGAGACTCATATTCTAGGTCATACATGAAGCTGAACCTAGACCCTGAACAGAGATACCAAGAGATATGAATATATGACAACACATTTTAGTAGAGTCATGCAGATATACTCCTAGGCATGATAACACAAGAAGGCATGCTAAGACATGTGGTGACATACCAACACATGCAAAGAACTAACCATATAAGGTCATCTATGACATGATCTATCAAAGATATATAAAGCACACATACATACATTCATATGCATACATTTGTACCTAGACACAGACTGTGATGAAACAAAGAGTGCATTGTTATTTTCTCTGTTTTCCTAAAATCTTCAAATCTGTTTCTCCCATTTTAACTAGCACCTGCAGCTTCTATCATCTGCTGATACCTATTCTCAATCCATCTTACTCATCTACTGATACACCAGGCTTCTCACTTTCTATCTGTATGTCTATAAAGGTGTGTGATGGAAGAGGGGTTAGCAAGAGGGAAAAGCATATGGTAAAAAATGAGAACTACTTTTTTTTTCCTGGGAGACCCAGATTCTCCCCTCATGTGAAATAGGGGTTAGAGGATGATCAGACCATAAGGAAATGACTCCAGTTTCTGGGACATGGTAGTCACTTAATAAATTAATTATCAATTATGGGATGATTATGATTGTTCATGGTGATAACTCCTAGAAGTATCAGGTAATGAGAAAGGCCCTGAAGAGGCCTAGACTTCTAAGAGGTAGAGGTGTCCCATCAATGGGAATCATCACTTGTGAATTCATATACCACAGACCCTTGTCTTTTCCATCCATACTCTTGCCTCCATTGAAGATCAATGCAGGTGAAAAGAGAAGGGACTCTGGCTTCACAAAATCATGAGGAACATATAGATTTCATAGTTTTTCCTGAACTTTACTGAATGTTCATAGTTGTAATTTATATCCTTTGTCATTTTTCCCTTGATGTAGATTCAATTATCTGTATCAAGACCACTCAGATACCACCTGTTCATCAGACCCTCCTCAGAAGGCTGGCCTATTAGCTTAAAAATTCAGGGTTTGGATCACTTGACCCTCAGATTCTGGTCTATGGGGTTACTGCATCCTTTGCCCAATCCTTCTGTAGGAAAAGTGAACTCTGTAACATCAGTACTGCACTGCCCCATCCTACCCCCATTCCATATCTACACAGAGTATAAGAAACAAAGATTCAATGTAAAACAGAAAAAAAAATCCCTCTATTTCTATTAGGTGAAGTATATGTAGGTGTAGGTGTGAAAAGTGAATGTGGGTGTATAGAAACTAAGGAATTGGCTTCTGATCATCTTGTTATATTTGCAGGGTGTTGAGGCTATGATTGGAATAAAATTTTTGATTTGAGTACCTATGGGGCTAAGATACCTCTTTGTACTGAACCTGTAAAAAGAGACCAGTTGCAGTACAAAACCTTTAGGGGGCTATTACTTTTTTCTTTCCTTTTTGAAGAATGGTCCATTCAGCAGCAGAAATTCAGAGTAAATCTGAATTGGAGTTGGAGTAGGGTGGGAAGGTGAGAAATCTACATCAAGAGTTGACCTCTTAACAATCTGTTAATAGCTACTTTATGGCAGAGGCACATAGCATATACCGAGGTTCTTAGCCATGTGTCTGAAGAAGAGAGTTCCTGGCCTCTCAATTGTTGGACTCAGAAATGGAGAGTTAGTATCTAGAGTTTCTGAACTCCAACTTCTTGGATAGAGCAGTAAAAAAAGTTCTAGACAATGCCAAATTCTTGAGTAGTTCCAAGACACAGCATGCAGGGAGGGATCCTTGACAGTAGTAACCTCCAGGTTGTCCCTCTACAAATCTCAAGTTAGAGAGTTCCAGGACCCAGGCTCCTGGAGAGAGAAGTGGTACTTTCTGGGCAACACCAGATTTTTGGAAAAAAAGATCCTAGAATTCAGACATTTAGAGAGAGAGAGTAGGTGGGTAAGGGAAGGGAAAGAGTTCTTAAGCCACATCAGGCAAAGATTTGCCTTTTTTTTTTTTTTTGCAATCCCAAATTCAAGAGTTCTGAGACCTAGACTTCTAAGAGAGAGAAAGGAGTGTTCCTGAGGAACCCCAAGTTCTTGTGATAGAAAAGAATTGAACTCAAGTGTAAGTTGTTGTTGTTGTCGTTGTTTTTTTTTTTTTTAAGTTTTTGCAAGGCAAACAGCGTTAAGTGGCTTGTCCAAGGCCACACAGCTAGGTAATTATTAAGTGTCTGAGGCTGAATTTGAACCCAGGTACTCCTGACTCCAGAGCCAGTGCTTTATCCACTATGACACCTAGCTGCTCCCACTTTATTTTTTTATTTTTTATTTTTTTTTGAGTGTAAGTTTCTTGAGGGCAGAACTATACCTATCTTTGTATCAATAATAATTACCACAGTGCCTAACACTTAAGAATTATTTAATGATTGCTTGTTAATTGATTAAGTAGTCCTTGGAGCAAGAACAACAGCAATGTCACTATATGAGGGGAGTCCAAATCACAGAACAGCATTAGGAATCTAGATATTTAGATATAGATGAAAATCAATGAGGTTGGAGAATTATATAGATTATGAGTTACAGTGAGTCCTCTATTTCTGCAATTTCTGTGGAGCAAAATAAAGACTATCTTATCATTGATATGCATTGTTACTTTGAGGGATTAGGGATCCTTTAACCTAAATCTGTGGAGAGACATAGATTATATTCTGGGATCCTAGAAGGAATTCAGGGTTGAGCAAAATGATCCAGGAAAAAGTCATTTGGAGGATTATCACCAATATTGAACCTTGTCCAGAATTTACAATAATGGACTGATTTACATCTTGAAGGTTTATCTAGGATTACCTACACACCCATCCACCCATGGCAATGTTGAATGCTTTTTCCTTTGGAAAAAAAAAACAAAACTTGGTTTTGTTTGTTTGTGCTTTAAATTTAATACTAGGGCTCTCACCAGAAAGAAAGGATGAATTGGTGAACTCATGGTTGCTAGGATATCAAGTAACCCCCAAGAGCTAATTTTTTTTTTTGATAGGAGACTGAATTCTGGGATTATTTTCTGGTCAAGCAGCTGTACTATTCAAGTACTCTCCTTTTCTCCAGCCCAACTTTTGATTTTAGGATTGTCCCAGCCTTGAGATTTCCTGTCTAGCAAACTTTTCTCTCTAGAGGACTGCATTTAACCCTCTACTTTTGGATTATACACTTTTTTTTTTTTTTGCTTAATCCATGTTCCTGCTCTGCTCCAGCATCATGGATAGTTGAAAATTGTAATAAGAAACACTTTTGAACTTTGGATGTATTTATACAAGGGCATTTTGAATTTTTGCCTTTTCTTTCCACTTTCCACTTTCTACCTCCTTATACTATCCATTAAGAATTTGCACCCATTGAGCTGGAATCTAAGAGACTGGGAGGAGAGACTCTTCCCTGCCAATGGGAAAGAGCCATGGATGAGAGGAATCAACTTTGAGGAGAAAGTAGAGGTATCCCATTGATGGCAATCATCACTTGTGAATTCATATGCCACAGATCCTTGGTTGTCTCTAATCTTTCCACAAATTTCAGATCTTTGATTTAGGTATGATTTAGGCATGAGATATTCATAAATTCAGACACATCTGGAAATTTCACTTGAATATAATTTTTAAGGAGTGTCAATATTTTCAGTGACTCCTAGGATCCAGGATGAAACTGCTGAATGGAGGGTCTATGGGATCAAGACTAAACTGCTTAAAGGATTGCTGGTAAACAAAGAAAACTACCTATCTACAGGCAAAGGTGGCAAAACATCTGGTTTAGGGTAGAAAAATAAATGGGATAACCTCTGTTCAGACTGATGTGGGAGCTATGGCTTTGAGATAAAGCCACACTGTGTTATTACTGCCCCCATAAAGTCACATTGTGTTATTACTGCCCCCAAACTCCTGTTGGTCAGAATCTGCCCTGGGACCCTACTCACACTTCTGGGTCCCAGTCACATTAACTATAATCCATCCCCAACCCCTACTCTCCCAGACATAAATCTTAATTGTGTCCGAGATTTTACAGTGTTAATTAATCATATTTAGGGCTGTTTCCAGCTGTTGCCTTGGGAAGGAAAGCCCCACACGTCTGTGACTTTGGGTAAATCTGATCAGATGCCGGAATCCTTTGATTCTAGAGAAACCAAGCGTGGGAGAGGCGCCTGGTAATCCATCACCGCTGGGCGGGAACATGTTGGCCCCTATGCCAGCTCTGATCCCTGCCCGCCTCCTCCCCCCTGAATGCTAGGGATTACTGCCTTGGTAACTGATCTGGGCAGGGCAAAGTCTGGGACTGGCGCCTCTGGGTATAGGAAGGGGGGCTTTATGAGAATCTAGGGGGAGTGGTCTGGCGAAGGGTGGGGTTGAGAGACATAGGGTGACCAAACAGGAATTTGGGGGGGGCCAGGTTGAGGGTTGGAATGTGGAACAGAGGGAGAGAGATTGGATTCTGGCCCAGCTGGACAGTGTGAAGTTCCATGATGGAAAGAGGAGGAGGTGGGGGTTGGCTATAGCAGAACACAGGTGTTTGATCTCCCCTCCAGTGTACAAATATCTTTATCCTCCTCCATCAGGAAACAACCTTTGGAAAGGTGAGATTCATTCCAGGCTACTCCTTCCATGTTTTTTTTTTTCTCTTGGCACATTTTAGACCTTCCACTGTTCTGACCTCCTCATACCCTGGAGCCCTGAGAAAATGAAAAAATTGGTTCTAGTCAGATGACCTTCTTCCCTTTCAGGCTTTCTGAGGATAACCTCCCAGGATCCAAGTACCATCCGATTTAAAACTGGAAGAGGCCTTTAAAACCATCCCCTCCCATTTTATGTATGAGGAAACCAAGGCTCAAGCATCCCATAGAAAATAAGTAACAGAGGAGCAACTTGAAAAATAAAATAATTACTCCTACTCCCTCTGTCATGATGCTTCCATCTGAGCAGGAGTTTCATGAGGGGCTCTTTGGGTTCTCATCCATTGGATCCCTACAGGTATCATGCAATTGCTTAATTGTTAAGTGGCAGAGCCATGCTCTGGATCTACATACTCCAGCTTCAAGTTCATCTCTCTTTCCACTGTCTCACACTGCGTCTTGTGATAGCAAGTTTTAATTGGCAGTTTGGCATCTTTGAGGCTCCTTCTGCTCCCTTTCTTATCCCCTTATCAAGGGGAAGGGGATAAGAAAGGCAAAAGAGGAGGAGGTAAGATTGTGTGTGTGTGTGTGTGTGTGTGTGTGTGTGTGTGTGTGTGTGTGTGTGTGAACTCTGGGAGAGGGAGGTGAAGAAAAGATGAAGAATTACTTAGTAAATATTGCTAACTTCCAGTAGACTCCAGACAACAACCCATCAATAGTCTGAAGAGTTGAGAGGTCCCTGGACAGCTGCTGAAAGCTAGTTGTTACTGCTCAAAATCAGCTAGATCACAGCAGTGCACAGGTGGGTGGCCTTGATCTAAAGGAAACTCCAGCCCCCAATTCTCTATTTTCAATAGTATTAGTCCAAGATAAGGGGTATGTGGGGTTCGTAGGTTCTTTCCTAAATCTCAGCAGCATCTCCATCTCCCTCATCTGTCTCTTGTCTTCTCACTATCTTGATTTATGTCTTGAATTCTTAGGAGGCTAAAACCATAGATTGGGGTTGTCTGTTTCTATTCATGTCACCTGGACTGTGGTGGTTGAGGGAGGGAGTGTCCAGAAAGCTCTGAAGTTGCATGGGAACAGAGGATTGGAAAGTTGTGCTTCTAGGGAGGCAGCAATTGCTTGGGGGACCCAGGTGGGTGGGCCCAGGACTGGGGAAAAGAAAGCCCTGGCTCCCTAAGAGCAATGATATTCTCTTCTGTTTTCACTAGTCCATTCCTACGCCTGGGGACCCCTTGCCAATTACCCTCACATTATGCCCTACAACAGACCCAGGTCCAGGATGGAGGCGGGTGGGGGATTCTAGGATCTATCACCCCACCCCAGTTCTCCCATCCTGGCCTGGCCTAACTGGACCTGAATAATTGAGGAGGCCATTACGGGCCTGCCGCTCCCTCACTGTCACCCGGCTGGCTGGGGAATGGGACTAATTTGAATTGATAATAGGAAGCGCAGGGAAAAGTCATCTATAGCGAGGAGCGAGGGAGCGAGCCAAGGAGGGAGGGAGCGGGGAGCGAGCGATCCGGAGCAGATGCTAAATCTTGTATAATGAAAGAATCTGCCGATGTCAATTATGTGGAGCCGTCTTTGCGGTGGTTGGGGGCGATGGGCGGGCGGGCTGGCGGCGGGCTGGGTGCGTCCCATAAACTGAAACACCCATCAAAGGCTCATCCATATGGAGCGGCGGAGAGGAGATTACGGCATAAATTTGAATGTTATGAATGTGCATGAGGGCAGGCAGGAGCCCACCCCATCAGGGGCTGGAAGGGGGCCATATTTCAGCGTTTACACACCCCGGGCGGTTACAGTCCTTTCCCACCCCGGCTCTGCCAATCCTGGGCCATCCTCATTCCATTCCTTCAGCCTCCTGACCTCCTTCCCCAAAATGTTCCTTCTCGTGCCCCCAGAAGTCTTCTTTCCACTCACAGCTTACCTCCCTCGACCCCCCCCCCCCCAGGTGTGCTCCTACTCCTCCAAACCTCCCCCCCCCCACGTGATCTCTTCTCTCTCCCCTCTCGGAGTATGTAAGTATGTGATCTTGTCTGGGTTCCTTCAATTCCTTCCATTCTTGTCCCAAAAGGGAGCCGTGATTTGTGGTCCCACTTGGCAGGGACTGTGATCTGCGTCTCGGAAAAAAAAAATGCAATAAAGGGGAAAATTTGGATCAAATGCGTGTACACTACATCCCCAAGGATTGGATGGGGGCGGGGAGAAGTAAAGAATAGAGAGAGAGAGACTAACACACAGAAAGGGGAAATAGATTTTTTTAAAATGGAGAGACGGAGGAAGGAAGGAGAGAAACAGAGAGTAGAGAAAATAAGAGGAAAATGTCTTCATGGGAATATCCCAATCATATAGAGAAAGGAATTGGAAATTAGAAGAGACAAAGGGAAACGCAGGTTGGAATATGCAATCTAGGGGACTGGGGTGGAGATCAGGCAGGGGAACTGAGTTGGAAGAGGGGTCATAACCTAGACTTCAGAAGTAAAAGATTGGAGAGAGCCCTGGCTCCACAAGACCTGTGAGGTTAAGAATTGGAAAACCCATTGCAGGTGAGTATGTTTAGGAGCCTTGAATCTGTAATAGGCTACAAGATTAGTCTAATGGGAAGGTCTTGGTTATGCATAGTACAGGGGAAAGCAAAGTCCCAGACTATTAGTCCCTCCTCCAAAATGACAGAAAAAATTGATATAACCCAATAGGCAGGCAAGAAACCTAAGAAGCTGCAATCAAGGAAAAAGCACCAGGCAATAAGTGTGGGGGACACTGGGGCAAGGAGCTAATTCCTGGGAGGCTATCTGTCACCAAGAAGAGAATAACAATAGTCATGAGTGACTCAATTTTGAGACAGAGAAATTCTCATGCTATCCCATCTACCAAGACTCCAGTTTGGGCTTAGAATCTAGGGCAGAATTGAAAGTCTGGATAGAGCTTAAATGGTTCATCCACTTTCTAGGGTTAAAAAGGATAAAGGGGAAGGGACATAACCATTCCTAATTTTTCTTCTCATTCCCCCTTACCCACTCCTACTCCCCTTTCCTTAAAGCTCTTCTTGGTTACTGAGAAATATAATTCCTTCTGTCCTGTTTGATTTCCACCAACTTCTTTCCCAAGCAAAAAATAATATTTTGAAGTCACTCAAACATAATTTATTAACTACCCTGGAAAGTGAGTTATGCAGGTTATAATCTTACAATAAAAACTAGGTGAAAATTTTGACTCTTAACTCTGTGATCATGGGCAAGTCATTTAACCTCTGCAAGCCCCAAATTTTCTATCTGTAAAAAGGAGGTGATGATGATGATATGTGAACTACCTACAGAACAAGTCAAAGGAATAAGCATTTTTTAAAACTATTTTATTTATTTATTTTCCAACTACATGCAAACATCATTTGTTTGCAAGGTTTTGAGTTTCATATTTTTCTCCCCCCCCTCCCCTGACAGGAAATAATCTAATATAGCATATACATGTTTAACTATGTTAAGCATATATCCATATTGATCTCATTGTGAAAGAAAAATTGAATCAAAATGGGAAAAAGGAAATATATAATACATAAGACAACTTTTAAAAACCAAAGGTAGAAAGCTTTGGTTTGCATTTGAACTCCATATTTACTACAATGGATATGGATGTAATCTCAATCACAAATCTTTTAGAATTGCCTTTGATTATTGTACCACTGAAATGAACAAGTCCATAAGAACTAATTATTACCCAATGTTGCTATTAGTGTGAAAAAATGTTCTTCTGGTTCTGCTCACTTCACTCTGCATCAGTTCATGTAAGTCTTTCCAGGATATTCTGAAGTTCCATCTCTCATGATTTCTTATAAAACAATAGTGTTCCCTAACAGTCACATACCACAATTTGTTCAGTCAATCCCCAATTGATGGGCACCCTTTTAATTTCCAATTCTTTTCCACTATGAAAGTACTACCAATTTTTTTTTTTTTTTGTAAACATGGGTTCTTTGTAGTATTGCTGGATCTCTTTGTAGTATTGCTGGATCAAAGGGTATGTACAGTTTTATTGCCCTTTGGTTGTAAGAATGAGCATTTATTAAGCAACTGCTGAATTCTGGTGTTTTGTTAAGTACTGGGGATACAAAGAAAGGTAAAAAACAGTCCCTGTTCTCACCATGTTCTGTGTTCAATCTGTCAAAGACTTGTGAGGAAAGTGCTTTGTAAACTTTAAAGCATTAAATAAATCTGAGTAGTTACGCCTCTAATTCTGATTCCCTTTTCCATGCATATTCCAGACAGCTATCTGAGAAGTTCCTCTGTTCTGTTCTTTTTTCTCCCCCTCTAGGAGGCAGTGGAACAGTGAACCTGGAAGAGTCAGGAAGAGGAAGGAAGGAAGGAAGAAAGGAAGATTTATTTAGGTTCTGCCTCAAAATTTAAATAACTGTGTGATTCTAGGCAAGTCATTTAACATCTCTTAATCTCAGTTTTCTTATCCGTAAAATGGGCGATAATACCACCTACTTTGCCAGAATATGAGGATTAAATGAGATGATAAATGAAAAATGCTTTAAATCTTCAAAAGGCATTTTATATACAAATGTTTTTGCTGTTGTTGGGGTTTTCTTGGCAACGATACTGGAGTGGTTTGCCATTTTCTTCTCCAGGTCATTTTTACAGATGGGGAAACTGAAGTAAATAGGATTAATTAACTTGCTCATGCACATAGTAAGTGCTGAGTTCAGAGTTCAACTCAGGAACAGAATCTTCCTGATTCCATGCTCATTGCACCATCTAGCTGCCCCAAATGTTAACTATTATATTAATCATTATTTATTCAATCCTAATTTAATTTCTGAAATCCTGTCTTTCTTAAATCCCCCCAATATTTTACAATTTCCAGAGAAAAGAATTCTTAATCTCATTTACTTCCTTCCACTCCCAACTTCATCCACATTTATACCCATATCCCTTACTCTTACCTTTTGGCATGCTTGTATCTCAGATTTAGACATCTCAGGCTGACCTTTCAGGCAACTTCCCAATTTATTTCTAGTCATCTTGGAATAATACAAGACTTGGAGATGTCCTTTTGGACTGTTAGGGAATCCAAGATAGACTTCCCCATCTCTGTCCTCAAAAATACTCTACCTCATAGTGCTTTCTAGTCCAAGAGAAGAAGAATGGAGAATCTCTGGCTCCCATGTTAAAAGAATGATTATAAGATACTACATTTCATTGAGTGGATGTCCATCAATTGGGGAATGGATGAATAAATTATGGTATATGTACATTATAGAAACTATTGTTCTGTTAGAAACTGGGAGGAATGGGAATTCAGAGAAGCCTGGAAAGACTTGCATGAACTGATGCTGAGCAAGATGAGCAGAATCAGAAGAACATCGTACACTGTAACATGGGGGTGATGATCAACCTTAAAAGACTTGCTCATTTCATCAGTGCAATAATCAGGGACAATTTTAGCATATCTGCAATGGAGAATTCCATCTGCATCCAAGAAATAACTGTGGAATTTAAACAAGGACCAAAGACTATTACCTTTTAATTTTAAAAAAGGTGTCTTATGTATTAAGTATTTTTGGTATTTTTTATATTTTATTTTTTCCTTAAGGAGATGATTTTTCTCTCAACACATTCAATTTTGATCAATGTATAGCATGGAAACAATGTAAAGACTATCAGACTGCCTTCTATGGGGGTGGGATGGGAGGAGGAAAGCAAGGTGGGGGGAAAATAGTAAAATTCAAAACATTACAAAATATGATAGGTAGAAACTTCTATTGTATATAATTGGAAAACAAATAAAATATTTGTATAAAAAAGATACATTTCAGTCAAGGAGTGATTGGATAGATAGATAGATAGATAGATAGATAGATAGATAGATAGATAGATAGGGTATCAACTCAAAGTCTCTCCCTGGGATCACTCATATCCCATCCTTAGTTGTGAGTGCTAGCTTCTGTTCTGTCTCCATTCCTTTCTGATTCTAGGTTCAAAATTTGGAGTTTGGTTACCCTCACAATGTGCCTGACAAGAAAGGTTGAGAATTATTGGAAAGGATTAGTGTGAACTTATATATTTAAATACAAGTCCAAAAGAATTTAGAATAAATTTGTCACCTTTGTCTCCACTGTGTATGAACAGAGTTTTGCCTCTGATCCTAATGACTGTGGCACGCCAGGGGCATGAGCACAGGCAGCCCTGTCCTTCATTCAGCAACAATACTCATTTATTAAATGCATATTGTGTATATAGCATTATGCCAAGACTGGAAGTATAATGCTTAGGCAAAACTAGGTCACTGCCTTCGTTTTTGTTGGCTCACAACTTTGGATTACCCTTGTGTGCTCCTTGCCTGTGCTATATTATGACAGCCCATTCAAAGGTAACATTTTGGGTTGAGGGATGGAAGGGCTGATCACCATGGCCATTCTAGTGTTCCTGTGCTCCCTCCTATCTCTCTGAAAGACATAGGAGATCCTGTGGTTTTCTTCTTCAGATTCTGACTCCCACCCAAGGCTCCTCAAAGATTTTGTCCTAGCCTCCCCACCTTTTATTGTCCCATTTTTCTCCATTTCTCTGTGGGTACAGACATACGTTAAGCCCAGGCCCAGTCTTACTGTTGGGGTTGTACTAAGTTGATCCCTAAAAGGGTCCAAGAAAGGTTTCCTCAGGGACTATACAGGAGGATTCCAGGTTTAGGTGAATGCAATCTCCCAGTCTTTCACCAGGAATCATCTCCTACCCTTGCTTCACCTAAGACTGGGGAATCCTTTCTCTGCTTCTTGGAGTTGTTTGTCATTACATTTGCCCAGATATTTCTTTAGAAACTTACTTTTAAAAATAAAAGGACAAATAATTCAGAAAGTTCCTTGCTTGATGTTCTGATACCCAGATTAGAGTATAAACTCCACAAGGGTAAAGACTTGTCTTTCCTCTCTTCAATCTGGGCAGTACTGGAAACAAATCAGCTGACCTCAAAGGGTGCTGTGAATGCCTTCTGGAAAGTTTTCCCCCATCTGCTTCCCCTTCTCAGAAAGAGGTTTGTAATTTTTCTGAGGAGACATGGCTCTGAGAGTTTATTTTGTCTTCTTGGTCCCTAAGAACTGTGTTAGTAGAGGGGAGTCAAGTAAATGGACCCTCCTAGATCCCTCCACATATCCTTCCCCCAGTATCACCTTTATCTAGGGTTTGTCATCTCATTCAACTGAAAGACCTAGAGGTCACAACAAAAATTTAGTCCTACACCTTGTGCTCTAGGGATTACTAATTGTTCAGTTCCTCTTTCCCCTCCTCTTCCTCTACCCCTTCTCAACTACCCCAACTACAATCTTCCCACCACCTATCTAGCATCAAGCTAAAGGATTAGTCTCAGCCTGTATCAAAACAGATCTGATCTGGTTTGGAACATTATCTCTGTTTCTGGGTTCCATATATTAATAAAAAGGCAAGGGGATGGTACTAGAGATGTGGAAAGCCAACTTTGCTCTGGGCTCCCCCTCCCCTTAGGGCATAGAATCAGAGAGGGGCTTTCTTTTTCCTTTGCTTGTCAAAATGTCATTGGTTCTCTTCAGAATGAAGGATAAACAACAGCTAAGCAGATAAGCAAGACTGTAGTTAAGCTTCAAGGTTTTTCTCCTAAACTTTCTCCTTCACCAATCCTCAGTATTTCTATTATAAATCCTTCCCCACTATCTTCTTCCATTTCCCTCTGAAATTCATTTTCCCCATCTGTGAAATAAGGGGGTTGAATGAATATCACTAAGCCTTCCAACACTGACATCTAAAGTCCATGGAATTCCTCCTTTCTACCTCTTTTTTTCTATTATCTGCTTCTTCCTCTCAAAACTTTAAAGACATCCACCATAAACTCCTTCCTGCACCAGCTTATTCTCCTTTACTTGTTCATGCATTCTGTGACCATAGTGAAAACACTCTGCAAGCTCTCCTAGATTATCCCCACACTTGCTTTTTCCCTACTCCAGCCTGAGGGAACCACGATCTATCTTCTTGTCTTCTAAAGTATCCTACCTTCTTGTCCTCCTTCCTTACTCCCTACTGGGACCTGGTGGGTGGCCACTCCCCTGACCCACAACAGAAAAATTGTCCCTTTATTTTCAGTTCCAAATTGCTAATTGGACAGAGCCTGAGATCAAGGCAAGGAAGAAGCTATAGACTGACCTCAAGTTCAAGGAACAACTCCCAGATTAATTTTTCTCCCAGACCCAGTAGCAGGACCTTTGCATTTCTTCCTACTCCCAGGGTAAGAAGGATGATCCATTTCCAACAGCAAAGGGAAGGGCAGTTCTGGAACTGAGGTGGGCATTTTGACCTTGGCAGGCTTGTCTCTGGTATTTGTCAATCCTTTGCCAACTCTGGCTGCCTTTTTGCAAGTTTACAGTCATATAAACCACTATGCCCAATGCAGATGCCAAGCCCCTGATTACAGATGCTATGAATAGAAATGAAATAAATAAGGTTATAGCCCTGGGATCAGAGAGATTAAATGAAAATCTTTCCCCATTTTCTGGGAAAAGGATACAAGAGCACCTCCCCATTTCAATCATGAAAGCCTCTTTCCCCCAAGTAGCTTATTCTGTATCTTTCTTCCTTATTTACTCCTTGAGTCCTAATAACAACTACTCTCTTGTCCCCCTGCTCATTAACCGTCTCTCCTACCCCAAAGTTATCCCTTTCTGCTTGATCTAGAATCTCTAATTGGAAAAAGCCTGAGATGAGGAGCCTGCATCTCTCCCTTTTCCTATCCCCAGGAGGCCCCATCAGCAATTCCCTGTGATAGATTGCCCAGGCGGAAATGGGTTATATTAAACTTAAGTTAGCTGGCTCTTTGCCTCAGGCTCCGCATCTTGTTGCTAGCCTGGATGAGATAAGGACCCCACCTACTCCTTCCCATAGACAAAAACACAAGCTGCAAGAAAGTTTAAAAAAATTATCTTACTAAAAGTTTCACGGACTATCTGAGCTGGAAGGAAACTTAGAAATTATTTAGCCTAAACATCACATTTAAAAGATGGGGAAATAGAAGCTTAGAAAGGAAAAGTGACTAATCCAAGGTCACATGAAGTTACTGGAAGAGCAAGAACTAGAAGGTTCCCTCATTTTCTAGCCAGTGGTCTTTTCCCTATACTGTCACTGCTATCATCTCCAAGTAAGTTAGCATTTCTAAGAAGGGAGGTAATGGAGGGCAAGACAAGATCCCATGACTTGCTAAAAGAATACTAATTTGGAATTAGAAATCCTGGGTACAAATACTAACTCCTATACTACTTAATATCCTATAACTTTGAGTAGTTTGCTGGTTTCAGTGTATTTATCCCTTGAAGGAGGGGATTGGAACCCATGATATATAAGGTCTTCTAGTCTTCCAACTCTAGGTACCCATTTTGTCCAACATGATCAGAGAGACTTGGTGTGTAAAAGGGAATTGGGGTAGGGTAGTTGTCATTCATTCCAGAAGAAAGTATATAACTCATGATAACTACAACTCCCAGGAGTCAGTGCTCTAGGTAGCCTCTCCTGATTCGTACTTTGTCACTATTCAAAAAAGACAATAAATAATTTAGATAAACAAAAGGGTAATAAAGATTATCCAGTTCAGTCCCCTCATTCTGCAGATGAGGAAGCTTAACCCCTAAGATGTCAAATGATATGCTCAAGGTCACTAGATGATAAATGGCAGAATGGAATTCTGAACAGAATTTTGAACAGTGATTCACTGGGGCTCAGATAAAGATCAATGTGTCACTGCAACAAGAGACAGTGACTTGACTCAATGTCCAGTGAATGTGCTGGTACAAGACAAAAAGTTCCTGGTCAGAGAATGGACCTGACGGGAAGGGGAATGAGTTTCTGTAATTAGTTCCCTTCTCTTGCACTGGAGTTCACACCCTTTCTATCCTAGCTTGCCATCCAATTTTCCCTAATTCTAGAGATAGGTGGGTGTTTGACATCACTATCACCTTCTTCTCGGAAACTGAGCAAACATTTATTAAATATATAAACTAGATACAAAGTACACTCTGAAGATGCAAAAATAAAAATTTTAAATTGTTCCTGTTCTCAAAGAGTTGTATTCTGCTGGGAAATCTGACATTTAAACAGAAATAAATACAATGAAATTTGATGAAGGAAAGAATATCAGAAACTAGGGGAATCTAGAAAGGCTTTCTGCATGAGGTGATAGGATTTAGATGAGTCTTGAAAGAAGCTAAAAGAAAAGGGTAAGAAGGAAGTGTATTCTAGACTTGGAGACCAAGACAGAAGTCAGAAAATGAAAAAAAAATTTAGAAAATAGAAAGTAAGCCAGTTTGACTGGTACATAGAGTCACTGAAGGGGAGGAATATATAAGATGTTTGGAAATGTAGGCTGGAGTCATACTGTGAAAGGGTTCTACATGCCAAACTGAAGATTTTATATTTTATTCCAGAGGCAATAAGGAATCATTGAAGATTACTGAGTGGGGGAATGATATAGTTAGACCTATGCTTTTAGGAAGATTATTTTGGCAGCTCTGTGGAAAATGGATTGGAGAAGGGAGGATAATGGAAGTAAGGATAGCAATTAGGAAGCTATTACATCATTCACCCTTTGGTACCCCAATCCTGGATTATTCCCACCATCAGTTTCCTTTGTTTCTATTCAGATGTTACTGAATGGAACTGGAAGAAATCCACTACACATTTATGTTACCTAATCTCAACTGGGGATAGCTAGGTGGTAAAATGGATTAAGTGCTGGGGCTGGAGTCAACTCACCTTCCTGAGGTCAAATCTGGCCTCAGACACTTATTAACTATCTGACCTTGGGCAAGTCAATTAAACCTGTTTGCCTCAGTTTCTTCATCTAAAAAATAGGCTGGAGAAGGAAATGACAATCACTCCAGTAAACCATCCAAGAAAATCCCAAATGGGATCACAAAGAGTCAGATAAGACTGAAATGACTGAATCACAAATTTCAACTGGGCCCTCAGGACAATCCACAGAACGACTCCTCCCCATTTGATTCACTACTCTCCACAATAGCTATTCCAAGTTTTCCAATGCTTAACTTTTCAGTTGGAGTTCCCCTTGTATTTCGCTCCCTAAAAAAATGTGAATATTAAAGGAATTTACCTCATTCAGACATCTTCGAGGATCCTTTTCTACACTCTCCTACACTTTCCTACACTCTCCTTGCCAAGACCAAACGCCCTATATACACCCTTGATCCCATTCTTTCTTTTCTTCTCCAATATTTTCCTCTCTGGGATCCTGCTTCTAACCCTTCAGACTGTCATAAATGGTTCGTGAATACTTAGTCCAAAGTAATTAAAATGGTTTTTATTAAGATATCTTAACAAAATGGCACATCTCCCTCATGGTGGGAGAGAGAGAGGCAAGAAATCCCAGAAATGGAAGGTCTTTTATGCAGTTTGAAAAACTGTTCCTGCCCCCTCATGCCAATCATAGACTGTGGTCATAATCTTATTGATGCATTGGCTCCCATACATTTCCTCCATCCTGTTCATTATACTAAGAACAGCTAGATCTCCTTGAGCATGGGTAAAGGTTAACTTAAAAACAGATGGGGCAGTTTTTGATTAAATGGAGGCTAAATCTTTTATCTTAACTCAGTACCTGCTCATAAGCAACAATATAGGCAGACCCTAGACTTTGGAATGTAAACTAATAATCCTCCCATCACATTCTTGTGGAACCCAAACACACACAATAGTCCACACAAGACTTTCTTTACTATGCTGCAGAATCCATATCTGAAAGAGTAGGCAAAATTCTGCCCATGATATCCCCCAATTCTCTGCCAAGAGAAAGAGAATAGTCAGCTACTATTCTTTTTCCTATTTTATAACTACTCTCTATAGTTTCTAGGTTGATGAATATATATTTATATACATATATATATATATATATATATGAGAATGTTTTTTTTTTCCCTCTCCCTTCTTTTTAATTTAAAGCCTTTAAAAAAAGACTTGCAATGGGGGTGGCTAGGTGGCACAGTGGACAGGGGTGGCTAGGTGGCACAGTGGACAGAGAACCGGCCTTAGAGTCAGGAGTACCTGTGTTCAAATCCCACCTCAGACACTTAATAATACCTAGCCATGTGGTCTTGGGCAAGCCACTTAACCCCATTGCCTTGAAAAATCTAAAAAAAAAAAAAAGACCTGCAAGATTCCAGGTATATAAATTTTTAATTTTTATTACTAATTTTTTCCAATTATAAGTAAAGATAGTTTCCAACACTTATTTTTGTAAGATTTTGAGTTCCACATTTTCTCCCCCCAACCTTCCCCCGTCCTCTTGACATTGAGTAATTTGATATGTATAATCATGTTAAACATATTTCTATAGTAGCCATGTTGTGAAAGAAGAATCAGAACAAAAAGAGAGAAAAAAAAACATGAGAGGGAAAAAGACATAAAACATAAAATAAATTTAAAAAATTGAAATAGTATACTTTGGTCTACATTCAGACTCTATAGTTCTTACTCTGGATATGGGTGGTACTTTCCATCACAAGTTTTTAGAATTGTCTTTGCATTGTACTGCTGAGAAGAGCTAAGTCTATCATAGTTGATTATTACACAATATTGCTGTTAATGTGTACAAGGTTCTCCTAGTTCTACTCATTTTACTCAGAATTAGTTCATGCAAGTCTTTCCAGGCTTTTATGAAGTCTGTCCACTCATGATTTCTTACAGAACTATGGTACTCCATCATATTCATATACCACAATTTGTTTAGCCATTCCCCAATTGATGAGCATCCCTCCAGCTATCAACCCTTATCAAGAGCACTCTACCCTGGGCTTATCTTGTGGTCCAAAATTCAACACAATACAATTTGATGCAATTTAACATTTGTTAAAAATTTACAATGTGTCAAGCAATGTGGGATTCAATGACAAAAATGAAATACTCCCTGTCCTTAGTGAGTTTACATTCTATTGAGAGATGGGCAGGGAAACAACAGTGTAAATTAAAAATTATATATACAAGGTAATTTCCACAGGGAGAAACCAGGCATAATATGAAGGTCATAATTTTTCAAAATAAATTGTATTGAAGTCTAATTTTCCCATATCCCTCTCCTTTTTCCTCTTAGAGAGCCATCCCATATAAAAAATATTCTTAAGAATAAAAAAGGAGGGGGCGGCTGGGTGGCACAGTGGATAGAACACTGGCCCTGGAATCAGGAGTACCTGAGTTCAGATCTGGCCTTGGACACTTAGTAATTACCTAGCTGTGTGGCCTTGGGCAAGCCACTTAACCCCATTGCCTTGCAAAAACTAAAAAAAAAAAGTATGCAACATTTGTAGATCTCTCACCTCTGCAAAACATTGAGAGTGTTTTCTCAAGTCTTTTTTCCCCTAGCCATGATTATTCTTTGTAATTTTACAACATTCACTTTTAAATTTCTTTGTGTTTCTCTATTGACATTGTTATAGTCATTGAGCATATTGTTTTCTTGGTTCTATTTACTTCACTCTTCTTCTATTCACATATAGCTTTTCATTGTCCTCTATATTCATCACACTAATCATTTCTTACAGCACAATTATATTCCATTACATTAATGTACCACAGTTTGTTTAGCTACTGTCTGATTGATAGGTATTTAATTTGTTTCCAATTCTTTTCTATCACAAAAGTGCTGCTATAAATATTTTTTAGTATATATAGGGACTTTCTTCTTAGCAATGGTCTTTTTAGTGCTTAAGCCTAGTAATAGAATTTCCATGTCAGAAGTTACAGGTGTTTTAATCACTTTATTTGCAAAATGGCAAATTGCTTTTCAAAATGTATATACTGGTTTATAGTTCTACCAACAATGCACAAATGTGTGCCTATCTTCCCACAATCCCTCCATCATTGACTATTTCCATCTGCTAATTTGCAGAGTATGAGATGAAACTTTAGGGCTGTTTTGATGTACCTCTCTCTTATTATTAGTGATTTGTCACATTCTTTCATATGGTTAGTAATGGTTTGCAATTCTTCTTATGAGAATTGTTTGTGTCTTTTGACCTCTTCTCTACTGGGGAATGGATTTTGGTCATAGATAGGTATCTATAGTTAGAGATATAAAGCCCTTATCAGGAAAATTTTCTGCTAAATTTTACCCCCCCCCCATTCAACTGATTCTTTTTTGGGGAAAAAATTCATTTTATTATAAAGTTTACCATCAGCAAATATTAATATTTCAGAATATAAAGAACAAAAATGATTGTACATGGAATTGTGAACTTTGGTTACATTTTTCTTCTTGTTCATTTGTGTCTTCAGGATCCTATTTGGGGTTTTCTTGGAAAAGATACTGGAGTGGTTTACCATTTTCTTCTCCAGTTCAGAAGAGAAAACTGAGGTAAACAGGGTTAATGGACTTGCCCAGGATCACACAGCTACTGTCAGAGGCCAGTTTTGAACTCATTTAGATTAGTCTTCCTGTTTGGTTGTTATGTCAAGGATGGATGGGAGAGGGGAGACTTGACATAAGGAGATAAATGAGGAAATTATTGAGATAGTCTAAGTGAGAGGACATGAGACCCTGATCTATGGTATATGTGGAGACATGGACATAGATAGGAGAAATGTTGTGGAGGTAGAACCAATAAAGCTTGGTGGTGGTGGGGCAGCTAGGTGACTCAATGGATAGAGCACTGGCCCTGGAGTCAGGGGAACCTGAGTTCAAATCCAACCTCAGGCACTTAATAATTACATAGCTGTGTGACCTTGGGCAAGTCATTTAACTCCATTACCTTGTAAAAAAACAAAAAACCAAAACCAAAACCAAAAACAATTTATAGATGAGTGGTGGCAGTCTACATTGTAGTGAATGCCTTACCTCCAGGAATCACAGAACCAATAAGGTTTGATAGTTGAATGGATATGTTGTTATTGTTCATCCTTCATTCTCAAAAAGGATCAATGACATCATGAGGAAGATGTCTTGAGGGAATGAGAGAAAGTGAAGAACCAGGGATAACTGAGATTATAAATCTGAGGGATCAGAAGAATGGTGGTTCCCTTAACAGAAACAAGGAAGAGGGGTGGGGTTTGTGAGAAAGACAATAAAGTTCTGTTTCAGAAATATGGGATAACTCAGAGTGACATATCCAAAAAGTGACTAATAATGTAGACCCTCAACTCAAAGGAAAGAAGAGGGCTGCATGTTTAGATTTTTAAATTATCAGTATAAAAAGGACAATTCAACCCAGTGTAAGTGATGCAACCATCAAGTGAGAGAATAGAGAAAAGGAAAGGACCAAGGGACAAAGTCTTAGGGTTCACCCTCTTATGGATGATGATCCACAAAGGAGACTGAGAAAAAATAGTCAGAGGAAATGGTTAAAAAAAAAAAACCAAGAAAGCAGTGTTTAGAAAATTTAGGGCAAAAAGTATTTGAGGAGGAAGTGGTCAGTAGTTTAAATTATACAGAAAGGTCAAGAAGAAAGAGCACTATAAAAAGGCCATGGGATTTAGCAGGTAAGAGATTTTTTTGAAAGGGTGGTTTTGGTCCAATAATGATGTCAGAAGTCAGATTGCAAGGAACTGAGAAGTGAATGGGACATGAGAAAATGCAGGCAAATCTTGCAGACAGTCCCCCCCCCCCCCCAGCAGTTTATCTATGAAAGGGAAGAAAGATATAAGATAATAGCTTGAGGGGACAATAGGGTCATGAGATATTTTTTAAGAGGGGGAAATTTGGGTCTGTTTGTAGGGATTGGGGAGACAGGGAGAGAAAGAAAAATTGAATATTAGAAAAAAGAGAAAGGATGATGAAAGAGACCAACTCCTGGAGGAGATAAGAGAAAATGGGATAAAGTGTACAAGTGGAATTGACCCTGATAAGGAAAAGGATCATTTCTTTCCCTGAGGCTGGAGCAAGGGAGGAGACTCTCTCATCTTCAATTGTTGTCATTCAGTTATTTCAGATTCTTCTAGATACCAATTTGAGTTTTTTTTTGTGTGTGTTTTTTTTTTGGCAAAGATATTGGAGTGGTTTCTCCAGCTTATTTTACAGATGAGGAACTGAGACAAACAGAGTTGAATGACTTGACAAAAGTCATACAGCAAATAAAAGATTTGAACTCGGCTCTTGAGCCGGCACTGTATCCACCTAGCTGCATCTTCAAAGGTAATCTTAACTAGTTTCTTCATGCCCTATCTACCCTTGATCCAGAGCTGCTCAGGTGCCTAACACAGATTCTTCTACTCTCATCTCTTTTTAAGGAAGCATGCAGACATACTTGGGGTTATCTGACCCTCTGGAATCTCCAAATGAGTTTCATTCATTGTCTGATCTTTTTATTTTTTTTTTTTAACAGGGTGGATCTTTGCATTTATATAACATCTTAAAGTCACACAAGGGAGTCAGAAGTAGTGATACTGTGATATTGTGAAGATCTCTCTTAAGAACTTTAAAATAGATTGTGCAGCATGGGAGACATTGGCATGCCCTCATGAGTGAAGAAGGCAAAATTGAAGCAGCTCAAAGGAAACATGACATATGTTAGCTTAGAGTACCCACCCAAAATGTTCACATGGACTATTTTTGCCTGAACTATGGTAGAGCATTCTGAGCTCGTATTGATCTGATCAGCCACAGTAGGACACACTACAATTTGTCTCAAACAGGGATGTCATTTTGGTCTTCTATACTGAAGGACAAGAACATAACTGAACATCTTAAAGCTTGCCAAGTATTTTCCTCTCAACTCTGTGAAATACGTAAGATAGAAATCCCTATTTTGCATATGAAAAATCAAATTCAGAGCAAGAAAGACATGCTCAAAGTCACAAAGGACTAATAAGTGGAAGAGCCTAGAACTGTATCCATCCAAGTTGGTGCTCCCTCTCTCCCTTTCCCTGTTTCTCTCCCTCTCTCACCCTCTTCCTCCCCACCTCTCTCTCTCTATATATATATATATATATATATATATATACATATATATATATACACACACACACATAGTTTTATATATAATAGTTTATAGCAGGATTTTAAAAATTCAATTCACACTATTGCTAAAACTGATGAGTATAGTTTATAAAATGATCAAACACCAAATTCTTTTTTCCTAGCTACAAATCTAGATGGAGACTTAATGAAAGGAATCTTACTTCTAACCTGAGCTGTGTTTGAATTAGTAGCATTGTTAGGGCTAGGAAGATCCCTGTGCATTCTAGAACTTGTCTTTCCTTTGTTTATCAACCCAGTTAATCCTAGTTGAACTGAATTTTACTTTTGACTTGTGTACAACTCTCTGTAGTCCGAATCCTCCCCAAATTCAGACTGTTCTGTGTTGACCTAACAGCAGTCTTCTTCATGGCTCTCTCCTAAGAGCTCTGGTCCCTGTGAGCTCTAGAATCCTACTCTTGCTCTTGACCCATTTGTCTCTGTCTGGCTCAGTTTGTATGAAGTATGTTCACTAGCTGTCCGCTTCACCTGTGGTTCTCAGCTAGTATCTGGGCTAGTCTCTCTAGTGGACATATGGCCTCAGTGGTGATGCCATCTTTCCCTCAAGCTCTCACATCACTGTCATTGCAGCTCCCTCCTCTTGCCAGGGGAAGGCCCTTTCTTTTCCTGTTTGAAAGCTGTGCTGCCCAGTGATACCATTTTGGGTTTGTTTTGGGGTTTTTTTGGCAAAGATGTTGGAGTGGTTTCTCCAGCTTATTTTACAGATGAGGAACTGCCAGCTCTCCATTTGCATCTAAGACCTAATTAATCAATAAATACTTATTAAGCACTTATTATGTGACAAGCATAACACTAGATTCTGGGGATAGTAAAACAAAAGTGACAGAGTTCCTGCCCTCAAGGAGTTTACATCTTACAAGGGAGTTCATATACAAAGTAAAACAGTGACTTAAATGTGGGGTGTTAACTCTCTTTAGAAGGAGGTGATATATAAATTGAGCCACAGAGGGAGCTGAGATTTCCAAAAAGAGTAAATGAGGAGAGAGACACCTTGAGGTATGGCAGACACCCTGAACCAAAGCACAGAAGTGGGATATAGAGGATCCTGAACAGAGAACATGTAGACTAACCAGGCTATACCATAGAGTTCATGAGGTTGAGTATTATGAGATCAGTTTCAAACGATAGATTGGATCAGGTTGGGAAGAGCTTCCCCTAATGGCAATGGTGTGTCATTGAAGCTTCTTGAGTAGATGAGTAACATCATCAGGCTTTTGCTATAGGAATAACTCATTCAAATCCAATTCATGTAGTTGTCATGCCATCACCTCCCTGAAGTCATGGTCTTCTTCAGAAATGAAGGACAAATGTTATAGGAATAATAGTTTGGCATCATATCTTCTTTGTTCAGTCCTATATATTCCTCAGATTTTGTCAGTTACTTCCAGAAACGATTTTCAGAATCCTTTCAATTCATATTTACAAGGTCAAATCTCTCTCTCTCTCTCTCTCTCTCTCTCTCTCTCTCTCTCTCTCTCTCTATATATATATATATATATATATATATACACATATATATGTATATATATAGTATATATAAATACTATATATATGGGGGTGTATATGTATGTATTTATGATGGTATATATCAAAGTGAAGGCGGTTCAAATATTCTTAATAACTTCATAATCCCAACTCTTCCCTCCCTTGCCCCCAATTGTAGGACCTTCTAGGCCCCTACCTTCTGGCTTCAAGTAACTAAGTTCCAAATTTAGAGAAGTAGGGGATTTGGACATGAACTACCAGACCTGTACCCTAATGATCCCCCTCCCTCTAAACTTAGGTTATAGAGGCCTGACTTCTTGTCTCTCCAAAGGAGGAGGGCACAGAGACTTCCATGTGTCCCCTCATGCCTGTTTGGCTGATTGGAAAAAGACAAAGTTGTCCTCAAGCTGACCTGTATGGGAAGGTACAGAGACATTGCTTTCCTAGGGAAGTTATGAGAGAAATGTTAAGACACTTTATGGGATAATAATATCTGTCCTTTACAAAAAACCTTTAAGGTACAAAGATCTTAAAATGCAAAGAATCAAATAAGATATTTGTAAAGTACTAAACACAGTTCCTGGTATATCTTAGATATTTGTTTCCTTTTTAACATATCAAATAACTTCCTTTCTCAGTGGTGGGGGTAGGGGAGAAGAAGGGAGAGAATTCAGAACTCAAAGTTACAAGTGGGCAAAAAAAAAATACTTATTTTCTTCCCTTTTCCCTCCCTCTCTGTTCCTTTCTCTCTGTCTCTCCTTCTTTCACTCCCTCCCTCTTTTCTTTTCTCCCTAACTTCCCTCCCCTCCCTTCTTTCCTTTACATGTTATTTTTATTTGATCCTCTAAACAAATGTGAGGTAAGTGCACTTGTCCCCATTTTACAGAAGAGGACACTGACACTCAGTGTCTAACTCTATTGTTCTAAGCTCTTGTTTTGTCCAATCCCTTATCCAATCCTCAGTGGTTGAGGACTGAAATTAGAAGGGACTACAGAGATCACTGAGGCCAATCATCTCATTTCAAGGATGAGGAAAGTGAGGCCCAAGTAAGTGATCTGCCAGGCTTACACATGCAGGTAACCTTATTTTCTGGTGACTGAAGTTCTGACTCCAAATGTAATGCTATTTCCACTAAATCCCAGAAACCAGGTCAAGGACAATGTGAAAATAAAGGGAATAAAGGTGCTCTAGAAGTTGCTTGAATGGAGGCTGTGCTCTGTTTTCTATGCTAACTACCCTACCTAGAACCATTCTCATAGTTCTCTAACCTCCCTATGGCCACCCCTGTTCCCCTCACCTTTCATCCATCTGTCCCATCCCTTCTGTTTCTCTTCTGTCTCCTTTCCCTCTTTCCCATCCTCTCAGTTCCCATCCTTGTTACCTATAACCCAATTCCTTTCTCCCATCTCCCAGTCATCACCTAATCCTCTGTCTCTATCCTTACTTTCCTCTCTTAATAGTCTTTTTGTTCTTTACCACTTTCTGCTCTCACTGCACCCCATAAGGGCTAGAGCCCTGGCTTTGTAGGCCTAATTCTTTTGTAACACATTATATCTATCATCTATCTATGATCTTTCTCTTCCCTTCCTCCCTCCCCCCCCCCTTTTTCTTCCCAGCCCCCTCCTCCCTTTGAACACTTTCCATGCCCAAGGCAGATTCTCAAAGGCCAAGTTAACCTTTTCAACCCCTGATGATGAGGGAGAAATCATAAACCAAAAAGCATTGATTTCCAGATGGAAGTATCCGCCAGGCTCCCTAGCACCCTAGCCCAGCCTGCCTTCCTCCAGCAGCCTGGCTAGCAGGCGGTTTGCTCTCCTCGGCCTCCTCGACTGTATTTATATACACTAAAGCCTCTGCCCGAATAAAACATCCATAGAAAATCCAATTTCCTCGGAATCTCTTTTGGAGACGAGACCAGAGATGGAGTAGGTAACCCCGGCGGTAACTGCCTGAACCACTCCTGCTGGCTGCAAAGGGGAGGCCCATTTTTCAATTATCTATCTGCAGTGACAGCAGCAAAGCTACTGAGCCGGGGAGGGGGGGGAGGGGAGGGAAAGAGACGGGGAGGGAAAAGAGAGAGGGAGGGGAAGGAGAGGGGTACGGGGAAAGGGGAGTCGATGGAGGCACAATGTTGTCTACACAGAAAAGCACTCCATAAACATTTGCAGGATGAATGAAGAGGAATGATAATAGGGAGGAAGAAGGACAAGGAGGGCACTGAAGGAAGAAGAGCAAAAGGGAAAAGAAATCAAAGACTGAGCTGGTGGGGGAGAGAGAGAGAGAGACAGAGAGAAACAGGGTAAAGGGGGGAGAGGGGAGACAGAGAGACAGGGTAAAGGGGGGGGAGAGAGAGAGAGAGAGAGAGTGTTTGTGTGTGTGTGAGAGAGAGAGAGAAAGAGAGAGAGAGATTGAGAGAGGGGGAGAGAGAGAGAGAGAGAGAGAGAGAGAGAGAGAGACATGGTAAAGGAGGGAGAGGGGAGAGAGAGAGAGTGTGTTTGTGTGTGTGTGTGAGAGAGAGAGAGAGAGAGAGAGTGAGAGAGAGAGAGAGAGAGTGTGTGTGAGAGAGAGAGAAAGAGAGAGAGAGATTGGGAGAGAGAGAGAGAGAGAGACAGAGAGAGAGAGAGAGAGAGAGAGAGAGAGAGAGTGTTTGTGTGTGTGTGTGTGTGTGTGTGTGTGTGTGTGTGTGTGTGTGTGTGTGTGTGTGTGAGAGAGAGAGAGAGAGAGAGAGAGAGAGAGAGAGAGAGAGATTGAGAGAGAGAGAGAGAGCGAGCCAACAAGAGGCTCTTGTGTCAATCCGGGGAAACGGGCGGCAGAGTGATGCGGTCACAGCTCCTGCCATCAATATCCTCTAATATAAATGTCAGCGATGCTATTTTGCGCGCAGTCATTTCGCACACTGCTGATTACATTATCGTATAATGGAGGCGCCGGCGCCGCCGCTTCTCCCCTAACCCTCCCCCCGGTGATGTGTCAACAGCCGCCTCCATGAACAAGTCAATTTTCTGCAGGCTTGGCAGCGGAATAAATCTGCCCCGCGTTGGGGAGAGCCGGGGATATTTATATACCGGCGCCTGCCTCGGCGTGTGCGCGCGGCCCGGGGCGGGCTCCCGCGCGCGCGTGTCCCGGCTGCCCCCCTGCTCGGGCACCGGCGGAGGGGGCGCGGGGCCGGGGGCGCTCGCCTCAATCAGGGGTGGATTTAGAGCGGGCCCTCCGCCGGCTTCCCAGAACAGCCCGACGCGGTCCTTTTCTGGAGCTGAACAGGAAAGGCGAGAATTACGGGTGGATTTATAGGACCGGCGCTGGCGAGGCGCGGGAAGGGGGCTCCGGAGGAAGCCGGGTGCCCGCGCTGGGTGCGGGCCGGGCCGGGGGAGGGTCGCGCGGGCAGCTTCCGCCCCGGGCGGCCGGGCCGGGGCGCCTCACCTGGGGCGCCTCACCGGGTCGCCGCCGGGGAGTGGGCAGCTCTGGCCCCGCTCGCGCCCGGTCCTGGCCCGGGAGAGCCGCCGGCCTCGGCCCGGTCCTAGCCGCTCCCGACCGCTAGGGGGCGGCCCGGCCCCGTCCTCTCACCGCGGAGCCCAAGCCCGTGGTCCCGGGATCCTTTACCCCCCCGGGCCCGGCTAGGCAGAGGGAGGAGAAAACTGGGCCACGAGGCCCCGTCCTCCCCGTCCCCGGCCCGGGCCCGGCACCGTGGGGCAGAAGCGGGGATCGCGGCCGGAGCCCCTCACCCCCGCCCGGCCAGGGCTCGGGGCGGGCTTCCCCTGGGACGCTTCGGGGAGCGGGGCCGAGGCTCCCCACCCCCAGGCCCACGGCAGGGAGGCGGAGGGGCGAGAGCGTTTGCTCCGATCGGCGGGGGGCAATTTCTCGGCACGTTCACGCGTGTCCAAGCGTGTGCAGTGCGTCGGTGTGAGCGCGAGTGGGCCGGCAGGAGAGTTCCATCTGAGCCTCGTCCCCTCGCCTCCACCTCAGTTTCCCCATCTGTAAAAAGAGGATGTAAGGGCTCCCGTGGGATCCAGTGAAACAACTTCTCTCAGTCTAGAGGACCGTTACACACTAGTGTTATCCTGCACTTGTGTCACTGTATCCACTTGTCACTTTGCGTGCAGGTCATCACCGTGCGTGTCATTCATTATTAGGAACACCGCACAACACTTACCCCGTTAAGACAAATTGCCCGGCGCTGTGTGTGCTTTGTCTCTGTATGTCATTTTGTATATGTCTCATTATGTGTGCCCCTCTGTACGTCATTGTGTTTGTCACCGTGTCACCGTTATTGTGTAGAGATGTCAGTGTTTCTCCGTCATTGTGTCTGTGCCTTTGTGTCTGTGTGGGAGCCTCCTATGCACATGTCGCCGGTTATGTCGTGGTGTCCTACCCTTGTGTGGGTGTCGTGTGTACACACCATGATGCTTTGTGTCCTCCTGTGGATGTCATTGTATGCACAGTTCATTGTGCGCTGGAGGGGGGTACAGTCACACAGCTCTTGAGACAAATGGAAGGGGAGCTGATCTGTCAGAAGCAGAGCTGGCAATGACCTTCTTTTTCCAATTATATCCTGGTCAGAGGTGAGTGACCTCTTCCCGCTGAGGCCGTATCTTGTCATGCAAACCTCGAAGCTGGATGGAAATTAAAGGAATGTGACAGTCACGTGTGAAAACAATCAGCTATAGATGGGCCTGGATCAATGCCTCACATTACAAATGCAACCAAAGCTATCATAGGCCGGGGAGGGCCTCTGCTTCAGAGGCTGTTTGGATCCAGGAGGAGAGGGGAAACTCATATATACAGAGCACACACACACACACACCCCTTTGGGTCCCTTCCATGGCTTTCTTCAGCAGTTTTATTGCTTATCTCTCCCACCCTCACCCCTTCTACCCCCACCTCCCATCCTCAAACCCAGACCAGTACTGGGAAAGGGGAAAGGATCGCTGTAAGAACTAAAGGAGCCTTATCTCTTGCCGTGCCAGCAAGGTCCAATTCTACAGAGGTGTTAGGTTGGAGGATCAGAGGATAAGCCATTCATTGACAGAGCCACTAATATCTAGACCCTGCGTAGATGCTCCCTCCAAACCTTCAAAGAAGAGTTGAGGAGGTGGCTTTGAAGCTGCCTGACTCAGCCCTCGCCAAGCTCATCCCAGTCATCTATGATCCCACCCCTCTAACCTACTTCAGAAAAGCAGAACGATATATAACCTCTCAGCTTCTTTCTTCATGACTATGTCCTAGGGAGTGAGGGATAATTTGGGCCACATAGGAACTAGAAGAACATCCTCTGGGGACCTAGATACCCCTATAGACTGGATTCCCAAAGCCCAGTGTGTCCCAATACACATTTCAAATTATTCAGCAACCAAGCAGCTAATGAGAGTCTGGGGTCCCTCTCTTTGCCCTGGAAAGTCCCATCAGGTAAGCACACAAGGTCAGTGGCAGAGAAGGGCTCCACCCAAGAAACTTCTAGCTATTTTGCAAGGGACAAAGGGTTAATAAGGTGCCCTGGTATGTTGGGGGGCCCGGTCACTCCCCCTTCTCCTTTCTGGATGCATCTGTGGGCTTCTTGGCCGGGGTGAGGGGCGAAGGGGCCGCTGGGTCCACTTCTGGCTTAGTTATTGTTTTAATTTTGGTGCTGGCGTCCCTGGTGCCCCGAGCAGATAATGAAACAGAGAAAACACACCAGGAGAGGCTGGGATGGTGCCCAGGCGGCAGATTTCAGGGGCTGGGGCTGGAGTGTGTGTGTGGGTTAGTATCAGTGGGGGAGGGCCAGTTAAAGTCAGTAAAGTGCTTGGAGACTCAGAAAATGGGAGTGGAGGTGCCGAGTTGGGGTTTTGGCTGGACAAGGCCTTTTGCTTAGAAAGCTGAATGCTCTGGATCAAACCACAGTCTTCATTCACAGTATCTCGCATCCTCAGCATTATGAAAGAAGGGGAGTGGGGGGGAGAAAGGAACAGCATAACCACGGATAAGAAAGAATGTGTTTAGGGAAAAGCTGGACAGAGATGCCAAGGGTCCTGACTTTTTCCATTCTAGGTCTGTGTCCAGTTTTCAGCCCCTATGAGCTGGTCTTGCTCCTGGAATATACAAGTTCCTCTTGTAAGTCCAACTCTGGGTTCCCTTATTCTGTGGAGGAGATAGGTATAGGAAGGGGCAGAGCATCTCCCCACTCCCTCCCCCCCTTCCAAGTCTGACTAGGAAAACAAAACAAAAAAAGCACAGTCCAAAAAAAAAAAAAAAAACCCCTGACCCCATAAGAAAGCTTATGTTTGAGCTTCCTGATGCCTCCCCATCTACTTCTCCCCCATATGGCTAATTCTTGTGATCCTTCTCTTAGAACCCTAATGGATAGAAAGAAGAGGATGGAATGAACAGAGAATGAATGGGTCTATATCCAAATTTCAGGTGCCCTCTGCCCATCAAGGAGAAAAGGAAAACCCAAGTCTAAAGTCAACTCTATTCTCCACTACTACCCTCTCCCTTCTCCCTCTAAGGACCCTACTAACAATTTAGCTATCTCTGGACCTTTGGAAAAAGACACACCCAGCAATATGTTGTTAGAGGCACAGGGAAGAGGGATTCTACAGAACCTGCCTACTATATTACCATTTGGATTAGAACATTCCACCCCCCCCATACAAGGGAATGGCCAGGCTTTGCCGCCCCCCTCCCATGAAAGAAAAATACTGAAAGAAACCAGGTTTTGCTATGGGCTCCCTGTTTTTACCTCAACATTTAGGGTGGGGGTGTAGGTAGAAGAGCTGATCTCAGAGTTCTCCTTCCCTTCCCTCTCATCATTGGGCAAATCTATTTTCCTTTCCCTTCCTCTCATGGGGACTTAGATCAGATTGGAGAGGGGATGGTAATTTTTCCCACTTGACCTTCCTTCACTCCCAGGGGCAGGCAGGGCCATGAATGAAGAGGCCACATTTTCACATTCATGACAGCATATGTTGTGTTTCCTGAGACGCTGCAGGCGTTGTGCCTGTGGGGGGGGGGCCAAGGGGTGGGAGAGGCCACAGGAAAGAGGGAAAAGGAGGGGGAGCATTATGGGGAGGGAAAGGGACTGGGGGCTGGAAGCCTGGGGGGCTGGAGGGAGGGAGAGAGGCACGAACAATATTGTTGTGCAGAGCACACCAGGTGCTCCCTGTCAGCCTGAACAAAAAGGAAGAGTCAGCAACTAAGAGGAGTGGGGAGGGGGGGACTGGAGGCAGGAGCCTCCTGCTCTGATGCATCCTCTCCCCATTAACCCCTCCCTTGCCATGTAGCCCAGCTTTGGCAGCACCCAAGGGGTGCTGTAGTGTCTCTCTAGAGCTTGTCACCCCTGCCATGACCCTAGTGGCCTGAAGCTGAGAGAGGCTGCTTCCCTTGAGTCATAAAACAAAGCCTGGGGTGGGAGATGGTTGGATGTCTCTTCCTTATCCTTTCCCCAGAAGAGCTAGAAGGAGAAAAAGAAGTCTCAGATAGGAGAATTGGGCCCTAGGATTTAGAGCTGAAAGAAACTCTAGAGATTTAGATGCATCTTACATGATACAACTGGGACCTAGAGAGGGGAAGTTGCTTGTCCAGACATGTAGACAGGTGATCTGGGATGAAATCCTCTGACCCCAGATCCAGTGTTCTTTTACACTAACAAATGTCTTTCCCAGGAGCAAAACCAAGACCAAGTGGGGTTGGCTAGTAAATGGAAATCTGTGTGTGTGTGTGTGTGTGTGTGTGTGTGTGTATTCTAGGGTATATATGTGAGGTGAGTAGGGGGACAGTAAGAAACAACAGAGGCATTTCTCTGGTTTATCTTTTCCTGGGCTCTGGGCCAAGGGAGATCAGCAAGGTTGAGGATAGTTTGCAAAAGTCGCTGTGTGTGGGCTCTCCCTTAAGCAGTGCTGAGCAAGTATATACTCTAGAGCTCCAGCTGTGTCCTGTACTGGGCTATCTTCTTTAGGGGGAGACAAGGGAAGGGGCCATAGTCCTGCTGGAAGCCCAAAAACTACTTGGGAAGACTGGATTTATACAAAGGAGGCAACTAGAGAAATACCACAGAGCAACATAAGGGGTTGTAGAGAGTCTAAAGTAGGAAATAGAGGGAGGCAGATAATGAACCTGGGACATTTTGGTTGCTGATACAGAGCCTGAAGAAGACCCTCCATCTTGCTGGGAAGAGGGGGAAAATGTGGGTAAAGTTTGGTGAAAAACTAAAGAAGGCCCCCAATTCTGAGTTTCATTCATTTCAAGGTTCTGGGAAGGACCTGAGACTACTGGCCTCCCCAACACATCTTATGATCAACCAAGTCTGGATGTGGGCTCCCCCTTGATGCTCAGGGCCCAAACTGAAATGATTCTTTCCCTAGTCTACTCCCTCTGGATCCTGGGGGTGGAGGAGCAAAGCTGATTGCCCTCCCCGATTCTGCTGTGTTCTATTCTGCTGTTACTAAGAGGAAGAAACCCTGAGACACACCAAAGAGCAAAGACTGTATCCTGAAGCCTGGAGTAGGGACAGACTGGGATCCTGATTCTTTTCCTTGAAAACTTAGCCCCCCTCCCCTATTCTGTGCCTTCTCTCTTATTCACTACCACCCGTTCTGGAAGGGGGAAAAATGTAGAAAATTTGAACTAGGCTCTTCTGAGGCAGGAGTCCAGGACTCCAGTAAAGCCTGTGGTCACTTACTATGAGATCTGGAACGGGTCTCTGAGCCTCAGCTTCCTCATCTGTAAAATGGAAGGATTCCTAACTGCCCTGCTAATCTCACAGGGCTGGTAGTGAGAAGAGGAGATAATGGATGCAATCCCATTTTTAAACGTGAACTACTTACCCCCCCATCCATATTGCAGCCCCTCCCTCCCCACGCACCGCCCCCCCCCCACGAGCTGTTGCGGTGATGCCCCACCCCCAGCCCTTCATTCCTGTGCGGAGCTTCCCGCCCCCCAACTTCCCCGGGGTCACCCACCGCGCCACTCACAGCTGCTTCGCGGCACCGCTAGCTCTGCTCTCATCTCGCCTTCCACCCTTGGCTCAGAGCCCCCCTCCCCGGCTCCAGCTGCGAGCGGAGCCCGTCCCAGGCGCGGCTCCAGCTCCTCAATGGCCCTTCTTCCCCATTACCCTGATGTCGGCCCCTCTCCCCCTCCGCGTTATCGGCTCCGCCAGGGTAATGAGGGCTCTGCTAATTACCGTTCCAGAAACTCCACTCACACTAACAGCTTCATCCGCGGAGCGGCAACATCTGCTCGGGACTGGCAGCCGCCCCCTCCGCTCCGAGCCGATCTTCTCCCCCTCTCCCCTCCCCTCGCCGCCCCCTCCCTTTCCCAAGTTTCCCCCCTTTTGGTATCTTCTCTCTCCCCTCAGCACCCCCACCCACCTGCCCTTCCCTGAAGCCCTTCAGGTTCCTCTTCAGTCTCAGAGACATAGAAACAGAGATCCAGAGACAAGAGGAGTCCACAGAGGAAGAGACAGAAAAGAAAACAGACACAGAGACTGATTAAATGAATGCAAATGCGGAGGTGAAGGGTGGGGGGGATTCGTGTCCGCGTCGGGCCATATGGGTACGAGTGTCAGTGTGTGCCTGCCAGGGTGTACCTGCTTGTGCGCTTGTGGGTAGTTGTGCCATTCGTGTGTTTGTGTGTGTGTGTGTGTGTGTGTGTGTGTGTGTGTATGTGTGTGAGATCCTGCTGCAGGGGGTATGACTAGAGGAAGCTCAGCCCATTTTATTCTGAGGTTAACAGGGGTTGCATATCACCCCTGGAGAGCAAGCGCGAGCGCACACACACACACACACACACACACACACACATTCTTGCATAAAATGAAGCCACAATGTAGTGGAAAAGCAGCCAAGCAAACCATTAAGAAAGGTCAACAATATTATCATCTCCTAATCCAATTAGTTACTGTTTATCCCGATTCTGGCTCATTCTGTTGGGGAGGAGTAGGAGGCTGGGAAGTGAGGATAGGGACCCGGGAATGAGGAATAGGCTTGTTGCGAGGAGGGCTCGGGAGTGGGGGAGGAAGCCCAGTCACCTCGATGATCTGAAATTCCTATCCTGGTGTGATAATAACGGGTGGTGCTAATCCTCCCCCCCCCCCCGCCAGTGAAATTAATTTTTCCCTGTGATGATGCCAACTCCTCCCCATCCTTCCCCCCAATACTGATCTACCTCTCCCCATCTGAAAATACTGGTCCCTTCCCCCGTAACTGGGATCAAGCAAGTGGTGCTTTAGAATTGAAATACCGGACAAGAAGATGAGGGTAGGATGGGAAGTGTGTGGCTGGTGGGGGTGGAGGGCGTGGGGGAGAACGATGAAATAGAAGACAGCGAAAGGGGTGGGGGTGGGGGGTTCCCACCACTAGAGACCTTTAATAACCTCTCTCTTCCTCTCTGAGCTCCCTGAGAAGCTGGAGTGCAGTTGGAAGGCTCTGGGAGGTTGGGGGCTGCGGCCACAGGTTACCTTGGGAGGGGAGAGGCAGAGGAGGAGATGTTGGTAAATGGGCTATTAGTCCTGGAAGCCACTTCATTAATCCTACAGAACAAAGCTGTCCTTCATATTCTGCTCCCCTTTTCTCTCCCCCACACCATCCTGTCCTGTCCTTCTGGAAGTATTAGCTGGGATCTGGTCTTCCCTCCCCTCCTGGACATGGGGAGGGAAGCTGGGGAAGGGAAACAAAGAAGTCACCCTCAGACAAGCCTTGAGGGAAGGTGCAGAGGGAAGCCCAACCTTTCCTGAGGTACAAGGCTTACAGAAAAGGGACTACCTGGAGGACAGTAGGTTTTCCAGTCTGAAATTCCCTTTTGTTTTAGCCCATTCTTTTCCATCTTGGACATATCATACTCCTTCCTTGACCCATTCTCTTGACTCTCTGAGGAATATAACAATCATTGAAGAAACAGGTGCTTAGGCCAACCAGTCAGGGAGATAACATTCAAGTCTTCATGACCAAAAGCAGAAACAATAGATTGAGTCTTGGATAAAGTAGGCATAGTTGGGGAGAGATGCCATTCATTCTTCCTCAGTCTGAACTTCTCTGGGTTCAGGTGATCTGAGAATGGTCACATTTGCCAATGCAAGTCCATTTCCCCCACCTCCACTTCTAACTGGCAATGCATGATGTCAAAGCAGGGAGTTTTCTTCATTCCATAAGAAGCTAGCCCAAGGGCAGAGGATCTGTCTAGTGGCAGGGTGGCTAGTATTTTGTTTCTGGGGTGAGTAAGGGAGACCCAGATGAGGAGATCCTTCCAGGGCACTAGGCCTTTGGTCCCTTGAGGAATCTAGCTTCCATAGAGAAATTGTGTGATTACTTTAAAGCCTCATGGGTTGTCCAAGCAGATAGTATATAATCCCACCAATTGTTAACCCCTTTTTCCAGAGCTCCCTGGGGTCAGTCACTAAGGATACGCAGGATATTATTTTCCTTTCTCTCTCCACTACTCCCTAAAATTATTATTGTTAATCCTGGGTTCCAGTTCCTTGAGGTAGAAGACCATTTTGATTTTGTCTTTGCATAATCAACACAGGATAATGCCTCATCTGGAGTAGAAGATTGAGCAAATGTTTACTGAATTGAGTTGAACTGAACACTATCTCACAAGTGTACAGTCAACATCGAGTAAATTATATCATTTACAAAGGATTTTTCCCAAGTCTAATTTTACATCCATGGCAACAGGAGTTTGTGGGCTACTTTGACAGATCTGTACAGAAAAATTATCCCTGTCCTTTGTTAAATCCTTTATAGAAAGTGTTGGTAGCTGTCCTCTAGATAATTTAAGGTAGACTGTCAATTTTATTCTCATTTTCCAAATGAAAAAATTGAGGCTCACAGAGGTTAAATGATTTGTCCAAGATTAGTGAGTGGTAGATATGAAACTAGAATCCAGATCTATATCCTAATGCTTTGTCCCAAGTCACAAGGCTGTTAGTGGTACAGTCAGATTGAGACTAGGAAGTCTTGGAAGAATACTGGAGTTCAAAGATCTAAATGTGAAAACCATTAGGCTTCTGCTACCTATATGACATCTCAAAAATCACCTAACCCCTCTGAATTAATTTCTTCTCTGAAAATTAGAAATAAAATTTTATTCATGCAATAACAAGAGAACTACAGGAAGGCTCTTAGCACCTAAGGTGGATTACTTCTAGAGTGTATTCCAGAGGATATGGACAAAAAGGGTCCCTTCTAACTTTAAATCTCAGAATTCTATGACTATATATAGTCTACCTTTATACTCCTAGTTCAATGTTCTTCCCATTCTACAAGTCATATCTTAATTGATAAACTGGCACTTGATGGGATTTTTAGCATGCTGGAAAAGACCCATTATCCTATATGGACTTCTGAATATAGAGACTGATCCCCCCCACCGCCAATCTGCTCAGCAGAGTATCCTAAAGAGATCCTAGGATGCCTATGGGACAAGAAAATACAAGAGAAGGCACATATAGGGCTGTATTACTCTCTAGTCATCAACTTGCTTTAGATGAACCCTGAGTACAAAATTGCAAAGGGTGAAAAATAGAGATGAAAATCAACTTGGCAATTTTTGAGTCTGAATTCCATCATTTTATGGACTTAACAATGACAGCAACCCACCACCAATAACAACTCTGAAGACCAAAACAGCAAAAATCACAAAGATTGCAAACATCAAAGTTAAGTAATTAACCCTGGATCCTCCGATTAGGGCTCCTAGACTATAGCTGAGCACTCTAACCAATCTATCTAGGAGAGCTTGCCAAGGGAAAGTAATATGGGAAGGTTAGTGGGGGGTTCCTGGAGCATATGGCCCATTCGAATCCTTGAATGAATCAAACAGTTAATACCTGATGATCTGCTGAGTGCCCAGTCCTGGACTAGAAGCTGAGAAAAAGACAAGACAAGGAGCAGATCTATCCCCTGGCCATGAGAAACTCAGAGTCTCTTGGGGAAAATAGGACTTAAATGTGAAAAGAAAACTCACAATGGAAGGTAACGTGTTATCAATGTCAGCTACCACATATTAATGTCAGTATACCACAATAGAGTATCTGAGTTCAGAGGAGGGAGGATATAAGGTCCCTTTCAGTTCTCATATTTGAGGGACACTAGGGGAATTTCTAATTATCTTAGTGTTTTGTTTATCTAGGCTCTCTTTGTCTGAATGATGAAAAATTGCTTCAGCAGCTTCCCCCAGGATTGTCCAGGGCTTCTTTATCATTTGTGATGGTACTCAAATTCAATTCCTCACCCTCACTCCAGGCTGCCTACTCTTCCCTTCTGAATTACTGACCATAGCTTTATCCAGATGGTGGGTCACTCTCTGGTTACTCTGTTCTTCAAAGACCATATTACCTGGGTAATCTAGTTGGTTCCTGTGGCTCCTGAAAACCAGAGAGCTGAGCATTATAAATGGAAAAAGACCATTGTTGTTGTTACTGGGACCAAGCAATATTTCTCCAAACTTTCCTTCCTCTAAATCTTCTAGTGACTCACTTTTATTCAGGCCTTCATCACATCTTGCTTGGACTATCACAAGAACTTAGTCTCTCTACCACCAGCATCTCCATCTGGCAATCATAAGGATTGGAAGGTCAGTTAGTCAAACCCTTTCATTTTATTGACGAGGTCTCATATTGCACAGGATGCCAGAATTCCCTAGTACACAACTCTGAAAACATCATTCCCCTACTTAAAAATCTTCAATGGTTCCCCAGTTCTTATTGAGTAGCATTCAGTCCCTTCAGGCTGCTATTAAGGGGTCTCCACCTTAACAATTTTATAACCTACTTCAAACGTGTAACTAAGTATCACACAGGATTTAAAGCTTGGGAGAACTCTTAAAGATCATGTAGTCCAACCCTATCATGTTTTAGATGACAAAACCAGAAAGGCTATGACTTGTTAGATTGTAAAGCTTTATTCTCCAGTCAAATTGGCCTACATACTCTATGCCTCAAATACCTCTCTATTTTGTTTTATAGACTTCAACTAGTCTCCCAAAACCCAGTCCTTCTCTTTTACTCAGATGTTAATGAGAAATGGATTTCTAGACCTAAAGTCAAGGAGTCTTGTGTTCAAATATAGTCTCAAATCCTTACTAGCTGGGTGACTTTGGGCAAGTCTCTTAACTCTGTTGGCTTCAGTTTCTTCATCTGTAAAATGAGCTGGAGAAGGAAATGGTAAATCATTCCAGTAGTTTTATCCAAAAGAACCTCAAATGGAGTCAGAAAGAATCGAACATGACTGAAACAACAGAATAACAGGGAGGTGGGGGAACAAAAACAAAATGACACCTGATTAGGGTAATTACCACATTATTGCCTGGTGATCTTGTCATCAGGTTTAACTGCTGATGAACTTTTTAAATACTTTATCCCTTTGAACCTTATCCTATACTTTCTTTCATTCCTCTTTTCCTTTTACCTCCTTTACCAGACTCTAATCTAGTGAATGTTGGCATTGGAGAGGTCATATGTCAATCAATTCCCTGTATGGCTCTACTTATAGTCCCTCAGACTTCCCAAACCAAGATATCAAAATATCCCCTCCCTGGTCATTACTGTATCTTATATGTTGTCTGCCCCTCTTAGAATATAAGATCTTTGACTGTGGCAATTTTCTGAAATATCCCCAGAACTTGGCTCATAGCATTTACATTTTTAATGCTCATTTATAATGTTTTTTATTCATTCATTTCTTTTTAAAATTTCTTTATTAAGGCAATGGGGTTATGTGACTTGTTCAAGGTCACACAGCTAGGCAATTATTAAGTGTCTGAGATCAGATTTGAACTCAGGTACCCTGATTTCGGGGCCAGTGCTTGCAGCCACCTGGCTGCCCTATTCATTCATTTTAATGTCCACTAGAATGTAAGTTCTTTGAGGGAACACCCTATGTCTTATTCATTTCTATCACTGCCATAGCTTAGTGAAACACAAGGTCTTGCACATAGTAGGGACAATGAGAAATGTTTGTTAAATAAGTGAAAATTTACACTTGGGAACTGAGGATCCCAAAGGCCATTTATAGCTGACAGTATCAGAAACATGGAGCTAATAAACTGAAGCAGGAGGAGCTGTGGAACCTTCCCAATTAATGGACCAGAAACTGACTTTGAATGTGTCCCTCCTTCCCTTATTTAATTAGTTTTCTGGGAGCACAGGACCCACCTCTTCTTCTTCCTTTAATTTATAGCACAACTCCCTAAGGTCTTACTGTCTCTTCTTTTCTACTTGAACTTGATTCTCTCCCCTCCGCCTTGTTGTCACCTATGCCCTTCAGACCCTATTCTATTGGAAAGCAAGCTTCTTGAGGGCAGGGACAATTTTTCCTTTTTCTTTGTAACCCCAGTCCTTGAAACATAGCAAACTTGCTTAATAAATACTTGTTGATTGATGTAGTCTTCACTCTGTACTCTTGAGGGTCAAGAAATAGCCACACACTTAGCTCTTCATGATCAGTAAATGCTAATTGGGACCAGTCTAAAGGTGAACTTAAATAGGATATGGGGAGAAGGGAACAAACAAGGTCCAAGGAGTAGGAGGGGATTCTCAACCTAGACAGTGAGATGAATTTTTGTATATTGGATAGTGAATGAATAACACCTAACATTTTGCTAAAAACAAAAACTGCTTCTCTTTGAAACCAAGTTTGAATATTTCTTGTCTGGAGCTACAGTTGGTCTATAGTGAGTTGTTCTGGTAAAGATTGGAGGAATCCCTGGAGTCATCTTTCTGTCACAAGCCGGGTAATCTACCTGGCTTCCATCATGTAACCCCTTTTTTTTTTTTTTTTGAGAGCTGGGTATGATGGCCCAAGTGGAAAAGAGAGGAGAAATTTGGCTGTACCTGGGCAATGGATACTAGATCTTATCTTCGGGGGTCAATTCCTTTTGTCTCTTCCATTTGGAATTCACAGAAAGTTGGGGTACAAAGACACAAGCCCCTTTTCCTTGGGGAAAATTTCATCTGGTTTTGTTATTCTATGTGTGGTTATCTGAAAATGGCAAAATTGTAGGAATGTGATTCTGAAATCACTAAACTATAGAGTACACAAGCTGGAAAAGGTGCTTAGAGATTAATGTATCTAATGCTTCATTATAATGACAAGGAAATTGAGGTTCATAGAAAAGACATGACTTGCCTAAGGTACATATTCTAGTTAATGGTAACTAGGATTAGCACACATCTTATCCTTTCCAGTAATTATGTATGTAGGAGAAACCCAAGGAATGAAAATCTTAAGGAAGACAGTGGTTCCTAGAAATTGACTTGGCAAAGTCCCAGTCATTCTTCAAGCTCAAGATTTGCAGAGACATGGCAGTATTATCCTGATGTGCCCTGAAAATCCAGTTGAAGCTCCAGGTCTTTCTCAGCCAAGAAAGCAGCATTCAGAATTGACCTGATATGGTGACTAAGTTTTGAAATAGGGAGGCTGGGAGAACCTCATGCTAACAAAAGTTGCAGAACAGTAACAATGTGGGTTTTTTTTTTAGTTTTTTTTTGCAAGGCATTGGGGTTAAGTGGCTTGCCCAAGGCCACACAACTAGGTAATTATTAAGTGTCTGAGGTCTGGATTTGAACTCAGGTATTCCTGACTCCATGGCCAGTGCTCTATCCACTGTGCCACCAGCAATGTTTTTGTTAACAATGTTTTTGTTTTTTAAATAATTTCACTGTGAGTTAGGAAGGTAGAGACAGATGGATGATAAATGGGTGAATACATGGTTGGGGAGATAAATGGATAGCAGAATGGACAGGTATCAAAATTTGTGATCTTTTGAGGAAGGAAATTGGACATATGATTACACTAATGCAAGGAACTCCTCAAGAGAAAACTTCTTCCACTTCTTCAGCACCTACTCTTCTTCAATTATGTTTTTGTTCATTCATTCAATCATGTCTTACGCTCGATGATGCTGTGGACAGTAGTACTCCAAACTGTTCTCTCCTCCTCTATCTCTCAAAGTCTGTCCAAGTCCATATTCATTGTTTCCTTAATATTATCTATCCATCTCATCCTCTGTCATCTTAGAAAATCACCTGAGACCCCGAGGGATTAGAAAAACATGCTCAATGTCACATGGTCATTATGGATCAGAAGTGGCCTTTGAACCCAGGTCTTTCCATCTCCAATGTCAACACTATTTACTCTGCCTTGTCACCTGTCAAATATCATACTTTAATATTTCTAGTAGTACCAGTGGTGACCAGCACTTGTTTAGAGCTTTAAGGTAGGAAGTGCTTTACATATTTGATCTGTTTGATTTTCACAGTAGCCTGGTGAAGGTGGTGCTATTAGTAGACACATTTTATGGATAAGGAAACTGAGACTGAGACAAAATAAGTGTGCTACCTATGATCGCACAGCTAGTAAGTGTCTCAGGAAGGATTTGTACTTGGAATTTGAACAGGACTTCCTGTTTCCAGTTTCAGTGCTCTATTACTACATCATCAAAATCTACAATTCTGTTGGTGTGAGTACTCTTTCTACTAATATACTGTAAATACACCTATATCTAAACAGATGGATAGATAGACAGACAGATAGACTCCTTCCACATGCAAAGTAAAGGGAATTTCATTAATTTCTAGAGTCAATCAATTAATGAATAATCTAGAGTGGCCACTGTTGGTGGACCTTATCAAACTCAATTTGAGTGGTCTTCACATGACAGAGCTAGGCCTCTACTCAATACCTTTGGTACTACCTATCAGAATTTGTACTTCAGTGGGCTTGCCTACCAATATTACCTCCATCTAATGATGAGGCATCAGAATAAGACTTCATTGCAAGTGTTTTCCCCCAAATTATAGATATGATTAACTGAGGTTCAGAAGAACTTAAAAGATTTTTCTAAGGCCAGAAAATGAATCAGTGATGAAAATGATTGAATCCAGGTATTCTAGGTTTAAACCTTTTGCTATGCCATACTACTTCTCAATTCTGACTGTGCTACCCTGATGAGTCTGAAGTAAGTTAGTGCCAAGGAAACTCCTAATGGATGTGGATGATTCCCTGCTGATGACTTGGGCATAATTCAGAGATTAGATCCATTGAGCATGTCCAAATAGGGGCTGAAATAGGCAGATAGGTAGAAAAAAGAAGAAAGAGAGCCTGCCTCATGTAGGTATGGCTGCTGAGAGAGAAAAGATAAGTGTGGCAGAGAGAGAGGGAAGGGATGGCCAGTCAGTCTGCCCTTGTATCCTGCTTAATAGTTAGCATTTACATTTAGAGCTTTAAGTTAGCACTAGAAAGTGCTGAAAAACTTTCCATATATTATCTCATTGGATCCTCCAATAACCTTATTGCAATTATTATCATTCCTATTTTACAGATAAGGTCATTGAGACATAAAAAAACTTAAATATCTTGTCCCAGATCATACAATATGTGAGCTCAGGTCATTCTGATTCCTGGTCCAGCACTTTACTCACCATGCTACCTGAGTACTTATAAGCTGGAATCAAATAAGGGCATCATAGTACTAAAGAAATAGAAGTGTTCCCAACTCAGAGGCCATGGGATCAAATCTTCCCACTATCACTTACCTTGAACTTACCCTCTTGGGGCCTCAGTTTCCTCAAATGTAAAATAAGGTACTTGGTCTGTATTTCCCAAAGTAATTTCCACCCTTAAATCCTCTGGGATATTCAATTACATGCCTAAAATGGGAGATAAGATTGTAAAGGTAGGTTAAGACCAGGTTTGTAGAGGATCTACAGACCAAGAAATTTGGGTTTTAGTCAGTAGGCAACAGAGAGCTATTAAAGGTGGTTGTATAGGGAAATGTTATTATTAGAGCTGTGCATTTGGGAGATCATTCTGGCAGCTTTTACAGGAAAGGGCCTATAAAATGAAGGAGTCAGACTTATGGCCTCTAAGGTCTTATCTCTTGGACCAGAGCAATAGTAGAATGAGGGGCTGCTAAGATATTTGGGAGAAGCTAGGGGAGGTACAAGGCATCTGGAGGATAGAGTCTGGCTAAACAGAAGAGGGAAAGGGCAGTACTCACCAACATCCCTAGAGTATCCTCTCTTCTCAGAGATTATCCAGTTGAACCAGGGGCATGGAGAGGAAAGGAGAAGAAAAAAGAGAAGAGAGGAGAGGAGAGAGATGCCCTGTTGGACCATGAACAAGAGAAATGGGAAATTCAGTGGAAGTAATCATGAGTAGAACTTTTGAGTAGAATCCACGGATCTTTGGACAGAGGAGGACTATGATAGTTATCCTGAGGAATTCCCTTACTCACAGGAGGAATCCTGAAATTCCTGATCAATTTTGAGAGGTTAATGAGGAAGATTGGTGTGGAGGAGTGTGGAGGCATCAAACTTCCTGGATTGCATATAGTTTACAACACTCTCAAGTGCCACAGGAAGCAAAAGAGCATGTCATTAGGAAATATTGACCAAAATTAGTAAAAAAAAAAAAAAAAAATTAAAAGGGCAGCTAGGTGGCGCAGTGAATAGAGCACCGGCCTTGGAGTCAGGAGTACCTGGGTTCAAATCTGACCTCAGACACTTAATAATTACCTAGCTGTGTGGCCTTGGGCAAGCCACTTAACCCCATTGCCTTGAAAAATCTAAAAAAAAAATTAAAAACAAGATAACATAACATTTTAAAGTGTTAATTATAGGGATCTTTATGGAAGGAATTTAGTGGCCCCCGATTCTATTTGAGTTTGACACCACTGCTGTAGTGTAGAGGTTAGAGAACCAGCTTTGATCAAAACACCTAGGTTCAAGTCATTTCTCTAACAGATGATGACTATATGATCATGGACAAGTTATTTAACTTCTCAGCATCCCCAGACAACTCTGTAAATTGCAAAGCAAGTAGCAGTATTGATCATTAAGTGCTTAGTTCCTGGAAGTTCCCTAAACCAATGAAATCATAAGTCATATCTTCCTATCCCACCAAAAGACAAAAAGGGGAGGAAAGGGGGACTGATCTCTCTGAAATAGTTTCTGCAGAAGTTGCATAGAGGTCTCAGATTTCTTTCTCCTGAAGAGACCTAAAGGACAGAACCTGGTGTTATGTTTCCTGAAAGGAGAATGACAGGGGAAGGGGGCCAGGTCGGAATATAGGAAATAAGGAATCCACCCTCCACATCAGATGTTGAATCAGAAACAAAATTAGAACATGCACTATGTTTTCTTTTTCTCCCCCTTTTGGAGGCAACTAAGGTAAGTGACTTACCCAGGGTCATATAGCTAGTAAGTGTCTGAGGACAAATTTGAACTCACATCCTCCTGACTCCAGGGCTAGTGCTCTATCCACTGCACTACTTAGCTGCCTTTGGAACATATATTTTGAACTGGTATCAACATGGGCAGAATGACCCATCTTTTCTGTTCTTGAGTCACCTCCCTCTTATTCCTCCCTCTACAGTCCTGGGAGGAAAGAAGGAATATGTCCTTCCATCGACTCAGGAATTGCTTTATGAGCACAGTAACCTTAAGCTCTAGGTAGCATCATTGAAAACCTGATTTGGAGAAACAGGAAATTTTTGTCTAAGAGTTTTGAAAACTATGATCTGGGTAAGTTCTATTTAGTTCTAGGATGGACCCAATATGGAGATGTGTTATAAATAATAATAACAATAATGATGAGTGGTTCAGATATTTTCTTCCTAAAGGGGAATCAAGGAATAGAACCTGATGCTAATTCCTGAAAGGAAAATGACAGGAGAAGGGGGCCAAGTCTGAATAAAGGAAATAAGGACACCTCCCTCCATTTCAGGGGCTGGGTTAGAAACAGCATTAGAACATGTACTTTTTTTATTTCTTTTTTTCCCCTCCCTTTTGGAGGCAATTGGGGTTAAATGACTTGCCCAGGGTCATACAGCTAGTAGGTGTCTATCTGAAGCTGGATTTGAGTTCAGGACTTCTTGGTTCAGAACTCCAGGTTCATCACTGAATCACCTTCAAAGATAACAAATGAATGCATACCTAGGTAAGGAGAACCTGCCTCTGCCCCAGTTCCTGTGGTACAACTGCCAATATTGGAATCCTGATCAGTGACAACCATATTAAGCATGTTGCTTGCAAACTGTCCTCTCTTCTTAAGATGTTCCCATGTTTTAGCAGCTGTCTGCAGGGATCAGGAGCTGAGGCTTGCATCCAATCCCTTCAGTGCCCTCACACCCTCCTCTGCCCCCCCAACCCCAGTCACTATTCCTCACTTTTAATTCTCCCATTAGATTCTCTCCATGAATCACAGTAAAGGAATGGCGTTTCCCAAGCTAAAAAACTCCAGGGCTAGCATTTCCTTCCTGTCTCCCACCTCCAACACACACACACACACTCACCAGAAATGGAAGCTCTCAGTGGTTTCTTCATCAATGCCTCAGCAACACCACCCATCCTGTCCCACCCAGCCCTTCTATGAGCCCATCTAAGGCTCCCCAAATCCCTAATTTGTTTTAGTTACACTCAATTCTCCCCACCCCTCCAATGTCTGGCATGAAGGCCAGATGGCCCAAATAAATTATTCACAGAATAACATTGGCCCTGAAAAGAGGCATAGACATTTCAAATGCTACCTGCACAGGTTCTTTCTTTTTAGGGATAAGACTGATTTTTCATGTAGAGGAGTGGGGCTCTAGTTCCATTGGTTTCCATTTGGAAAATTTTTCCTTTAGGAAACTAGAATTTTTTTTAAGAAGGTTCTTTTTTAGGAGAGTCTGGAGAGAGATCTCCACTGGGATGCATAGGGAGGACTTACAACCCTCTTTAAAAACTATCCCTCAAATGACATTGTCTTAATCTTTGGTGTTTTGAGCATAAAGGTTTGGGAAGAGGAGTTAACCTTCAATTCTTTTCTTTTGTAGACTTGACCATGATACTTTCCAGCTCAAGAAACTTCATTGGCTCCCTATTGCCCATAAGATAAAATACAAACAATTTGTAATGGCTTGGCAAACTACTCTCCTTTACAATCTGGCTTCAACTTGGCTTTTCAGATTGATTTTTTTTATGACTCTCCTTCATGCATACACTATACTACATTGTAGTTAAACTGGCTTACCTTCCATCCTCCTGCTTCTTTGTATAGGCTGGCCCCATTCCCACCCCCATGCCCATATCAATCTCCCTTCTCATAGCCCCTTCTGGAAATTCATAGATCTCTTCTAGGATCAAATCAAGAGTCACCTGCAGGAACTCTTTCTGATTCCTGTTCTCCCCACTTTGTTAGTGCTTTCCCACTGAAGACCCCAGATTGCTTTGCATTTAATTGCTATATATGTTTTATTTACTTATCTATATACACACATGGTTTCCCACCTATATAACATAAGTGCCTTGAGGGGAGGAATGGTTCTCTTTTCATTTTTGCAGATGAGATCCAGCAGAGTGTTTAGCAATCAATGAATGATTTTGACTATTTGAATAAGTAGCTGACTTGTTTGGATGTTTCTGGTCTTGATACTCTCCATCTAAGGACAAAAAGATAGATGCATAGGCCTTTGCAGATATGTACATACTGCTGGATATACATTACACAGTGTCTAGGACATAGTAGAAATTTAATAAATGTTTATAGATTGATTGATTTTCTGACTTGAGTTCAACACTGGAACTATTCCCAGGGTCCCTCAACTACACGGGAAGTGACAAATTCAAAGAGTTTGGGCTGTCTGATTCAGGTCACACCTTGTCCTTAACATTGGCATTTTTTTCTCCCTCTGGTTCACCAGTTCCAATCCCTATCCTTCTTTTCCTTCTCCTTATACTCACTCCCCTCCCCCCAGTTCTCAGCCTTGTGCATGGCCAGTAGAGGTGTTGATGACAGAGGGGCAGAGGCTAGCTTCAGGAATAGGGCTGAGATGTGTCAGACCTGGAAGACTTTGGATCTTCTCCATCCTTGGTCTGTTGGCATAAACTTCTGTAAAGAATTATTTCATGCTGTTAATTGTTGCAAGTGAATGTCTAAGGGCAGAAACTAAAATGTGAGAATCTGTGTTCCATCCCAACTTGCTCATGCCTTACCTTAGCCTGCTTACAATACCTCCTTACCCTAGTCTTTCATGATCCTCTCCTCATTTCCAAGATACACCTGGCATCCACATTCTGGTCCCAGTCTCATCTCCCACTGTCCCCCATTCCATACTCTCCTCCAGACTGTCATTCTCTCACATTATCCACTCCCCACCAAATTCCACTCATGTAAAATCCCTTAGTTCCTATTTTCCAAAATGAAATATTCCCTCGTGATTACTCTCTCCTCTGAGTACTGCCTTTTCTTTCCAACGAGGTGGGGAGCTTTGTGCCAAGAACATTTCATACACCTTTTTATTCTCCATATATCTGGGCAAATTATAGATGTGGAATGTAAACTTATAATTCATAATGAGATAGAAGAGCCAGTCTGGTACTGTGGATGGAGAACTGGCCTCTGAGACAGGGAAATCTGGATTCATGTCCTGTACTCTGATGTCTACTGACTGGGTCATCCATGGGCAGTCACATAATCTGCATCTTCATGCTATCAGGTAGATCTAGAAGACTGCAAATTGCAGAGAAGGTCAGTTTCCTATACCAATAAAATCAGTTATGGTTCTCCTGACTTGCTCCTTCCCCTACCCCTCTCCAACCCTCCATAAATCTAGAATGTTCTTAGAGAGCATCTAAGTCTTCATCCTTATTTTACAGATGGCGAAAGGATGACCTAAGAAGAGTAAATGATTTGTCCAAGGTTATTCAGGTAGTAAGGGTCAGAGATAAGATTGAATCCAGGTCCCCCTGACTTCAGGGTCATTATCCTTTCTACAATAGCATGATGCTTCTCACTATGTATAAGGGCAGAGAGAGTTCCTCCTCAGATACCAATTGTTTGCTCTGGTGATAGACGTCCCCTTTTGTCTGGGGAACTGTGGGTGGAGGGTAGAGATGTAGGGAAACCAACAATAGGGCCTTCTAAGACAACCCAGAAGACTTAGAAATCAGGCATGGGGTGGGGAGAGGGTAGGCAAGTGGAGTAGGAAGGGAGTAGGCTGGACACTTTTCTTCTTTTCCTGGGGTTTAGTCTTATTTCCTGCATGCTCAGTGTAAAGCCCCTTGCTCTGTGGTGGCAGTGGGGTGTCTCCCCAGAGCCTTCTTATGGGATCTGGACTTATTGCTGTGTGGCCCCCAGTGACCTAAGTGGAGAAGGCAGGCTGGGAAGGGGGCCCTGTATATTATTTGTCTTTATTGCTTTGTCTTTCGGTTTGATTACTGAGGGAGACCAGGATCATCCCTCAGGTTCTCCTTCTAAGCTGTTCTTCCTGCAACACCAAAGAAATCAGCCCCATTTGTCTGGTTCCCCAACCCTCCAAACTCTGGAACAGAAGCAGGAGTGACAGCCAAATCTCCCACAGTCCTCCACACCCACAACACCTTTCTGTCCCCTTCACTCTCCTGTTTATAGCCAAATACCTCCACACACTCTCCCTCTTTTCCCCAGGTTCCTGACCTCTCTCTATTTTAAAAGATCACCTCAGGTTAATTATCTTTCTCCTTGAGAATTCCCTTAGCATTCTGCATGGAGGGTCAGCTTCTTCTTGAATTCTTCCCCTAGGGTGCCCAGATGTGATTTTCTTTCAATTCAGTTCAATTTAATTCAAGCCAACAAACATTTATTAAGTGCCTACTATATACAAAGCAATGTGCTGGGTGCTAGGGACACAATATCAAAATTAAATAGGCCCTGCCGTTCAGGGGATTGGGAGGTACAACATGTGCCTGTGATTTCAAAATATTTTCAAAGATACACAAAATAGTTTGAAGGGGAATTGAGAATTAATGACTGAGGGTTTCAGGAAAGACCTTCTACTGGAGGTGGTATCCAAGTTGTACCTTGAAGGAATCTAGGGATTCTAAAAGAGAGGAAAAGATATTTATTGGAAGTGAGTGACCATGCAGGTGGGAAGTGGAATATAATGGATGGGGAATAGCCAGCAACCTAATTTAAGTAGAAAAAGAGTGCATAGGGGAAAATGTGAAAGGAGACTGGAAAGGTATGTAGGGACCATATTGTATAAGGTTTTAAATGTCAGGTATCTCTAACCTGTCTGACTAATCTCACATTATCATCTGATCAGTGGTACTCCTTAAGGTTCCATCTCTAACCTTCTCTGTTCTCTCTTTCTCCAACCTTTCTTCCCACAATGAGCTTGTAGTCTAGTGGTTTCCATAAAATGAGAGACTGACACCCAAACCTATGCAAATAACTGTTAATGCAACATGTCTAGTCTTGACCTCATTCCCTAACTCAATACTCACATTTCCAATTGCCTGCATGATATCTCTACCTGCCTATCCTGCTGGCACCTCAAAACTAATTTTATCAAATTCATCTCAGATCTATTCTCACTGATGACAATAGCACCACCATGCTGACAGTTATTCAGATTTGAAACCTTGAAGAATGGATGAATTTCCATAATGGAACAGATATCTAGAATTCTGTTCATGGTGTCTAGATATTAGATTACTAGAGCACTTGGCCTGTAGTCAGGAAGATCTGAGCTCAGATTCCCAATATCAGACACTTATTAACTATGACCCTGGGCAAGTCACCTGGCCTCTGTTTACCTCAGTTTCCCCCTCTGTGAAACAAGAATAATGATACCACCTACTTTTCAGGGTTGTTGTTAGGATCAAATAAGATAATATTTATAAAGTGCTTAGCAGAGTATTTGGCCCATAACACTAAATATTAATAGTTAACATTGTTATCAACATCCCTCATGTAGATCAGAGACACGTGGGGAAACAGGAAAATCATATTTAAACATGGCTAAACATCATTTACTAGTTAATGGCTAAATGTAGAACAGCAAAAAAAAGAAGGGGAGTTAGCCTGGGGACCATTAGTTTGTTGGAATATAGAAATGGGGAAAATAGAAGAGATAGCATAGAGATATGAGGTAGTTGCTAATGTTTGTCTTGTGCCTAAACTCTGAACATTCTGCTTTGTTATATCCTTTGTTTCCCTCCCCCTTTCTATATTTTTCCTCCCTTCTCTTCCATGACCCAGATCCAGGAGTCATCCCCTTCTTTTCATTCATTGCCCCCTCTCATGGAACTCTCTCAAGTTCACTTGAATAAAAGCTTAGGATTATAACTAAGATTGTGTTGGAGCCAGTTCATTCTGGCACAGGAGAACCAACTATTAAATTTTCATTGAGTATTTATACCTCAGAAATCAGCAAACATTACAAATCAGGGCTTGATTTATTACTTTGTGAATTGTCTGGACTTAAGAAAGTGGTGGAGAAAATGTTAATAATGCAGATTGAATCTAGAAGGACTTCTGAGTAAAACCCCAATTCTTGGAAATCCAGTAAATGTCCTTCAATTGGGGAATGGCTTAGCAAACTGTGGTATATGTACGTCATGGAAAGCTATTGTTCTATTAGAAACCAGGAGGGATGGGATTTCAGGGAAACTTGTAGGGATTTGCATGAACTGATGCTGAGTGAGATGAGCAGAACCAGAAAAACACTGTACACCCTAACAGCAACATGGGAGTGATGTTCAAGCTTGAAGGACTTGCTTATTCCATCAGTGCAACAATCGGGAACAATTTTGGGCTGTCTGCAAAGGAGAGTGCCATCTGTATCCAGATAAGGAGCTGTGGAGTTTGAACAAACTGCAAGGACTATTCCCTTTAATTTAGAAAAAAAAACAGATAGCTTATTGTCTGATCTTGTTACCTCTTAGACTTCTCTTTAAGGATATGATTTCTCTCTCATCACACCCAATTTGGATCAAGGTACAACATGGAAACAAAGTAAAGACTGACAGAGTGCATTCTGTGGGGGGGGAGGGGGGAGGGAAGCAAGATTGGGGGGGAAAATGTAAAACTCAAATAATGTCTTTAATAAAAATAAATTTAAATTAAAAAAAACAAATGACTGATGATGTACTTGCAATGATTTATTGTAATCTCAAAATTCTAATGGGGTCAAAGAAGATCTCTCTAAGGTCTCTAAGTGCTTGTATTCGATTGCTATAGAAATTATGGTTATTAATAGAAGTGGTTTTATTGGTTTTAATTTGTTTTTAACCAAAAGAAACTTTTATCCAATTTTTAATAGAAAAAAATTGCAACTTTATTTTGAAATGAATAATCCAATTATGAGCATCTTTTAACTAAGATTCTGTGGTCCCATTGTGATTTTTTTTGGATTTTGAAATTATTTTGATTTTTATTACAATAATTCCCTACCTATACCATGGTTTTTAGGCTGCATTCTGTACAAACAAAATGCAGCACTTTGTAACTTCTTTGTAACAAATTTCATTTGTTTCAAGTTGTTAAAAAAAAGGAGACAATATTAAAAATGTACAGACTAAAAAAAAAAACCCAATTCCCACCCAGAGTTAGTTGTTAAACATTTACTAGTACATCACTGGAGAAGGGAGTAAGCATTCATATAGTGCCTACTGAGTACCAGACACTATGTACTTTACAAATATTATCTCATTTGATTCATAAACACAGTATGAGTAACAGTAAGTAAGAATTGGTTATCAAAAAAGTTATGATCTTGGGCTATATTTTTAAAATGCAGAATGTCCAGTCTATGAGAGAGGATGGTATAATGGTACTCTACCTTCCACATCTGGAAGTTCAGAAGTTTACTTCTGAACACATTTCATAAAGGATTCTAGTGGGTTGAATAGTATTTAGAATGATGTTTTGTTTTAAAAAAGATTTAGTATTTTATTTTCTCCCAATTACATGTGAAAACAAATTTTAACATTCTTTTTTTAAATTTTGAGTTCCAAATTCTCTCCCTTCCCTGTCTTTCCCCCCTGCACTGAGGAGATGAGGGATTTGATATAAATTATACATACAGAAAAAAAGGTTCTTAACCTTTTTTAGTGTGTTGGACATTTTTGGTCCAGTAAAGCTGATGAACTCTTCTTCTGAACATTATTTCTTAAGTGGTTAAAACAACCTGTATAGGATTATTATTATTATGTTGAAATACAGTTCTCAAATATTTTGGGGGGTTTATTTTTTGCAAGGCAAATGGGGTTAAGTGGCTTGCCCAAGGCCACACAGCTAGGTAATTAGTGTCTGAGACCCGATTTGAACCCAGGTACTCCACACTGGTGCTTTTGTCCACTGCGCCACCTAGCCATCCCAGTTCTCAAATATTTTTAACAAGTTCATGGTCCCCAGGTTAAGGACTCCATTAGAAGAGAGCAACCAGGAGACTAAGCAGAGCTGTAACTAGTGATTTTGGTGCCTGACTGCTATAGCTTGGTGGCAAGCCCCATTAAATGGCTCAAAAAAGCTCTGAAAAATATCCCCTCCAATCTACTTTGTAATTGATCATGTGAATATAATACAAGAAGGAATTCTAAAATGGGTTTTCAATGTCAAATGCATAATGTCCCCTACCCTAGGGATGTCTACAATATCTTTGCAGATCAGAGTGATTGCTGCCTCATTGTTCAAACAACTGAACAGAAAATGAGTAGAACTATGAGTATAGGCAACCTGGGGAGCCTGAATGGGAATGACTTTAATCTCATAACCTTGAATAAGGGTATATGTGTGGGAGGGGAGTCACTGCTTTTTTTTTTTAGGTTTTTGCAAGGCAACAGGGTTAAGTGGCTTGCCCAAGGTCACACAGCTAGGTAATTATTATTAAGTTTCTCAGGCTGGATTTGAACTCAGGTACTCCTGACTCCAGGGTTGGTGCTCTATCCACAGCTCCACCTAGACACCCCTAAGTCACTGCTTTTTGATGGGATTTCTATGACAGAGGGAATAGGACTGAACTTCTGAATGAGTTGCCATCTGGTATAGATCAGAGGATACAAGGTTAGTAGTCAAAAGAACTGGATTCAAATCATGACTGCCTATGTGACCTTGAACAAGTCATTTACCATCTTTAAGACTGTTTGTTCTTTATCTATAAAAAGGAAAAAAATGACCTTTAAGGACTCTTTTACTTCTAATTGTATGGGGATTATCTAGCACAAATATGAGCTTTAGGGTCTCATTATCTTTTCACTCCACCAGAGGGAGTAGCACAAAGATTATTATTCATATCCTTTGGGAAGAAACACTACTGCTTGGGAAAATGGGAGATAAGACAGTCCATTGTAAAACCATAAGGGAAAAGAAATCCTTTAGGAAGAAATCAGAAGTATTGAATAAGGGAGGAAGTCAAAAGGATGCAACAAGTATGGAGCTGGAAGGAACCTCAAAAGTCATTTAATCCAACCCTCTGGAGAATAAGAGGGAGAGTAGATTAATGGAAGGAGTCATCCTAAATGAAACAAACTCAAATGAGGATGTATAAAAATGTTTGTAACTCTTCTTTTTTTCAGTGGCAAAGAACTGGAAACTGAGGTGGTGCCCATCAGTTGGGGAATGGTTGAACAAGTTATGGTTTATAAATATGATGGAAGACTATTGTGCTTTAAGACATGATGAAGGGAATAGTTTCAGAGAAAACTGGGGAGACTTGCATGATTTGATGACAAGTGATCAGAGCCAGTAGATTGGTTTATATATTGACAATATTGTAATGGGAAACAACTTTGAAAGGCTTATACAATGACCAACCATAATTTCAGAGGACTTGTATTAAAACTTGCTAGCCACCTCCAGACAGAGGAGTGATGGATTCAGTGTGCAGACTGAAGCTTAAATTTGTGTATTCTGAACTTAATAGCACAAACATTTCCTTAACACAGTGGAATATGAAAAAGAGAATTGTTACTGAAACAGCAGTTCTATTAGGTACAACTTGCTATTCGTTTAAAATATACAACAAAGTTATCATGTAGGTTTCTTTTTTCCCCCTCTCCCCCACCTAGAGATGGCTATCATTAGATCAAATATATTTGTGTGTGTGTGTGTGTGTGTGTGTGTGTGTGTGTGTGTGTGTGTGTGTGTGTGCTATTTCTCTGAATGTAGATGACATCTTCCTTAATAGGCCCTGTTGGTTTTTTTTGGACATGATCAATATGAAATTTGGGATACATATTTACAATAGGAAGAAAAAAGTAATCTACCCTTCCCTCTTATTTTACAGATGAATAATCTAAAGTTCAGGAAGATTAAATGATTTGCTCAGTTACATAAGTAGCTAAAGTGCTAAAGGTGGGATTTGAACCAGATCCTCTAGTCTATGGAGTCAGTGCTTTTTCTACTGTCTCTAGGTAGAAGTTGGTGATTTTAGTGCTGTAGAAGAGAAGATTTAAGAGTGAAATGATAACTTTCTTCAAATATTAGAGTTTATTCTTTGGAGGGGATTAAATTTGTTTTGCTTTGCTTCAGAGGGAAGAACAAAGAGATATAAATGCCAGGAAATTTTCTAATAATTATCCTTCTCCATAAGTGGCATAAGTTGCCTTGGAAGGTAATAGATTCCTATAGATCTTAACTGAAGGGCTAGTGCCTAGTTGAGAAAATTTGGAGAAATGCACAAATATATGTATGTTGACTAGATAACCTTGAAATTACTTGAAAATCTAAAATTCTATGATCCTTAATCTCTACTTTTCCATCTCCATTTGCCTACTAACATTCTTAGTTCTTTCCAATTCTAAAAAGAAGTCTTTCCTTGACCTTGCTAATTTATTTGGCTACCATTCTTGGACAAAATTGTATTAAAAGTTATTTATACTTTATGCTTCCACTTTGTCTCCATCTATTCTCTCCTCAATTTTATACTGCTCTATAGAAACTGTTCTTTTTGATGACCTTAATGACTATAAATCAACAATTCTGGAGAGCAATTTGGGTCTACATTTCAAAAGTCAGTAAGCCATGCATACCCTTTGATTCAGAAACTCCAAAGAGATCAAAGATCCAGGATAATGACCTATATGAACAAAAAAATATTTAGAACAGTACTTTTATTTGAAACCTTTCCTTGCAAAGAAGTAATAACAAAGTGATGTCTATCAACTGGGGGATGATTGCACAAATTAATGCACATGAATGTAATGGAATATGATTGTAAAAAAAAGAAATAGGTAGATTCAGAGAAGTTTAAGAAGATGTATATGAACTGATGCAGATACATATATAAAATTTATATGATTATAGCATTCCAAATCAAGAATTCTTAACCTCTTTGTATCAGGAACACCTTTAGAGATCTGGTGATGTCTATGAAACCTATCTCAAAAATAATATATCTATATATACAAAATATAGATATATACAATCTCTCTCTATATATATTATATATGTATATATACAATATATATATATATATACAAACACATATTTGTTTTTTGCAAGGCAATGGGGTTAAGTGACTTGCCCAAGGTCACACAGCTAATAAATATTAAGTGTCTGAGGTCAAATTTGAACCCAAGTCCTTTTGACTCCAAGACTGGTGCTCTATCCACTATACCACCTAGCTCCCCCCTCCCCAATTTTTTAAATGTACAAAATAGAATATATAAGATTACAAAGTAAACCAATTTTATTGAAACATAGTTATCAAAATGTTTCAAAAAGACATTTAAACTTTTTGATGTCAGGAGCTGTTATGTTTTTATGTTTGTATGCCTAGAATTGAATATAGTGACTTACAGTACACAGCATATTCTTAAAATTATTTGTTGAATAGATGAATTGATTTACTCTCAAGACTTTAAGTTTTTATTATATGGACTTCCAACAAGATGACCACGTGAATGGAAACCGGCCAGATCTCATACATCTATCTACTCTAGCTAAAAATAAAAATATTCCTAGACCAATAAAAAATTGCTAAAGTGACTTCATCTAATCCAGAACTGCATAACAAGTCAATCAAGAAACCTATAGGCAAGAGGAAAGGGCCCCACCAGAAAAAGCTGTGCTATCTCTGGATCCTTTAAATATCCTGACCAAGGCTGGTGAAATGCAAAATGGAGAAAAGAAGAGATTTACTTTGGGGTAGGGTTTATCTAATATCCTGTAAAGTTCAATAGCAAAATGGGTGCTTGCCTAACAACTCAAATGTGGATCAATGTCTGGATAGAGGAAACTGGACGGGATCTTTTCTACAAGGAACTCTCTGAACCTAAGAAAAAGAACTGCTGGTGCCTATCTAATCAGGAAACTATTTTGCTTTTCAAAGTTGGATTTTGGGGTACCTCTGTATCTAAAATAATTCTTTGTAGTATTCAAGTATCTATTAGCTTCTAGCTCCTATTTTAGCTCCTGAATAGGGAACTAAGAGCCTACCAGGGTTAGGCTCTTATCCCATACTCCTTCCTTTTGGGTGCCTGCTTGATTTCTTCCTGAATTATTTGGGTTCCTGCAATTATTTTTATCTTCCAGGGAGGATAAACAAAACTACTATTAAAGTGTTGGTATGTTTTAAGCTCTCCTAACTCAGTGAGATCCTTTTGGTGTCTCAAGACAGAGTTCTAGGGACCTCAAAGTTCCATGGCTCATGGTGTCCCAGTCTCAGGATTGTGAGACCCAGACAGGTTGCTACTATTCCTGTTCCTTTCTGAAGTTTAAGCTGTAAATTTCCATTCACCCTAGAGTTTTCCTTTGGGAGCTCTCAACTCTTGTTGATTCTGAATCCAGAGCTTTATTATGTATGTGTCTTTGGTCCATCTCTATGGACTGTTTGTCCTTTGTTCTCAAAGAGGACTGTGACATCAGGGAGGTGATTCCATGACATGCAAGTAACTTGGATTTAAGTGAGGGAGCACTGTGCAAAGTTGCCAGCCCCATTTTCTCATCTAGAGCCACCTGAGTGACTAGATATAGATCAGGATGACTGGAGATTGCCCTGGATTCAGTGAAAAACTTAGGTCTTTTTAAGTTAAATCTTTCCCAGGTCTCAGTTTGACTACACAAATATTAAAGACCTTTCTTTTCATACTATTTATGAAATTCATTCAAGATCTCAGAACCTAAATGTTAGTACTGATTGACATGGAGCTTCCTACATCTGAAATTTGCTGATTATTTAAAGAAAGGATTTGCAATATTATTCTAGAATCCTTGACTTCACCCCAGAAGCTGACTTGATCTCTGTTGATATTCAACATGCTTCAATTCAGAAGATGCAAGGAAGGAACTAATCAGTGAATCAAAGAGTAAATACATTCATTTAAAAAAATTATTTAAGGCAATGGGGTTAAGTGACTTGTGCAAAGTCACACAGCTAGGCAATTAAGTGTCTGAATCCGAATTTGAACTCAGGTCCTGTGCTCTATCCACTGTGCCACCTAGCTGCCCCATCAAAAAGTAAATAGAAAGTATACTATCAGAGCTGTTGGCCTGAGATATAGTTGATAGTCTAACTGAATTTGTACTAGTGAATGCCATCTATTTCAAAGGAAATTAGGAAGAGAAATTTGATCAAGTATTTATATTGATGTACCATTTTGATTAAACAAGAAAAAAATAAGTGGAAATAATATCAGAAAAAAGAAAATGGCCTCTGGTACAACTGAGGGGCTCAAGTTTTGAGTATTAGAACTTTCTTGTAAGAGCAAGGAGGTGAGCATAATCATACTGTTGACAGATGATACTGTTGATGACTCTATTGGCCTGAAAGAGATTAAAAAGCACTCAATCTGAAAAAGTTGAAAGAATGGATGCTACCTGAAAATCTGAATTTCTGGACCAAGTTCAAGCCAGAAAACACCTATAACTTCTACTCAAACTTAAAACAGAGTCTGTCAGAGCTCTTCATCAATGGTAAGGCTAATAATCTATATGGAAGTCCAAGAAATAGAGCTGGCTTATTAGCCAAGATTGCCTAGAAGTCTTTTGCAGAAGTGAATGAAGAGAGCACTGAAGCCAAAGTTGTCCCTAGCTATGTTGATGTCAGAAGAATTCCCTGATAATCATTCATTTACATTTTTCTCTGTCATGCTCCTATAGGAAACAACTTGTTCTTTAGTAGGCTTTCTTCTTCAAAAAGACTCTGAAAGTGCAGTTTCATAATGTTGAATTTTTCTACCTGAATTTTAAAATCATGGGTTAAAATTGTTATATAGAATTTTCCCAATAAAAATAACTGCCAGGAATATATATATATAATATATATAGAGATAGATAGATAGATAGATAGAGAGAGAGAGAGAGAGAGAGAGAGAGAATAACTGCACAACTTCAAGCAAAGACTGAAAGGGGAAAAATGTATTTTCCATGAGAACTACAGGAATATCCACAAGAAATGAAGTAAGAAATTTTAAAATGAAATAAAAGCTCAGGAGGAAAGATTTGGAAGAATAAATTACTTCAAATAGAAAGTGATTGTATTTGTCCATGAAAATTAAAACATATCAAACAAAAATCAATCACTCCATGAGACAACAAAAAATACTAGATCAAAATCCAAAGGTTGAAAATATAAAAGAAAATGTAAGGTATCTGCTATTAAAAATAATCAAGAAAACAGGCTAAGGAGAGTTGAGACTCCCCCAAAATGCAATTTAAAAAACACCTAAACACTGTATTTCAAGAAGTCATAAATGACCACATTAGATTTAGTTGAATCAGAGAGTAAAATAAAAATTAAAAAAATCAGGTTTCTTGAAAAAATTTAAAAGGAGACATTCTAGGAATGTCATAGTCAAAATCTAGTCTCCAGGTCAAAGAAAAATTATGACTAGAAAGAAAGCATTTAAGAAACAAGAAGTCATAGTCAGGATAATGTAAGACCTGGAAATTTCTGTTACAAGTGAGTAGAGAGCTTAGAAAATAGTATTACAAAAGAGACTTGGAACCAAGAATAATTTACCCTGCAAAGAAAAATATATTCCTACTGAGGAGAAAATAGACCTTTTAATGTAATAGAGGATTTTCAAGCATTTCTGATGAAAGACAAGAGTTGAGTAGGAACTTTTAAATGCCAATACAGGAATCAAAAAATAGTCCAGGGGAGGCTAGGTGGTGTAGTGGATAAAGCACCGGCCTTGGAGTCAGGAGTACCTGGGTTCAAATCCGGTCTCAGACACTTAATAATTACCTAGCTGTTTGGCCTTGGGCAAGCCACTTAACCGCATTTGCCTTGCAAAAACCTAAAAAAAAACATAGTCCAGAAATGTAAAATTTATTTGAGTTAATTTCTTTAGGGGATCATATAATGATGAAGTACTAACATTTGAGCAGGAAAGAAGAAACAAGTGTCCCTTCAAAACCTTAACATCTTCAAAATGTACTGAGAAAGTTAACTAAGACAACAAAGGTTCTGAGGATGAATTGGTTCCATTTTGGGAGTTTTGAGAGGGAAAGGAAAAGAGAAAATAAAAGAAATACAATAGCTTAGAAAGGAGGAAGAAAAAAGTAGAACTTGCTATTTCTCATAATTGACATCCTCCCCCCCACAATAAAAAGCATAGAAACTTGGAGGAAAGGGTAAGGGGGTAGTGATTATTAAATGACCATTACTCTTAAAGAATTGGATGAAGGAGCATTGAACATACACATACCAGAAAAATACATACCAAGTTTAGAATAGAAATACATCAAACTCCATAGGAAGACAGGTGGGAATAGTTAGAGGTGGTGTTGAGAGTGATGATACTAGGGAGTTATAGATATAAGCAAATAAACTTTAACTTCAGAGGGTAGATCCCGAAGACAGCATTTAAAAGGGAAGAAAAGAAAAGAACTGAAAACTAGGGGAATATCCACAAAATGGCAATGACTGAACAAATTGTCATATACAACTGTAACATAAGATTATTACAATTTAAGAAATGATGAAAAAGAAACTTTCATAGAATCTTGGGAAAATTTGTTTGAACTGATGTAGAATGAAATGAATAGAACCAGGAGAACAGTTTAAACTACAACAACATGATAAAGAAAAAAATTTTGAAAGACTGAAGAACAAAGAAAAATCCAAGTACTTCTCCAGAGGATTTATGAAAAAATATATTAACTTACCTTCTGACAGAGAAGTGATGAACTCATCGTTCAAAAAGAAACATACATTCTCTGACATGACTTCTGCATGGATTTGTGTTTCTTGACTAGGTTTATTTAACAGAGGCTTTTCTTCCTGTTTTTAATAAGAAGGAAAGAGGGGGACTGTCAATAGTGATACCAAAAAAGGAGACAAGAAAATCATGAAAATATACAGAAGAGAGCAGAAACATAGACAAGCAGGATAACTTTGAAAATATGAGTTAGATTTATTATGTATCTTTTAAAAGCAAATAGCATGGGGTAGAGATTTACAGCTTCATATGCAATCATCTTTTTATGTTCTAATTTGTATATAGAAATGCCATTTTGGAGGGGAGGGGTTCATTTAGTTCCAAATAGGAAATAAAATCAAATAAATCATCTCTATGACTATTGATCCCCGAATCTATATCTATAGTCCTGATATTTTTTCACAGTGCAGGTCTAACTGCCTATGGGACATCATTTTTTGAGTATCATACCAGCACTTGAAACTCAAAATATTCCAAACAATGCTTATTTCTCTTCTTAAATATTCTTCTACTATCATGAACATTTCTCTCAATTCATCCATTCACTCAGTCTCTTGAGTGTGAAATCTTGGTAATATTGACTATTATTCCTTCTTTTTAAATTATGGCCTTTTGAATTTGCCTAATTCAAAGTCAAAATCAAATCCTGTTTCCTCTGAAGAAATAGGTAGATGACACAATGAATAGAGCAATGGGCCTAAGTCAAAAAGCCCTGGGTTCAAAAATCTAAGCTCAAACAATGACAAAATATGCAACTGAGTAAATGGCTTCCCCAGTTTCTTCAACTGTAAAATGGGGATCATAATACTACCTATTTCCTAGGTTAATGTGAGGATAATGATTGTCAAAATAGAATTTGGTACATAGTAAACTCCTAATATTAAAAAAATTAAATATTCCTTCCTTTCCACAAAGTTTTCCCTGATTCCTGTTCTTTCTCAGAATATTGATGAACCTTAAAGAGCACTGAATGGGAAACAGGATGCCCTAATTCTAATGCTTACTAGTTATGTCATGAATTTTATGAACTATAATTTCCTCAGTTATAAAGAATAGATAAAAATATTTATACTACTTACACAATTGTTTGAGAAAAGCAATTTGTAAACATTTAAGTGGTATATGATGGTGAACAATTATTCCTTTTTTGTACACTAATGTATATAGCAGATACTATTGCATATTATAGCTATGTCTTTGTATTTTATTCTTTGCAGGACTGGAAACTCTGTGAGAGCAGAGACTGTATCTTACCTAAATTTTGTATGTTCTTCAGACGAAGCCCATTATATTGTACACATTAGAAATTTAATATCTATTGAATGAATAAATGATTGAACAAATGAATCCAATCACTTACCAAGTTCTTTCAATTTTGCCTCTCTGCAAAATCCCTTTCCCAGCTCTGAATTCTTTACAAAAATCATCATGTTGAGGTCTTTTGTTTTTAGCACCTTCATACTCAGTGAACCAATCTTTTTGACAAAAACAAAGCAACAACAACCAAAAGGGAAAAAACAGAAAAATAAGGAGTAAAAAAAGTATTTCATAAAAACAAACCAAGCTATCAGTAATATATTACACCCTTACATTCATAGTCATCCCACTTTTGCACACACACACAAAGACACAAAGAGGAAGAAACATTTTCTCCTCTAATTTTGGGGGCCTAGTTTGTTCATGACAATTATACCAGTATTTAGTTTATTTTTAAATTGTTGCAATATGCATATAAATGTGTCTAAGTATATGTATATTTGTATACATACTTATACATATACATATACACATACATAGTTTTCCTGGTTTTGCTTAGTTTATATCAGTTCCTATAAAGTTTTCTATATTTTTCTGAAGTCTTTAACTTCATTATTTCTTAGAGCACAATACTATTCCATTAGTTTACCTGCTTTGTTTAACCATTTCCCAATAGATGATCAGTCCTGACTTCTTTTTCCATTGCTATTCCCTAAGTATAATCCCTCATTGCAATACTCTAGGACTATTATAACTTCTAAGCAGGTCTTCCAGTCATCATTCTCCCATCCTTTAATCTATCCTTTATAAAGCTGTAGCCAAACCAATTTCCCTTCTGCCTAGAGCTGCTCAAAAATGTTCATTAGTTCTCTATCGCTTATTGAATGAAGTTCTAAATTCTTTCCCTGGCATTTAAGGCCTTTCACAATCTGATCCACCCCACTTTTTCAGACTTATCTCCTCCTATTGCTCTTGCACTGTTTTGTTTTTAGTTTTTTTCAAGGCAAATGGGGTTAAGTGGCTTGCCCAAGGCCACACAGCTAGGTCATGATTAAGTGTCTGAGGTCAGATTTGAACTCAGGTACTCCTGACTCCAGGGCCGGTGCTCTATTCACTGTGCCACCTAGCCACCCCCCTCCTATTGCTCTTGCAATGGTTATTCTAAATACTTCAGCCAAATCAAGATGCTTGCTGCCTGTAGAACACAAAATCCCTGGAACATTCTCTAAACTTTCCAATTTCCACTGCTCCCTAAGACTGATATGTCTTCTCTTTCTCTTGATGAGATGAATTTGCATCTATCCTTCAAAGCCTAACTCAAGTGATCCTTTCTGGGGCAGCTAGGTGGCGCAGTGGATAGAGCACCGGCCCTGGAGTCAGGAGTACCTGAGTTCAAATCTGACCTCAGACACTTAATCATGACCTAGCTGTGTGGCCTTGGGCAAGCCACTTAACCCCATTTGCCTTGCAAAAAAAAATATTATTATCAAGTGATCCCTTCTCCAAGCTTTTCTTGTAGTACTCTTAGCATTTAACATTAACTACTTTGAATCTTAGTTTCTCCTATTAATAGCTGTAAGACCTATTTTATCTCCCCTCTTTCACAACAGATTACTCTGCCCATAGTAGGGGCTTAATATATACTTGTTGAACTGAACATATGGCTGATCCTCTATGGTAAGAGCCACATAGGCTAGGCTGGTTTTTTTTCCTGAGAGGGCATGAAACTATCCCAAGGAATTAATTGATCCACTGGACTGAGGCTTGAACCATTGATGTAGTTTCTTGATCACCTAAGTATAAAGGCCTAGGTCATGAGGAGTTAGGGACCTGACAAATGGTTCCATCACTTCCTGGCAAATAGAGGGAGAAGAAATGGAAGCAAATTTTTAAAAATTTCATATTCTTGGGATCAAAGATCACTATAGACTACAGCAGCTCTCAAATTAAAAGACACTCCTTAGAAGAAAAGCTATTATAAATCTGGACAGTATACTAAAAAGCAGAAACATCACCTTGCCAACAATGGTCCATATAGTCAAAGCTATGGTTTTTCCAGGAGCAATGTATGGTTGTAAAAGTTGAACTATAAGGAAAACTGAATGCTGCAGAATCAATGCTTTTGAATTAAAGTGACAGAGAAGACTTTTGAGAGTCCCTTGGACAGCAAGGAGATAAAATCTGCCAATACTTAAAAGAAATTAATTCAGGTTGTTCACTGGAAGGCCAAATACTGAAACTGAAGCTTAAATATTTTGGCCACATTATAAGATGGGGCTCATTGGAAAGAGGCAAAAGGAAAAGGGGATGGCAGATGCTGAGATGAATAGTCATGGAAAGAATGAATATGAATTTGAATAAATTTCAAAAGACAGGAAAGATAGAATGGTCTGGTATGCTTTGGTCCATGGCATCATAAAGAGTTGGACATGAGCAATAACAAACAGGAGAAGCAGGATTCAAAACACAAGTTTTCAGGCTCCAAATCCAAAAATAGTGTCCTTTGCACTATAACAATCTGATTCTTAGGAAGGCTATAAACTTCCAGACTTCAGGGAGCTGCATAGGCTATTGCTGACATACTCAGAACTTTCCCATTTTCTACTCTCAACCAATGAAAACATAAATTGGAAAGTGGACATCTATATTCTTCCAACTGAGAAAAATGGTGTGGGCAAAAAATTACAACCTTTGGTCCTCCCTCCAGTTTCTATTTTTCCACTGGTGGGAGGGCAAAGAGGGTTAAATTCTTGCTCTGACCAGTCTCTTTCCTGTTCCACATGCCCCTCCCCTGGCTTACACACAGATGGGAGGAAAGAGATGGAAAATAGAACAAATCTCAGAGCCAGCAATGGAAGCCCTCCATTCTCTTCTAAAAAATAAGATTTCTCACTGTTGGAGGTAAGGGTGAAGAGGGGCAAGACTTCTGACAAAATAGAGACCCAAGGTAGGGTAGATACACACTCTTTGGGGATGAGATGGGGGTACAGCAACTTCAGACATGGTGAAGATACCAAGTGGGTCCTGGGGCACTGGGGGTAGAGGAGGGATATAAGTCTATTCAGACCCAAGTTCCTTGGCAGCACTGATCCATTAACCCTAAGTATTCTTGGCTTATGTCCAACCCCAAATCAGCTTCTCCATTCATCAGATCCCCCCACCCCTTACACATACTGATTGGATACGGGATTGTCCCAGCCCTGAAGCCAAGGGCACAGCTGACCCCCAGCTGTCATATCTACATTTCCCCTTCCCCCACTAGTTCCAAGTAAAAGGATCAGTCCCTTCCTTGGACCAGAAAAACAATCCTGGAGGGTCTGGGAAGAGGCAACTGTGGGGGTATAATGAATGATGCACTTGTCCAGATGTCATAAATCCAGATGCTAGTTCATAGTGAACTTACTGGATGACTTAGGGTAAGTCTCTATGCCATTCTAAGTATTATCTGAGGTGGTAAAGTTTTTCCAGTTATTGTTTTAAGTAGTTTATTAAAGAAATGGAAATTTTAAAAAGTTCTAAGATTTCATCACACTCCTTTCAGATGGGCAAAGATGACAAATAATAAAAGCAGAAAATGTTGGAGAGGCTATGGGAAGATAGGCACATCAATGCAGTATTGGTAGAACTATGAATTAGTTCATCCTTCTGAAAGGGCATTAAAGAAGATTAAACTAATAAAGTCATTACACTGTATACACCCTTTCATCCAAATATATCACCACTAGGCATATGCCCAAGAGAAGTCTTGAATGTAGGACAAGGTCCTATATATAAATTATAGCAGTGTTTTTTTTCTGTGATAAAAAAACTGAAAGGAAAATGAGTATCCACTGAAGGATGAATAGCTAAACACACTATGAAAAATGGTATGTAGCTGGAATATTTTGAGTTATAAGAAACTATTTATATAAAGAATTTGGGGAAATTTGAGGGGGTTTGTGAATGAACTGAATGAACTAAGTAGTACCAATAGAACAATTAATATAAAGGATACAATTATATAAAAGAACAGTGTTAAAAAAGATCAGAACTTTGATCAGTGCAGGGGCTCATCAAGATTTTAGTGAACTCTTGGTGAATTAGACCTCCTTAGTGGAGAGAACATAGGTACAAAAGGGCTAGATTTGGCAAAAATGATCAATATATTGCTTTGATTTATTTAGCTATCTTTCTTGTTTTCTTTGTTGAAGGAATAGTTATATTAGGAACTGAGAAAGTGCTTAAGAAATGATAGTGATATTAACAACTAGTAACATTAAAATTTTAATTTTTTTAAATGAAGTATGGGGACAAGAGAACTTCCAGGAGCCAAAATGTCTAAGTAAGCAGTAAATTTCCAAAACTCTCTCATATTCACCTCCAAACAACCATAAAATAGTGCCCCCAAACAAATCCTAGAATGCAGCTCAGCACTAGGTAAGCTGCCAGACCCCTGAGGCCTCTAGCAGTACATGGGGCTTAGGATAACAACAATACAGCATTAAACAGCATGGACCTGAAGACTCTCATTTTTCTGGTTTTTCTTTTGTTTGTTATTTGTTTGGATTCCAAAATCTTATTAAAAATGAATGCTAAAAATTGTCTTGACATGTAAATGGAAAAATGCTATTTAAAAAAGAGGAATGGAAAGGACTTGGGGAAGATTATGTCAATGATATTTCATTCGAAAATGAATGAAAACAAAATGGAAATAAATGAGGAGAGGGCACAATCCCAAAGAGCAATGACAGAAAAGGAATCTGAGGAGAATAGCACTTTAGTGTCATGGAAAATCACAGTCAGAATTTTGGAGTTGAAAAAGAGACCTTATTTTATAGATGAAAAAAGTTGAGGCCCAGAGAGGTTAAGTGACTTACCCAGAGTCACACAGTTAGCAAGTGAGTAGATAGGTCTTCTTTACTCCAAGATACCATGTTGCCTCTGGGATGAGGTGACAAGATGCAATGCCAAGGCATGATCCTTCCTCATTTCTCCAAGTCCTGGTGCCAAGAGGGATTCTGGAGACAGTGTAGGGTTCTATTAGCTCAAGCCACATAAAGTCATATTTCCTGTGGTAGTTAACTCAGTGACAAGGGTCAAGTCTTAGTAGTGTTCCAAAAAGTCAGTAACAAAACAAGTCAAGTAAAAACTACTTCTATCTTTGTAATAAATGGTCATAGGAAGCAACTAAAAGTCTGAAGGAACTCAAAGTTCTGTCACTGGACTCTGCTCTACCCAGTAAGTCCTTTCTTGTCATTGAAGTGCAGAATAGTTCTGTTTCCCTCTTCAATGTTACCCTTAACACTTGCTGCTTCAAGGCTTAACCCAAGCCCCCTTTCTATACAACATCTCTTAAGACCCCTCCCCCTCAGGACTCCAATAGTGTTTTGCTCCTCTGATTTCTTAAACTAATAGATTTTAAAAAAGAGTCAGAGCCTGGGGCTTTGCTCTAGGATACCAAAATGAAAAAAGTGATTTATTTATTGATTTTAGCTTTTCCTTTCCAGAGGGACCAACAGCATCTGTACCTTCTCTTTATTCCCAGAGAAACCTATGGGGGAAATGGGGAGATGAGTACAAGGTGAGAGTTGAGGGGTTGAATGATGGATGAATGATAAACCTAGTACCCTTTACATCTTACCATGGGAATTCTTAATCTCTTTTCCTATCCCAAACTAAGGGTGAGGTTCGCATCTGTGTTAAGAATGTCCTTTTAACAATGGGTTTTCTAGGTTGCATTCCTATTTCATATTTTTTTGAAGAGGCATTCAACTGTTACTTCTGTCTCCCAATTAGATTTCTCAGAGGCCCAGGGGAGCCTAAGAAGTTGATAGGAAGAATAGACATATCCTAGTTCTCCTCTCTGGATCCCTTTTCTCTTTAATTTTAGCCTAATGATCCCGACCTTTCCATTTCCTGGTCCCAATGACCTAGGACTAGCCAATGAAAACATGCTGGGACTCATTTCAGTTGTCTGTTTGTTCTTCAGTGAAGTGTCTTCCTTATCCCTGCCCTCATCACAGGATAGACGCCCAGGTTAAGATTTCCTACTCTGCCCCCACCCACTGACATTTCCATGGATCATTTATGACCTTTCTTTCCCCTTACTTTTAAAAAATTCAATTTAATTTTCAATTCTGAATTCTTATCATACTATTTTCTTCTCCCTCACCCATTGTGAAAGCAAGAAAAACAAAATCCATCACAAACTATTGTAAAGCAAAAAATTAGCAATGAACAAAAAGAAAAGAAGAGAAAAGAAAATGTGCTTCAGATTGTATGCTGCAACTATCAGTTCTCTTTATGGAAGGGGATAGCATGTTTCATCACGAAATGGTTAGTCACTGTGGTTAGTTATAATATTGATAAGACTTCCTAAGTCTTTTAAATTTGTTATCTTTACAATATCGTTGTTATCATATAAATCATTGTTCTGGTTCTGCTCACTTCACTTTTTACCAGTTCATATAAGTCTTCCCAGATTTTTTCTAAAAATTTCCCTTTCATCATTTCTTTTTAGCATAATAGTACTCCATAATATTCACAAACCATAACTTGTCCAACCATTCCTCAGTTGATGAGCATCCTCTTAGGTTCTAATTCTTTGCCATCATAAAAAGTACTGCTATAAATATTTTTGTACATTTCCTTTTCCTCTTTTTTGCATCTTTCTTATCTCCCTTCATTTTTGACTGAGCACAAACAATCCAGGGTCCTTTGGGTGCCTAGAGATGGGAGAGAGAGAGAGAGAGAGAGAGAGAGAGAGAGAGAGAGAGAGAACAGAGAGAAAAGAGATGGCAACAGAGCATGAGATGAGTGGAGAAAGATCCTACAGGGGAACTCTCTCTCTCTCCTTAATTGTATGGAGCAGCCCATCTTAGCCAATGTCAGAGGTGCCTGCTAGGGTCAGGTTTCTCTCACGTTACCCATCTCATGGGTTAAATGATGGAATAGGACTAATAATCCTTAGGGAATTTGGGAATTCATCCATACTACCTGGGGGAGGATGAACAGAGTATCTCATTCAACTAAATGTGACCAGTTTCCAAAGAGAGACTGGTAAAAGGGAGAGGGATATGTTTTTGCCTTTCTGTCTTTGGATCTTCTCTTAACACCTGAAGGGGAAGAAAGTGGTTTAGTAGTGCTCTACTTTTGCTACCCATGGTGGTGGATCCCTGGACTTTTGGGAGGCAGAGACAGGTTAAGACCATCATGGACTTTCTAGAACTACTCCCTCTTCACAATTCAGACTTCCACCCTCTTGCTTTGAGGAAACAGATCCAGAAAAGAGCCATCCTTTTGTCCATTCCATGTTTCTTTACTAGTTTATTCTCCAAATGCCCAGGTTACCTTTCATTTCTTCCTCAGTACCTGGACCTCATATTTCTGTCTTCTCTCAAAATCTTATCTACCTTCAGTCTTCAGTTTCTAATGTCCACTCTTGCTATTGGAACTTTGATGTTCTCTTCTGGGACTGGGGTAGAAGTTTCAGAATTCTCTCCACTGGCACTTCTGGGGAATTTATTTTCACTGTGGGACTGTAGTGGGGGGGGCAAGAATGACAATCCCAATTCATACTCTTCCCCAGTACCTATTGAGCCCTCATCTAGTACTGCTGGCCAACTTATGATATCTCTATAATGTCTAGTTCTAGAAGGATTTTATAAAACGGTGTCATGAAAAAAGTTCTATATCTATAGTCAGAGGATCTAGGTTTGAATTCTATTTCCATTACTTACCAGCCCTGCAATTTTGGACAAGTCACTTAATTTCTAAGTGTCTCTGTTTCTATATATGTAAAATAAGATTAGACCAGATGATCTTTGAAGTCCTTTTCATCTTTTTATCTGTGATTCAATTTGCCTAATAACAAACCATGGGAAAAAGGCAACAATCTATATACAGGAATGGGAAATTGTGGCAGACTCTGCTTCAAAGCCCCTTCAGAGAAGCAGAAGGACTAGCTTCTTGACAAAGTGTGATTCCTAGTCAATATGCTAGAAAAGTCAAGGCTAATCCCACTCTCTTTCCCCACCCCTTCTATGTCCCTGCCAAGCAAGACTTTCCTTATTTCTGTCTCAGGGTTCAGGAGTTACAGTTCCAAAATAGCATCATAGCCTTTTTCCCTCACATCTTTCCTCAGTGGGGAGAGTATAAGACAAGCTCTATCAGCCAGTTAGAGTGAGGAAACTCTGCAGTATGAGGAGTCTCGGGGCACAAACCATACAAAAGAAGGAAAATTATAGTCACGTAGCTTCATCACTCAATTCATCTTGACACAGTTTAAAGTCAGACACTCTTCTAGGTTCCTTTTTTACTCTGCTTCTTCTGTAGCCTAAAGTAGCAGTCTCTCTCTCTCTCTCTCTCTCTCTCTCTCTCTCTCTCTCTCTCTGTCTCTCCCCCCCCACTCTCACTATCTCTCTGTGTGCATCTGTGTGTCTATCTGTTTCTCCTCTCTCTAACTCTCTTTGACTCTGTCTTTCTCTCTATTTCTCCTCTATATATTAGTTTCTCTTTCTTTTTCTATCTCTTTGTCTCTGTCTCTGACTTTTCTATGTTTCTCTCTTCTTTCTCTGCTCTTTTCTGACTCTGTGTCTGACCATCTCTTTCATTCTCTCTGTGTCTGTCATTCTTTCTATTTTTTTCTCTCTCCTTTCTCTATCTCTATATTCTGTGTGTTTCTGTCTCTTTTTCTGTACCTTTTTCTGTCTCTGACTCTCAGTCTGTCTCTCTGTCTCTCTCTCTGACACTGCCTCTTTTTCTCTGTTTTTCTCTCAACAAGTCTAGAAGAAGTAGAATTCTTTCTCTCTGGGTTATCATGATGTTTAAGTCAAACTGTAATCCAAGCCTTTCCCCAGATCTCCTCAATAGTAATATTAACCCTATTCCTACTCTCTGAGCTAGGCCATCTCTTTCTGGGCCTTTTCTCTGTGCCTGGATCAGCCCCTTCATTGATTGCTCCCTGTTGATAAACCTTTTCCAGCTGATTTGAGTCTGGTCAATTTTGGGTACAACTCTCCCACTTCCATTATCCCTCCATCATTCTGCATAAACAAAGTGCCCACTGTCAGCATCTTTTTTTCCTTGCTTCTCTAAAATGGTCCCTTTTTTCCTTAAGAGTATCAAATAACTCATCCAACCTTTCTGGACAGCAATTTGGAATTATGCTCAAAGGGCAATGAAAATGTGCATACCTTTTGATCTAGCAATATCACTACTAGATCTATACCCTGAAGAGATTATTGAAAAAGGGTAAAAACATCACTTGTACAAAAATATTCATAGCAGCCCTGTTTGTAGTGGCAAAGAATGGGAAATTAAGTGAATGTCCTTCAATTGGGGAATGGCTTAACAAACTGTGGTATATGTATATATGTCATGGAACCCTATTGTTCTATTAGAGATCAGGAGGGATGGGAATTCAGGGAAGCATGGAAGGATATGCATGAACTGATTCTGAGCAAGATGAGCAGAACCAGAAAAACATTGGACACCCTAATAGTAACATGGGGATGAAGATCAACCTTGATGGACTTGCTCATTCCATCAGTGCAACAATCAGGGACAATTTGGGGTTGTTTGCAATAGAGAATACCATCTGTATCCAGAGAAAGAATTGTGAAGTTTGAACAAAAACCAAACAAAGACTATCTTCAATTTAGGGGAAAAACCATTATCTTATTATTTAATTTTGCTCTCTTATAATTTATATTTCTTCCTTAAGGATATGATTTCTCTCTCAACACATTCAATTTTGATCAGTATATATATATATATATACATATATATATATATGTATATATATATATATATAGCATGGAAACAATGTAAAGACTAACAGACTGCCTTCTGTGGGGGGTGGGGGGAGGGAAGCAAGAATAGGGGGAAAATTGTAAAACTCAAAATAAATAAAATCTTTCTTTAAAAAAAGGTAAATTGGGGCGGCTAGGTGGTGCAGTGGATAAAGCACCGGCCCTAGAGTCAGGAGTACCTGGGTTCAAATCCGGTCTCAGACACTTAGCTGTGTGGCCTTGGGCAAGACACTTAACCCCGTTTGCCTGGCAAAAAAAAAAAAAAAAAAACTAAAAAAAGAGTCCCTTCACTTTAAATTATTTGATACTCTTTTTTATTCAATCTACTTTTTTTTAGTTTAGGTTTTTTTTTTGCCAGGCAAATGGGGTTAAGTGGCTTGCCCAAGGCCACACAGTTAGGTAATCATGAAGCGCCTGAGGCCAGATTTGGACTCAGGTACTCCTAACTCCAGGACCGGTGTTTTATCCACTGCGCCACCTAGCTGCCCCTGTGAAGGGACTTTTGATAAGATCTAGGCCATTATCCCCCGCCCCCCATCTACAGATGAGAAAAATAAGCCCTAGAAAAGTGTAGTGATAATAAGTAGCTGAGTTAAGATTTGAAATCAGCTCTTGTACTTCAAATTCAAACTCTCTTTCACTATACCATGCTTCCTTTTCATCACTTCCATCATTCCCTTATCCTTCTCATCTACAGATAAACATGATAAATTTATATTTATAGGAAATAATTTTCTCCATCATCGCTGCCTCCTTACTTCCCTAACTTCCTTTCAGACTCACCTTAAACCTTACTCTGCAGGAGTCTTTTCCTAATCCCACCTCCTGCTGGTGCTTTCCCTTCTGAGATGACCTTCCATCTACTCTTCAGGTCTCTTATTTGGATATGTAGTTTACATTTAGTCTCTCCCTTTCAGATGTGAACTGCATGAGGGCAGGAGCAATTTTTGCCTTTCTTAGTATCTCCATCATTTATCATATGGTAGGTGCTTGTTGTCCAATTGACTGAAGGTTCTTTCTCTGGTCCTAGGATTGCGGTTTCCTTATAATATAAATATTCAATGGAAAATAAAATATGCAAATATCATCAAAACCTTTTACATCATTGTTGGAACAACCTCCAAGATAAGAATACATTTAGATACTTTTAGATAGCTAGGCTTTGCAACAACTTTTTTCTCCCAAAGCAGCAACAATTTCTCACTCTGTCACTTGACATACTTGGTTTTTTTTAGGTTTTTGCAAGGCAAATGGGGTTAAGTGGCTTGCCCAAGGCCACACAGCTAGGTAATTATTAAGTGTCTGAGGTCAAATTTGAACTCAGGTACTCCTGACTCCAGGACCGGTACTCTATCCACTGTGCCACCTAGCTGCCCCTCAACTTGACATACTTAAAAACTAAGATCAGACTGTGATAGTCACTTCAAGCTTCACTTTCTTCCTTTGTAACCAGGACAGAATCCTGCTTTATTCTTTAGAACTTGTCTTTCTTTTAAGGATCTCTAAGCACCTTAAACCATCATGGGAAAGAAACTGTTTTGCAAAAAGGAATGCAAAGAGGGCAACTTGGGATACAAACTGTTTCAATTTACAGGAGTTGGCACCCCAAGCTCAACTCTGGATTTGAATCAGTTGTCATTCCCCCAATCTCACCCTCTGCCAGGTCAGCATTATCATAACCAACAGGGTGGGGGAAGGGTTCAGCAGAGTGGGGAGGTTAGAAGAGGAGCAGAGCCTAGCTGGATGCAGTGCAGCGTTGCTGGGGGCCGGGGGGCAGGGAAGTCCATTCAAATTGACAAAAATAGAACATCAGCCTCATATCATTTTTCTCAAAACAAGATTTATTGAAGTTCTGTCGGCAAAAATCGCTGCTGTGTGGAACGCTTAACTTATAGATTAGATTACCCAGTTGTGCCTTACTACATTTTTCATTAGAAAAATATTGGCTGGGAGAGTTTGACCTCATAATCTCTGCATTTTAAACAATAACCAAAGGAAAACCAAATAGGACGCATAAGGTAATGGTTTTTTCTCCCCAACATTTCTCCTCCCTGGGGACATGTTGGAGTAAAAGCTGGGAGGCAGCTGGGGAAGGGAGCTAGGGACCAAATATGCTGTGTGAGCAATTCTCCTTTTGGGCCCCATCCTTTGGAGAAAGGACTAGGGCATTTCTTTAGATACTACTGTTATTCTCTGGCCCCACCCATCCATTCCCAACACACAAACACTATTTCCTAAAACAACTACAGCTCTCAGCCAGGTTGACAGAAACCCTGGAGGAAGGTGAATCCCTATTTCCTGACCCTTTCATAACATCTGATCCCCGAAACAAAACCCATAGTTCTAAAGGTACCACTATTTCATTTTCTCAGGTCCACCTTCCCTCCTGCATCCCATTCTTTCCTTTTCTTTCTATCTAATACATACTTACATATCAGGGAAATAAATTTAACATTTTTAACCCTATTTCAATTGGACTTCTTTTATAAGTAGACTAATTTTTCTTTCTTTTTATTTTTTTACTAAACCTTCAGTGGTCCCAGCAGGATATGTAATGTGGGGAGATAAGAGAAGAAAACCTATAGTCATGTGAAAAAATGCTCTAAAACACTAATAGGGATTTTTAGGGATTTAGGGATACCCATCATACTACCAAAAAAAAGGAAAATGGCATGTGCTGAAGGGACTCTGAGGAAACAACAGCTATTGGTGTAACTGCGAATTGGTATAGCCATTCTGAAGAATAATTTGGAACTATGCCCCCAAATTATTAAATATGCATAGCATATGACCTAGTAACAATGATACTGGGTTTGGACTCCAAAAAAAATCAAGAAAGATAGACAGATAGGAAGACAGAGATAGATAGATAGATAGATAGATAGATAGATAGATAGATAGATAGATAGATAGATAGATTCTGGATCTTTTTGTAGTGGCAAAGAATTGAAAACTGAGGGGTTCCCATCAGTTGGAAAATGACTGAATGAATTATGGTATATTAATGTTGAGTAATCCCATTGTGCCATAAAGAAATTATCAAGGGGTATAATTAGGTGTCATAGTGGATAGAGCACTGGCCCTGTAGTTAAGAGGTCCTGAGTTCAAATCTGAACTCAGACACTTAATAATTACCTAGCTGTGTGACTTTGACAAGTCACTTAACCTCCTTGCCTTGCCCCCTCCAAAAAAGAAATTCCGAAGGAGATGATTTCAGAAACAAACTAGGAAGACCTGTATGAATTGATACAAAGTGAGAATTATATATAATAACGGTAATGTAAAGATAACTTTGAAAGTTGAAGAACTCTAACTTATCATTCTAGAGGACTTGTGATGAAATATGCCATTATCCTTCAGATTAAAAGGTAAGGGACTCGGAATGTAGATTGAAGCTTAATTTTTTTAACATGGTCAAAATAGATAATAATTTATATTTGACTACACGTATTTGTAACAGATTTTTGTTTTTGCTTTCACATTTTGGAAAGTGGGAAGTAAAGAAGGAAGTGAGATGTAGAGAATCATGCCTGAAAATGAAACAAAATTGAATTTTTAAAATAACTTACATATATTAAAAAAGAAAAGAGGAAGACCTAGGTTCCCTATGCTGAAAGAAATTTGAGACTACTTAGGAAACTAAGACCAAACAAAGAATTATATATGACATAATAGAATTGAATATTCATTATCTGGTAAGACACAGTATGAAATCACCAGACTTTGAGCCAAAAATCCTGGATTTTAGTGGCCATTCTGCCATTTATTGCCTTTTTTGACTAAACTCATTACCTCTTTGAAACTCATTTGCCTCATCTGTTAAATGAAGAGATTTGTCACAGTTCCTTCTAGTTCTGACATTCTATGACTCTCAGAATTCTAAGAATTCATCTCTTTGGTCTATAAAAGCTTCCTGATGGATGAGTTTGGACCTTAAAAGATGGGTGGGATTTAGATAGGGGCAGGGGCTCTGCCTTTGCTATTTAAAATCCCAATAACTAACTCCTGTTGTGAAAAAGGACACAAATGGGGCACAACCTTCCCATGGAAGGATCAGGATGCTTCCCTAGCATTTCCATCCCTTCTGCTAATTCTAAGGAGAACAGAATTAGTTTGGACTTTCTAAATTGCTATCAGAATAGGAGGGGGAACCTACAACTGGAATTCAGATTCAGGTAAAGGATACCTGCCACCAAGGAGGGGTCAATGGGCTTACTGCTCTGCACATGAACCACTTCCCACTCATATAGGACCAAAAACTGAATTCCTCAGAGATCATGCTCCACCACCCCACCCCCTTCTCCTCTTCCCTCTCTACCTCACCCTTGTCTCAGTTTCCACTTTCCAAGGCTTTGGTGATTTCCAAGTTCTGACACAGTCATTAGTTACAAAGAGCAATTATGTCTTTTTGTCATTAAGTCATTTTTTAAATGGCTCCGGGCGGCATCACAGAACAAAGAAACAAAATAGCCATGAAAAGACTTAATCACAAATTACTAATTATTTCCCTCCCCTCCTCCCTCCGAAATCGTGAAATCCAATCCCCATGAAAAGGGAGAAGGTCTCCTATCCCGTAAGCTTGCCATGGCTCCTATACACCTAATCCATCACTGAAGACACTTCCTGCCTAGCCTGGCTAGGCTTTGGGGGGAACTAGGAGCCCCTATTCCTGACCTTTGAAGCCATAGCCCAGGGGCTATAGCCCCAGGCCCAACCCCCCCTAGGGTTTTAATTGAGGACTAGGGGGCCTCAAACACCCCTGCCCCCATTACGGATACAGCCAGGCCCTCTGGGGTCGCATTGGATTTCTTGCTATTTGATGGTTTTGTGGGCTGTAGCTATAGGAGCCAGGCCCCTGCAGGGAAGGGTGAGACTTCAGCTTGAAAATCAGGAGAGGAAGTAATCCAGGAGGGGGAGATTCCAGCCCCCAAACGTGAGGAAATAAAGCCTACTTGACACCAAGACATATGGAGTCTCAATTTGGAGGTAGGGGGAGGGGGGGAGAGGACAATAGAATGGAGGGGGTTTAGGCAATGTTATCCACTCCATTGCTGGCCACCTTATCTGGTATGCAGAACTATGCCCATATCTAAGTCATATTGAGGAAGGGAGATCATAGCATAAGGGAGTGTCAATTAAAGAATCCTTGTTTCTTTCCAAAGAACAGGTCAATAGAAAAGTACCATAGTACAGTGGATAGTGGGGCATAGGAAGTCAGGAAGACCTAAACTCAAATCCAACCTCTAACACTTCCTGCCTATATGACTTTGGGCAAGTCACTTGACAGCTCAGACATTCTGTTTCCTCATCTATTAAATAAAGATTAAACAGTCTCTAAGTTCTTTCCTGATTTTCTAAATTTATGAACTTATGATCCTATAATCAAAAATAATCCTAACAGGAAGATGTAGAATAGAACAAAAAGAATACCTTCTGGAACCACACTCCTATGCTGGAGGACAATCCAATTTTGCCCCATCCTCTAAATCCAAGGGGGGCCCCCTCTTTATATATATTTCTCACCTCAGCCAGTGCAATCTGCCTCTGGACTAGTGCTCAGTCCAGCATTATGACAAAAATATACTGAGATCCACTAGAAGGGGAAATATTAACTGTTTGTGATGTACAAAGGTTACACTGAGGGCAAAGTCAAGAAGGTCTAGCGATTTGGTTCAAAACTGCCAGACATGATCCCCCTAGAAACCTCTAACTGAACAAACCAACCTACATCACAGAACCAAACTTGTATGACCTCTTACCAAAACCACTGTCCCAAATTTGTACAACTGAATCCTAGCCACAATCTTGTATCTCATCTACAGCACCAACTATACTTACACCCCAAAATCCCAGATAAACCCTATCTCTAGTATAAATTCTCAAACCCAAACAGATCCCCAACTAAAACCAAACCAACCAAAGATTCCTTAAATATATCTTAGTTTTGTTTAATACCTTTTTGTCCTCCCTACTTTATAATCACACCTGTATTCCCTAATGCAAATTTATTTTCTTTTTCATATGTTGCTTTATAATCATTCTTCATTAGTCTTATATATACATTTTGGACTCCCCAGTTAGACTATAAACTACTGAAAGTTAGAAAGAACATAATCTATTTCTTTTATATTATTCTATGAATTATAGAATTAGGCACTTGTAAATGGTTAAATGCTTGTTGCAAATGAACATATTATGCAGATTTGGGGACCAAAGTATGGATCAATTATGTCTTTATAGCTATGTTATGTAGATAGTAAAGGTTCTAGGTATAAATTTCTAAGACATTGGAATCATATTTGCCATTCTAACTAAACGAAAGTCTTGGACACAGAGCTTCAATTTCTCCCCACCTCTTTCTCTCTCTCTCTCTGTCTCTCTCTCTCTCTGTCCCCTCCATTTCTACTCTTTCAAGAAATCTCTCTTTACACCATCTTTCTCCCATCTTTTTCTCTCTGTCTCTTTCTCTCCCTCCTAGATTAATTTGATTTTTCTTTAAACCAGAGGAAGTCTTTTTTGTTGAGGTGATATTAGAACATATAGACATATCATCATCATAGACAACATATAGACATATCATCATCATAGACAACATCAAAATTTTCTGAATTGGTCAACAGTATTTTTTTTATTTGTTTTGTTTTGTCTTCTTTTTTAACAAGGCAGTGAGGTTAAGTGACTTGCCCAAGATCACACAACTAGGTAATTATTGTCTGAGGTCAAATTTGAACTCAGGTCCTCCTGAGTTCAGGACTGGCGCTCTATCCACTGTGCCACCTAGCCACCCCAATAGTATTTTTTTAAAAAAAGAAATAGCTCTCCAACAACCACACTGTTGGACATACAATAGTTTCAAGGAAGACAAAGATAGAAACAAAGGTCTAATATTTACCAAAATATTTGTAGCTAAGAACTTGAAAAAAAAGAAGTTGCTTATTCTAGTAATAACCTTTTTTAAAAAGTCATGGTATATGAATATAATGCAATATTATTGTGTAATCAGAGATGACAAATACAAGGAAATCAGAGAAATGTGGAAAATGTATATGAGATGAAGCAAAATGAAATAAACAGAACCAAAAAGATAATATATGTGACTACAACAATATAGAAGAGAAGATCTCTAAAAGAAAGTTGAATTCTGAGTAATGGAAAAACCAAAGAAAGTCCAAAAGATAAGATAATAAAAACACTCTCCATTGATACCAGAGAAGAATGTTGAGTATATTGTCAGGCAAGTTTACCAATGGATATATTTTACTTTTATTCTTTTTAACAAGGGAGGGTTAGATCTGTAGGAGGGTAGGAAGAAGACTGTGATATAAAGACAAAAGGCAGCCAAAAATGTATTCTTAAAATATAAATAAGAAACAACCTTCAAGGACAAATAAAAGGAATAACATACATGATGAATATAAGAATGCAAATAAACTGAACACTAAGATCAATCAATCAAGTATTTATTAATCATTTCCTATTGCTAGGTGTGGATAAAAAGGCAAATTAATAATTTTTATCTTCAAGGAATCTATATTTTATTGGAGAAAAATCTATCTTTTTATATATCTTATATATTTACATTTTATATTTATTTTGTGTATATATAATTATATATGAACTGATATATAATTACTTATATGCAAAATAAATATACAAATTAATTTTGGTAGAAAGGTGTTAATAGCCTAGAGAACTAAGAATAGACTCATGTAAAAGAAGAATCTTGAACTGAGCTTTGAAGGAAAAAGAGGGATTCTAAATTGAAGAGGGTGTACATTCTAGGTATGAGGGATAGATATATGCAAAGACATATGGGAGATAGGGCATTCCATGTGAGGAACAGTAAGAAGGCCAGTTTGGCTGGGATATTTATCATAAATATATATATGATATGGGGGCAGCTAGGTGGTGCAGTGGATAGAGTACTGGCCCTGGAGTCAGGAATACCTGAGTTCAAATCTGGCCTCAGACACTTAATAATTACCTAACTGTGTGACCTTGGGTGTGTGTATATATAAGGTTGAAGTCAAATTATGAATGACTTTAAATGCCAAACAAAGAAGTTTATATTTGATTCTTGGGATAAGTAGGAGTCTCTAGAAATTGACTGAGTCAGTGGGATGATGGATTGGAGGTGGGGGAGTTGAGGAAGCTAAACCAATTAAGAAGAAACAATAGGATAAATAAAAACAAGCACTAAAACTCAAGTCAAAAGCCAAGTCAAGAAAATATTGGTACCACACTATCCACATTACAATAGAAAAACTGATGTACTTTCAGTGATAATCTTGCTATTAAGGATGAGCATAGGAGTAAGGGAAACTCATTTCATATCAATCAATCAATCAATCAATAAACCTTTATTAAGCACCTACTACATGCCAAGTCCCATATCCCTTTATCCTGTGGCTGATTCACATCATAAACATTAAAGTACTAGATAAATGTGAATTATTGTTTCAGTTATTATTCACGTCTGATAACCTGGGCCAAACTCTCGCCAGGTTTTTGCATAACCCCTGTGGTGAAGGGCTGATTGTATTGGCTGGAATAATGGAGTGCTGAGAGTTGGTGGGACTCCTGCCTCAGCCCTGGGCCTTCTCTAACCACAGCTGGGCTTTCCTCAAGCCTTGAGGCAATATTTCCCTCTTTTTGGGTCCTGAAGCAAATGAAAATTTGAAATATCCTGGGGAGTTCCCTCAGGTTGAAAGTCAGCCAGAACCCAGACCAGCTTGTTAAATGTAAATGTGGTGGCTGTGGTTGTGGCCGCACCTGCTGCCGACTGAGATACAGGACATTTAACAGAGATTTTCAGTTTTTATCCAAATATATGAAACCCTGTAGTTGTTGGCTTTATCCCTACCCTGGCTACAGCTCCTGGGTTTTGAAAACATCTCTTAAAAGGCTGTCACAAAATTAGGAGCTCAGAGCCCAGAAAAATGTAACCCTTAAGGAGGGGAGTTGATCTCAAGGTAAAGGAATGGAAGGAAAATATGCAAATATAGAAGACTAAACCACTCCACTTTATCCCAAAATTAGAACTGGGTGGATCAATAGTCATGAGTTTTAGTAGCCAAAGCAATCTCCAGTGAGAACTCACATCTAGAATTGATGTCATTATTCATTGCTACCAATCATTTGTAGCATGGGTAGACAGGAACAAGAGAGCCAGTTCTTGAAACACGAGCAGCTAATGACTTGGGAGTTGCTGAGCTAAAACTGAGTATGCATACTGAAGACAAAGAACAAGACTGGCTCCATCCTGGAGAAATGTTGACAATTAAGACTGATAGGCACATTCTTATGAAATCAAAAGGATACCTATGAGGTATGTTACTGGTTTGATGAAGGGTGGGCATCAGGTATCTCCCTGCCCAGGCTACAACAACTGTGAGCCCAGTGACAGCTTTTATTTCTTTATACTTATCCTTTCCCAAGCGGCCCAGTGGGTAAGAGTATTTGACCTAGAATCAGGAAGATCTGAGATCAAATCCTACCTCATTCACTTATTAGTTTTGTGCTCCTGGGTATATCATTTAACCTATCTCAGCATCAGTTTTCTTATCTGTAAAAATGGGATTAATAATCACATCTATGTCCTAGGGTTATTGTGAAGTTCAATTTAGATAACATGTGTATAACATTTTATAAACCTTAAAGTACTACCTAAATGTTGGCTATTATTTTCAAATATCAACCAAATTAGTACTCTAAGGCGGATATATCTGGGCAAAGGTTTTGTGAGTTTGGGAGAGTCTGAGGAATCATCAGGAGTCCTGCTGGTAAGAGGAGTTGGTAATAGAAGGAGGCAGTAGCAATGACTGTAAGAACTAGTGCAGGGAAGAGAGAGGACATAAGAGAACAAAGTACTAGTAGCAAAAGCAGAATGACCTGGCTTGACAGTTAAGTTGTTTGGCTCAGCAGCAGATATCCCACTCACTGGATAGCTATACCTAAAGGAAACCTTCATAAGGCTTACATGAAAGAAAAAAAAACATTATTTCCAGAGCTTAGGTATCAGTGATGTCCCACGGATACATGTGGGAGCCTCATCTTCTATATATGTGATGGATGGGCAACCACTTTTCATGCAAATTCAACCCTACATTCCCAAACAGATTAACATGTGGGAATTTCCACAAGAAAACTCTATGAGAGAAGTAGCAATCAATACTTCAAGGAGTGTAGCATAAGAAGTCTTCCAGGCAGCATGCTACACATGTATTCCTGATGATTTTAGGAAATATCCTAATACAATGGAGAGAATATCATTCAGCTTGGCACAAGAGGATATATGTGGTAGTTGGTCCCTCACTAATGACACTTAGGCAGAAAGATTTCCTATTAAGGTACAGTTAAAGAAAAAAGAAATTATTCCATGAGGGAAAGACAGAAAAAGTGAAAGAAAATGGGGGCAGGATGAAGAAAAGAGATATAAAAGAGGAAGAAACCAAGATTTGATGGAAAGAGAAAGAAGGAAGGGGGGGGAAGACAGATACAGATGGAGACAAGGATTGGTAGTTGATATGCTATTTCCATGACTTCCTTGGGTATGTAGCCCTGAATTGCATTTCTTGAGTTTATAAAGGAAGCTTGTCATATTCATCTCATTCATCCAGTAAGAAGGTTTAGATTACCTTTGACAAGGAAGTAAGACACAGAAATGGTTACCTAAATGAGAAAATGCAACACTATCCTTATCAGTCACATTATTACCACTATTATTTTAATAATCATCATCATTATCAACAATTTCATTTCAGTCACCATAATTCTGTAGCCATAATCATAATGAATACCATCATTCCAATAAACTTCATTCTTTCATAGCCATGAGGACTATAACTATCACTATCATCACCTTCATAATTGCCTAAACTCTTAATATCCTCATTCCACATCATCACTATAACCATCACTATGATTAACATCATCAATACTACCACAATTACTATCATCTTCATGATCATCATCACTCTAACCACCACCATGATCACAGCACTATCACAAATGAGAATCATTACCTTCATCACAATCAATATTTATATCATCACTATTACATATCATTCTCTTATCCACTAGAAGCAGCATGGTTTAGTAGGAAAACTATTTATCTTAGTACCAAGAGACCTAAGTTTTAATGCTTTTTATGCTACTAACTTTTCCTATCATTTGGGAGCTAGTTACTTCTCAACTTTGAGTTTCAATGCCTTCAACTCTTAAATCAAAATTAGAAGATGTTTAATTTTTAATATTATATAATTCTATGATTAATAAACTTTATGAATACCAACAGCATCATTATCAACACCATCACCATTATGATTTCCACAGAATCAGAATATTAGAGTTGGAAAGGACTTTAATCTTGTATTACCCTATTATTTTACAGATATGGAAACTAGTCCAAAGTGATCACATAACTAATTACTACTAACAGTTGAGACTAGTAATCAGGTCTTCTGACTTTCAGACAGAGAATTTTTCCACTATACCACTATTAACTTAGCTCTAGCTTTTCTATTCCTAACCCATTTTTAATCAGAGTATGTTTATAGACACAAAACTGCTATTCATCAGTGAGAGGCAATAGACTTCTTACATTAAATGATATGTTTAGTACCACCCATATTTGGCAAGAGATATGAAATAACATAGGGGAGAAGATTCAAGGCTTCTGGTGCAATTCTGTTTCTTAGTGAAATTGTCCTTTCCTGTTTGACCTTTTTGTGTTCTGAACCCTGAGGTCTGGTAAGCTCTCCCCCCTCTTCTGCTTTGATTTCCTGGACTCATGATCCTTTCCTCGTTCTTGGCACCTGAAATCTCAAATTCAAACTGTCTTAAATTTGAGCCTAGCTAACTTGATCTGTTGAAAGGAAGTATGGCATATAAGCAAAACTAATACATTTGGAATCAAAGGACTTGCATTTGGTTCTACCATATACTGTCTATGTGACCATGGTCAAGTCACATAGCTTCTCTATCCTGCAATTGCTTTACTTGTGAAATAAGACTTTAAGTATTGGTACTATTTTATAGTAAGGAATTTTATTGTAAGGAATGGGCATTATAAACTATGAAGTTATATGTAAATGTGATCTATTATTGTTGCTACTCTCATCCCAGCATGACAGACATTATTATCACCATCACTTTGATATTTTCACTACTCAAATAGGCTACATTTGAAAGGTATACCTACCAGAGATGGATTAGGTCTTCTGGAAATGCTGTAACTGAAATTCAATCAGTTAACACCAAATGCTTGTTTAAAGAATACAGATCTGGATGAGGTTTTAAATATTTTCTAGTTCCACTATCTAGTTTTATAGATGAGAAAAATGAGGATCAGTTAGATAAAAATAAAATATAATGAAAATAACTTCATCATTTTATTAATTAATCATTAAGAATAAATAACAGAAATACTTATAAGGAGCAAGATCTCAAGGAAATAAAGAATCTGGTACAATGTAATGCTTACTCTATAGCTAACTTATTATTCAAAAATTAACTACAGTGGATTTATCTTTCTTTGACTCTAAGATGATTCCAAATTTATTTTAGTTGTTATCTTCCAGACAATGAGGAGAAGAATAATATATGAGTAGCAGAATTATAGTGAAAAGAACACAGAATTATACATCAGGAGACTTAAATTTTAGTCCCAATTCTAGCACCAACTGTGACATTTAGGCAGTCGTTAATTACTGCAGGCCCCAATTATATCATCCATAAAATGAAGGAATTAGATTAGATTATCTCTAACATCTCTTCCAGCTTTAACATTCTATTCTTTTACTCTAGATTTCTCAAAAATGAAGCTTTTATCATTAGTTGAGACTTGAGGTGCTAGATGTGTTTGATAAATGACCATATCTTTATCTATATCTGGGGATCCTTTTTTTAGATGAAACAAGATGTCCTTCTTCTGGACCCACCTTCCTGTTGGATTGAATTGAATTAAAATCTCAAAAGCAATAAGCTGACTGATACTAAATATAGAGATCACAAAGTCATCCAATCTTAGCATAGGAAAAGATCTTAGAAATCATCTAGTCTAATCTCCCATCCCAGATAAGAATCTGCTTTATAACATCCCTAACAGGTGGTCTGGCAATTAATATTTGACTATTTCCAGCAATAAGGAAATGATTTCTTCATATTATTCTTTTTCTCTCTACTTCTTACTTGGACCAGCCCATCATTTCATTCTGTAAAAGCTTTATATCATTTATAAAAGTAATAAGTAGGTGGCTAGGTGGTGCAATGGATAGAGCACTGGCCCTGGAGTCAGGAGTACCTGAGTTCAAATCTGGTCTCAGACACTTAGTAATTACCTAAATGTGTGGCCTTGGGCAAGCCACTTAACCCCATTGCCTTGCAAAAACCAAAAAAAAAGTAATAAGTGTGTTTCTTATGTCTCTAATGAAGTTATTAATAATGGTAAATATAACAGAGCTAAAGGGAGAATATTGTAACACACAACTATAGTCTTCCTTCTTTTAGGAAATATTTCATTATAAAGGAAGATGGAGTAGTCATGTTTTGAAAGTGAGGAATATTCAAATGGAAAGCCCATGTGCTCCATTGATATTATCACATCAAGAAAAATCAGATAAGATTTCTAACATACTGAGAGGAGTCCAATGGTAGGAGTGAGCTTATTGAAGAACATGAAAAAATGCCATACAAGAAAGACAGACATACATGGATTGCAATCTCAAAACTGAAGGGAATGTCCACATCTATGAAATCACAGATCAATCTGAAATGAGTTGTGTTTTCTGGACCTGCTATTCATCCACATAACATTCTACTGTACAATCTTTTATTTTATTTCCCCCCAGATACATGCAAAAACAAGTTTTAATATTCACTTCTAAAACCTTGGATTCTAAATTCTCTCCCTTCCTCCCATCCCAATCCCCCTCATTGAGAAAACAAGTTATTTGAGAAAGGTTAGAAATATGTAGTCTTGAAGAACATTACGACAATGATCATGTTGTAAGAGTAAACATAACCTCCACCAAGAAAAGAGAAACCTCAAAAAAATACAGTTTAAAAAATAAGTTAAGCATCAATCTATATTCAGACACCATTAGCTCTGTTTTAGGAATGGATAGTATTCTTTACCATCAGTCCTTCATAGTTGTCTTAGGTCATTGCATTGCTGAGAAAAGGTAAGTCTTTCACAGTTGCTCATACTATACAACATTACTGTTACTTTGTATATAGTACATTTCCATTGCATCTGCTAATGTTTTTTACTGATAGCATCCTGATCATCATTTCTTATAACTGATAGCATTTCTTCATAATCACATACACAATTTATTCAGTCATTCCCCAACTGACAGGCATCCCCTCAATCTCCAGTTCCTTGCCACCAGAAAAGAGCTGTTATAAATATCCTTATACATAAAGGTCCTTTTCCTTCCTGTTTTTATCTCTTCTGGTATATAGACCTAGTAGTGGCATTACTTACTAGGTCAAGAGGTAGGTATGGTTTTATAATCCTTTGAGCGTAGTTCCAAATTGCTCTACAAAATTGTATGACTTAACATCTCCTCCAACAGTCCATTAATGTCATTTTCTCTCATCTCCTCCACTATACAATCTACATTTCTCTATTTTGTTAGCAAAAATGACATAAAAGACTATCAACTATATTGCTAAATCCAGACATTGTATCTCAAAGATCAAATGAGATGTTTGTAATGATCTTAGCATAGGGTCTTGAACATTTTGCTGTTGTTGTTGGGTCATTTTCAGCCACAATTGACATTTTATTCTCCAATTCATTATCCAGGTGAGGAAACTGATGCAAGCAGAATTGTGACTTACCTAAGGTCTTACAGTTAGTATTTGAACCCAAATTTGAACTCAGGAAAATGAGTCTTTATGATTCTAGGCCTTGTGCTCCATCCACTGTGCCATCTAGTTGCCTGATATATAATAGGTGCTAAATAAAAATGGTTATTCCCTTCTAGGATCTCCTTCCCTTCCTATGTACCCCCACCACACCACACTTGATTTGGAACACTCTCCAGATCCTTGTCTGGTGACTATCAGATCACAACTATGATGATTTCTATTGAATCAGAAAAAAATTATTCCTTCTTCCCAGTTCTGAAGTTCAAGACACTGTTACTCCACTCTTCTTGGGATTATGCTTCCTGCTAGATGACTAATTAACATGAAAAAATTATTTAGATAAACCTTTCATTTTATGTTCCATTAACATTTTCAAATCTTTTTCTTACTGGTATTTTTATGATAGACAAAATATTTTCCTTCTGAACACTTTTTGAGATTTCACATAGTAGGAAATAATTTTAAATCAGTATTTTCATCACTACCATCTCTATCACCACCATCACCACCACCATCATCAACATTGTGATACTGGACTAGATTCTATTCAGGGTGATTTGCATAAATAGGGTAGACCCTAGGGAGCCAACAGTGGGGCTCTGGGGAAAGATAGTTGTAATTTCCTTGCATTAAATTCATCAAATTAGAAATGCAAAGAATGGAAAAGATCCTCTGAAGGACAGGGAAGTAGAAAGGAAAAAGTGAATAGAGAAGTTAAAAAAATAAATGAAAAATAAGGGGAAAAGAGAGAAAAATAAAAAAAAACAAGGAGACAATACATTTTATGGGTGTCTTTTTCTCTACAAAATGATCATTCCCTACCCTCCTTTAGATAGAACCTTTCCTTGTGATAAAAACAAATTATGAAGCAAAAATGTCTAAAAGACAAGTCTCAACTGAAAAAAACATACATTATTTGGTTCCAGTGGTACCCCACCTCTCTGCCATGAGGAAGGAAGTGTGTCTCATTATTTCTTCTCCAACACCTTCCTTTTTTTCTTTCTCAGAGTTCAACTTTCTTTTCATGATCTATTCATTGCCATTGTAGTTTGTGTATTCTTCTTTTGGTTTTGCTCATTTCTCTCTGTGTCAGTTCATACAAATCTTCCCATGTGATTCTAAACTCTTCATAGTTATCATTTCTTTTTATCCAATATTTTATTACATTTACACACCATAGTTCTTTCAGCTAACTTCCAAAAAATGAGTACTCAATCAGTGGATATTAATGCTATGAATATTTTGGTATATATTTTACTTTTATTGTTATTTCTATTACTCTGTAATATGTGTCCAGCACTCTTATTTCTGGATCAAAGTATTGGGTCAAATCTATTTTACTTTCATTATTGTAATTTGAACTCCAGAATGGCTAGACTACTTCACAGCTTCAACAACAGGGAATCAGTATAGCAGTCTTCCTAGAGCCTCTTCAACATTGACTTAGTCTTTTTCATCTTTTCAAATTTTCTGAAAGTAAAAGGAAGCATTGAAGTTGATTTAATTTGCCTTTCTTTTACTTTTTATAAATACTTTTACTTTTTAAAAATAGTTATTCATAGTAGCTCTTCATGTGGCCATTTATAGTTTATAAATCTTTTTTAAATTGATTTTTATTAAAGATATTATTTGAGTTTTGCAATTTCCCCCTAATCTTACTTCCCTCCCCCCCCCACCCCACCATGGAAAGCAATCTGTCATTCTTTACTTTGTTTCCATGTTGTACCTTGATCCAAACTGGGTGTGATGAGAGAGAAATCATATCCTTAGAAGAAGAGACAAGAATTCTAAGAGGTAACAAGATCAGACAATAAGATATCTGTTTTTTTCTAAATTAAAGGGAATAGTCCTTGAACTTTGTTCAAACTCCACATCTCCTTATCTGGATACAGATGGCACTCTCCTTCAAAGACAGCCCAAGATTGTTCCAGATTGTTGCACTGAAAGAATGAATGAGTCCATCAAGGTTGATCATCACCCCATGTTGCTGATAGGGTGTACAGTGTTTTTCTGATTCTGCTCATTATAAATCTTTTGAGAACTGTTTTGTCATTATATCCTTTGATCAACAATCTATTGAAAAGAGGCTCCTCAGGGCATCTAGGTGGTGCAGTGGATAGAGCACTGGCCTTGGAGTCAGGAATAACCTGAGTTTAAATTTGACCTCAGACATTTAATAATTACCCAGCTGTGTGGCCTTGGCCAAGACACTTAACCATTAATTGTGTTAATTCTCCATATGTTTTGAATATCAAACTTTTATTGATGATATTTGATGGGAATGTTTTCCTCACTTTACTGTTACTCTCCTGATTCTGTCTTCAGTATTTTTGTTTACTATCACTTCCCCCCATGTGGGGGAACTTGATTTTGAATATCAGTCTTCTGGAATACAACTGCAGGTCTCCCTCCTTCTAGTTCTAAAGCTCTCATTATTAAGCCTAAGAGAAATGAAGAGAAGAGGAAAGGAAACAAAGGCATTGGAGGGAGGAAGAGAGGAAAGAGAAGACAAAAGGAAGGATAAAGGGAAAAGCAGAGAAGTAGAGTAGAGGGAGGGTAGAGGAGAATAGAAAAATAAAGAAGATAGATTAGGTACCTGTTTTAAATAAAGCTAACTGATGAAACTCAAAATACCCATTTTATAGACCTGTTTATTAGAATTCAAACTCCAGTGTTCTAGTTGTTCTAGTCTCTGAGTACTTCCCAACTAAGGCAGTTCTCTGGATACATCATGTAAGAGCAAGGGCTCTTTGTTCTTCAGAATTCCAACACTAGGGTAAAGGAAGTACCAGTAGGAACCTGATGTCTCTTCCATATTCAGTATGCTTGAAAGAGTTTGCATCATTTTGGAAGATGAATGTGTTCTAAAAAGGACCCCTAGATATAATGTCTGCTCCTCCCCATATAATTTTACTGCTTCCCCATGATGGAGGCAATGTGGGAATTCAATGTCCCAATCCTTTGTGGGCCCTTAAGCTGCTTGCAGCATGGGTCTATTGTACCACCTAATTCCTATAACTTTCCACATGAGGAATGACCTCTGACTGTAAGTAAATGATTTAGGAAAGGAACAAGCTATTTTTAGGGGATTTTATCTAGATTGAGTTCAAATCTAAATATTAATTTCTTAGTTTGCCTATATGACCCAAAGAGAACAGGATCTCTCTCTCTCTCTCTCTCCCTCCCTCCTTCCCTCAAACTTTAGAACTGGAGGAGGGGCAAGAGAAAGAGGAAACCAGGGATTAGGTTATATGTTCTTCTATCATTAGTACATCTGTGTAAACCAAAGTACAGAGACTATGGATCCGGGTCAGCAATTCTCTGAGGGCAAGAATTTTGTTTTTTCCCTCTTTTATCTCTCAGTTTTTAGTGCAAGAAAGAAGAGAGTCATGGGGGAAAATGTTTTGGAATGGAAGTCAGGAAAGTAGAGTTCTAAGCCTTGCTCCACCATTAACTCTCCATGTGGCCTTGAACAAGTTACTGATCATTTCAGTTTCTTCTTCAGTCAAATGAAGAGGTTGGACTAAATGGGGGAGGAAAGAATGGAAAGAATTGGAAAGAATTCCAGATTTGGAATCAAGGGACCAGGGTTCAAATTTTTGCTCTGATAGTTGCTAATTGTGTAACTTTAACATTAAATTTGTCAAGAAGTATTTTCCATGCACTAGGCATATGTACAACATGAGTGATACAAAGAAAGGTAAAACAGTCTTTGTCCAAAAACAGCTCTTCCTCCAATGGGAGAGGTACCATGTAACCTGGAAAGTAATATAAGAAGGGGAGACATTAGCATCTTCAGGTAGTGGGAAAGACCTCCTGAAAAAAAGTGACTTGATCTGAGTCTTGAAGACAACCAAGTAAATAAAGAGACTAATGTAAAGAGAGTAAGTGTTCCAGGCGTAGGGGACAGCCAAATCAAAGACACAAAAATGAAATGTGGAATGTCAGAGGCCAGACATGATATGATGTAGTTGAATTGTAGCATAGAAGAGAGGTGGTGGTGGTTGCCCTTCATGCTTGAAGAGGACCAAAGTGACATCATCAGGTTGGAGACAAAGTACAGTATTTCCCACTGGCTGATCAGACCAATATGAGCTCAAAAGGCTCTATCACCAGTCAGACACAAATGTCTCTAAATTTTTGCATCTTGTGTTTCTTTTGAGCTACTGCAATTCTGTTTTGCTCATAGAACATCTTCTTTAATGTGGGTACACCATACTGGACAGTCCTGTTCCATGACTCCCTTGTCTCACAATCCATTCCAAAGTTCTTTTAGAGACCTTGAGAGTGTCCTTGTATCACTTATCTGCATAAGCATTTGCTTTGTGTGACCTCTACAAAAGAGGTTTTTTTTGAAAACATACTTTTAGCATTCAAAAAACATGGCCCATCAGAGTTGTACTCTCTCTAGCAGAGTTTGAATGATACCAGTTCATTTTGAGAAAGGATCTTAGTATCTGCTACCTTATCCTGTCAGGTGATCTTCAAAATCTTCCTAAGACAGTTAAAATGGCAATGATTCAGTTTCCTGGCATGGACTGGTAGACTGTTCAGGTTTCACAGTCATATAACCATGAGGTCATCGTAATAATTCTGTAGACCTTCAGTTTGGTAGGAGTCTTACGCTTCATCATTTATGGATACAACTCTGGAAAGTACTGCCAAGGTAAGTGAACTTATCCACAGTATTCAAACCTTCTCCACTTGCTGCAACCATTGCATCTATATATGGATGATCTGGTGCGTGCTGGTTTTGTTTTTTTGGTTTTCTCCTTCCTCATGCCAGAAAGTGAGCAGTGCAGAACTTAAAATAGGTTGCTCTGATACTCAGGGGCTACTGAATTCCATTGCTATTTCAGTCCAGTGAGATGACCCTGTAACCTAGGCCACCTTTATACAAGGTTGCAACCATAGCTCTCAGTGTATGCACACCTGCTGCTTCATCACTTGCCTTTCTTACCACAGGATTATGAGATAGGTAAATAAAGGAAAAATGGTATGGATGATGACTTTTGACTTGAATATAAATTGTATTTAAATGAGGCAGAGTTGCACCAGATTGTCTTCCTCACTCTCTTCCAGAATCTTTGGAGTCCAGCAACAAGACAAAAGTCAAGATGACTAGTGATGGCTCCAGATGCAGTGAATGAATGACCTTGATATCTTTGATATTTGACCAATCTCTAAGAACTCCACAGCACTGCTTCAGTCACTTTCATGACTGGTAGAACAAATTGATCCCCTCTACCCATTCTGCCTGGGGAAGTCTTCACATGTTTGGGATAGATACCCTCTTAATTCACTGATGGATCTGAGATTCTTAGGTTACCCTCAACCTGGTTTAGCCCATCTATTGAAACAGTTTACCAAGGTGTGGTTGCGGCATGCTGTAGCTTCTTGGATCCACAAAGGAGAGTCAGGTGAATTGGGTGCACATCAAAGGAAGAAAGCAGCCCTGAAAAGGGCTCAGCAGCCCTCCTGCCAGAAGTATTAGTCTTTCCTGAACATCCAACTCTACACCAGTAATGAAATATAATAAAAGTGGAAAGAGAGAAGGATCTGAGTTATGAACAGTTTCAAATGACAAAAGCGTTTAAATTTGATGCTAGAGGTGATAGGAGTTTTGAGTTGGGGGTAGGGAGGGGAGGTGATATAGTTAGAACCATGCTTTAGGAAAATCAATTTTACTAATTGTAGATGGACTGAAACAAGAAGAGTTTTGGGGCAGGGTAACCATTTATGAGGTTATTGCAATAGTCCAGGAAAGAGATAAAGAGGAAAATGTTGGAGAGCATGTAGGAAAATAGGTAACCTAATGCACTGTTGGTAGAACAATGTGAACTAGTTTAGCTATTCTGGAGAAGTTTAAACTATACCAAAATTATGCATATCCATAGAAATACTGCTACTAGTTCTATACTCCAAAAAGATCAAAGAAAAAGGAAAAGGACCCATAAGTACAATGTGGTAGCAAAGTGTTGAAAATTGAGGGGATGCTCATTAATTGAGGAATGACTGAATAAGTAATGGTACATAGATGTAATGCAATAATATTGTGCTATAAGAAATGATAAAAGGGGTAGTTTCTGAAAAGACTGGGAAGAATTATATAATTTGATGCAAAGTGATGTAAGCAGAACCAGGAGATCAATCTATGTAGTGACAGTAATATTATAGAGATAATCAGCTTTGAAAGATTTGGTAACTGATCAATGTAATGATCCAGCAAAACTCCAAAGGATTCATGATGCAAAATGCTACCCATCTCCAGACAGAATGAAAGTGCAAGCATTTTCCTTTATTTTTCTTGCTTCTTTTTTGGAACATGACTAATGGGGAAATATGCTTTTCATGACTTGATATATATACAATAGCTATCATATTCCTTGACTTTTCAATTGATGCAGGAGGAAGTTGAAGGAAGGAAAGAATTTGGAACTGAAAATAAAAATGAATTTAAAATATAAATATTTGTTGTCTGACAAAAAAAGGAGGTGATGAGAGCCTGAAATAGTTTAGTGGCTCTGTAAGTAGAGGGAAAAGGAGGTATGAGAAAGATGGCATGAAGTTAGAAGCCAAAAAATTTAGCAAATGAATGTATGTGATGGAGGCTTCCAAGTTGACACCATGGCTGCTTTGGTAGCTAGGAGGATGATGGTACCCTGGACAGTAATCAGGAAATTGAAAGACTCTGGGAAAAAAATAATGAATTCTGTTTTGGATATTTTGGGTTTGAAGAACCAACTGATATTGAATAAGTTTATTTACCTCACTGAGTCTCAGTTTTCTCATTTGTAAAATGAGATTATTGAACTCAATGACCGCTAACATCACTTCCAGCTGCTATGATCCTATGATCTTCTTCTAATTCTGATACTGTGATTCTAAATCTTCAACCCTATACATAGTAGAACATGTGATTTGTTAGCTGCATGATTTCCTGTCCTCAGAGAGGATGTCACTGCTGTGATTGTGCTCTGTAGGTGTCTAGGAAATAGCAGTTGGGAAGAGGGATAGGGAAGAGGACAAGGAAAAGGAAATATAGAGACAGAAAGGACTAAGAGAGACAGAGTCAGAGAGAGAGAGAGAGAGAGAGAGAGAGAGAGACAGAGACAGAGACAGAGACAGAGACAGAGACAAAGAGATAGAGAGACATTGAGAGACTAAGAGACAGACAGAGACAGACATAAAGAGAGACAGGCAGAGAAAAAGAGAAACTATATATATATATATATATACACAACTCAAGCTGAAGGATAGAACTGGCCCTCCCCACTTCAAAATTGCCCTAAGTCAATGCAATCATAGTAGCATTCACACTTAGTTATATGACACTTTGTAGGTTTACAAAACGCAACCCAGTGGGGTAGGCAGATAAGCAGATAAGCATCTAGGACTTATAGCTCCTTGTACTGCCTTCCTGACCCTAGGACAAGCATTATTATCCCCTTGGACAAACTGAGACAAGCTAAATGGTCGGCCCCAAATCATCCAACCAGTAAGACTTAGAGCTGAAATTCAAAACCAGATCTGCCCACTCCAAGACCAATGCATATTCTAGCACACCAAGCTGCTTCTCCTTCTTGTCCTGGAAGAGAAAATTTGAGGGTTAGATGACTGTCTTCCATTGCCATGGGGCTCTACAAAGATGGATCTATGCAAAACAAGCAGAGTAGGGACCCAGGCCCATGAGAAGTTGAGGCAGGCTGTCCTCCCTGGTAATCTGCTTCTCTCCCCTGACTTTCAAGTGTCAACTAAGTGGTCATGCACATCCCAAGGGGTTAATGGGCAAGATTCCAGGAGGTTATGGATGAGCACCTTCAGCTACCTGACAGCAGCATTCCCTGTGATTGGTTCCAGTCAATTCTGGAGCTGTATATCCTTAAGAGTCTGTGTGTGTGTGTGTGTGTGTGTGTGTGTGTGTGTGTGTGTGTGTGTTTGTGTGTGTGTGTGTGTTTGTGTGTGTGTGTGTGTGTGTGTGTGTGTGTGTGTGAGAGAGAGAGTGTGTGTGAGAGAGAGAGAGAGAGAGAGAGAGAGAGAGAGAGAGAGAAGCGGGGGGGAGTGGGACATGTAAGTAGACAGACAGATAAGACCTGAGAGCACAACCTTTCTGCAAAAGGATCAGAGGGACAACCATGGCTAATGATGATCCTGACCCACTGGGCTCCATCAAGCTCTTGTTCTTTCTCATTCCAGCATCTCACCCAACTCAGAGAAAAGGTACTGGCATCTCACTTCAGTCAGCCTGAACCCTGGAAGCAATATTCATGCCCTTGGGATTCCCTGATAGAGAAGACACAGGGACTTCAAAGAGGGGCAGGGGCAAGAGGCAGGGGAATGCCTACTCATGAGATCAGATTCCAGAATAAATAGAAAGATCATCTGTCTTTCTGAGTTTTGGAAGAGGAAGGGGGTGAGTACCATGGGAAAAGGAATGGGTATCCCTATGGGGGAAAGGGGAGTTTAGATATAGGGAAAGGAAGGATCCATCAGGGTCAGGAAAGCAGCACAGGGAGCTAAAAGTCCATATCCTCACAGGTAATCTCATGAGAGAGAATACAGCACCTAAATCTCCATCATCATAAGATCTAGATACACAGGTCAGTTTGACTGTTCTTCCACATTAGTCATATCTTCCCCTTCAACCCCCACCACTGTCGCACTTCCTATGTCAGCCTGGGTTCACCATATTCACAGCACTCTATCAACCTAGACCATGTCCCTGATTCATATGGTACAGTATTTCTCTTTCTGGACAACTGGAGTTTCCATAAATTTCCTAGCACATTTTCCCAGCTGAGTTATCTTTGCCTCAGGACACTGAGGGGTAGAAGGAAGGCAGATTGTGACAGTTTCAGGGACATCCTGGCTGAAGTACCTCACTAGATCCCCTACTGAGCCTGGTCTGAGTATTAGGACCTTGAAGACAGCTGGACAGATCAGATTTCTGGGTGGGGCTGAGGTCTGGGCTTCTTGGCTGTGGGTTCCTCTCTGGCCTGGTGTCTTGACTGGCGCCATTCCCAGCACCCTCTCTCTGTGTATTTTTACCCTCTGGCTTCAGGCCTAGTCAACTTGGAATCCCATTTTCCCTCTCTCTGTTTATATTTTCCCATTTCCCTTTCAACTTTTTCCTCTTCCTTCCCTTTCTCCCTTTCTCCTCATGTTGAAGACAAGTAGTTGGTTCTTGTCTTACACTGGTTAAGGATGGGGCAGATTTTTTCCTGGAAGTCATAGAAATAAGGGTAAAGATTTCTTATTAAATGCCTTTAACGCCTGGGCAGTCTAGGCTCACCCCAAGTTCAAGAACTCAGGCCCAGTCCACAGTACCATGACTCACTAAGCAGTTGACCTGAGCTCAGGATAATCTCCTGATGTAGTTCAGAAAGGGGGATACCTAGGCCCTCAAATTCCCAGGCAGCAAATGGTAGAATAACCCCAAGGCTCCCCACCATCCCCACTCTCCCCCCCAAAAAACAATGACCACTCTACTCCCTAACCTGATGATGATAATTCCTACTTATTCAGGGGATTCTGAGAGGTAGAGATGGGTACCCCAAGGACTTGAGAAATTGGCATTTTATTATTATTTTTCCTGATTATTCTTTATTATTTTCTCACCTTTACATAGGATTATAGGTCCTACCTAGTATTATTGACTCTGTTTTGCTAATAAAACTAGTTTCACAAGAAGTTAGAAGTGAGTCTTAGAACTGAAATTTAAAGCCTGGTTTTTCCCAATGTTTGTCCACCAGCCTTTACTAACTGAGAACTAAAGAACCTGAGGGTAGGGCAGTTATAAATGTACATGCTTTCAGCCTATAGGTCCCCTCTCTCATCTATACAGCTGCAAAATAATCCATTTGTGGTCTAAAATCCCATTTATTACTCAAGTACTCTCAGAACCACAAACTAACATGCATAAGCCAGCCACTCAACAGAGGCCCGTTCTGACAGAGGAGCCTGGAGGGTGGCAGACACATGAGTACACCAACACATGCACTCCCCCAGATGTATCACAAACACTCACACAGGGTGTCACACTCGCACACATTCAGGCTGAGCTCCTGTTAGTCTTCTGGAGACAGGCGTGTGAGGCCCCTGATCACAGCTAAATGTCACCGAGTCCCTCTCCTCCCAGTTAGAGATGAATTGTTGCTTGGGAGATATTTCATCCTTAATGTCTCCTGCTTGAACTGGAGCATGCGTCTCCAGGAGGTTACGTTTCTCCCAGTGTCTGCAGGCTGGCTCACAGATCTGCCCTTCCGGGCTCTCAGCTTTCACGGGGATAGATGGGGGCTCCCTCTCTTCTTACAGGCACCTCCCCCTCCTACCCAAAGTGGAGGGTGGTGGTGGGAGAGAGACTAGAGAACAAAGCCAAAGGTGACTCAGCATATGGCTACCCCACTACTGCTCCCCTAGACAGGATTCCCAGGAGGTTAACTGGTGGGTGTCGTAGCTATGGCCCTTCTTCCTTCCACAGTTACTGGCACTAGCAATGTCCAACACTAGACAGACAGAGTCTCTTCTGAGGAATCCTATGATCATAGTTCAAGAACTGGAGGGATGTCAGAAGCCATTCAGTTTAATACCCTGCTGCACCATTTTATAACTGAGAAAATTGAAATTCAGGGAATTGTCCAGTATTACACTGATTAAAAGCACCAGAGCTGGGATTTGAACTCAGGTCTTCTGATGTCTTCTGATGATTGTACTATGCTGTTGTCCTTTCCCCTCCTCTCTCCTCTCTCCTTTCTTCCTTTTTTCCTTTTCCCTTTCCTTCTTACTCTCTTCATCCCTTCCCTCCTTACTCTCTTCATCCCTTCCCTCCCTTTCCCACCTCTCTTCTATTCTTTCTTCCCCTCCCTTCCTTTCTTCTCATTTCTCCTCTCCTTTTCCTTCCTCATCCCTGCCCTCTCCTCCTTTTAATTTTCTTTCTCCTTCCTTATCCCTCCCCTCTCCTCTTCTCTTCTACTCCCATCCCTTCCTTTTTTCTCATCTTCTTTCCCTTCCCTTCCTTTCTCTTCTCCTCTTTCCTCTTTTTCTCTTTTCTTCTTTCCTCCTTTCCTTTCCCATCTTCTTCTCCTCTCTTCCCTCTTCCCCTCCCCTCCTCTCTTCTCTTGTCCCTTCTTCTCCTTCCCTTCCCCATCTTTGCCTCTCTTCCTCTTTTCTCTTCTCCTTTCTCTTCCCTCTCTTCTTTTCTCTTCTACTCCCATCTCCTCCTTTTTCTCATCTTCTTTCCCCTCACTTCATTTCTCCTCTCCTCTCTTCCCCCCTTTTCTCTTTCCCCTTTCCTCCTTTCCCTTTCCTATCATCTTTTATCCTCCTTTCTCTTCTTTCTCCCCTTTCTTCTTTCTCTTCCCCATCCCTGCCCTTTCTTTCTCTTTCCTCTTTTTCTTTCCCTTCTCTACCCATCTCCTCTCTTTTCTTTTCTTCTTCCATCCCCTACTCTCTTCTCTTTTCACCTCCCCTCCTTTCTTCTCTCTTCCCTCTTTCCTTCTTTTCCCCCTCTCCTCCTTTCCCTTTCCCACCTTTTCCTCTCTCCTCCTCTCTTCTCCCCTCCCCTCCCCTCTCTCTTCTCCTTCCATCATTTATCCAGTCACTACTATGAGAAGCAGAATGGTGTGGTAAAGAAATACTGATCTTGAAGCAAAAAATACTTGAGTTTGATTCCTTTCACATTAACCACAGTCTTGTGACCTTGGAGAAGTCATTCAATTCTCTGAACTTTAGTTTCCCTAACTGAAAAACAGGACCGTTGCAAAGATCAACCAAGCTAATGTTTTCTAAAGTGGTATACAATGCCAGCTATTTTTACTATGTTCAAAGGTTTCCGGACTCTGTGCTCTTCAGAATTTGTTGCCTCTGACAAGCCCCTGAAAAAAAATCAAATAAAGAATTGTCTTCAGAGAATGCCTCCACTTATGCTTTCTCTCTCTCTTTCTCTCTCTCTCTCTCTCTCTCTCTCTCTCTCTCTCTCTCTCACACACACACACACACACACACACACACACACACACACACTCCCCCACCCCTACACACAAGTGGCTAAAAGCTTAGTGGGGGAGGAGGTGAGTAGTTTGTTCTTACACAGCTTGGCAGACATCAGGGACCATGGGGCCTATCCCTCTGTCTTTAGCCAAGCTCACAGATATATCACCCCAAACAGAGGGTTTAAAGTAAAGCTCTAAACTGAGAAAAGATCAACCTGCCCTGGTAAGAGAGGGTGTCCTACTTAGGCATACTTAATGCCTGTACTCAATGACCTTCCAAGACTGCTTTTTATTCTGGTGTTCTAAGGTCCTCTTTGTCTGGGAAGTTGGAAAAAATTCCAGGGTCATTTTACTCCATTTCCTTGACCCTTGTGTCATTAGTGTCCAAAGACACCTTATATTTTGGGGTTCTGACTCTCCTGGGTACCATGAAATAAAGAGATCAAAGTGAATATGAATGGAGTCAGGACAAACTAGAGCTTAATTTCTGGATAGGTTCATTTGGGGACATTAAATATTCCCAATTCTCTAAACCTAAAGCCCAAAGAGGAGTACTGCTTTGCCCATATCAATACCCCATTTTGGAAGGGCAGACAGTAGACAATATTTATGGAACAAATTCGGGGTCTAAAAAAGATCTACTTCCTTATACCCTACCCTCCAGACTGAAATAGTGGCCCTGAGCAAGGTTTTATGAGCCATGGGTGTCCCCTCTCCTAGCCTGTATTCTACAACTGTGCCTGCCCTGAGGAGGATCTGTGGCTGGCGAAGGCATCGGCCGCCCGGGCAAGTCTGAGCAGACAGCCTTCCCCGATTGCTGGCTCCAGGCCTCGGAGCCCAGCTTGGAGCTCCCCCCAGAGTGGCGGGATTGATTGGCTGCAGCCAGAATGGGCACCACTCTCCCTGGCTTGGACTGAAACAGGGCCATCTGTTACACCTCTAGTTAAAAGTACATAAAGTTGAGCATTTGTGCGTCGACAATACCACCCCTGACACCCTCCACGCACACAGCACTCCCCCTCTTTGGCAGGAGCCCACACCGTGACAGGCCCGGTGCAGGAACGCCCACACGCTAGCTTAGCTGGCACCGGTGAGCTCCACAGCTCCTGCCCAGAGATTGGAATTGGATGGGCCAAGCTCTCTCAGATCCCAGTACAAAGATGGGATCTAAGCAGTATTAACCTTGGAAGAGGAGAGGAGGACACCTAAAAGTCAGTCTGATCTATGGTCTATGCTCTGGATTATTGGCTCTACTATGGGGTGGGTATATAGCCAAGGTAGCTATGGGAAATCATGGGAGAGACAGCAAGTGGGTGATCCTGACAAAACACCTCAGATTGCTGGACAATGTCTTTCCTTTGATTTAGAAATTCTGATGGCTCCCACTCCCCAAGTGGATAATTCTAGTATTCTGATCTTACCCCCACCCCATCTCCCCATACCTTTCTCTCCCTCTTCTAATTACTCCAATTTCTTGTGCCTTCTTTCCAAGGTAACGTCCCCTTCTTTCACAGTCTTCAGGACATAGGAGATAGGTTAGAGTTAGAAGAGACTCTTTTAATTGTTCCTTTTCTTGATCTTTTCCTCTCAGATGAATGCCTTCTCTTTGTCTTTTCAAAAGCTGATCATTCTTAAGGATTCAACTCAATTTCTACCTCTTCATATGGCCCTCCTAAATCACTCAATCCATACCAGTCTCCCACTTCTCTGAGCTCCAACAACACTGTAGTCTTAAAATTCATGTCTTATTTGTTCCAAGTGTCTCTTCTTTCCAGCTCCATTAAACCTCTGGAAGACAGGGCCTGAATCCCCCTTTTCCCCTTGATTTTCCCCAAAATAGGACAGATTAAGTGCCTTCACTAGTCAGTCTTGAGTTTTGAGCTGGGAAGTTACAACTTCCCCAAGGGCCATTTGGCCTTGGGAAGCCAAGGATGAAGTTCCACAAATACAGATGTAAGTTTATCAGTCAGTCATCAAATATATAAAATGCCTCCTAGAGTACCCTGTGCTTTGTAGAGGGGGAAATAGAAATGAGCATAACCTTGTCATCAAAGTCACAAGATACTGACACAAATTATTATGATATAATGAATGGTATAATAGTGTCTGAGATGTTCCTTGTCATATAGAAAGATAGAATTTCAGAACTGGAATAGGTATCTAACTCAAAGTTAGAAGGAGCCTTTTTCCCTGCATGATCTCTGTTTGAATATTTCCAATGATAGGATATTACTTTCTGATTCCTTCCACTGTTGGATAGTTCTTGAGTAGTTAGAGAGTTCCCCCTAGACTAAACCAAAATATATCTCTTTGTAACTTAAATCTATTCATCTGCCCTGGAAGCCCACATAGAATAAGTCAATTGTCTCTTCTAGATAACAGTCCTTCACATGTGAAGCTATCAATCATTGGACATGCTTCACTATAATCTCTAAGTCTCACTGAGAAAATCTAAAAATTAATACCGAATACTAATCTTACTCCAGTATTAGAATGGGAAGTGAGGAAGAAGAGGAAGGGAGAGAGCTCAGGAGGGACAGGAAGAGGCTAAGAGAATGTTGAATTAGCCAAATGTTTGGTCCTCACCTTAAGTATCCCAATGTACTGAAGCTCAAAAGTTTATCTTTCTCCTTAAAATACCTCCCCAGTGCTTCATTAGATTTTGTCTCTATCTCCTTCCCTTATGCCTTATCCTTGAGTCTAGAAAATAAGAGAACTCAGCATCTTCTCCCCTCAAGTTTTAACAAGAATTGGAGGAGAGGGAAGGGGAAGTTTCAACATATTATTTTATTGACAAACAGGGTAATCTCCAGGTAAACCAAACTACTGACCGATAGTGCTTTGAGTCCTTCATCTGTATCTATAATGCTCCCTCCTTACTTATTTCTACTTCTATCTGTTGAATTCCTTTACCTTATCCTTCAAGATCTAACTTAAATGGTACCTCCTTGAAGTCTAGATACAACTCTATCAGAAATGTTCTATTCTTCCTCAAATCTCAAAGGACTTTGTAGGGCTATTACCATAATCTATTCTATAGTTTATATCTTTTATACAGTTACACTATATTTCTTGCCACCTTCTGCAGGAAAATCTTTCTTGATTGCCCTTACACTTTAATGTTACTGTTCATCATACTCTGTATGTACCTTGTATATTCCTACTTTTATACAAGTTGTCTATCCATTTATAATGCAAGCTCCTTAAGGACAGAGATTGCTTTTCCTCCCCCCCCCCATTATATTCTTAGAACTTAGCACAGTGGCTAGCACTTAGTAATCATTTAATCATTGCTTACCATAGTTCAATTGATTTTTGCTTCCACTCTGCAAGATTTCCAGTCCCACTGAGGTGGAGAATCCTTTTTTTTTTTAAATCTGGTCCACACTACTCTGCACATGGTGTTTTGTTTTGTGCATATATGGAATTTCATTCATTTGGAGGAACTCTCAGCATGGAAACTCATTCTACTGATGCAAATTTACAACTCATCTGTGACTTTATAATCTTAAAAAGTTGCCTGAGGGGTTGTGACTTGTCCATAGGCATATTATAGTTAGTATATTTATATAGGAGGTAGGCTACTCAGGCTCGAAAATGGGTATTCTATCTTCTATCCTATGACTGCCTGTGGTTTACAATAGTAGGTATTTAATTAGATGTCTGCAGTCTGAAGGAGTGAGGTGAGAAAGGCAGGTTACAGCTATCTTTCCTTGAGGTTCATTTTATAATAAAAAAAATCATGATCTATTAAACAATTATGTATAGTCTTCCCCTGAAACAGAATCCCCAAAGGGGAATCGGAGGACCATTCTCAGTATCTAGGTAAGTAAATAGATCTCTGTTCTTAAACCTTCGGTGAGCCTAGCTAGGTAAATGAAAGATTGGTTGAAGTCAGAAAGAAGATTGGGCTGAATGACTGACAGATGAATGGAGAGGAATGACTGCCAGACAGGGGTTGCTCTAGCAATGTAGGAGACAAGAGCAAAGAGGGTTTCTCGGATTGGCAACAGTCTGGGCCCTCTTGAGCTTTGAAGGAAACGTGGCAAAAGAGGAGGAATGCTTTGACTTAAGGGACCAAGTCCAAACCCAAATGTTCTTGAAACCCCTTGGCCTGACTTGGAGTCAAAAAGCAAACCAAACACATTTTGCCTGGAGTAGGAATAAAAGGCTCTTGGATATGCAGTAGAACATTAAGCCATGGAGCCGATAGTGGAGAACCCCATTTTAGCCAGCTAGATGTTTAGCCCCCCAACTGTCCCACGATCCAAGATCCCATGCTCTGGGGCCTGAAGTTCTAGGCTCCCGAGGAAGTTGGGTCAGCTCGGAGCCCAGCGAATCCACAAGCAGACCTATCCAGACGTACAATCCCGAAGAGCACGTCAGGTGAGGTTGGTTGAGCGGATGCTGCCGGACCTACCTACACTGCCCCCTGCCCAGTGGGACTAACAGGCTGCAAAAGAAGGGTGTAGACAGCTAGGGGTGTTCCTGGATCCCTGGCTAGGTTTTTTCGAGCCTTCCTTGGGGTGCCGAGTCTCCAGGCCATGCCAACAACCGTCTGTTGGTCTGCCTCGTGGTTCCTAGGCGCGGTCGCTCCGGAATAGCTATCGCTAATATCCCCGGCTGTGCGGAAACAGCGTTTTATTAAATGCCTCACACAGATTTGGGATAATAAAGATGAATATATTATATCCTTTGCCTCCCCCAGAGTGAGACAATAATAGGAAGATTAAAAAAAACAATAAAGCGAAGCATAAATACAGCGTAATGGGGCTGGAGGAGAGCGGGGCGGGCCGTGCGGGGACTGAGTCGGTGGAGCCCAGGGAACGCTCAGGGTCTCGGGGGAGGATGCTAGGAGCCCCGCCCAGACTCGAGCCCCGCCCCAGCCCTTATTCTGAGCTCGGTACATTCCGAAGGTTCAGATTAATTTTAGCCTGACAAAGACACTGCCGGCCTGGCATCAGTTTAATTCGATAAACATTTATTAAAAGCCTACTAAGTGCAAGGACAGAAGTCCATGGACTCATTACCAACACCTGCAATTCCTTACTGAAAGAACCTCGAAAGAGGTCATCCGAGCCAGTCCCCTGTCTCCAAGAAGTTCTAGCATCACTCTCATCTTCTCAGGGAGAGATTTGTAAAGTTCGTCCAGGTCACGTAAGATCATAGACTGGGACATGGACCGACACATCCAGGTCAGAAGTATTCCCAAAGGTTCCGTGGTGGAGCCAGGGAATCAGCCTCTTTTCTGGAGAGATCCTTGGTAGATTTAACTCTCAGTATCTTCCCCTGCTGTGTGTGAGTTAGGAACACAAACCATCAACAATTTGGGTTATCTTCCCTTCACTCTCTTGGGAAGAGTCTCCCCTGCCTTCCTGGCTCCAAGTCTCCCCGTAAAATTTCCAGAAGGGCCTCCTGAGGTCTGACTTCCATGCGTCCTTCCCTAGACACCGCCTGAAATGGAAAGTTGAAAAATAACTTCAAAGCTTACTTTTAAGGTAAACGTCCGGCCCCCAAAAATGTTATTTTTCTGGGGAAGAGGGAGAGAAGATTCTGTTTTAGTGCGTCCCCAGGATTAGAAATATACTGTGACATAAATCCAGGACCTCAGAGCAAATCTGGGAAAACCTCTTTAGTCCCCCCTCATACCATTCTTTCATCCCCCCAACCCCCTGCTATTCTTATCCTTTCTAAAGACTTCTCCTTACTTCCCCAAAAGGGAATCTAGACTTTGCAAATCTGCTTAAAAAATGGTTAACATTTTCCCAGATATCCAGAGAATTTCAACTTCCAGGTAGATATGAAAACAAACAAACAAACCTGTAGATAGATTAAAAAGGAGAGAGAAAGTGAAAGAGGAAAGGAAGAGAAAAGAGGGTTTGGAGAGAATAAGAGAGAACGAAAAAAGGAAGGAGAATACAGAGTGATAAAAGAGGAAAAGAAAAGAGTTAAGGGGAGAGGGGAGAAAAGGGGAAGAACAAAACTGCTAGAAGAGGCAACGTCTTTACAAAGAACAAAAGAAAACAATTTGGATAAGAGAATTGGAGGTGGTGCAAAGCAGAGAAAGAACCTTTTTCTCATGTTGCAAAAAAAGGGGACAGAAAGGACAGAGACAGAAAGCTGGGTCAAAAGACTTCAGGTCCTCTACTCTCCTCCTTCCTAAGCTCCTTGGTGGAGGTATGAGTGTGTGGGAGATGGATGGGTGTCTGTGTGTGTGTGTGTGTGTGTGTGTGTGTGTGTGTGTGTGTGTGTGTGTATGTGTTTCATCTCCAGGTAGGTATGGGGCTAAGTGTAGGTATGAGTATTTGTGGGGGTAGGTGTGATTGGGAGCTATGATGTAAATGGATCTTTATGTGAGTGAGTTGAAGTATAAGTGCTCAAATGAATGGATATGATTATGTATTACACATATCACTGTGATTTTGTGTGAGTTTTGGTTTGTAATTTGTAGTCATGGAATGATAGGGAGTCGGTGTCAGTGTTTGTAAATTTTTGGTGTGCCTGATGGTAATTTTTTTCAATGGTGTGTTTAAGAGTGTCAGTGTATATTGAAATGTGGAAATGTGTGAGCAGTAGGGATTTAGATACTGGTCTGAGTGGCACAATGTTGGCACTTCCAAGACTAGCTTAGACTTCCTTTAAGCTCCCTGATTGTTAAAGCTGCAAAGAGTAGACTGAAGAATGAAGGATGGATAGAGACTGAAGGAATACCAGCCCTGCTCAAATGAAATAACATTGTGGGCTAAGAAAATGAAAGAAACATTTGGACTACATTCTACTAGGACATTCTTGTTTCTTTCTGGCCCTATTGCCTGAAGAGTTACAAGTATCTGGAACCTGATTGCAAGGGGAACTGAATAGAGCAGAAATGGGTGGGAAGTTGGCCCCATTTATGAGTTTGGAGTTACAGTCTAGGTACCGTTAAGTACCTAGTACTCAGACTTCACTCCCCTGCCCTGTTCAGGAATGAAAGATTGAAAAGAAGTTCCCAGACACAAGAGGAAAAGGAAGGAAGGGTGTGAGAGAGTTCCTTAACAAGACACTGGATTCTTCCCCCATATGGCTACATCTGGCTACAGTTCTACTCATCCTGACAGGGGTGGAGGAAGGAATAAGGACTTCCTTTTCGTTTGGAGGAAGGAAATCCCGGATGATACGAATAAAAGCAACTTTTAGTTTTAAAGTCTGAATTCCCTCTCCTTTGCATCCTTCCCCTAGCATCACTAGTGGCCCAGTCTCAAACTCCAGAGTGCTCCTTCTCTCAGACATGTCCAAGGTCTTCAGAAATCATTATGGGCTGAACAATAGTCCTTAACTTTCATACACTTTCCCCCAACCCTGTGACCCTATCTCTAAAGGGGATGATTTTCTATAGCGGCGGTCAAACAATTTCGGGTCAAACTCTCTCCAGGCCATGAAGCTTCTCAGGTTCCTAGAAGCAGGGCCTTCTCCTCTTTTGGACTCCTTAGGCCCAGGCTGCCTGAGAACCCCAAAGAAGTTTTCCAGGCTAAGAGGATGGTGGCAAGAAGACTGAGGGTGCATCTCCTGGACGTTTCTCCTGCCCCCACCCCAAGTCCTAGACCAGGATCACCGGATCTCTTCTCCCAGGGGCCAGGGTCTTGAGTTTTAATGAAAGGTGGCACTGCGAGGGGAGGGAGGAGCTGGTGACTCCTCTCCCCGCATCTCCAGCCCAGAGAAAACGAGAAAATGCCTAGGAAATAATTTTCGATAATCACTTTATGGGGCCCTTCCCCTCCCGCTCTTTATTGGAACGGGAGCGCGCGGCGGTTATTACAGTGCTGTCTGTCCCGGCTGCAGGCGGAGCGCAGCTCTGCCGCGGCGGCGCTAATGCAATGAGCCTCATTCGGCTTCTGAATTATTCACACGCAGTTTATTATAAGGAGGTCTGAGTCAGGCCTTTCAACCCACCCCCGCCCCACAACACTGAGGTACCATCGATCCGCGCATCCTCAGCTCCAAATGAAGCCTCTAGTTCCCTCTCTTTCCATTCTACCTCCTACCCCTGCCCCCAACCCAGGCCTGCTTCAGCCAAACCCTCAGCCGGGATCCCTGTCTCAGAACTGGTGGTGGGTTAGGGACTTCTGGCTTTCCTCCATTACATATCCTCTCCCGTCCCTTCTCCCACTTGTTTCCTTCTCTTTATCTTAGTGTCTATCTCTGTTATCTCTGTTTCTGTGTCTCATTTCTTAGTCCTTGATGCCTCAATCCTACTCTTATTTTCTGTTCTCGACGCACCCTGAAGCTAAGAGGTTGAGTTGATTTTTAGTCACTGACCAGGGCTCTGATTCTAACCCAGCTGAGGGGTAAGGGTAAGGGTGAGGGCGGAGTCCGAAAGCCACATCTGGAAAATGTCTGCCTCTGCCCACATTCCACTAAATCGGCTTTCATTGGGGGTCTGTGACAAAACTCCTCTTTTGAAATGTAAATACCCTCGGGGTAGGGTTAAAACTTGCATCTGGTCACACCTTAATGTGACTAACTTTATAAGAGTCAAATTGCTTTCTTCCACACATCCTGGCTATATTCTCTCTCTCTAAAAAAACTGGAGTTAGGGGTAGTGGCGGCAGTTTGAAGAATGGACTATTTAAGAGAGGTCAAGGATTAGCTTGGTAAAAGCTCCAACAGTAGGAGAAGTCTCAGGAAGACGAAGCAAGAATAAAGGCCAATAGATGGGAGAAGACCCAGAGGACAAATATCTCAGAGTTCACAATTTAGTTCTTGCCTTAGTCCCTACGATGCTTAGGCTGCCCGAAATCCATCCTTAGAGAAATGCACCCACTGAGAGCTACCAGAACTCGTATTAGATAGCATTCAACCACTGTTCTCTGCCAGGCATTGCGCCAAGGACTGGGGATATAAAATAACAAAAATGCAACGTTTCTCGAATACGTTCCATAGTATCCCTCATGTGTGTGTTTTTGATTACTGTCCTACCAAAATAATCCCAAAATCGAAATATTCTTGGGAAAAAAATAACAGTAAAAATGGGGATTTTTTTTCCCCAGCTACATGGTGGACTTAGGTCCCTTCCTACTAAGTAATTGGGGATTCTGGGATGGGTGTGGCACCAAAGGAGTTGCTGATGTCCTGTTTCTTCCTTCCCAACCCCATCACCCTATGCTTAATTAGAGATGCCATAAGATTTTAAACCACCACTCCTTTTCAAACCTGGCCCTAGCACAGACCCTAGGACATAATCCAGCTGCCACCTTACCTTCATGCAGTCACGGGACATTTAGGGAGTCTTGATATTTCCTCCCACTTTTAACAATGACTCAGGCAAAATTTTTGGTCCTTTTCCTTTCTTTTCCCCTGGCTTTCTGATATTGTCTCTGACTGTTCTTAGTATTGCGTTTCTGATTCTAGACACATTTCTTGTTCTGTCTAATAGTCGATCAATTTTTATTGCCATATACTATACACTCAGTTCCGTGCTCTGATTTGGAGGCCGGGGTGCCAGAGAGAATGAAGAATGGACTTAAGAAAAGGAGAGTCTTCTTCCTGCTTGCCCTTGCCACATATGTGTGTGTGTGTGTGTGTGTGTGTGTGTGTGTGTGTGTGTTTCAATAAAGGTCTGTGCCTTCATTGAAGGATTAGCACAGGGCTTTAAGTGTGGATGGACTTCTGAGGAGAGGGTACATTTAGATATCCCAAGTCTTCAGCAAATAAAAGAAGGAATCATCCAGTACATTCCACTTAAGCCAGAAAGTTTGTCTCCAGTTGAGGGAGGGAAGTTTTCGGGGAGACCAAGGCTGATCACCACAATATTATTTTCAAGTTTAGCTACATCCAAAACTCAAATCTTCTAAGTTTCTGTGGCTCAGACTGTTTCATAAGAAGTGCAGGACTGCCACTCAAAAACAGAAGAGCAGGAACTGCATTGGCTTTTTCCCAGTTCTCTCTTGCCCATGGGTGAGGACTCCTAGCACTTCCTATCCTAGAGAATCTAAGTCTTAAATTAGGGCAGAAGACTTCATATATCTGCATGTCTGATCCACTTAACTAGATTGTGAGTTCCAGAACATTAGAAATCTCTGATTCCCTTGTATATCTCCTTGGCTTCCCAACAGTGAATTTAATAGAGATATCATTTAATTAAATATTGAATGAATGGAGAATGCCAATCACCTCCTCTTTGTCTCTCCTCTTCCCTTTCAACCCTCTTTCCCCCCACTCAACTGGGAAGTCAAGCAGCAAGACAATATATAAGAGCCAATCACTCTTCAATCCTGCTTCAGGCACATGTCTATGCAAGAAGAGGGAATTCTCCTGGTCTGTAAGTGAACTGTTTGCCTGAGAGAGTAGAAACTAAGGAAAGAATTTACCATACTTCCAAGTGCCTTGAAGTAAGATAGTGAGACAAAGATATATACACAACAAAGTCAACAAATCTTTGAAAAATCTTAAAGACACTCTTGGTCTCACTAAAGGAGCAAAGGTGATTTAAAAATAATTTGGTAATGAATGGGACACCATAACCACTAAAATAAGTTCTGACAGTAGCCTTGAGTGGTTTATTAGTAGTTTCTCCTACACTAAGGAATGACTCATTTTTGGTCAGTTTTACACTGCCACAGTTAATCATTCATTCAATCAATAAAATATTTGTTGGTACTAACAGCAGGAGTTTGGCCTGCAAGCCCAACTCCCCAACTCCCTAATATATATGGTCCAGTACCCCTCTAGCAGGAATTTTGAAAGTTCAAGTCCAACCAGTGTTCATAAATGGAATTTTGAAGAGGAAAACATGTAATATCTCTGCTCTTTAGGTGAAGAGAATTGATGGATCCCTGCAAAGGCAGAGCTCAGAGACCCTAGCCTGAAGCTCCCAGTTTAGCTTCCCTTGATTGCTTTCCACGTCAGACAGGACCAAGAACTGGATGAGGGCTACCAGTCCTTTAGTCCGGAGACCCATTAACAGTACTATTCTTCCAAGTTCCCTCTCTTCTGTTCAAAACCTCAAAAATCTCTTCTCTCTTAAACCCCTCCTCCCTCCAAGGCAGAACAAGATTAATTCTCCTCATTCATCAAGTACACACACACACACACACACACACACACACACAGAGAGAGAGAGAGAGAGAGAGAGAGAGAGAGAGAGAGAGAGAGAGAGAGAGGGAGAGAATACGAGAGGAAAAAGTGTCCATGGAGACATGTAGGCACACAATCAGAAATAAAAAAATAAACAGATACATGTATACCTGGACATAAATACTATCCACAAGCACATAAGACCCATGCATATTTTAAAAATACAAACATACAGACAAAGTCTCAAGTACTCAATTTATTTATACTAGGAAAATACCATGATTGAAAACTGGTCAATATCATTTTGACTGTTGGAGAAGGAAAAAAAGGGGGAGAAAGGGGAAATTAGGCGAGCCCTTGGAAGATGAGGAGGACATGAAGTCTGATACCTGATCAGCAGTGCAGCTAGAGATGTTGAAATAAATCAATAGATTGAAAACAGGATTCTGTGACCGTGGCACATACATTCTCAGACTCAGTCTGTATCTGTGATCATGGAGAGTGGAGATTTGAAAATTATTGGTTAAATGACTTAACACAGAAAAGTAGGATGATTGAAACTCAGAAGTGAATTTTTAGAAGGGCATTCATTATGGAGGGAGGGGAAAAGGTGGAAAGCAGGAGGTAAATTGTTAAACCATTGTTGACAATACTATAGTATTTGCTTAAGTTCTGTTTAATTTTGTATCAGACATTTGTGGACTGACAAGGGTTTCTGGAGTGACTTTTGAACATGGGAAATCTGCATCTGGAGATAGTCTTCTTCCTATGCCTAGGTCAACTATGAGTTTCTATATGTCTCCTCTGATATTGGGATCAGAAGTTTGTGGGGAGGTGATGATGTTTTTTTTTTCCCTTTGGTTCTCCAATGGCTTGTTTGGACCTGGTTTGGGAAGTAAATCGGGAAAGAAAAGTAAGAAAGGAGGGGAAATATTGGGCCTTTGCTTAAAGCTCAGAAGACCCTGGCTGGGTGGTTAAGATTTAAGCAGCAATTTAAATCTGTCACTGAACGAAATATTGGGGAAGACAGGTCCACCAGTCACTCAAAGAGTCGAGAAGAATATCCGACTTAGACGATTTAGGACTGGATCCTTAGGGTAGTGCTCTGTAGCACTTTTCAAAGAGAAAGTGAGAGTTGTATCTCTAGAGCTTAGGGAAGAGTTGACTCTGGAATCTCCACATCCTAAGAATGGGTTGCAGGGAGAGAAAGTTCCCTTTATCGGGAGGAAGCAGCTGGAAGGAAAACAGAAGAAAACCTTTGCAAGTGCCTAAGGATGGGCAACCATCCAGAGCCTTTCAGGACAGAAAACTGGAATTGGGCTGTCTTTCCTCATCACTGCTTTTATCTGCTCGCCTCCCCTCAAGTCAGCCTCGTGTCTCTTACTTTACTGTTCCCAGGTCAATGACCTTTTCTCCTCCAACTCCCTTTTCTCCTCTGTCCAGAGTCACCACGAGGCAGAGTTCCAGACTACTATAGATTAAGCTTGGTGGAACAGTTACCTAATCCAGACTTCGGGAGAAAAATCCAGGGAAAGTTATGAGGTGAAAGAAAGAAAAGAAAGGAAAGGAAGGAAGGAAGGAAGGAAGGAAGGAAGGAAGGAAGGAAGGAAGGAAGAAAGAAAGAAAGAAAGAAAGAAAGAAAGAAAGAAAGAAAGAAAGAAAGAAAGGGAGGAAGGAAAAAGAAAGGGAGGAAGGGAGAAAGAAAAGGGGAGGAAGGGAGAAAGGGAGAGAAAGAGAAAGAGAGGGAATAAGAGAAAAGAAAGAAAAAAATTATGAAACCCCAGAAAGAATCTAAGACTGGGATTGGGGTCTAAGGGAATAATGTTCCAACTAAGAACCCTGACCTTCCCTCACCCATACCACCACTACTTTCCCCATCCAGATTTCTGAATCTTTGTCTAAACGGTCTGGTACCCTTCCTTTAGACTCTTGAAGCATTCATCAAAGATTAACCTTCCAACCGATTGAATCTCACTTTTCCTCAACTCAGAGCCTATGGATGAAGGGAAAGGGTCACTCTAACTGGGGGAGTTGAGAAAGGAGAAGGCAGACTCAGGAGAGAGGGGTATATCAGGGGGTGAGGTTCTATATCAGGTCCGGGCAGCACTTGACAGGAAACCTGCTTCCCTACAAATTTTTCCTCAGCTAGCGAAAGACTTCCATTCTTCTCCTTCCTCTCTGACCTTTGGTCATCCGAGCACCCCCAGGAGCCAGCTCAACCCAGAGACAACTAGCTTGCTTTAAAATAAACAAATGAAGAGAAGAAAAAAAGACTGACGGAACAAACCCAGAAGCTCTGATTGGCCCAGCATGCTTTCAATCCTTTCTGAGAGCCAACCCTTATTCAGTCGCCCCCACCCACCCCTCAGTTACACTACCCCAGATCCCGCCCCGGGTCCTTTGCCCCGCCCCTCTACCCTTAACAGTCCCCCACACTTAAACTGGCCGCGGCCCCTATTTCCTTGACTGACTTAAGGGACCACGAACTGTTTATACAGTGATGGACTAGAGATTCATACTTTAAGTTTATAGATCCCAAAGGAGGTCTGGGTCTTGTCCCAGTCTCTCTGCCTAGCAAACCGGAGAGGTAGGAAAGTTGGAGGTGAGGAACTTTTGGAAGCAGCAACTGGTCTCCCACTCGTGTACATCTGAAACTTAAGTTCAGTATTCCTTCTTTTCTTAAACTTTCTTTCTCCAAAAGAGATCAAAGGGAGGCAGGAGAATTCAGAAGGCGAGGACGCCCATCACCAGACCCATGAAGACCAAGAAGAAAAAGATTGTAAAAGAAGGGCCTTAGACCTGAAAATATATGTCCCCTTTGCCCTGAGGCTGTGCAGTCTTAGAGTGTTCCTGGACCTTGGGCTTCATTCTCAGTGTTTACAAACAGAACTGAAAATAGGTCCTGTCATACAGTGGCTCCCCATGCATCCCGGTTGGGGAGTAGGTAGTGTAATAAAGGAGGGAGGGAGGGTCAAAGTACTCTAGTTCCAAGCTCTGAGCCTACCAGGGAGCCCTTCAATCCTACTTTTCCTATTCTAAGTCAAAGTCCTTATCTGGCTTTTGGTTCTATTAAACTCCTCTGCTCTGACCTTCCTCTGGCTTCCATACTCCCTGATCCCTCTCCCTTCTCCATTCCCTCAGCTCCCCCACTCCCAGATCTGTGCCTCGGGTTCAGCGCCCCAATCCCCTCCCTGTTCTCCTTTGGCCTTTCCCGGTCTCACATTCTTTACTGTCTAGGACTTGGAGAGAAGGCTCTGAAGGCCAAACCACATCAGCGAACAGGGAACAAACTCCTGAGCAAAAAGAGTAGAGGTAGAGGGGATATCCCTGAATTTTAGCAGAAATAAGCTCAAAGCCAGAAAGGTTTCGTACAAAGCTTTGGAGAAGAGAGATCTCCCCACTTCTGCACCTTCTCTACATCCTACTCCAGAAAATAAGAAACATGGGTACCCAAATATAGAAAACATATAAATACATCTATAAGTAGATAAAAAATTTACAGAATTTATGCTAATAAACAGACAAAAAAGTAAAGACATACATATAAATATACACAAATATATAAAACACATAAATACACAATATACCCAAATATAGAAAATACAGAAACAAAAACACACAAACATAAATATACGGATATGCACAAAAAAGCCATATTCACAATTCATCCTGCTCATATTCATGAACAAATTTTACCCTCCCCAAAGTCACAAATACAAGTCTAGTTGCCTGCTGCCCCAGGCCCCCAGAAGCCAAGCTGATCCCCGGTTTTGGCCCTCTCTTTACACTTAGTCTCTTCCCTCCCCCCGCCCCCCCCCAACCCAGGAACAGCTGGATTTGGGACGGGCGATGAAATCAGCCCCCGGGACTAGGCAAGGCGAATAAAGGCTTGGTGTTTTGGGCTGGTAGCCATGGTTGGGGAGGCCCGAAGACGGCCCCCTTAGCCCCCGCCGCCAGCCCCCTCCTCCTTCTCTTCTCCCCACCACCCATGTTCCTGGAACACGACCACGATCTGTCCAGTACAATCAAGGAGGACCATCCAGGAGCCCTGGGGTCTCAGAACAACCTGCTCCACAGATCCAGGACAACTCGTTCGAGGTAAGCCGGCCCCGTGGCCTCCCCTGGGATCTTGTCCAGCCCAAATGCCAAGCCCCGGGAAATCTAGCATCCCCCCCATAACCCCAAACAAATCCCGAGCTGAATCCTGAGCCCGACTTCGCCATATTGTTCTGTCTGCAGCAGAGACATCTAAGCCTAAAGTGAGCAAAAAACGGAACCTCATCAAGTATCAAACTGCAGACCACCATTTCTTTTCCCCGGCAGGGATCCCCGTGACCGGGCCAGCCCTGTCCCGCTTGGCCCCAGCCTCGCTCCGGTTCCAACCCAGCCGGGCCTGGCATAGCCTAACCCGACCCTCAAGATTCCAATAGAGTCTGCTGGGGAGCTCCCAGGCAGTCCCTGGCCCACAGCTGCCACCCGAAGGGAATCGAGAGACCCTGAAAGGCAGCAAACGAGAGAGGGAAAGACCCCGAAAAGGGAAAAGGGAAATCTCGTTTTCCGTTAAAAAAAAAAACGTAAAGTCAACGCGGTTCACAGCGCCTCTTTACCTTACCTTCCCGGAGCCTGGCCCAGCGTCCCTCCCAAGCGGCGCAAACTGCTGCGGACTTAACGTGCAAATAATGGGCAATATTATCACAGAAATAAGGAGAGAAAATAAAGATTCGAGGAAATCACCGTTAGCGTCGTGAAGGCGAGAGGAGGGACCGGAAAATCGGTGTTTTGGGGGCGGATGTTTTTTTCATCAGACTGTATTATCCTGATGCAATAAAGCCGGGTGATAATGTAATTTAAAAATATATATGTCCAAGCAAATCGCGCCGCAGAAAATGACAAGCGCATTAAGCATTCTAATTCAAGCCGGCTCCACCTACCAGGCAGGCCTCCTAATTAATGAGGCCCCAACTTAGAGTCGGCTGCATTGGGGGGAGAGAGAGAGAGAGAGAGAGAGAGAGAGAGAGAGAGAGAGAGAGAGAGAGAGAGGTGGGGGAGGAGTGAAGGAGAGGGGGAGAGAAGAGGGAGAGGGAGGGAGAAAGGAGAGAGAGAGAGAGAGAGAGAGAGAGAGAGAGAGAGAGAGAGAGAGAGAGAGAGAAGAAAAGAGAAGAGAGAAGAGAAGAAGAGAAGTGTCATTGCGGATAATTGATTACCTCCCAATCAACGATAACTTGTTAGCAATAGTCAATTGCTCCGTCTCTCCGCCTCTTCTCGCAGTCCTGGATTTGCGCCTTCGCCTCGGCTCCTCCAACCCCTAGCCGCTAGGACCAGGGGCCAGGGGCCGCGGAGACATCTGACACCTTTAAATACCACGGTGGAAGACGAAACTGGAGCCCAGCACGCAGTGTCCCCGCTTCGGCCCGGGACTGCGGGAAGCCCCGGCGGCACCCGCGCGCCCCCTCCCTACGACCTCCTCCCGGGGCCCTGGGCAGCTCTGTCGGCTGCCGCGGTAACCTTGCTTTCGGCCCGCTCTCCCCTCCCCCAGCGAGCCAGGCTGCTTTTCAAGGACCCCGGTGCCCTCCACCCCCACCCCCCCACCTCCGCGTCTGGAGTTGTAACCCGGGCTGGAACTTTTCCCCCGCTCGCTGCGGTTCGGGTGGCGGGCGGCGGGTTTGGCAGCGGCTCCCGCGAGCGCCCATAGCCGGAACCTGCCCCGGCTCCAGCCCCCGAGCCCAGCATGACTTCCAAAGAAGAAGGGAAAGCGTCGTCCGGGGAGGAGCGGCGCCGTAGTCCCCTGGACCACCTGCCACCTCCAGCCAACTCCAACAAGCCACTCACTCCTTTCAGCATCGAGGACATTCTCAACAAGCCGTCGGTGCGGAGAAGTTACTCGCTGTGTGGAGCGGCGCACCTGCTCTCCGCAGCCGACAAACACTCTCCCGGCAGCCTACCCCTGGCCGGCCGGGCGCTACTCTCGCAGACTTCTCCTCTCTGTGCGTTGGAGGAACTAGCCAGCAAGACCTTTAAAGGCCTGGAGGTCAGCGTCCTGCAAGCAGCCGAAGGTAGGACCCGCTGCCGGTCACCGGCTCAGCAGCCCGTCCCTCCCCTGCCCTGAAGCTAGTCAGTGCGAGGCTCCGGCTTCTGCCTCATCCCGAGCTGGTCCAGGCCCTCTCTCTGCACCCTCTCTCTTGCTCACTCCTACCCAGATCTGACCAGTGGTCTAAACCGGCTACTGCTGGGCCCGATCAGGCGTAGATGGGGCTGCATAGTTCGCTACCTTTCTCCTCAGGGCGGGTGGTTTCAAGTGGGATAGGTTTGGGCTTGGTTGGTGGTGCCACTGGAGCCTAAACTCACACGCTACCTTACCCCGGGTGCCTCTGCTCAGAGCGCTGCCTGTTCCTAAGTGTCCCATGCTCAACAGGGCCAGGGGCACCATCCACTCATTCGGTCCGATGGGACCAGGGGCCCGGGAGCCGGTGCTGCCGCAGATCCTGGGCCCAGGCCTCCCTGGATCGGGTCGGAGAGGAATTCGGGGCATACTTCTCCAGGCCCAGGACAGGAGGGAGCTAGGGAAACGACGGGAAAGCTACCTTTGTCCCATTTCCTACCCAATCCTTTCCAATTTCAACCCCAACTTGTCTATGTTCTCCATACAGGCCGCGACGGGATGACCATCTTCGGGCAGCGGCAGACACCTAAGAAGCGGCGGAAGTCGCGCACTGCGTTCACCAACCACCAGATCTACGAACTGGAAAAGCGCTTCCTTTACCAGAAGTATCTGTCCCCGGCCGACCGCGACCAGATTGCTCAGCAGCTGGGCCTCACCAACGCGCAGGTCATCACCTGGTTCCAGAACCGCCGCGCCAAGCTCAAGCGGGACCTGGAGGAGATGAAGGCCGACGTAGAGTCCGCCAAGAAACTAGGGCCCAGCTCGCAGGTGGACATCGTGGCTCTGGCCGAGCTAGAGCAGAACTCGGAGCCTGGCGGGGGGCGGCCCAAATCACGGCCCAATTCACCTGTCCTGCCGGCCGGCCCCCCTCAGGCCCCTGGGGCGGGCCACCTCCAGCTTTCCCCCGCCTCTCCCCTCACGGACCAGCCGGCCAGTAGCCAGGACTGCTCGGAGGACGAAGAAGACGTAGAGATCGACGTGGACGACTGAGTCCGGGGTGGGGTGGGGGTAGGAGCTGAGCGTCCCTTGTTTTCTCCAAACACAAGAGACCCCCCACCACCACCACCAACTCAAATCCTTCCCAACCTCGTCCTCTCTCAGCTCCCCGGACCACGAGATGGGAGCTAGGATCCCATTCGACTTTTCCTTACCTTCCTCCTTCTCTCCTACCTATTCCCTGCCCTTGCTGGACTGTGTCCTCCTCACCCCTTCACCCGCCCGTACTGTAGGCCCCAGGGAGCCCGGGCTGGTTCCTACCCCTCTGCAGCCTGGCCCTGCCTGGCTCTTTCCTATCTAAGCAATAAACCCCGAGACAGCGGCCCGGCTTCAGCTACGGGCCGGACCGACTGCCCGGGGCCTGGACACCAGGACCCGCGCCGGCGCTGCCCATGTCCAGGCCGCAGTTGTCTCCTCTGCTCGACTCGGCAGACCCGGGCTGCGGGTCAGAGAGTACCCCGGAATGGTGCAATTCTATTTGGCTTCTGTATAAATATTTAAACGTATATATTGGGGAGGGAAGTTTCTTATCCTTTATTCCCCATTTTTTTCTTGGAGGTTTCAATTTTTTAAAACGTCTTCAGAAGTCCTGTCTGACAAAAGAAAAGCAAAACCAAGAATTTAAACAAGAGCGACAGAGGGAGTGGGGTGTGAAGGGACCCAGGCCGCCGCTCCCTCCCTCTCACCTCTTCCCGGGGTACCTGGGCCATCCCAGCCCTACTTCACTTAGGCGGAAGATCCAAATTTGCCTTTTTTTGATTTTTTCCTTGCATGTGGTGCCTGTGCCCGGAGCAGGGCCCTTCCCTGCGGGCGATCGGGGTATTTCTTTCCTCCTTTGAAATGTTCCTTTCTTTTTTCGCGCGGGGAAGGGGTGGGTGGGGGGAAACGGGGTCCGACCTGCAAGTTGAAAATCGATCCGTTCTTTTCCTAGAGAGTAGAGGTTTGTTTCCGATGCAATTTCTGCCTCACGTTACCGATTAAAGCTATTTTTACCATTCCCGCTGTGCTCCTGCTGTCCTTGAGAAGCCGCTCCGCGTTTTCCTGGGAGGGCGGCGGCGGCCCCGGGGCTGGGAGCAGGGAAAACGAACACAAAAACCCCAGAGTTCTGGAATGATTCTTTTTTTTCACTTTTAAAGATTGTTTTGCATGTGACAAAGACAGAGACTAGGTAAATCCCAATCTCCCTCCCGGGGCAATTGCGTGGTTGCACTGTTGCTATGGTTTTGCTCTTGGCCCCACTTGGACAGAAATGGTTCGGTTTCCGGTGCGAATTTCGCACACTGTCCGGATTCTGCCCTCGGCCTCTGCTTCCCACAAATAAAATATTTGCCCTTGACTAAACTCAAAGATGATTGTGTTTAACTGAGGCACCCGACCTCCGGCGCCCGAGATTTGAGCGTCCGCAAAATGGTTTGGAGGTTCCTCCTGGCCATGCCTCAGTTCCCCCGACCTCCGTTGATCTTTTTATCTGTCTAGTCCTCTGGTCCTCCAGTGGGACCCGACAATCACCCGGTTTGCCGGGAAGTTCTCTCTGTATCCTTTATGCTCCATTCCTGTCCCACCCCCCCTCCCATGGAGAATTCGGGGAAGGTTAGGGGAAGGATGAGAAAGAAGGGAGAGAAAAAGACTGGCCTGAAAACAAAACAAAACGTCGAAACGAGCTATGAGCAGCTGGGCTTCGCCAGTTCCGGGTAAAAATAAACGGGGCGCATAGGTTTGCACAACCAGGTACGGATATGTGTATGGGAGGGGGGAGAGGAAAAGGACCTAGGAATACCTGAGTATGGGAAATAACTTCGTGGGCTATTTGCGAACCTATGTGTGTCAAATGAATGTGTTCTGTGTTTTGGAGGAAAGGAACCTGCGTTTCTCGTGAGTCTGATAAATGTGCAACTCTTCCCCTCAGCCCTCTCTTTCGCCTGTCTTCTGGCTTAGGGTTCGGTGCATGAGAAGCAAGAACTGAAACCGCTGTCTACTTGGATTGGCAAGACTGGAAAGCGCTCTGCAGAATGTTCTCGGTTGCCGTCCCCATGCAGGCTCGGGAGCTCGAGTGAAGGCGCTACGTTGTTAGTGGTGCCCTCGGTGGCTCCGGTGAGGAGTAGTTGGCTTAGTGCTACGGTTCTCAGGAGCCACATGCAATTTCCTGGGAATCCCGCGGAAATGTGGGCCCTTAGAGGCTGCGGAAACATGGAGCAGAAGAGACTCCCGGGCCGTTCATCTTTCCCGTTTCTCTTCTAAGTTTATTCATAAGATACTTGGTCTGCGTTTTTTTTTTTTTAGGGGTGGGGATCTTGCCCCGGCCTGGGTCCCTGACTTCTTCCTGGACCCCATACTGTGCTCCCAGACCAGGCCTTTTTGCCGCTACCCAAGCTCTGCACCTTCCGTCGGGTGCTCGGCTTCCATCCTTGGTTCCGGCCCTATCGGGCCCAGGCCTCAGATTTGGACCTGCTCAGCTCCCATTCTCTGAGAAATTGATGTGAGAAACGTCCATCTGGTGCTAGGGACTGGGGTGGGGGACGTGGGCAACTCGACCCAGGCCGGGGACAGGGACTTTTCGGAGGGGAGAGAGAGAGAAAAGCAGAGGAAGAGACGGAGAGGAACCGAGACAGAGACACGGGGTAGGGGGTGGGGGGAGCGCTGCCAGCCAGGCCGGCCTGGAGTTGGGGCCAGTTTCTCTGGGGCGACATAAATCGCCGCGCTCTTTCAGGATGGATGGGGCTGTAATTTTGAGCGTAAAGCATGAAACCCGGGGACAAATGGGCCCAGGGCCGCTGCTGACAGGCGACAATAGCGCCGGCCCAGCCCCCCGCCGCTCCCCGTGCGGAGACGGCCGCGGCCTCCGCAGCCGAGAGCGCGCGAGCTCTGGCGACCATATGGTTTTTGAATTTTCTTCACAATTTCCAGACAATTTGATGGATTAGGTCCCCCCTCCTTCCCCGTGCGCGCCTCCCCTGCACAAAGGCGGCGACGGGACCGCGGCGCTGCCGTCACCAGGGCATCTGGGCCGCCATGTGGCCCCCCCAGCCCGCCTCCGCCCCCGCCCAGCTCCCCACTCCCGCCGCCGGACAAGTCTATGAATCACAATGAAACGGCCCGGCCCGCTCCCAGTGTCCCCGCGCGGCCCGGCCCCGCGGCGTGGGGGAGCTCAGCTCCCCTCCCATGTCCGCCCCCCCCTCCCCGCGCCGGGGGAGGCTCCGCGCGGACTCCGGGCCGCCGCTCCCGCTCCGGTCCTTGAGGGCGCGGAGCTAAGCAGGCGGATCGGAGCTGAGGAGAAACGGGGCCATTTATCCGCCCGTCTAGTTAAAGCGCGTTATTTGTTTGCTTCTCCGGCCTCTCCCCTCCCTCCCCCGCCCCTCTCTCCCCCCTCCTCTTCCCCTCCCCTCCCCCTTCTCCCTTTTATTCTTTTGTCTCTAAATGGATTTAATGAGCTTGAAAAACATGACAATTGAATATAACAGAGAAATAAAAAATAACAAGGAAGGGAGAAAGGGAGGGAGGGTGGAAGGAAGGAAGGAAGAGAGGGAGGATACAAAGGAGGAGGAAAGAAGAGAAAAAGAAGGGATAAAGGAAAAGAGAAGGAAGTATAAAACGAGAGAAAGGGCAATGAAGGGAAGAATGAAAGAAGAAAGGAGGAGGTGATGCGGGAGGGGAAAAGGAGAGGAGTAGGAAGTAGATTCCCCAGGAAAATGAGACACAGTGTCCAGTGGAGCAATGAAACTTTACTTTTGCCTCCTGTGTTCCCTCTTACATTCCCCGTACCCAGGCCCCTGTCTCTTAGCCCCAGCAAGGTTGGACAGGCAAGTGACAAGCCCCATGGTGATCGTTGGAAATTATTCCCCCCACTCCCAACTTTCGTTCTCTATCATAGAGAGGCCATATCCCCTGAGGCTAGGCTGCCTTTGGATCAGTAGGAGACCTTGAATGTGTGGTGGACTTGACTGGTTGGGTGGTTAGTTCCTGAGTAATAGTGGAAGGATCCGGGGTCTTGGAGTAGACCTCATAGAAATAGCAGAACTTAGTCTTGTAGAACAACAAAGCAGAGAAGTCAGTGGGTTCAGGTTATCTTCCGACCAATCTGATGTATCTACAAGACTCCAAAGAGTTGAAGGAGCGAGGGGTCCTTCATCACCCAACCAAAACCTAGGGTACTTCTCTCCTGAGCTGGATTCTCCAATGACACTGGAATGCTTGTCTCCATCTGACTGTGTCAGAATGTGAACGGGTTGTGTGCTTTTATGTTGAATGTGCCGTCATTTCAGGAAGAAAAGCTCTGGTAGTTGGAACTAGGATTAATAATTGGCTATAGGTGGCACTTTGATGGGTACCCCCTTTTCATCCTTAGTTGCCCACCTCTCATTTCCCTAACTCACTAGCATTACTGCCTCTTCTTCTCCCCGACTTCGCATCTTTACAGCCTGGGTATCTCACTCCCTATGAATCCATTTCTTTAAAATAAGGAACTGGTTCTTGGATTCAGTGAAAATGTTGGGGGGGGGTGTTAATTTTTTTAGGTCCGTTTACCTGCTTTTCCCTTCTCTTTCCTTCTATCAATTTCTCCCTCTATAATTCCTTTCTTTCTTGTACCCCGTAGTCCATTTTGATCCCAGAAAGTCGATTCCTCTAGGATGGGATGATTTTCCTGATCCCTTTCCTTATTTCCCTTTCAGTCACCATCGAACTCCTCTTACAGTTTCTGCTTCCCTCAGTTGACCCAGTCTATCCTTTTCCTTTCTTGATTTCTTTCCCCATTCCATCCCCACCACACCCCACACCCCACACCCATCACTTCTCACACCCAGTCTTCCTCTATCCACACCTCTGTCCACCTTGGTTCAGTCTATTTTCCAGTTCCTGCTCCAGTCTCTTCCCAACTCCCTCCTCTCCCTTCCTCGAGCTCGCCTCCCTTGGGCTTTTGCTTGGTCCGGCTCGGAGCCCCCCCAAAGTCCCCCCCCAAGCCAGGACACAGAGGCAGCACCAGGGTGAGACCGGGAGGCGCAGTTCCTTATTTTACGAGGTGTCGGGCCGGTGTCAGACGTGGCAACGATAACTAATACTCCAGTCTGAGGGACCAGAACGTGGTAATTAATCCCAAAGACTTAAGTGTATTTTAGTTCAGGAGAAAAAAAATCACTAATTCAATCGTCCGGAAAATTGAAGTTTGATGCATGAGTCCCCCCTGAAAGGAAAGGGCCCCGGCTGCCGCCTTCCTGCCCGGCGTTCCCTGTCTTCTTGCTGAATGTTTCCCCTGCTCCTTTCGCCCCCTCGAATTCCGAGATAGAGGCCGCAGCCTGAGTCGGCCCCCTTCCCCTCATGTATTGGGCTCCTTTGGTGGATTCCCCCGCGTGGCCCCCATTTCTCACCTCCGTTCCTTCCCAGTTCCCCCACTTTTGATATTTCCATTTCTCCCCATCCCATTCTACCCCTCCAAAGCCTTTCCCCAATCCCATCCCGACCCCAGCTTTCTTTGCCTAGTCCCATCATTTTCAATACCCATCCTTCAAGCTCTCCCAACTCATTCTTCCCTCTCTCATACAATTCTCTGCCTCTCCCCTCCCCAGCCCAGAGACCCCCTCCGGTTAATTCTTAAGGCTGTGTTCCCTCCTTTAGGATGTATCCTTGATGAGAATTTCTAGTTGCGTCATAGATACCCCGGATTGGGGGGAAGGGGGTAATGATAGTCGGACCACTTCATATTTCTTCGATCTTGAATTTCTTGGGGGGCTGCTATAAGGGGTTTGGGAGGTCGGAGGGTGTGCCTTGAGGGTGGTTTGATAGCCACTCCTGGGGACACAGTAGTCCCAGAGTCCCCTTCCTTCCCCGGGAGATTCCTTTTAAGGATGGAGAGGAGAGAGGATGAAGTTAATTGGAAAGGTGAAGTTGAGAGATGAACTGTAAGGCACGGGAATCTGAGTCACTGCGAGAGATAGGTCGCTTCGATGGGTTGAAAAATAGGCCTGTAGATTAGAGTAGGAGCTAAACTGTAGTTTTGCCGCGACTTATGTAAGTTGGGGTGTCAGCAAATATAAATGGATGATGTCAGTGGGGGTCAGTAAATAGGGAGCATGACTTTGTGTTTTAGTGTTGTGACTTGAGTGGATGTGTTGGGTGAAGTGGATTGCCTCTTGGCTGTGTGGTAGCTATGGTAGTGAAAGACGAATGGTCACTCCCTAGGGGATTTGAGACCTGAAGTGTTAAAAGCAGCTCACAGTAGGGTGTGTGACTCAACAGGTTTTTTTTAAAAAAAACTCGTTGAACAGAGGATCTAGACTTAGAGTATCTGAGACTCCAGAATCTGGAGAGAAGGGCTGCTGTGGGGATAGAGAGGAGGAATTATAAACTGGAATTAGAAAGTAAAAGTTCTCTCTTGAGTTGTTCCCTATTCTTGCTTTCCTTCTCAACGTCCCATTCTGGGCCATCCCAGTTTGGGTCCTCAGTTAATGGGAAGAGAAAATATGGGCTCTAAACAGCCAAGGAAATAGCTCAAGGAATATATGGTGCCAGTTAATTCCTATTTGAATGTTTCAGAATAAGTGTAAGCACAAATGAGAATATGTAAGGGTGAGTGACTTGTAAGCATGTGAGTGTGTCAGTGTATGTATCAGCATGTGAGTGTGAGTTAATGTGAGTCATCAGGCTGTGACTATCAGCATGTGATGTGTAACTGTGATTGGGCCAGAATAAGTGTGAGCGTAGTAGGTGTTTGGTATCTGATTTGAGTATGAACACAAGTGTGACAGATGAATGAGTTTGACCTAGTGTGTTGGGGATGACTGCACACTGACGTGTTACTTGTGAATGTGTCAATGAATTTTGAAAGCGACTGAGTTTAAGTACCTTTTCCCAATCAGGAACACCTTTTATGATTTCTGTGCCTGCATCTCATTCTAAGCCGTGAGTTCAAATCCAAACTCAGTCATTTATGACCTTCATGACCTTGAGATGTTACTTAACCTTTTTAAACCTCAGTTTCCTCATCTATAAGAAGAGGAAGTTACATTAGATGATCTCTAAGGTGCATTCCAGCTCTAAAAGGATGATTCTCTGATTTCTAAGCCCCTCTATTGTCCTTAGTTCTAGTCTCCATAGGACTATCATCTCCCCAAGTTTCTTTCTTGTACCGATTTTAGTATTTCTTTATATCTGTTTCTGTGCTTCTGTATCTATATCTATGTCACTGTTTCCATGAACTGTGTCATTAATGTCCCTATCTTCATCTCTCCATCTCAATGTCACTCTCCTAGTCTCCTTCATTTTCCTCAGAAAATCTTTACATCCTGCTCTGAACTCAGTAAGGATCAAAGGTTAGGGAAGTGTCTTTATGCAGCCTGAGCAGGAATCCCTCTTAGGTTGGGTCAAATAGAGTGTCAATTCTTTCAGGCAGGGGAAATTTTATAGAGATGGCGGCTATGTTTCTATGGATCTTTGTGTGTTTCTGAGGAAGTGAAGTGTGTGTGTGTCTATGTATGTGAATAAATTAGGAGTGTGTGGATTTCTGTGTATCTCGAATGTTTTTCTGAAGTGTGTGCATTTCTAGGTATGTTGTGTATATTCCTAGGTGTGTCTGAAATATGTAAAGAGATTATGGATGCAAATACAGTAGGTGTGTATGCTGTGTGAATGCATGTTATATGTGTGTTGTGTATCTTTGTAAAACTAAAAGGATGTTTGTGATATAATCAATAGTCCCTTAAAGTGATCACTCAGAAGTCTTCCTTCCACCCCTAAGCCCCAGAAGCTGCCTGAGTCAGTCATAGTGCGGTGTCCACAGTTGATGTAGGGAGGCTGGGGTTTGTACTAAAAGGTCTGGGACAAGATTTCCCAAGGGAAATCACTGGGGAGCTGGAAAGGGGGAGGAAGAGGAGATGTTCTCCTATTCTGGTCTCATAATAGCTGTAGCAGGTCGGGAAGAGGTGAGACAGAGGAGACTAGGTATCCACCCATCCCTACCCCCCTTACACACACACACACAAACACACACACACACACACCCACACACACACACACACACACACACACACACACACACACAAACACACCTCCAATGCTGGCTCAAGGTAAAACGTCATTTCAACATAATGAACCGTCTCCTCTTTCTCTCCCACCCTCTCTCTCTCTATCGATAACCAGCGATCAAACCATCGATCAGATTGCAGACAGCCAGCCCCCTCCACTAATACACACACACACACACACACACACACACACACACACCAGTCATACATAAAGTCGAGTCTACAGACACACCTAAATTCAATACAAACACAAAGGCTCAATAAAAAAAATCTATCCTCCCCCCAATTCGGATACAGAAACACAATACATACACACGTGTAAGCAGTATAGACAAAGAGACACACTACACACGATGTAGGAAGAAACAATACAACCACAGTCACACATATATACACATACACACAAGTTAGTCATAGAGAGGCACAAATGCACTGGAGGTGAAGGAGAGAGTTTAGGGGAAGGTCTCGATGGATCCCTTTGGGTGGGGCTCTCCCTTACCTTCCCCCCCACCGCCTCATTGAGTCTCTACTGGATCCTCTAAGGTTGCTGGAATCTCCCTCCCTCCCCCCCCCATTCAGGGGGGCCCAAACCGCTGCTCCGAAGGAGGCCCAAGAGAACCCCGCGGGTGGGCAGAGAAGGGGGGGTCCCCTCCTCGGAGAAAAAGCAGAAATCAGAAAAGAGCAAACAGCCTAGAAACGACGGCCCGCCCCGCACCGGGCTCCGGCTGGAGTCGTTATCATTTTTGTTAACTTTTTATCGACTGTTTGCTAGATGGCGTGTCAGGAAAGTGTATGATTTGAGATGAAAAATTAGGCAGATTAACCTGAGGGGAGAGCCTGATTGATTACTAAATAGGATCAATTTGAAAGTTTTAGTCATAACGTTTCTGCAGAGCCCCTTAATACTTCAAACTTCAATTTTACGGGCGATTGAACTAAGCATGTTTCTGACAAAATTGATATATGTATTAATTTGCTTTAACTGGTGATTAATTACTCTCCACTGAAAGAATTATATGGAGCTGTTTGCCTCCGATTTGCATATTAATCAAATTCTAGTTGATAATTCCGTCGGTGCTGAGCATTGGGGGCGGGGCGGGGCGGGGCGGGGGCGTGTGAGGGCGTGTGTGTAATTTTGAGGGGCAGTGTGTTTGTGGGTATGAATGTGACTACAAGGGGGTAATATGTTTGGGGGGGTGGCTGTGAGGGGAGATTGGAGGATAAGGAGTGGTGAGTTGTATGTTTCTATGTGCAGAATGAGGGGGCAGAATTGGGGATACTGTGAGTGCATGTGTTTGAGGGTGGATACTGTAGTGGATGGTTATGGTGTGTGAGGCTTGATGTGTGTGTGAGGGCGTGTGAGGGGGTGGGTGCTGGAGGGGGTGTCCCTCCCGCTCTCTCCCCTCCCTCCTAGCCTAGCTGCCAGGTCTAGCGCATTAAAACCAAAGATGCAGAACGAGTTTGCCCGGCTATTTGGTGAGAACAGAAATTGCCTGTCCGGTTTTATGATCTGCTCAGCCTGAGCAGCCGGGTCCTTAATGTCCCCTGTCAAAATGTCCGCGATTTAAAGGGAAAACGGCCCCCGGTTTAGCGCCTCCGAGAGTCTGACAAGGCGGGAAGTGCTGTGGGTGGGAGACACTCTACCCCCCCCCCCCCAAGCTGGGCCTGGAGGTCCCAAGATCTACTGAGCCTCTTCCCTGTTAGAACAGAAACATTTCCATGACTTGCTGTCTGAGTGTGTGTGTGTGTGTGTGTGTGTGTGTGTGTGATGGAGTCTATGTCCTCAGTCTATGGACAGCGTTAGGTCACTTGGAGCTGGATTAAATAGACACACACATAGATATAAGAAAATACATACATAGACACATTGTCTACATGGGCAGGCTTTTATTCAGCCGGAGCACCATTCCATCAACACACACTCACAGACACAGAAGCAGGTGTTTTGACTCACTCCCGGAGACTCACAGACCCAGGAACCCATTCCCGGGAACACTTAGACAGATTCATATGCTCCATAGTTATAAACTGATACAGTCAGACCTACTCTTCGACACATGAACAGACACCATTTTGCACACCCACATAAATACACATCCTCCATAATATGCTCTTAGATACACATTACAGGTACATAGTGTCCCCCACACGATCATGCCTCCCGTCTCTCTCCCTCATGAACTAGTCCTGTAATTAGGTCCACCTAGTCATTCTTAAATTTCTCTCTCCAGTTAGTCCTCCTGGCCTGAGCCCTCTTCTGTCCCGGACCATGAGTCTAAAGTGAGCTAGCCAAAGGGGGCAGCTCGGAGACTGCAGAAACTTTTCCAATGTATGGATTCAAAGGGTAACAGTGTAATTAAAACCAGATAATTAATGAGACAATATTTCTCCAGCTACATCTTTAATGAACAAACCCCTTCAGGGCAGCCTCCTCTCCTAGGCTCATTAAAGAGAATAAAGTTGGGAGGCTTATGCACTTCCCAGCGCGTTAATAACACGCCAGCAGCGTGGGTTTGGGAAGAGCGCAGGGACGCACTTGGAGTCGGAGTCGGAGACATCGGCGTGGCCGATTGTAGCCACAGTTCTCCCAACCCGCCCAGGGTGTTAAATATTTTACACGCAAAGTGGGTTGCTCTCTTCAATGAATTCTAATTGTCTCCCAAATCAAACCCGGATCCCAACAACACCAAGGTCCTCTGATCACTCGAGTCTCTCAAGGCTAGCCTAGGACCGATCTTGCCTCGATTTCTTTCTTTCCCCATCTCCACCACCCCATATCTTTGTCTTACTCTCCTCATTCTTTTCTAGCTTTGGTTGTGTTTCTCTGGCACTGTCTTGTGCCCCTGACTCCTCACCTCTTTTCCCTGCTGATCTCAGTACACAAGGAATGGTCAGTATCAGAGTTGAACCTTTCCCATGTATAAACCGATTGGATTGGATCTACCTTGCATATTAGAAACCCTAGATATATAGACCTTTAACCAGTAGGTAAAGTCCTAGATTTGGGAGGAAGCATGATGTAGGGGTGAATTGGCAGTTCTGGTTTGCCTTGCACATGTGCATTCACACCTATGCACCAACAGACAGGCATGCAGGTTGAAACACGTCATCCACGTTCATTCTAAGCCTGCATACATCTCTTGAGTATTCACACACAAACGCAAAGTGCAACGCAGTTTAGAGATCTTGGGAGGAGAGAGCAAAACTGCTGATGGAATCAGGGAGGCCTACATTAGGCCTGCGGCTTAGCAGAGGCCTCCGCAGCAGTCTCCCTCCGGGTCTCCCTTGCTCTTCCCGGTTTGCTCATCCTCCTCCCTCCTGCTCTTTAGGAGTGCTCTTGGTTTCAAGGGGTGGACGATGCTTCTTCCACAAAGTATACTGCAGCTTCTAACTCTAGTCGGAAGGGTTTCTATTTTGCAAGTTTGCTGAGACTGAAGCCACGGCAGGAGTGGGATCTGAAAATGCCTCCAGGGTAGGAACCAGGAGAAAAAACGGGCTACACCCCAAGCGCCACTGAGTCAGAACCCAAGGCAGAATCGGACGCTGGGTATAAGCGAGAGCTAGAGTCATAACAGGAGGGTGATGGCAACGGGAACCTCAGCCAAAATCGTATCTGAGCCGGCCTGTAAGCAGGCTACAGCATTTCCGAAAGCGTTGAGCCGGGCTTTTAGGGATGAGTTATGTAGCAATCCTCTACGTAAATCTGCCCGCGCAAAGGATGCTAATTAGTCTTAATAGTCACCAATACTCCGGGACTGGAAACATATACGGAAATCTGCTCCCGATAAATATTTTTCATTGTTAAATTTCCTGGAAAGAGAAATTTGGATGTAGATGGTAGGCCCCGCCTCCTTTCCTCCTCCTCCCCCACCCCCATCCCAAAGCTGGACAGAGGACTTGGTCTGTCAAGTCTGTGCTGTGATATTGGTGGGTGGGGGCGTGAGCAGGATGGGAAGAGGTCTGAGTGCTAGACTAGCCTGAGCTCGCTTGGGTCTGCACTTGGTAAAGTTAGTGATGTATCACATTAATTACCAGTGTGAGCCTCAAATGCTTCTAGGCCCCGGGAAAATTAATGGGAATCCAAATTCTAATTATGTAGCTGTTGTTAAAGAGTTTAACTAGATAGTCATGGAGAAAATTGGATTATGCATAGAAATATGCAACTCAGGGTAGGCAGGGCCTAGAGGCAGAAGCAGACTCAGGTCGAGGTCTGGACCCCTGGGCTCTCTGGGTATAGGTGGGGGCTATGTTTATATTTGGGGATTAGTGAAAGGGAAAGGAAGGATTTGAGGAATGCATTATTGTGTTTTGCTACCTCTGAGAAAGCTCCACCCTCCACTCCCACCCCCCAAGAAAAACCTCACCAGATACATAAAGATCACTGGTGTATAAATGAAAGGAGTAGAGGCCTTTAAAGAAACAAAGATATATCCTAGCAAAAGATGCTTTTGCCCATGTGTGTCATTGGAAAGGACTAAGAACTCAGCCTATCCCTGTTTATTTCAGTGTTCATACCCATTTCTCTGTCTCTTGGCTTCTATATTACATTTTCATACACACACACATACACACACACACATATATATATATTTCTGATGATTATGTAATTGCATGTTTCCTCAGTGTATTTACATTTTCTCTATTGTCAGCTTAGGGAAATAACCGCCAACCTAAAGCCCAATTACACACAAAGACACGTCATTCACTTTATTAAGAGCCTGGATATGTTTCCATTTTCCCAGGAAATGAGGTCTGATCATGCATCACTAATACCACCAGCCTGGGGGTAGAGGGTCGAGTGCTCCTTGAAGACAATTCCAGAAGATGAAGGAACTAGAACGGGGAGGGAAACATCAGTGAAAGATAGGGACCCACCCTGCTGCGAGTGAAATACAACAGGAGCTTTGGACCCCTCTTTACTTGGTTGCCCCTAAACACTGAAGTTTTTTTCCCCTCTTAAATAAAAAAGGAGGGCTGGAATCCTCTGGGACTATTCTATTCCCCATCAGACCCTTTTATAGTCCAAACCACTCAGTATCCCAAATAAAACAACAACAACAACATGGGAAACAAAGAGGTAATAGCAGTAATGAAGGTGATGGTGGTGATAAAAGTCATCTGGCAATATGATAGACTTATCATGACTGGGTTGATGGTGTCCATGGTGATGGAGATGTTTATCTAAGACTTGAAAAGGGAAGTGAAGCTCCAAAACAAGGAAGCAATCAGAGATTGTATAGGGACCCCAACTTTCTACCCCCACCTCCCAAAATTTTCATCTGCTGTGATTTGGCTAAAGCCATCCTCAGCTTGAGCCTAGAGAAGCCAAGCACAGACAGCTCTGAGGATACCAACTATGAAATGGTGGTGGTGGTGGGGTGTTATCCTCTGTTTCAGTTGTATTTCAAGCTTGGATTACAAGCTATCTTGATTATCTTATTCTGTACTCTTCTATTTCTTCTGTGCCTTCAGTTTCCTATTCCCCACTCTCTAGCCTTCTCTATTGTCTTACACTCCCCTCTGGCCCATACAAAAAGGGCAGTGGTGGTGGTAGGAAGAAATTGCCCTAGTGATCTCATCTCCCAGGTTCTTCCATTTCCAGAATTCCAAAGTCTTGCTACCCTATCTCAGTTCCCAGCCTCACTGCATCCAGACCTGTCAACAGAACCTTGAAACTCTCACTATTTCCTTCTGGACTGGGGTCAGAACCCGAATAATGGTATTTTTGGTATTTGTTTTTCTGCTGCTCTATAAACCTCGTTCCCCTTTTCCTGGAGTGAACTCTTTCATCATGAACTGGGATGACCTGGCCTAGGTGCTACAGTCAGAGTACAGAATTTTTTAAGGCAACAACGGGACTGTTTCTTCATGTTTATGTCCCCTCCCCTTCAGCTCTCGATTTTAGGTTTAAAATGTGGGAAAAAAGAAGCAAGACGGTGGAACATTCAAAGATTTGTCCCAATAATAATTCTGGTGGTTGGAGAAGCGTCCAGAGAAGTCACTAACTCCTGAGGGTAAAAGAAAATAAATGAGACAAAAGAAAGGGAGATCGGGAAGCATTGCTAGCTCCTAAAACGGGGACACTAGGTGCTAGAACCCCAGAAGAGAATACAAACATTAGCTGTTCCCCGTAACAGGAGGACATAGCCTTGAGTTGAAGTGGGGAGGGAGGAGGTGTCATAAGGCAGGCAGAAAGGGCACGATAGGTATGAAGGCAAAGCTGAAACCTCTTGGTTCGTGATCCCTCTTCCAGGGAGCAACCAACTTTGGGGAACCAAATCTTTCTTGATTCAACCACGGTTGTAGAACTAGTGTTTGTGGGAAAGAGGGAGACCAAAGAGCCGACATAGGACGGACACACACACACACACACACACACACACACACACACACACTAGGAGAGCACATATAGAATCATGGATTCAAACAGTCACCCAGGTTGAGCTTTCCTGGATAATTCAGTCCCGTTTTAAATTGCTACTTGACAGGATCCGTGCAGTTGCTCCAAGGTTTGGTTTCTTGCCCCAGTCGTCGCAGGAACCGCACCCCCGAGAAATCTTGACCAGTGGAGAAAAGGGCTGGAAGATAGGCAGGAGAGTCCAGACTCAGCATTCTCTCCTGGTGGTTGCTTGGTTCCCAAGAGTCTTGGACCAAATTCAGCTGGATCCTGGGGCTGTCATTTCCGGGAAGGTGGACCCCAGGGGGAAATGGGTTCCTAGCCACCTTGTTCTCAGCGGTAGGTTTATTTTTTGGGGGGAACCCCTACCCCAGTCCCTAGCTTAGGAGGTGGAGCAGATCAGGCTCCTCCCCTTTCTACCTCCTCTAGGGGTCGAGGCTAAGAGGAGGAGGCGGGGGTAGGGGCTTTGTGTCCAGGGATGTTGGATTCCTGAAAACCCCTCCCCCAATTTTTATTCCTAGACCAGAAAGCCCCCTGAGGGATCAGCAGCTAGGACTGTCCCCCCCTCCTCGGAGGGGCACTCGCACTTTTTCTCCCTTCAGCTCTCCACTGCCTCGCAGGGACGCTTCCTTTTCCCAACACTCCCGAAAAGCTTCCCCACCAACCCTCCCTGCTGGGACCAATCTTTTCCAGCGATCTTCGAGCTCCACCCAGCGGCGGTCACAGAGCAGTGCAAACGAGGGCCGGAATTAGACAAGAGACCTGAGAATCACGAAATGTTCCAGCAGATCTTGGACATCATTTCCACTCTCATAACAGAGAGACCTGGAAAGAGAAGATTTCTGGCTGAACGTCGCGTAAAGACTAAGTGAGAGATCTGGAACTCGAACCCAGACTTCTTGGGCTCATTTCACTTCAACACATCTCACCTGTGATGCAGTTCGCCTTGCATCTCCTTGGCATCTCCCTCAGTTCTGTATCCAACTCTAGGGGACATTCCCACAAATCTTACACTTTCCTCTTTCACAGATTGTGGTTCCTGGCGCCCAGGGAAAGCCCCTTCCAGATCTATCAGAGTTTTTCCCATTCCCTCCAGTGGCTTTCCGATCTGCCAGTGGGTGGAAAAATCCTGGATTGGCTGGAGAACATTTCCAATGAACATTTCTTGAGGGAAGGGTGGAGGAGGAATCAAGATAACAGAGTAAAGTTGGGCAGATCCTTTAGGGAAATGGTGGTGAAGAATTGTTGATGGTTCTTTCATCTTTTTCTCAAGTCTTGTCCTTAATTCCAAACTTTAAGCATTCCAGACACCTCACCTGAGTTCGATTTTTTTCTTCTACAGTCACCCATATTAAAAGTGTTGGAGAAGGACGCCCATCTCTGGTATTTGCTTGAGTTACTCCGCCTCCAATGGAGTCACCAGGGTCCAAAGGCAACATGTGCCAGCCTCTGATCATCTTCTAGAATAGTTTTTAATCTTGGATTTGTAAATAATAACAATTATTATTATTATTATTTTATTTTTGTAATTGTATTTTTTTTTTTAGATTTTTCAAGGCAATGGGGTTAAGTGGCTTGCCCAAGGCCACACGACTAGGTAATTATTAAGTGTCTGAGGTCACATTTGAACCTAGGTACTCCTGACTCCAAGGCCGGTGCTCTATCCATTGCGCCACCTAGCCGCCCCCTTTGTAATTGGATTTCAAAGCAATTGATTTTTTTGTAATCTTATGAATTTTATTTTATGTATTTAAAAACATTATTCTGAAAAGGGATCCGTAGACTTCAACACACTGCCATGGGGATTCAAGACAAAAAAATAAGGTTAACAACCCTGATAACAGATTCACACATCTGGGACCCGAGCCATCTTACTCTGACCTGTGACCAGCTTCAATTGCCGAAACCTAAGACAAGAGCGCCCTCTCTCGACTCCAATAAAACATAGTCGAGGGCTGCAGAGAGGGGGAAGTTTCCCAATCTCCAAGAATCCTTGTAGAAGATACAGGATTCAATTTCATTCAGACATTCCTATAGTTTCTGCCAAAAAGGAAATCAGAATTCTCCTCCAGAAGTCATCTTAATCATCTCCAAGCCTGGGGTGAAGATGATCTCTCCCTCTGCAAAATTGAAAAAGATCTTTTCAGTCTTTGCCCCTATCAACCTCTTTCCCTTGGGACTACCACCAGTAATCTTCCCATTTTTCTACTTTGCCAGGCTGCCTCGGGCTCCTGGGTCCCTCAGCAACCTCTCCAAAACACCAACCCCAAAGCAGGAGTCACATCACGCTTCTAACTGCCTTAAACAAAACATTCTTGAGAGTGGAGCAGGGGCAGGCTCCAAAGCAACATTTTGTTTATTACCATTGAGTTTCTCTATGTCTTCTTGTTCATGAGAGCTTGGAGCAGGCCTTGGCTCCATTAGGAAAACAACACAAATATAAAATGCTTGGAAATTAATTTCTTCTGCCCTCGCAAGTAGAGACACAGTTCAGGGCAGAGGATAACATGTGTCAAGACACAGTACCCTCTCTGCATGTAAGATGACCTGAGTTAGAGGACTTGGACACAGACTACTTCCTCTGGGAAGATTTTAGAGAAAGTTCTGCAGAATAACTTCTAGGCAGTCCATGGATAAAATATGTCTACATCCCCATAGCATCACATTCTACCCAGGATTAGATGAGAAATTTTGACAACTGAGTCTGAGACAGGTGAATTTGGCAATCCTCACTCAGTCTCTAGGCATCCCAGGCTTCTATGGCCCTCCTGTTCATTTCTGGACTGGGAAGGCATGAGCACCCAACTGAGGACGAACTGGAGTTCACTGATTTATGATCCATGACTTTGGGAGATGCTCCTGCTCATCCTCCCCGCCCCCCCAATTCCTTTCTCTCCCTCCCAACTCACTGCTACAGGCACAGACAGCACATATGCATGCCAGGATAACTAGAAACCCAACTCAGGGTGTAAGTTCAGCCTTGTCACAGAATTGGGGGGGTAGGTGTACCAGTTTTGTAGCCAATGAAAGGGGGTTAGTGAACCAAGGGAGGCTCTGAGTAAAGATCAGAGGGTGGTGGTCAGCTTATCTAGGTCACCCTTTCCTTGGCCTAGTTTCTGCTGAAGCTTTTAGAGAGAGTGATAGTGGGGTTGAACCTATCCTTGAAGTAGACATAAAGGAAGGAGGGAATTCAGGGAGAGCTATCTAAGGTCTTAAGCTCCCTGTTTTGGGAAGATAGAAACTCAGCTCATGGTAGTATGACTTTTCTGTCCCTGAGATCTTTCAGTCCCTGAGACCTGGAGATCTTTTGATCACCGAGTCCTGGGTCTCCAAAAGTGGTATCAATTACAAAAATTGTAAAGGTTTATGATTTGATTCCTAGTATACCCTATTGCAAAAAAAATCTCACAGCAACAGAAATATTAAGCATTTTTTTACTGATATCAATGCAACAAAATTATATTTAATAAAGGATTTTTGAACAAAGGATTAAAATTAATGGTCTTAATGTAATACTAGAGGATTCATGAGGCAAACAAATGTTAAAACAATAGAAAATTTCTAAAATTTCTAAAAAAAATAGAAAATTTATCAAAGAAATGATGGTAATTAGATAACATGGGATGCAGCCAAATCATAAAATGGTCATAACTGGATTTTGAAGTGGATTAAACTGTTCAGAAATGAATTAAATTGATTTGAACTGGTTTGAATTGGTTCAAACTAGTTTTAACTGGAAAATGGGTTTTAACTGGATTAAACCTATTTTAACAGGTTTTAACTGGTTTAAACTGGATTAAACTGGTCAGAACTGGAGGAAAAAAACCTGCCACCAGCTGCGGAGTGACAGGTGTACCTCAGATGGAAAGCAGCAGCTGTTTTAGGAAAAGCAGCCCTGCTGCATTTGAGTCAGCACAGGAAATGAGTAAAGAAGTTTATTCCACCTCCCCACCCCCCAGGAAAAATCAACAGAAATTCAGTGATAGAAATATATCTTCATAGATCCAAATTTGTAAATAGTCAGAAAGTTGTTTGAACTGGTCAGTACCAGATTGATCTGAACAAATTTGAACTAGATTAAACTGGCTTGAACTTGATTGAACCAATTTGAACTGGTTTGAATGGTTGTTGTTCTTTCTGTTAAAAAAAAAAGACCAAAATGACATCTCTATATTGAAGTCAAGATTGAATGTGCCTGGCTGTGGTTGATCAGACCAACACAAGCTTGGACTGCATTGCTCAGAGAGTTCAGAGAGCACAGACACCTCTTGAGATAGGTGTCATGCTAGGTAGTCTTCCATGCCATGTCTCCCATGGTTAACAATCCCTTCCAAAGTCCTTTAGATGAACCTTTATAGTATCCTTCTATTGCTTCTGACCTCTGTGTTAAGCATTTTCATTATGTGATTTTTCTGCAAAATAGTCCATAAGGCAAACATACTTTTGGCATTCAAACAACATGGCCAGCCCACCAGAGTTATACCTTCTGCAGCAGAGTTTGAATGTATCATAGTTAACCTTGAGAAAGGACCTCATCTTACCAGATGATCTTCAAAATTTTCCTAAGATAATTCAAATGGAAACAATCCAGTTTCCTGGTATGGCACAAGTCAACTGTCTAGTTTTCACAGTCACATAATCTGAGGTCATCACAATGGCCTTCAGTTTGCTAGCCTAATACTTCTTTTCTCTCATACTTTCCTTTGGATCCTCCCAAACATTGTGCTAGCTCTGGCAATACATGCTTAACTTCATCATCTAAGTGTATATCCCTGGAAAGTATACTGTCAGGTAAGTGAACTTATCTACAGGATTCAAAATCTCTTTATTTACTATCACATATGGTTCAATACATGAACAGTATAATGCTGGCTGGTAGAGAACTTTTTTTCTTGGTGTTAATCTTCAGTCCAAAATTAGTACAAATGATAAAGAATTACTTCATATTGCTGCATCTTGGCCTCAGAGGCTTCACTAAGTACACAATCATTTCTGAACAAAAAGTCACGGACCAACTTTCTACTTCAATATTGACTTGTAGCCTTTTCAAATTAAATAATTTACCATCAGTGTAGTCAGTAATTTTGATGCTGTCTTCATTCTCATTTGAAAGTGTCTAACCACACTGCTAAAAACATTGTGTTCAAAAGAATGGGAGGAATCATACAGAGCAACACTTCACTCCATTGGTAACTGGAAATGTATGAGATCATCATCCATCATCCATTAAACTATGTAAGCCTATCATCTTGAAAACTGATATAAAACTGTGACCTTTGGGCAACAAAATTTGGTCATGCTCTTCCAGAAGCTCTCACAGTATCAATGGCCTTGGTTAGATTAACAGACCTTATATACAGACTTCTTTTCCTGGCATTTTTCCTGTTGTTGACAGGGAATAAATAACCATACTGATTGTTCCTTGGTCTTTTCTGAAACCACACCATCTCTCAAGTAGATGACAATCTTTCAGGTGAAGGATCAGCTTATTAAAAAGGATTCTAGTAAGAATCTAGTAAGAATCTTTTGCCCCATGATTATCACAGGACAGTTTATTTTCTTTTCCTTTAGAGATGGAAAATGGAAGTATCCTTAAACTTCTGGGAGATAACTTCCTTTTTTGCCACATAAACTGGAAACTTTCAGCCAGTTTTTGTATGAGCTTTGTATCCCCTACCTTGTAAAGCTCAACTGGAATAGAATCAGCACCAAGTGCTTTGCCACATAAGAGGAACCTCATGTCATTCAAATCTTTTTCCTTAGTTGAAAGTTCAGCTAGAGAGAAACTGATTTCAATATGATGTAAAGTCTGTTGAGAATGCTATGTAAGTGTTCAATCCATCTCTCTAGAATCATGCTCTTATCATTAAACAATGCAGCTCTATCAGTACTGAGTAGTTGAGATGCCATCCTAGGTTTTTGGCACTTAAATAGCCTATGAGCTTCAAAAAAAAACCCATTTTGGATTGTTACTATCAGTGTAAAACTTAATTCCATTTGCCTTCTTACTGTATCAAGAATCCTGCATCTCTCTACTGTACTTTAGATGGAATTAAATGTTGCTTCCTTAGAGATGGATCAACTACCCTGCTGGTAACTCTGTGGAGTTCTCATTTTTCACTTAGTAGCTTCTGAATTTCCCCATAGTTTTCATCAAACCAATCTTGATGTTTTCCAGTATTCTAGCCAGGATGAATAAAAATCTCTGAAAGCTGTCCACTTTTTCTGCTCCACTGTTGCTAAACATGTGCTGGTTCAATTTTCTCTTCAAATTAGAAACAAACTGTTCACACATAGGAAGTGCTCTAATTTATTGACATTAAAGTCTTCTTGCCTTGAGAGCCACTGCTTTTGTTGAATGCAAATATTTAGCTTGAAAAGGATAAGTCTATGATCAATCCAACACTATGGCACATCCTGTCTTTCTCTTCTCCTCACAATGGCATAGTCTATTTAAATGCTGACGTTTGTTGCAAGGGTACAGCCATGAGCTTTTATTGCATTAGTAACTAGAAGACAGTGTTGGTGTTGGGATCATGAGATGTATAAATCTTTAAAAGTAAGTAATGATTGCTGTTGCTATTTCCAACTCCATTTTCCCCAAGGATCCCTACAATGTCTGATAGTCTGGGCCTACTCTGGCATTGAAGTCACCCAGAATTACAAGCATATCCTCTTTATTGGTTTGAATGGGTTTAAACTAGGTTTTTTTTACTAGTTTAAAGTGCACAAAATGATTTAAACTGAATTTTTTCCTGTTTTTTTTTTTTTTTTTACTGCTTTGAACCGGTTGGACTGAAAGAGAAAGAAGAGAGATGAAAAAGGATGAGATTACTCCTATTACAACTATGGTTCTTGAATGTTTCTCTTTCCTCAGGAAAAGAGAAAAAGTATTGACATGATTTTCTCCTATGGAAAATTGTCTTGAAAATTTGAAAAGCTTTGACCTACTGTGGAAAGAGTTTGGATGACCATGCTTGGTCTCTCTCCTTTCTGTCTCTCTCAGTCTTCATCTTTTGCAGTTTCCTAAAAACAGGGGTCAAAGAAGGGGAATGAGTTAGTGACCTCACTTCTATGCTTATAGAACTTCAGTAGAGAATGGGGAGGGAGACAGGGAGGGGCATGGGGGGAAAAGTAGTGTAATGGGGAAGGGACAGCTTCTCAAAGTTGCTTAATACCTGATTGATATTGGGAATTTGGTACTTCATTTCTTTTCCCCTTTGTGGAGTCCTGGACCCAATGTTTACATTGCATTAGCATTTTCCTGGGACAATCAGTTTAAGAATAGGAAAGCCTACTTGGCCAATGTAGAGGTGGGCTCCCCCCCTATGCAATAAATTCAGTGTAGGACTGAATGATTGGGCACAGGAAAGGATGAGCCAGGTCACCCACTGTTTACTCCTATCCAATGTTAAATTCCAGTGTTAGATTTAACAGAACTTTCTAATGAGATGTGAAATTATCAGAGTAGGAATCAAGCAAATTAAGTGTGTTTCTGCACATATATGTGTTTATTGTACACATGTGTTTGTGTAAAAATGTGTATATATGGGCATGTAGATTTGTAGTGTACAAGTTTGAATATATTTAAGCACCTGCTTGAGAAATGGCATATGAAGAACAGATTTTCCCAACCGTGAAATAAGATAGAAACAAAAATCAATAAGACAAATTAATAAAGACAAATTTTAAAAATCAGTGAGACCAAATTTCTAAGCCCCCACCTTCTTAAAGATTCTATTCAAAGGTCTCTATTTCCAGAGCTGTCTCACTGAATGTATCACTCTCAACACACCCATAAAATCAATACTTGGGATGGCAGCAGGAACTGCAGACATCTGAGTTTGAATAGTTGTCAGGGAACCTCATCCATTCTTAGCAACACAGCTGAGAGTGGCCTCTTTTTGACATGGGATTGCATCCCTCTTTGAGGATTAGGAGTTATCTGTGTCCCACCAACTAAGTCCCAACAGAAAGTCTTGAAGAATTCTAGGCAAGCAAGGACTAAACGTGTTCAAAGACAGATCAACTTTCTGAATCTCTGCAAGAGATTTGCAGAAAGTAAATGAAGTAGTAAATAACCAGCCTGGAGAAATACAACAACCATAATTACTATAACCTAGCATTTATTAAATGCCTACTATGTGGCAGATACTATAGTAAGTGCTTTACAAATATCTCATTTGAACCTCACAAAATCCTGTAAGGCAAGTACTATTATCAACATTTTACAATTTAGGAAATTGAGTCAGAGAGATTAAATGACTTGCCAAATTTCACACACTTTAATAAGTGTCTGAGGCTGTATTTGAATTTAGACCTAGTGCTCTATCTACTGTGCCACTTAACTGCTAAAACTGATGGAAGGTGAGAACTTATTCTAGTGTGGGGATCTGAATCTGTGGAGGATGGCCTCACCAAGTTTCTCCCATTCCCAGAGAGCTTTCTCTGAATACACAAATCTTCTCTTTCCTCTGTGAAGAAGTTATTTCATAGTTATTTACCCAAACCTGATTATATTCTATTTACATGAACTTAAAATAAATTATGAGATAGACTGGGCTTCCATATTTCCTTTTTGCAGAAAGTAGTCTGTGTCAGAGGTCAGCCTACAGACAATACAAGAAAATATATAAATTTGAAATGATATGCAAAAGGGATTAAAAAACCCAACAAAGCAACTTTGATTAGCAATATCACTATTAGGGCTGTATCCCTTTGGGATAGAGAAAAAGGATCTATATGCAAAAGGAAAAGTATCTATATGCAAAAAATATTTATAGTAGCTTTTTGTGGTGGCAAAATATTCAAAATTGAGGGGATACCTATCAATTAGTATTGTGATGGAATTCTCTTGTGTTATAAGAAACAATGAGTTCTTAGGAAGCTTTCAGAAAAATCGGGAAGAATCTGCATGAACTGATGCTAAGCAAAGTGAACAGAAGCAGAACAGTACATAATTCATTCATATTGCATGATGATCAACTGTGAATGACTTAGCTATTCTCAGCAATACAAGGATCCAAAGCAATTCTGAATGACTTATTTTTTTTATATTTTTTTAAGATTTTTTTGAAAGGCAAGTGGGGTTAAGTGGCTTGCCCAAGGCCACACAGCTAGGTAATTATTAAGTGCCTGAGATCAGATTTGAATTCAGGTACTCCTGACTCCAGGGCCGGTGCTCTATCCACTGCACCACCTAGCTGCCCCCAGTCCTCTAATTTTACAGATGAGGAAAGTGAGGCTAAGAAGGGTTAAGGGACACAGACATAAATGTCTGAGAGAAGATTTGAGCTCGTCTTCTTGGTTCAAAGGTCAGAGCTCTACCTACTGCACCATCTAGCTACCTCAAAGGTAGCTAGTCTCTAATCTTTCTTCCAGTTGAAATAAGCTACCATTCTAAATGAATCCTATGAAAATAAAAATCATCATGAAATAGGGCATGAGGTACAATGACACCTCCATCAACAAAGCTCCTGGGAACAGAAGATTCTTCTGAAGAAGAATAAAGGACCCTTCTTTAACCAGATGTTGGAGTGTGGTCCCATTACCCAGGGAAGTATCCATGTCTCTTATATGTATCATGCCATGTCTTGCTTTGCAAAGACAGCTTGGTATGGGGGAAAGAACATTTCAGAAGACCTGGGTTCAAGTCCCTGCTTTGCTCATGTGCCCATCATGATTGAGAACAAATTGTTTCATCTGACCTACCCATTTTAAGAAACAGGGTGACATATGGACTAGTGGACTAGCCACAGAGTGAGAAAGACCTCCGACACAATCTAGCTGAGAGACCTGAACAAGCCACTTCATCTCAGTGCCCCCAGGCAACTCTTCTAAGATTATTCAATTACAGAACCATTGCTGTTTTTCCAGTGATAGAGAGCATTTCTATTTGGGGGCTCCCTAAGCTGATGGAATCACCAGTATTGGGGGGGGGGGGAACAACAACTCTGCTTCAGATGGCAGGTTAGAACAATACACTATGTTAATCCAGTACAAAAATCCTTATATCCAAAGCTTCTGTTTGTCCATAAACAATTGAAGGTGAGTGTGGCCAGTCCTGGACAAAACCTTGATATCAGCACAGTTTGTCTCTCACATTCCCCAGCCTCCACTATCTGTATCTTGTTTCCCTGATGTGGAGGGATGAAAGGGAGGGGGAGGGGGAAAGAGCCAGCAGCTGGGGCTGGTACAGCTGATGCTCATGGAAAACCTCTCTAGCTCTTGGCCTGGGATTTTTTTCTAAGGCTTCGGGCCATTATGTTTACCAGCCAGGTGAGCATATGGCTTCTTTCTCTGTTGTGTCTTTTTTTTCTTTATCTTTTAATTTGAGGTGAAAGAGCTCTGAAAGACCAAAAAAAGTAAACCATCAAGAAATCCAGACTGGAGGCCATGCTGGTTTTTTTTTTTTAGCCATCTAGTCCAGCATCAAGCACCCAGTCTTATAAGTCTTAACTATAAACAGTTGTACTCACATGGCACCACCTTAATTTAGGCTCTCCTTCCCTATTACCTGAACTACTATAATATCCTTGTAATTAATCTCTGCTTCTATTCCCTCCCCTCTTGAGTTCATCCTGCCAAAATGATGTTCCTTAAACACAGATCTAACAATTTTATTCCCTTGCTGGAAAGCCTTCAGTGGTTCCTGATTCAAGAATAAAATACAAAAACTGCAGGCTAGCATTTTAGATCCTCTATAAGTCAGCTTCATTTATGTGTGTGTGTGTGTGTGTGTGTGTGTGTGTGTGTGATAAGTGTGTGTATATTCTATGGAGCTATATACATTTAGAAGAGTAGATGTGAGGCAGCTAGGTGGCACATTGGATAGAGTACTGGTCTAGGAGTCAGAAGGACAGGAGTTTGAATTCAGTCTCAGACACTTGACTCTTACTAACTGTGTGACCTTGGGCAAATCACTTTACCCTGATTGTCTCACATCCAGGACCATCTCCAGTTGTCCTGATTCATATCTGACCACTGCGCCCAGAAGGCTCTGGAGAAGAAAATGAGATAGTTGACTTAGCATAGCTAATTCATGTGCTTGTCATGGTATAGCTTTCCTGATGTCATGGTCTTCTTTTAGAATGAAGGACATCATCATCATCATCATATGTATATGTAAATATTTATATACTTATATGCATACATATATGTTTACAAGCACACATTTCTGACATGTATTTTATTAAATTTTATTTTATTTTCATAAGATCCAACTTCTCTTTCTCCCACCTTTCCCCCATTGATAAAGCACAACCTCCAAATCCCTGTTTCAAACAAAAATACAAACATATAAGCATATAAATCCCCACATTGACCATGTTTTAAAAATGTCTGTTGGGAGATTACTAGTATGATTTATTTTGTCCTCTAGTCTATCAGAGTTTCTAAGTCTTTCAGAATTATTTGTTTTACAATATTGTTACTAAAGTAAATTGTTCTATTGGTTCTACTCATTTCATCTTATATCAGTTTATATACATCTTCCCAAGTTTCTTTATAATATCATACAACGCAATATAATACAGTATAGTACAATACAATGTAATATAAAAAGCATTTATTAAATGCCTACAATATGCCAGACACTGTAAGTTTGGGGTATATAAACAAGAAAAAGAAAAGCAGTCCCTACCCTCAGGGAGTTTATAATCTAATAGAAAAGGAAGCTAAAAAGTGGTCTGGGTGGAGATGGTGATGGTGGAGTGGAAACTAAGTAGAATAACTTGGTAAAATAGGAGAAGAAGAACTGAATGAGCTTCAAGGTCCTCTTTAAAGATTGACTTTAGGAGAATATCTTTTGCTCTACCCTCCAGCCTTCCAATCAGAGGGTCAGAGGCAGCTGAGAGGACTGATGAGGTATAAGTACCAAAGTTGAAACAATTTCCATAATGGTGGATTTCCTAGTGATAACTTCTGAAATGATTCATCTGAAATGATTCCCTTTATAATTTCCTTTTGGTGGTGGGGGGGGAGGCAATGGGGTTGTGCCTTGTCCAGGGCAACACCGATTTGAACTCAAGTCCTTTTGACTCCAAGGCTGGGGCTCCATCAACTCCATCATTTAGCTGCCCCCCAAATTTCTCACACACAATTACATTCTTTCAAATTCATATGTAATAATTTATTCAGCCATTCTCCAATTGATAGCCTCTTAGTTTCTAGTTCTTTGTCACCTTGAAAAAAATACTATAGATTTTTTTTAACACATTGGACTCTTTTCTTCTTTGATGTTTTGAGATAGAGACCAAGTTAAACCTTAATTTCCCAAGACATTCTTGATTCTTGATTACTGTTCTCTTCATTCAATTATCTAACTTCTGCAAATGTCTATTTGGACAAGTCAGCTCTCACAGTCCCCTTATCTTTCCCTTTCAGAATTCTTATCTTCCATCAAGGCTCAGTTCATCTGTCAACTTCTCCTGAAAGTCTTGCCTCCCGTACTTCTCTCTTTTCTTAACTCTCCTCCTCCTCCCCCTTCGTTTTTGGGGCTCTATTCTTCCTCAAATTCTCTCATGTTTAATTATGCTTACATTGAATTCTCCCAGTGGAATGTAAACTCCATGAAGGATAGTATTGTTTTGGTTTGTTTTTTTTTTTTTTTGCATTTTTATCCCCACCACTAGCACAGAGACCATTAAATGATGCAAATGCAATGTCCTTTTCCAATATCTTGGAACTTGTGTCTAATCTGCCTCTATTAGTTCCCCCTTCAACCCCTCTCCCACACACCTGTAATGAAATTCCTAATGAAAAAGAAATGAGTTTTTGGAATATTATTTTACATTTATTCTTCATGAACTTATCCTGAATGTAGTAAGATCTCTCTCCCATTAGTATGAAGATGGAAAGTTGTTTATCAGTGGTACATCTACCTGGTAGACTGCTCATCTGGACTCTCAAGATCTATTTCCTTCTTCAGTCCATAGTTGTATGCTTCTTTACTTTAAGAGGCTAGGCTACTAGTAATTGTTTCTTCCCTTTGGTGACCAACTCTCTGTACCTATGCCAGGTCCTGATTCTTTGTCTCATTCCTAGATGGATGCATTGTCACCTACTGATCAAAATACCTCCTATGTTTTGGCCATTGGAGTTGGGGGGTGGGGGATAAGAAAAAGTCCTTTCCTTCCCCTCTAGCAGTCATCTCTCCCTCAAAGAACTCCCAAGCTTGGACTTTTCAATTAGAACTTGAGTTATTGAAAGTCTTCCAGAAACTTAGTCTCCAGAAGAAAGATTAGCTTGCTTTTTTGGTTAATCATACTATTCCCTTTCTAAGCCAAAGATTTTGTGCCTTATATGAAATTATAAGGCATAGGCACAACTTGTTTACATATTAAAACCTTATTCACCTGTAGCAAAGAACTGGAAGTAAATAGATGCCCATAGATTGGGGAATGGCAAAAAAACAAATGATGTTACATGAATGAAATCAAATAATACTATACTGCAAGGCATGATATGTGTGATGCAAAGGGAAGTGGATGTAGTTAAGAAAATGATATGAACAATGAATATAACAATGTAAATGTCTTGGAAGAATAATCACTACAAAACAACCAAAAGGGAATTTGCAAAATTACAAAGAATAAGGACAACTCCAAAGAAGAGACATGAGAAGATACTCTTTATTCTACACCTATGTAGAAGTGGAATATTCATAAGTATGGAATATTGCATATATTTTCATACTTTTTGGATATATTGACTTGTTTCACTGCCTTTCCCTCCCTCTTGTTTCCCTTTTTCTCATTTTTCTCTTTAAAAATATTATATGGAATGACTGGGAAGGGGTAGAAGAAGGAATACTAGGGAGAAATTTTGGTGATAAAAACAGTAAAATTTCTTTTAAAAAATTCTCATGTGTGACTTTCATTTTATTATTAGATCAGCTGAGTTATAGAGGGAAATTCCCTTACATTTACATCTGTGTAAGAAGGTGGGGTGATCAGGGGAGTCTTTGCTTGATTCAGTGAATTTGCCCATCGATTTGATTTACAAATTGTGGATTTTAGTTGGAAGGACACTTTCCATGGATGAAGATATGCACCCTAAAACCTTGCTGAGAATATAAAGGAAATTATAATCTCTTCGGGGTATAGATCCAATAGTAGTATTGCTGGATCAAAGGGTATGCACATTTTTGTTGCCCTTTGGGCATAATTCCAGATTGCTCTTCAGAAAGGTTGGATGAGTTCATAGCTCCACCAACAATGTATTAGGGTCCCAGATTTCCCAACATTGATCATTGTCCTTTCTGGTCATATTGACCAGTCTGAGAGGTGTGAGGTGGTAAGTGTTGTATTTTTTAGTCAAAAAAAGGGAAGAGTATCCAATAGCAGAGGACATAAATGGTGTTAAAACTTACAAAGAAGTCAGAAGAGTGAAGATGGGGAAAAAGTCATTGTATTTCTTAATTAGGGGGTCACTTTATGACCCCCCCAAAATTGTGGAGAGTCAAAGGGAATGGATACTTCTTGGAAGAATTCTGATCTAATAATAGCAACTAACATTTATACAGCATTTATAATATACCAGATAATATGCTAAACACTTAACTTATTTCATTTGATCCTCACAACAACCCTGGAAGGTAAGCACTATTATTATCTTCATTTTATAGATGAACAAACTGTAGCAAACAGGCTAAGTGACTTGCCTGAGGTTGGACAAATAGGAAATGTCTAAGGCTGGGATTCCTGATTCCAGGTCCCATGCTCTATTTATTGCACCTACTTGCTGTCTGATTTATAAGTTTGAGCTGAAAAAAACTCCTTATCTTTTGCCATCACTACAATTCTCTTGAACTTTTAGAACAAAGTGCAGCAAGAAGGATGAAGAAATTTCTTTTTTTTTCTCTTCTACCTCTCTTGCCAAAAAGCAGAAAATAGTCACTGAGGTTAAAGATATCTGGCAAGTAGACTGTCTTTATCCAAGAGAGGAGAGTTAATGAACCTTGAATTCCTTTTTTTAAAATATAAATATTTTATTTGTTTTCTGATTATAAACAATTGTAGTTTCTACCAATCATTTTTTGCAAGATTTTGAATTTAACAATTTCCCCCTTCCTCCCTTCCTCCCCTCTGCCCTCCCCCAACAGAAGGCAGTCTGATGTCTTTACATTTTGTTTTCATATGTATATATCATAATTGAATGTGTTGAGAGAAAAAACATACCCTTAATGAAGAAAGAAAATATTAGAGATAGCAAAATAATGTAATACATAGAACAACATTTTTTCAAGAATTGAAGATAATAATCTTTGATCTTCATTTAAATTCCACAATTCTTTCTCTGGATACAAATGGTATTCTCCAACACAGATTCCCCTAAAATTGTCCCTGATTATTGCAATGATGGAGTGAGCAAATCCGACAAGGTTGATCATCACTCTGTGTTGTTATTAGGGTACACAACGTTTTTCTTCTACCTTTATTTCCTTTTCTGGACAAAAGTCAGAAATCCCAATAATTCTGAGAAAAGTTATTTCCAATCTTTGTGGATTACCTAGCCCCAAATTCAAGATAGTTCCAAAGTGACTGAGAATTCCTGAGTTCAAAAGTCAGGCACTGGCTTCCCAGGAAGAGACTTACTTCCCAGAGGCCTTCTTGGATAAGGTAATGAGGATTCTCCACAAAAGACCTTGCAGTTAAAGGACTGTAGAAGAAGAGGGATTTGACTTTGCCAGAGATTGACCTTGCCAATGCTGTGAGTTGTTATAAGTTGTTCAGTAGGGTAAGATCTCAGCATAATGGAGAGTATTTGTTGAGCAGACCTATAATCCATCTTTATCTTCCAAAAGAATTTTAATGAATCTAATAGACCATCTGAGTATTTTACATTTATATATTTGTTCATGAGTGCCTAGGAGTTTTTGTTATGCATTTTTTCCATGGTGAATGAAATAAAGATTGACCCATATGGATATTTCTCTTCTACAATTAATAATCATTTGGGAGCTGGGATTCTGATATCTGTTTTTAAGGAACTCCTCAAAAGCACCTACCTCCCAAGATTGTTGTAAAGATTAAATAGGATAGGGGGCGGCTAGGTGGTGCAGTGGATAGAGCACCAGCCCTGGAGTCAGGAGTACCTGGGTTCAAATCCGATCTCGGATACTTAATAATTACCTAGCTATGTGGCCTTGGGCAAGCCGCTTAACCCCATGTGCCTTGCAAAAAACCTTTAAAAAAGATTAAATAGGATAATATTTATAAAAAGCTTAACACCATTCCTAGCACATGGTGCTTAATATATGCTTATTTCCCTCCTACCTTCATTCACATTGGTACAAATAGTGAAACCTGAAGGAAAATCAGCTTTAGGGGAAGACAAGTTCAGTTTTAGATATGTTGAATTAGAGGTACAAGAGGGTCATCCAGGTAGAATTGTCCTTTAAGCAACTGGAAAGATGGATCTGGTGTGAGAATAAGAAGTTAGGGTTTGAAATAAAGAATTAGGAATCACCAGGAAAAAAATTTAGGTGAAGTCAAGTAAGTCACTGAGATTATCTACAGAAAGAGCATAGTGACAGACGAAAAGAGGACCCAGGATAGACCCTTGGAAAGCTCTCACAAGAAGAGGATTAGGAGCCAGTGAAGGGAAACAAAAGGAGAAGATAGCAGAAGAACCAGGAAAGTATGGTATTTTTTAAGAAAGATTTTATTTATTTTGAGTTTTACAATTTTTCCCCTATTCTTGCTTCCATCCCCCCACACACACAGAAGGCAGTCTGTAAATCTTTACATTGTTTCCATGGTATACATTGATCTAAGTTGAATGTGATAAGAGAGAAATCATATCCTTAAGGAAGGAAAATAAAGTATAAGAGAGAGCAAAATTATATAATAAGATAATATTTTTTCATGAAATTTTTTTGGTCTTTATTCAAACTCCACAATTCTTTCTCTGGATACAGATGATATTCTCCATTGCAGATACCATAAACTTGTCCCTGGTTGTTGTACTGATGGAATGTGCAAATCCATCAAGATTGATCATCAACTCCATGTTGCTGTTAGGGTATACAACGTTCTTCTGGTTCTGCTCATCTCACTCAGCATCAATTCATGCAAATTCTTCCAGGCTTCTCTGAATTCCCATCCCTCCTGGTTTCTAATATAACAATAGTGTTTCATGACATACACATACCACAGTTTGTTAAACCATTCCCCAACTGAAGGACATTCACTTAATTTCCAATTCTTTGCCAACACAAACAGGACTGCTATGAATATTTTTGTTTTTACCCTTTTTCATGATCTCTTCAGGGTATAGACCTAGTAGTGGTATTGCTGGATCAAAGGGTATGCACATTTTTGTTGCCCTTTGGGCATAATTCCAAATTGCTCTTCAGAAAGGTTGGATGAGTTCACAGCTCCACCAACAATGTATTCGTGTCCCAGATTTCCCACATGCCTTCCAATATTGATCATTCTCCTTTCTGGTCATATTGGCCAATCTGAGAGTTGTGAGGTAGTGTGGTATTTTTTAGTCAAAAAAAGGTAAGAGTATCCAATAATAGGGGGCATACAATGGTGTTAAAACTTACAAAGAAGTCCAGGAGAATGAAGATGGGGGAAAAAGTCATTGGATTTCTTAATTAGGAGGTCACTTTATGAGTCAGAAGTGATGGAGGTTAGTGAAGGCAAACATGGATGAAAGAGTAGGGGAAATGTATCCATATGTATCCAAATATATCCATAATCCCTACCACAATTAACCCATTAACTCATTATCACTCTGGAATCTGACATTTACTACTTGTGTGACCTGAGACAAGTCATTAAACTTTCTAAGTTTCTAATTTCTCCATCTATAAAAATTAGGGTATTGACTAAAATGACCTATTAATATGTATAAGGATATTTATTGCAGTTCCTTTCTGGTGGCATGGAAATGGAAATTGAGGGAATGCCCATCAGCTGGGAGAATGACTGAACAAATTGTTGCATGTGGTTATAATGGAATGCTATTCTACTATAAGAAATGTTGAGCAGGATGATCTCAGTAAAACCTGGGAAGACTTACGAGAGAAGATGCAATGGGAAAGGTACTGTATACAAAGTAAGAGCAATATTTTAGGATGATCAACTGTGAATGATTTAACTTTTCTCAGTAGAGCTGTGACCCAAGACAACTCTTAAGATCTTATGATAAAAAATGCTATCCATCCCCAGAGAGAAAGCTGATAGTATCTGAATACAAACTGCAGCATATTTTTTAAACTTTATTTTTTTCTTGAGGTTTCTTTTTTGGGGGGGGAGTCAATTTACTTTCACAATATGACTATTATGAAAATGTTTTGCATGACTACACATTTTTAACCTATATCAAATAACTTGTTTTCTCAATGGAGGGTGAGGGGGAAGAAGGGAGAGAATTAAGAATTCAAAGTTTTAAAAATGAATGTTAAAACATTTTTACATCTAAGTGGGGAAAAATTAAATTAAACTAAAAAAAAACTAGAAAAGTCTTGTAAATTTTAGATCAAGATCTTATTCTAGTGATCAACCCTTCATATGTATTTTTTCCTAGCTTTTTTTGGTGAATCAATGGGGTTAAGTGACTTGCCCAAGGTCACACAGCTAATAAGTATCAAGTATCCCAGGCTGTATTGAATTCATGTCCTCCTGACTATGTCACCCAACTGCCCCTCCTCAGGCATTTTCAAACATTTCCTTTGTACCTTCCAAAATGCCTGCAAACATGCTCTGATCTCCCTAATATTAAAAAAGAGTAAAATAAATAAATCTTCACTTGATTTTCATGATCCAGTGATAGCAGGATCAGTATTATTTCTATCTTTGTGTCTTTAACACAGTGTCTTGTATGTTTAAATATTTTTTTAAATTGTTGAAATGTGTAGTAATTATGGGAGATAACTTAGAGGTAGGTAAGGGCCAGATTAGGGAAGGCCTTAAATGTCAGGCTAAGGAGTCCTGGTATCTGCCATATCTCCCCTACTCAAACTCAACTGATCTCCTAGTCCTGGCCAAGCTAATAGGTAAAGGTAGGGGGTTAGACTAGATAATTGCTATGGTTCCTTCTAGCTCTAAAGTTCTATAGGTCTGAGCCTAAAATCTGTCCTTCTGTCACCCTGGCACTCAGTATCCAAGAGCTCCAGGGGCTTCAATTTTTGCCATGTTCCATATGATCTGCTGGTTACAGACAACCTCAATTTATGAGTCAACTGTAACTACAGGGAGGTTAGAGGTCAGAGGCCCGAAGGCAAATCCTGCCTGTGATGAGTATGAGGCTTGATGCAGACGCCAAGGATTACATAACAGTCTAGCAGAACCTCAAACAAGTCTATTCAGACAATTGCAAATGTGCAATTTTATCACTCCTCTCTCAAAGGGTGTTGACATTAGGGTTGATTTCCAGTGACTCTGTACAATCCCTTCTGGCTGCTCAAAGACATGAGGCATTACCTCAGAGACAAGGTGAGTAAGTCAGAATGAAAAATTCTTACTTCTCATTTAGGACCTTAATTCTTTGAAAATCCCTAAATACAAACAACCTAATACATGAAGACAGATCTCTTGTTCCATCTCTAAGGCTTTCTTGAATAGACACAAAGTCTCATAGGAGGGAAGACAAAAGACAGTCTTTCCTTATATCCGGATCCCTCTCACCCTGCTCTGGATGAGCACAAAAAGTAGGAGGAATGTACAGGGGGCAGTGAGTGAAGGATTATAAAGGGAGATAGGATGATAGTGAAGATAAATGACATGGAAGATGATGGTGAGAACTAAAGAAGGAAGGAAATCATAGTTAATGAAACTATATATAAATTTTGAGGATGGGATAAAATGTTTGTGAGGGATTATTGGAAGAATTATAAAGAAAATTATTGTGAGGATTTGAGATATTGGAGAGTGAAGGGGTAAAAAGATAGTAACCAGATGACATTAAAAAACAAGAATGAGAGAGCACTATGGTAAAGAAGGGACCTTAGAGATCAGCTGGTTTAACAGATGAAAACTCATTTTACAGAAGAGAAAAATGGAGGTTGTAAAGTCATTTCCCCAATATGATGTAGCTATCAATAAGAAAACTTGGATTCAGATCTGCACCCTGTGAATCTAAATCCCCAAATTTTTATATGTTGCACTACTTGGAGATAGATGACAGCATTTAGATTCTTAGATGGATTTGTTATCTCATTCAATTCCTTCATCATTCTCAGTCAAATCCTTTCATGCCTTCTCATTCTGTGAAATTCTTAGCTTTCTTTGCATATATTCTCCTTGGAGTAAAGATAAATCAAGGCCAAAAGACTCACTATCAGCTAAGCACTAAATATATAAAAAGAAGAAAAAGACACTCTGCCCTCTAGGAGCTCAAAATCTAATGGAAGAGAAAAAAAAACAAATACATGCAAACAGACTTATCTACAGGGATGAAAAGGATAAAAAGACAAGATTTTGGTTGGACTTAAAGTATGTGAAGGAAGCAAGTAGACAGAGGTAAGAGGGAACAGTCAGAGGAAACATTCAAAGCTGAGAGACTGAGTGTCTTGCTCAAGACCCTCAAGGATGATGGGTTCACTGAATGAAAGAGTTTGTGGTGGGGAATAATGTTTAAGAAGATAAAGAAAGGCAACCCCCCCATAAAAACAAATAACTTACCCCCAAAACAAAACAAAACAAAAGCAGTCCCTGTTGTCAAGGGGCTCACAGCCTAACAGGAGATATGACATACAAACTACTATGTACAATGAAAATTTAAACAGGATAAATTGAAGATAAATTCAAAAGGAAAGCACGGAGATCAAGGAGCACTGAGAAAGACTTCTTTTGGAAGGTAGAACATTAAATGAAACTTGAGGGAAGCCAGGAAAGACAGAGGAGATGGGGGATGAAAGAGTTCCAAGTAAACAGTATAAACAGGTAGAAAAACCAGTTATTGTACTAGAGAGGAATGCCATATGCAAGGAACAACAAGGCCCCCTGCATCACTGGATTTTTTGTTTGTTTTGCACACTTACAACATATATGTTTACTATTAATCACAAGAACTCCAATTAGGACTGGATAGAGTAGTATGACAATTCCAAGGGTTAAAAACTGGACTATGTGTTAAAAACTAACCAAGTGGAGATTGTTGGAAGTTGAGTAATGGACCAAGAAATCTGTTATGAAAGAGGAAGAGCTCCTCCTGGTGGAATCTATGGGTGTTATTTGTCAATTAAAAATCTACCGTACCAGGAATAAGAATAATATTTACATAGTCCAAGATCAGAGGATTGTGAACTTAGAGTTTGAAGGACTCTTTCATGTCAGCTAGTCCAATCTTCACACACACACATACACACACACACACACACACATATATATATACATATATATATATTTATATACTATCATCTGGGAGAGTGGTTGTGAATTGCATGAATATGAGTGGAGGGACAACTCATAGCATGCATCTGCATCCATTGCTCTGCTGGTTTGTCTTGGGTGATAGCTGAGTCTCTATCTAGTCCCTTCTCTGATGGCAAGTTGCTTGGGTGTTTTGTGACATTTTGATAGCACAATTTTCTTCAGGACTTGTGTTATCACCATTGGTCACCTTGCTTTGCTGGTCTCTGTTTCAACTGAATGTTGTCTGGTAGGTACTAGGTAATGGGTACCTGAGTTTCAAGCCTTTGTTACCCAATTTATCTCAACTTTTGTATGCTAAGGTTAATGTCTAGAACCATTTCCTAATAAAGGCAAGCTGTCAACCCTTTAGTAACAGTTACTACACTAATCTCACAAAAGAGACTAACTGTCCCCCAGGTTAAAATTGTCTAACTTTTAGATTGCTAATGGAGATAAGATCAGAATGAAAACTCTCTATAACAGTTATCTCATTTAGGGTTAGAGGTTCCCAAGATTGTTTGGTTTATCATGTAAAAAAAAGTTTGAGTCGGTATAGATGGTAAGCTTAGGAGGCAAGGTCTTTATGTATTTATCAGTAATAAACATCTGATAGTGTTGGTGCAGAATTTTGGTCATTGTGTCTTCTTACCAAAGCAAAACAAAACAAAAATTGATGATTTTACAAAAGAAAGACCTTACCCTATTATATTTTTGACTTGGTTACTGATGGACTAGGTTTATAATAAAGATTTCTTTATCTCACCTTCCACCCTATACAAATGTATTCATCATCTTTCCCTAGACTAAAGAGCTCTGAATGAGGTTGGTCTTTTTCTCCTTTGGTCCAAATCTTTCTAAACTTTACTTTTGGCCCCTTGCATAGATGTGGCTAATACTTCTGTAAAAAAAAAAAAATTCCTTCCTCCATGATTTTCAATCCCTCTACCCTGCTTTCTCATTTTTAGTTGTGTTTTTTTTTTTAGTTTTTGCAAGGCAATGAGGTTAAGTGACTTGCCCAAGGCCACACAGCTAGGTAATTATTAAGTGTCTGAGGTCGGATTTGAACTCAGGTACTCCTGACTCCAGGATCTGTGCTCTATCCACTGCACCACCTAGCTGCCCCTGCTTTCTCATTTTTTTAAAGGCTATGAATTTAAATTTTATCTCTATTACTTTTTACTTGTGTTCTTTTGCTAAAATTTCCTCTTTGAGTTTCTATATCTCTCATCTACAAAATGAGAGCATGGACTTATCAGTTTCTGAGGTCCTTTCTATAGCTGAATGAAAAGAGTTTCTTTTGCTTCTTGGAGACCAATTAGTTTTTTTTTTTCCTTTGAAGTTTTGGATATAGAAGTTTTGACTCTGTTATCTTCTGAGTGTGTGATTTGATCTTTATTGCTACCTTAGTAACTATCTATGGTCAGAATATTTTTCTGTTTATTGCTTATCTTTCTAGTCTATTTCTTAACTTTTAATTCTTTGCTAAAGTTAGGCTTTGCTTCCAGGGTAGAGGGCACGTTGTCCCAAGTTTCAAGGGTTTTGTGCAGCTGTTTTTAAAGATATTTCTCGGGACCTGTAAGTTTCTAGTTCTTTCAATGTGGTATGAACTAAGGGAAAGTGTTAACTACTCTCCTATTCTGTGCTCTGATCTGTGAGTGACCTCAAACATTCTTCTGACCTGGAACTGTTATGAAGATCCCTATTCCATTGTGGCTGCAAGCTCTGCTGTGCAAGTGCTTCTCCTTACCCTGGGATTGCCACCCAAGACTATGTCCCAGATCCAAATATGAGCCAAGTAACAGAGTTCTACCTCAGTGGTAGCAAAGAGAACCCTGTAATCTCCTACTAACAAATTGTCTGACCCCTTTACCTTCTCTGGTCTGAGAGCTTTGGATACACCTGCTGCTGATTCAGTTACTTCCGAGGCCTGCTCTTGGTTTGCTGGCCGACTGTACTGGACTGTAATCAGAGGACTTTGGGGAAAGTTCAAGGAAGTCCCCTGCTTTATCTTAGTCCTTTTGGTTCTTAGAGAAACCCAACCTACTTATCTATCCATTGTCTTCTCTTTAGGTAAGAAGATGACTTATTTGCTTCAACTGGTCTTTCTTACCTTCCTACCTGGTTAAACTACATCACTTTTATTTAAGTATAATATTCTCTGAACTCACAGAACCCACTGGCATTGACAGATTGTATTTTCAGAGGATGTCTGCTAGTCAATCAGGTTTTTAGAAGAAGTCCTCTAGATAGCTATCCCCCTAACATGGTAGCCCATGAACCCTCACAAATGTGCTTTCTCTTAACAATTATCAGTAAATGCATTTAGTCCAATGACAGTAAGAACAGTAGTGACAAACATTTCCCTTAAAACCTAGGGCATACTCTCCCATAAATATACCTAAGAGTCTATGAAGGGAAGATTGCAAAATTACAGTACAATGGCAATAAGGCACATGTTTAAAGAGCACCCATAGTGAAGAAAGCTCAATTCTGGAAGGCAGGGTCTCAGTGTCTTCCCTTCTCTGTTGACTGCTCATGAAATTCACTGTAGGGGACATTGGAGTTGGATGTGTTGCTCTGTTGGCCTGACCCTTGCAGATATATCTATTAAATGGGCAACCCAGTTGAGCTTGTTCCCCATAGGTTTCATCATCTCAACTGAATGAATCAATTTCTTGCCAACCTGGCACTCAGGTGACAAGCTTCTGGACTGGGATAGCTACTTTGCTTAATTGCTGGGCTACTGCTTCCAGACTGGACTTTGATGAACATTGCAGTCTTCAACATCCATAGCTTTTGGCTCAGCTGGGTGTGTTCTTTTCTTTTTTTTTTTAGTTATTTATTTGCTTTGAATTTTACAATTTTGCCCCCTAATCTCGCTTCCCTCCCCTCAGGCCTCCAAGAAGGCAGTCTGTTAGCCTTTACATTATTTCCATAGCACACATTGATCTAAGTTGAATGTGATAAGAAAGAAATCATATCCTTAAGGAAGAAAAATAAAGTATAAGAGAGAGCAAAATTATATAACAAGATAATAGTGTTTTTTAAAATTAAAGTTAATAATCTTTGACCTTTGTTCAAACTCCACAATTCTTTCTCTGGATACAGATGGTATTCTCCATCACATATACCCCAAAATTGTGCCTGATTGTTGCACTGATGGAATGAGCAAGTCCATTAAGATTGATCATCACCCCCATGTTGCTGTTAGGGTATACAATATTCGTCTGGTTCTGCTCATCTCACTTAGAATCAGTTCAGGCTTCTCTGAATTCCTATCCCTCCTGGTTTTCTAGTGTTCCATCACATACATATATCACAGTTTATTAAGACATTCCCCAATTGATGGACATTCCCTCAGTTTCCAATTCTTTGCCACCACAAACAGAGCTGCTATGAATATTTTTGTACAAGTGATGTTTTTACTCTTTTTCATGATCTCTTCAGGGTATAGACTCAGTAGTGGTATTGCTGGATCAAAGGGTACGCACATTTTTGTTGCCCTTTGGGCATAATTACAAATTGCTCTCCAGAAAGGTTGGATGAGTTCGGTGTGTTCTTTTCCTACTCAAATGTTACATTGCTCTTTTCAGCAAGGACAGAGTACTTTAGTCTAGGGTAAATTGAAGTGTCTCTCCTTTGATTCCCTCTGTTTCTGGTCTTTTCATACTCCGTTGAGATATTCAAGCCTGGCTCTTTGCTCTAGTATGAAGAACTTTTTTTATATCTGAAAGGATTGTTTGTTTAGATCTTAAGTTCTGCCAAAAAGATCTACTTGTATATGTAGTAGAAAGGGTGATCAGGGACCCCTGAGCAACTGAGTTTCCCCAGTTCACTTGATTAAATTACATGATAGCTCATGTAATACACAAACAGGTAACAGAGACAATGAAGTGTTAATGAAGTGTAAATAAACAGTTCTACCTCATTGCTCCTTTAGGAATGAATAAACTCTTCAATCAAGCTATTGATGGAATTATGGGACAACAAATGTTTGTCCTGGAAGTCAGTAGTTGAACTGTGAAGTTGGTTAAATAACCTACCCACCACAGTCACTAAACCCAAGGAAAGGATATAAGAGGACACTACTAGATAAAATACTGGGACTCTGAAACCTAGAAGGTTTGAAATGCCTTGGTCACATATGTCCCCTAAGGGTGCTTCTAGTCTTCTATATGTATATATCCACTCTTTTACTAGAATGATGTGCATTTGAGAGAAAGTGAGGTTAAAGGTGAACATTTGTTAAAAATTCATATTTTGCTATATCACCAAAAGACTTTGCTTTGAGCTGATTATGTCCTTTGGTTGACTATTGAAATAAACTCACTTATGAGGGTTCACAAGCATATTTAGGCATATAGTTCCATAAAATACCTTGAACCTGGGTTGGGAAACACATTGAAAAAAAACTTATGAGTACTACCTATACATTGGCTATTCATAGCTTTGGTACTTAATTTCATTTTGTTGCTTTTCTCCTTATTTGCCCATTAAAATTCTTTTAATTGACAGTAAGAATTGTTTGTTGATATTTGGTCTAGAAAATCAAGGGGACCTTCAGTCTATAGAAAATATAAGTGTCAGTGGGAAGGTGAGATTTGAAATACCTCTTTATGATAGACACTTTAGGAGCTGTATCTTGTTGTTTGTGGGTATTTCCTTATTTAGAGTTTAATCACCCCTGTCCTAGAAAGTCTAGCTCTCCTCTAAAAGTTCTACTTCCCCTCAATCTGTTTCTTTTCTTCAATTCTACAAATGTTTATACAGTCTTATAAGCCAAATACTGTGATAGACACTGGGGATATACAGGTGGAAAATGGTAAATTTTCTTTCTGTTGAACTAAGAGAAAGAAAGGTTTTCTAACACTCCATCTGAGAAATTGAGGAAACAGAAAAAATGAGCATATGAACTACAGTCCTGTGTTTCAGGTTGACCTTACCCACAAGTCTGGGTAAGAAAAGAGTCAAGAAAATTTCTGTAGATGCCTTAAGATGTGGTCTGGGAAGACAATTGAAAAATCCATAGTTCAAGAATTAGGAAGAATGGCTTGAATGGAATGATTTTCTCCCCATTCCTAGGTATGCCCAACTCTAATCCATATCTTGGTATTAAACAGTTATCAAGGATGGATGAGTCCCATAAGTCCAGTCAGTGTAACAGTCTTGAGGAGAAATATTCAAAGGGCAGGATCAGAGGTCAAAGACCTGAGAAGCATAAAACAAACGAACCAGCAGCCAGTTTTAGTTCTGAAGTTCTTTGACGGACTTATAAAAATTTTTCTAGGAAAAACTAGCTTGAAAAGGTGGGTTTAAGGGGGGCACTTGCAACTTTGTGTGGGAGTAGTTGAGTCTTATGGATCTGAATTTAGGGATGGTTACTGCTATCTACAAAGAACTGTATATAAGTCTTTTGATTCTGTAATATGAATAAAGACTGTATATAATGAAACCACACTTGCTCTCTTGACTCCATTAAGCAATTCTCATATGATGAGAATGCATTAAAACTGAGCTGTATTCAAGGAGGACAGAGTTTTCCCTGTAGGAGGGGAGTGAATTAAGAAAATAATTGGCTAAATCCTGCTAGACACCCCAAAATCAGTGGATCTGGGCAGATAAAGGCAGCAACTTTCTGAGAACCATAGATAATTTGACGTTTCTCCCTAATGTGATTTAGAGGGCCATATTTTCCTCTGGTAAGCACGGGATTGCCAGCAATCTCTGAAAAGGGTCAGGTAGCTGGACATCGGTGCCCTCTGGTGGTATGATGGAGACCAAAGAGAGATTTAGAAAAAAGTGCTCAAGTGTAGGGAAGGAATAGTTAGTGGAAGGACTCAGGATAGGAGGTAGCACTTTAATTTAGTTTGGAGGAAAGAGAATAATTTTAAAAGATAGAGATGAGACCTGAGTGCATTATAGGTATGGGGGATGGCTGGCATGAATGCACTGAAGCTTGAGATGGGACTTAGAATTTTGGCAAGAGCTAGTAGTTCAGTTTGGCAGGAACACAAAGTACTTGAAAGGGAGTAAGATAAAATAAGACTAGAAAGGCTGTTTGGAACCAGAATATGGAAGACCTTAAATGCCAGACTAAAGAGTTTGTATTTTATCCTAGTGGTAATAAGGGCTGCAGTGAGGCAGCATGGTGTTATGGAATTGGACATTGGACTTGGAGTCAGGGATATCTGAACTTGAACTCTTCCTCTGATATTTTCTTGAATTGATCTCTGAACTTCAGTTTTTCCATCTGGAAAATGGCAATGCTAATACCTGCAATCCCTTACTATCAGTTGCTATCAGGATTTTAAGTGAAAAAGTACATAAAAGTGCATAAATATCTGCAATTGTCATGATCAATAAGCAACCACTGTGGGCTTTTGAGACGTGAACTGTGCATCTGGAAGGTTATTTGGAGAGCAATATAAAGGATGAATTGGAGAAGGAAGATGCTGGAGGCAGAGAAATCAGTTCAGGAACCTATTACTATAGGCCATACAAGTGGTGTTAAGGGTCTGAACCAGGATGATGTCTGTGAGTTCAAGATGTGGCAAAAGTAAAGTAGACAAGACTTGGCAGTTGATTGGATGGGGGAGAAGGATGAGGGAGATAGAAGACCCAAAGAAGATGATGTTTGCCTAAGGCACAGTCAACAGCCAGCTGTTCCAACTGGTTCTGTCCTTTGGTGAAACTCAGCTCTGCTATCTCTCATTTAATTCAATTCAACATAGGTATTTTAATCATTTGTGATGTCCAAGGCACTATGCCAGGTCCTGGGGCAGCCCATGTCCTCAAAGAGCCTAAAGTATAAATGGGATCTGCTGTATGGACTTAGATAAGTATGATAAGGAAACACTGTACTATATGTACACAGAGGAGTATGACAAGGTTAAAAGAGTAAGATAAGAGAAGAGGAGATATCCAGACAAATTGATGTAGGAAAGAGAAAGGGAATACTTTTATTAGTGGAAAATGGGAAAGAAGGAGAGTAATTATTGTAGAACTGGTTGGGTAGCAATAAGAAGTACAAGTAAATATTTTAAACATGTAGAATAGCATCTGTAGATGCACAAAAAGAAGAGTTGAGCATTCCCTGTTTAGTTTTACCTCTTAGAATTCCCTATTTCCTTAAAGGAAATGTCACTTCTTACTTGAGAACCATCTTTATTCTGTCAGTCTCAGTCCCTTCCTTCTGTATATGTCATTGTGTTTAATTTTTTTAAATGTAACCCTACTTCTGGGTTACTTTTCTAAATTACACTTTCTGGTTAGGTTCCCATCAAGTTCAAAGTAACTATGGTCTACATTTCTAAGACTATAGCTTACTAGGCTTTATCATAATATACACCCTTAATGGTCAGCTAAGAATAAATAAATAAATAAAACTTCAAAGTAGAAGTTTTTATTGTGATGGGGATATGACAACAATTATAACATAATATCCCCCCCCACAAATCTAGGACATTTTCCCCCAATTAGGCACCACATTATGGAAACAGAGAGCAAATGCACAGAGTACAATTACAGAGAGAAACACACTTAAGTAAAACATCTGGATAAGGCCATGTTTTCCTTATCTTTAGAAATTTAATCAGCTGGACTGGGAGAAATTGATTGATCAGATACTCCTGAACAATCTTGTCATGATGTATATTTTTTGGTTACTTTTCTGTATGCATGTTGTTTCCTTACCGTAAATGTCCAGAGGTTAGAGATTGTTTTTATTTTCTCTGTATTTCCAATGCCTGGTATAATAGTAGACACACATTAAATACATGATGGTTGAATGAATTAATAAAGAAAAGGAATGGCTAAAAATATTTATAGTAGTACTTTTTGTGGCAGCAAGGAACTAGGTTGGAGAGTGTCTAAGCAAATTGTGGTACGTGATTATAATGTAATATTGCTTTGCTGTAAGAGATGATAAATATGATGAATGTAACTGTAAGGTACTGTCCCTCTAAGGCAAGGGTTCACAAACTACATTTTATGTAAAAATAATTCTTAGAGTGAAGGCCATAAAAAAAGAGATTGCACAGGGCATCTAGGTGACCCAGTGAATAGAGCATCAGCCTGAAGTTAAGAAAAGATCTGAGTTCAAATCCAGATCAAATACTTACTAGCTGTGTGATCTCAGGCAAGTCACTTAACACTGATTGCCTCTTAAAAAAGGAGAGATTACAGTCTAGATTTGACCCTCTACTTTAAGATACTGCCTCTTTATATGGAACTGATTGTTGTTGAGTGGAATGCTCAGTGTTCTTTCAGTTTTTTTGACAGTTCTGTGACAAGCACTTGCTCAATTTTAATGTGACTAACCATTATACTAGAGAGATATAACCATCAGAACAATTTTCTTATTATAGGAAAGATCTAATTTATCCAATTATAGACTGAAGATGAGAATCAAAAGCTAAGGTGAAGTCATTCTCAGGGAGAATCCTTAGTCTGAACCCAGAAAGAAATCGGAGAGAGATGTGTTTTTTTTTAATTTATCATTTAATTTTTTTTAATTGACCAATTTTTGAATTTGCCAAATTCAAAATCCTTCCCTTTGAATTAAGGAAGGATCTAGCTTCTTTCCACTAAAGTTTGCCTGGTGGCACATTCCATGGCATCCACCAGGGGCTGGGATCTAGAACTTAGTGATTTCTCCAACCCCCCCGCCCCGAAAAGAAATAACTGGGACAAAGTCTGCCCAGGATCTAGTTGTTATAAATCCCTATGTCAGAGACTGTCACATGAAATGAAGGTCCTCATTGTGCTTTGGTGAATTTTTCATTTCTCTGGTTCATACAGATAATTCATCAGCTTCTCTATTTGACTGGAAATTGTTCTATCTTAAGTCCTTTCTGAAATATTAAACCATGCATATCCTTTGACTCAGTGATGCCACTACTAGGCCTACAATCCCAAAGAAATCAAAGAAAGAAGAAAAGGTCCTATTTGTACAAGGTATTTACATTTTTTTGTAGTGGCAAAGAATTGGAAATTAAGGAAGTGCCTATCAATTGGGAAATGATTAAACAAGTCATGATATATAAATGTACTGGAACACTATTGTGTTTTAAGAAATGATGAAGAAGATGGTTTTAGAGAAACCTGGGAAGACATATGAAATGTTGCAGTGAAGTGAGCACAACTAAGAGAATAATTTATACTGAAACAACACAATGAACAATTTTAAACAACTTAAGAACTTTGGTCAGTGGAATGATCAACCTGATTCAAGAGGGCAGATGATGAAGAATGATACTCACTTTCTAACAGAGAGGTAATAGGTAAAATAGAATGACCCACACACATTTTTAGACATAGCCAATATAGGAATTTGTTTTGCTTCATTATGATGTTTATTATGAAACTTGTTTTTGTTTTCATTTTTCTAGTGGCAGTGGAGAAGTGGAAAGGAGGAAAAAGCCAATGCTTAATAATTAGGGGTAGAAAATTTGATTTTTAGAAAATATTCAGAACTATTGAGATTGTTCTTTACTGTGATGACCATTGTGCTGATGATTTTGATTTCCCATAAGTATGAGCTAGGGAACAAAAACTTCTTCCCTCTTCTTCAATGAGTTTTGTTTGTGTGTGGGTAGGGTTCTCATGGCATCTGCAGGCTTAATGCAGTCTTGTTCCTGGAGTCTATATTCTCTTTGAGAAAGGCCCTGTCTCTCACAGTCTTCTAAGAAAATAACTTAAAAGGCCTGGAGGACTAATATAAAGATACTCTATTGTTCTGTACACTTACAGAAGGAAATACAGAAGACACCCAATCAAGGATCCTAAATGGATCCAGTGTCACAGGTAGTCAAATATCCCATAGAAACTGAGTTTTGCAATGCTCCCTTGCCTATTCAAACAGTACATTGTTAGCTATTGTTATTGCTGTTTTTTATATTCCACTGTTGTGCATCCTATGAGTGGGCTAAGCACTTTACAATTATTATCTCTTCTAAGCTTAATAACAATCCTGGGAAGTGGATGCTGTTATTATTTCCATTTTCCATTTAGGGAAACTGAGACAAATAGTGATTTTTTTTTTTTAAAAATTTAATTTTTTTTTAAAAATGACCTACAGGGTTGCACAGCTAGTAAGTGTATGAAGTTAGATTTGAACTCAGGTCTTCCTGACTCCAGGTGGCTCTATCCACTGTGCCATGTAGTTGCCTAAACAAACTCAAATTATGCATTTATTTACTAGAGTTCCTAGGGTCAAATTGGTCCTCTGTCTGGAAGACTTCTGTGGCCTAGGAGACTATCAGGCTTGTAGCCACTGGTTAGACATTTAATTAAGCAGTATTTCCTTGCTGTTAGGAATGGTTTATTTCTTACACATTCTATCCTAGCAATTAAAACTATCTGCCATATTCAACTATGTTTGTCTGCTTCCATTAAGAGCCAATACCATTATACCAAAATCTAGTGCTCACTGAAATATAGCAACTTCAGAAAGGGGCAACATTGACCCATGGATGGGGCTCATGACCTGATTAGATAAATTTGCAATTCCACAGACCCTTGACAGTGTGGCCACCTCATAAAAAGGAGGGGGGGATAAATATATGGGATAGATGGTCACTGAAATACTGAAAAACCCTGGAGAGCTACATACTTACTGAACATGTGCTTACAACTCCTCAGGATCCAGTTTCTCTTGCTGGATAGGATGAGTTGAATGACACCCAATGGATCATGGATTTAGAAATGAGGATACAGAGGCCTGGAGCAGTCAAGTGGTTTGACCAGGACCACACAGGTATAAAGTGATTCAAGTCCTTTCTCCAAATATAGTATTCTGTCTCCTGCTCCAAGATGCCTCTGCTCCCATTTAATAGTTTAGTCTGCTAGTTCCTGACTCCATTTAGACTGTGTTGCTTTCACTCCCTTTTTAATCCACTCTATGTCACCTCCAGTCTGAGATGAGCTTACTTCCTGCCAATCCCTGTCTGGAACTCTTGAGAGGTCCTGTTCTCCTTAAGTCTTAGATGCCCTGTGAACTTCCAACAATCTGTCAGGAAATAACTCTTCCCTAGGTAAGAGTGATTCATATATCAGTATCTGTGTATTTAAAGATGGTAAAGAGTCCTGGGGGGGAGGAAAATGCAATACAGTGACTTGGGAAAATCCTCCTCCCCTGGGGATACTATCTAAGCTGAGGATGACATCTATTGGCACCTAGAAAAGTGAGTGCCAACCTTATCTGTTCAACTGTCCTGTCAACCAGAGCCACCTATTCCCTAAACATATCAGCACTACTAAACAAATGAATTATACAACACTCAGGCTCAGGTTTGGAACAGGAAACTGAGGCAGCCATCCTCTTGCTGTTGACCATGAGAATAAATGCATAACAGGGGAGGTCAGGATCACCCTTTCCTGACATTAGTCCTATTCTGATTGCTTGATAACCCACTCTCCAGGAAATAGGCCTAAATGTTTCATAAACTGCCATACTTAAATTCACCTCCATTATAGAACATGAAATTCTAGTGAAGGGGAAAAACACACAAAAAAAGGTAATATAGGGAATAACATTGAGACTCTGGTATAGACTGATTATTTTTTCTTTTTGTCTAGAGCTAAAATGTACATATTTAATATTGTGGCTGCTCCAAGATGCATATAGTCAGAGAGAAGTTGGGTCAATACTTAGAAATAACTTTTTAAATAATAAAGGTAAAGGTTGCTATTCCCTGGCTTCTGCAGAACTCCCACTTTTTTTCCTTCCACCTTAGTTTCCTCTAAGAATGACTTATTCTTGATGATTCCAGATTTTGTGTGATCACTCATACTGCCAAAAGGGAATGGAGGAAAGCATGTAGGGATGGAAGATCTATAGGAGAGAGTCCTAGAAATAGTAGCTGGATCTAGGACTGGACTTGAGTCAAAAGACCTGGGTTCAAATTCTAAATCTGCTATTTATTATCTGGGTGATAGCATAGTTCCCTCATCTGTAAAATTAAAGAGCTGAGTTAGGTATATTTAAGGTTTGTTCCAGCTCTAGAATCCTATGATCCTTTATGATCAAGTATCTTTTATCTTATTGTTTAGGTTGGCCCATCTACACCTTAAATATTTGCTGTCCCAAATGAGACACTGAACAGTATGGTGAGGTGAAAGAAGTGTTTGGGAATGGGGGATAGAGGATTGGGAAACAAATGAATGAAAATGTCAGTCTTGGATGGTAGTGATCTTCCCACAAATTGAGGAGAGGTATAGGAAAAAGCTTGAGAAATCCATCTAGTCTGATTTTCTCTACTTCCAGAGGAATATTTCCTGATCTGCTTCAAGCGAGAGAGTGTCAGACCATTGGTCATTTTCTAATTTAGAGGCAAGAGTTCCATCTGTGAGATCCCTACAAACTTCAAGACTTCATTCCTTCAGAAAATAGTTTCTCCTTCTATAGGACCTCTTCTGTAGCCAAGGGAGATTTTCCCCAACAACTTGCAGAGGATCAGTCAGTCATCAAGCGCAGTGCTAAGCCTTGGAAATACAAAAGCAAAAAAACAAAAAACAAAAAATCTCAGTTCTCATCTTCAAGAAACATACATTCTAACACCACCTAGGTTTGGTTTCTCCATTGTCAAGGTTTTTTAAAATGATTCATGGCCTCATTTAGAAACCCTGTTGAGTTGATTGAATGCTCACCTTTGCTCTCATCTATGCTGGGGAAGAGAGAGAGAGAAAAAATTGTACTGTGATTAACATGGACAAATTCATAAATGGAACAAAAAAGCACTCAAATCCATCACAAGACTTTCTGAATGTACATTATTGAAGTCCACTTGTTTTCAGACTATGGTAACCTTGTGGAAAAGGCATCTCAAAAAGTCTTTATTTTTTTAATCTTGGTTGTCTTTTTTTTTTTACTTTTCCCTTATTTACCTACTAAAATTCCTTTAAAAAAACTCATCCTCATTGGAGAAACTCATAAGCAAACAATAGGTAGAGGAGATCACAAAAGATGAAAATAGATGGTTGATTATATAACATTAAACAGATTTTGAATGCATAAAATCAATGCAACTAGAATAAGAAGAGAAACTGTCAAGTGAGTCATACATTACCATTTGCTTTTGAATTTTCTCCTTTCTCTGTCTATGAACCAGGGATTTCCTATCTAGCAAAGCCACTCCCAAGATTCGGTCCTTTTCTCAGTCTGCCATAGATCTTTAAACCAGAACTGAGTATCAAGTGACAAAGATGCCAGTTGTCATCTGTTCCTATCACAAAATTCTTCTTACCCTGATGTACAACTTGGGCATGAGAGTGTTCTATATTTGAGTATGTTCCTGGCTTAATCTAGTCCCCGATTATCTATACCTCTTTGTCTCCCTTAGTTGACCTAGAAAAAGACAAGTGATTTTTTCTGGGTTTCCCCATCAGTATTTGATCTAATGCATTTTTCTAGTCTGTTTGGAGGAATTTTGTGGAGGGAAGTTCTATTATACTACTTCTTACTATGCTGCCATCTTGGACCAACCTCCCTGAACCTTATCTATCATAATTTCTTAGTAGCTCTCTTTCACATCCAGAGAGATGACTTCCTTTCATGTCCTCTTAGTCTCAATTGACAGACTCACTCCTTCACATGATAATTTGTGACATGATAATGTCTCTCAATAGTGTAAGTAGCTTTATTGTGCTGACCACAGAGGCCCCATGAGAACAGATGGAATGCCAGATTCTTGATGTCCCAACTGACAGACGCCTTTAGTTCTCCCACCTGATCAAGAATTCTTAGCTCTACAATTTGATAAAATACTCTCACCACCATTTGACTCTTCTCTGACAAAGGATATTTAATCTTTTAATATAAGGTCTACCTGCCTGAAATCAATTCACTTGATTGTATGCCGTAAACTCTTCTTGACATACTGGACTGATTGTTTTCTTTGTGGCTAAGTCTAGTACTTGTATAATAAATCCTCTCTTTTCAGCTGAAATATATATAAGTAGAGCTACCTCATCAATATTCCCTGAGACGAGGGTTTTACAATAGCATATGTTATTTTTTAATGATGTGATATTTTGAATGGATGAAGGTGGGAAAGAATTTATTAAATACTTGCAGACACTGGGCTAAGTGCTGGTGATAGAAATACAAAAAATAATATTCTCAAGAAATTTGCATCCAAATTGAATTGTAACAAATTTCCATGAAGAGAAGAGAATGGATAGACCTAAAACTCCTTTTCCCCAAAGGAGTTTTTTCTCTGACCTCTGTTGATAACTTTTCCACACCAGTCCTGGTCTCCTATTTCATCCACAGGTATCGTGGCTTAATGACAAATAAAACAGATCAACTATAGCATGTGTGAGTATCTAGAGGTTGCTAAATAGGGAGTAGCTAGTTCTCCCCCATGAATTTGCTTCCAACTCTAAATTCTATGTATTAATTTTCTCACTGTCTGTATGATCTTGCAAGTCACTTAACCTTTTTGTATCTCATTGTCTTCATCTATACTTTGAGGTTCCTTCAAGTTCAAAATCTATGATTTTGTAAATAAGGTTGGAACTAAACCATGTGTTCAGTGATTGAGGAATGACTGAACAAGCTATGACATATGAATGTAATGGAATATTATTTAGCCTTAAGGAATGTCAAATATGAGGAATTCACAAAAACACAAGAAGACTTATAATAAGAAATACAGTGGGGCGGCTAGGCGGTGCAGTGGATAGAGCACCAGCACTGGAGTCAAGAGGACCTGAGTTCAAATTCGGCCTCAGACACTTAATAATTACCTAGCTGTGTGGCCTTGGGCAAGCCACTTAACCCCACCGCCATGCAAAAACCTAAAATATATATATACATATATATATATAGTATGAAAAAGAAGAGGCTAAATAATACTATAGTCAATGATTATAATACTATTAATACAATCAATAATAAAAGGAATCAAAACTCAGGTCAAATATTGAGGACAAGGCTGGTACCATACCATCAAAATGAAAGTATTCATTCTTTCTGTTTTGCATAACTAATTTTTAAAAAAATGTATTATTTTGATTGATGATCTTTATTTTTATCTCAAATTCATTTCCAAGCATGCATACATACATACATACATATATGATTATCCCTCCTCCCTCACCAACATCCTGTAAGAATAATAAAAAAAGAAAGAACAAAACTAATGAACCCATTGATTTTGCCTGATTTCCTATACAATATTCCAACAACCAAAGTGCCGCACCTCTGCAATGAAAGAAAAGAGGGACACTTCCCCATTCTTCTCTGGGATAAACCTTGGTATTTAACTCTTTTGCTTAAATGGAGTTTTTCAAAATGGTTTTTTTGGATTGTTGTTGGGAAGTATCTGTTATGTCCAAATAAAGTATTTGTAAATAAATGAAAAGAAAGTGAGAACTTCCCTGGGAAAGACAAGTACTTCTATTGATCTGTACCCAGTTTTCCCCAGCTATACTTCAAGAAGCCATTTATCAAATTAACTCCTTCTTGACTGGACCCATAATTCAATAAATACTTATTACACACATAGATTTTTTCCTTTTTTTAAAAATTGCTATTTTATCAAGAATTGCTTTTTTTAAACATCCTATCCATTTCTGAATATACACCTTTTCTTTTCCCTCCTTAGCAAGGCATCCTTGGGAGTGGAGGAGGGAGAGGGAGAGAGACAGAGAGAAAAAAGACAGAATGAGAGAGAAAGAGAGAATGAGAGAGAAAGAGAGAGAGAGAGAGAGAGAGAGAGAGCAGTTTGGCAAAGCCAATACCTTGAATATGATACCATATTCAATATTCCCATACCAGGGTACCCCATCTCTGCAATGAAGAAATAACTACAAAATATGCTAGACTGCCAAATGCCAGACGAATTTTTGCTTCTTAAAGACAGGCCTCTTTGGAGGCACAGGGTTAATAACATCAATGGAAAACAAGAGATTCCATAATGGTTTAGATATTTCAGATGCTAGGATCAGAACAGTACTGATATAGTAAAAAGAGAGGGGGGAAAATGCAGGAAATGGATGCTTAGGGAGCACGACCTGGTGTTTGGTCAAAGACAGCATCTAGCCATCATTTGGACTTTGGATAAGTTATTCTATTACATGTGAAGACAGCACTTCACTTTATTAACAAATCACAGAGCCTTGAGGTGGCTGTCCACTATGAAGAACTCCACTTCAGAGTTGCAGCCCTGGGGATAGAAGCACTAATAATTCAACATGAAGACAGAGCACATCCCTGGAACTGAGAATGCCTTCACCAATTTTCTCTCTGCCACTGAAAACTGTTAATCAGAGACATTCAAGTAAAAAACAAAGAGCAATGTCTTTACATTTTAACTGGAGAAGAAAATATCAAATAGAATCAACAGGATGAATATATATTCAGTGTCTATTGTGTGAAGGAAGTAGAGGAGATACACAAATTAGTCAAGGTATAATCCCCACCCTCAAAACACTTACAGTCTGCTAAGGGAACAAAACACCAATATAAATAAGCAACCACAACAGTAAGATTTCTGTACACATATAACACTTTAATGTTTACAAATGACTTTCCTCAGAAGAACCCTATGAGGTAATTAGTACAAGTATTATTATTTCTGTTTTAAAGGTGTAAGTGAGGGGAATGTGATCCCCCACCCAGTTGATGTTGCCACAGGATGTCATAACACATAAGTTTTAGTGTGTTAACAAGATTCCTTTATGAAATCTAAATATCTGATTGTTAGAAAAGGGGCAACACCATTAACTTTGCAAACAAAGCAACCACAGATCGAGGTGCTTTTAATTACTAGATTTTAGATGAATTTCAGAGTTTAAAATGTGGGAGAGTTTGCAGACTACTTGTAAAGGAGACTTCTGTGGGGGGAGAGAATGGAAGGAGAGAATTTCTTTACTTCCCACCCCTCTACTCCTATTGGGCATCTATATGAGGTAGTTGACTAGAACAATGCATCCAGTCTGGTTTAGAGTCATATACTGCAGTCAGTCCAGATGCAGCAGAATAGTAATCCCAAAAGGAAGAAGTAACTTCAAGCAGCATGGTTACTTGCAGTAGAGAAAAGATTAGCAGAGTTGCTGTAGCCAAAGGGAATCTACTTCATATTCTTAGAAAATATGTATTCTCTAAAAATTGTTCTGTAACTTTATGGCCAATGAATACTGTGTTTACTCTACTGTATCCTTTTGAAACTGATTTAATCTCAATAAACTTTTCCTTAGACTCTCTCTCTATCTTTTTATTTTATCTGAAAACAATAGTTTCCCCTGGAGAATACCACCTTCCTTTGGTAACACAGTGTGTCCCATACTCCCATTTATACTAAGATTCCTCTCCTCACCCCCCACTCAATAAAGATCCCAAACTTTTGAGATACTCTGTAGTTTTGCATTCTTTCAAAACTATAGTGCATGAAACCACATGAAAAATTCTTATTTTTGTTCAACCAGAGGACAGTTAGCCCGAACCAAATTTAGTTTAATGGCATAGTGAGAAAAGTATCAATGAAACACTTAGCTATTAATCTGGGGTACATTCTCCCAAAAATATATCCAAAATCAAGGGAAGAGTAGACATAGAGAATACATGTTAAGGGACACCTGAGAAATAGGACAAGCATGCCTTGGATACAGAAGGGCCTGGAATGTCTTCTGATGTTATTATCAAACTACTGTCATTTCCCCTGTTTATTACTGGGCAATGCATCCAAACTGCCTACAACACATCTTCATTTGGATGTCCTGCTGTCACTTAAAATTACTTTGTCCAGAATTAAACAGAAACTTTCTGCCCTTTCTCCATGTCCTATTTCTGTCAATAGCAGAAATTATTCATCCAGAAATCAATTTTCTCTTTTTCTTTTATTAAAAAGAAACTTGTGTTTTTTTATAAAACAGTCATTTACCTGAGACTGCCACACTGAGAACTTTACTATTAGAAAAACAAGTAAAATCAGCTAACATCACATCTTGTCAGGGAAGAAGATGAATCTCCTTATTACATCTTCAGGACTGAAATTTTTCATTATGATTCATATCTGTTTACTTTTTAGTTTTTGTAAATTTTACATGAATGTGATTATAGTCATATTGTTCTATTGTTTCTGCTCTCCCCAATCTGTATGCTTTTATCCATATTTTGCCATGTTTCTCTAAATGTCTCATATTTGCTTTTCTTAGATAACATTATTTTCCATCATATCAATATAGCCTCAATTTGTTCAGCCATTCTGAAATCTATGGGTACCCACTTTGTTTCCAGGTCTGTTTATTTATTGCCACAAATAATGTTACTAGGAATATTTCATTATATACACATTATTCATTCATTTTTGAAACACTGATATTGCCTTTGACTTTACCCTCTCCTTCAACTCCCACATCTTCTTGTAAAGTTCTGTTGTTTCTAATTCCAACATTCCCACTCTATTTTGTTCTTTATACTACTTCCAAATGAATGTTTCTTATGTATAAATCTGATTATGTAATTGTTCTAAAAAATTTCGACAGCTTCCTATTGCCTATGTAAGGCATCCTTGTAAAGGTTCTTCATAATCTGGCACCACTTTATCTTTCATGACTAATTTCATCCTACTCCCTTCCATGTTTATTAATTAGGCTACAATTAAGCTTCAATCAAAGAAAAAAGCATCTCCTAAGCATGTTGTCCTGCTTTCATGATGTTGGTAACGACTATTCTTTTTTTCTAAAATGCCCTCTCTCCAATTATTGAAATTTTAATAATCTTTTAAGGTTTAATTCAAATATCTTTTTCTTTATGGAACCTTACCTGATCTGTCATCATTAATGATCCATTTCCCTCAAGCCTACTGTAATATTGTTTATTCCTATCAATTTTGCATTATATTAAAATATGTGCAGAGGTGTGCTAGAGCCAGCTTGTGTTGGTTTTTGAAAGTTGTTAATTAAAATTTCATTGTGAACATTGACACCTCAGAAATAAGCAAATACTACAAATCAGGACTTGATTTATTGTTTTGTTGATTGTCAAGGCTTAAGAAAATGATGGAGAAAAAGTTAATGATGTAAATTAAGCTTAAAAGTGTGCCTTCCAGGGGCAGCTAGGTGGTACAGTAGATAGAGCACGGGCCCTGGAGTCAGGAGGATCTGAATTCAAATTTGACCTCAGACACTTAACAATTACCTAGTTGTGACCTTTGGCAAGTCACTTGCCTTGCAAAAACTAAAAACTAAAAACCAAATAAATGAACAAACAAACAAACAAATAAATAAATAATGAAGGTATGCCTTCCATAAATTTTTTTCTCAGAGAGCCAGTTGTTAAACACTTACCAACATATGTGTATTTACTCTAATGCCATGTAAGATTAGATATGATGTTTGTTGAAATTGTTAAACAATACTTTAGAACATTCACTACTCCCAAAGAAGCCATCTTTCTCAAAGCATGAGAATTTGAAAATACTTAATTAGAATACCTGTCTTACTCTATGAGACTAGTTATGGACAATGTGATCCTCATCCAGAGGAAGAAAAACAAAACAAACAAATAAAAAACCCTACAGAACCTAAATGAATACTACGCTCACATTTTAAAATTTTCTCTTTTGTATTTCTTTTCTATCTTATGGACTTCTTTCTTTTCCCTTAATCCTAATTCTTCATACTGAAAATGACTAATATGTAAACATGTAAAACATAAATGTGTATGTACAACATTTACCTGACTATTCACAGCTGAGGGGAGGGGGGTAGGAAGGGAGGGTAGAAGGAAATTATGTAACTTAAAAATATGCATATGCATGTGTATGAATGTTGAAAAACTTTCATAAGATGTAATTAGAAAAATAAAAATATCAATGGGGAAAAAGAATGCCTGTTCTATGTGGAAAGCATCTGCTGCTGACCTCAGGAACTGTATTTGTGTATTTAGAGTGTGAGGAGGCAACAGGAAAAAAAAAAGAAGATGAGTGCTTCACAGAGATTTTTTTTTAGGTTTTTTTTTTAACAAGGCAATGGGGTTAAGTGGCTTGCCCAAGGCCACACAACTAGGTAATTATTAAGTGTCTGAGAGTGGATTGGAACTCAGGTACTCCTGACTCCAGGGCCAGTGCTCTATCCACTACACTACCTAGCCACCCCCAATAGAGATTTTTTAAAACTTGATTTAGATTAAATAAAATGGTAAAAATAAGTTATGGAACTTGGCCAAGTAAGAGTTTTTTTGTTTTAATATATTTTATTTTTCCTCCAACAACATGTTAAAACATATTTTTAACATTTGAATTTTAAGTTTTGAGTTCCAAATTCTATCCCTTGCTCCCTCCCCATATGCTTGAGATGATAAGCAATCAGATTTAGCTAGCCAATTAATATTGACTAGTATTTACAAAGGGATATTTATTGTAAAGATATAGAAAGAAAAGGAGTACATATATTTTCTCTGTTCCAATCCAATTCTTTTTTTAGTTTTTTTTTTTTCCAAGGCAAATGGGGGTTAAGTGGCTTGCCCAAGGCCACACAGTTAGGTAATTATTAAGTGTCTGAGGTTGGATTTGAACCCAGGTATTCCTGACTCCAAGGCTGGTGCTTTATCCACTATGCCACCTAGCTGCCCCCCAAACCAATTCTTGAGGGCACAATCTCCCCTATATCACCATATGTTCTGAAAAGAGTAGGTTAAAACTTAGTTTTTAATCTCTTTTTTAAATTTTTTTAAAAATTTATTTAAGGCAATAAGGTTAAGAGTGACTTGCCCAAGATCACCCAGCTAGGCAATTATTAAGTGTCTGAGGTGAAATTTTAATTCGGGTCCTCTTGATTCCAGGGCAGGTGCTCTATCCACTGCACCACTTAGCTGCCCCTCAATCTTAGTTTTGTTTTTGTTTTTTTTTTTTTGGTTTCTTTTGGGTTTTTTTTAGGTTTTTGCAAGGCAAACGGGGTTAAGTAGCTTGCCCAAGGCCACATGGCTAGGCAATTATTAAGTGTCTGAGGTCAGATTTGAACTCAGGTGCTCTTGAATCCAGAGCTGGTGCTCTATCCACTGCGCCACTTAGCCGCCCCTCAATCTTAGTTTTTATGTAGCATTTTTTCTATATAAAATTTGCTCCCAAATTTGGGATAATTGCTGCTGAGTTCTGATCTCATCTTCCACTGTTTAAAGTCTGTAGATTCTCAAGACTTTGATATTTTACATTTGACTTTTAGGAAATCCAGTATGGACTGTAAACTCTTGGACCTCTAGTAGCTCATTCTCCTGATCTTTTAAAACTCACAAGAACATGTCCTTAAACTCAAAAGAATAGAAAGAACAAAACCAGAAGGAATGGCAGAGTCATGTGCTCTGTATTTCATGTCCAAGGTCTCTCCCCTACACAGAGGTCCATAGCAACTCATCCTCCTTTTTGAATATCAGCCAGAAAGGAAAGAACCACAGCAAGAGACCCTCATTCTGACTTTACAGTAGACCAAAATCATTTGCAAAAATGTGTACTGGCAAACAGGATTCTTATATTACTTATAACACATTTTTGCATGCAGGCTATAAGGAATTTAATCAGCTATAAATATGATATACAAATTCCTAAGTCCAATACAGAAAATATTAATCTTTCCACTACTGTGTTATAGTAATGGATCTTAAGTTTCGTTAATATTATATAGGGTTTGGGGAGAACTAGGTGGAGCAGTGGATAGAGTACTAGCCCTGGAATTCACAGAACATGAGTTCAAATCCAGCCCCAGACTCTTGATAATCACTAGCTGTGCAACCCTAGGCAAGTCATTTAACCTATTGTTGTCACCAAAACATATATATATATATATATATATATATATATATATATATTATATAGGTTTTTGTCATGATATTCTTCGAATCTGTTATTGTTCATTTTACATTTCCAAAAGTATATTTGCCATAATATGTAGATGTTAATTGCTTTAAATATGTTTTTTTCTAGTCAATTGTAATTTCAGAATACCAGGCTATTAATAAATTCAGTCAAAGATTTTTCCTTGGCATCTTATGTTTGATGTGTTTTTCCTGGAGGAGTTATCAAGTAGGGGTGGCTAGGTGGCATAGTGGATGAAGCACCAGCCCTGGAGTCAGGAGTACCTGGGTTCAAATCTCGTCTCAGACACTTAATAATTACCTAGCTGTGTGGCCTTGGGCAAGCTACTTAACCCCATTGCCTTGCAAAAAAAAAAAAGGAGTTATCAAGTATATGTAGGTACCCACCTCCATACATTGGTTTAATATAACCTCTGGATTTGAGTTCAAACCCTTTGGCTTCTATCTTGCCATCCATCCATCCATCAATTCATCAGCAAATATTTATTAGATGCCTCCTGTGTATCAAGTATTGTACTCGACTCTGGGAATACTGGTACAAAAAAATGTGAACAAAGTATTTATAAGATGCTTATATTCTACCAAGGAGTATAGACAGAATAAATACAAAGCAAATATCAGGTAGTTTTGGGGGCAACTAAGTGGAGATAGAGCACTGGCCCCAGAGTCAGGACAACCTGAGTTCAAATATGGATTCAGATATTTAATAATTGCCTAGCTGTGTGACCTTGGATAAGTCACTTGACTCCATTGCCATAAATAAATTTTTTTTAAAAGATAAAAAAAATAGGCAGGGGGCAGAGCCAAGATGCTGGCATGAAGGCAGCATTTCCTGGGCAACTCCTTCCCCCCAAACTCCAAAAGAACCAACAAATGATGACTCTAGACAAAATTTAGAGGGGCAGAACCAACAGAAAAACTGAGTGATACATTTTCCCAGGCCAGAAAAACTTAGAAGTTCCACGGGAAAGGTGTGTTTCACCAGGACAAGCGGGTTGGGGAAAAAACCGCAGCCGCAATGCAGCCCAGCCCAGCCCAGAGATCACCTGCAACAGTTTGAAGGGGTGGGGAGAGATCTCTGCTACACCAGAATGAGTGTGGAGTGAGGAGCACCGGCTGCAAAATCTGCAGCGAGAGTCTGGAGAAAGCAACCTGCACCCCCAGAGACGGTAAGGGAAGTCTGCAGAGACTTCTCTGCTCTCCCTGGGATAGGACTCTGCTGCTTGCCTACACTCAGCTCCAGGTTGCAGTTTGGGCCTCCACACTGAGATAGCAGCATCCCTCCTTATAGCCCCAGGGCAGAGGGAAGTATGGAGACCATCTACATATCAAAGCACAGGCAAGAGAGCATAAGACCTTGGAGGAATAAAGGTCCCAGTGGGGTGTCCTCCCAAAAAAACCCCAAAGTCTTGGAAGTGCTGTCTTGGACTGAGGAAATGAGTAAACAACAGAAAAAGAAGAATCTGACCAAAGAGAATTACTTTAGTCCCATGGAAGATCAAAACACATACTCAGATGATAACAAAATTGAAGCTTCCATATCCAAAACCTCCAAGAGAAATAGAAAATGGGCTCAGACTATGGATGAACTCAAAAAAGACTTTGAAAAGCAATTAAGGGAGATGGAGGGGGAAAATGGAAGGAGAAATGAGAGCGATGCAGAAAAATCATGAAAACCAAGTCAAAAGCTTGGTGAAAGATATACAAAAAAAAAAAACTGAAGAAAATAATATGTTAAAAACCAGTTTAGGCCTAATGGGAAAAGCAAAACAAAAGGCAAATGAGGAGAAGAATGCCTTAAAAAAGCAGAACTGGCCAGCTGGAAAAGGAGATAAAAAAGCTCCCTGAAGAAAATAACTCCTTTAAATGAAGAATGGAACTAAAGGAAGCTGATGACTTTGTAAGAAATCAGGAAGAAATAAAACTCTTCCAAAAAAAAGCTGAAAATTCAAAGAAAATATGAAATATCTCATTGGAAAAACAACCAACTTTGAAAACAGATCCAGAAGAAATAATTTAAAAATTATTGGGCTATCTGAAATCCACCACCAGGAGAAGAACCTAGACTTCATTTTTCAAGAAATAATACAGCAAAATTACCCTGAGATCCTAGAAACAGAGGGTAAAATAGAAATTGAGAGAAGTTGCTGGTCACCTCCTAAAAGAGATCCCAAAAGAAAAACTTCCAGGAATATTATAGCCAAATTCTCAAACTCCCAAATCAAAGAGAAAATTCTAAAAGCTTCCAGAAACAAATAATTCAATTACCGAAAGTCCATAGTAAGGATTACACAGGATCTGGCAGCAGCTACATTAAGGTCTTGTAGGGATTGGAATATGATATTCCGGAAGGCAAAAGATCTTGGTTTACAACCGAGAATCAACTACCCAGCAAAAGTGAACATCCTCTTTCTGGGGAAAAGATGAACTTTCAATGAAACAGGGGACTTTCAAACTTTCCTAACAAGACAACCAGAGCTGAACAGAAAGTTTGATCTCCAAGTACAAGACTCTGGTGAACCATAGAGGGAGTGGAAGAGAAGGACTAACTATGAGGAACTTAATGATATTGAACTGTTTGTATTCCTGCATGGGAAGAAGATATTGATAATTCATATGAACTTTCTCATTTATAAGAGCTGTTAGAAGGAGCATATATAGATAGGACAAAGGAAGGAGTGGAATATAATGGTATAATATAGTAAAAAAGATGGAGTCAATGGGTCTTGAAGGAAAGTACTGGGAGGAAGGAAAAGGAAATGAAGAAGAAGCTAAAAAAATTTCACGTAAGAGTCAAGAAAAGGCTTTTGTAGTGGAGTTGAAAGGGGGGAGGCAAGGGGGAATGAGTGAGCCTTCATTCTCATCAGAAATGGCTCAGAGAGGAAATAACATACACACTTAATAGGGTGAGGAAATCTATCTTACCCTAGAGAAAAATGAGAAGAAAGGGATGGGATAAGGGGGAATGGGGGGACAGAAGGGGGGAATAGGTGATAGAAGAGAGGGAAGATCGAGGGAGAGGGCAATCAGATTCACACACTTTTGAACAGGGCCAGGATGAAAGGAGAGAGAGAAAAGAATAAATGAGAGTGGGGAGAAATAGAGTGGAAGTACAGCTAGTAATAGCAACTATGGGAAAAATACTGAAGCAGCCTCTCTGATGGACTTATGATAAAGAAAGCAACTCACCCCAGAGACAGAGCCATTGGAATCTGAACACAGATTGAAGTACAATTTTTTTTTTTTTCTCTCTCTCTCTCTAATCTTGAGGTTTCTCATCTTCTTGTGGGGGGGGGGGTATGTTTACTCTTATAGCCCATTCAATTTACATCATTGTATGACATGGAAACAATGTAGAGACTATCAGACAGCTTTCTGTGTGTGTGTGTGGGGGGGGGGATTGTAGAATTCAAAGCCTTGCAAAAAATGATGAGTACATATTACTATTGTATATAATCGGAAAACAAATAAAATGTTAAAATGTTAAAAAAAAAATAGGCAGTTTCATACAAGTTAGCTAAAGATGTAGGACAGTTGAACTTGAGAAGATTGGGTGGGGCAGCTAGGTGGCACATTGGCTAATGTACTGGCCCTGGGTTTAGGAGAAACTGAGTTCAAATCCAGCATCAGACACACGCTTAATATTTACTTAGTTGGGGGCATCTAGGTGGCAGTTGATAGAGCACCCGCTCTGGAGTCAGGAGTACTTCAGTTCAAATCTCACCTCAGACACTTAATAAATTATGCAGCTATGTGGCCTTGGGCAAGCCACTTAACCCCATTTGCCTTGCAAAAACTAAAAAAAAAATATTTACTTAGTTGTATGACCTTGGGCTAGTCACTTAACCCCTTGCCTTACAAAAATAATAATTAAAAAAAGAAGGTAGTGTTTAAAATGCATGTTGAAAAAAGAAGAATTCTGTGAAGTGGAAGGGAAGAGAGAGTACATTCCAAACAAAGGGGAAGTTAATGCAAAGTCAGAGATGAGAGTTGGAGTGCTATTTATGAAGAACAGAGAGAAAACTAACAGTGTATATATTAAGAATTTTCTATTTATTGAGTCCAAGTGGCATCTCAATGTCATTAAAGAAATATTCCACTATAGAAAGGAATTATTTATTTTTCCCTGTAGAAACAGATAGCTTTATGTCATCCACATACACCAAATAGTTTAAAAAAAATACTTTGGTTCAACATCTTTATTCTGTGTTTAAGGCATATTTTAAATAGAAAACAATATTCTATGTGGATACTGAATACTCTGGCATCTTCAGAATGTGATTGGTAGAATCTTTCTAGTTTTACTTTGACCTCTTCTTCTCATAGGTTTCATTTATGGTTCCTCGAAATAGAATATACAAGATTTTTTTTTTGGATGATGAATTTCAGGGAGTCTGAGTGATTCTTAAATTGTCGCTGATCTGCTCTCCAAGTTAGTGACTTTTGGATAAATCAGGTAGCTTTTATTTTCTTCCTTTTTCAATATTTTGTTCTAAATATTTCCTGGGGTCTCATGGAATTAATGATTTCTGTTTGGTCTATCTTAGTTTTCAGTTACTACATTTCTTGGGTAAGGTTTACTATTTTCTTATGGAAGCTATTCTCCTAATTCTTTTCTCTTGTACTTTTACTTTATTTTTTTATCTCTTGCTTTATTTCTTCTATGTATTCATGTAGTCCTCATAGAAAAATACTTTTGCCCTTTGTGTCAGTGCTTGTAATTGTTATTTAGTTACTCTTGAGGGGATCTCTAAATTTGCAATGTCTTGATATTGATGTGGTTTAAAAAAATTGACTTATTTTTATGTTACTCCTTATTTTTTCATTTAGGTTCTGAATTGGTGCTTTGTTCCTATAGTCAGTTACTTTCCCACTATCATATTTTTAAATGGGGTTGTTCAGCTCTTCTAGTTCTTGCCTCAGGTTACATGGATTCCTGACTTGACCTCTTCCTGAGTTAAGCTTCACCTAGAACTTTGAGGTTCAGAAGGCTAAACCTTAGGAATCTCTCTGGTATCTTAGGATAGATTGTTAAGGACCTCAGAAAACCTGATCTTAGATTGTTCAATTTAAGTTCTCAATAATAATTGCTGATCACTGCCTAAGCCCTTCAATATTTTCCAAGGTCCCCACCCTAGAAATTTCTTAGAGGAGCCCCCTCCTTTCTTGTTGCTGCAAGACACATTGACTTGGGGGCGGCTAGGTGGTGCAGTGGATAGAACACCGGTCCTGGAGTCAGGAGTACCTGAGTTCAAATCTGACCTTAGACATTTAATAATTACCTAGCTGTGTGGCCTTAACTCCATTGCCTTGCAAAAAACAAAAATCTAAAAAGAAAAGACACATTGATTTACAAGCTACGTGTTCCTTTGCATGGTGGTTTATGCTTGGAAGCTTTAATGGGTTGATTCTGGCTTTGCTGGGAGGGTAGAGTAGAGGCTTTCTACTTTCCAGGTAGCTCTAATTAGCCTCTTATGCTGTTCTGGGGGTATTTAGTTTCTGGAATACGCAGTTTTTCATTAGATTTCTTTTTTTTAATTTTATTTATCCAAGGCAATGGAGTTAAGTGACTTCCCCAAGGTCATACAGCTAGGCAGTTATTAAGTGTGTGAAGCCAGATTTGAACTCAGGTTCTCCTGACTCCAGGAGCTGGAGCTCTATCCACTGCACCACCTAGCTGCCCCCTCATTAGATTTCTTAATCATTAATTAATTTTGTTGTAAATGTCAGAGTCTTGCTGGAGTCATGGAAGTTATCTAGTCTGTCTTATTCAGGCAGTCATCCTTGCAGGAAGTCCAATAGACTATTTTTTATAAATATTTTTAGATTATTTTGTTGATATCAACTGTGAAAGTTTGGCAGAAATTATACAGACACAAAATTGATCTATATTTGGAGAGATCACTTGTATCCTCATCCTTTGATAATATTGTAGCTATACAAAGCTTTCTGGTAAGGAAAAGGAGATCAGGCTTAAATTTACAGGGAAGCTTGTAAAAGCATTTGAAACAATAGGTCTAGATTTTCTCTGGCCCCACCTCTTTTTAGTTTTGCCGAGAAGCTAGTATTTTAATAATCTTTCTTGATGTAACTGTTCCATGGTTCATTAGTTTAGTTCCATACAAGTTCTGTTTCTCATTTGATTCAGTTTATATTTTGTTGTGTTAAACTTCTTGTGACCAGCTTTTTCTTTACATCTTCATTTAAATGAATGAAGAAATGAAAACAGAATTTATTAAATTCATTGCTTGTGCTAAATGCTAGAGATTCACATATAAAATCACAAACATTCCCTGATGTATTTTAATGGGGGGGAATACAGATAGAGGAGGGTTATCAAGGGTATCAAGGTTTTTTAGTTTGAAAAGTGACAAGGGGGCGGCTAGGTGGCTCAGTGGATAAAGCACCAGTCCTGGAGTCAGGAGTACCTGGGTTCAAATCCGGTCTCAGACACTTAATAATAACCTAGCTGTGTGGCCTTGGGCAAGCCACTTAACCCCATTCACCTTGCAAAAACCTAAAAAAAAAAGTGACAAGGATAATGAGGGAAATTATAACAAAGTAAATTAAAACTCAATAGTTAAGTCAATATTGATTTGATTATGGTTCTAGAATTGGAAATGGGTTGGGGGGCGGGGAGTAGGAGGTATTCACCAGAAGGCAAATAAGTTAAAAAGAAGATGACTGGAAAGTAAAGTGAGTCATGATTGGAGCCAACATAGATGGAGTGAACTTCATAAGTTACTCCCTACTCTGGATTCTGGGGCAAAGGCCAAAGTTTAGGAGCTGAAAGGGTTATGCTCTCTATGGTTTGAATTCTGGTCTCGAAGGCAAGGTAGTTGATGAGAAGGTGACAGTAAAGACATCTTTCTTCAAGTGCTCTGTCCTAAAGTATACTTTTTTTTTAAGGTTTTGTTTTTGTTTTGTTTTTTTGTTTTGCAAGGCAATGGGGTTAAGTGGCTTGCCCAAGGCCACACAGCTAGGTAATTACTAAGTGTCTGAGGCCGAATTTGAACCCAGGTACTCCTGACTCCAGGGCTGGTATTCTATCCACTGTGTAAAGTATACTATTCAAGATTATGGTAAAATTTTTGTTTCTTAACTATTTTATTCTTCATGCTACTTTGAATTCTTGTATTTCTCTAAGTTTTGAAAATCTAGAATATCTAATATGTTTTGTTTTCTGTATTCTTTTCCATGGATGCAGCTAGATGATGCAGTGGGTAGAAGACAAATCTGGAATTGGAAATTCTTGAGTTCAAATTCAGTCTCAGACATTTATTCACAATATGACCCTGGGCAAATCATGTACTCTGTTTCAGTTTATTCATCTGCAAAATGGGAATAATAGCACCTTCTTATTTAAAGTTGTAAGGATCAAATGAGATAGTATTTGCAAAGTTCCTTGAAAAAAACCTTTAAGTGGTAGCCATTAGCATCATTATTATGTGATTATTTTTTGTTGCCATTAATTGGGCATTATGGTTTTCAAGTTTCTATTGCAAATAGTAGCTAGATGTTGATGTCACTTCCATTGCCTTTCCACAGATCTTCAATAGTTGTCTCAACTCACTTTTCCTATGCCTTACCTATCTTCAATACTGAATTTTTTCCCCTACAGTTCTTACCATAGAAGTAACTTCTGAGTAGAATCTTGTTGAGTTTATGGGGATGTCATCCACAGAGGGTCTTTTGATTCCACAATTGAATCTTAGTTGTTTCATAAGTTTCATTTAACTATTTTATTTTGTTATGTGTATATGTATATGTATACATAGACACACATACATATATGATTTATATATGTGCATTTACACATATAGATACATATATGCATATGTAATAATGACTGCCCAAAGGTTGGGCATGTTTATTGACTGGAGTCACTTATTTAAATGAATGAAGAAATGAAAAAAATATTAAGCTCATAGTATGTGCTAAGAACTATCCTAAATGCTAGAGATTCAAATATAAAATCAGAGACATTCTCTGATACATTTCTAAGTTTTTATTTATTTATTTATTTTGCAAGGCAATGTGGTTAAGTGGTTTGCCCAAGGCCACACATCTAGGTAATTATTGTGTCTGAGGTCAGATTTGAACTCTCCTGACTCCAGGGCTGGTGCTCTATCCACTGTGCCGCCTAGCTGCCTCTCTGATACCTTTTTAATAGGGGAAAACAATTCAGACAGAGGAGTGACTTTCCAGGAGGGATATTTTAGTTTGAAAAGTGACAAGGATGGGGCAGTGAGATGGCACAGTAGATAGAGCAGTGGCCCTGGAGTCAGGAGGACTTGAGCTCAAATTTGACCTCAGACATTTAATAATTACCTAGTTGTGTGACTTTGGGCAAGTCACTTAATCCTATTGCCTTACAAAAAAAAAGGAAAAAGAAAAGTGACAAGGATAATGAGGGAAATAATAACAAAGTAATTGAAATTCCTCCCCCAAAATTATCTGGTGTGATTTAATCACTCAACAGATTTTTTGCTTTTGTTTTACAAGTTTAGCTTCACTTCAAAGATTTAGCAAGAACAAACAAACAAACATCTTGTTCAATCTAGGGAATAAGTTTTATATCTTAACTCAGTTCCTAAATACATTAATCATAAAAAATTCCAAGTCTAATTCCACTCCCACCCCCACCCCCACCCCCCACTCCTGTTTCAAGTCATGGCAACCTGGCTTTTCAAGGCTGACCTGCTGGGCTGCCAGCAACATCTGGTCTTCCTCCAAAGTTGCTATAGCTTGAGATCCTGAGTATGGGGACTCTACTGTTGCACTTAGAACTTAAAAGGCAAATGATCCTTTTTTGGGTAATTTTATTTTATTTTCATAAAATCTTTCCAGGTTTTTATGAATTCTGCCTGCTCATGATTTCTTTTATTTTTTATTTTAAAAATTTATTTATTTTGAATTTTACAATTTTTCCCCTAATCTTGCTCCCCCCCAAGGTAGTCTGTTAGTCTTTACATTGCTTCCATGGTATACATTGATCTAAGTTGAATGTGATGAGAGAGAAATCATATCCTTAAGGGGAAAAAAAAAATAAAAGTACAAGAGATCTGCTCATGATTTCTTACAGAACAATAGCACTCCATAAAACTTGTATATATCTAAGTGCAGCACTCACTCCATGTCCTCCATGACAAATGCATCATCACAGTTTCCACCAGGGTCACTTGAAGCAGTTTAATTACACTGACCAGGATGCTAAGCTGGTCAATCATACTACCAAGGTCCAGATGGTCAGTTTTAAAGTGATCTTATCAACTCTTCACAATCTGAGACCTGCAGGGCTAAGAACACATAGGTCTCCACTGAATATCTCCCTAGCTGATATTCCTTTTTATTTAGTTCTCTCCCCTGGATATGGATAATGGCTTTGAGGGAGCTATTATTATTATTAATCATAATACTCACCTCCACAATATCTGTTATGTATTTCCTGCTCTCTCCACACACAATAATCTCTCTAGCTCAATCTCTCATCTCCTTCACTTGAACTATTGAAATTGTCTCCTAAGTCTGCCTTCAGTCTCTTCCCCCTCTCTAATCTATACTCCATATAGCTTTCAAATTGATATTGAAAATAATTCCAAATTGATAGAAATAATTCTTACCAGTTCACCCTTTTGCATTCAAGAAGTTTCCATGGCTTCCTATTACCTCTAGAATAAAATTAAAATTTTAAAGGTCTTCACAATCAGACTCCAACTAATCTTTCCAGACTGATTTCATATAACTCTCGTTCATTCACTCTGTCTTCTAGACAAATGAGTCTTCTCACTGCTCCAGATACATCTCTATACTCTCGCATAAGATGTTTCATATACTCAGAATGCTTTCATGTTCTACCTTCTTATTTCCATTTCAAGGAAATACTAGTTTCTCTTAAAATTCAGATAAAGTGCCACCATACTAACTTCAGGGGAAGTTAGTGTCCCTTCAATGACTTTGCATTTATTTTATATTTACTTATTTGTGTACATGTTATTCCTTATTCCCCTTGGAAGAATATAGGCTCCTTGAGCATTGAGACTGCCATTTTAGTTTTTGTATCCCCAGTGTTGATTAGTTGGTAGGTACTTAATAAATCCTTTTTTGAATTGCATGTGTGGATATATTTATAATTTTCAAATACATATATATTACCTCCTTTTCTCTCAAATGAGGAAACCAAGATTTGATTTTCTCCATTGATTAGCTCAAGGTCACATAATGTGTTTGTAAGGGAACCCATATCTTCCCATCCTCCAGGGTCAAATATTCTTTTCATTACACCTCTTTCCATATGAAACAAGATGATTAGAGATGATTTAGGTATGGGAGTACACTAGAATGCATAGGAGATCCCTCTGAGATCCCTCTCATCTCTTTTCTATTATTCTAACTTTGATTTAGCTATCTTATTAGGTTATGTTTGATTATATTATTGAACCTTGAGTTTTATATTAGGGGTTAGAAGCCCATCTGATATGGGTAGTGAGGAAAGAATACTGCACTGGAAATGAGGATGCATGAGTCCTGACCTAGTTTCTGCCTCTGTAGGAACATCTGACTTATCTGTAAACTCTCTAATACTGTAAATTTTCCAGGCATGACCTCAGTGTCCTCAACTACAAAATGAAAATGTTAGAAGTAGTAATCCTTAAATTCTTCCCCCATTCTCTGGGCCATTTCATTTCTGTGATCCATTTCTGAAGTCTATATGACAAGGACAAAATTCAGTGGCTTATTAAACAAGTTTGTACTAAAAGGTTCCCTATGGAAGGGGAAGAGCTCCCTCTAGTGGAACCTCTGGTTGATGCCTGGACTTTAAAATCCAAATTCTTGCACCTGGGAAGACAAAAGTTCAAGAAGAGAATATAACTCCTATGAGCATTTCATCCTAAGAATTTAAACTAAAACATAAGGATTAGAAGTTATATAATTATGGTTTTGTTTTTTATTTTTTCAAATTACATGCGAAGTTAGTTTTCAACGGTCATTCTTTTGCAAGCTTTTGAGTTTCTCATTTTTCTACCTCACTCCCTTCCCTTCCCCCCTCCACATGACAGCAAGTAATCTTATAAAGGTTATACATGTACAATCATGTTTAACATATTTCCATATGAAAGTGGACTTAGAACTAAGAGAAAGTTATGAGAAAGAAAAAACATAAAAGAAAATTTAAGAAGTGAACGTAATATGCTTTGCTCTGCATTCAGACTCCAAAGTTGGGTTTTTTTTTTTTGATATGGATGGCATTTTCCATAACAGATCTCTCAGAATTGTCTTTGATCCCTGAACTTCTGAGAGAGAACTGTGTTCATCATAGTTGATCATTTCACAATCTTGCTGTTAATATATAACTCTGTTTTTTCTGCTTCTCACTTCACTCAGCATCAGTTCATGCAAATCTTTCCAGATTTTTATGAATTCTGCCTGCTCATGATTTCTTACAGAACAATAGTACTCTATAACATTGATAGGACAGCTAGGTGGTGCAGTAGATAGAGCATTGGCCTTGGATTCAGGAGGACAAGAGCTCCAATCCAGTTTCAGACACTTGAGCAAGTCACTTAACCCTGATTGCCTTGCATCCAGGGTTGTCTCCAATCACCCTGATTCTTATCTGGCCACTGGACCCAGATGGTTCTGGAGAAGAAAGTGAGGCTGGTGACTTAGCACAACCATTACTCAAATTCAATTCATGTACTTATCATGGCATCACCTTCTTGATGTCATGATCTTCTTCAAGAATGAAGGACAAGGGGCAGCTAGGTGGTGCAGTGAATAGAGCACCGGCCTTGGAGTCAGGAGTACCTGGGTTCAAATCCAACCTCAGACACTTAATAATTACCTAGCCATGTGGCCTTGGGCAAGCCACTTAACCCCATTGCCTTGAAAAAAATCTAAAAAAAAAGAATGAAGGACAAACATCTATAACATCCATATGCCATAAGATGTTCAGTCATTTCCCAATTGATGGGCATCCCCTCAATTTCCAATTCTCATATAACTTATCTTATATTGATCTCCATGTTCTGCCTGTGTAAATCAGTCCCATTATATGAGATAATGAGGTAGTAATTGCAAAATGCCTAGTTCTGGCATATAGTATGCACTACACTGCTGTAATTATTATTGTAAAAATTGTTATTATTATTATGTGGTCCTGTTCAGACTCTCTCATTCAACAAAACCTCTAGCTATCTGTAATTAAGTTGGTCTGAGTATCTTATCTGACTATGATGAAACATGTGATTGGGTGAGGATAAGGGTTGTGGGAATAGCTGGAAAGATTTTTTTGATACTGAAGGAGGAGAGAGTGCTTCTGGGGCGGGGGGGAATATTTCAGGCTGTCTCAACAAGAGTGTAGATTTAGAGATTCCTGGAAGGAACCTTGAAGACAACTGAGCCCAGCACTTTTCTTTACAGGGACTGAAGAGGCTCAAAGTCTCACTCAGTAAATAGCAGAGTTGGGACTTGTTACCAGGCTCCAAGTTTGTTGCTCTTTCCTTTACACCATGCTGAACCAAAAGTAGAAGAGTTCTTTTGCTCTCTGCCATTGACAAGGATGAAGAGGTCTTTCCTAATGGACAAGGAAAGATGTTCTTGTAGAAGAGATATTTTACTAACTCACCTGTGGAATGATCCTTTTGATTTTAATTTTAAATTTTACTTTATTTTCATAAGGCAATAAGGGGTTAAGTAACTTGCCCCCAGCTAGTAGGTGTCAAGTGTCTGAGGTCAAATTTGAACTCAGGATCTTCTAACTCCAGAGACAATGCTCTATCCACTATACCACCTAACTGCCCAGTGAAATGATTCTTGGTTATAAGTACCCTTCACTTAGAGGAAATATATGAAACAAAGAAAAAAAACTAGACCACACAGAGGCAAATTAAGTCTAAAAGAAATTATTAAGTACCTACTATCTGCCAGGAAATGTGCAAGAACTGAAAATATAAAGAAGGCAAAAGACATCTGCTCTTTGGAGTTCACAATCTAATAAGGAAGACATTATAAAAACAACTATGAAGAAACAAGATTCACATAATATATTTTATACTATATTATTTTATATGATATATATCAGATAAATTGGAGATAATTTCAGAAAGAGGCACTAAGATTGAGGAGGATTAGGAAAAGCTTCTTGTAGAAGGTGGAACTTTAATTATTTGATAGGAGCCAGGAAGTGGGAATGAATAGGGGACATCCAGTGAAAGGACAGGAGAAGGAGAAGGAGCACCTGTGCAGGGAATATCAAGGAGACCAGTGTGGCTGGATCATATTTTATGTAGAGAGGAGTAAGGCCTAAGAAGTCTGTAAAGTAGAAAGTGAGAAGCCAAACAGGAAGCTACTGTTCCATCCTTTCAGAGGTGCCAAACTTGGCACAGGCAAATACTCCCAGTTTGTTGTCCAAACCAGATTAAACTGTAAAGTGGGAAAATGTTTAACAAAATAAATAAAATAAATAATAATAAAATAATAAATAAATAAAATAAAATAAACAAAATAAATAAATAAAAATAAAAATAATTGTAATTTGTGATTATCTGGGTCAATACTCAACCCAAAGATCCATTTCCATTTGAGTTTGACACCATTTTAATGTAGGTAATAGAGAGTCATTATAGTTAATTAGATAGGGATGAGGGGCTGATGTGTTCAAACCCATGCTTTAGAAAGATATTTGACAGTTGAGTAGAGGATGGCTGGGGATGGGAAGAAAATGGAGGCAAAAAGACCAACCAGTCTATTACAATCGTCTAGTGGGGAGGTGATTAGGACCTAGGTGGCAAGATCAGAGGAGGGAAGACATGCTATATGAGAGATGATGGGAAGGGAGAAGTTAGAAACAATAAATTTGACATGGGGAGTGAGGTTGTGAGGAGTGGAGAATGACATCCAGGTTGTGAACCTGGGTTCATAGACTAATAGAGAAGCTTTGAAGGGGGAAGGACTTAGGGAGGGGAAGATGATTCAATTCTTCTTTTGGACATGTTAAGTTTAAGATGTCCTCAAGACATCCAGTTTGAAATGTCCACTGGGCAATTGAATATAAGATGGAAGTCAGGTCTCCCCTGATGTTATGTTTTTCTTCGAGAGCAAAGGTCAAACATCATCATCATCATCATCAAAAACTCTCAATATATCCTTTGTCCCATCTGTGAGTCCTTAATTCCGACCTCCAATTCTATGGAGTTCAGTGACCTTCGAAAACCCAGCATCACCCCTCCTAACTTGTTGGCATCATTTAGCCGGACACTGAATGAGGGAGAGGGAACTGGGACTGTGCGGCATCGGAGAAGGCAAGTTCTTTTTGGCTCCTTCGGTCTCAGGAGAGAGGGTAATGTTTATCTTTCATTTTCCAAGAGGACCACAACATCAGGGAGATGATGCCATGATAAGCAAATGAATTGGGTGTGAGTGAGGGGAATGCTGTGTCAAGTTACCAGCCTCACTTTTTCCTCCAGAGTCATCTGAGCCCGGTGGCGAGATGACCCTGGATGAGAGGTAATCAGGGTGACCCAAGGTCACAGTTAGTAAGTGTCAGAGGCTGGATTAGAACTCCCATACTTCTAATTCCAAAGCCAGTGCTCCTCTCTCCGCCAAGACAGAGTCAAAGCAGGTGGGTCCAAGGCTCAGGGACTGCAGGAAGCCGGATTGGCAGCAGAGCAGACTCGCCTGAAAGTGAGGTGGGTTTATGGTCCCCTCCCCTCAGGCTGGGACCCACTCTGCAAACTTCTTGCAGGCTCCTGGAGTGGGATTAAGTGAAAGAGAAGGAAAATTCATCTCTTTGTTCTCCTAAGTAATTCCCCAGTGGAGAATTCCAGAGCCTGCAGAGTAGTACTGAACCTTACTCCCTGTCCCCGCCCCTCCGGGGTCTTCAGGGAAGACCAGTGTGGACTTGCTTTCTCCCAAACCCAGGCCGCTCACCTCCCATACAACCTGGCAAGAAAGTCCGAGAGAGTGGGAGAGAGAGCCAGAACTCATCCAGCCCTTGGCTTTACTCCATCATCGGCCTCTGCAGAGCAGATCCAATCTGACCCGGCTCAGTTCACCGGTTGATCCTTTTCTTTACCCCACTCCCTCCAAGATGCATCTTAGCCCTTCACTTCAGACTGCCTCTGCTACCCTCATGGCCTCTTCAGCCCATTTAGAAAGGCAGGAACTCTAGGGATGCGCCGGAGTCTGTGGTACTCACTTTGACCATTCCTGCCCTTGGAAACCCCAATAGTTAGGTCTGAACAATTTCTGCTCCCTCAACCTCCGTCTCTTCTTACCTTCCTTCCAAAAACAGAGCAAAGGGAGGAAGTCTTGAGAATCTGGAGGTCTTCATGGAATAAAAATTTACCACGTAAAATAAAGTTAGTTTGCAAAGAGTTTTACATGAGTTGTCTATTTGATATGCATAACAACCTTGTAATGTAGATGAGGAAGTTGAGGATGAAAACTTCAATTATTTGCACAGTTCAAAATTGTCTAAGGCAGAATTTGAACTCAGGACTTCCTGTCTCCAAGGTCAGTACCTAACTACTGTGCACCATCTAGGGAGTAAACTATCTTGGCTCTCCCTCTGTGTGAGGAATGGAAGGAGGGAAGGTTAAACACAAATGACATGGCAGTACCATATATTCACAGACACTTGGTAACTAAGTGGGAGAAATGCACAAAGGGGCTGAGGTAGGAGCATATCATCCTTTTTTTTTTTTAACTCAATTCTGGCTCAATGCCTCCAGAAACATCAGTTCTTCCAGATTCTTTAGCAGCCTGAAGACTTTTCATTACCACACAGCACCAACACTCCAGTCTCATGGTTGGAAGACAGCTTTCAAACCGCCATTACTTGATTGGAACCAGTAGACAAATGTTGTACATACTCTTTATGAGCCACCAGGATGGGCAAATGTAGCCTTTCCCAAGAACTGGGCCCAAATTGGCTATTTCCCCCAGTACATATGTATTTGAAGAGTTGCCCTGTGGAAGAAGGATTAGATATAATCCAATTAACCTTGCAGGGCAGAACTCCCAGCAAAGAATGCAAGTTGAACAGAGAAAATTTGGCTTTATATTGGCGGGGGGAGGCTTTCTAAAAATCAGAACTGTACAGAGGTGGAATGGTTTGATTCAGGAAGTTATAAAGATCATCAAGAATAGGCTAGAAAATGCCTTTCGGGTATATTATAGTTAGGATTCCTTTCAAGTATAAATTGAACTACATGACCACTAAGGTATCTTTTAACTCTCAAATTCTGCTACTCTAGGACTAGCTGAGATTTTTTTCTACTCTTAACAGTATTGGTACTATTAGTCTCTGGGGATGCCTGGCTTGAAGGCAATGAACTGCAAGGGAAACCATAAAAGGGACATACTACTGCTAATAAATAATAGCTGTTCCCTGGGAATATTAGAATGAGAATATTAGGTTCTCCTGGTAACAACATAGGTAGAAAAGGTACAAGAAATATAGTCTTTAGGGGTGTGATGTATGTAATATGTTGTTGGTGTTTGTTCTTTGTTCTCAAAGAGAACCATGACATCAAGAAGATGATGCCATAATTTGCAAGTAAATTGGATTTAAGTGAGGGGAAGCTGTGCAAAAACACCAACCTCACTTTCTCCTCCAGAGCTATTTGAGTCCAGTGGCCAGATAAAGATCAGGACAACTGGAGGTGACCCTATATATAGTGAGAGACCTTGGCTTTTTAAAACTAAGTTCTTTCCTGGGTCTCAGTTTGTCTGAGCTTCTCACTTTCTAATGGGAGAGACACCCATATCAAAGGACTCAGTTGCAAGTCAGTTGGAAAAGTCCCATGATCTTTAGGGTGTAGAGAATAGGACATAAAAAGGAAGGTAGTCTAATGGAATCAAGCAATGAGAGAGAAAGAAAAACCAAGAGATGCTAAGAGAGTCTGAGACAGAGATACCATGAGGAATACCAAGAAATACCAAATCACAGAGAAATAGAAACACAAATAGAGAAGTGCCTCTCTCCTAAAAATGATTTACTCCTAAATTAGTGAAGCACCTCCTATTTGATGACAGAAACCCTAGCCTGATTGGGGGGTAGGGGTATCACCATTATCTCCATCATTCATCTGAAGAAATGATAAGTCAAAAAGACCATAACATTTGAAGTGAATGGTGGAAGCAGTTATATGATTTTTTTTAACCCATGAAATAGATTTTGAATTCTAAACAACACTATCTTCTACATAAGACTTCTAATTCTCTCACTTCCCCACCAACTGCTAGTGTCACACTCTCTGAGTTATTTTGTATTTACTTTATGTTTCATATTCATTTATAGGTGCAAATGTTTTTCCCTTGATAGAATGTAAATACTCTGAGAACTAAGATGACTTTATTTTTGCTTATCCCCAGCACCAAGCAATAATGGGTGATTAATATGTCCTTGTTAGTTGGTTGAATAATAATAATCATTAATATTTATACAGTGCCTACTATTTACTAGGCACTGTTCCAAGAAATTTACATATATTATTTCATTTGATACAACAACCCCAGGAAGTAGGCACTATCATTATCCCATTTTATAGATGAAGAAACAGGGGCAAGCAGTGATTAAGTGATTTGTCCAGGGTCATACAAGAAGTAAGTGTCTAAAAGTGAGATTTTTTAGCTCCAGTCTTTCTACCTCCAGGACCAGAGGCTCTCTGCACTGTATCACCTGTACTTCTGGCTCATTGCAACATGAAATGGTTAAACAGCCATTGGTTGGTATGGACCAGTGATTTTAACAGTACAAGGTACTGACTGGCCCATGGTGCTCTTCCTTAAGCATGCAGAAAGACAGCACAAGCACTCTTATTGTTTTTTCCAGTAAGGAATTTCAACATCAAATTTGTCTACAAAGAAGGTTTTACTGATACCACCAGACAGCACTGTCAGTTTCTTTCTCTGGTGCATCAAGAGATAGTTCTCTCCCAAAGAGGCTGCAGTAACTTTACTGACCACCACAGGGAGCTCAGCCTGCAAATGTCTAGCCTGTTGTTAATGCAAGTCCACAGGGCTGATAGGGCTATAGTTGTTTTGTTTACCTTCTAGCATTGGCAGATTTAATCTAAATGGAATATTATTCACCATATTAAAATATGAAATCTTCTGTCTATCTAGCTTAGAACTTCCACCTCATCTATAGACTTCCTCTCTTAATTTATTTCTCATTGAATTCATAGTTACAGAGATGTAGCCATGATCATGTTGTTTTATTGAACATAGAATAATGTGAAAAGAGAAACTGGATTAAACATTCCTTTATAGAGATATTCCAACTATCTCCTAACCCTCCTCCTGTTGCCCTCCCAAATTTTTATGTAAAGCTGAGGTGGTATTGGGATTACTGATCCATATCTTTGGTTCAGAGAAAAGGAATTCGGGGAGCATTTGTTTGATGTCTCAAGATAATGAGATTTCTTTTTTGGGGGGGAGGGGGGTTTGCAAGGCAATGGGGTTAAGTGACTTGCCCAAGGAGACACAGCTAAGTAACTATTAAATGTCTGAGATTGGATTTGAAATCAGTCCTCCTGACTCCCAGGACAGTGCTCTATCCACTGCACTATCTAGCTGCCCTAGAATCATGAGATTTCAAAAGGAAAAATGGGAGAAATGGTAAAGTGCACATGCATGGACTTAAAAGGGAAATTGCCTTCCTCAGCTCACCAGTCTAGCAGCATTCATAATAGTTGACACTCTCAGAAAGTCTGGATCACTCCTTTCCACTTGCAACTGAACTGGCCTTCCCTCTACTGCTGCAGGTTTAGTAATTACCTTTTTTTTAATAAGGTTTTTGCAAGGCAAATGAGGTTAAGTGGTTTGCCCAAGACCACACAGCTAGGTAATTATTATTAAGTGCCTGAGGCCGAATTTGAACCCAGGTACTCCTGACTCCAGGGCCCGTGCTCTATTCACCGAACCACCTAGCAAGCCACCCCTAGTAATTATCTTTCAAATATATCTGCTACTGAGGTGATACAAAGTTAGAGCACCAGCCCTGAAATCAGGAGGATCTGAGTTCAAATCCAATTTCTGACATTTACTAGCTGTGTGACCCTAGGTAAGCCACTTAACCCCATTGTCTCCAGAAGAAAGAAAAGAAAAGAAACAAATACTCAGAAGCTTTGACCTAACATGTACAGATAATGTCCCTTTATCTTATTATTCGACTTCTGCTCTTTTACTAAGGAGAGCTCATTATATATTACTCCAAATGAGAAGGGGAGAGTAAAAAGTCCTCTCATGTTGTGATCTTCAGATATGTATCTGATATTCTTCTTTGAATCATCTCTGAATTGAGTTGAGGGGAAGTTTGATAATTAATAATTCAAATCCAAAAGAATAAAATTCAAAGAGATTAAAAATTCAAGGCAAATTCTTAAATTGGAACTCTTGGTGTGCAAACTCCTGCTAATGTAGATCAGCAATTAGTTTAACTAAACTTGACATTTATAACTTTAGAAAGTTATTTGAGGACACTGGGAATTTAAATTACGTGCCTGGGGTTACATAGCTAGTAAGTATGATAGACAGGATTTAAACCCAATCTTCCTGATTACTGGATTAGTTGCTTGTCCACTATGGTTTGTTGCTTTTCAATCTGAGATGAGTTAGGAAAATGTATATTTCATCTTCTTCCTTCCAGTTTTAAGACCCTTCTTCCTTCCTGAAGAGAAAAGTGGTCTAAGTCCCAAAGGAAAATTCAAACCTCCCTCCCACTCTGGCATAATTCTTTGAAGAGGAAAATGTAAGGATTGTTATGGGGAGACACTGGCAGGTCTAGGACTATTCTCAAGTAATACTGTACAGCTCTTCCTGGCTCCTGGAATTGTCTCAAAAACTACAGTTTCAAGACTCTACTCTTGTTTTTTCTCCCTCTGCCACAAACTTTCAGGTCTCTAAGAAGGGACCTTTTTGGAAAATAATTGACATGAAAATTAGAAATTTGCAAAATTATAGCCAGGACATCACAAGTAATCAAAGTTCCCATTAAAAGTTCTGACCAAAGTAGGTTTTGGTCTGCTTTCCAGTTTACTGATCTAAAGTTTGCTAATCTAGGTTGAATCTCCTGAGAGGAAGAACCAGTTCAGGCTAGCCTTGGCCCAAGGCTGGAGGCCATTTCCTCAAGTTGAAGCACCATCTAGCCTCCCACCCAACATTTGTTCCCAGGATTCTACCCTACTTTGGGCTGCCTAGTTTGAGCCTAGTGGCATATTTTACAAACAGTGTCAAGGCCTCAGCCTGTCAAGAGTTGCCACCCTAATGTGGTTGAGTCTTGGTGCCCTCCTGACATCATCTCACATGAGCCCTAGCTAACTACCTCTATCTGCACTGCTGTCACCCTAGTACAGATCCTCATCTGCTCAAACTAACACAATAACCTTCTAATCTGTCCCTCTGCTTTATAATTCTCTCAACCTCCAATCTATCTTATGCATGTTGCTCAAGAGTTATTCTTTATACACAGTTATTCTTTATACACAGACTTGGCTCAAAAACCATTGCCTACCAGTGTTCAGACTCCTCTGCCCAGTATTCAAGACTCTCCACAGTCTTGTACCTCCCTACTTTTCCAGTTTTGTATTATATTACTCTTCCACACTTACCCTACAATTGAGTCAAATAGAGCTGGTTGCCATCATTTGGATACTTTGGGATTCTCTCAGATCTCACATTGTTCTCTCTGTCTGGAAAACTCTTACAAGGAATTCTGCCCAAAAGAGACTAAAGAGTTCCTCAGTTTATTTATCTATCCCAATTGACTAACATTTCTTTAAATCAATTGACTTTAGAGCCCCAGAGAATCCAGGTTCTCTTTGACATGATTTTCCTTAGAACATACCCTGCTAAAGTGGGCAGTGGATAAAGCACAGGCCCTGGAGTCAGGAGTACCTGGGTCCAAATCCCGTCTCAGACACTTAATAATTACCTAGCTGTGTGGCCTTGGGCAAGCCACTTAACCCCATTTGCCTTGCAAAAACCTTTTAAAAAAAACATACCCTGCTAATCTAGGACTGGATCATCTCAATTCATTTGTCTGGCTCACAATCCTGGCTTTATTCAGAACCAATCAGGAAACTTCAAAGTTAATTGTGCTCCAACCTCTACTTTAGTGCTCAGTGCTGGTACTACTTAACTAGTAATGTCTTGGTCCCCCCCCTCCCCCCTCCCCCATCGTTGGGGATATCATTATATAACCTATAATACAACATTACTGAGACAAACTACATATTATCTCTAAATTAAAGAAATTCTTCCACACAGGTTACAAAGAACTCCCTTTTTCATCATAGTTCCCCCATCTCACCTGTAAAAAATAATCATTCCAATTAATAGCTATTCTTGTACCTTTTATACCTTTAGATCAGTAGGGAGGAGGATTGGGAACCTTGTGCATCAGACAGTTCAAGGACAGAATTTCTGTCCTATTATTGCCCCAGTCTCTATTTTCACCCCTTTTTCAGAAGTTGATAATAATGATCTATCTTTGCAGTAATGAAGGGAGGGAACCATCATTCCCTTCTCCCTCTTATCTATTCATGTTAACCCCATCCCTTTGTTATCTTTACTTTCTTCTTCCTTGTTGTTGTTGTTGTTGTTGTTGTTCTTCTTCTTCTTCTTCTTCTTCTTCTTTTTGCAAGGCAATGGGATTAAGTGACCTGCCCAAGGTCACACAGCTAGGCAATTAGTAAGGGTCTGAGGCATGATTTGAACTCAGGTCCTCCTGACTTCAGGGTTGGTGCTCTATCCACTGCACCACCTAGCTGCCCTCCCTTCCTTCTTATATTATACCCTCTAAAAGTCTTTTTCTATCATCAATCATAAACAATTCATAAACAAATCTTACCCCTTTCTATTATTAAAATGACCTCCACCCAAATATTACTTTGAATATTTCTTTAATTTCCTTTTAAAATTTCTTCCCCTCCCTCCCAAAATTTTAGCTCCTTGAAGGCAGAAATTCTTTCATTTTTTACCTTCATTGCCAAGTACAATGAAGGGTGCATCATGAGTGCTTAGTGAATCCTGGCTGAATTGGTTTTTTAAAAAGATGTAAAGATCATCTGGTCCAGCACCTCCATTTTACTAATCAGGAAACTGAGTCCTAGAGACTGACATAGCTAATAAGTGGAATCAATTTGAAGGTATTTGGCAACAAGTAATTAACTCTCCACTAGGTCCCAGTGTGCCTTCTCCCTCTAAGTTTCAACTCTGCATAAAATGTGAATTCTCACTGAGTACTGAGTACAAGCTATGAGTGGAAGAGTTGGATGTGAATGAATTCATTTAAGAAATTCCAGAGTGGGGGGTGTGTGGCTAGGTGGTGCAGTAGATAGAGCACTGGCTCTGGAGTTAGGAATTCAAATCCCACCTCAGACACTTAATAATTACTTAGCTGTGTGGCTTTAGGCAATCCACTTAAGCCCATTGCCTTGCAAAAAAAAAAAGAAATTCCAGGGGCAACTAGGATGTGTAGTGGATAGGGCACCCTATCCGGTCTCAGACACTTAATAATTGCCTGTGTGACCTTGGGAATGTCATTTAACCCCATTGCCTTAAATAAAATTTTTTAAAAATTAAAAAAAAAAATCACTGAACCTGAAATCAGATGACCTGGATTCAAATCCTAACAAAAAAGATACTTGTGCTCTAGGGTTGCTGTAAAGATATGGAAATTAAATGTTTTCTTACTGTTTTCTCACACATTCAGCTACAGCAGGTACACAAAGGCACCCATTTATAGATCTATTTCTTGGTTTTTCCATGAGAACGTTTGTGCCCCAAGGGGCAGATTGAGGAGAGGGAGAGAAGAGAAGGCATAAACACAGCAAGCATAGATTGCTACCATAACCCTTTACTGGGAGCTTTCCCCACCCAATTGGATCCCTAATTAGAGTATTTCCTCAAGGAGGGTTTTGGGAGTACCTAAGAGCACAGAACTTTATTATCTTGGAGATTGTATAAATTGCTACAGAATGAAATAAACAAAAGAAGGATGCACTTTGCATCATAGTTACAGTAATAATAACTTTAAAAGACTTCAGGACTCAGAAAAATGCAGTTTTCATGCATGACTTCAGAAATTGATTTTTTAAAGATCATGCCATTTTAATGATAAGCATACCTCATGATGATAAAACATCATTTTCTTGACAGAAAAGTGATGTACAAGAGGTATAGAATGCAATAATCATTTTCAGATGTAATCAAAAGTTTTACCTCATTTTGCTTAATTGTGCTTATTTGTTAATAACAGCTTCTTGGTGGTGGTGGTGGTGGGAGGGAATTAGTATCTAATGATAGGGAAAGAAAGAAAGAAAGAAGAAAGAAAGAAAGAAAGAAAGAAAGAAAGAAAGAAAGAAAGAAAGAAAGAAAGGAAGGAAGGAAGGAAGGAAGGAAGGAAGGAAGGAAGGAAGGAAGGAAGGAAGGAAAGGAAGGAAGAAAGAAAGAAAGGAAGGAAGGAAGGAAGGAAGGAAGGAAGGAAGGAAGGAAGGAAGAAAGAAAGGAAGGAAGGAAGGAAGGAAGGAAGGAAGGAAGGAAGGAAGGAAGGAAGAAGGAAGGAAGGAAGGAAAGAAGGAAGGAAAAAATTAAGAAAGTACATGAACAAAACATTTAAAAAATAACAGGAGAAAACAAAATGAAATTTGGAAGGGGACACAAAAAGGACAATTCCTTCACAAGCAAAGAGAAGGGAATCTTTCCTGTCTGGTTTAAAGGAACCCCCATTCTCCATTCAGTGGCCTCCTCATGGGTCAAAGACATGATGCATGTGCATGTTTCTCCCCCAATTTCTCTATTCTATGTGTTCCATTGCTTCTGAACCTGTCATCCCCTGAGGTTTTGATGATGAGATGATAAGAGGGGCCCTTCTTCTAAGCCCCAACCCCTTGCAATCATCTATTTATTTAGTTAGTTAGTTAGTTAGTTGTTTGTTTGTTTGTTCATTCATTCATTCATTTATTTTTGTACTTAAAGATTTTATTTATTTTGAGTTTTACAATTTTTCCCCTAATCTTATTTCCCTCCCCCCACACCCCACAGAAGTCAATTTGCCAGCCTTTACATTGTTTCCATGGTATACATTGATCCAAATTGAATGTGATGAGAAAGAAATCATATCCTTAAGGAAGAAACATAAAGTATAAGAGATAGCAAGATCAGACAATAAGATAGTTTTTTTTTTCTAACTTAAAGGTAATAGTCCTTGGTCTTTGTTCAAACTCCACAGTTCTTTCTCTGGATACAGATGTTAATTCTCCATTGCAGACAGCCCCAAATCATCCCTGATTGTTGCACTGGTGGAATGAGTGAATCCATCAAGGTTGATCATTGCCCCCATGTTACTGTTAGGGTATACAGTGTTGTTCTGGTTCTGCTCATCTCACTTAGCATCAGTTCATGCAAATCCCTCCAGGCTTCCCTTCGAATTATTTATGATAGAATGAGAGTAAATAGATGTCTATGAAAATGTATGTAAAGATGACTATCCAAGAATCAGGGAGACAAATTATACAATAATAGATTTTAAAGAAAACCAGCTTTGAAAGACTTTAGACAAGTGCATTGACAAACCATGATTCTAGATCATAAGTGTCAAACAGGCAGTGTTTTCAAATACAGTGGAACAAGATTAATATGGAATTGGAAGATATTTTAACAAAATAAACAAAAATACAAGAAAACATACTATTACATTTCAAACTAAGTCAATATGTGGCCTTCAGCCATCCTTCTGTATGGATTAGTGTCCACTGATTCTCTTTGAACTTGACACAACTGGTCTAAAGAATGAGATGAAGTATGCTGCCTATTTTCTAATAGAAGAATGATGGACTTGAGAAGACATATTTCTAGTCATAGCCAGTATACAAATTAATTTTGCATGATGATGCATATTTGTTTTGAGGATTTTCTTTTTTCTTTTCAATGGCAGTAGGAAAATGGAAGGAAGAGAAAACAAATCTCTGTTTATTGAAAAGATAAGATTTTTTTTTAGGTTTTTGCAGGGCAAACAAGGTCAAGTGGCTTGCCCAAGGCCACACAGCTAGGTAATTGTTAAGTGTACTCCTGACTCCAGGGACAGTGCTTTATCCACTACAGCACCTAGCAGCCTCTTGAAAAGATAAAATTTTTTAAAAAGATATTTTTCAGAAGACTGTGTCACATATACAAACAGGACAGCTTTAAAATAATAGGTATATTTGGAAAGAGAAGTTGGATATGGTAGAGATTGGTGGCTCTATAGACAACCTTATTTCTTCTGTTTGCCTTTCTAGGTGGAAATGATATATTTTGGTGTTCTTTAAGAATAAAAAAATTAAATTATGTAAAGACAGAATATGCCACTCCAGAGTGAAAAACCTTTTATATAAGATATTTGTGTGAGTGTGGATGTAATAAGGAAAGTGAGGAAATGTTTATGAGAGAACAAGGGGTGAGAAGGCAAATTTGGAAGATGTGCCAAGTGAAGCCATGACTGGGTGAAAGAACAGTAGTAGACCAATGGGTCTGACCAGTCTTTCTGATTAGGTCTTTACCATGGATCCCTCCTTCACATCTATATCTAATTGTCCCCCTTCATACACACCTCTAACTTCATACTACATACACCTGCTCTTCCCTCAGGTTTGGGCAGGTAACTCTTTGCCCTAGGCCAAGGATTGGGTTAATCTATTTTTCTGCTCTCTGGGACTGGGATGAAGTAGGGTGGGGTGGGGTGGAATGGGATAGGGTGGAGTAGAGGAAGGGAGAGGGATGCTCAGATAAAAAGGCCTAAGTATACAATGACTATTACTGTCTTTGAAGCTCTGGGTCTACCAACCTCCCAAGAAGAAGAAGTGAGATTAGAATACATTTAGTTTTGGGGAGAAGTTGGTTGGAAGGGGAAGCCAACAGAACGAAATCTAATCTCTCCATATTCTAACCTCCCTATTTCCTAATTCCACCCTGAATCAGCATCAGCATGATCAGTCATTAGAGGGTAAGAGTAGGACCGGTAACACTGTGATCTCATTTCCCTAACATTTTGTTTCACATTTAATTAACACTACCAGAGCATTACTAGAAGGTGGAAAATCAGGTAGGAATCAGTAAAATATATAAGAGAAGGCAAGAAATTTTGCTTTGGTGAAAGAGTAGCAATTGATTATATATATATATATATATATATATATATATATATATATATATATATGATTGTAAGTGTAGGTCAATATTTTATAAATTCAAATTCTGTTACAGTGGAAAGAACCTTTAGAGACTATGCAACCTTTTTTTTTGAGAAGGAAATGACCAACCACTCCTGTATCTTAGTCAAATAAACCCCAAAATGGAGTGAAAGTCAGACACAATTGTGATTACTAAAGGGCAACAAAAACCTTTTATTAGTCCCAACTAACTGTAGTCTCCTGCAACTGCTTTGCTGATTCAAGGTCATCACCAATCATCTTGAGTCTTAACACTGGATACCGATAACTTTGGAGGAGAGAATGAGGTTGATAATTTTGCATAGTTCTGTCTCACCTAAATTCAATTTACTTGCTAGTGAAGATATTATCCTCTGGATGTCATTCTCTTTGAGAATGAAGAATGAACCACAAAATTCATTCTCCGATCTTCCACCCAAAGAAAGGGTCAGTAGTGTTTTGGAATCATCATCATCCTTTGCATCCAAGGACCCAAGGATGAGCTGGGTTATGTTGGTGGAGGTGACCTTCAGAGTATGGTGAAGTCCAGTGGGAAGGAAAGCAACCACCATCACTGATTACATCAAATACATGCCCCAGGAACTTTTTTTCCACTTTCATTGTCCTATTCTCTCATTTCCTCTTACCACCACTGGCCTCCTTGGTGTTGGAAAAGATAAGTTTTCCTCCAAGTGTCACTCCCTTTTTGTTGATTCTGTGTCTTTGTCCATATCTTTGATCTCTTCATTAATATGTTTAATCCCTTTGTTTATCCTTTTTTTAGAAATATCTTGCTCCATGTGCTTTTGTGTGTGTGTGTGTGTGTGTGTGTGTGTGTGTGTGTTGTGGGTCCCTTTGAAGGGATGATATCATCACCTAAAGGGCAGACATTCCCTAAGAAGGTCAGGTTTTCAAGGATGTGTAACAGACTGGGAATTGGGAGTATTGTTTGGTTGTTTTAGGTTTATTTGTTCTTGTGGTGTGGTTGTGAATGAGTCTCCATGATTCTATTTAGGTTTTGATTTTTTTTTGCAAAGATACTAGAGTGTTTTACCATTTCTTTCTCCAGTTCATTTTATAGATAAAGAAACTGAAGCAAAGAGGGTTAAGTGATTTACACAGCTAGTAAATATTTAAAACCAGATTTGAATTCAGGAAGATGAGTCTTCCTATCTCCAGGTCCAGTACTCTATATCCTTGTGTAACCTAGTTGCCCTGCCTGGCATATGGTAAGCACTTAATAAATGCACTATCTATTTATCTACCCATCTAACAAGAATTCTGTAATTGGAATGCCCTTTGGGAAATGTCCCTATCCTCCCTGGGGATAAATTGGGTAGGTGGATGACTAACTTCAGGCTTTAGGTAAAGCTAATCATTTCCAGGGGTTGTGCTGGTAAATATTTAGCAACATGTGGGAGGAATATGGACACAATACAATTTTAAATTTAATATGCATTATTTACATTATTATCCATCACTTCCATAATTCTAGGCAAGCAACAAAATAATAAATCAAGTCCTAATCTGTAGCATTTGCAGATTTCTCAAGTGTAAATGCACTCACTGAAAATCTGCCTAGTACAAGCTCTAGCACACCGAGGTTTCTACCCCAACTTGTCATGGCTTCATTTGATAGATTAGAGGAAATTTTGTCTTTCTGAACCTTTTTTCTTACCCTTATACATCAAAATCTGAAATCCTCAATGAGGTCCTGAGTTGATGGGATGGGATAGTTGAAAGTTTCCCCTAGAACTGAGGGTTTTAACCTAGGTTCTGTTAACTTTAAAAGTGATACCAAAAAAAATTTATATAATTGGATACTTTTGTGAATCTATATATTTTATTTTAAGTATTTAAAAACATTATTCTAAGAGTAGTTCCATAGGCTTAACGGGGCTGCCAAAGAGATCCACAAAAGAAAAAAAAAGGATTGGGGTTAAGGACCCAACCCTAAAACTATAACTCTGGAGTGCAGCATACAATGTCAGCTACAATTCTGTTTAGGTTGATTTTACATAAATGTTTTCCTTTGTAACAATAGAGGTATTGAAAAACTGAATGAAGATTCAAATTGGGATGGAGGGCAGTTAAGGGGAAATGACAATGTTGTCCAAAACAAAAAAAAAAATAAATAAACCCCAAATGGAGTGAAAAAGTCAAACACAACTGTGATTACTAAAGGGCATCAAAAACCTTTTTATTAGTCCCAACTAGCTGTAGTTTCCTTGCTCCCACCCACGATACAAGGTACACTTCAATCAGTTCTCATGTGGAGAGGAGGGAATCAAGTAGTCAGGTATTATGCTCCTGAAACCACATCCAATAAATCGTCTCTGTTTCTGTCTCTGACTCTGTTTTTGTCTCTTTCTGTTTCTCTGTCTCTCTCTGTCTCTCTCTATCTCTCTCTGTCTCTCTGTCTGTCTCTGTCTGTCTGTCTGTCTGTCTCTGTCTCTCTCTCTTACACACACACACACACACACACACACACACACACACTCTTGCTGAGGTTCAGTTCCACAGGTGCTGCAGGCCTTCCTTCCCAAACAATTAGAAAGTGGAAAAACTCCAGATAAAATCCTCCGACTCTTTTGATCAGTTATTGGCTTCCAAACATTTCAGCTTCTCTTCACGCAGTTTCTGTTCATTTTCATCATCTGAACGAATTTCTTAGTTTGAAACTCGGAGTTGAGCTGTCCAGGGCTCTAGTACTCTAAAAGAGAACTGGTAAACAGGCTTAGGTTAGAGGACTCAGAACCTGTCAGGAACAATCTTTCTAATGGTACTTGATCAGGAGAGGGAAATTCATCCCTTCCTATGTTCGAGTCCGAGGTATTTGGACTCCTTCCCCTTTACTCAAAGTTTCCTGAACTATAGGGAGGTGGTGAAGGGGGGATGTCAAGGCTGGCAAGCAGCAGCATTTCCTATCATGTTTTACCCAGCTTCCTTCCAAGGGAGAATCTAAGCCTTGTAAATTGCCAGAGACCTTGCACTGAAGAGTCAGAAGACTGGGATTTGAGTCCCGTCGCCTACGCTATCCTGAAGTCGTTTCCACTTCCCTCTGGTCACTATTATCCCATCTAAATAGGAATATTTACACCACCTGCCTCTCAGGATTTTGATAAGGACAGAGCTTTGTAAAATAGCAAGTGCTTCCTAAATTCGAGTTATTCAGGAAGATGAGTTATTATTAAGCCCTATCGCAATACAGTTCGTGATCTGCTCCAGGCCGTTTTCTAATCACCCAGCTGCGAGCTGGAGCCCATGTACTAAGTGACTTTCTCTTGCCTCCATACCTCTTTCCTCATATGCATGTTCCTATTAACATAGTTGAGACATTAACCCAAAGGAAGAATTGGGTTTGGGTGCCCAGTCTCCCTCACTCAAATCCCAATTCATGTGTTTGTCATGGCATCACCTCCTTGATAACCTGGTCTTCTTCAAAAATTAAGGACAAAAATTATTTTCTGAGCCAGTTTCAAGGTTGGAAGAAGTCCCCATCTCTACTCTGGGAATGACACTTTCTGGAGACCTAGTAAGGATGTACTGATCTCCAATTTTTTTGCCACTACAAAATAAAAAGCTGCTTCTCTTTTGCAGTGGCAAAGAGACTGAAGGGATGCCCATCAATTAGGGAATGGATGAACAAGTTTTGTTATATGAATGTAATAGAATACTATGATATATGAATGTATTTCTCACAGTTGTGCCGTGAGAAATGATGAAAGGGATGATTTCAGAAAAACTTGGGAAGACACACGAACTGAAGCAAAACGAAGTTAGTAGAACTAGGGGAATGATCTGCACTGTAACAGCAACATTGCTGTGAAAGCCTTAGTAAACCTGAACAACATAACCCATCAGAGTTCCAAAGGACACTATGAAAAATGCTATCCCTCTCTAGAAAGAGGACTAGATGAACTGAAACATATTTTTTCCTCTTTCTTTTTCTTGACCCTCTCCCTTCCCCCAGAACATGACTAATGCAGAAATTTGTTTTGCATAACTTAATATGTGTAATGAATGCTGTAATTTCTTGCTTGTTCAATGGTTGGAGAAGGAAGAGAGTCCAGAACGGGAAAAAAAATAAAATGGAATGAAAAAATAAACTTGCATTGACTTCTTTTGAGAAGTTCTTAGCTTCTTTCCCAGAGTTAGACTTCTCTAAAAATAGAAAAATCTGATGGCTCATGAGATTTACAGTCTCCAAGGTCTGTAACCCAGAAAGATCCTGGGATTTAGGGGATGACCATTCAAGCAGAGTGAATTCCAATAGATCCTGCTTAGTTACTGTCCCACCTTTGATGACTGGTTTTGCACCACCCCAATCTCCTGAGAGTCAAATTATTTGCACATCTTTCCCTGCAGGTCAGGCTTTCTCCCCAAGTGCTACTTTCTGGAGTCCTGTAGCAACCAGACTCCCCGAGACTCTCAGGGAAGGTTTATGCAAGGGATTTGGAACTGAAAGAGCTCATCCAATCCAACTTTCACAATTTACAGGTGAGAAAACTGAGTCTCGAGAGTATAGATGACTTTTTCCAAGTCACATTACTATTAAGAAGTAGAATCTGGTTTAACCCCGGATTTCTGACTCCAGAACTATCCAGGACTCCTCCCTGTAGGCTAGTCAGGCATAGGGATAAGGAGGAGAATCCCAAGTTAATGCTCCCCCCAAATAACCGGTTATATATAGCCTCATTTGACTTCTGTCCCCATTGAATTCCTGTAACTTCCCATGTTAACTGAAAGTCGAGGATGCCCTTCTTGTGGGTGAGGAGATAAGAGTCCTGTTCAGATCAAGTCGCTCTGTTTTTGCTATCGCTATTAGTTATTCCGAAACGAATATGTCGACTTTTACTCTGGCCGCTCTCTGTAATTTACCTAGTCCAGTCCCCCTCGAAGTCCCAAGGCAGCTCACGACTAATATGGGAGGCTAGTCCCTTCCCTCCAGGTCAGAAATTCTCGTCAATTCTAACAAATCTTATCAGTCAACATGAGAGCACGAGGTTCACTAGTGACTGTTTCCTGGTGCTGAAAGTCTAGCTATTTTTCTGTTTCCCCGACTGGATAGTCCTTGAATCAAAAAACCTGTCATGACAGGTGAGGTCTTGCTTTCCATAGTCTCGTGCAAGGTTTGCCGATCTACCGCAAGCCGTAAACCTCGTTTTCCAACTGCGGTGGCCCTACCACCTTGAATGAGGTGCTTGTCTTAGCTTCGCTCAGAACCCTCACCGGAAAACATTGTGGAGAGTGGAAAGTGGGAACTGGTGTTAGAAAGTTGGGTTCAAGACCCTCCAAGACCACTTATTGCCCAACTGAACCTATTTTGTTAATTGAAGCTGGCCATATATCCCAAAGGGTTTTGTGTGACGATCAAATGACGTCAGAGATTCGAACATTGCTAACCTTCAAATACTCCTTGGATAAGAAGCTATCTGCTCCCGGCTCTCGGCTGGATTCTTCCCCGCCCCGCCCCCCAACTTCCCTCAGTTCTACTGGATCCAGAACCATCTTTCCTGGCGTTATTCCTTGTTTCTAGGGACTCAAGATCAGACCTTGGACGCTTTTGATAACAAACCAAAGAGCTCGATTCCCCTTGCGTTGCAATTGATTGGTATGAAGAGCAGTCGAGAGGGCAGGTGGGAATTGGAAAAAGCCTTCCCTGCTGGACCTGAAGTCCCCATCTGGCTCCAGGCACCATTTCCCCTAGTTGCCTATTGCTGACTCCTATTTCCACTCCCCTCCTAGCCCTAGAGACTCCCAGACTCCCCTGGCCAGAGGTGAGGATTTGACCTCCCTGGCTTTCAACCAGACCTGAGCAGGGCGAGGCTAAAACTTTTTACCTGGAAATTGAAGACAGAGATAAGAAGGGGAGAACTTCGGAAAAGAAAGAAATCACTGGATTGTAATTCTCCGTCATTGTGGATCTGTTTCTGTGATTGTTATTCCTTTCCTCTCCGCCTTTCTGCCCCTTGTTCTCTTGATCACTTCCCCATCTCTCTCTCTCTCTCTCTCTCTCTCTCTCTCTCTCTCTCTCTCTCTCTCTCTCTCTCTGTCTCTCTATCTCCACACCCGCCCCCCCCCCCCCACACGCTCTGCTTCTCTTCTCTTTTCCACACGAGTTCGAATCTGGCTTCCATATGAGTTGTATGAACCTAAGTAAGTCACTTAACCTTATTTATCTCAGTTTCCTCATCTGTAAAATCAATTCCAGTATTTTTTGTCCATACACACACAAAAAATCAGGGACTCGAAGAGTAGGATAAGATTGAATAAGAACAACAAAATTAGGAATTTACTGGCTATGTGGTTTAGAGCAAGATTTTTTCATCTGTAAAATGGGGGTAATAATGATATACTTACCTCACAAAACTGTCGAGATTTCCCATGATTCATATACACTTAAAGTACTATTTAAGAATGAATTTTAAAAAGAAATTTTTAAGCCTTCTCCCTGACCTCTCATTTCTCCCCCAAAACAGAAAGAGGAGGGTCAGCTGGGGCAAAGGCAGGTTCTGTGTGTCCTTAGCTGTAGGACAAAACATCCTAGAACAAAAGATTTTTAGATTAGAATCTGTGGATTAAAAAAAATAACCATTTCAATGTGATTGGTTTTCTTTGTGACCCCATAAATTTTATTTTATGCATAAAAGGGTCCATAAATTTCACCAGCCTATTCTCCAAAGGGGTCCAACAACACACAAACTACTTTTTTAGAGGCAGTTAGGTCACAGTAGATAGATGCTGGGTCTGGAGACCAAATGACCTAAATTCAAAAACAGGTTCAGAATGTGTGACCCTATATAAATCACTTAATCTCGCCTGCCTGAGTTTCCTCGAATGTAAAATGGAAATAATTATAATACCTACTTCCCAGGATTGGTGTGAGAATCAAATGAGATAATATATACAAAGAACCTGCACAATCCTTGTTTCTTTTCTTCTTTCCTTTAAAAGAAATCTCTCTTCTGTCGAAAAAGAAAGGGTTAATATCTACTGAGGCAGATTTGTTTGTCATTTTTGGCCCGTACTCCTCTTTTAGGAGCTTTTATATAGTTAGGAGAGAGAGACAAGAACTACCCGAATGAAATTTCGAGTTCCCTAGGTAAATTCTGCTGCGGTATATAATAGGAAAAGACTTAGATTTAGAGTCAGGAGACTTGGGTTGATATTTTAGCTCCTCCATTAACCAAAGTGTGACTATGCAGATTATTTAATCTTCCTGAGCCTCAATTTCTTCTGTAAAGCGAAAGTGATAACATTTGGCTCACATGGTTATTGTAGGGTAAAGCAATTTACACCTTTAGGCGATTTGGAGATGGCAATTATAATTATTATCCGGAAGTCCCGGGCTCTGTGGGGCTACCCCATCTTTTTCTACACTTTAGGGATGATTCCGAAGACTATTGGGAAATGAGATAGGTAAAGAATAGCTTCACTTTCTCCCAAGGATCTCCTCTGCTCCTAGGCTCTTTATGCCCAACCCAGTCTCCAGCCTGCCCTGGTCCGGAGCTGGGTCAAGGCCAGGCTTTGCCTCCACTCCGAGAGACCCAAGTCCCAGCCTCCCCCTTCCCCCCCCCCCCCCCCCGAACTGCCCTAACCGGGTCTCCTTACACCAGGCCTGCCCCGCCCAGTCCCTTCTTCCCTCTTTGGGTTGCTTCCAGGTTCCCTCCCTTCCCGGAGCCTCTTGGAGAGACCACTCCCTCAGTGGGCCCTAGAGGGCGCCCGAGACTTACTTTGTTCTCTCCACTTGACAGTGAAGTTGAGGAAGCGCTGCACTGCGGCTGAGCTGCGAGCTCCGGCCTCGGGTTCCTGCGCTCTGGCTCGGGCTGAGGTTTAGCGGCCGCCGGCCTCGTTGCCACTCCTCTTCGGTCTCAGGCTCCCTGCTCTCAGCTTAGGCCAAGACTGAAAGTGAGGGGAGGAGGCACAGGGCGCAAGGGAAAGGGTCCGGGGTACAGAGTGCTGCAACTTCTCCCTCTTTTCCGCACTTCTGCCTTCCCTTTGGGTCTCTGTGAATGTGTTTCTCTTTGTCTCTGACTCTCTCTGTGTGTGTGTGTGTGTGTGTGTGTGTGTGTGTGTGTGAGAGAGAGAGAGAGAGAGAGAGAGAGAGAGAGAGAGAGAGAGAGTGTATGTGGCTTTGAATGCCCATCAAGAGAAAGAATGGAGACAACATGTAGCAAATCCGGGACGGGAGAAAGCGGAGGCTCGCCTGAGCTAACCCAACCACCAGAGTACCCTCCCTGCGTCTCTGTCAGACAGTTCAAGGGAACAGATAGTGGACTGAGTTTGAATTCATTGCCTTTGAATTCTTTCTTAATGTACCCCGCTCCGAGATCCCCCAGCTTCTTTCTCCTTCTGCTCCCCATCTCATATCTCCATCCTCTTCCTTGACCCCCCCCCCCCCCAGACTATTGTTCTCCAGCCCTGACCAGGAGGCTTTGGATGGGAAGCTAAAGCCAACCTTCTTCTCCAATAAGGACTCACGGACTCCATTTTTGTATCTCTTCCCGGGAAAGAAGGAGTCTATCTCCTTCATACACACACACACACACAATGGAAGAGCTTTGGGTAGTGAAGAAATTATTATATTGTTCGGCTGAGATTTGTCACAGCAGAAGTGACTTATTCCCAAGAACCAAGAGTGATTTCTTAGGTTTCTGTTGGACTCAAGAGACGTATTATCCCTACGGTACCCGGGTGCCAGTGTACTATTTACAGACATGAATCAGCCAAGAAGGTTGTACCTTCTGTCTTCTTAAAGGAAAAAAAAAATTTGACTTCTTGATTCGATTTGCTTCAAAGACTGGAATACATAAACGCCTGAGTGCTCCTGATCTGGGTGTGTGGATGGAAAGTGTAGCTGTGGAAGATTAGAGTAAGTAATTGCGGGAAGCTTAGATAAATGCGTGGGAGGAAAGATAATAGACTCATTAGGCTTAGGGTCGGGTGTGTGAATGTGGGAGACATAGGCAGAGGGAAGCAGAAGTGAACCGTGTAGACGAGGGTGTTGTAGGTGGAGAGAGTTAGTTGTAGATAGGGTGTGTAGGTGTTGGAAGGGTGGGTGCAGGACGCATAGACGAGGATGTGTAGAGATGCCTTCCTAGATGCAAGAAGTTTGTAAGAGTAATATAATTCACATGAACAATAAAGCATAAAATAATGAGACCAGTTGTTTGAGGAAAGACCGCAACAGACACACCCACATGAGTGGTGTCCCCTTCAAAGGACTCTCCGTGGAGGGCTGCACCGAACTTCGTCTGGCTCCCAACGTGTTCAGACTCCTCTCAGGAAGCCGCTCCCAAGCGGATTTACTAATTCTCCCCAAATTTTTCATTTAACTTGCTAGTCACTCCTCGAACCTACAGGCACAAGACCTAAAGAATAAGGAGGCTCAGGAAAAATTTGCGGCCTGGCCGATTAAAGAATGCGTGTTAAGTCCGGGCAAAAGAAACTAAACACCAGGCAAAGTATCAGCACGGACATGTTTGGTATGGGCCTAATAAATGTACCACTGTATAAATGCCCCCTGTTGTGTTGTTATGTTCACTCTCACAGAAGCATCCATAGAGAACATGCTGGTCACACTCACACCTAAATAACCCCGAAACTTAGACTTCGTACATACACACAGTACAACCAGGACACAGACGCATTAAATAGGCTTAGAGAGAACCGCACTCAGGTGCATAACAGACACAAATCGCATAGATTCACACTCAAAAGCAGTTATGGTACTATACAATGCGGATATTATATTTAGCAGGTTGAACCGGATTCCCTGGCTGTGCCAAAGAGCACAATACGTTGTGGTGGGGTCTGATGTAAACTGAAGATGCACGAAAAAGGAAGAAAGAAAGAATGAAAGAAAGAGAAAGAAAGAGAGAGAGAGAAAGAAAAGAGAAAGAGAGGGGGAGAGAGAAAAGAAGAGAAAGGAAGAAAAGTAAGAGAGAAAGAAACGAAAAAGAAAGACTAAAGAAAAGAAGAAAGAGGAATAAGGAAGGGAGGAAAGAAGAGAAAAAAGAGCACGAGATAGAAAAAGGGAACGGAGAAAGAGAAAAGGAAAGGCAGCTCTTTCTGAAAAGACCTCTTTTTTTTTCTCTCCACCTCTACTCTCTGTCCTGGCTCTGAATCTCATCTGAACCTCAGGCAGAATCTACCATCAATTTTTGTGTTTTTAATCCTCAAAAACACAAAAAATGATGCCTATCTTGGGGTCCACAGTTGCCTGGGTCAAAATCCCCAGGGTTGCATTGTGGTTCGTGATCCAGGTTTGTTTAGCGAGATTAAAAAAAAACCCTCCAGTGAGCTTCAGCCAGAGCTCACGAGCAACTCATCAATACTCGATGAATTTGATTTGCATAGGAAAACTTCATTCAGAGCAAACGCGAAAATCCTTGTCCGGACAGGGGCTCAGTTTTTGTTTCCACAGTCAATCCAGTTATCCAGATAATTAATGAAGTCATTTAGTCGGTTCAGACCGCCGATAGATCAGACTGCTGTAGATTTAGAACAAGAGAGGTGGCTCAGGGATCTGAGCTCTGGGATGAAATAGTTTCGGGTCTGTCAGTTGCTTTTCATGATCCTGATCATGATCCTGTCCTTGTCCTCTGCCATATCCATCGCTCTTTCTCTCTCCCCCTCATTTGCTGTCTCTCCATATTTCTCCCCCACCCCACCCCGGTTTCTCTCCCTTGACCTTGATTCTGTTTTCTTTTAACTCTCTCTTTATGTCTGAACTTCCCTTGCCTTTACTGATCCCTGGACTCGTCCACGTCCCTTTTGTTGGACTTGAACCTCTATTTTCAACTATTACACTTTCCTCACACACTTTGTACTCAAGGCCCTGGGTCCTCCCACACACTCCCGGATGCTGCGACTGGACTCGCCCAAACCAGGATTTGAACATATCAGGTTTCGGATATTGAATCAGTAACGAAATCTCGGAGAGGGGGTATTAATGCTAGTGGGTTCCCTTGTCCCTGGGGGCTGAGCACTCGCTTGGGTATGCATTAATCGAAATAAGCCCGCTTCAACCTCCGTACTCTAGACTTCTTGGACTGTGAGAGATGGCCGATGGTATCAGACCTAACAAAGCTTTCTCCGGAATACATGAGTTTGCCCCATGGATTCAGAGAGATCAAAACTGAAGGACTGATTCCTATAGGGAAGAAAGATTGGGAAAAGGAGACTAGTCGAGTATGATGTGCCCCATCTCAGGAGAATCACTGGGAGGATTGCATTTCCTATAATAGCTCAAATATGCCCATTACTACAGCCTGAGGACCGACCTATCACCCTCCTGGAAATTAGTGTAAGGTAATTATGTCCAGAACTGAATTCCGCAAATTTAGTGTGTGTATGGAGGGGAAAGGGAAGGGAGGTTCTATAGATCTAGACATGTATCTATTTGTGCATGTGGTCTTAGGTCTTATGTCCTTTTGAAAATGGGGGCGAGCTGTTTTTTAGTGAGCATTCGCTGTGTAAAGAGTGATTTGGAAGTAAAAATGTTTCAAGGAAAGTTTTATGTATTAACAGTTGGGTTCATGTTTAGAACCATATGTGTGTGTTCGAGGAGCATTATTTATATAGATCTGGATGAAGGTACTGTATATGTGTGGGGGGGGATGTGTGTGAATTTTTGTATATGTCTAGTTAATGGTGCTGAGAGAACAGAAACTGGTCCCGACTTCTTGAAACTTGTCCAGACAGGATAAAATTTAGTCTAGAAAAAAAGATACAAACTTTGTGGTCCTCCAGCCTCTCCAGCAGTAAAGCCTTCTTCTAGAACAATGTGGGAGCGCTTGCCCTGGAGTATACACTCTTGGAGGTGGGGAAATGAAATGCATTAATCTCCTACCTCTAGGTTAATGGAGGAAAAGTTTGAGAGTTGACAAAAGAGGTGTTAGGATCCAGGAGGCAGAAGCTAGGATAACCTGGGAGGGAGTAACAGGTACAAGGGGAGGAAGGAGTGAGACAGAAAACGCCCATGGCGAACCACAGAGAAGACTAGAAGGAGAAAAGCACATAATTCCCCCTACCAGCCCAAGGGAAACAGCAGAGAGAAGCCCCAGAAATTATGGGCCTTCAAAGAGTAAACTGTCAGGTTTGTTACCCGCAGTCTAAAATCACCGGAGACAATAGGCGGAAACTCAGGACTGCTCCCGAGAACCCTCAAAAGATGTCTAAAAAACTCAACAGCAGAAAGCTAAGAGGTAGAAAATAGAGAGCAGAGGCCAATCCCTTTCCTCTTTCCTAACCTTAGAAGACCTCGGGATTAGAAGAATAGTTGGGGGTGGGGGGGATAGGCATAGGGAGGGGATAGAACTAGAGCACCAGGAGGACAGAGAAACTTCTGAGGCCGATTGTATTGGAGACTCTTTAGAGGGTGATAAAACACTTGCTGACCACATGGGTCAGGTGCCAAAGTGGAATTCAGCTACCCCGAGATCCCCAGCCCAGAGTAATCTCTTGGGAGCCTGAACATTGCCCAACCATAGCCCGTAGGCACTCCCAGTTTCGGTTTTGGGAGAGGGAAGGGGAATTGGATTCAGGTCGATTAAATTTACCCAGTTCCTAAGTTTGTGTGTGGAAGGAGGGAGAGGGGATTTGGGGGGAAGTGACAGGGGATTGTTTGTAATAACTACTAACAGCCCATTGAAAGCTGCAATCCAATAGAGAAAAACAAAACAGCAGGAGCCTGATTTCACCAAGAGTGAGTGCCCAAGGATTTCATTTTCTGCTCTCTATGCTCCCTCAAACATAGTGGGAATTGGAGATGCTCCAGGGTCTACCCATGGATCATGTTGGACATTCCGATGACAAAACTGAGGAAGTCAGGCAGAGACCTTTCTCCTTCCCCTTGTCCTAGACCGTCTAAAAGGGGAAGAATAATCTTGCCTTCAGTCGCAGACCTAAATTTCCAGGAACACACACACACACACACACACACACACACACACACACACACACTCCTTGGATTTTGAGGGAATGAAATGGAAATTCAAAGAGGCACTGTCAGAGGATGGGGTGTTCAATAAGATACAGGCCTCTTTTCTCACTTTCATTTGAGCTCTCATTACTCCCTCACTTTCTCTACATTTTCACTTAGTTATGAGGGTAAATGATTAAAGAGTCTTTAGAGTCCTCCTTTCCAGCCCTCTCCTGAATAAATAAAAAAACGTATAAAAAAAACGGAAGCGCATAGAGAGAAGGTGGCGCAGATTGTCCAAGACCACATGGATAGTAAGTAACAGAGCAATGATTCAAACCCAAGTCCCCTGACTCTAAATTCAGATATTTTTGGTGTATCTTTCTACCACTACGTTTCCATGACATGGTTAATGACATACAAACCGTTTGGTTTGGGTGGTTTTAAAATATCTCCTTGGTTTCTGTAGTTATGGACTAATTAAAGTACCGTGTGTGAGTATGAGTATGAGCACAACACAAAATAAGCATGTAATCAATAATCACTGACTTGACTGGTTGAGGGTGAGGGTGTTTGCACACAACCATGGAAGCTAATTTATGAATAAATATATTTATGAGTGTTGGGTATTTAAGTTTAAGCTTGAATATGTGTAAAAGCGTGAGTGGGGTGTGTGTGGATATTCCTGTTCGTAGGTCGAATGTGTGAGTTATCCCAAGAGTTTGTCGGGGCTGAGTTCCTGCTTGAGTCTCTAATTCCTTCTATACACTTACCCTTATCTCCCTATCCTAGAAGCTCAAATTCTCTTTCCCCCCATTCCCAAATCTCACTTCATCACCCTCTCTTTAGATCCTCGGATGTAAAAATAAATTAAACTTAGATTAAGCAGAATACCCCTTTATTTTGGGACCTCTTTCTGAGTTTAGCCTCGAGACCAGGAGTGGTAAACACAATGGACTCATGAAAATGCTAGACTTTGGGGAGAGAGATAAAGGGTCAAGTGGTAGGAAACCAATTCCCCAATTAATTTGTTTGTAACCATAGATTTCTCAACCCGAACGATATTTCCTGTCGGCTTACACAATTACAAGCACATACTTTTAACATAGGAGAGCCGCTGAAAGGCTAGTCCTGGCTCATTCAACCTGAGTTCGGCGGTCCCATCCTTTCTTGATGGGAGAAATTCTCACTCAGCTCTCTGGAGGCTGGTCTTCCAGACCAGGTCACCCCCGTAGGGAAAAGGAATTGGGTCACCTACCTCAGGGTTCCGAATCCGGACAATTTTATTCATATTTTCCACATAAATTACACAAGCACTTTATAAAATGGTTACAAGGAAAACACCTTATAAGTGCATAACTTAAACCCCCCCTCCCCGAGACAGATGCAAAGCTAGCCTCCCCAAACAGCCTCCATGTATGACTGTCCTTTGCAATTTGTATGCAAGGCTGATTGTTCGAGATTGTGCAAAGGACACCATGTTCCAGGGAACTGTTAGAGGGACCACTCTATGTCGGACTCTGTCTGTGTGTGTGTGTGTGTGTGTGTGTGTGTGTGTTTGTGTGTGTGTTGTGGGGGGAGTGTAGAATTGTGCTTGCCTGCTACTGTATGTAGGGAATTGTATGAGTGACTGTGAGTGATGGGGGAAACAGGAATTGTGGGCACAGTGTCACTTTGATCTGTGTAAAGTTGCGTGACCGCTGCCATTGCAGCCATTGATACTATGGGCACCCGACTGTATTATCAAACTTCGTGACTGTGTGTGATTATCGGCTGCTGTGTGTAGTGTGGTTGTCCACGAATGACTGTAAGAGTGTCTCTGGGTTTCTTAGGGCTGTATCGCAGGGGACCAACCGGTTCTTTGGGGGACCTTCCGAATGCTCTCGATCCTAGAAATTCTAAATTTCCTTTCTTCTCCTCCACTTCTTCAGCCTCCTCTAAAACCCCAAATTTTAAAATAAAATAAACGGAAATGGAGCAGAACTGAAAAGTATCAGCTGGACCGAGAGAGGGAGGGTAAACTGTTCGGGACGAAATGCTCCAGTTGGGTCCCCAGGTCCCTTTTGACCCCAGTCCCTACTCTAGTTCCAACTTATTTTTTCCACTGAAAGTAAATCCGGGGGTGGGGGTGGGGGTGGGGTTGCTCACCCGTACTGGACAACACTGGTACCAGACCTCGGAGAGCAGAAGCAGGTAGTGGGGCTGATTTTCTACGAGTTTCACTTTATGTCCAGTTACTGAGAGGGTAGGGTCAGGGAGAACTGGCTCGTGGTCCGTGAAAGGGATTGGGGCAGGGGGCAGAGTCCTCACTCTTTCCTCTGTGCACAGCCCTCGGGAACCTCCCCCACCCCTTTCCAGGCACAACCTCCCGATCTCGAGTCGTCTCCCGAGGCTGGGTATGGGGGTGCAGGGCGAGGACTCAGGGTGGGGAGGTCGCTCCTCTTGCTCGCAACTCCAAAGTCTGGGCTCCCACTTCTCTGGTGGGGGTCCTGGAAGGGCTGAGAATCTGAGAGGCGGGGGAGGGGACAGCGAAACCGAGCGGGGTGGACCCGACAGTAGAGGGGTCACTCGCAGGCCGAAGCCACTGAGGTGACGCTGGTGATCTTAGCAGTGTCGTCGGACCAGGGCTGCAGGTTCTGCAGAGCGAAGAGTGAAGAATTGTGCACGCAGAGCGGGTCAGCCTGCAGCGGCTGAGCCAAGCTCTTCTGGAAGGCCTCCTGCTGCAGCTGCATGAGGATGCGGTTAGCCTGCTGCCTCTCCGCCTCCCGCTCCTCCGCGGTCTGCCTCCTGTACGGGGACAAGCCGCTTCAGAGCCAGCCACTGCCCACGACCCATGCTGGCCTCGTCCCCCTCGGCCCTCGGCTCCCCAGGACCTGGAGTCAGGGAAACTGCTGCTTCCGAGAACACCAGTTTTCTGGCTCTAGAAAAGGGATACCTGGGGAACCCCCCAACTCCCCCCACAGTCCCAAGGGGTTCTCAGCTGCCCACCCCACCCCGTCACTGAAGTCTACTAAGAAGAAAGGCTAGGGAACATGGCGGTGGAGGGAGAACAGCCCTCTTGCTTTTCTTAGCTCCTATCTAGCCCCCAGCACTAGGCCAAACGCCAACCTAAAGTACAGGCTCTCTACTTTTCTGGAAAATTCTTCCGAAATGGATTGTGGATTTTGTTTGTTTGTGTGTTTGTGTGTGTGTATGTGTGCGTGCGCGCGCGGGGGGGGGGGGGGAAGGTACGGAGAGTTGATGCACAGAAAACAAGTTCAGTCCCTCAGTAAAAGCCCCCTGGCCACCATCCTCCCAGACTAGGCAGTCCAGGAAGGAAACTAGCAATCACCTTTGTGGCCCCTCCACTCTAATTCCCTGGTGCCCTAGCTACATAGAAAAAGGTCTGGAGAGAGCCTGGCCCTCTTAGCAAGCCGGGACTCGGACTTGCAAAGATCCTCTGAGTCCTTCTCCTCATTGCTCTGAAGCTCCTGGGGACAATGACAGAGCGGACAGGTGGCCCAGCAAAGACACTGAAACAGACGTTGGGGGTTGGGGGGGCGCGAGGGTCGATCGGGAGGAATAGGTTTCTCAGACTCAGAAACAACAGGCTTCCAATGAGCCAACCTGGGGTTGCAAACTAGCTTTCTTCCTTTTATCCCATCCCCCAACTTCCCGCTTCCTGAGCAAGTCTCGCGTCCTGAAGAAAAGGGATTGGGTTCTAACCATGGACCCAGAGTTCCCTGACTCTTTGAGCCGAGCCGGTTCCTCCCTCTCCTTAGCCCTGTGCGGAGCTCCAGTAAGGCCCGTCCGGTTTCCACGAAGCCAGTAAGAGCAGGGGATGACTCACATATTCCATCTAATGCAACCTCCCTCCACCCCCACTGTAAACTGAGATCAAACGTCTGTCTCTAAGGTGAAAGGATCTAATGTGAGTCCCCGGAGCCTCCAGGAGCAATTTGTAGCAGATCGATTTAAAAGCAGAAAGCAAACGAGGATCCCTCTTGGCTTGCTTTCCTCTTCCTTTTCTTTTGTAATTTCTCTCTCCTCTCTTCCCTTCTCTTTCTTTTTTCTTCCTATCTTCCTTACTCTCCCCCCCCCCATGCATTTCAGTCTGCAGATTTCTCTCATTCTCTTTTGGTTTTTATATCTCTGGGGTTTTTTTCTCCCTAAGAATTACGAGTTTTCGTTCCACACGGAAAAAAAAAAGTTTGGGATCTTTGTTTTTCTTTATTAGGGAAATAAGATTAGCTTAATTCTGTTTTTTACCCCTTCCCTAGGTCTCTTGGATCTCCCTGTCTCTCTCCTTTCTGTGTCCCTTCCCTTACCTCCTTTCTCCACATCTCCGTTTGGGTTTTTGTGAATCCCAGCCTTTCTCTTCCCAGAAAATGTCTTCCTTGTTTCCTCCCTAATGACTCCTGGAAGCCTCTCCCCCCACCCCCATGTCCTATTGCCTGGAACGCACTACTGTGGAAAACTCGACCCCACGGGGGGGGGGGAAGCTGCGTGTCTTCTTTGTGGATATAACAGCAGAATCCCAGGCAGATTTAGATTCTTCATTCAGAAAAAAAAAAAAGAGGAAACTGCAATTCCTTCCTCTGCCCAGCCGGCCTGACCCGGCTCGGCGCCTCCCTCTGACTCCATTCACATTAGCTGCTGATCCCCAGAGGCTCTGAAAAAACGGGCGTGAGAATGTGTGTGTTAGTGAGTGTAGTGTGGTGTGGTGTAATGCAGTATAGTCCAATGTCTGCAGGTTTTTGCGAGTAGAGGTGGGGGTGGCGGTGGGATGGGGGTGGGGGTAGAGAGGACAGACAGTGAGACAGAGACAAAGACAGAGAGACAGATAAGAGGACAGACAGATTTTGTCATTCTATGAGGGATCTAGTTCATGAGAGAAACTGCAAGTCTGTACCTGTGTGTGAGAAAGAGTGAGTGAGGGTTTAAAGATGGACAGACTTTGTGAGTACTAGAGAGTTGAAAGTGTTTTTGAGTGTGTGTGACAGAAGGAGACAGAGCAAATGTCTCCCCAGCTCCCTGGATAGCTCTCTCCTGTTCTCTCTTAGACACATCCATCTGTTCTTAATTGATCATTCCCAACTCCGATTCTGAGTGATTGATTTTCCATCTCTAGAGTAGGGCAGCAGAGTTGGTCACAGCCTGCCGCCGGCTGGGGCTTGTTGAGGAAAATGGTCTCGGGTAGCCAAGTCATATAGTGAAGCTTTCTCCTATTTACTCCCCACCAAAGGCAGATATTGTTATTGAAACTGGGCTGTTTGGCGGGAGTTTTAGATGATGAGCCTTGGTTACTCTGGTAGCTCAGGAAAAGGGAGTTCTTTTAGCCACCATTAACTCAAAAGGGCCTCGAATACCTTCACCAAAGCTTAACTCCACTGTGGAATTAATACAGATTTCCCTCTCCCCCAAACTCTTTTCTTCTTTCTGACCTATATCCCCAGATCAAACTAACATACCACCTAGTCTATTCTGTTCAGTCTCTCGGTAGTTACCAAAATCTCCACCCAAAGCCTGGCTAACCTTGCAGCTCCCGGAAGACTCCAGGGTGACCGAGGTTGCCTGGGCTCCCTCCAGAGGGACCTGACTATCGAGGCAGTAGAACAAAGTCGCAGTCTTACTTTCCCATCCCAATCCCGGAATCCCCAGGTCATCTATTTCACTCACACTTCCACCCAAGGCAGAGCCCTGGGGAGAGGTGGTTAACTGAGCAGTCAAGATTGCCACGTGTTAGGGGGATTGATTCTAAGATATTTGCTTTCTACTGCCAGATTGAACTTTCCAAAGAATCGTTCACAAACACTTTCAAACTCCACGTCACCACCCTTCCAAAAGACACGCACGCACGCGCGCGCGCGCGCACACACACACACACACACAAACTTCAATATACTGAACAGGCCCATACACTGTCTTGTTTGCTTCAAAAATGGACATCATAGTGGGCGTATGCTTCACCCAAATGACTTAACACGGTTCTCCGAACTCAGGGATATGAAAGAGATTTGGGGTGGGGGCAATAAATGATAGGGAAGAGACCAATCATTTGTCTACCCAGCATCTTGTCCAGATCAACACAGTCCTGGCTGTTGGAGATGAGTCAAAATAGCTAGGCCTTTGAGCCCCCAGTTTGATCTGAAATGAATACCCTGAGCCCTACCACGGCGCACCTACGGCCTTCGCATCTCAGAGTTGGGAGTTGGAGGGAGAAAGGGTACACTGAAACAGTTTCTCAGAGACAGCTTAAGAAAACCAGCTTTAGTCAAGCAGGCCGCTCACCCGCCCTTATGGAGTTCCCGATTTCCTGCAGACTCACCTCCATTTCGTTCTCCGATTCTGGAACCAGGTTTTGACCTGTGCGTCGGTCATTTTGAGCGCCTTGGCCAGGGCCGCGCGCTCGGCCGACGCCAGATACTTTTGGCGATGAAAGCGCTTCTCCAGCTCGCAGATCTGAAGGCGTGTGAAGGATGTACGCGGTTTCTTCTTCTTCGGGGGCGTCCGGTTCTGGTAGGGGTGACCTATACGGCGTGTTACAGTGAAGGGTGAGAGGGCCACTGGAGCGGGAGACAGACAGACGGCAGAAGCAAGCAGCACAGCGTCAGGAGGCGTCCACGGCAAAGGCACACACCGCAGCCGAGCCCTAGTGACCCGGAGCTGGGGAGCGAGCAGGCCCGGAGAGCAAGGAGCAGCGGGAAGCTAAACTCAGGCCTGGCAACAAAGCATTCTATCTGGAATTGTCTCATCTTTTAGGAAATGCTCTCACCTTAGCCCCCTCCTCCCGTCCTTTTCTGCAGGTATCCAAGTCCCTCATCTGTGTCATTTTTCTCTCTCAATGGAAATAAACCAAGATTGGGGTGGCATGGGGGATTTAAGCAGTCCCATCGCCAGTGTCCTTCTTAAGTTGAACACTCAAATATAGGATGACCCCCCCCCCCCAGTATTTGGTGCTGAGAAGGGCAAAGATTCTAGAGGTACAGTGGGCACACTTCAGCATATTCTCACACAGCCTACTTAAATACAAAATCACACCCTCACACATAGATCCATATGTACTACACACAAGCCTGTCACCCATAATTGTCATACAAATACAAATTCATTCTCACCACATACTCATACATGAGCCCATACTTATTCTTACTCTGCATGCACATCCATTTAAACATTCTTATGCTTTGAGATCAAAATCCTTTAAAAGTGTATTCCTAGGGAGATTGGCACATAGTGGGTAATGCCTACCTGGGCCTAGCCGGGCATGCTCAGGCCTTAGGGTTTTACTAAAGAGGGAAGTCTTGTAGAGTAAGGATCAACATCACAAAGTTGTGGAGAAGGGAAAGGACTGCTCTTCTCCTGGAAGTCCTCAAATCACCTGGGCCCTTATCTTGGAGACTAGAGTCTTCCTCTGAAGGCCTTGTTCATATAAATTACAGGTTGCCTGAGCTCTTAGCCTCTAGGCCCTCTCCAGAATCAGGGGCAAAGTGTCACTTTGCCTTCTCAGAACTCTGGAATCTCAGGCAAAGAGGTTGCTTTCAGGTTCCCACAGAAAGAAAATTGGGCCAAACTCTAAAGTCCTCTGTCTCCCAATTTGGGCCAATGCTATCCTCTCTCTGTCCATCTAAGACCTAAGATGTCAATTTCTGGAGACCTTGTCCTTTGGACTATTGGTGGATCTGCAGGAAGAGTAATTCGGGACTCAGAGCCAGCCCCAAGATGAACGTCCACCTCTCAAAGAAGAGAAATTGAATTTGCCTGATGGAGGTGGGGGTAAGGGGCTTTAGGGATGAGGGGTATCAGTCATTCACCCTTCCTGTATGTCATTTTTGAATGAATCCATTTCCTAGAATTATAGGGGGCACTTCTGCCTGAGAGGTAATCTTTGAATCCCTAGCTCTAGTCCCCTCCTGGCCTCAACCCTGTTTTGGAAGCTTCATTGCAAGCGGGGACTGGTTTCCTCCCCCTCCAGGGCCCCGCAGCATCCGGGCTCTGGCTCAGAATTCAGGTTGGAAAATGAACAGGGGTGTGTGTGTGTGTGTGTGTGTGTGTGTGTGTGTGTGTGTGGAGAGAGAGAGAGAGAGAGAGAGATGGGGGGAGGTTAGCCCAAGGGCCCTGGGGAGGGGAGCAGTCCTGAAAAATGGGGGTGGGGGAAGATATAAGAGGAGAGAAGAGAGGAAAGGAGGAGAAAGAAATGAGCCTGTGTTGTCCCCGGAGTCGCACTCAGGGCTGCTGGATCGATGGCCCGGTCAGGGTCGGTGCATTATTCATTGAGCAGGGGTCTGGGAGGAGTGGAGGCAAGCCCAGGCTGAGACCAAAAATAAAACAAGGCCGAGGGCTGGGGGTGGGGGGTAGCTTATACCCAAGTAAGCAGAATTCGAGTCTCCTCTGCTCCTCCCCCCATTTTTTTCGGCCAGGGGACTTCCCAGCGATGGTTACCCCCCACCCCACATGTCTCAAGTCCTTCAAATCGGGTGGGCTCTTGCTCTGAGGCAGCCTGAGAGTAAGCTCGGAGCTCCGCTCACTTGGGGTTCGTTTTGATTCGTTGTTTTGTTCTAAGGTTAGTGCAAAGGTCTACATTTGCCCACCTTCTGCCCTGAGAGAGAGGGAAGGGACTGGAGAACAAATCCACGGAGTACAAAGTGCCCCCTTTCCAGCATCCCCCCTGCCCCTGCCCCAGGTCCCTAGATCCTACTCTTTCCTTCTCCTCCCGATTCTGCAGACCCTCATGCTCTCTCAGCTTCTCGATCCGTTCTAGGGCCAAGCAAGCCCAGAACCAGAGGAGAGATGGAGCAGGACCAGGGTAGGGGATATAGAGATCGAAGAGAGGAAGTGGGGCAGCGACTGGCTGGGCCGAGGCTGGGAGCAAAGAAAGCAGAAAGGGAATCACGGGCCGGAATGGGGAGAGAGAGGCTGACCCGGGATGGATTAGGAGGCTCAGAGAGGAGCGGGAACCCGAACGGGGGGGAGGGGCTGAGGCGGACACGAGTCAGGGCTCACCTGTGAACCTGTCCTTTGTGTATCGCCGGTTACTCTCCATCCAAGGGAAAGTGAGTCCGGTGAGGTTGTTGACGCTGGGTACGGCGGGTACGGTGGGCATGCCGGTGGCTAGGGGCTGGTGGTGAGGAACGGCTCCGGCCAGAGGCCTATGGGCAGGCACTCGAATCACCCCTGCGGAACTGAGAGCGCCCCCGGTCCCGCCGCCCCCGGTGCCCATGGCCATGTTCATGTTGTAGGAGCCGGCCAGCGAGGCCATACTACAGGCGCTGCCGCCGCCTCCGTAGCCCCCCGCGCCGCTGCCTCCGCCTGCTCCGGCTCCCGCCCCAGGTCCGGGTCCCGGGCCAGCTCCGCCGCCACCATTGCCGCCTCCGGTTCCCCCGTAACTCCCGGTCATGGTGTTGTAGGCGCTGCTAACTATGCAGCCGAGCCCGTAGTCTGCGTCCTGCAGGCGCGAGGCGGACACCATGCAGCTGCCCTGGTCCGGGCTGTTGAGGATCTGATCGATGCCGAAACTGATGGGCTCGGCGTGGCCCGGGTGGAGGTGGTGCGGGGCCAGGTGCTCCATGTCCCCCGGCGAGCCCGGCCCCGGCCCCGCTGGGGGCCCGGCGACACAGGCACCGAAGAGCCGCCGGGGGGGCCGAGCGAGAGCCTCTGGGTTGGCGGCGCAGGGCTGGGCTGGGCGGGCCCGGGGGCAGGAGCGGCGCAGCGGGGCGCGGGGCGCAGCGTGCCTGCGGAGGCGGGAGCAGCCGGCACCAGCTTCGGGTTCGCTCCGGGTGCTGGGGGAGACTTGGAGGCGAAGTGCGGAAGGGTTCGTTGAAGTAGCCGGGGGGAGGGGGGACGCCGCCTGTTCCTCTCCTCCTCCGGATTCTCGCTCGCTGTTGACTCTGGGACATCAATCACTGGGCGAAAAGGCCTGGGTGAGATGTAGCTTCGCAGTTTTAGGCCCTGTCTCTCCATTGGCTGAGAGAGGAGAGGAGCGGGATGAATGACAGCGAGGAGGAGAGGGGGAGAGAATGAGGGAGAGGAGGGAGACAGAAAGAGAGAGACTGGGGGAGGGCGGAGGGAGAAGATTGAGAGAGCTAGAAATAGAAGAAAAACGAGGAAGGGGAGAGGAGGCGGGGGAAAGAACCAAAAGACAGGATAGTAAAAAAGAAAGAGGAAAGTCGTAGGCAGCGATCTAGAAAGATAAACTAATGGGACAAAGACACTGAGGAGGAAGAGGTGGTAAAGAGAACAGCCAGCCCCAGCCTCCACCTTTGCAAACAGGGCCTCTCCAGCTTCACCTCTCCACAGGGTCTCCCAGATGTCAGGAGTCCCAAGGAAAGACCGGAGCAGTTTTCATCCAGGATTGACAACACCTTTCAATTAACCTGGAGATGTGCTTCCAAGCTTCAATTGTTGATGGTTAAAAGGAAATCTTTGATTTTAGGCTCCTAGTATATGGAGATCTGGCTACTCTAGGTAATTCCAGGAAAATACAAGCAGTGCCCACTTCAAAATTTGTTTCTTTTAAATAACTTTTGTCACATCTCTAGCTCCAGGAAAGTCGACAGGGTAACGGCTGACAATAATATTAAGAATTTTGATAGAATCTCTAGATTCAGAAATGAGATTACGTAGAAATTAGGAAAGGAAGGATACTTAATGAGAGGAACAACGGACTCTCAAATTGAATGTGATGGCCCCCATCTCAAAATGTTTTTCCTTCATCTTATAACCTTGCTAAAGTTGCACTAGTCATCATTTCCTTTGGGTTTACAAGCTCCTCTCAAAATGCAGATGCCTTTGGGTAATAACAGTCACCCACATCTTATTGTGGATTAATTTAATTTTGGATTCATATAACTGAAGGGGGCCTTAGAGATCATCTAGTCGCACCCCTTCGTTTTATTTAATTTTATTTCAAAATGCATCTTATTTGTGTCTCACCTTTATATGACATTCACTTCTCATCCACCTCCAGCTTTAACCCTCTCTTGTGTCGAAGAAATACAACTAAGCAAATGTGAGTGTGTGTGGTATTAACCATATCTGAAAATGTAGTCAATACCCCTATTGACTCATTTTACATATAAACGAGGTTCATCAAGATCAAGTGGTTCGACCACAATTACATGGTTTTCTGCTAAATTAGAACTCAAACCCAGGTCTATCTTACCCTCTTGGTACAGGGTACTTTCTACTAGCCCATTCTTCCAGAATCTTTCCAGCAGTGGCTTAGATTGACTTTCCCTGAGAAAGGATTGGTTGATTATTTGACAATTTTTTGTGTGTCTATAGATGTTTGATGGGGAGAGAGAAAGGTCTAGGTTACACTGGTGGGAAAATAGGCAGTAGGGATATAGGCATGGGGAGGGGGTCAGTCATGGGAGATGGAAGGAGACCAAAGACAATCTTTATATATTTAGAAATATTGTCTCTAATGCTAGAAACCAAAGAAGAGGAAACTACCCCTCTCATCTTCTGGTTATCTTTTTCTTCTCCCTCCTCCCATCTCCATCTTTCCTCTTACACTGCCCACTACTCTCCAGACAAATTTCTGATCAGTACTGTTCATTAATACTTAGTACTTTATCTTTATGAAAAACTTTTTCACAAATAAATACTTTCCTGATTTTCAGGCAATAGAAGATATATATATATATATATATATATATATATATATATATATATATATATATATATATATATTAGAAATCATTATAGTTTAGAAGTTGCCTGTGACAGAAAAGGTGTAAATGTATGTCATGGAAACTAGTCAGTGGAAGAATGGTCTAAGGTCTCCCTTGCCCCACAATTATGCTATTCCTGCCTCTTCTGGGAATTGCAGGAGTCTTTTCTAACATGAATTTAATGCCTTTTGATCCCCTTTCAGTTCTTTTCCAACTTATTCATGTTTCTGACAATAGTTAATCACTTCATATTTTGGGGTGCCAGTAGGGAAGGGACCAGAGAGATAGAAATTATCCATAATCCCTCATCATCATACTGACCATGTAATTCCCCTTTCTATAGATAAGCTTTCCTATTCTGAGCACAGGCTCCATTAGTCCTTCTTTTGCAAATCTCCAATTCCCAATCCAAAGAGTAGTGGAATCATCACCCTCAACTATCTCATGCCTTCTGATGCCATATAATAGAGAAGTGACCTTAAATTCCTAATCGAGGTTTTATATACACCTGTCTTTCTTGGAGATGAAGATTATATTTCACATTATTTCATCCTTTTAGCTCTTCACACCACTTCTTTGTCCTACACTTCACTTCCCACACATCTTCTCTCAGGAAAATCTCATACTACTTTGGGTGTTGTCTTCTCCCACTCCACCTCAAGCCCTGTACCTACCCAGTACTGACATTGCAAGCTCTTTTGAGGGCAGGAACTGTCTTTCTACCAATTGAATCTCTCCAGCACTTAGGGAAGTCCCTGGCATATAATAGGCACTTAATAAATGTTTATTAGTCCACTGGATATCTCCAATGATCCTAGGTATGATTCCCCCTCCCCATTATTTACCCAGAAAAGAGGCATGATCACTCCCTAGTCCCTTTGCCAGTTAAAGGCTTCAATACACCCAAAGATAAGCTTATAAAAGTTGTTAAAGTCTGAGAAGATGATATTTGGAAACAGAGGGTCTCCTTTCCTTATCTAACAACCTTCCAGTTGTGTTTTTGTGAGCCTTTCTGTAAATATCAACTGCAGTCATTTAGCTTATAGTACACTAGGACCTTGAGATCTGTATTATTCTCAGCCATTTTAATTCTTCTTCCAAGATACAGGGTTTCAGTACAAAGTTTAGAAAACCTTCTCCTGTATACCCTCAAAGATTTCTCCATCTTGGAGAAGTTAATCCTAATTCTGTCAAAGAAAAGAAACCGAGTCATTTAATATTCTAATATTAGCAAAAATAATTTATTAAAGATATAAAGTTTTGTGGATAGTTGACCAATAGAGATTCCTCTCTATCAGTCAAGTGCCATAGTTTGATACAAGATATCTGGGGCTAATTCTAATCCCCAGGACTTCATTCTCCAGTTATGTCTCCTTCTTTCTAAACAAGGTACATACAAACCTTCACTCCTTTAAACTTTTAGATTGAGAAATAGCCTCTGATAGGAAAAGTCATCTATGGACACTTTTTCATCTCCCTCCTCTCCCCAACTACTGGATATAAATTTTCTTAGAATAAAGAAGGCTTAGATTAACCTAATGAGACTTGATCTCCACAAAGTCCTGTTGTTTCTCAGAAACCATTATTAAACTAGTACTGGTGGATTTCAGGATGAAGCAGAGACAAAACTCAGAGGCTTTCAATTCAATAGACCTAGGTTCAGATACTGACACGACTATTTATTGAGTAGTAATTTAGGAAAATTATTTGATTTCTCTGGGACTGTTTTCCTTATCATTAACAATGAAGGAGTTGGACTAGATAACTTCAAGATCCATTCTAGATGTGACGATCTTACAAAAGATTTCTGAAAGGTTCAGTTTTGCACTCCAGTTCCCATGGCATCCTTTTCATTCCAATCTTTTCCTCTCCCAATACTGTATAGTATAACTGCCCTTGTCTTCAGACATAAAGCAGAAAGTCCTCATTCTTTCACCCTAAGGCGGGTCCCTCTTGCCCCATCTGCGCTCTATCCCAAGCTGCCCCCCATCCGCCTCATCAGCTACATACATAAACACACTTACAAACACACTCCACCCCCACTGTTCTCTTCGGACACCAAATAAAGAAGTCTCTAATAAAAGCAGAGCAGCTGGGACCAGAGGGAGAGGGAAGGGGGGGGAGTCTTGTAGCAAAGATAGATACCCTCTCCCCAACTTCTCCACATCGAGACATTGGGTTAGTTGAGTTTGACCACTGACATGAATGTTTTGACTGTGTCTGTAACTTTATAAAGTGTTTATAAGGGTATGTATTTTCAAGTGTATAGTGAGTGTGTTATTTTACAAAATGAAGTGGTGTGTAGTGGACTCATGTGATAAGTATATTTGGAAACTCTGAGGGTAAGGGGAGAAATATATCTATAAGGACATCTGTGCAATATATGATCTTGTATAAAGGGGGAGGGCATTATATCAGATGTATAACAAGGTGTTGCTACGTGAGTGTGCAGTGATTTTTGTATGAGGGAGTTGAGTCTGAATTTTTGTGTTCATCTTTGACTAGAGAAGCCCCCATGGCCTCCACTTCCACTAGACACAAGGCTATTGAGCAGACTTGTTGGGGGCATTGGTAGGTGAAGTTTGGAAGCCCCTCTGTCGCTGCTGCTGGTTTCTCAGCATTATAATGTGAGTGAGCAGAGCAGCTTCTCTGGCTGGATCACCAGCAGGTGAGCAATTTGGCATATTGCCTCATTCTGACCTAGGCCATCCTCTTTGACCCTAAAAGGGAGCACAGAACACTCAGCTGAGACTGGCCACTTCTGATTCATGTTGGATGATTAACCAGTCCCCTAAAATTTACAAGGTCAAACTAGGGGTTGACTCCTTGGATTTTAGCCTGGGTAAGATCAGAATGGCTTTTTCTCTTGGGGTTGCATTGAAGAGTATATCCATCCAAGACCATTCTGAGAGATCCTAGTGACCCAAACACAGCAGACATATATTCAAACGTATCTTCACTATTACCCCTAGTATGCTGGGTGAAGTAGTCCCAAAGGAGACAGATTGATGGGTAGACAAATTTTCCTTATAGCTACTGGGGCCTCAGCTGTTGCCTACTTTAACCCTCTTCTTCCCATCACCCTTCTCTTTGGACTTGTTTTGTTTCCCACCTCCCCATCCTCTTCCTCCTGGAGACACTTAATCAGGAGAAGGCATCAAAGAGAAAACAAGAGAACTAACATAAAAGTTTTAATGGCTCAATCCAAGTGGAAGACCATCTTTAGCTAACTGTCCACTTCTTGCCTTCTGAACTTGGATGAGAAAATACTGGTACCAGCTACCAGGAACTGAGACCCAGGGCCTGGCCAAAGGTGGACCAAGGACCAATTTCCTGTCAACTGTTGAGGGAGAACCTATTGGAGCAGCCGACAATCCCCCTGAGATGTCCTATTTAGTTCTCGTCCTAGCCCGCCAAAATGCATAAACCTGGAGGGCAGTTGCTATGATCAGCAGAGATCCCAGCCAAGGGAAGGCAGGAGACCTCGGTGACCTGAGGAGGAGTCTTGCGGAGGTAAGAGAACATAATTGATTGACCCATAGTTTGTCGTGCTTCGAAACAAGAACTCACAAATTCTGACTTTCTTCACTTGTCCTTGGGAATGATTGGGGGTGAAGAATGAAAGGAAGGACTCTTTGAAAACAGATTTAGAGACTCTGACCTGGTGGCGTTTTGAGGGTTGATGAAGCAGGAAGCTGCCTGCGCTGGCCGGCAGGGAACTATAGATTCTCTGCCCCTCTGCATCCCTTCCCTCCACGCCTTCTGATTGCGGTTCAAGAGAGCGAGGCCAGGAATCTTGCAGGGGACTGAGAGCCAGACTGAAATGACAGACTTTACTGGCAGAAGGGTCTAAGCAGAGGGAGTAAATCGAAAGTCCAGGCTGAGCTCCGCCAGAGCCGCTTTCCTCCTTCCTTAATTCCAGTGCCAGTTTCCAAAGCCGAACGTAGTGGCGCTAGCTCAGGCTACATTAATAACATTGCAGAAGGGAGACCTGTCAGCAAGATGGAGACTATCCGGAAGGGCCCCTAACTGTTGTCCCACTTACAGGGGAGGCTTTGGCAACCCGAATTCGTTTTCCAAAATTGTTAAAGGAGTTGGCCCACGGCTGAGAGGATCCTGTCCTCCCCTACTCCCTTATCTTGTGCCGCAGACTTTTGGGCGTGGGGAGGACAACGAGGCCAAGCACAGAGTACATATCCAGCCGCCTGCGAAATTCAAGTTGCTTGGTGCTTGCTCTGAATAGGGGTGTAATGTGATCAGCCGGGCCTGGGACCAAAGACCTGGGACTGTGGACCCAGCTGAACCAATTGGCAGTGTGGGACTGTGGGGCAGCTGGACCCAGGACGGAAAACTATGTCTTGGAAGCTCCTGGAGGAGGGTACCACAGCTGTTGAATGTGCGGGGGGGAATTAAGAAGAAAGCAATTTTCTCAAATGAGAAGTCATTTTCCACCGAGTTACGAAGGAAAACCTTCTTTTAAAAAAAAAGTTTGTTGCTCACGCTGCTTTCCTTTCCCCGCTGTTCTCCTCATTCTTCCTCCATTTCCCTCTTTCTTCTTTCACCCCTTCCTTTCCCCAATATTTCTTTTTTCTTTCCTTTCTCTATCTTCTTTCCTCACCAATCATACACCTATGTCCCCCAAGCATGTTGCACATAAGTGGACTGAAGAGCCCACACTACAACAGAGCTGGAAGGAACTTTATTGACCAGAAAATTAGATCTATGACGATTGTGGCCCATGTGACACCAGGGCCAAAGCTAGTTAGGTTCAAAGTTGAGGGACACACGGTCCTAACAGACTCAAAGCACAAAATTTAGCCGTCTCTCCTGGGGAAAGTCAGGGGAAAAAAAAGATCAAGAGAGAGAGAGAGAGAGGAGATAGAGATTGGGGGGGAGAGAAGAAAGGATAAAAGGGGAAACGAAGTGAGGGAACAGGAGAGAAGGGAGAGGGAAGACGTAGAACGGGAAAACTGTGGAGAGGAAGAGAAAGAGAAAAGAAAGAGGGGAAAGAGAGGGGAGAGGAAGAAAGAGAGCTCCTGGCCAGCCCCTAGGACGGCTTCCGTTAAGGTGCCGCATTGGGGTTCAGGCCGGAGCCACCGCGACAGCCTCCGCCTCCACCTCCCACTCGCAGCCGCCGCTCTGGGCCGGTTTGACTGCCTGCAAAGTCGGGTAAGTAATGAGTCGGCCCTGCAGAGCAGAGACAGCTGCAATTGATGAGCGCCCAGTGCGCTCTCTTCGCCAGCCTTTTTTTCCGCCCTGCGCCTTATTAGAGTAATTACGGAGCGCGCGGGTGCGCTTAATGAGCCCGGCTCACCCGGGTGAGGTGGAAAGGGGGGGGGGGGGGGAAGAGAGGAAGCAGAGGTGGATTGGAGTGGGGGGGGGGCAGGAGGAAGGAGAGGGAAGTACCGCACTCGTACCCTTCTCTGTCCTGGGGTGGGCCTGAGGGTGGGCGGGAGTTGTGAGGGAGCAGGCCTCGATGCAGGCCAGGGCCGGAACCCTGATGCCTGACTTGACGGACTTAACCGTCATTAGTGGCCTCCCCCACCCCCACCGCCAACCTCCAAAGCCTGTAGCACAAGAAAAGGGAGCAGAGAGGAACAGTTCTGGTCCTCCCAGCAGTGAGCCAGCTGCTTCAACCACAGAACCTTACTGGCATCCTAGAATGTCCTTCTGTGATTACTAAACTCATCGTTGTGTTCATTCCTGTCTTCAGTGCAGATTGCCACCAATCTACGATTTCTCATCCTTCGTGAGTCTTCTCTGTTCTTTTGTAAATCCTCCGCCAAGATATCTATCCAAGACATTGGAGGCCAGCTGGCCCCCGCTTTTTTGCTGCTTTTCATACTTCGCGAATGTCAGTGTAACATTTGGATGCTCACGCTCTGATTTATATACATTCTGGTCAAATAACAGACTCTTCTATAGTTCTCTTGGGAGTGCGAAGTCTTGAGCACGTTGCGTTCACCTGGCCGAGGAAACGGCCCTCCCCACTCCCTTCCACTTCTGACCTTAGGGCCTTCCCTGGTTCGAAGTCCTTTCGGCTTCCCAGTACACAGCATCCTCATGCTAAATGGAGAAATTAGATGAGTATTAGGGCACAAACCTTGAGCTTTCTGAAGGCAAAAAATCCAGGTCTTTGCTTGTTGTCTTCCTTGAGGGTCTTAGACCAGGACCCCAGGAAACAGGCTTCGAAGATCTTATCCAATCCCATAAAAACTGAGGACACAGACTCATCCTATCTAGGGGTTGCAGGGTGTGAAAAACCCCTGGTTCAGACTCATTACAACAGACCCAAATCTCTGTGTCTGTACTATCATCCCTGGGACTGGGAAGGAAAGCAGGAAGGGGAATGAGATTTGGGTCCGGTCCCACTTTGTAAGTTCTAGTCCAGCCTTCATCAAACCTTGATTATTCGCTGATCCCTCAATTTTTTCTCTTCTGCCAGAACTTGGGACCAGCAGGCCAGGAAAACTGAGCCATTTAGATTTGGGCTTTTGCCACTCCGTGCCTTTTGCTTGGGTCGGAAGATAAGAACTCCAATAGACCCGGACCTATTAATGATTTGAATGGATTTCGGAAAACACTGGATGGTGGGGTGAAGAGTGAGGGGGCCAGGAGACAGTCCAATTTCCTTAGTCGCAGCATAGAGGCAGTTATGAGGCTGTTGGTTGGATCGTTGAGAGGGAGCTGGAATATTTTTAGTTTGTTTTGGCTGAGTTAACAGTTACTCCTTTCTCTCTGATAAAGGAGATCTATTCTCTGTACTCTGCTGGGGTGGAGTTTAGACCTCATTTATGTTGTGCCTTGAGTAAGTGTCTGGGGTCTTTTGCATGGAGCATTTCCGTCGCTCGTGTCCATTCCTGCTTACTTATAAACACGCAACTACACATGTATACATTTGTATATACATAATCTTTCATTTATAAGGATCCGCAACAAACTCCTCCTGCCTAATAATCTTCCTCTCACTTTCTGTCTCTCTATGTGTCCTCTCTCTTCCCCATTCCCAGTTCCCCATCCCCCAGATTTTCCGGACTGGTTCCAGATTCTACTCTAAAGATCCTGGGGTCCCAGAAGGAGTTGCAGAGTGGAACCTCAGGTGCTTGGAGTAGAGAGCATGACCTAGGAGGGCCGGTGCCAGCCTCCCTGGAGCAGCGTGGAGAGAAGCGCGGGTGGCGCTTAGGGGCGCGGGGTGGGGGGGGGAGGGAGGTTCCGAGAGGGAATCCATATGTATGGGCTCCCGGGATACAAAGAGCAGCTGCCTGCTAGCTCCTGGTGTGCGGGCTCCGGGCTAATTGAATTAGGGCAAGCAGAGCAGGCTCCCACCCTGTGCGCCACCAGACCCCCGCCCTCCCTCTCGGTCTCCCTCCCCTCCAGAGTCCAAGAGCTGAATAAGGAAGGCAGCAGCCGCCTGCGTCCCCTGCCCGCGGCAGCGCCCCGAGCCCTGCGGGGCGCCCTCCCCCTCCTAGCGCTCCCTCCGGATTGGGCCCTTTGTCCCGCTGGCGGCTGGCCGAGTTAGGAGCCCAGCTATCCCCAACTGGACAGCGACTCCGTGATTAATGGGGGAGCCTAGAAGCTGGCACGAGGAGGGACCTGCGCAACTCCCTCCTCCCACCTCCTCCCTCAGCTGCTGGGGCTGTCAAGGGCCCTGAACCCTCTTCCGCCCAGTACTGGGCCTGAAAGGACTAGGCAGCCTGGTATCGAGTTATGGCTTAAATTATTATGTGTTGGGGTGCTGTGCTGTGTGTATCTGTCGGGATCTGTGTATGTGTTTATGTACCTGTGCGTGTAAATATGTATGAATGTATGTATGATGTATAAGTGTGACTGTGGATCCCTAGGGCATGATGTGTGCCTATTTAGTTGTTTGAATACTGTGCCTCCACTACAAGAACCAGTGACACTCAGAATGTTTAACTTTCCACTTCATATGCAAACCCGGGCAGCCGTACAGGGGCGTTCTGGGACCTCGACGACTGGGGCATGGACAGCTCCTGAAGCGCACAACAGGATGCCCATCAACTCGAAAAGTTAGGCGACTGGAGCCTCAGAGAGTCAGCAGGGGTCAGGCGGGAATTTCTATGGAGGGATCTCGGCCTCAACTCTAAGAATAACACTCGATCCCACATTCCTGGAGAGATAGCCAGAGGAAGTGGTTATACCAGCCGAACTGAAAGAGGTCAAGACAGCAGCTCTCTTGACTCAGATTTGTATCTCCAACTCCTCCTTCTCCTCCTCCTCCTCCTGTTCCTCTTCTTCTTCTTCCTCCTCCTCTTCTTCCTCCTTCTGATCCTTCTCTTCCTTCTCCTCCTCTCTCCCTCTCCCCCCGCCCCAAGATACACTTTGCACCCTTGCCCATGCCCCAAACACACAACTCAGTCAGAGGAGCAAGAAAATCGTAGCAAATTTGCTGAGGTTTGAGAATGAATTTAGCGGGCAGGAATCAGAGACAGAGAGGTGAATGGCAAACAATCCCAATCCATTTAGACATCCAGTGCAAATTAAGCACTATCGACTTGGGACAATGATTTTTGCTAGTAGAGTAGATGAACCGAGCCAGGGAAACACTGGTTCCCTACAATCTACACGGGAGGGGGAAGAAAGAAGGAGCCTTCATCAAAGCCTGGCAGGCCGGCACTCCCTATTCCATCCCACACAAATCTGTTGGCAAAGAACTCGGAAGAGATGAATGTCCTTCCCTTGGTACAATTAGAGAAAATGAGATCTCCCTGGTTAATTAGGCCAAGGGGCAGATCAACAGTTCACCAAAAGAAACCAGGCTTCTGGCCAGGGAAGGCTGGTTTTCTGTCCCCTATCCTTGGTACTTATCTTATTCTGCTCCCAGAAAATGACAAGGGGACCAGAGTAGAGAGATGACCATGCCTGGGACTGCAGGAGATATTTAAGCGTGAGACTTTGGAGGCTTTGAAAACGAGTCTATCACAGCATCTAACCATTCTGATCCCTTTCTCTCGAAGGGGCTTAAACAACCTGAGCTTGCTAAATTTATTAGCTAGGGGTGTGGGCCAGGTGAGCACCCACTCACATGTCCGGAGATCAGGGCCGGGGTCTACAAAGAGGGCAAATGGAAGCGGTTGCTATGGACTGGTAAAGGGAGAGGGAGGATGCCTAGGAATCAGGCACGCAGTCAGATCCTCTCCGCGATGGGCAAAACTCACATAGAGCAAAGGAGACCCAAGAAAGCACCTACGAGAGGGACCCGAGAAACCTTTGGCAAACCAGCGCCCTGCTGTCCTCTACTAGCTCAGCAGCCAAACTCAAATAAGGCCACCCAGGGGCTGATGAAACTGTGGTTCGGCTGCCGCCCCCTTCCATTCTTCGTCTTTGCTCCTCCTTTTTCAGTTGTACCCGCAGTGGTTCCGGCAGGGGCAGCACGGCCGGTGTGCCTTCTCCAGCTCATAAAAATCTCTAACACAATTTTTTCCAGGACTTTTACTGCTCAGCGGAGATGAGCAGTGACATCCCTGTCTCCCCTTTCATAAATATTACATCTTCCCAATGCAATTACAGGAAACGGAGCAGCGGAGTGTTTACTAAATAAGATTATGGGATAATGCTAATGTATTTCATGTCGGTGTCTGACACCAGACAAACTCCCTATTAATAACCACTCAATGAGGCGCGCAGCCTCTCACCGGGGGCCGTTGCAAGGGACCTCCAGCTTTCTGCATGGGAAGTGGCCACTTCTTGGCGGTACCCTATAACGGAGCTGGCGGGACCCGGGAGTAGCCTCCACCTTGGTCTTGTGAGCTCCAGGGATGCCCCTACCAGAAGCCAGAGCTAATGACCTCCTCGCCAATCCTGCGGGCCTCGCCCATTCCTCCCTGGAGTCACTCAGGGCACATTATTTAGACTGAAAAAGTCCCAGTCTTTGTCCCCTCCCCCATAGGATCCAGGCCCAGGTTTTCGCCACTTTTACTTGTCTGCAACCGGATTTCTTTTAGCCGCAGACCGATTTCTCTCCTACTTGTGGGGGAGGGGAAGGAGGGTAGGACAACACCACCAAAAAAGAACTGGTAGCGAGCATTCAAGGTCTTCTGTGCCAGCTCCCTGCCCAAAGGTGAAATATTATAGATTGAGGGTTCTTTTCTGCCTTCAAAAAAAAAATGTTTCATGCGGATCTAAGTAATGAGGGACCAGGGAGGGGTGGGAGAGCCTGCAGTCTCAGCAAATCCTGCACTACCTCTGAGGCCTCTCCTATCCCCCTCCTCCGATGTCAGCAAACCTTGGGCAGAGAAACCTCTCAGCCTCTCAGCCGCTTTAGGGAAGGAAGAGGTTTCTACCGTCCTCAGGTCTTAGAGGGGAGGGGAGCACTTTCCACTTTCTATCGTCTCACCACCTGCCCCTTACCCTGAAGATGAAGATTAGTCTATGCTATAAGTCAGAGTGGAGAAAAAGGAGAAGAGGTGGAGAGCAAGGAACACCCCAAAATGTCAATCCTCGTGCCCTTTTTCACCACTTACCCTTAGTCTGGATGTCCTTCCAAGCTTCTTCCCCTACCCTCCACCCTCTTTCTGCACACTCAGCTACCTTCTTCCCCAGGAACCTTGGGCTGCGAAGGAGGGAACAGATCTATTTGAATTATGAGTCAATCTGCTCTTTTATGCACGGAGACTTCCAACAAGTTTCTTCCTTTAAAATGTTTTTTGTTTTTCCATTTCCTCCTATATCTTTCTACCTTTACCCCCTTGTCTTCCTTCCTGCCTTTTCTCATGGTTATAACTTAACAGAATGACACTTCCTCCAATCCACAGGTCCCTCCATATACACACCTGTCCACACAAATATACAAAGGTGTGTGCAAAAAAGCACCTGTATACACATAGAAACAGCCAGAAGCATGTATCTAAGTCTCTTCCAGCTTTAAATTTCTGTGGTTATGAAACAAACATGAACAGAGATACACTCAGTCACAAATACACTCCAATTCATAACACAGGGATACGGGTAAATATGAATCCTAGCAAAGCACCTCTTCCTGAAACAGCTATTGAGCCCAGATCAAGACTCTCCAGTTCTGGCTGGAAATTAAGCACTCCTAAGGGAACTCCTATTCCCCTTTTTGGGAATTATGTGTATCCCATTTAACCTATACATAGAGTGTGTTTCAATCCTTATAAAGGTGAAGCTAAGTGATTCTGGAAGTCACTCCCTTGGATACAGCTCAAGAATGAGTCATCTGAGAGAATAAGTAAAGAGAAGTAGGTGGGAGTTGGTTAAGTGATCTGGGAGGAGCATGATTTGATGCAGGAATTGTCAGTCATCTCTACTCAGCAAAGGAACCGAAAGCCAGAAGTGCTCTCAGGACAAAAACAAAAAAAAGTAACTATTTGAATTAGAAAAATATTAAATTTCATTTTATCTTCTCATCTTCTCTCCCTTCCACTTTCCTCCCTTCCCCCTTAGCAAGGAAAAACAAAACCTCTGCTACAGATATATATATATATATATATATATATATACACATATACATACATACATATATGAATGAATTCCATCATTGGTATCCACTCTACCTTCCCTCAATCTCTACTCTGAATCTATCACTGCTGTCTTTGGAAGATTGGTAGCAAGTTTCATGATGACTCCTCTGGAGTTGCAATTGGTTCTTGCATTTACTGTGGTTCCTAAATGTTTCAAAGTTGTCTTTAAAATATTATTGCTATTATATTGTTATTGAATTGTGCCAAAAATTGAAGAAATAGTAACTTAATGGAGGCAGGAGAAACTGGGCTAATTTTCACTGGAGATTTATGTTGTTGATGATGATGATGTTGATACTGTTATATATTTTAGTTATTTAGTATTTTAACTCCTCAGCTAGACTGCAAGCTCTGGAAGGGCAAGGATTAGCCTGTATTACCTTAACTTCGTATGTCCTCCAGAATCTTGAAGACCCTAAATAAATTTCATTGTAATTTTCATATCTTATAAACATCAGTTTTCCATTTATTTGTATCCCCAGAAATTATCATAATGTCTAGCACATAACAGATGTTTAATGGGTGCTTGTTGACTTGATGGTGATATTCCTTTACATAGATGTTCCACAACTTGTTTAACTATTTCCCCAATGAAAGAGCATGGGCTTTGTTTTCATTTCTTTGTGACTACAAAAAGCATAGCATTTGGTTCTGTGGTTGTTGCTGTTCTTTCCACAAACTGTAGTTATAGTAATTATACATATTGCTTCACTGGTTCTTCTTATTTCAATTTGTATAGGCATTTATTTCTTGCTTCTATGTATTTTTCATATTAATAATTTTAGAGCAAAAGAGTATTCCTTTATACTCAGATATCTCAATATTTACTTTATAAAGGAGAATAGGTCTAAATTCCTCTGTAAATAGTCCCCAACTGTTCAAGCACTCCTTTAGTTGTATTCTGAACTTGATGGGAGTCAGTATCCCATAACACTCCATAATGAACTGCCAGCATGGCTGCCATAAGTTCTCATAGTTAACTCCCTCATTCTCCTCAGACCATTCAAATTGTTTCAGCTATAAATTAGGACTTATAAGAGAGGTTGGGGTTTTGATTTAGTTTGGTTCGGTTTTCAGTTCACACTTGTGATTTCCAGTGAGGATACCATTCCATCAAAGCAAATTTGTTGCTATTCTACAACTTTTAAACTGAGGGAGTTTCCTGAGAAACTGTGAAGTTAAATGATTTACTCACAGGTAGCATGTGTCAGAGGAGAGACTTGAACCTTACACAAAAATGATTCTTTTTTTTAAGGTTTATTTGAGTTTTTGAGTTTTACAATTTTTCCCCCAATCTTACTCCACCCCCTCCACAGAAAGCAATCTGTCAGTCTTTACATTGTTTCCATGTACATTGATCTGAATTGAGTGTGATGATGAGAGGGAAATCATATCCTTAAGGAAGAAACAAAAAGTCTTAGAGATAACAAGATCAGACAGTAAGATATCTGTTTTCTCCCTAAATTAAAGGGAATAATCCTTGAACTTTGTTCAAACTCCACGGCTACTTATCTGCATACAGATGGTATTCTCCATTGCAGACAGCCCAAAATTGTCCCTGATTGTTGCACTGATGGAATGAGCGAGTCTATCAAGGTTGAACATCACCCCCATGTTGAGGGAGATTCTTTATCCACTATTACAAGCTATCTTTCAAAGTTTTTTTTCTTTTTTTAAAGTAGCCGTTCCTTTTTGGCATTCCTCAGCAAGGAATCAGCTCTTCTTTTTCTGAGGAGAAACTGAGGTTCCTCTCCATTAACTTAGTTCATTCACATATATTAGTTCTAGCACTAAATGAATAAAGACACAAGATTATATTCATATTGTTTATTATGTGGTTTCTACATCCATATAATTTCCCCCAAACTCTTCAAAGGTCTTGGACTTTGAAATAGGAAGACAGGAAATTGGCTTTTGACTGTCAAAAATGCTCAAGATGATTGAGACTGCCAGGAAGGTTCTAGAGAAGGGTGAGGTGAGAGTGTGGAATCATGGATGAGGGAACTGAATTCCTCTCAAGAATGAAATTGCCCAGAATAGAATAATTTATTTACTTTGGCAGACTGCTCTGGACACAGAGAAATGGATCAATAGGATTGATAGGGTTACTTTAGCTACACTGACACCTTTAGGAGGACAAAGGTCACAATTGCCAATTCTATATAGGACAATTTGAAACCTGAATTATATGGATTTTTAAAAAAATTTTATTGATACTGTTTGTTTTTTACAAGGCAATCATTTCCTGAGATTTCCACCTCCCAACTCCACTTAACAACAAAGAAAAACAGTTATGCAAAATTCAAATGGAATAGTAATGGTAGTTCATAACACATCATATTCTGAACCCACCTCTCTTGGTAGAGGAGGAAAATATGTTTCATTATCTTTTTTCTTGGTCTAAGATGGGTAATTAGAATTAAATGGAGTTCAAATGCCTACTGGTATTATTGTAGTTACTCTATATCTTTTTCTCTTGATCCTTCTTATTTCATTCTACATCAGATTATCAAATTTATCATAGTCAACATTTTTTACATATAAAATTTTGTTATATTTTTGCTTTTACATCACTTTCCTTTGCCAATACAACCTTCTAAAAAAGGAGGGAGGTATCCTGATGATGATGATGATGATGATGATGATGATGATGATGATGATGATGTTTGCCCTTCATTCTCAAAAAAGACCATGATATCAGGGAAGTGATGTCCTGACAAGCACATAAATTGGATTTGAGTGAAGAGATGCTTTGTCACTTTTTCTCCAAAGCCAGATATGAGTCAGGGCAACTGGAAATGGCCCTGGATGGGAGGCAGTCAGGGTTAAGTAACTTGCCCAAGGTTACATAGCTAGCAAGTGTCAAATATCTGAGGCTGGATTAGAACTCTTGTCCTCCTGATTCCAAGGCCTGTGTTCTAGCTACTATGCCACCTAGCTACCCTAGGAGGTATCATACCTCTTCTTTGTATACCAGATTGGTCATTATAAATTCACAGCATTCAAGTTTTTTAAAATAAAATTTTATTGATACCTTTTGTTTTTTTTAAATCATTCATATTCCCTAAGGTGTACCTCTACTTTTCCCTCATAGAAAACTATTCCTTTTGACAAAGGATAAAAATGAGTTGGGGGAACACAATTCAACAAACCTATCCAAGAAATAAAACCATTATGACATTGAATGCAGTATTTGCCCTCCTCCTCTCATTTCTTTCTCTTTTAATTTAATTTAATTTTCCATTTCAACTTCTTTACCTTCAAACTTCCTTCCCTCAGTCATTGAGAAATCAAGAAAAATGGAACCTATCACACACACACACACAGTCAAGTGTATATATATATATATATATATATATATATATGTGTGTGTGTGTGTGTGTGTGTGTGTGTGTGTGTATGTATGTGTGTATATAAATGTATATGTGTGGATACATACATACATACATACCTGCACTGAATATGACACCTCTCCAGTGGTGGATAGCATGGTTCATCCTAAGTCCTCTGGAATTTCAAAGTTATTTTCTTTTACAACATTGTTGTTATTGTATAAATTGTACTCCTAACTCTGTTCAGTTTACTCTGCATCAGATCATCCAGGAGGAACCTGTTATAATGTACATGTGTATTCTAGAATCCGCAATTTCTCTGAAACTATTCCCTTCATTTTTTATAGCATGATTCTATCACATTTATATACCATAAATCTTCAGTCATTCCCCAGAAGATGGGCACCTCCTCAATTTCCAAAATTTTTCCCACTATGAAGTATTTTTAGCATATCACTGGGTCAAAGGGTACAACATTCAGTTTTTATTCTATGGTATCTTCTCATAATTGTTGCAATTGGGCATATTGTCTTGCTTGTTCTATTTATTTCATTTTGCACCAATTTATTCCATGTTACTTTTTTATTTTTCATATAAATAACTTCTTAGAATACTATAGTATTTCTTAATATTTATATGACTCAATTTGTTCAACCATTCTCCAATCAGTAAATGCCCACTTGTTTCCTAGGATCTTGAAGATTAGATAGAAAAGTGCCTTTGTGTAAAGGTAGTGAGGGAAAGAGATCTGACTATACAAGACCCACTAAAGAGAGCTGAACAATTTGCTTAGGGAGAAGAAATTTGGGTTGGCTTAAGGATTCCACAAGATCTTGCTGAGGGGTAGGTAGTCTGAGGTTATTTTAGGTTAGAAGTTTCCTTTACCAAGCTATCCTTTCCAGCTCTCACTTTGGACCATGATTTCTTTACTTTAGTTTCTAAGTAAATTTCCCTTTTACACCTTCAAGGGCCAGTGGGCTTGTAAAAGGGAAACCCAGTGTTTTCTTACCCAGGGCCTGGGGTCAAGCAACCAACAACTCCTGAGCCTCTGGCAACTAAGTACATACATATCTACTGCTCTTTTAGCCAAAATAACAGAATGAGTTTATATCTGTGTTGACTCTTCTTATTTAGTCAGATCTTAAAACTAACAACAATGAATTTCTAACCTTGAAGGTGATTAGAGTTTAAACAAGCACTCACCCACTTCTCCACCCCAGAGCTCTAAGGGGAGAGAGTCCATTGCCAGCAGTGGTCAATTTGTTTTCTTTTCCAGGGCTTGAGGCTGCCATGTTTCCTTCAAATTCTGCCCAATAAGCCTCATCCCCTCAGGGCTAGGCTCTCTCTGTTTTCCAGAGTCACAATTAACTTATCTGATAGAATCAATGTGCTAATGTGCTAATGAGAGAAAGCTCTAGGAACTCCTTAGGGTCCTCTCTGCAATTTCTAGAATACACATGTACATTATAACAGGTTCCTCCTGGAGATAATAAATAATTATTTGGTCTTTTTATTATTAACATATTAGCTGATATTTATAATACAGTGTCTTAATGTTTGCAAACCACATTGCATAAATTATCTCATTTGATTATTACAATTCTCTGAGATAGGTACTATAAATGTTAATATTCCCGTTTTTCAGATGAAGAAACTAAGGCTTAGAGAGGTTAATGATCATTGAGGTAATTGATAATTGCCATGATCAGGTCATGAAACTAATATTAAAGATTGAATTTGAATCCAAGTCTCAATTTATGATGAAACTTTATACCACAAAGCCTCTGGAAGAGGCTGGATAGAATTTCATTGTTTTGGAAACTTCTTTTGTCAATGTAGACTGCAGCAATTCTGTGACAAAGAATTGATCACACATACACACACACACATACACACACACAGACAAACACAAACACATACAAATCAGCACCTTGTGGTCAACCTGGTGACAAGTTTCTTTGAATTTAACTGAACTGATCATTGGTTGACAGTCAGACACATGCCCATACTTGAAACCTTCCCACCTGGGTAACATCTGACAGAGCTGGTGCCCTGAAGGCTACTCTTTAAAAGATCAGGGTCACTTTCATGCCACAATGTACCTTTAGAGAAGAACTCTAGTGAAATTGTTGCATTATATAGGCAAATTTAAAATTTTATGTCCTAATTCATACAGATGTCCCTGATGCGAACTCTTTTTTGAAACAATATAAGTAGGGGCAGCTAGGTGGTGCAGTGGATAAAGCACTGGCCCTGGAGTCAGGAGTACCTGGGTTCAAATCCGGTCTCAGACACTTAATAATTACCTAGCTGTGTGGCCTTGGGCAAGCCACTTAATCTCATTTGCCTTGCAAAAACCTAAAAAAAAAGAAAGAAAAGAAACAATATAAGTGACTTACAATGTGATTTTACAAAAGATTAATCTAAAAATATCGTGACTCCATTCCTTAAAGGGCTGTCAACCTGTGACTTGGTCAGAACAGAGAAGTGTCAAGAACTTAGAGAAAGCTGATGGAGCTGAGAGTGAGAGGAATAGTCAACTGGAATTGTATCTTCAGAGTTTTTTAAAATGATTTTTCTAGGAAACCCACTTTAAAATTCAACTCCAGTTTTACCAACAATGTCCTGAGCCACAGTTTTCCTACCTGCAAGCTGGGTTCAAGCAGTGTCCCCTTGGCACAAAAAAAGAATGGAATGGAAGATAGGGGGATCTATGAGGACATTGTTTTTATGAGGCTAACTTCCTTGATCCTCTGACTGATTTTGTAATTGAAGCTGGACAACTGTTGCCTTACACTGTTCTCCACCTTAAAAAGACCAAGGAAAGTGTTCACATCTTATGTCATTAAGTAAAATCCTCTTTTGATAAAAATACTTTCTAAATAGTCTTCCAGTACTTTCTCTTCTATATCTCTCTTACTATAAGGGAGGAAAGAGTTCTCCTCTTAAAGTGGCTGAGAAGTTATGAAAAAAGGGAACCTGAATCTCTTTCCTCCCCAGAAATGTAGGAGGCAGCAAGAGTTTGAGCCTCTGGACATTCATCCTTGTGACCTGACCCAGTTGAGACTTTTCAACGGATTTTAAATAATTTTTTTTTTGTGATTTGGGACTTGACAAATGCAAATTCATATGAACATTTGCACTTAAAGAGAAGAGAAAAGGAGAATTACTTATGAAACCACTGATATTATTAACTTTTTTTAAAGCATATGATAAATTTGAAATGTTACTTTCAAAGTTTTTCTTCTTGCCTCCTTTTGAATTTCCTTCTGTTCTCTTCTATGCAATAAAAAAGTAATTAAGTGACCCTTTTTTCTTCATTTTTGTTGATCATTATCATTTACACCCTTCCCTTCCCCACTCCCTTCCAAGTTAAAAAAAAAACAAGCAAGCAAGCAAAAAGAAAACCTCCCTTAGGACAAATAATCACGGTCAAGGCAAATGAATTCATTTAAGCTGATCATTTGCTGAAGGTCATTCCTCAGCTACTCTTTTAGTTGCCCCAATCCAAGGTTTTCTTTATTTGGAATTGTGGTGCTGGGAGTACCACTAGGCCCCCACATCACTGGCCAGAAATGTTTTCTCCTCCAACTAAAGACCAAGTCTGGGACAGCTAGGTAGCACAGTGGGTAGAGCATGGGCCCTGGAGTCAGGAGGACCTGAATTCAAATCAGGCCTCAGACACTTAATAATTAGCTAACTGTGTGACCTTCAGCAAGTCATTTAACTCCATCAACTTGGAAAACTAAAAAAAACAAAAAAAGACCAAGTTCAAGAGAAGAGCTTGCCAAGTAGAGTTCATTGCCAACCAATGAAAGCGCAGAAACACCAGAAAGTTTCATGACTTCTTTTTACTTTGAATTTTTCTCTGTTCACCTGAAAAATTCAAAAATAAATGAGGGGAGGGAAGAATTCCAGGCATGTACATACTTCCATTTAATAAGCCCCCACCCAATCACATCCCAATTCCCTCACACATACACTCCTTCCCCTCCCCCCACCACTCACTTCTAAGGTCTAGTCTGTATGACTCTCACTTATTGAAGAACTTAGTACTGGGTCCCAGTCACACTCTCCTTAATTAGCCTTAGTTTAGGGTTGAGCCCTGACCCCACAGGTCAGAGATCATGACTTTATTTACTCACCTCCGGCTCTTTCCAGTGTTCCAGTCCTTTCATCATTTTTTTAATAATGGAAACATCTCCCTTACCCAGTGGCTATACAGAGTCTAGAGAGACAGGACCTCTCCCCCTCTCAAACTCCACATACTCCCTCGAAAATGGAGCTCAGGTTTCTCACCAAAGTAATGTTATATGCTTGGGACAGCTTTCATCCATCAATTTATTACATTCCTCTGCTGCTTATAGCCTAAGAAGTTCTTGTGTGTGTGTGTGTGTGTATGTGTGTGTGTGTGTGTACTTTTCAGTATATGTGTATGTCTATATGTCTAAGTAAGTAGTATGTGCATGTCTCATACATGTATTATGCAAATCTGAATGTATGTATGTACTTAGGTAAGTTGGAGTATAGAATAGTAATACTGGAAGGGACTTTATAGATGATTTAATACAAGTCTAATATTTTACAGAGGAAGAAATTGACTCCCAGAGCATTTAAATAGATTTGTCCAAGGTCACAGAACTATTATGTGGCATGTCTATGCTTATCAGTAAGTGTGTATATGTGATCATGCCTGTTTCTTTCCTTTGTGATAGAGAAAATCATATGTGTCACAAGTCATGATTAGAATAGACAGTCAAATGTACAGAGCTTTGGCTGGGGAGACATGGTTCCCAATCTGAGAAGGGAATTGTAGGTCTTCCAGTGTCACTTGGAAGATACTATGTTGACATCAGACATGAAGCAACAAATACACCAATAGATAAACAAACAAAAGAAACTATGTCAGGGTTGAGCAGGAGCTGAAATAAATCCCTCTATGGCATTATCCAAAGAGGCCTTCCCGAAGAAGATCAATCTTTAGAAATGTTCTTCCTTGGACTATGGATTTGTTTTATAATCCTTGAAAATTCATATAAACTCTGGAATTTTCAACCTGTTCACATATAAAATGAAGAAAATCACTCCAGGTCCTCTACTATTTCCTGAAGAATGAGTATGCTGTGCGGATGAGTGAATGTTACTAAGTATATATATAGGTCTGAGTGCCCCAGACCACCTGGATAGAAAGCAGAAATAGATGGGAAGTTGGAGAACATATTAAAAGTATGGTATGCTGTCAGATCTATGGAAAGGGAAGCAGTTTATGATTAAGGAAGAGATGGAGAACATCACTAAAAACAAACTAGATGATTTTGTTTACATTAAATTAAAAAGCTTTTACACAAACAAAACCATTGTAACCAATCAAAAGAAATGTAGTAAACTGGGAAACAATCTTTACAACTAGTATTCCTGACAAAGGATTCATTTCTAAAACATACAATCGAGTCAAATTAAAAAAAAAACCAAGCCATCCCCCAATTGACAAATGGTCAAAGGATATGCAAAGACAATTTACAGATGAGGAGATCAAAGCATAGTCATATGAAAAAATGCCCTAAATCATTACTTATTAAAGAAATGCAAATTAAAGCTTCTCTGAGGTACCACTTCACACCTCTCAGACTGGCCAAAAGAAAGAACACTGATCATTGTGGGAAGGGTTGTGGGAAATCTGGGACACTAATACATTGTTGGTGGAGCTGTGAACTCATCCAAACTTTCTGGAGAGCAGCCTGGAACTATGCCTAAGGGGCAACAAAAATGTGCATACCCTTTGATCCAGCAATACCACTACTGGGCCTATACCCTGAAGAGATGATTAAAAAGGGTAAAAACATCACTTGTACAAAAAATATTCACAGAATCCTTCCCTCCCCTCTTTTGTGATGGCAAAGAATTGGAAATCAAGTAAATGTTCTTCAATTGGGGAAAGGCTTAGCAAACTGTGGCATACGTATGTCATGGAACACTATTGTTCTATTAAAAACGGGGGGGGGGGGGGCGCAGCTAGGTCACTCCTGGAGTCAGGAGTACCTGGGTTCAAATCCGGTCTCAGACACTTAATAATTACCTAGCTGTGTGGCCTTGGGCAAGCCACTTAACCCCATTGCCTTCCAAAAAAAAATTTTTAAAAACCTAAAAACCAGGAGGGATGGGAATTCAGGGAAGTCTGGAGGGATTTGCATGAACTGATGCTGATCGAGATGAGCACAACCAGAACAACACTGTATATCCTAACAGTAACAGGAGGGTGATGATCAACCTTGTTGGACTCGCTCATTCCATCAGTGCAACAATCAGGGACAATTTTGGACTGTCTGCAATGGAGAATACCATCTGTATCCAGAGAAAGAACTGTGGAGTTTGAACAAAGACCAAGAACTATTACCTTTAGTTTAGAAAAAAAAAAAAACCTGATATCTTGTCTGATCTTGCTATCTCTTACTTTGTTTCTTCTTTAAGGATGTGATTTCTCTCTCATCACATTCAATTTGGATCAATGTATACCATGGTAACAATGTAAAGACTGGCAAATCGACTTCTGTGGGGAGTGGGGGGAGGGAAGTAAGATCGGGGAAAAATTTTAAAACTCGAAATAAATAAAATCTTAAAAAAGTATGGTATGGACTTTTAATATCTATTTATTATACTTTTACTATCTACTTACAGCTACTGAAGCTCTCCTTGCCAAAAAACAGAGCAACCAGTAATTTCTGGGCTTGCTTTAATTATAATTTTGTGCCTCATAAAGTAAAGGAAGTGATGAAGGAAACCACTTTTTCTGGACTTGATTTTGAAAAATCAGGAGGAATTGACTGCTGAAGTGGAAATGAAGGCAACCATAGGATTAAGCAATTATTTACAATATGTGGTGGGGAAGAAGGAATAATCTGGGCAGTCTCCCCTTAGATTCTGGGAGGGAAGATTTCAAAGTTTTCAGAGGAAATATAGACAGTATTCTTTATTTTCTGCAATTCTACAGAAGTCAACTCAGAAAGTATTAGAAGAATGATAATGGAAGAAGACAGAAAGAAAGAAATTCTCATAAAGAGAAAATGGTGGGATTGTTTAAAGAGATCATTTCGAAACCACAGGGAACTAATCACTCAACTTAGAGTTTAAAGAGACATATAAATAAGGTGGCAGCAAAGTCAGTTAATGGAAGATGAAAACAGAAACATTTCATATCCCTGTGAAAACAGTCTAAAGTTCAGAATGAGCTAAGATTAGCAAGGAATGCTAAGGAGAAGACGTAAAGGTATGAGTGGTTTTTTTAAAGCTACATTAGGAAAAGGAAGAGGATCAGAAAAAGATTCCAAGAGGATCTGCTCCATCGGGTGTATGGGATAATGTTTTTGTCCTTCATTTTCGAAGAAGACCACATCAGGGAGGTGATGTCATGACAGGCGAGTGAATTGGATTTGAGTGAGTGAGACTGTACTAAGTCACTAGCTTCACTTTCTTCACCAGAGCATCTGGGTCCCGTGGACAGATAAGAATCAAGATGACTGGAGATGGCCCTGGATGCACAATCAGAGTTAAGTGACTTGCCCAAGGTCACACAAGCTAGTAGGAGTCAAATATCTGAGACTGGATTGGAACATTAACAGAGAGGGATTTACAGGAGTGAAGAAAGGCAAATGTTTGGATTTTTCCCAAAAAGTCAAGTGAATCAGATCTTCAAACTGTATTTCAGGAAAATTGACTGATTCCTGGAAAAATTCTAGGTCATATTATTAAAGGGATGATTAGTGAATATCTAGAAAAAGAAGCAGTGATCACAGAGTCACATGGTTTGAAGAAGAGTAGATCATGCCAGACTAACCTAAGTTTCCTTTTTGAGAGGGTTATTAGACTGAATGACATTGTTGTTATCATTTACCTAGATTCAAGCAAAGCATTTGATAAAGGTTATTATATTCTTATTATAGATAAGATGGAGCTATGTGAGTTAGATAGTATAATAAGTTGGATTCAGAATTGGTTGAATCAATCAATAAGTATTTATGAAGTATATATACTATGTGCCAGGTACTATTGTATTAAGCATTGAAGATGCAAAAAGAGACAAAACATGATCTTTGCATCAAGAAGTTTACAGTCCAGTGGGGAAAACAACATGCAATGGATAAGTAAAATGTAAACAAGTTAGATGACTAAATGAATGGAGTAGTCATAAAGGGTTCAATGTCAACTTGAAAGATCTGTGGTGAAACTTGATCAACTCTACACTTGACCCTATACTACTTATTTTTTTTATTATTTATTTGGGTAAAAGCACAATGGCATGCTTATCAGATTTGCAGAGGGGTTCAGTGCTAACAAAATGGATGATAGATTCAGGATCTCAAAAGATATCAAAAGTTTTGAATAATGAACCACATTTTGTAAGATTGTTTATTCACATACTGTTTGATTCAGCAATACCACTAGTATTCATAGCAGCTCTTTTTGTAGTGACAAAGAATTGGAAATTGAGAGGATGCCCATCAATTGGGCAATGGTTAAATAAATTATGATACATGAATGTAATGGAATACTAGCAGGTGGACTTCAGAAAAGTCTGGAAAAACTTTCATGTGAGTGAAGTGAGCAGAACTAGAAGAACATTGTATACATTAACAGCAACATTGTGTAATGATCAGCTATGATAGATTTAGCTCTTCTCAGCAGTAAAATGGAAAGACAATTCTAAAAGTCTTGTGATGGAAAATAGCATCCACATTCAGGGAAAGAACTAAGGAAACTAAATGCAGACCAAAGTATATTATTTTCAATTTTTAAAATTTGTTTTATGATTTATGTTTTTTCCCTCCCATTTTCCCCTCTTCTACTGATTTTTTTTAACAACATGACTAAATGGAAATAGGCTTAACATAGTTGTGCATGTTTATCCTATATCAAATTACTTGCTGGGGGGGGTAGAAAAATGTGGAACTCAAAATCTTACAAAAAAGAACATTGAAAACCATCCTTACATGTAATTGAAAAAATAAAGTCACATAAAAAAAATAAGATTTAGTTTAAAACAAATATAATGAGTTATATTTAAGAGAGGAAAAATCAAATTTACAAGAAATGAAGGAAGTATAGCACAATTTCTGAAAAAGCTAGGGCTTTAAAAAATGTACCACAAGTCTAACATGAGTCATCAATGTGATATGGTCATCAAGAAAGGAAATTTTGTACTGCATCAAAAAGAGACAAAGTTCTAGAACTGGGTGTGGGTTCCACTTCATTCTGCCTTGGTCAGCCCACATTCAAAGTATTGTGTTCCATACTGGTCACATATTTTAGCAAGGAAATTCATAATTTAGAGAACATTCAGAGTAGGATTATCATGAAGTTGAAAGGACTTGCAGTGTGAATAGGAAGTGAAAGAGCTTAAAATGTTTGGACTGTAGAACAGAAAATTTTTAAAAGACATGATATCAGTCTTCAAATATTGAAGGAATATGATGCAAAAGAAGAATGTAACTTATTCTACTTGGCAGCTAAGAAAAGAATGAGGCACAATGTCTGGAAGTTGCAGAGAGGCAATCTTGATTTGGGAAAACACAACACACTTGTCTTTAGTTCCAGTTTACAGGGCTAAAGTTTACAGCTCTCCTTTGCATTATTCTTTCTGCCAATCAGACCTGCAATCTCCAGAAAGTAGAAATAGAGGGCTGAGATAAAATACACAGAACCAAAATTGATGGGAATGTCATGTTTTTGAGCTGAGTAGGTTTAAAAAGACAGATTGAACTACATGGAGGGACAAGGTAACCAAGAAACAGTCATGCCAGGATATCATATGGTATACCATAAGAAAGAAAGATCAATGGAGACAGGTTATTAGGTCAGGTAGAGTTTTCTTTGTCAGGTAGAGCTTTCTTTGTTTTCCTTTTGGATAGCTAGAGTTTAGAAAACTCCATTTTCTAGGACAATGGAGACAGTGGAGGGAAATTAATGAGGGCATGAAGATACCTGACCTTTTAGGTGAGTGCTTGAAACAGTTTGTCTCAATACTGTGGCTTATTATCTTTCCATTTTTTTCATCAATGTTGAAAAACAATGTTGTCAAACTGAAATAGAAGCAGATCCCTATAGCAGCATATTGACTTAGAAAACCACCAATTAATGTTATCCATAAAATTTAGAGGGGCAGAACCTACAGAAAGACTGAGTGATACAATTTCCCAATCCAAGACATGTTAGAGGTTCTTCAGGAAAGGTCTGTGTCACCAGGACAGGGGATTGGAAAAAGCCACTGTGAGCACAGCCACAACCAGGTCAAATACCTAGAACCCTGGGGACACCTGGGTCTGTGGCAGAGGGGGTGGTTTCAAGACCTCATCGTCCAGGGATCACTGGGAAAAGCTTTGAAGGGGTGGTGAGAGAACTCTGCTGGACCAGAGTGAGTATGGAGTGAGTGCCAGCATTAGAGTAACCCTGCAGCAGGAATCAGGGAAGTCAGCCTACACCTCCAGAGTGCAACCCACAGCTGGTGAGGGGGTTGGGGAAGACTTCAGAGGTCTCTCTGCTCTCCCTGGGGCAGGACTCAGCTGTTTGCCCACACCCAAATCCAAGTTGTAGTTTGGGCTCCCATACCACCATAGCTGAGCAGGGACTCTCCTCACAGCTCCAGGGCAGAGGGAAGGACATCCACATACCAAAGCACAGGTAAGAGAGCAGTCAAAGCCTCTCACAAGACCTTGGAGGAATTAAGATCCCTGTGAGTTGTTTGCAAAAAAACCCCAAAAGCCTTGGAAGTGAGGTAAACCAGTCATAAACCAAAGAAAAAAGAAGAATCTGACCATAGAAAATTACTTCAGTCCCATGGAAGATTCAGAAGATGATAAAATCGAAGTTTCTGTACCCAAAAACTCCAAGAGAAATAAACTATGGATGAACTCAAAAAAGACTTTGAAAAGCAATTAAGGGAGGTAGAGGAAAAATTGGGAGGAGAAATGAGAGTGATGCAGAAAAATCATGAAAACCAAATCAGTAGCTTGGTTAAAGAAATAAAAAAAAACCTGAACAAAATAATATATTAAAAACCAGTTTAGGCCAAATGGAAAAAGCAACACAAAAGGCAAATGAAGAGAATGCCTTAAAAAGCAGAATTGGCCAGCTGGAAAAGGAGATATAAAAGCTCTCTGAAGAAGACAACTCCTTCAAATGCAGAATGGAACCAAAGGAAGCCAATGGCTTTGCAAGAAATCAGGAAGAAATAAAACTATTACAAAAAAATAGAAGAAAATGTGAAATATCTCATTGGAAATACAACCAACCTCAAAAACAGATCCAGGAGAGATAATTTAAAAATTATTGGGCTACCTAAAAGTCACAACCAGGAAAAGAGGCTTGACTTCATTTTTTCAAGAAATAATACAGCAAAATTGCCCTGAGATCCTAGAAGCAGAAGGTAAAATAGAAATTGAGAAAATTCACTGATTACCTCCTGAAAGAATACCAAAAGAAAAACTTCTAGGAATATTGTAGCCAAATTCCAAAACTTCCAAGTCAAAGAGAAAATACTAAAAACTACCAGAAACAAACAATTCAACTACCATGGTTCTATATTACACAGGATCTGGCAACATCTACATTAAGGGCTTGTAAGGGTTTGGAATCTGATATTCTGGAAGGCAAAAGATCTTGGTTTACAACCAAGAATCAACCACCCAGAAAAACTAAACATCCTCTTTCAGGGGAAAAGATGGACTTTCAATGAAACAAGGGACTTTCAGACTTTTCTATTGAAACAACCAGAGCTGAACAGAAAGTTTGATCTCCAAGTACAAGACTCAAGTGAACCATACAGAGGGTGGACAAGAAGGACTAACTATGAGGAACTTCATGTTATTGAAATGTTTGTATTCCTACATGGGAAGAAGATATTGATAACTCATATGAACTTTGTCATTTATAAGAGAAGTTAGAAGGAGCATATATAGACAAAGCACAGGAGGGAACTGAATATAATGGTATAATGCAATAAAAAGATGAAGTCAATGGGTTATAAAGGAAAGTACTGGGAGGAAGGGAAAGGAAAGGAAGGAGGGGCTAAGATATTTCACATAAGAGTCAAGAAAAAGCTTTTTCAATGGAGTGGAATGGGGGAAGGCAAGGGGGAATGGGTGAGCCTTCATTCTTATCAGAAAAGGTTCAGAGAGGAAATGACATACACACAATAGGGTATAGAAATCTATCTTACCATAGAGAAAAATGAGAGGAAAGGGATGGGATAAGGGGGAATGGGGGGAGGGAAGGAGGGAATGAATAGGTGATAGAAGAGAGGGAAGATCATGGGAGAGGGTACTCAGATACAACACACTTGTGAACAGGGGCAGGGTGAAAGGAGAGATAGAATAGAATAAATGAGAGTAGGAAGGAATAGAGTGGAGGGAAATACAGCTAGTAATAGCAACTGTGGGGAAAATATTAAAGCAACTTCTTTGGTGGATTCATGATAAAGAAGGCAATTCATCCCAGAGACAGAGTCATTGAAATCTGAACACAGATTGAAGTACATTTTTTTCCTCTCTCGCTATTCTTGAGGTTTCTCATCTGTTTTGAGGGGGAAGAGGAGAGTTTATGTTTACTCTCACAACAGATTATTGTAATAATATAAAATAAATAAACCCTAAAAAGTGAAAAAATTGTTATCCATGCTGTATTTTTATACAATGTATCAAACATTTTCCACTCAGATTTTAATATGATTCTATCTGCACTTGGGAGTTTGTGGGACAACTTTGGGCCCCTGAGTGTGATAATTCTGATACAGCCAACACAGCTTAAGTTGTGAGATGGGACTAGGAAAGGACATGTCTCCAGAGAAGTATATCATGAAGATTGCATTCATGCAGTGTATTTATATAAATGTGGCAACACTACTTAGGCCTCACTATTCTGTAGGCTCAGAACATTCTAGAATGAGTAAGGTGGGGGCAGGGAGGAGGAGGAGAAAAACTGGGATACTCTCTTTATCAAGATGATGTTTGAAAAACTGTTTTCTGCATGTTGCAGGGAACATTAACCCTCATGCAAAGACAGCCAGGAGAATAGGTGTCTTGTGTCAAAGGGTTTGCTGTAGTATAGGTCCTTATTTAGGCTTGTGGGAGTAGTCATTTCAGGAGTATACATTAATGATCCTATGCCTTTAGATTCAGTTCATGTGTCAGATCTATTGATTCATTCTGGAGACTCTATCAGAGAATGTTGATAGAAACCAATGGCATAACACCATTCTTTAATGGTTCTTAGAGAATCCCAGAGGATACTCTTTCCTATCACCTATTTTCTCTCCAATATTGCATTCTTTATATATTCACTTCCTTCAGACCCAAAAGCAGGAACCAAGATGGGGACTAACAAACTAGAAGATGGGGGTTATGAATGTCTTCCTTGCCTTAATGAATGGCTGTTCATTTCTCTCTAACCTGTGTTCTTGGGCTATCCCCACAAAAGGTAGCCAAGTTCCTCTGCAACAAAGACAGATAGGAGATAATTATATTCACATTTACATCCTTTGTCAAAGACACATGAGTGCATGAAGGTATAAACTCAGGCGCACAGCAGACAGGTAGAATCATAGGGGGAGGGAGGAGTACTATAAGAAGATTGTATAACAACCACTGCTCTCTACCTGTATCTATCAGCTTTATGTTGTTACTTCATCAGATGCTATTGGTGACATTTCTTTCTTCTACCTTACTATAAACCCTTCCATCCTTCACCCCTTCATGAAACAGGTTGAACATTACAAAGAGTACTAGGCTTGGAGTCAGGAAGACCTGTTCAAATTCTGACTTGGACACTGTCTAGCTATGTGGCCCTGGGCAAAACACTTGACCTCTCTTAGTCTCAGTTTCTCCATCTATAAGGATAGCACCTACCTTCTAGGTAAATCTTAAAGTGTGATGTGAATACTAGTTCTTAATTACTTAATCAATGCACCAGGCCAACCTGGTCAATATGTTGGAATTATCACTGAGGATCAGAATTACTTGATAGATTGCCCCCCCACCATCATGTGCAAATCCATATACTTACATACCCAACTCCATATGGAGATACATATTGATAGATATACATAAGACTTCGGGATCTGAAGATCATAGAATGTCAGAACCAGAAGATCATCTAATTCAACCAATTAATTTTTCAGGTCATAAAACTGAGATCCCTTGAGGAAAAGATCATTCATGTAGAAATGAAAGAGATAAGAGTTAAATATAGATTTCTTGAGGCAATTAAGTGATGCTGTGGATAGAGCACCAGTTATGGAGTCAAAAAGACCTGAATTAAAATCTGACCTCAGACACTTACTAGTTGAGACCTACCACCTACTCCACAGGTGCTTAGTACAATACCTGACCCAAGGTAGATATCATATAAATGTTTAGTCTCTTCCTCTTCTCCTTGACTTCTAGGTCAGGATTCTTTCCCCTACATTGGTTCAACTTCCTTTTTCATAAGGGGAATACACCCAGAGAGGGAATAAAACTTAAGTTGTTTTTTACTGTTTGTTTGTTTTTACCTTAAAAAGAATTAAAACTAGGGTGGCTAGGTGGCACAGTGGATAGAGCACTGGCCTTGGAGTCAGGAGTACCTGGCTTCAAATCCAACCTCAGACACTTAATAATTACCTAGCTGTGTGGCCTTGGGCAAGCCACTTAACCCCATTGCCTTGAAAAAAATCTAAAAAAAAAGAATTGAAACTATCAAGATTTAATTGACTAAAGGGACTAAGGGTCAGACATGATATGATTTCCTGGGCATGTGAATTCAAAAAACCTTGAGAAACCTCAAGTGGCACCTGATTCTTGACATTCTGAACTTCTTTGGACAAGAGTCAAGGGAACTATATTGAGCTGAATCAATGTGGTGTCTTTGCTGAAGGTCCTTCTCAACTCTGACTAAGTAAATCATCCTTTTGCTAATTCTCAGATAGTCAAAAAGGGTTTCATTCTTCCCCCCTCCCATTATCAAACCTCATTTACCAGGGAACTGGTCTAGTAAAGGCTGGACCTGAAACATTGGCAATAATCATTCAGAATTGGGAGGGGATGATCTCCTTGATCAAAAGGTAAGCCCTGATTGGTCTCCATCTTTTGGCAGTGTTTGTGGCATTGGCAGTACACAGTACAAACATGGCATTGGGGAGTAGATTCAGGCTATGATGGTAGCAGTGCCAGGGGAAGTATTCCTCCTCCTGAACAAGAAAGTATTTTAAGATTCTGACATGAGGACATATATTTGGTGTGAGTCCAAAGTAGCAGCAGGTATCAGAGTGGAGAGCTCTATAACCCTAGTAGCAGCAATCAACAGTGTGGGTTGAGCAGTGTGGGCACTTTCATGAGAGGATCCTTTGCTTACTATAATATAGAACCTCTTGATCCATCTGTATTGTTCCTAGTGCTGTTCCTGCTTATGGACACATCTTTACATCATGAGACCACTTTGGTGTGTTATCTGTGCCTTGGCATCACCCACAAAATGATCATTAAGATCAAGTACTTTCTTCCATAGTCTTGATAGAAGACATCTCACCAGAGAAATTTGATGTAAACATAGAAATAGTCTTGGGTTTTGTTTTATTTTTTAGGTTTTTGCAAGGCAAATGGGGTTAAGTGGCTTGCCCAAGGCCACACAGCTAGGTAATTATTAAGTGTCTGGGACCGGATTTGAACCCAGGTACTCCTGACTCCAGGGCCGGTGCTTTATCCACTACGCCACCTAGCCACCCCAGGTTTTTGGTTTTGTTGTCTTTGAGTAAATCATCCTTTCAGGGAATTATTGTTGTCTTCATTGCCTTTTGGTTTTGTTATTTTTCTAGGTTAGCTTTTTCCTCCTTTATGCCAGTGCTCCTAGTTCAGACTTCTAAGAACTGGACTGGCCTGTATCAACTGTAAAGCCATTTAAGGGGTGGAAGATCTATTAAAAATATCTTTGAGACCTTACATCAAGGGAATATGGTTGGAGTATTTCTTTAAGGTCCCCAACTATGAAAGTTCCATGTCATTTTTCATAAAACATTAGTGAAACCACCCTTGAGATTTAATTCATTCAGGAGACTAAGGCTTCAAAATGGACAAATGGCTTAGATAAACAAATTAGAGGTACAAGGAAAGAAATACCTTTTGTTATTATGACTAGAGGAAGAATTAATGACCAAACAAGAAATTAAGAAGATCACAGAAGATAAAATGTACACTCTCGATTACAAAAAATTTAAAAGATTTTTGCACAAACAAAACTAGTGTATTTGAAGTTAGAAGGAAAATGATTAATTGGGGGAAATGTTTACATCAAATTTCTCTGGTGAGATGTCTTCTATCAAAAATCTGTAAGAAATGAACTGATTCAAATATGCTAGAATAGTCATAATCAAGAAATAGTCAAAGACTATGAAGACAATTTTCAACAGAAGAAATTCATATTATCATCAACCACATTAAAAAATGCCCAAATTTCTAATAATTAAAATTAGAATTAGAACAATTCCAATATTCTACCCCAGACCCACCAAGTTGTTCAAGGTTATAAAAAAAGAAAAATGACAATAGCTAGAGGGACTGAGGGAAGCAGACCCACTAATGAATTATTGGTGGAGCTATTAATTGGTCTAACCATTCTAGAACTACGTGTAAATGTTATTATGCTGATACAACTACCACATCTATATCAGAAAGATAGAAAAGAAAGAAAAAAAGGATCTATGTATATAGAATACTAGTAGTTTTTTGGCAGTATTTTGGTTATAGAAAAGAATTGGAAACTCTTGGCACCTATACACTGGGGAAACCTAAATAAGTTATGATAGATGAACATACCATTATTACTATTACTTTGTATGAAATGATAAAGGAAATGATTTTAGAGAAACATAAGAATTGTACATATTAATATAGAGTGAAGTAAGCAAGAGAAAACTGATACAATAAAAACAACATTGTAAAGGTAAATTTTGAAAGATTTAAGAACTCTGATCAATGCAATGATCAACCAGGATTCCATGGTTTGATGGAACATGCTACCCATGATCCTAACAGACAGGATATGAACTCAAAGTTCTGAGTAAAACATGGCCTGCTTGGGAATTTGTTTTGCTTTATTATGAATAATTGTTACAAGAATTTTGTTATTTTTTTTCTTTTGACAATGTTGGGATTTGGGAGGGAGAAGGGTTTGAAAGGGTTACCAAAAGAAAAAGAGAATATGGTCATTAGACTATTTCTTAATTTAAAAATTTTTTTTCATTAGACTATTTCTTGCACAGAGACAACAGAAGGAAGACCAGAGGAAAACAGGGATAGGCAAAATAACTTTGAAAGTTACATATCGAATTTATTATAGATTTAAAAAGAAAAGCAAGAGGTACATAATAGAGATTCCCTGTCTTATGTGCAATTTTTTTTTCTGTTTTACTTTGTATCTGGAAATGTTAGTTGTATTCAGTATTTAAGTACAAAAGAAAAATGATTTTTAAGAACTCAATTTTTTAAAAGCTCTAAAGAATTCAAAGTGGCCCCTGAGACCTGACTTTTGGACCAACATGGGCAATGCAAAGGCAGGGGTGTTGTGCTCTGCTGAATCAATTTGATGTCCTTGATGAATATCCTTGTGAAATATCCTTCCCCAGCTAAGGCTAAGTAAATATTCTTTCCTTAACTGTCAGATCTTCTAAGAGTATTTAATTTCATTTTGGTATTGAACCTAAATTACCAGGGGACTGACTTGGTCAGAACTGGCCTTCAACACGTCTATCCCATTGTACATATAGATATACAATCTTATTATTCAGACAACCCTTAGGGAAACCAAGGGAAAGTGTTTCCATTTCCTTAAGATTGTTGATTACTGGGGCCACAACTGTAGTGTCCTCATCCTCTGGACAGTGAGACTGTGATAGGTTTGTTCCTCTTTTCCCTGATTACCTGATAGGGGAGGGGCAGGAGGGAAAGTGGAGAGAAAGAAAGATTTTGCTCTTCCTCCTCCCTCTATATTGGACCTGGCATCTGATTCTTCCTCGGCTTTATAATGGTGGGTTCTGACCATAGGGTTTAATTGAGATCCCATCTAAGTCAGCCTTAATCCCCAAACTGGGATCCCCATGACACTTCTCTCAAGATTACATCAGAATTTACTAGGGTCTTGGAAGTTGAAGGAGAACTATGGGTCAGAGGAATCTCTGGGAACTAACACTACCAATAGGGTAAAAAAAGCAATCAATAAACATATGTTAAGCTCCTATTATGTGCCAGTTACTGTGCTAAGCAAGGAGATTATATATATATATATATATATATATATATATATATATATATATATATGGAGAGAAAGAGTTGTACCATCAATTTTATTTTTTATTTTTTATTTTTAATATTTATTTATTCTCTTTTTGTACAAATAATTTTTATACATCAATAAAATATTTTTGTTTAAGAGTAAACAGAATACCCCTCCCCCCAAAATATAGACTCGCTTGAGCAATAAAGTACAGGGGAGAGAAAAAAAAATAAAAAAAATAATAGTAATAATTGTAGGTATGGCCAGGTGGCGCAATGGACGGAGCCCCAGCCCTGGAGCCAGGAGCACCCGAGCCCATATCTGGCCCCATACAACCAACAATCACCCAGCCATGTGTCATGAAAGCCACCCCAATCCCACTGCCCTGCAAAAACCAAAAAAAGAAAAAAAAGACCCAAAATAAAATAAAATAGTAATAATAATAGTAGAGGTGGCTGGGTGGTGGACAGAGCATTGGCCCTTGAGCCAGGAGCACCCGGGTCCAAATCCAGCCTCAGACACCCACAGATCACCCTGCTATTCGGCTCCAGGCAGGCCACCCAGCCCCATTTGCCCTGCACCCCCCCCCCAAATAATAATAATGAAAAATGTGCTTGAGTCTTTGTTCCAACACCAACAACTCTGTCGTGGGTGGATCACATTCTTTATGATAAGTCCATGGCAAAAGTTACTTCCATATTTTTCCACGGTTGCCATTGCTGATTGCAACTCCCTCCTTTCGTATTTCTCCATCAATTTTAGCTCTTCCAGAGGGGCATGCTACAATAATCCCCCCCCCTCCTTAAGCTCTGGATCAGGACCCCAACTAAGCTTAGGATGGCTTTCCTGGGGCAACTTCACCCTTCATCTCCCATCTTCTGAGAGAAAGCAATTGCCTTTCTAGCCTTACTCAGGGGGTTAAGACCAGTAATAGCTGATGGGTAAACTCTCTTCTAACTAAGAATTCAATGCCAAATAGCCATGGAAGACATTAGCTTGATAAGCTTCTGCCAGGTTTCCTGAGTAGAATGACTTCATTGTCATATGGGGGGAGACCCTCAGCTGAGCAAGTGGTACCAGTTTATGAGTCATTTTGTCTAAGCTGACCTTCAGTGACTGATCAAAAAAGGAGTGATAAAAGAAGATGGTATTTCCAGCAAAGCCTGTCTTCTGGTTCATCATACTTTTGTCCCTGGTCCTACATGAGAGTGGAACAGGAATGGGGTAGAGTTATACTCCTGAAAAAGCAGCCTTTCATCAGAAATAATAGGTATCTTGATTTCAGATTCCTTCTGCTACATCTATGCACACAAAGCAGAAGGGGTAAATAAGAACCTGTGGGGACTCTATTCTCTGAAGGTCTATGAGGATATTGAGGGGTTTACATTGGGCATTTGAAAGTCAACACTCATTGGAGAATTGAATTCAAGAAATGTCCTAAAACAGTTCTTGGATGAAGGTTAGACATCCCTCTCCTCCCCCACCCCAATGATGTGCCAGGCCCAGATTATCACTGCACTTCTCAAAGGGAAACTTTGACCTTTAGGTTGATGTGGATCCTTTTGGCAATCTGATGAAATCTAAGGATCCCTTCTTAGGATAATATTTCCAATGTTTTAAAATAAATACAAAAGAAACTAATTATTCTGAAACATAGTTATCAAGTTCATGGACTTTGGGTAAAAAACACCTGATTTAAATGCTGATGTCCAAATTCCTCAGTCTGGGGATGGCTAAGTGGTGCAGTGGATAGAGCACCGGCCCTGGAATCTGGAGTACCTGGGTTCAAATTCGACCTCAGACATTTAGTAATTACCTAGCTGTGTGGCCTTGGGCAAGCTACTTAACTCCATTTGCCTTGCAAAAACCAAATTGCTCAATCTGACCTAGTCTGATTCAAATCAGTCCACAATCTGGCTCCAGCCTACATTTCCAGGTTTATCTCCCACTGCTCTCCTCCTCCCATGCTGTTCTTTTCACTATTCTCCACATAGGCCCTGAGGCCCCATGACTTTTCTAAGACTGGGAGTCTAAAGACATGGATTCAAATTCAGGCTTTGTCACTTACTAAGTGTAGAACCTTCAATAAGTGACTTTGCTGCTTCATTTTCCTGATTTCTGAAATGAGGATGATGATACTTGCCTTGCCTACTCTATGGGGTCGTTGTGAGCCTCAATAGTAGATAAAATGCAAATGCACAAATCAGTATTTTTGTGTCATTATTCTCACTCCACAAACTTGTTATCAGAATCTTTTACAAATTGATGGGCAACCTAAATCTATTTTGTCCATGATCTTTCTCTCTTTTCTACTGCTAAAGGAATTTAGAGTCTGTGTTGTATATTTAGTTCTGAGCACATGCTATCTGGAATATGAATTATTTCTTTTGTTCATCTTTGTGTGTATGTGTGTGTGTGTGTGTGTGTGTGTGTGTGTGTGTGTTTGCATGGTTTTTGCAAGGCAATGGGGTTAAATGACTTGCCAAGTTCACACCACTAAGCATTAAGTATCTGAAGGCATATTTGAACTCAGGTCCTCTTGACTCCAGGGCCAGTGCTCTAACCACTGCACCACCTAGCTGCCCCCTATTAATGTTCTTTTAAAAACATCCTGGTCATTTCCTAAATGAAACAAAGTACCACAGAGCAAAACAAATTAACATATTAACCATGTCTGACAATATATGCAGCATTCAAAAATTTATAATCAAGCATCTTACTACTGAAAGGTTTGTTTTTGTTTTTTGTTTTTGAAGGCAATGGCATTAAGTGACTTCTGAGGCTAGATTTGAACTCCAGGTCCTCCTGACTCTAGGGCTGATGCTCTATCCACTGAGTCACCTAACTGATTCCTTTTAAAGTTGTACTTTTCAATATTGTAGTCAATTGTGGAAATGGTTCTGATGCTCCAATTCAAGAACATTCTACTACTATCCTTGATCTAACTTTCCAAATCTGGATTGTTCAATATTTGATGAAAACCCTTGTGAGTTCCTAGTGGAAATTGGGAGGGTAGCAAGGTTATGTCTCTTCCTTCAAAGTTTTTCCCACAGTGGAGTCAAGCATGGGGCTGAGCTGGGGAGTTTTCAGTGTGATTGGTATTCTAGAAATTGTTATAGAACCTGAAGCCAAGGGTTTTAGTGGTTTTCAGAGATATGAAAATCAGAGAGAAAAAGACTGAACAAGTGATTGGGCACTGAACTGAACTGAACTGAACTGAAAGGGCAGTGGGGGCTGGACATGATGAGCTCTACAACCATTTTTAGATGCTAGTGTTCCCATGAGAGAGAGAACAAGGGAGCCCCACCTTGTTTGGTGAAATAGCCTCATCCCTTCAAGTGTGTGTGTGTGTGTGTGTGTGTGTGTGTGTGTGTGTGTGTGTGTGTGTGTGTGTGTGTAGCATCTAATTATTCCCAGTTGGAGTTGGGACCATTAGATTTCTTTGAGTGGGTTCAAAAAGTCAAGTCAGCAGAAGCTAAACTGGAGTTACAGCCATCCAGTGAGTGCAGTAGGCAGCCTGCAGAAGTAGGAGGGGGAAAGAGAGAAGAGGGACAAGGAAAAGAAGAAGGGCTAGGAGAGAGGGAAAGGTAGGAAAGAGTGAGGAGAGAAATAGGACAGGCATGGGTGAAGCTGTCACCTGAAAAAAGTCAACTTTCCTGCTCTTGAGTTTGTCACTGTTAATGATCTCTCCACCTCCAAAGAAAGGTAAGAGAGCTTCTTATGGAGCAGAATCAGGGGCTGGAAAAACTGGTTAGGGAAGACAGAATGAACACACTTACACATACATAATTCAAAATAGCTGATAATCCAAAAGTCATTTCTCTCTGGCTCTGGAATGCACGACCTCTCTACCTTAGTATAAGTAAACTCAGTATGTGAAAATCCAGACCTGTAGACAGATAAGTCTAGGGAAAGAGATCTTTGTTTTATAAAAGAATTTCCGGCAAGGATCCGTTATTTTTTTTTATAAAGGTCTATTGATGTCTTTTGTTTTTACATTCTAGTCCCTTCCCAAGAACCTTACGTTGAACTCTCCTGGGTAACATAGAAGAAATAACAGTTCAACAACATCAACCTACACAGCAAAGACATCTGACAGCTCATGAAAGCATGCCATAGCTGTAGTCCCTACCCCCACCCCACTTTTCCACTAAGATGAGGGAAGTGTGTTTCATTATTAGTTCTCTGTGAATTTACAATTCATCTCTGTTTAGATGCTTTAAAATGTTGCTTTCATTGACAATTACAAGTTCTGGTGGCTTCACTCTGCATCAGTTCATATAGGTCTTTCTATGCTCCTATGACTTCACAAAAAAAATCTTACAGTGCAATAGTATTAAATAATTCAATTCATATTTTACAATTCACCCTTCCTCAATATATAGACACTATTTTTCTTTCCTTCTATTTTTTTGGTTAACACAAAAATGTAATACTATGAATATTTTGGGACATAATAGTTTTTTTTTTTAATTCTTGTGGCTGAGCTCAATAAAGAATTGATGGGCCAAAAAATGAACAATTTCATAATTTTTCTTGTGTAATTTCAAAGTGTTAACCAGAAAATTGGCAATAATTAACAGCTCCACTAACAATGTATTGATGTGACTTCCTCTCCACAGTCCCTTCAACAGTATTTCAATTTTTGATGAGTGTGACTTAAACTTCAGAATTATTTTAATTTGCATTTTTTCTTATTATTTTAAGACTCCTTTAAATATCCATTCAGTTGTCAGGAAAGGAGAGAGGAGCTTAGGGGACCTGCCCACAGGGAAGAAGACATTGCAAGGTGATTTTAGATGGACCCTTGTGCTTCTTCCTTCTCCTGATTGCTTTTATTTTTCTTCCTATCATCTCCTCTCTACCTGGTTGATCCAGCCAGTAGCATACATTGATCTCAAAGATTAAGCCAAGCATAGGTGCAGCTACCATTTGTTGGAACTTTCACTGAATGTCCCTAAGTCAAAATACCCTAAATCTAATGATAGTGTAGAATGAAGATGCCTTGGTGATCTGGAAAAGACCTAACTTTAAAAGACTAAAGTCTTCCATTATATCCAGGCCATCTGGGTTCAGATGGTTCCAGAAAAGATGGCGAGAATGTTTTCTTTGCACAACACTCTGAATGACCCCTCACTTTAATCCAAATTATGTGTCTAAGGAATCTTCACTTCTTTGATGTTATGGTCTTTTTTGAGATCAAAGGACAATATTATTTATTATTATCACTATAAAATGAAATTCAAAATTTACAGAATTGGAAGGGACCTTTAGTAAAAATTTGTTACACCATTTGTCTCCCAGAGTTGTTGGGATAAAATGAGATAAGTGCTTTATTTATGTATATATACATACATATATGCATACATACATATATATGTGTGTGTGTGTGTATAATACATTTATATGAATATTTTTATTAGCCATTCTTGAGTCTACATGTAGATAACTGGAATCTTACTTTATTATTTTTTAAGTAGATTCTTGTTCTGTCATAGCTTTTACAAATAACCGAACCAAATGCTTGTTTCTTGAGACTTGTAAAAACCAAAAAAGAAAGAAAGAAAAAGGAAGGAAAGAAGGAAGGAAGGAAGGAAGGAAGGAAGGAAGGAAAAAAGGAAGGAAGAAAGGAAGAAAGAAAAGACAGAAAAAAAGACAGAAGGAAGGGGAAAAAAAGATAATATTAAAGATAGATGAACAAGAGACCACTGAACCTGGAGTTAGGAAGGCATAAATTCGAATGCCATCTCAGGCACTTATTAGCTGTGTGAGCCCTGACAAATCATTTTATCTTTCTCTGCCTAAATTTCCCAGTCCATAAAGGGGGGGCAGCATTTGTATCTCTTTTGTTTTTAGATTTTTTTTTCAAGGCAATGGGGTTAAGTGGCTTGCCCAAGGCCACATAGCTAGGTAATTATCAAGTTTCTGAGGCCAGATTTGAACTCAGGTACTCCTGACTCCAGGGACAGTGCTCTATTCACTGGACCACCTAACCACCCCCCCATTCGTATCTCTTAAGGGAGAATAAAATGAGATAGTGTTTATAAATCCTTTGTAAACCTTAAAATGCTATATAAATACTAGCTATGATGGTGATTATTTGCTTCACCCTCCCACCCAGAATCCTGATATTACAATCTTGGACAAGTTTCATGGAGACCTACTCCAAAATTTGTTTGTTTGTTTGTTTTTTTCTCTTGTTGTCTTTGACAACTCCTGGCTTGGCTCTTGGAAGGGATTTTTGAAGTCAAATTCACCTCCCTAATTTCATAGATGAGGAAACAGAGATCCAAGGGGATTAGGTGACTTGCCCAGCATTGCCTAGAAAGTAAAGGATATAATAGTACCTCCAATTCAGGTCTGATGACTCCACACTAGCTCTCTCTTTTACTATACCACAAGACCTCCTAATCAGATCTTGATCACTAGCATCCCTACCCTCACTTCAGGTATATTGTCTCCTTTCAAGCTTGTTGATTACCATTAGTCTCCAAGATTCCTACTTCTTCACACCCCTGTAGAAGCAGGACCTAGAGAGATACTATTCAAACAACCCTAATTAAGCACCTACTGTGTACAAAGTAGGGTACTAGGGCAATGAAGCAATGCTAATGGAGACAAAGGAAATAATTATAGCAAATAGGGTGCTAGAGCTAAGAAAGACCCTTGGAGATCATCTGTCCATTTTCAAGATGAGGAAACTGAGGCGCAGAATTTAAAATGACTTATCTTAAGCTCTTCCCTTCCCAGGCCTCAGGATGAAGGATCCAACTGAATCAATGATATATCTCTTTAAGAAATCTGAGAATTATCTCTGAAGTACTTAAAGTTCAGTTCTTTAAGAGTTGCCTCAAGTAACACTTCACACCTCTCACCTGACCAATATGACCAGAAAGGACAATGATGAATGTTGGAAGGGTTGTGGGAAATCTGGGACACTAATACATTGTTGGTGGAGCTGTGAACTCCTCCAACCTTTCTGGAGAGCAATTTGGAATTACATCCAAAGGGTAATAAAAATATGCATACCCTTTGATCCAGCAATACCACTACTGGGTCTATACCCTGAAGAGATCATGAAAAAGGGTAAAAACATCACTTGTACAAAAATATTCTTAGCAGCTCTGTTTGTGCTAACAAAGAATTGGAAATTGAGTAGATGTCCATCAATTGGGGAATGGCTGAACAAATTGTGGTATATGTACAATATGGAACACTATTGTTCTATTAGAAACGTGGAGGGATGGGAATTCAGGGAAGCCTGGAAGGATTTGCATGAACTGATGCTGAGTGAGATAAGCAGAACCAGAAGAACATTGGCACACCCTAACAGCAACTTGGGGGTGATGATTAACCTTAATGGACTTGCTCATTCCATCAGTGCAACAATCAGGAACAATTTGGCGGTATCTGTGATGGAGAAAACATCTCTGGAGGCATCCAGAGAAAGAATTGTGGAGTTTGAAGAAAGACCAAAGACTATTACCTTTAATTTTAAAAAAGTATCTTATTACATTATTTTTCTATCTCTTATACTTTTTTCCCTCTTAAGGATATGATTTCTCTTTCATGACATTCAACTTAGATCAATGCATACCATGGAAACAATGTAAAGACTAACATAGGGGCGGCTAGGTGGCGCAGGATGAAGCACAGGCCCTGGGTTCAAATCCGGTCTCAGACACTTAATAATTACCTAGCTGTGTGGCCTTGGGCAAGCCACTTAACCCCAATTGCCTTGCAAAAACCTAAAAAAAAAGACTAACAGACTGCTTTGGGGGGGGGGTAGGGGAAGGGAAATGAGATTAGGGGGAGAATTGTAAAATTCAAAATAAATAAATCTCCTTAAAAAAAATAAAAAAAGAATTACCTCAAGATCCTCTCCTTTTCTCCATTCTTCAAGCCCAACCAAGGTCATGCCTTCTTAGCCTGCTTGGACTTCAGTCTCACTGACAAAGTAGTCAGCTTCCTAGACCTTTTAGGCTGATCTAGTCAAGAAATGATCTAGGCTGATTAAGGTTGAACTTACCTTTCTTTTAAAAATATTTTTATTTTTATTGCTACTTTTTTTTACATCCCATTTGTTAGTGATTATGTTTCTTACTTACCCACTGAACCATCTCTCTTGTAGGAATAGGAACTGAGACTAGACCTATGATTTTATTGGTCTAGAGAACCAACCTTCTCTACAATTTAGTCTTAGTTGTCTAGAAGAGATTAAATGATTTGCCCAAAGACCCATAATCAGTACGTATCAACTTAAACCAGGTCTTCCTAACTTCTGTACACTATATCTCCTTGCCTCTTTCATCTTTGGTAATAAAGAATAGAATAAAAAAGAAAGAGGAAAAAAGCATTTCGATAAAACCAATAGGCACATCCATCTTGAGGAATCTTATTTTTCACTCAATCAATTAATCAGTCAGCAAGGATTTATTAAGCAGTTGTTCTGTGCCAGGCACTATCCTGTGCAGTCTTTGTCTTCAAAGTAGCATTCATTCAAAGCAGGTGAGGAAAGGGAGGAGAGAGCCAGCTAAATAAATAAATACAAAATAGGGGTGCGGCATGAATAACTAAAGAGAATGGGGAAAAAGGCCTCTTGAAGAAGTCAGCCCTTAAACTCAATTTTGAAGGGAGATAGGGACTCTAAGAGGTAGAAGGCACTTGGAAGACAGATTCATGCAGAAGCACAAAGGGAGAGACGAAATATTGTTGGGCAAATAGGCTAGTTGGGCAAAGTAGAATGATGAAGGATATTGTATCTTTGGCTCCAGGGCTTTCACTGCTGAACCAGGATTTGAGGCATCCTGATCTTAACTAACTATTCTGGTCCCCCAAACCAACTTCTAGGATTTTGAAATCTGCTGTGTATCCAAGCCCTAATTACCTCTTCTCCTCCTCTTACCACTGATACCGAGTCTCTCTCTTTCTCAACAATCAATGCCTTATTTTATTCTGCATAGTATTTATCTTTCAATTTCTTCTTTTCTTCTTTCCTTCCTTTCAATTAAATTTCGCTTTCTATCCATATTCTCTCCCTTCCAACTCCCCTACCTCTATTGAAAAAGTAAAAAAAAAAATACAACTCCCATACTTACAAATGTGTATAGCCAAGTAAAACAAATTCCCACATTAAGCCATGCCTAAAATATATGTGTTTAGGTGTTCATGTGTATAAATGTGTATATATATATATATATATATATATATATATATATATATATATATATACACACACACACACACACACACACACACACACACACACACACACACATATATATATATATATATATATATGTATGTATTATCTGCCCTCTGAGCTTATCACCTTTCTATCAGGAAGTAGTGCTACCATCCTTTTGTGACTTGATCATAGTATACAATCTTTTTATTTTGTCCTCTTTTCAGTTCATATAAGGGTGGGGTTTCTAAAAGAAGGAAAAGAAAATATATTTATTCAGCAATAATATACCATGAAAAGTAGGTATAAATGAAATCCAGGTAAACACAGATTGAATTGCATTGAAGTTTCTAACTTCTTCCCTAATTAAAGTTCCCCAAAATGAGAGCCATATATCATCGTATTTGACTCCTCAGAGCAACCATTTTTTTCCTCCCAGACTTCCTTTCTCTAGCTCTGGATTCAGAGATTCATTCACTCAGGCATTCTAGAGAAAACTCATTCATTTATTCTACAGTCACCCAACTTTTCTGATGTTTCATCCCTATAGTATGATTACACCCATCACCCAGTTCGAACCAAGAAAATTAAAATGTATAAATAAGACAATGTGTTTCCATTACTACAAGTCACCTGAAAGTTTCAACACACAGCCCTTTGGAAGGACAAAGATCTATATTCTGGGAGAAAGGAGCCAAGTCCTGGGAAACTAGATTGGATACTTAGACTTGGTCTAGTTTAGAGAGGATGAGCTGATGTTTTCAATGGGGAGAGAAAGAAGACTCACACATAACCAAGGGGTAGGGAAGTTACAAATAGGTTTGTAGGAAAACTGATTTTTTTACTAAGACTAGAATTGGAGTGAGAATCCTGGAAGCCTGGGGAAGAATGAATAATGGAATGAACAAATTCAAATTTCTGGCATCTCCTGGGGATAGGAACTTACCTTGGCAAGTATGGTTGTTGGTGAATTTAACTTTAGTCTCTGATACTTTCACTGAGTTAAGGATCAAATTCTGACTGGGTCTAAGAGCCATATAACTTCTTGTCTGCAAGAGGATGTCCAAATAAATTTCAGAAAAAGTCACAATCTGAAAAAAAAAGAAACCAACTTTTTTGAAGAATGAGAGGTAGATATGACCTCTGCATCTACTATTCTTACTTTCTCTTAAAATCATGAAAAGAGAGCAAAATCACTCTAACCCATGTGTTTTCTTTACTTCCCATGTGATCCTTAAAGACAATAAAATCCAAGGGACACCTGTCACCTATTAGAATGTTAGAATTACATCTTTGGTAAGACCCTTCTGAATGCTTTAAATAGATTTACTTTCCCAAGTTTCATTTTTATCCATTGTTTGCATTTGAAAGATTCTATCAGCTCTGGTCTTTTCATCAAGAATGAGTGAAAGTTTAGTATTCTATTTTCTCTCCTGCAGAATTATTCTCAATTTTGCAGGATAAGTTATTCTTATTGTGATCTTTTTCTTTCTGGAATATCATAATCCAAATTTCTCTCTCTTTCTAAGTGCAGCATAATCTTATGTGATAGTGACTATAGTTGTTCAGTACCTAAATTCTTCTTTCTGGCTGCTGAGATTATCTGAATGTTTTTGATTTAGAGTTTTTTTCAGGACATAACAAGTAGAATTTTTATTTTCATCTTTTGATTCTAATAGTTCAGGGTGATTGCATTTTATGATTTCTTGGAATTTTTGTCATCGTTTTCAGAGAGCCCAAAGATTTAAATTATCTCTCCTTGATCTATTTTGTAGGTCATGTTTTTGATGGATTCCTACATGTTCTAATTTTAAAGTCTTTTGACTTTGTTCTATTATATCTTTTTATTTCATGGAATCATTGAGTTCTACTTTTTCAATTCTATTTTCCAGGGAGTCCACCATGTGGGTAAGAATTTCCTCTTACTATTCCAAACCTTTCTTTTTCTTACATTTTGCCCCCACAACACCCCTAATTTCTTTTTTTAAATACCCTTGCTTAATTTCTTCCAGTTAGTCTTTTTTGGTCATGCTTCCCAACCCCATGTTTCTTTTTATACTTATTGTGGAATAAAAAAACTTCTTCTGGAGAAGAAATTTTTCACAGTGAATCAAGGGATATCTTGAAGTCAGGAAGACCTGGATTCAAGCTTTGCCTCTAGACTTGCCTCTTGAGTTTCTCTTAACTAATATCGTTTCTTCATTGTATTTAGAATTTTCTTCTGTTTATTCATATCCCAGTTCTTGCATCTGGATCTCATGACAGGGCCACCCAATTCCCTTATGAAACTCTTGAATAGAATAGGTAGACCCTGTCTGGTCCTGTCCACTCTGAAGTTCTTGATGAGGTGATTGAACCAAGCCCCAAACTCTTTTGCAATCCCTGGTATCTGCCTCTGTCTCCTGGTGTTGGTCTCTGCCCTATCTCTGTCTCATTCTCTTTGTGCAACCTCCAACTAGGGGTAGATTCCTTTCTTTGTCATACCAGTAACAGGTCCCAACTCCATGCTGGGGATCAAACCAGTCTCAGATCTCATAAAGGGCCCCTAGCTTAAGGACGGCTCAATCACTGTGATGACTATAACTCCCACAGGAGCTCCTCTTTTGGTCCACTTAGTGGATCTCTAGACATATATGCTTTCCTAGGTCCTGTCTCTCTACCCAGAGACTTACAAAGAGCTGACTGTTCCCTGCTGTGGTTTCCAACTAGTGAAGGACAAGATCCTACTGGCTTTAAGTCTCCTTTCTGCAACCTCACCTTAATTAAGCACATCTCAGAGAATCCACATACTTCTGACCATCTTCTCATTTAGTTGGATGTAGAAGCTTAATGTTTTGACCTTTTGTTTTTTTTTTTATCATAATTTTCTTCTAATACCCTTCCCCTTCTGTGCTGGGGTACATTGGGGACTGGTAAGGAATTTCATGACACCATCTTAAATACCTTGTTGAGACCGTGCTTTCCCTGACAAGAGAGGTATCTACCTTGGGTAGAGAAACTGGTAGAGTAGGATTTTGGTAGGCTGAAAATTCTAGTCTCTGGGAGGAGATTTGAACCTAACAATATACTTAGACTATATCCTACCCTGGGTTAAGGGTGCTTTGAGTCATAGGGTAGCAGGATGCTTAGTCTTATGATTTTTCTCTTCCCTGGGATATACAAATATATGTTCATGGATAGTTCTTCTTGGAGAGAATTACTGCATCCCAAGCAAGAACTATGAACCATACCCAGGACACGGACACAAACACAACTAGGGAGAGGGGTAGGAGAAAAAGAGAACCAGGTGGACCTCACCACAGCATGCTATCTACTAGGTTTCCATTTAATTAATTATTCATTCTAATAAGATGTTAAGCTTTGTTGTTTCCATGCACATCCCCAAAATGCATCCTTTAAAATTGGATCCCTAGTGAAAAATGCTGGTCCTTCCCTCCCTGCCCCCATCCTAGTTATAGCTCTATATATGCACATACTTGTTAGTACAGTTATCATTTAGTCCCAATCTTTTGCTCACAATCTGATTCATTTACACACACACACACACACACACACACACACACACACACACACACACTAGCATATACATAGACTTGAATATCCCCCACAATTTCCTTCCCCCCCATCTCTCCACTGTACCCTCCTCCCCTTTTTCCAGAGGGTCAGATTTCTGCTGAAAAGCTAAGAAATTATGTGCTTGTTTCCCTTTCTTTCTACTTCTCACACATTCTACTTATAAGAGCAGGACCATGTCTCATCCACTTACAGAATGTGTGAGAAGTAGAAACTGAGTTGATGACTCTTCTTCACAAACTGTGTGCCAAAAGATTTCCCCTTAATACTGCTGTACCCTTATTCCATATTTCATCTTCCAACTTCATGTTTTTGCACAAATTCTGCATTTTAAAGATTCTCCCATCTCTCCTTCCAACTTGTGGAATTCTTAGTCCAAGTTCATGGGTCAGTTCAGATGCCACCTTCCATTCTCTACAATTAATGTTCTTCCCTGACCATCTCTGAAATTATTTTGCAATGCATATATATATATATATATATGTAATGTCTATATAAACGCATAGATATATGTGCACTTTCTTTTATATGTATATATATAATGCAAAGTACACACATATTTATACATATATTTCTATACATATGCACTTTGCATTGTATATATATTTATATGTGCTTCCCTCTTTGAGATGTGTCATTCCAGTAGAATGTAAAGTCCTTGAGGACAGGAAAAATTTCCTTTTTGTCTTCCTATCCCCACAGCTTAGCACATATTAGGTTCTTAATAAATTCTTCTTTAATTAAATTGAATTGGCAAATTTCAGTCAATGGCAGAAGGGGTGGTTGGAATAGAAGGGAGGAGGGAAAGGGTCAGGATTCCCAAAGGGGAACATCCTTCCTGGATCCCAGGGCTCTTTCTTTCTTACTTTACCCCCTGCATTAAAGGGAGAAAGGCTGCTACAGTGGATCAGTTCACTTCAATCACAGGGTTCATCCATTCCCTCTCAGCCCTAACAACCTCTTTCTTATACCTCACCATCAGCAGCAGCTCTACACTGTGTGGGGATGCCATCCCCTCCCAGTCAGAAGGATATCCTTAGAGTACTCTGGGCAGTTTTGTTCATTGAATATAGGGAGAACATTGATTCACTGAAGGTTCTCCAGATGCAGAACAGGATGACATAGAGTCTTGAAATCATGCCATCCAAGTATCAGTCGGAGATGCCACCAGTGCTTAGAATGGAGAAGACTTAGGGGAATATAATAACTACCTTCAAGTGTTAGAGTAACTTGTCAGAAGAGAGATGGGATTTGTTAGGTTTGACCCTAGAGGACAGATCTAAAATAGATGGCAGTGGCAGAGAGGCAGTTTATAGGCATGATGGGGGGGGGGACAAAAAAAACCCCAACTTCCTGACTATTAGAGCTTTCCAAAAGAGGAATGGGTTTAATTATGAGTAAGTACAAAAAACAATGGTGGGTTCTCCTTCCCTACTCTGTGCCCCAGTCCCTGGACTGAAAATTCATTCACTGGTACTATGTTTGGGGCCTGGGGAGGTGCTCTCATCACTTAGGTCAGCCCTCCCCCTTTTCCCCTTCTTTCCTAGCAGAGGCCAGAGCCATCCCTGCACACACTAACATCCACCCCCCACAGCCCCCTTCATCAGCCCCCTGTGGCACCAGCCTGTCTGAGCCAGGTCCCACCCTGGGGGCTTGGATACTGTTTGTTTTGGTGAAGGAAGGAACGTAATTGGGGTTTTAAACACCCTCTCGGACATAGGGAGTGTAAACAAGCCTGGCCTTGAGGGACATAGTCAAGGAGTTGATGTGAAGACAGACAGCAAGAGCCAGGTCTGAGCTGCTGACTGGGAAAAAGAGCAGGGCAGGGCCACTGGGAGGGGTTTTTTCCTAGGGATTTGTGAAGGAGAGAAGGGGGGAAGGGGGCAGAGATCTGGAGAGAGCTGAGGAACAGACCAGGGAGAAATGCGATTTGTTACCTGCAGGTTGGGATGCTTCAGGAAAAGGACTAGGGCAGGATCCCTAGGGGTATTCTAGTCCCTATGCAAAAAAAAAAAAAAGGTGATGGAGTGAGGGAGGGCTATAGCAGCTATCCCCTTTCCCTTCAAGATAGTGAGTTAGGAGTGAAAAGAAATAGTGAAATACTGGGGGGGAGCCAGAAGCCGGATGCAGAAGAATAAAAGGATAAAAGGATATAGGAATCCTCATTAATACTATTGTGTAATGCAAAAAATATTGAACTGGGTTGGAGTCCGTTCTGATGCCTGCAAGTTGTGTGGCCTGAGATAAAACAAAAAAAATTTCTCATTTAAAATAAGGATAGACTTTGGTACTTAGTATGTTAGATCTACTAAGGAAAACCTTAAATTAAATTAATTTAATTAAATAATTAAGCCTTAATGCTATCTAAACATGAATTACTGTTATGATTATCAGGCTGACTGCTAGAATGGATCAAGAGATGGCCCTGGAGTCAGGAAGGCCTGGGTTCAAGCTAGCTGGCTCTGACACACAGCTATTTGGCAAAAACTTCATTTCTCAGCACCCCCAAGCAATTCTCTAGAAACTCTAATCTACAGATGAACTAATGAATTGCCTGCAAATGAACTCTCTACATCCATGAAATCACTGGTGAAGACAAAAAAAATCTTCAAATTATTATTTTGGAATGAGATCAGTTGAGCAATAACTTGAACAAGCCCCTACAGCACCTCCTAGGGCCTCTTGGGAAACCATCTAGAAAACATCGTCCCCTGCCCCAACCCAGGCTACTATGAGGCTCTGTGGCTCATTTTTCCTAACCATAAAACAAGAGGAATTTCACAAACCATCTCAGTAGCAGAGGGAGAACAGAGCTCAGATGGGCCATTAGATGCCACCAGATGGATGGATGGTTGAATGACCCTGCTCTGGGATGCAGTAATGTGATTTTTCAGTGCAGGCATTTTTGTCCACCTGAGGCAAACTTCTCTCCACTATCCCCACTCACATGCACACATTTTATCCCTTACCCAGAGGGATAGATACCTATATTGGTATCCTGGTAGGCCCTTTACACATCTACTTGTTCAGAATGATTTTGGGCAGATCCTTGAACTTGAAAGGATTGGACTAGTCTATCTCAAAATCAGGGACCTAGGTAAGAGAATTTTTCCTCCTGCAAGCTCCCTATTAATCCCCTCTTTTACCTAATACCAAACTTGTGCACATCCAACTTTTCTCCTTGGAGGAACTCAGTTCAATGTGTTTGTAAGACTGTTTGTATATCACATTGAGGAGACTGGGAAAGCTAGAAATCCCATCTCACCAGCCCTCTCCCAATTCAAAGGAAATAGTATTAGCCTGAGTCCCTGGCCATTCATCTTGGCTGAACTGGGTGGGGAAAGGAAAGGAAGACATAACTTTGCATCAGATCTGGGGAACAGATGGCTTTTCCAATGGGAAGGTCGGTCATCCAGCCTCCACCCCTATCAATGACTTCACTAAGGACCCCACCCCCAACCCCACCTGGGAATAGAAACCCTGGCAGGTGGTGAAGAATACCATATTTCTTCATGTAAAAGCTATGTTCTGTCCTTCCCTTGCACTCACCTAGGCTTCCTAGCTGCCATCTGGTGGACACTTCTATAACTATCGACATGCCCATCTCCTTGTGATTTGCCACTGGATCTATCCAGAAGGGGCCCATCAGGGTGCAGTGCATACAAACATCAGTTAGTAAGGTAGTATAGGGCCCTGGGGGGAGGCAGGTCCCCAGCTGCCCCAGTGGACACACCCACATCCTGCTTCCTGGACTGGAATTGCTCTGAAGAGTCAGACCTGAAGATGGGTTGGGGGGGGTGGGCATGTGGAGGGGATGCTGGGGAGTTCTGGATAAAGGGATCAGTCACCTGAATCCATACAGTTTCTTTCACCTAATAGTCTGAGATGTCTCAACAATTACCCTTGACCCTCCCCGTCCCAAACTATGACCCTTTCCAATTGAGTCAATGTAAATTCTGGGGTTGGCATTGACCTGGAATGATATTTGGATTTATCCTTCTGGCTTGATGAGAAGTGCACTGAAACAAGGAGCCATCCCCAGAGTCTCCAGAGTCCCCAATCTCCCCAGGAGTCCCTCTTCTAAGCTCTTTGCAGATGTCTCAGCACTTCTTAACCAGAGGAATATTTACCTTCTGAAAAAACAAACAACAACAAAAAAACCCATCACACAGCAACAAGCCAGAATATCACTGGCCAAGCTAAGTTGCTCTGGGCTTCTCCTTCTGGGCCTCCCCTCCCTTCCCCTCCTGCCTGCACACACACACACACACACACACACACACACACACACACACACACACACACACACTACACCATGCTGAACTATGCTGGAGACAGACGCGGGTTCTCATCATAGCTCCTCAGAGCTTCCCCAGCAACGGTGAATAATTCATGTACGAGGCTGAGGAGACAATAAATCAGCTGCAATGATTAACATGAGCTATTTTGCGTGTGAGAAAGATCTATCGCTGGCGCTTGCCAGGTTGCTGGTGATTAATGTAGCCGCCTGCACTAGAATCTAGGCCTTTATATTCAATTATGGGACTGATGTGTCCATGATCCGAACTGGCATGAGCAGATAGAGTGAGGGAGACTGGCATAGGAACTGAGTTGGAAATCAGGGTGGCAGATGTGGGGGGGGGAAATTACTGCCTAAGATCCATGGCTGGAGGTGGCAACAAGTGGCACTGGGAAAAGCGGCATCACTTCTGCCACCTTCTCTGAAACTGGGAATGTTTGAGTTGATCTCTCATTGGAATAGAATAGTGCTATCTCTGCAAAAAAACTATGTTGGCATGATGATGCTGAAAGGGTTACTAGTGTCACCCCCAAGCCTCATATATATATATATATATATATATCTCCTTGGTATGTGTAAGGAAGACATTTGAAGGGAAGGGGAATCCTTAGGGGAAAGTAGGATGCTCAGAAATCTAATAAGGTCAACTTCTTAAGCTTACTGCCTCCAATACCAACCACCCCCTTCCAAGCTGGAGGTAAGGACAAGCTAGCCTGCTTGGAGGCAGAGATTTGACCCACCCAAGCCTGGGAGGAAGTCCATTGTCAGCAGAAGGAGGGTTAGAACTATGAACCCTGGCTCTATACTCAAGGCAGGGAGAGGGAGGGCTGGAGAGGAAGGGGCTCCAGGGTTCCCTCCTCCCACCTGACCCCAGGAAGTCCTGACAGCTGGGCCCCTGGGAGGGGGCCATCTCCCTGAATTCCCACACTCAGGGTCCCCCCCTCCCCCTGCCCATTCCAGCTGGCCCCTGTCAGGGCTGTGGGCGCCAAAGATCTGTGATGGGTTTGGGGTTAAGTGATTTCCCCCTACAACCTTGTCTGCTCTCTGTTCCTTCCTTTCTCCTCCTCTTCTTCCTCCAAAGGATTTTATTGAGTAACTCACCCCCCCCTTACTGTCTTCCTTGTCCTTTGACTTGGAGAATTTGTGCATCAAATCTGCATGGTGGGAAGGGAGGGCATTGAGGGAAATGAGTGGAACTTGAACTGGCTTGAAAACAGAAATGAAATTTATTCTCCAGATGAGATCCCACCTTTATACACAACTGTCCCCAACCTCCTCTAAGACTTAATAGAGGTGCCCAGTACCTGGAACTCCTAATCTTTTCTGGTCTAAGGCTGGAGTGGGAAGATTATTCCTTCTCCAGACAAGTAACTGGGAGAACTGTTCATTGAAGACGTTCTTAGCAACCTGAGGATGATAGAATGAATGCTCAGTGGTTAAGCCTTGAGGAATTTCTCAGAATTGGAATCAGGGGTACACACCAAAGAGAGGGATCAGGTCAATGGGCATTCTGAACTTAGATATTGAGATATAAGGGTCCCCCGGAAAGAAAATATCAGAAGATTCAGGACCTCAGGAGGAATCAGAACAGAAGGGTCTTCTGGGGCTAGAGGGCACTGGAGATTACCCAAGATATCCAGATGATGGTTACTGAGAAGTTATCAACTGGTGTCAGTCCCAGAAATGGGTTCCAGAAAGAAAGTAACCTTAACTTCCATCTTAGTGAAAAAGATTCTCTAAATATTTCCACTTGGAGGTCAAAGAACTCCTAACCTGGGAGAGGGATAGAGACTGAGGAAAAAAGGTTGTGGGATCGGGGGAAGTCACCACCTTCTTAGGGTGGGGAGAAGTAGCAGAGATGAGGACAATGATTTTTTTTCCCCAAAGAGACATTCACAAACTTTGAATGGGCAGGGGGTGGGGCAGGGAGTGGTTCTGGAGCCTGGAGTCTGGTGGGCAGGACCTGCAGGATCTCTCTAACTCTTCCACACGTAGCCTCCCTTAGCAACCCTAATCCCCTATTTGCCATGTTCATCCTCTGGGACTCCCCAGGACCCCATTAATGAGCCCTGCCCGCCCCAAGACAAGCCCCAAATTAACCCTGTCTCTGACCCCAACAGTGACACCTGTAATTACTCCAACAGGAGGCTGTGAGGTAGATGAAACCCGCCAGCCTAGTGGGGGCTCTTCAAGGCCTCAAGGGCCTAGAGCCTAATGCCTAGGAATGCTATCAATGCAAGGGCTCACCTCTAATGCCTTCACAAAACTTGCCAGGAGAGACTCCAAGAGGATTACCCAGAGCCTTGGGGGGGGGGGCCTTAGTAGAAGAGAGGGAGCTGGGGGAGCCTTCATCCCCCAGGCCCACCCTTACTCTGCAGCATCTCAGTCTGCCTTGAGGCACCCTCAGAGGGTTTTAAGACTACTAGGGAATGTGAGTTAGGTTGAATTAAGGGTGGCCTAAACTGCAGAAAAAAGGAGGTTTCTGAGAAGAACCAATGGGACTGCCTATCCTAGACTGGGTAGGATGGCCAAGGGAAAACACTTCCTGAGGGAGGGGCTGGATCACTCCCCTATAGACCTCAGCCCTGGTCCCATGTTCCTCGGACCCAGAATCCCCCACCTGAGGTTGGGGCCCTGGGTCCCATTTCTCTTCATTTCCTTCCTCCCCAGAAGGAAGGTGGATGGGTGGGGGAAAGAGGGAGGATGATTGGGTCTGAATAGCAACAAGGCAGCTGAATCAGTAAAATGAATTCCTCCAGAGTACTACACTCTGGAGAGAGTGTTGGGAGAGACCCTTCCCCTTAGCTTGTTTTGTTTGTTCTGAGCATCGTGTCTCAGTAGCTCTTTCCGAATTAACCTCTGACCCCAGACTGTAACTCTTCCTCTCCTTTGACAACTGTGTTTGCCCAGCGGTTTTCCCCTCATCCTGTCCCTAGGGAGGCAGCAGTTTTGATTTGGTTTGATTTTCTTGCTTCTGTCCCACCACTGTTCCTGTAACCACTGAAAAGAAGTCTTACCTCTGGGATTTAGTCCCTGAAAAAACTCATCCTAAAGCTAGGCTTTTAGATTTCACTTGCTAAACTAGAACTATTTTTTTAATGGTCCAATAGTTTATGTGCATAAATACTACTATTACTACTACTAGTCCTTCAAACAAAGATGACCATACCAACCAACCAAATGATTGGAGCTGTGATTTGCACAATTATGTTTATGATTAAATTGTGTGTATATATTGAGGGGGGTAGAAGGAGAGTATAGGGGGTGGAACATGTCTCCTGCAGCAGAGTGGAAGTGACGATTGTGTGGATACTTCTCCCTTCTATTGTAGGGCCCCAGTACAAAGAGCCCCATTCTCCATGTCCCTCATTCCCAGTCCACAGGCTTACAGCCAAAGGTTCAGAGCCCCCTGCCAGAGATAAGTTCCTTCTGATGGCAAAGGTGTAGTGGCTCAAACCCAATCCTCCAGGATGGGGACAGCACTGCCAGCTTCCCCATCACCTGCTCCCACTCTTTCCTGCCAGCATTCACCCAGGCAGCCAGCCTACCACCAATCCACCGCCCCCCCTGTGAGGTCTCCCCTAATTACACTTAATAGCAAAGATCATAAGCGCTCTATTAACTTTATTAAGGACCCAATTAGCTGTTATTGCCCCCCCAATAATCCCATTAAACCTAATGAATCAGTCACTATCCTTTGTTTCCCCTCTTGGATAGGGGAGAAAAATTCATCTTTGAAGTTCTGACAGGACTGTTCAATGAAGACAAGAGTGTGAGGTGTGAGTAGCTTCCCTGAGGTAGGTATGGGTTTCAGGAGGCAGGAGATTAATTGATATGTTAGTGTCTGTCCTTGTGCCCAAACTTATACACATACATATATTTATAGCCTTTGCTTGGAAATGTAATACATAAATTCACAGCACAGAAAATAACACAATAATCTCTTTTCATTAAGGGTAGAGAAAGTTTATATGTATGGACTTACATGTACTTGAGTCTGTAAACACTGGGAGAGTAGGGGGCAGGAGTTGGTATGTAGGGAAGTACTTGACTGGGCTATTAGACCTCCTGAGGCTCAACTCAGAGTTCCTGAATTGGGCAAAACCTGTGTCTTTCAAAACTCCCTCCCCTCTCTGGTCTCAGCTAATACACGAAGCTTTCCTTGATCCCTTAGGCTGCCTCGTTGTCTTGTATTTTCTTACACAGAGTAACTCCTTCATAAGACTTAAGCTCTTTGAGGGCAGAGCGTGTTTCATTTTCACCTTTGCAATAAGATAGGGAGAGGGGCTGGTCTGATAATTGCATGGATCTAGGATATATCCCAGAAGAGGGAACTCTCTCCACCAATGCAGGACAGTCCCTTTTCTGTAATGAAAGGGATTGTTGTCTAGCACCTAGTTTAGGGTCACTCAGCCAGTGTGTTGACCTCGAACCCAGGACTTCCTTGTTCTAAGACCCTCTCTCTGCCCACTAGACCACTTCTGTTTTACTGTTTTGAATACAGTAGGCTCTTAAATGTTTGGTGATTTGGATTTTCTCCCTTTCTCCTTTCAGTCTAGAGGGATGAAGAATGAAAAATAATAGCTTCCATTTATATAACAGATAGAAGGTTTGTAAAACAATGTACTCACTTTAATTTGATACTCAAAGCAGTTCTCTGAGATGGTACTATACATGCACATGAAATGTATAGATGTGTATGTTTTATAGAAAAAGAAAGAGGATCTGTGGTTAAGTGACTTACCCACAGTCACACTTAACTACTATTGGAGGCAGAATTAGAATCTAGGTCTCTCCCAAATCCTTGAGATTCTTCTCTAAAGGAAAGCAAGAATAAAGTCCTATTTTTCCAAATAGGGAACCTAAGACATTTATTTCAGAGGGGCTCTCAGAGATCATTTAATCCCTCCCCCTAAATTTTACAAATGAGAAAACTGAGACTCATGAAGATAAAAAGACTTGATGATCCAGGAGGTTGAGTGAGATTTCACTCCTACTTTCCATTGCATCAGAATGTCTTCTTCAATTTGAGGTTCGTTTATTAAATGTCTGCTCATTGCCAGGCACTTTTGCTAGGTGTGAGGGATACAAAAACAAAACAGAACCTACCCTTAGTGGACTTACATTCTATATGGAAAAGGAATGGGAAGTTTGATGGCGAAGCAAGCCTATCCTTTCCTTCCAATCTCACAGTACTTTACAGGGCTCAAGGCCCCACTCTCAGTTCCTGAGTTGTGAGATGAAAAGAGGGAGAGGGGAAATGGTGGATGTTGTCTTCTGTACCTTCAATATATGGGAAAGAAGAGTGACCTTGACCAATGAATGGTTTCCCCCTCCTATGGTCCTGTTTTATTAATGTATTCAGAACTTTGGGACCCAGGAATCCAGGTTTTTAACCCTAAGTCATAGTTTGAAAGGGAAGCAGAGCCAATCCTTCTACCCCCACCTCTTTCCAAAGCACAAGGGTGAACATGTGCTTCTCTGTCCATGAAGGGAGGGATGCTGTTTCTGGGCATTTGGAACAATCCTTTCCTCCTCAGGCCATGGCCCCCGGATAAGGAGGAAACACTCTGACTGACAGCTCCAAAAATGCATCTGCCCTGAGCAGGAGGGCAGGGGGCCCAAGCCTGGGTGGGGGTGGGGGGGTGGGAGGAGTGAGGGGGACCCTTTGAACCTTTGCCTGGAAATGGCTTTCTTATTCTCATTGCCCTTCCCCACCCCCACCCCCCAGGCCGGGTTAGCCTGGAAGAAGTCACTTGAACATTTCCCAGGAATCTGGAGTCAGGGGGAGCCCCCATATCCCAGTTCCTGTGCCCCAGAGGTTCCCTTCATTCCTAACTCCCTGACCAGAATTTTAAAATCTTCTCATTACCTGGAATCCCTAGTTCCTGGTCCCTGTACACTCAGCTTTCCTACTCCCTAGGTCCCAGCTCAGTCCCAACCCTAGCACAAACTAGAGAAGTTGTGTGTATGTGTTGGTGGGGGAAAGAATCTCCTCCCAGATTTCAACTGGATTTAGTAGGACCCTACTCCCTATCACTTTATGCCTGCTGGTGGGAGAGATGTAGATAATATGTTGGGACCTCTCCCTTTCTTTGGGGACCATGGAGGGGGGAGGGGACAGATTATCCCAAGCCCTAGGAGTTTCTCTTAGCAAGAGAAGAGGGGGACACTAGGGAGCTATCCCAGAGTAGATCTTCCCCCCTCGCTGTCTTTTGTCCTTTACCTATGAATTATAGTATCTATATCACAGAGAGTCTCTAGTCTCTACCACCACAACTTCCAAATAAATAGCACAAATGGAACCCTAGTGCCAGCATTACCATCCCCCCAAGAACAAGCCTTACTCTGGATGACTCTGCTGATTTGACATTGAGTGGGTATCAGGAGGTTGGGTCTAGGGTCAGAGAGAGGGAGAATAGATATCCAGAGTCCAAGCCTAGAACTGTTCCCTGATCTTAGAGCATCACTGTAGGAAAGCATCTTAGAATCAGTCCCACCCCACCTGCCCCTAGGGACCCATGAAGGCATTCTTGCAATGACAGCTCTAGAAGTCATCTTAGGGATGTAATATAAGAAACTGGGAAATGAGAGGTTAGGAATATGTGGGGGAAACTTTCTAACTGGGGCTTCCCAGACTGCCCTGGCATGACAGTTTCCAAAGATCTGCTGTCTCCCTGCTGCCATTGGTGACAGCCTGTATATCCTAGAGGTCTTTTCTCTCCTCTTCCCTTTCCGGTTGCCCAGAGGGAGGAAACTGAGTTAGGGTGTGAAATATGTGGAAATGATCTGGAGCTGAGAGAGGTGTCAGCCTCAAGGCAGCAAGCCCCACTTCTCACCACCACCCCACTTTTTTTTCTTCCTCTAATATCCACTCCCTGCCTACAGGGATTGGGCTTTGGCCTGCCTTTCCACATGTCTATGCAGGGAGTAGCTTCTCCACTCCCCCCCCCATTATCCCCCAAGGTGTGGAGTGAGGCTGTCAAGCTGGGAGAGAGGAAGGGGGGGAGGCACTTCTCTTGAAGAGTGGTGCATCTGGAAGGGAGGGGGGGAAAGTGCTCTTTGTAATTAGAAGATCTAAGTCCAAATCCTGGATCTGCCATTACCTTTGAGACCTTGGACAAGTCATACAAAATGAATCTCTCTGAGTCTAACTATAAATAAGGGAGTTGTAATGGATAGTTTCCCATTCAGAACCTGGGGTCTGATGATTGACCAGTCGCCCATGGGGCCAGTGGTTGGGCACAGTCATGACCCTAGCTTAGTTAGATAGGAGGAGAGAAAAGCATGGGGTGATTCAGAGGTAATTCCCTACCTACCTCCTTCCACCAAGTCCTAAACTTTTTACCTTACTCTTCTAAATAATCTTGGGCTTTAGGGATCAAGGCCCATGTATGACCAATCATAATAATCTTGGGCAGTGCATATCCCAGAGAATAGAAGGGTGGTTATTAGAGGCAGCTAGGCAGGTCAATGAATAACATTGTTGGTCCTGGAGTCAGCAAGATCTGAGTTCAATTACTGCTTCAAACACTTACTAGCTATGTGACCTTGGGTAAGTCATTTAATTTTTCAACCTTAGTTTCCTCATTTGTAAAAATGTGATAATAATAACAAAGGGTTATTGTAAGGACCAAATGAGATAATGTTTGTAAACTACCTTCCAAACCCAGAAATTGCATAAATGCTAGCTATCATTATTATTATTTCTTTTTTTTTCTTTTTTTGTTTTATTTATTTTTTTTAAGTTTTTCCTAGGTAATGGGGTTGGTTAAGTGGCTTGCCCAAGGCCACACAGCTAGGTAATTATTAAGTGTCTGAGACTGGCTTTGAACCCAGGTACTCCTGACTCCAGGGCCGGTGCTTTATCCACTGCGCCACCTAGCCACCCCTCATTATTATTATTTCAAACAAACTCCTGAATCTTGGTCTCCTTCCTGTCTCCCTGAGGGACCAGAGAGGTGTCTTTGCCTCAGTTTCTCATGAGTAAAATGAGGACAGAGGTTTCTCATTTGCTTCCCCTTTTCATGATTGTGGAGAGAAGGGGCTGGTGTAACCAACTCCTAGAGCTCCCTCTGGCAGGGAAGCCCCTGGGCAAGAAAAACATCCCCTCATCCCATCCCTGTCATCGTTAACAGCAACAATTATTATTATTTGGAGAGACAGGCTTGGAGCAGGCAGGGATGTGGTTGGTGTGAAAGAAATAAAAAAGTCCTCAGTACGTGCCGTCTCGCCAGGTTAATACTCCTGCCTGTCTGCCTGACAGCTGTAAGATTGATTACCCAGCCCTCCTGCTCTTTATAACTTGATCAGTCGAATTAATCTCTGGCTGTAGGCCCATCTGATGCCTGCATCACAAATTTAATTTGGAGATGAATCAGCTCCACTAGCACAGCCCCCCCTCCATCTCTGTCCCTTACCCCTCCCTCTTTTCCCCCTAGCCTTTCCCTCCTTCTCCTCTTCCTCCACCTCTTCCTGCTTTTTTCTTCATCCTTCCTCTCCTCTTTCTTCTTCTCTTCCAACTCAGTTTCCTTTTATTTCTTCCAGTCTCTATGTCCTCTTGGAAATTTTTCTCCACTTCCTTTCTTCTATCCTTGGCCTCAATATATCCTGATCCATCTACCTCTCAGAGTAGTTCTTAAATACACTTTAATTAATGTCTCAGTGGGAATCAGAAACCCAAAACTCTGCTTCTTTCCCCCAAGTTGAGGGAACATTACCTAAACATCTACCCCCAAACTAGAAACAGAGACAGGGACCAGGAGGTGGAGGAAGATCAACTAAATGTTCAATTATAATGCCAAAGGACTGATACCTCATAGCAGAGAGATGATGATCTAATATGCAGGAAAAGAATTTATTTCTGGACATGACCAATGAGGGAGCATGTTGTGTTTGGCTGTGCTTTTATGATACAGAGGTTCTTTCTTTTTTGGGGGGGAGGGGAAAGTATAAAAAAAAGATACTAAATAATTTTAAAAATTAATCAAAAAGGAGATAGCAAGAGATAGAGACAAAAAGACATGACTTGAGAAAACCAGAATGAGAAAAAAAGATGATGTGAAGAGGAAAATGAGAGGAAGAAAGAAAAGAGGGACGGAGAGAGGGAGAAAAAATAAGGAGAGAATGAAGAGAGGGGAAAAGAGAGACAGAGACAGAGATATCGAGAGACTTAGCCGACAGTAAGTAAGACATATTAATGTACTAAAGACTTAATGAAGTTGGGGAGGGGGGGTGTGGGGTGGAAAGTGCTGGCTTTATTAGTTTATGGCCGATTAATGGGGAGGCCATTATGGTGATGGAGATGGATTGCTGCTGTCAGCACTGGCCGGGCAGCCGCTCCCATCCTTAAAGTAGTGGGTGCTGGTGCAGGCCAGGCTGGGGCTTCATTAGAAACCTACCTCCACTTGTCTAGGCTGGGGAGGGGGTTGTTGATTTGGGGGGGCGGTAAAATCACAGCCAAGGTGAGAATAGGGGATTTGGAACCCTGAAGAAGTGAAAAGAAGTCCTACTGGATCTGTCTTGAGAAGCAAAGGGATGTTGGGGACATATCTCCCTCCGTGTCTCTCTCTATCTCCACACAGACACACACAGACACACACAGACACACAGACACACACACACACACACACACACACACACACACACACACTCCAGGCTGGGAATCCTCAAGAGATAGAGGAAAAGGGAGCAAAGCAGATCCCTTGCTTAAGAAGGAAGTAGTCTGGGCATGAGGAAGAATCCCTCCCTATCCCTGGTCCCAGAGCTGCCTCTGTTGTTACTAGCCCCTGAAGAGGTAAACCCTTACCTCTACATACACACACACACGTGCACACACACACACACGAGATGGTAACTGAAATAATTAATCTTTCCTCCAGTCCAAAGAATTCTCACAGTTCTCCACTGTTGGTGGCTCTACTTTCATGGATCCCTGCCCTCCCACTTCATCTGAATCTGGAATCACAATTACAACCATTGGGTCACCAGGAGAGATGGGATAAGGAGGACCAGGTACTTGGGGAAAGGGAATCAACTAAGATAGATAGAATCATCCTTTTATCCCTATGTACCTTAGGATCTGAGACTTCTGGACATCTTCTTCCTAGCAGCTATATTAAAGACCCTCCAGATAATTATTATCCAACCCCAAGCTTCAAAAACTTCCCAGGGACTAACTATACTGAGAAACTTTCAGACCCACCCAGGCTTAGAGAGGCATGTTACCTTTTCTGAGTCTCCTGCCTGATTTGATTTCCTGGGCCCTTTTCCTCATGCCTAAATTAAGTGTGATTGTGTATTATGTATAAACATGTGTACATATGGCTTGCCCATCTTCTCTCTCTCCCCTTCTCCTCTTCTTCCTCCTTTTCTCTCTCCTTTCTCTTTGCTCTCCTCTCTCTCTTCTCTTCTCTTCTCTCTTCTCTCTCTTCCCTCCTCTTTTTCTATCTCATTCTCCCCTCTCCTTTCTTTTCTCTCTACTCCTTTCTTCCCTCCTTTATCTCCTCTCTCTCCTCCTCCTTTTCTCTCTCCTCTTCTCTTTTCTCCTCTCTCCTCTGTCTCTCTTTTCTCTCTCCTCCCTTCTCTTTTGCCCCTCTCCTTTTTTCTGTCTCATTCTCCTCTCTCACTTTCTCTCTTCTTTTCTCCTCTCTTCTATTTTTCTTCCCTTCTTTCTCTGTCTCTCTTTGTCTCTGTCTCTCTCTCTCTCTCTCTCTCTCTGTTTCCCCTCTTTCTCCTTTCTCTTTCTGTTTCTCTGTCCCTGTCGTTCTCTGATTCTGTCTTTCTGCCCAACTCTCTATCTGAATGAATGTCTATGTTCACATCTATGTCACTGAATGTCTCAATCACTGTGGACATATCTATGTCTCTCTGTCACTTTATGTCATATGACTATCTCTATCACTATGTGTATGGACAGACTGGCAGTTCTAGGGTCACTGCCTGGACACACTCCCTAAGCTAGGGAGGTACCTGCTCAGCTTAACTGGGAAATAAATACTCTGTTTCAAGAGTAATTTAATTATTGGCTCTTGCGGATTAGTGGGTAATTAAATTCTGTAGCTCCCAAAGTAATTAATTGCTATGCAAATGGTAATGCCCTCTGCTTTGGAGAGGAGGATCCCGGCCTGGGTTTGCCCTGCAATTAGAGGCTAATAATTACCCTGTCAGCTCTCAGCTTCTGCCGGGTAATTACCTAGTGAAGCCCTGGCTGGTCACTATGGGTGGATTCCCATCACCTGAGGCTGTTACCAGAGCCCTAGAGTTCCAGGACCTTGATGCCTGGCCAATCACAGAAGTGGTCCATGTGGATGACCAATGGTTAATGAATCCTCACATCCTTTTGCACCCTAACCACTCCCTTCAGATACTAGAAGGATCTTACCCAAGGGATATTCCAGTTGCAGAATCCTTGTTAGATAGATAGATGATAGATAAGATTAAACATTTATTAATGCTTTCTACATTCTTACTACATTCTAGGCAGAACAACTGGACCTGGAGGTCGAAAGACTCATGTTTCTGAGTTCAAATCTGGCTTCAGACACCAGCTGTGTGACCCTGGACAAGTCACTTAACTCCTCAGCTTCCTCATCTGTTAAATGAACTGCCTGCACATGACAAACCACTCCAGTATCTCTTTCAAGAAAATTTCAGCAGGCAGCTAAGTGGCACAATGGTTGGAGCATTGGCCCTGGAGTCAGGAGGACCTGAGTTCAACTCCAGATTCAGACACTTAATAATTGCCTAGCTGTGTGATCTTGGGCAAGTCCTTCAACCCCATTGCCTTAAATAAATAAATAAAATTTTAAAAATTAAAAAAAAGAAAACCCCAAATGGGATCACAAAGAATTGGACACAACTGAAAACATGCCAGGCACTGTGCCAAGTTGAGGTATAAATACAATCATTGCTCCCAAGGAGCTTATAACAATTCTTTTATTTTAAAGTAATATTTTATTTTTCCACAATGGCATGTAAAGACTTTATAACAACTCTAAAAGGGAAGCTGGAAGATTGGGCAACCTGGTTTGGAGATGATGTCAGAGAAGGGAAATGAAAGCCTGGTTCTGGGCAAAATAAGGTGGAAAAGCTTAAACTGGTATCAGAGTCAGGATAGTATCTGTCCCAGATCCCATTTCCCTTTCTCTTATTTTTTTTATTTTTTAAAAAATATTTTATTTATTTTTCCAACTACAATAGTAGTTTTCAACAATCATTTTTTTTTGCAAGATTTTGAGTCCTTCCTTTCCCTTTTTCCAGGGATTATGGGACCATAGAAACATAGGCTGTCATGAAGTTTAATCACTGGTAGAGCCTGTGTCAGAAACAGAATCTCCTGACTCAATGTTCTTTATATCTCCCTAAATCTAAAGCTACATCAGTTTCAAAGACAAAAGGGATCAACAGCTCACTTTGTTATATGACCCCTATATTCCAAAATAGTTCTGTAGAAAAGAAAACACTAATCTTAGAAGCTGAAAACAAGGTGCCAAACTTGAGGTCTGTCACTAATGTCATGAGTTACTTCATCTCTCTGTGTCTCAGTTTTCTCATTTGTTCTTTTTCTTTCTACTTCACAAAAAACATTATTTCAAAAATTTTGTGAACTACAAATTGCGGAGAAAGTATATTATTTATCACAATATTTGCTCAGGTGTGCTTGCAAGAGAGACTTTGGGGATTCATAACCTCAGTTCTTGAAGTCACCTATACCTTGACTTGAGATTCAAGGTTGTCCATGGATTGAGGGAAGCCTTGGATAAGAGGAGGCAAATGAGACTGTATCCAGAGGAGTGGTTAAGAAGGTGCTATATATACATATGAGACTCTTCCCACACTTTTGGTGAGAATTGAAAGCAGTTAGGTTAATAAAGAAGCAAACCATTATAGTGGTTAAAGGGCTTACCTCAGAGACCAAAAAAAACCTGGATTTTTGAGTCCTTCTTCTTATGACCACTGACTATCTGACCCTGGAAAAATTGCTTAACTTTTTTTTTTTAGGTTTTTGCAAGGCAGCTAGGGTTAAGTGGCTTGCCCAAGGCCACACAGCTAGGTAATTATTAAATGTCTGAATCTGGAGTTGAACCCAGGTACTCCTGACTCCAGGGCCAGTGCTTTATCCACTACGCCACCTAGCCACCCCAAAATTGCTTAACTTCTGTCTCAAATAACTTGGAGACAATACATGGCTGAACACTTGCTGATCAGCATTGGTGGAGGGACTTTCCTAATGAAACCAAAGGTCTAAACATTCTCTTTCCAAGCAGAAAACATATCATCAATGTTATGAAAGAATAGAAAAGGAAATGGATTCATGTTGGAATAGCAAACAGGATGCAAAAGAGTTATACTAGTTTCCCTGAAATAATCATGGAAGGGATCAAAAGCATCTCATATTAGAGTTATTTGTTTATATTTTAGCTATCCTATATTAGACTAGAAATTTCTTGAGAACTGGGATCGTGGGCCTTTTTGTCCATCTTTCTATCTTCAGTAACTAACATCATCCCTTACCTATGAGGTAGCTAGTTTCACAATGGAGAAAGTGCTGAATTTGAATTAGAAAGACTGGAATTTGTATTCCTGCCTCAGATACTTACTAGCTGTATGACCCTGGGCAAGTCATTTAACCTCTCTCAACCTCAGTTTCCTCATCTGTAAAATAGGGAAATAGGAATAATAATTAGCAACTACTTTATGGGAATGTTGTAGCTATCAAATGAATATATCCATATCCATATGCATACATCCATCCATACATCCATACATACATATATAGGTCTTTGCAAACCTTAAAGCAGTATATATATAGTTCTTTGTAAACCTTAAAGCACTATGTAAATACTAGCTACTATTATTACTTTATATTATATCTATCAATGACAAAAAAGTTTTGCTTAAAGTGTAAAGATAGAATAAATAAAAATAGAAAAAAGTATAAAATTGTAAAGAAATAATAAAAATTAGATAAAGTCCTCCAGGACATTGGGTGGTTCAAGCTTTATGGAAGAACAAAAATAAAGATATATCAGGATGAGGAAACATGGATAGATTGCTTTATAGACCAGTAGAGGAAGGATACACTATTGAGTTCACCAATTAGTAGAAGTGTTGAATCACTGACTAATATATCTGGGGACATTATCATTATGTGTATGTCATCTTCCCATTAGGTTGTGAGTTCCTCAAGGGCAGGAGACTGTCTTTTATCTTCCTTTGAATTTCCAGTATTTAGCACTTAGACTGTCACATAATAGAAGTTTAATAAATGCTTATAAATTGACTGATTGAGAAAAGTCATTAAGTGAATATCATCTTGGTGGGAGATTTTTTTTTTAGTTTTTTGCAAGGCAATGGGTTAAGTGACTTGCCCAAGGCCACACAGCTAGGTAATAAATGTCTGAGGCCAGATTTGAATTCAGGTACTCTTGCCTTCAGGACTGGTGTTCTATCCACTGTGCCACATAGCCACCCTTTGGTGGGAGATATTATTCATGATCTTAGTCTGAATATGGAGAGTGGTAGAAGCATTGCTATTACAGTCAATTAATGCTATCTGGAATCATATGGAAAAGTGGGAACTTTGGGAGATATGCTTGATAATGGGTATCATTCGAATTAATTAACCTTAATAAAGAATGCCTTTGACTTCTCTTGAGCTTCCTGGATCAAGGAGGAACAAAATGATTTAGTGATAATACGTGGCAAGGTGGCACCAGGGCCCATATAGAGTGTCCTGGGAAGAATACAAGAAAGCGATGGGAAGAGGTTATGCTATTGGGTCTCTACTGACCAAAGGGGACTACTGTTTGTCATGATGCTGAGCCTGGTTTTCAAAGAACAGATAATTTTCTACTCCCCAGTCATAACAAAGGTTCTTGTGTATGAAGACTCTAGCACTGATTTTCATCATGTTGTAGCATTAGCTTTCCCATATCACACCTAGGTGCTGCGGTGGATAGAGAACTAAAACTAAAGTATTAAAGACCAGAATTCACATCTGATCCCAGTTACATACTAGCTGGATAACCCTGGGTGAGTCACTAGACCTCTGTATTAGTTTCCTCAATTGTAAAATGGAAATAATAATAGAACCTATCTCCCTAGTTTTTGTGAGGATAACATTAGATAATTTTTGTAAAGTGCTTTGCAAATCTTAAAATGTTATATAAATGATATCTGCTACTATGTATATCCATCTTTTACCCTTTCCACAACATCACTGAGAGGCATTATGATGTAATGGGTAGAAAGGTTCAAAATCATGAAGACTTGGCTTTAGTCCTGCTTCTGACTGGTACAGCCCATCTGACAAGTGATTTTTTTTTTAGCTCAGTGAGAAGTAGATATTAATATGATCCTCATTTTACAGAAGAGGAAACTAAGTTGCATAAAGTTTAAGTACTTGCCCAGGGTTATGCAGTTAATAAGAACATGAGGCCTCTGATTTGAACTCAAGAGCTTCCCAAGTTTCTATTTACTATATATCACTTGTCTTCTCAATGCTTTAGGCAACTCTCTAAGTTTTGAAATTATTAACCTGCATTGATAGAGGGAATTCCCTTGCCTTAGATTGTTCTTTGAAATAATTACATTTTTTAAAAAAAAATTCTCATTAGGGCTGCAGTCTGAAAGAAGATTTAGGACATGGAATAGGGAAAGTGGAAATACCCTAATTACATTAGGATTCATGGTCTGTCTCAGCATCTAAGTAGTAAGACATGAAAAGAGAAAGAGGCAAGTTGGATATGATCAAGATAAGATAAAGCTTTGTCCCCTAGAGGAAGGGGTGGAGGAAGGAACTATAGAATTGAATGACTCTGGTGTTTAAGGTCATAAGAACTAGAAGATAAACCTTGAATTGGGTCAGAGCAAGTTTGAGAAATAAACTTGTGCATCTTGCTCCAGAAGAAGCAACATGGCTGACCACACCATAGACCAGAGCCAAGAATTAGGATGATAAAGGAGGAGGGTGGAGTTACTACCTAGCCTAAACAACTCCCATGGTGAGATGCAATTATTTTCTAATTAAATTCCTGTATTCCATAACTCAACAATAAAAGTTGTTATATTTTCCTTCCCCTCCTTCAATTACAGTAAATTTATTCATCTCCAGGCAAGCTAAAAAGAAAGGGAAAAAAGACAAAAGACATACAAGAAAAAGGATAGGTGAGAACAGGTAGCATAAAGTGAAGGACATAGAAGGAATGGTTCCCCTAAATGTTTCAGACCAGGTAGTGGAAGACTGGGCAAAAGAGGAGGAAAAGACCCCCCACCCCAGGAATTGAGGCAGAATGGTCTTTCTGCTATTCAAGTGAAGATGGAATAAGAGGCAGGGTTAGAAATAAGTTTTTTTTTTCAGAGATAATGAGCATTTTTATTTCTTTGTTCCACAAATAAACTGGCAAAATAGTTGTATCCCATGGGCTAATCAAACAGACCAAATCCCATATCTTCATCGGACTCTTCCGACTCTTCCTTGGCTTCTACTTTGGCTGGAGCAGCAGCAGCTAGTGCAGCAGCAGCTGGAGCTGCAGCCGCAGAGGCAGCCACTGCAAAGGCTAAAGGGTCAGCCAGAAAGGCCTTCACCTTTTCAGCAAGCGGGAAACTGTACTCAGTCTCCACAGCTACAGCCAAGACCCGCTTGTACCCATTGATGATAGAGTGGGGCACTGATACAACAGTTGGGTAGCCAATCTGCAGACAGACACTGGCAACATTACGGACACCCTCTAAGAAGCGAAGGTGCAAGGTCTCCTCTGTGATGTCCAGCACTTCAGGGTTATAGATGCTGCCATTGTCAAACACCTGCTGAATGATCAGCCCAAAGGAAAATGGGGAGATATTCAGCATGTTCAACAAGGTGGCCTCGCTGGTGCCCACTTTGTCTCCAGTCTTAATCAGCTGCACATCACTCAAAATTTCAATGGTGCCCCTGGAAATCTTGGTGGTGATACCCAGAGCTTGGAAGAAGGAAGTCTTCTCAGGACCCAGACCAGTGTTCTGGGCTGGCACCGTGACATCACATAGGGCAATGGCACCAGCACGGGCAGCAGCTGGTACCTTATTGGCCAGAAGCATATCCCTAATCTCAGTCAGATCTTCCTTGGTGAACACAAAACTCACATTCTCGTGGATATGAGGCAGCAGTTTCTCCAGGGCAGGGTTATTCTCCAGATGCCCACGAATGGCTTTGCGCATCATAGTGTTTTTTCCCATCAGCACTACTGCCTTCCCACGGAGAGACATCCGGATCTGCTGCATCTGCTTGGAGCCCACGTTGTCTGCTCCCACAATGAAGCATTTTGGATAATCATCCAAAAGTTGGATGATCTTGAGGAAATAATTGGATTTCCAGGTAGCCCTGTCTTCCCTGGGCATCTCAAAGGTGCTTCAGGGATTGCCGCTTGGGGTTTAAAGACGATGTCACTCACACGAGGACACCTGGAGAGTAGAAATAAGTTTTTAAAAAATTATAAACTCTCACTCTCTGTGGGCAGTGATTGGACTTTGATCAAACAAAGGAGTTTATTCTGGAGAGCAATATAGAACTATGCCAAATGAAATCATAAAAAATGGGAAAAGTCCCACATGTTCCAAAATATCCATAGCAGCTCTTTTTGCAGTGGCAAAGAATTGGAAATTGAAGGGATACCTATAAATTGGGAAATGGCTAAACAAGTTATGATATATGAATGTTGTGGAGTACTATTATTTTATAAGAAATCATGAATGATCGGACTCTAGAAAAGCATGAAACGAAATACAGGAACTGATGATAATCAAAGGGAGCAGAACCAGGAGAACATTGTACACATTTAAAAAATATTGTGAGTTGAACAGTTTTGATGTATGCAGCTCCTCTCAGAGAACTAAGACAACCCTAGGAGACCTGCTATGGACAATGCTATCCATATCCAGAGGAAGAAAAACAAAACAACCAAAACAAAACCCTATTCACTTTTTAAAAATGTCTCTTACGTTTTTCTTTCCTATCTCATGGTTTCCTTTTTCCTTAATCCTAATTCTTCAGAAAATGACTGCTCTGTAAACATGTTAAACACAAATATGTATGCATAATATTCACCAGATTGTTCATCACTGAAGATAGTGGGGTAGGAAGGGAGGGTGGAAGGAAATTATGTAACTTAAAAATCTGCATATACATGTGAATGAATGTTGAAAAACTTTTATAACATGTAATTGGAAAAATAAAATAAATTATCAATTGGGGGAAAAAACAGAAACAAAGGGATCTGAGAATTTCAGTCCCTGGGGGATGTCAGGAGTAATCTTTAAGGACAAGAGAGACACTCTAGGTGGTGCCCTGGAGTCAGGAGGACCTGAGTTCAAATCTGTTCTCAGACACTTAATAATTACCTAGTTGTGTGACGTTGGGCAAGTCACTTAATCCCATTACCTTGCCAAAAACAAAAACAAAAACAAGAGAAACACTCTCCTCCCTAAGTCTGCTTAGAAAAGATGAACCCTGGAGAACTCTCTTGGGGGAAAGGCATTACCCATAAGTGTCACCTCTCTATTTTTTCTTATCATAGAACAGAACAGCTGAGAATGGATATGGTCTCTGGGAGTCCCTTTTGTAAAGGAAGGTACAAGCATCCAACCCATCCCTAAATTTAAGGCTTAGCTTTGAATTCAAATTTATTATTCTTAACAAAGGAAATTTTTTATGTCCTCTTCCATCTTTGGCCTTGTAATCTAATGCCAACTGAGGGTCCAGAGAGCTGGAAATTCTTTCCTAATTTGTTTTGGTTTCTTCTATGGGCTGGAATAACCTCACATCTTCCCTATTCCTCAAATTTCTCTCTTTGGATGTGGATAGTAGAGGAAATGCCAAATGATCCTTTCTGGAGAGTCCGTATTAAGCATCCAACCTTAGAATTTAGGCTTCACTGACCCCTAGTTAGCTTCCCAAGACATCATTTACAGCTCTTGAGATCTATCTAGGGAACTTTATCCTTAGCCTTAGGGCTTTCACCTTTCACTACTTTCTAAACTTCCTAGATTACCTATCTGATGGGTTCACAGATCTTCAGTACCCAAACCCTAACTAAATGTTCCCTTTCCTTCTCTTATTAACATCATAATCAGATGACCTGGTCTAATATCTGCTATCTTTCTGCACACATTCCAGAACCTATCAGAACTATATGAGGGTAAGAGAATTTTTAGACATTTTTCAGTTGTTTTAGCCATGTCTGCTTTGCCATTTCCTTCTCCAACTTGTTTTATGGATAAGGAAACTGAGTCAAACAGGCAAACAGACTTGCCCAGGGTCACACAGCTAGCAACTGAGGCCACATTCAAATTTAGGTCTTTCTGACTCCAGGTCTAAGGGCTCTATTCACTAAGATACCTAGCTGCCCCAAGGTAAAGTAATTAAGTAATTAGAAGTGCCTATAAAAAAAAAAAACTACCTAATCCCAACCTAAGAAACGCCCTAAAGTAGTTTATATACTCATAGTAGTCCATGCTAAATGTCATGACTCTCTTAAGGCCATGGTAATCTGGCACCCTCTAGAAGAAAATGATAATTTTTCTCAGAACACTCTGAATCAATTTTCTGATTCACAACCCTAGAGCTCATTTTCCTATTTTATTATCCCCAGTTCACTGTTGACCAATCAGGAAGCTCCAGAGAGCATGATAGGATCATGGTGCTTTATCACTGCATTGTTATTGTTCAGTTATTCAATCAAGTCTGACTTTTCATGACCTTATGTACCATAGCACTCCAGACCTTTGTGTCCTTCATTATTTTTCAAAGTCTATCCAGTTCATGTTCATTTTTTCCATTATATCATCTATCCATCTCATTCTCTGCCATCCCCTTTTCCTTTTGTCATCAATCTCTCCCAGCATTAGGATCTTTTTCAATGAGTCCCATCTTCTCATTATGTGGCCAAAGTCTTTAAGCTTCTGTATTTGATCTTACAGTGAGTAAACTGAATTAATTTAAGTATTGACTGACTTGACCTCCTTATTGTCAAAAGTCTTTACCATCAATATTCTAAGGTGTTGATTCTGCAATGCTCACTTTTCATTATAGTCCAACTCTCACAGTCATACATTGCTGATATGTCTGTTTTTTTAAGTATGCCATGCAGATTTGCCATAGCTTTCCTTCCAAAAAGCAAATATCTTTTAATTTCATGCCTGCAATAATCTTTGAGCTCAAAAATATAAAATCTGATTTCCATTTGCTCTCCTATTTGCCAGGAAGTGATGGGACTAATTTCCAAGATGTTAGATTGTTTGGGAGTTTTTTTATGATAAGCTTCAAGCCAGCTTTTATACTCTCCTCTTGGGGTGGCTAGGTGGTGCAGTGGATAGAGCACTGGCCCTGGAGTCAGGAGTACCTGAGTTCAAACCCAGACTCAGACATTTACTAATTACCTAGCTGTGTGGCCTTGGACAAGTCACTTAACCCCATTTGCCTTGCAAAAACCTAAAAAAAAAAAATAGTGTATACTCTCCTCTTTCATCCTCACCAAGAATCTTCTTAATTCCTCTTCACTTTCTACTATCAGAGTGGTAAAATCTACATATCTGGGGTTGTTGTTATTTCTCCAGGTGACCTTAATTCTGGCTTTTGATTCAGTCTGGCACTTTTCATGATGTTATCTGCATATAAGTTAAATAAAGTGCCAATATGTATTCTTGTTCCCCACTTCTTCCAATCTTAAACCAATCAGTTTTTTCATGGTTGGTTCTAATTATTGCTTCTTGACTTGTTCCTAGGTTCCTCAGGAGACAAGTAAGAGGTGCTTCTGGTACTCCCTTTCCTTTGAGGACTTGCCACATTTTGTTGTGATCCACACACAAAGGTTTTAACGTACTTGATTAAGCAGAAATAGATGGCTTTCTTGAATTCCTTTGCTTTCTCCATAATCCTGCTAATGTTGGCAATTTGGTCTTTAGTTCCTCTGCCTCTTACAGAACCAGCCTGCTCTTCTGGTAATTTTCAATTCACATATTGTTAAAGCCTAATTTAAAAATATTAAGCATGGTCTTGCTGGTATGTGAAATGAGAATAACTGTTCAGTAATTTAAACATTCCTTAGCATTGTCCTTCTTTAGAATTGGAATGTAAACTGATCTTTTCCAAACCAGTGAGCACTGTTTTCCAAATTAGCTGGTTTAGTGAATGCAGCACTTTAACAGAATCAACTTTTTAGAATTTTAAATAGCTCAGCTGGAATTCCACACCATCACTAGCCTTATTGTTAACAATGCTTCCTAAGACCCAATTGACTTCATTCTCCAGTGTATCTGGCTCTGGATAAGTAACCACACCATAATGGTTATCTCGTATAGGTCTTGCCACCTCTTCTTAATCTCTTCTGCTACTGTTAAATCCTTATCATGTTTTTCTTTTATCATGCCCACTTTTGCATGAAACTTCCCTTGATCTCTAATTTTTTTGAAAAAATCTATTGTCTTTCCCATTCTATTGTTTTCTTCTGTTTCTTCATTTCACTCATTTAAGAAAACCTTATCTCTCCTAGATATTCTCAGAAATTCTAAATTCAATGGGCTATTTTCCCCTTTCCTTTTCTTTCTTTTCTTAACTATATATAAAACCTCATCAGTCAGCCACTTTTCCTTCTTGCTTTTCAATTTCTTTTGAATGTTTTTTTGTTGCTGCCTCTTTTATAATATTGGGAAACTGTCCATAGTTCTTCAGGAACTCTATCTACCAGAACTAATCCCTCAGATCTTTTCATAATTCCCACTGCATATTCATAAGGGATGTTATTTGATGGTTTTCCCTACTTTTTTCAATTTAAGTCTAAATTTTTCAATAAGAAGCTCAGCTCCAGGTCTTGTTTTAAGTGACTATATAAAGCTTCTCCACCTTTAGCTCTGATTTCTATATTAATCATCTGACGACATACATGTGTAGCGTCATCTTTTGGGTTGTTGAAGAAGAATGTTCGTTACAACCAGTAAGTTATCTTGACAAAACTCTATATTTCAAGGCCAAACTTGTCTATTATTCCAATTATCTTTTGATTTCCTAATAAATGTGACATACATAGCTAGTAAATGTCTGAGGGTAAATTGATCCTTCTGAACCTCCAGGCCATTGCTTTATTCATATACCATCTAGCTTGCCCCAGCTTCATCACTGGTGTTCTTTAATAATTGACTGTCTGTCTCAATATCTTTCCATCCTCTTCCCAACATGCTTAAGAAAGAACTATCAAATAAGGACTTTTCCCTTCACATCAAAAGTCAGAAAGGTTATGCCCTAAAAAAAGTCACAGACAAAAATCTTTTCCTTACATGGTAGAATCTGGCCAATTCATAACCAAGGATGGACAAGGGTCTACTGATACACAGAGGAAAATTAGAGTAGCAAAAAAATAATTCAGTTAGTTCAATCCTAATGCATACTTATTAAGTTCTTACAAAAAAAGCACTATATAAATGTTCTGAGATGTAAAGACAAATAATCATAGGGCACAATATTGAAACTATGTGTAACAAAAAAAAAGGATCAGGGTTCAAATCTTAGCTTTGCTAATCTCTAAGATGTTTTCAGCTTTAAGTCTATGATCCTGAGGGAGCTAGGAGTTTGAGAAATATTTCTTCACCCATCCAGAATGGGATCAATGTGAGCCCTCTCCTAAGCATAATTCTCAAGGTTTAGGTTTTGAATTTCCCCATAATGCCTGGTCCAGAGGTTTGCCCATATTGAATATAAGCCTGGTAGGACTAAGTTTCTGGGAATTCTTGATGTCTGCAATACAGATCATAGACTGGATTCTCCTTGTAATATAGTACCAATCTCTACAGATTTGGACCCTGTTGGAGTGGCAGCTCTTTAGAATCCACTCTGAGTTTCAACCTATCTGCAATCTTCTGGTGATGAATATTCCCCCTAATGAACTGACAGAAATTGGATTAGGTTGGAACGCCCATGTGCTTAGATTTTGGCTGATTAAACCCCCATCTGTGCAGATCCTGCTTTTGAAAGATAGTTATAAATAATTTTTTAAAGGTGGCCGGAAAAGGAGGGGAGATGACACTTTCTATCTGAGAAGGAGTCTTCGTGAGACAGGTAGGAAATGGATTAATTAGCCTCAAATAGCCAACATAATCTAGCATTCTAATGCAGCTCTGTCTGACTAGGGTTTAAGTCCAGAGTACAATAAATTGACTGACCTGTAACAGAAGGCTGGTATTCAAGACTGATACATTAAACCTTTTCTTACAAAGTAAGATTATTCTTCCCTAAAATTAATCCTTAGCTTCAACCCCACCCACCCACCCATGAAAAGGTCTTGCCTATAAGTGAAGCCTAAAACTCATAAAGTAGTCAAAATGTAAAGGAGACACAAAGGTAGGCAGTGAGAGAGTCAGTCCTGTGGTTTTTGTCTTAACAGCATGATGTAGAGGTCCAGCTTGGATGAGTTTTGGCCCCAATCCAGGGGCTCTGATCTCTTCAATAGAACACTAAGTCCACCTCAGAGACCCTTACCCTTTATTATGGCAAACCTTCAGGACCATGGATAGCATCACTTTTCTTTTGGGGTCCCAAACACAACTGACCACTCCCTAATTCTTCCTGAATTAACCTGGGACAGTATGGACTTTTGTGAAAACAAACACAGCCCCCATTCCCCACCCCACATCCGTCAGGAAAAATGTTATTATTTGAGTACTGAAACCTCCAAAGCCTGTCCTCTCTAGGCCCACATGGCTACCACTCTAAATTGACTCCAAAGATTTTCCTCTTCTCCCTTCCCTCCTCTTATCTCTTTTCCTCTCTTCTTACATTTCCCCTCCCTTTACTTCCTTTCCCCTTCCTTTTTTCCTCCCCTTCCTTTTCATTTCCATAAACTTCACTCCTCTTATTTCTCCTTAAGTCTCTCATATTCCTCTTTGTTTTTTTCTTTCCTCCTATTTTCTCCTCTTTCCTGCCCTCCTCTAATCTCCTGCCCTCCTCTTCTTTCATTGGCACTTTTTACCCTTTGTTTCACTTTCTATCTTCTTCCTTTTTTCTCATCCTTTTTCTTTATTTTTTCCTTCTTTCCCACTTTCTCCTCCTCTGTTCCCTTTCAATTATTTCCTCTCTTCTTCCCATCTCTTATTTCTTCTCCCTTCCCTTGCCTCTCTACTTCATTGACTTTACTCTCTTCTCTCCCATCTCCTACATAGATGTCTCTTTAGGTATTTTTTCTGTTAATTTTTCAAATTTTGTAGACATTTTTATATCATATTCACTACTTGAATACCATTGCCCTCCCTTTTATCAAAGAAAAATGAGTAACCAAAACAAAATGAAAAGGATTGAGTGTAACATTAATTGTGACATTTTATATTCAAAGTCTACTACTCACTCCTGAGAAGAAAGGATTGTGTTTCCTCATTTGACCTCTAGAACCAAGACTAGTCATTGCAGTTAATCTGAGTTCATCTGAATTCAGATGCTTTTAATGTTAGTTTAGTTTGCTTTACTATAGTAATTGTATACATCATTTTCCCAGTTCTCTTTCCTTGGTTCTGCATCAGTTTATACAGGGTTTCCCGTATTTTTATGAATTACTTATATTCATAATTTCTTATCTTCACCCTCTTCCACACCTTTTTATTAAATGTTTGATTAAAGCTTTTTATCTTTTTCTTTTTAATTTGATGAAGTAATCAGGGTTAAGTCTCAAGTGTTTGATACTGTATTTGAGCTCAGCTTCTGACTCCAGGGTTGGTGCTCTATCCACTGTATCACCTAACTACCTAAATGCCTTTTATACTAAAATCAATCACTCATATTCCACCCTCAAATTGAACCTCCATAAAAAAAACCCAACAACATACATACTTTTACACATGCACACACACAACCTGATTATGAAATTTTGTTTTTCAGTATTTACACTATTTTATCCTAGTGATCACTCACCTTTCTGATTTAGGTAGTAGTCATCACGTATGTTGTTAATGCCACTCTGCTTATATCATTCTGTATCAGTTCATACAAATTTTCCTAAGTTTTTATGAATTCCTCATATTTGTCATTTCCTATTGCCTAGTAATAGCTCCTATCTGTGCCCATCTATAGTATTCCTGAAAATCAGGTACTAAGGAAAGTCTGGGAAGTATGTGGAAAAGGCCACAAAAGTTGGGAAATCTTCACACCCTTTTTGAAACTTCCACCACCTGAGAAGTCATCTCTCTCTCTCTCTCTCTCTCTCTCTCTCTCTCTCTCTCTCTCTCTCCCCCTCACACACACACACACACACACACACACACACACACACACACACACCTCCCCCAGTGCATGCATTCTCCTACCTCCTCACAATTTGTCCCCTATACATCCTGACACTTGTCCAGTTTTCATCCTTGAACACTGGAAGGCTTACCCTCTTTGTGCCTTCCTTCCATCAGAGGTCCAATCTACTAGGTCATCTGCTATATGAAAACTTGGGATACATCATGGTTTATTTGAGAGGTGATGCTATCTTGACTACCTCCATCAGTTCTTTTCTTTCTTTATGAACTAGACTTGTAGTTTCATGGGTAATTGCAAAGATTACTAGTGTGAAAACTCTTTCCCCAGATGTATATAGTCACTTATATATGCATGTAAGTCAATCTATAACTTAGTCTTTTTAAATTTATTTTTATTAAAGATATTATTTGAGTTTTACAATTTTCCCCCCAATCTTGCTTCCCCCCCCCCCCCACGGAAAGCACTCTGTCAGTCTTTACTTTGTTTCCATGTTGTACCTTGATCTAAATTGGGTGTGATGAGAGAGAAATCATATCCTTAAAGAAGAGAAGAGAAGTCTAAGAGGTAACAAGATCAGACAATAAGATATGTTTTTTTCCTAAATTAAAGGGAATAGTCCTTGCACTTTGTTCAAACTCCACAGCTCCTTATCTGGCTACAGATGGCACTCTCCTTTGCAGACAGCCCAAAATTGTTCTGATTGTTGCACTGATGGAATGAGCAAGTCCTTCAAGGTTGAACATCGTTCCCATGTTGCTGTTAGGGTGTAAAGTGTTTTTCTGGTTCTGCTCATCTCACTTAGCATCAGTTCATGCAAATCCCTCCAGGCTTCCCTGAAATCCCGTCCCTCCTGGTTTCTAATAGAACAATAGTGTTCCATGACATACATATACCACAGTTTGCTAAGTCATTCCCCAATTGAAGGACATTTACTTGATTTCCAATTCTTTGCCACCACAAACAGGGCTGCTATAAATATTTTTGTGCAAGTAATGTTTTTACCCTTTTTCATCATCTCTTCAGGGTATAGACCCAGTAGTGGTATTGCTGGGTCAAAGGGTATGCACATTTTTGTTGCCCTTTGGGCATAGTTCCTATAACTTAATCTTTTTTTTTAGGTTTTTGCAAGGCAAATGGGGTTAAGTGGCTTGCCCAAGGCCACACAACTAGGTAATTATTAAGTGTCTGAGACCGGATTTGAACCCAGGTACTCCTGACTCCAAGGCCGGTGCTTTATCCACTATGCCACCTAGCCACCCCGAGACAACTTTAGTATTTTTTATTCCTCTAAAAGCTACCTATGGTTTTTTTTTAGTTTTTGCAAGGCAATGGGGTTAAGTGGCTTGCCCAAGGCCACACAGCTAGGTAATTATTATGTGTCTGAGTCCGGATTTGAACTTAGGTACTCCTGACTCCAGGGTGGGTGCTCTATCCACTGCACCACCTAGCTGCCCTATAACTTAGTCTTAAAGCATCATTTGGGACACTGAGAGGTTAAATAAGATGCTAGCATATATGAGAGAAAGGACTTGCACCCCAGCCATCTTAAAACCAAGACCTAGTCAATGTCATCTATTTCCTCACTCATCATTTCTTATTGTGCAATAATATTCTATTATATGTATTCATATGTCCCATTTTGTCCAGTCATTAATCAATAAGAAGCCATTTTGCTTCCAAGTTTTCATTACCACAAAAAGTTCAACTATGAATATGTTGGGAGCTTTCTTCCAATCTTTGACTTTCTTGGGATCTATGCCCAGTAATGGAAATGCTGGGTCAAAGAGCACAAACTTTGGAGTAACTTATCTTGAATAACTCCAAATTGTTATTCAGAATAGTTGGACCATTTCACAGTTCAACCACAACATATTAGTGTTCCTACCTTTACACAGCTCCTCCAGCATTGTCTGTTTCCATCTTTTATCTTCCTTGACAATTTGACAGGTGTGAGGTGAAAACTCACAGTTATTTTAATTTGCATTTCATTTATTATCCTTTCTCTTTTTCTCATCTCCTTTTTCCTCTTAGCTTTTATTTCCCTTCTCTCCTCCTCTTTCCCCTTCTTTTCTCTCTCCTTTCCCTCACTCACCTTCCTATTCTCTCCACTGTTCCCCACCACCTCCTTCCTTCTTCCTTTCATTTGCTATCATCTCTCTTTACTCAATATCTCCTTGGGAAGATAACAGCTGTTGGAGGAAGAACACCCTTCAGTGAACATCAGTGATTGTAGTGACTGAATGTCCCAGCTTTCCTTACCAGTTAATCTAACTCTGGGAGAGTTGAGAAGCTTGGGAAAGGGAAAAATAAATAACCAGCCAGAGGCATAAACAGATGTGCAGCTGTAAGCAGCTGGCACCTCCTTGCCAAATTACTATGGACGGAGGGACAGAGCACTGGCAGAGGTCCAGGCTGCCTCTTCCTCTGCTTGGAGTTTGGCCACCTCTACCCATCCAAGCTCACTATTCACTTGGCAAAGATGGAGCAATAGGAGATGGAGAACTATTTATGTATAGGAAAAGAAAGGGAGAAAACTCCAAACCTCAAAGAACTCAGTAAATGTTTACTCAAGGACTCCCTTAAAGGTGAGGAACATTGTAGAAACAATAGAGAATCTTCCTTCCTGAAAGTCTCCCCAGATTCTGAGGGGCTAGGCCTGGAAATTTTCTGTAATTCACATCTAATATTTGCTCTTGCCCCTCCCTTCTCAAGTCTTTCCCCAAATTAGAGTGTGTCCTTTTAAGCTCTGATCTGTACTTAATAAAGTGACTGTGCTGGTCTTTAGGAAACATTGACACACATTACTTTGTGATAATTAAGAAATTCCTAGAAGATAGATAGATAGATAAATATATGATAGATACATATATACATGCACACATGCATTAGTGGAATAGAGTCCATCAAAAATGAATTCCCTGACAACTTGATTTAACCAGTCTTGTGATCAGAGGGACAGAGACAGATGCAGCTTGGAGCACTGAAAATGGTTCAGGGAGAGTTTGCATGTAAATTTGAGGTAGAGTGCTTCTTGCATTGGCGGGAGTTGCACAGGAATCTCTTAGTTGTGCTAATCTTTGGAGTGACCACATTCTCTTCTTTTGAAGGGGAACTTTTTTTTCCCCACATGTATGTCACTCATTATAAGCCCTATGTAGGTCTTTTGACACCTGTCACTTCTACATGTGTTCGGACAGACTGAGCCAGTTTTCCCAGACTTTAATCCATTTCTCCCCCACAACCCGATAAACTAGCTGTTGGTTCACCACCTGAGGGGCTGGAATACTGGATGGTGGGAAGTAAAAGCATGAGATCATGGAAGAGTTTGATTTCCAGGGCAGACTTTGCACTTTAGCCTGTAGGCAAGGGGAAGCCATTAGAGAGTCTTCAATAGATCTTGACATGGCCAAATCTATGCTTTAGGAAGATTAATCTGGCAGGTCTGATAGATTTGATGGAGGAGAGAATAGAGATGGAGAAATTGGCTGGGAGGCTATTACAATTCTCTAATAAAAAGGCAATGAAGGCTTGAAATATATGGTGACAATATAAGAGAATGGACAGAGGGATTTGAGTGGGATTGATAGTTGCTTTTAAAATTCTACAAGATGTTTCCAAAGTCTTAAGTGTAGTTAAAACTGCACTAAGACTTTAAGAACACCCTATGTTTTCCCTTTTATTTTTATAGCACAGTTTCTTGAACATAGTAAGCACATAATAAATATACTTTATCTATTTGCCTATCTCTATCTCTATCTTTCTGTATCCTCTCTCATCTATCTGTGACTAATTGTGTCTATATCTGTTTGTCTCTATATTTCTATCCATCTATCTACAATTGGGTAGGGCAATGTATAGTATACCTCCCCATACCCAACTGAACCTTTTTTAAAGTAAAAAACAAAAACAAAAAACCTTTAAATAAAGTCAATTGGTAGAGGGACTACAGATGTGAAGTGTCCCATACACTGTCAGTTGTGGTGACCGTGTCGACTGACAGCCTATATAACATTCTACATCTGAAGTCCCCCTGAGAGGAGGCAGGTGCATTTCATCATTAGTTTTCTGGGACTGAGATTGGTCATTACAATTAATCTGAGTTGACTTGCCTTTTAGAGTTGTTTTCATTTACATAGGACTGACATTACAAAGGAAGAATCAACAAAACATAGCAGCTGATAGGAGTCTCAGGATAAGGGATGAGTTAAAGTTGATCCTGAGGTTTCAATTTTGAATGACTAAGAGGATGGTGCTACCATTAACAGAACTGGGGAAATCAAAATAAAGAGCACGTTTTAGGGGAAGATGAATTCAGTTTTGGGACACAATAAATTTGAGTCTGTGGAATATCTAGCTGAAGGATAGTTTAGAAATAATTCTATGGAGACTTCTGGCCAAGATGGTGGAGAGAAGACAGGTACAGTTCTAAAATCTCCTGATCTTTCCCCATTTATGATATGAAATAATTCTATGCTAAGAGAAAGAAATGAATTTGGAGGTATCTGCATAAAGGAGTTGTGGAATTAAATAATATCATCAAGGGAGAAAGTATAGAAAAAAGACAGAGTCAAAGGCAAAGCTTTTGAGGATACCCATATCTAGGGAACAGGAAGAAAAAGAGCCAGCAAAGAAGGCAGAGAAGGAATTTTCAGAGAGAATCGGTCCATGATTTATGTCACCTTTATAAATACTCTGGGTGTCCTTATCCCATCTCCCACACTCATTGGCAAGTCAGATCCCAGAGCAACACTAGCAGAAATTCTGAGGTCCTTACCTCATAACAAGGGCAAAAACAATATTAAGTCATCTGCTCATGGCTCTATGGCTCTATTGCCTTCTCACTTGCAAATAGCCAGTTATATAGAAAAGAATACAAGAGCAAATCATCATAGTCTTTTGGATGCATGTTCAGTTCTGACTAAAAAGCTGTCTGAAATTCTTTTCCTTACTACATGTATACTAAGTAAATGGGAAACAATAATGGAACATCTCCACATGAACTAAAGATACAGGCAGGAGAATTGCCCCAAGCAATTATGCTGACTATACTCTAGAAAGAATTTTAATCTAACTTTTAACTCAAGATATTGAGTCTGATACTGTGTCTTTCCCATAGATGAGAAGACTAAAATTCAAAGCATGAAGATGATGTCTCCATGTGTCTCCCTTATTTGTTACCCAGTGCTAGGAACCAGCTCCAGTTTAAGTATCCTATTCTGTTCTATCCACCTTCTGCTTCTCCCAGATTTCTGACTCACCCTTTAGCAAAGTTAGGTCTCCCAGTGTTGCTTCAATGTAAAGAGACAATCAGTTATACCCAACTTCTCTTAAAAAGATTTGGGGTCAAGAAGGAACACAGAATGAAAGGATGAAATTGATAGTTTCCTGATTTGGTTATAATAATCAGCCTTTATACTCCTCATCCTCTAGAAAACCCTGATTCTGAGCTAGGGGATTAGTTTTAGTTTCTATATATCTGTCCCTTGATTTCTTTTTCTCTTTCTCTGTGCCCTCATGTCTGTCTCCCTTTTTTCTCTGCATTTTTTTCTGTCTCTGCCTCTGTCCTTTTCTGAATTCCTCCACCTTCTCCCCGTATATGCCAATACACTTTTTTTTTAGGTTTTTGCAAGGCAAACAGGGTTAAGTGGCTTGCCCAAGGCCACACAACTAGATCATTATTAAGTGTCTGAGGTCGGATTTGAACCCAGGTCCTCCTGACTCCAGGGCCAGTGCTTTATCCGCTATGCCACCTAGCCGCCCCTGCCAATACACTTTTGATGTGATCTGTCATCTTATGCCCCAGTCTACTTCCATTGTATCTGAAGAGCCTCATGCTTGACCAGAAATGCACAAACACACAGGCACATAGACAGAAGGACATGCATTCTCTCTCTTATACACACCACACACAGGTACTCCACTAGCATTTTCTCCTGTTTCTTCAAACACAGGTTCCATCCACTTCAATCTTTAGTTCCAAAAATAGGTGAGGTTGGTCAGGAATGTTCAGTTAGTGGACATCATTTTGTAGGAAAGATGTTAAGAAATTATCTGTGTCCAGAGGAAGATCATTTAGATTGGTGAGAGATCTTGAGATAATTTCTTATGAGGATCAGTTGAAAGTATGGTCTTTTTAAGCCTGGGGAAGAAAAAGGCTAGGGTGTCATGGTACCAATCTTCAAGTATTTGAAGGGTTGACATGGAAGAGATTAATCTTGTTTTGTTTGGCCCTCAGATTGCTTAGGAGAAGCAATAGAAGTTTTGAAGACTCAACTTTCAGTTCCCTGTAAGAAAAAAGTTTACTAACAATTATAATTATCCAAAAGGTGGTGATGGATTCTCCATCAGAGTTGTTGTTAAAGGTATGAAAGAATTCTCTCTGAAAGTTCCTTCTCTGCCTTCTTTGTTGGCTCTTTTTCCTCCTGTTTCCTAGATATGGATATCCTCAAAAGCTTTGCCTTTGGCTGTCTTCTTTCTATACTTTCTCTCTTGATGATATTATTCAATTCTACAACTCCTTTATGCAGTCTTTTAGCTAGTCTCTGATTCTGTGTCTGCAAATTTAGGAGCAAAAAGGTAGGTTTGTATGTGTGTGTGTGATGAGGGGAGAGAAGCTCACTCAAGCTTGCAGGTGCAGAATATGCATTGTGACTAGAATTGGGATTAGAGCTAGAGCTTCAGTCCTTTACTAAGTATTTCTTAAGGCCATGACTTCTGATATTCTTGGTTCTTCTAGAATCTTTAGTGACTCCCAGATCAGTCACTCCTTTTCCTAAGGGAGAGAGTCAAACCCACTATGGCTAATTTCCTGGAAACCACAGAAGCTCCTTCTCTGCCATGATGGTAGTAGTTGTCTCAAAGAGTTAAAGGGAGACACAGTGGCTAGACATGGGGCATCTCCCCCAGGCAATTCCCAGGACCTCAGTCCAACTTTCAAGTCCATCTTCTTCCTGTCCTGGAATGTGGTTCCCCTCACCCCATCCCCATCTGTCTTCTCTTCTTTTACTTGTAGCATTTTTTTCTCCTTCTCAGGATAAGCTCCAGGCTAATCTTCCTTTGGGAATATGACTCCTGAATATCATTTGAATCTATTGTTCTCTAGAAACTGGAGTCATTTAGTCTTTTCTGGAAAGGCCACAGAAAAACTCCTGTTGATTCATTAACATTTTTATCAATTCAGGTTTAAGGAGTTTGCAATAGATCAGCTGAGTGGAATAATTTGCACTCCATCCTCCCCCTACCTCAAGCACACACACCAAAAGCCTCTGTGTGTGTGTTTGTGTGTTTGTGTGTGTGTGTGTGTGTGTGTGTGTGTGTGTGTCCAAAGGGACTTGTAATGGGAAAATGTGACTAGACTCCTGAAGATCAATGTTGCTGCAAGAGGTTAATTCATCATTCTGACCTGGATTCCTCACACCTTTCCACTTTCCAGTCTCATCCCAGAGAAGGGCAGAGGGTACAGAACAGGAACAAACAATCTAGGCTATCCTTTCTCCATCCCCTTTCCCTTGCTTTCTTCTTCCTTCTTTCACTTTCCTTTCCCCTTTCTCTCTTCTTCCCTTTCCTCCTACTCTTTTCTTACCCTTACATATCTCTTCTCTCCCCCTTTCTCCTCTGTCTCCTTCAATTCTTCCCCCCTTCCCCCTTATTAATTTATCCTGTTTTTCTCTATCTCCACCTCCCCTTTTTTCTCTCTCTGGATGCTTATCTCTCACTCTCTCTTTTTTCTTCTTTAGCTTTCCCTTCTTAGTCTTTTTCCCTTTGACTCTACCTCTGTCTCTGTGTGATGTGAACATCCCCTTTTCCCACTTCTTCTCCCCGTTTTTCTCCCTTTCCACTACTTCTCCTTCTCTCTCCTTTTCAGGCTGGCTGCAGCTTCGGCTTTGGTGGCGCTTAGGGATCGGACTGCAGAGGTTAATGATGGTTTCCCCCCCGCCCCCATCCAAGATATATCTGACTGTCAGGAGGGGTGACAGATGAAGACAAAGTACAGGTACTGCTCGGAGCCCGGCCCTGAACGTACCAGCCGTGCTGGGGAGTTGGGGGTGGGGGGAAAGAGTCTCGAGTCCACAGCATTAACCCCTCTGGCTCCAGGAACAGGATTCACGGGACTTTGAGTTCTCGGTTCTGGTGACAGCAGGAAATCGGTGTCACTGCGGTGTTTCCTCCATTTCTTTGTCACTGTTTATGGACTCCGCAACACCTGGTTGGGGGTGGGGTCACAGAATCCACCCCCCACACACACTTCACCCCACCCTTCAGAAAGAGGCCAGGATATGCAAGCAGAGAGAAATTGAGTCCGGGGTAATAGGGATTATTCTGCCATTACCTAGGGTACCTGTCCAAGGCAGAAGGAAGGGCTCACATCAGTGTAGAAGGCGTGGTAGATCAGGAATGATTTGGGGCAGAGAGATTAAAGACCCATTGAGAGATCAGCAGCTAATAGAAATAGAAAAACAATGAATTAGGAGTTAGAGGAATATGAGTTATTTGCCTCCACTGTGTGATTTTAGGATAACTTCTCTTGGCTCAGTTTGCTTATTCAGGAAATGACTAGAAAATTTGCAAGGGTCCCTCCAGGTCTAAATCCTATAATCGAAAATGCTATTCCCTTCTTCCTTGACCAACGAATCTCTTCATTCCCCTCTTACCCTCCCCCAAATTTTCCATTGCTCTCTCAACTTGTGAGAGTGTTTCATGTCTAGGTGCATGTTTGTGAGAATGACTAAATATTCCCATCACAATGTATATTTGTGAGTGTGTGCATGTGTATGATGAAGTTATGTATAGGTGAGTGTATATTTATGAATTTTGAGGAAATATTTGGAAGCTTACAAGGGTATATTTATAGCTATATAATTTTGTGTATGTATTTGTGAAGATGAGTGTGTTTATGGGAATGTGTCTTCCATGGGTATATGATCATCGAGATATGAGTTTGTATGGGGAAGGAGGGGAGGAGAATCATTGTGTGGGAGAGGTATGGACAGGTCCTTCTTCCCTTTCCAGTCTCTCTCAGACTCCTTCCACAGTTTAAAAAAAAAGGGAAATAATTACTTTTCTCTTTTAAATGCTCAGAATGAAAATAGAGTGATTTAATAAAATTGTCTTTAAGAGGGAAAAGAGGAAAACAAATAGTGGCAGCACCACTACCCTCCAAAGTATCCAGGGAGGCACAGAGGCCTTCAAACTTAATTAAAACACCACCTAAAACTGCGGAATCTCCAAACATAATTTCTCATTCTTCCAGGGAAACTATCCTTCAGCTCACCCCCCCCCCCCCAACAACCACAGTCCTGTTCTCCTCTAGGATACCTTGCCCTCTCTAGGCTTCTGATCTCTAACCATAGATCTCACCTTTTCCAGGTCTGGTTCCTAATCCTGGTTTATGATAGAGGATTCATTCCTATCTAGGCCCTCTGACCACAGGACTCCTCCTATATCAAACCCTGAAATCTAGCAGTGCTGAGGAATCATGGAGCCACAGGCCCTAGACTTTCCTCCATTCCCACTTCCCTACACACAAAGGGGTGTCCTCTCTCAGTTCTCAGATCCTAGGATTGTAAGGCATCCAGGAGGAGGGGTAACGAAGGAGGAAATTTTAGTCCTAGGCTGGGTATCTCTGCTTTCTATTCCCAGGTCTACCAAGAAAGAACTCTCAGTGATTTCTTCTGTACAGTGGGCTCATGGGGGACCTTCACCTTTCTAGGACCTCTTTCAGAGGGGGCTCAAATGTCATGGAGAGGAAGCCTGACTTCCCTCCCTCTCCCCCACCCTTGCCCTTTCCTGGTCCCTAGCCAGCTTGTTTCTGTAGTTTGAAGGATGTTCTCTCCCTTTCCCACCTACCCCCCACCCCCAGCTACTCTGAGCTTTATCTGTCTTCACTGACCCCCAGGCCCCAGTGGCGGCTCAGGCTTTGCAAGGTCCTGATGGCTTCCGCTTGGACCTGTCTCTGTTCCCCATCATCAGCCCCAGTGGAGCTCAAGGCCCTTCAGCACCACAGATAAAGGAGATAAATGGAAAGTGGAGGAGGGAGAGCTTTCCTCCACCCCCCCCCAAGTTCCTGATTTGGACATAGGAGTCCCCACAAAGGGTCTGATCTGTACCCCGGGGAGGGGGCTAGAGGAAAAGTTACTTGAAAACTCAGTCACCAACCATGCTTTCTTCTTCCTCCAAAGATCTTCCCCATTATTATTCTGTCCCTAAAGCTTTCTTCACAAAGGATTGCCCATAGAGACTGAAACAAACCCAAAAACTTGTTCAGGAAGTTTCTAACTGTGAGTTCAAGGCCCCAGCTCTATTAATGAATCTAAACCTCAACCCCATCCCAATACTGCTACTGCTCCCCCCACAATCAGTCTCCCCACCACCTCCACTCTATTCCCATACAGATTCAAAAATAAATTCATCTGCTCAGGAAAGAATTCAAGGTCAAATATTATAAGATCTTTCCCCAGAGAGGGAAAGAAAAAGGGAATTAGAATGAAGGAGGGAGAAGAGGTCTGTGGGTCATATGACACACGTACAGTACACAGGAAATGTGGGAAATACAGGGTTAGAGGACATAAAGCATTGAAATATAGAGAATCCGTTAAACACATTGTACAGAGATGTGAAATGAAAGGGAGATATGAGCCATGATTGATTGATGTGATTTGAATCCTTGTGACCTTGGTAGGGCCAAAAAGTCAATGAGAGAGAGAGAATGAGAGATAGAGGGAGAGAGGGAGAGAGAGAGAGAGAGAATGAGTGAGAGAGGGGAAAAAAGAAAAAAGATAACAGGCAGAAAGAACATGGAGAGAAAAGGACACATATAGAGAAATTCAGAGGGGGCAGGAAGGTTGGAGAAAAAACAAGGGAGATTAGCTATTTAGGAAGTACCTATACTTGTCCTCAATTAGGGGAAAGGAGAAGGGAGGTGGGAAATTCAATGATCTTTTGCAGGATTCCCCCAGTCCCTCCTACATGAATGCTTCCTGACCTGGCTGGGCCTGTTGTGGGAATCCAGGCCAGTCACAGAGACCAGTATCAACTGCTTCATGGGACAGTGCTGCTGTGAGAGACAACTCCACCCTGCCCACTCAGGGCAGTGATTCACCTAAGCCTTTCTAAGTCCTGAAACATGGAGCTCCTCTTCTTAACATATCTGACTCGGCTGGGCCAAGGAACAAGGTCATGTAGTTTCACTGGGGGTTCTAGCATGGTGGGGTGGAGAGGCCTGGAGAGTTAACTCCTCTATCCCATTACCACCCTTCCACTATTTCCCATCTCTGCTTTTCCTCAAGTTGCATCATTGTCCACTGGTACCAGGCCCTGGGAGCCCTCATCATCGCCTTCTCCCCACACCTGCCCTCCCAACAGGATTATCTCACTTCTGCTAGCTCAGGGTTCTATCACGAACCTCTTAGTGTCATGATCACAGATCTTCAGGGACTCATCACTGCCTCCCCACTTCTATCATTGGCCTTCCCCCCAAGGTATTTATAGACCTTTTGCTTATTGCATCAAATTATTCTTCCTTCTCTAACCTCAACTGACCACACCTAAAAAAGTTCGGCATTTGGTCAAACTCCAGGAAACATAATCTTCAAAAATCTGAGTCTTAGTTGTTAGTTATCTCTCCCTATTGAAAACCCTAGTCTTAATCTTTACCCCCATCCCCTGATTGGAGGGAGAGCTGGACCACAGGTAGGAAGGAGAAAATATGGAGAGAGGAAGAGATTCAACAGAGTCCAAAAGTCAGAGGAAGAGATTCAACACAGAGTCCAAAAGTCTGAAGACTAGTGGTCCCTGTATTATCCCATACCTTCAACAACAAACATGCATTCATAAATTAATATATACTTAGGAAGAATGAAGATACATGTAATATTTGCACATAAAATATGGGCCACCTGTACTGAAAACATCTGACCTATTCTCTCTGCAGCACATATCTAAATAACTACAATGTATCATGTGTACACACAGACAATACAATAAACCACACAAGAGGAGCAGGAACATAGAATAATGCTCCAAATAGGCCAATATTAACAACACTATAAATGTACATGTGCCTCATAAGATGCCCATATCATATCATCTTGCAATTACAGATGTTTGTATGAATACGTACATATGCAGCATAAATTCATAATCTAGAACACTTACAGATGCAAAAAAAAGGTCCATTTATGAAGATCCTCCTTGTGCAGACTGTGTGGGGTAGTGAATGACCAAGTGATCTCCATTTAGTCCTGTCTGACTTTTTGTGACTCTATTTAGAGTTTTCTAGCAAAGATACTGAAGTGGTCTGCCATTTCCTTCTCTAATTCGTTTTACAGATGAGGAAATTAAGGTAAATGAGGTTGAATGGTCTGCCCAGAGTCACAATAGTGTCTGAGGCTGGATTGGAGCTAAAGTAGTGCCCTAACCACTAAGCAACTCAGCCAGATAACCAACTCCATATGAAATTTGGAATTGGACCTGACATTTGGAATCCTGAATGTAGATTTGACATCCGAGGTTCTGTGCTGTAATGGTGGCTCTGGACAGGACCAGTTTCCTCATCTGTTCAATGAGCTAGTCTAGATGATCTTTGAGATCTCCTTCCAATTCTAAATACCTAATTCTGCATGGGAAGAGAAATGTTCATACATGCACAAGAACATTTCCTCACACATTTCCATGCACATAGCTGTTTAAACAGTTGAACAAATGGTGACTCAGCCTAGAGTCCCAAAGAACCTGATATCTTATTTTCCTTTGCCCTACCAAACACATTGCATAGATTGTCTGGGTCCCAGTTATCTAACCACCAGATGGAGCTCTCGTTCCCTTAAATGTCTCAGTGTTCCCATCCGGAGGTTCCTACAGAGGCCTCACTGCAGTCGTCCTAAGACCAGCTCAAATGGTCTTCACTTCCATTTACTCCTCTAGTCCGAGGACCCCAAAGTGGGTCCTGGGGCCTCTTTCTGGCTTCTAAGCCGCATGCAGATGGGCCCCCATCCTGGGGATTCCCCCAGGACCCCCTTTTTGCTCCATCTTGGTGTCCCTGAAGCATGCATGCATTCATTCATTCATTCCCAAGCCCCCAGTCCCGGGCTGTCGGTTTCAGCAGTTCCCCGACATCTCCCGCATAGGATGCCCCGAGCCGGCGAACCTGGGGTGGGGGTGGGGGTCCAGCCGTGGTCCTGGTAGAAGAAGGGGAAGGATCCGAATCTGGACTCTTAAATGCCCCCTCCTATTAACCCTTTCCTCCCCAGAGCAGCACCTGTCTCCAGATCCCTGCTTCGGTGCTGGAAGGAAAGTCTTTACCAAAGCAAAACGTGTCTGAGCTTGGGGCAGGCTGGTTGGGGGGGAGCAGGCCCGGGGAGAGGGCGCTGGGGGGGGACAAGGCAGAGACCAGCCAGATCTCGGGCGGGGAGAGGAAAGCCCCCCGAGAGCCCCTGCCGATCTCGGGGAGCTCCAATCCCACGCGCAGAGCGCGGGGCCAAGCCTGGGGCCCCTCGGGGAGGCGAAGCCTGCGGCTCGGCTCCCCGCCTCCCCTGCTCTTCCCCCGGGAGCGGCGGGAGATTATTTATTAAAACACCGCTCGTGCTCTCGTTTATTTGCCGTGAATAATCCTCGGCAACAGTGCGCGTTTATTAAACTCTTCCCGTCCCCGCGCCCCGCTTTGCTTTAATAATAAATCGCGTGTCACTTCCCAGCGACGTTATTACAGCCCGCCCGCCGCCGGAGCCCAGGCCTGCTTGTGGGGGGCATGGGGAGGGGAGGAAAGGGGGGAGCCGGAGAAGGGCCAGGAGGAGGAGGGGGCGCGCCGCCGGCTGGGCTGCCATGCGGGAGGTGTAGGGGGGAAACTGAGGCCAAGCGGGCTCCCGGCAGAGCTCAGAGCCGCCTGCCCGGGCCACAGGGAACACCAACCCCCCCAGCAGTGGGATTCGGGGCCCCTGGACCGCCCCAGAGGCGCTCACCTCCGAGAGATGCGCTGGAGGCCAGCAGCCCTTTTGTGGTGGCAAGTCTCCGCTCTTTGAATACCGAAAAGAGGTCGTTTTTGGCCACCAGGTGGTAGCCTCGCCTTCTGGCACGATTGAGTCGAGACTACTCCAGATGGGGCAGGAAGGTAGAATTTAGGTGATGCTGGAGATTGACTCCAATTCCACCTTTGACAGATAAGGAAAATGAGACCTTGAAGGAAGAGATTTCTCCAAGATAAATTAATTCCAGAGCCAGGTCTTCTGCCCTAAATCTGAACAATCAATCGAGAAAACATTTATTAATCGTCTAACATGCTGCTAGGAATTCTGCTTAGTGTTCACGCTTTTTGAAAACAAACGAAAAAAAATGGTAAAGTCCCTGCCTTCAAGGATCTTAGATTCTATAAGCGAATCAATACGTACCAATGGGAGAAAGTTCAAAATACACAAACGTGAATACAAGATTATTGATCCAGCACTAGCATCTGGAGGGGTTATAGAAGAGGGCCTTTTTGGGGGATTCTTGAGGTTCACTTTGAAGGGAGCTAGGGATTCTCGGAGTTAAGGTGAGGACAGGCTGTTCAAATCTCAGAGCTGGAAGTCAGGATGTTGTCTCGGGCATAGTAGGAAGGCCAGTCTGGTATATGTGAAGAGGTCTAATGTGTATCAAGTCTAGAAAGACAGTCTAGAGACATAATGGAGACCTTTAAATGCTTTTAATTTTGTACTTTATATTAAAGGTAATAGGAAGCAACTTGAATTTTTGAGGAGGGGAGTAACAGAGGTTCCAACCTGTATGGATGTGGGGAAAGGATAGATTGAAGAAAAGAAAAACTTCAGAAAGGGAGATCAGTTTTAGGGGTATTATAATAATCCAGGAGAGAAGTGATGGGGGTGGGGTGGCTATATGGGTAGAGAGAAGATGAATTTGAACCCTGGTATTGGGTGTATAGTACAGACAAGACTCAGCAACTGATTGAATGTGTAAATAAGGAAGGGAAATAAAGTCAATATAACTCTGGGGTTGAGAACTTGGGAGATGGGGGAAAGGTTGTATCTTCTCCAAAAAGGGGAAAGTTAAGAAGAGAAATTTTAAATGGGGGGGGGGGAATGGGGGAGTGAGGGGGAGTAGAAAATGAGTTCTGCTGGACACATTTGAGTTTGAGAACCCAGGGAGAAATGTCTAATGGGCAATTAGGGTTGCAAGACTGGTGCTCAGAACAGAGAGTAGGGCTGGATATCTAGATTTTCAGGTCATCTGCCTAAGGATATTATTAACTCATAGGAGGTAATAAAATCAGAGACAGAGCATAAGAAGAGTGTTCAAGACAGGTCTTGGGATACACTCAGCAGTTTCAAGGCTGGGAGGAACAGGACATGATGATCCAGCAAAGGAGACTAAGAAGGAACAGTTGCATGGATAACAGAAGTGAGAAGTCATAAAACTTCTTAAGGTTAAGAGTACACAGGACAGAATGGTAAATATATATATATATATGAAACATTACTGCAGAGCAGCCAAGAAAGGGAGATGGTGCAATGGATAGAGCCCTAAATTTCAAATCTTACCTCAGACCCTTGATGTTTACTGTTTGACCTTAGGCAAGTCACTTAATCCCAATTGCCTCACCAAAAAAAAAAAGTGATGACCTAAAAGAGGCTATTACATTTAACAACTAAGAGGTCACTGGAACTTTGGAACATTTCCCACTCCAAATAGTGTTCCAGGTGACCTCTTCAGGCCCCAGGTGGCACAACCTTTTTCTTTCTTTCTTTCTTTCTTTCTTTCTTTCTTTCTTTCTTTCTTTCTTTCTTTCTTTCTTTCTTTCTTTCTTTTGTTTTTTGTTTGTTTTTTGCAAAGCAATAGGATTAAGTGACCAGTCCAAAGTCACATAGATAAGTAATTATTAAATCTCTGAGGCTCAATTTGAATTTAGAACCTCCTGAGTTCAGGGCTTATGCTCTCCATTCACTGGGCCACCTAGCTGCCTTAGCACAGTCTTTTTCTTTAGGAATACAGCACCTAATCCAAGTGTGCAGTGAATGAAACACCTTCTTACAGGCATTACACTGGATTTTATAGGAAGGAGGAAGAGACTGGGGATGTGATGTGACTGACTTGTATGACTCTTGAATTCTAGGAGAGTTTTCTGACACAGTGATAATTTTGCCTGTTTTTATTAGGTTCATCTAACCAGCCCATCTCATGCCAGGACCTAGGTACCTCTAGAACTCTAGAACTCAATAACCAAATTTCATATCAGCCCCAATTCTCGACTAGGGCCTGCAGTCTAAGTCCAGTTCTGGGCATTCCCATCCCTGGCTACCAAAAGGGCAGTCTCTGTCCTAGGAAGAGGTTTGATCATCCTAGTCTACTTCCTTCCCCCTTCCCTGTGCAGGGGCCCAGAAGGGATTCAGAGTGGTGTCAGAACAACATCAGTCCTCTCTCCTTGACCCTATTCTATTGAACTCTAATGAGCCATCTCAGGTTCTTAGCCACCCCCCTGCTGGATGCCACCCAGCTGGATGCCTCAGGTCTTTCCCATTTCTGTTCCCACCATCAGCTCTAGGGCTAGATTCCATTCCAGCTTCAGCTAGTAAAGAGATTCAGGGATGAGGAGGATTCCTATACTTTCCAGGTCACATTTCCTTCCAGAAAAAAATCTGTGGGCAAAGAAAGAATGTTAACCCACTCTTATTTTTGTTTTTGCCTGGTCTATCATTAAAGAAAGCTCAACTAGGGTGGAGCTGAGTGGGGAAGGAGTGGACAGAATCAAACACTAGGAAGAGCTGGCCTGGCATGGTCTCAGTACAGGAATCAGGAAGCACCCACCTTTTAGGAGGGGTTGGAAAACTATTAGACTACCTAGGAAGAAAACATCTGGAGAGAATCTCATCCAACTAACCTGGACCAACCTGAAATACACACACACACACACACACACACACACACACACACACACACACACACACACACTCCTACACCTCTCTCTTTCTTGGTTTAAATGCTTTGGAAAACATCTTCTTGCAGGACCTGGAACCTAAATCTACTCTCCTGAGGAGGTAAGCACAAAACAGTCTCAAGGAATTCCCCTTAATGATACAGGCTCAGTATAACTTAGTAGGAACCCAAATCTCCTCTGTTACCCCAGGGAGGCCCTCTTAGAGAGGGAAAGTCATCTGGTCAGCATGTGTTTGAAGCTCCAAGCTAATTGCATTTCATGTTGAGAAGATCTGTACAAATGCATATTTGCATGTATGTATGTGGTCTTAGGTATTCAAAGATGAGAACTTGTTCAACATTCAAAAGCTATTTATTAAGAACTTCTTATGTACAGAGCATTGTCTCCCCCCCCCCCCCCCCCGCCCCAGATCAGGTCATAAGATTTTGAGTCCAAAGAAGCCTAAGGGATCATCTATAAATAACACATGTGTGTTTATGTATGCATACTCACAAATATGCATAACTCTCCCTCTGTGCTTGTGCACATTTACTATATTCTTTCAACAAATATTTGTCAAGCATCTTTTTTTTTGTTTATGTAAGGCTAGGAACTTAATAGGAATACAAAGGTTTCCTTGCTTGACTTTTAAGAGCTCACAATCTAGCAAGAAAGGTTAAGACATTTATGCAAGTAATAAAAGAAGTGGAATTCATACAGACCAATAGCAGAAATGAAACAGACATGAAAAATAAATTATAAAACAGAATTTGTGGGCATGAGACAGAAGCCAATGAGTGCTGGTGTGATCAGAGGCTTCATGAGGGAGGGATCAGCTAAGAAGGGGAAAGGATAAGGACAGGAAAATATGTGTGGGTGAGGAGGGGAGTGTGAAAATAGTTTGTGCGCTTTGGGGGTGGGGCTAGTAAAGTGGAGTAAAGTGGAGGAAGAGCATCCCTAGCCTTCCCCCATATCCCAAGTTGAGCACTAACGGGCTTCCTCAGACTGTTGGCCAAACCCTATCAGACTGGATAACTGATGGAGCCAGGAGTCCCTGGCTTTGCCCATTTCTGTCCTCATCACCAGCTCCAGGACTTGGTTATCTTCCCCACCTTTATCTTCAAGTCTTGGGATCTAGGCCACTCCATCAAAAGGACCTTTTGAAGACCATTGTTTCTTCAGGATCCTTATTTATGGGCTGGTGGATAGGGATTAGTCACTACAAGTTTTTCTCCCTTAACCCTACACACCAAGGGGTTGGTTACTAATGTCACCAACTTCAAAAAATCAGGGGGAAGATATCCTACACCTCCCCTCCCCAGCTTTAACTGACCATATCATTTGGAAAGGAAAAAGGAGAGGAAATGATCAAAGTAGCTAAGGTAAATGATCAAGGAACCATTGGTGGAGGACTATTTTAGGAAGCCATGGTGAGGTCATTTAAAGTAGGCAAAGGGTTTAGTAATAGTCATCGCCTTCTTCACTGTCAGCCTCATATTCAGGGGTTGGGCTCAAAGAATTAAGCAGAGGGATGGTTGTGTTATTCAGCTGGTCTGCAAAAACAAAGGATGAAAGGAAAATTCATAGTACAACAGAAAAGAAAGAGGGAATATTTTTTTGACAAATGCCCCAGACTGGTACCTAAATATATTTACAGAAATAGGTACACTTTCACAGTCAGGCATATTTAGTGTCCTTTCTTCCTCCTCCCCCTCCCACCCAGGGCCATTCCATTGCCAGCTCCAAAAAAACTCCAAAACTTGTCCTCTATGACATCTGACATAGCACATATATAGCACCAATAATAGAAGGAGGGGCAAAAAGAGGCATGTTCCCCTTACCCAAGGTGAGCACGGTGAGGCTAGCTGGGGCTGTGGTCTGACCCAAGGCATTTCGGGCAAGACATCTGTAAGTACCCTCATCACTCACTCGAATAGCCTGAATCTGCAACCAGCCAGTCACTTCGAACCTTTGTGGGCCCCCTCTAAACTGGAGTAAGGCAAGAAGTTGGTGGTGTATGTCTGTTCTCCCACTCACACCCTCTCCTTCCCTCCCCCCCCATCCCTTTTTATCTTTAAAGATGATCTGGTATGGAGACAAGTTCTGTTCCTTTTTCTCAACCCCTCTGCCCCACTTCCTTCCTAGAGATAGTGGTAGAGGACAATTAATAGGGGGGAAATTCATTAATCTGTCATTATGGTGTCAAGGAGGGAGAAGGAAGAGGGAGTCCAAGTAGAGAAATAGATCCTGAACTCTTCCTTCCCTTCTTTCCCTTCTCTCAGAGATGGAATCTCTTCCTCATCCCTCTGCATAAAGTTATAGGCTTTCTCTTCCCATACACATTTCCATGAAAGTCCCCCTTGAGGTCTATCTTTGTCTCCCCTTTTTAAAGAAATGAAGTCTACTTTTGCCTCACATACCCTATCAAGGCCCCCACCTGCACTGAGATATGGGGATCATCTCCAGGGAGCAGAGTCTCTGTCCCATCCTTTCTCCACTCAATGGAGGCCATTGGATAGGCAAAGACCTCACAGCCGAATATCACGTCCTGCCCAGTCACATTCCACACATCCCGAGGTGGAGACAGGATCTGGGGTTCTACAAGTGAGAACAAGGTCATGGGGATGTTTTAGGATCCTATCTTCCAGACCCCTTTCCCCTTTCCCAACATACAATTTACATACACACACACACACACACACACACACACACACACACACACACACACCCCTCTGATGGTTTTGGGATTTATTCTCCTGTTCCAGAGTCTATCCTGGTTGCCCACCTCTTCTTCTAGCCCCATTCACACCTGGCTGGGTTCCGACAGAATTGCTCAGAGCCCCTCCCCCTCCCCCTCCAGGTTTCCATGTGGCAAAGGGAAAACTTGACACCACTGAGGCCCTGGGACAGGAAGCCAGGAGGGGGAAAAGGAGGAGGCCCCCAGACCCCTGGGGTTTGTTTGCCAGTAGACTCACAGCCAAGTCTAACACTGAGCCCAGCCCCCCTCGGGAAGAGAAAGTCACTAAATCATCCAAAGCAAACCTCAAGCTGGAAATGGCTGTGTGTGGGGGGGGGGTAGGAAAGGAAGCCTGAGGAGCACCCACACACACCTTTTGCCAAACCCTAGATGTGGGGGCAGCAACAGAGCTCAGAACACAATCTAGGAGCTAACTCTTTGCTGTCTGAGTCTTCCTTTCTACTCCTGTTTTTCAGGCTTTAAGTCTCAGGGCTTGGGACTGCCTTCCTGGCCGAACCCCCACCCCCATCCCTTACCCACTGGCTCCCAGGATAAAAGGAACAATGGAGCTAAGCTGACTCTGGTTACACTGGGCCCTCACTTTCCCCTCCTCCCCCCATCCTCTGTCTTTTAGATCATTTGAGGACACAGCCTGTTTGTCTGTATGTCTGTCACGCCCAGAATAGTCTTGCATAATTGGGCTTGGATCTTTTACTACCCCTAATATGTAGTTCTCTGGACAGACACTTTCAGCCTGGCACCAGTATCCTGAAACCAAATACTGGGGGGGGGTAGATGGGGGGATTAAACACCAGAGTGGACATGCTGATGATAGGGGAGAATTAATGGGGTAAAATTCATTAATCTCTCCTTAAGATGCCAAAGAGGGGAGAGGGAAGGGAAATGGTCCAAGTAGAGATATAGATTCTGAGTTCTTGAAGCTTGTTCCCATCTGGAATATGGGGAGATCCAGAGGCTGAAATAGAGAGTGAAATAAGGAGTTAATGGGGGTAGAGTGGTCTCCAGATACAGAGTAGGTGTTTTAGCAGAAAAGGTTCCTTGGTACAGGGTGGTTCCCCTATTTAGATTTGAGATAGTCATTTGAATTCTTTCTAGAATTAGAGGATAAAGCTGTTAAAGTTAGGAAGGGTGGAGACCCAGATCGGGGGAACCATACCGGTCTCACAGGGTCCAGGGTGCATTACACTGAGGTTGGCCTGTGGCCAGGCCCGAGCAGCCTCCTGGAAACGGCAGATCTGCGCGTAGGTGCGCCCATCGGAACCGCAGAGCGGGCTGCTAGAGCGGCAGAGGCACTGGGGCTCGGGGACCTCTCCACGCTGCAGGTCCCCACCGGCGTCCAGCCGACACTCCAAGTGCTCCCCGCAGCGCCCATAGAAGTGCCCGTCTGGGTCTAGATCACAGAGTTGGCCCTCCAAGTTCGCACACTCCCAGCAACAGTCACACGCGTCCAGGACCTGCCCCGCCAAACAGCCCCGCGGCGAAGGGCACTCCTCCGGCTGGCAGGGCCCGCAGCCCTCTCCCTCATTCAGTAGCCGCTGCCAGCCTCGCCGCAGATAGTCAGGGCCTGGGGGTGGACGGGAGCTGGTGGGAGGCAGAGGTTGCAGGAGCAAAAGGACTGCCAGAGCCGGGGCCAGGACTATTGGCTGCCGGGACATCGTCAGAGGTCCCCGGAGCCTGTCACTCAGCCGCCTGTGTCCCAGACATGACCTTTCTGGACACTGTAGGAGACAGAAAAGGGGTCCGAGAAGAAGTCAGGTACCACCTGGGAAATGGTCAGGTTCTCCTAATTCGGCTTCCCTGGCCCTCCTCTTTTCCTATCCCGTCTTTCTTTTGCCTCCAATGCCCTACCCCATTCATCTCCCCAAACCAATTCTTGTCCCATCTACAATTTCCAAACTCTACCCCTGTCCCCTTTTCCCTTTCCCTTTCAACAATTTCATCTCCTCAAAAGGTTTTTCTCTGGCCTCACAAATGAACGCTGAGGTGGGCCTCACTGTCCCCATCTTCTGGGTAGGGACTCTCTCCCTACAAAACTCGCCCCGCTGGCCTCGAGGGGCAGTGCCCCAACTCGGGTCCCACAGGAATCCAGGATCTCCGGGAAGGAGTCTCAGAGTGTACTCACCCACTCAAAAGAAGAGGAAACTTGTTTCCCTGGCTCTTGCCCTTTGGGGAGAGGGGTCGGCTGAGGGATAATTCCCTGTCAATGCCACGAGTAGGAATGGGCCAGATCTGGGGGGGAAGGGGGGACGAGTGGGAGAGAGCTGTACGTAGATGATGGAGTTGAGCTTGTACTCCATGACTAACTCCGCCCCCTACCGCGGTTGCTTCAGGCTCCCTCCGCACCCCACCCCACCCCACCCCCCACTCACCTTGTTTTTGGTCCCCAGAGAACATCTGCAGCTTCAGTCAGGGATCTAGAGGATTAGCGACTGGGGCTGTGGAGATGCTCGAACCGCCTGAGCAAACAGAACTGTCTATTAGGCCCTCAAACCCAACTCGGTTCTGGGCCCCAGGCTCTCGGAAGAACCCGGAGGACAGCGACTGTGAGAGCAGCTCCTCCGCCCCCTCTCCCCGCCCTCGCGACGTCGCCCCCTCTGCGCTCCCAACCTCCCCCCCACTATGGCCTCCTCTTCGCTGCAGCCCAGACCCAGCTGGTCACCCCCACCTCCCGCCCCTAGCCTCAAGCGGCCCAAGGTTACAGTGAGCGAGCCAAGGCGCTGTAACCCGACACCCTATGGCCCGGAGAGAAGGATGGGAGTCGGGGAGCGAGGCCAAGGGCTGGACATTGTTTTCCGGGGATGAGGGGGGCGGGCTAGGAGATGGGGGTCTGAAAGACCTCGGAACTGGGACACAAGATAACTAACGGGTTGGCAGATGAGAGTGACGGGGAAACTGAGAAAATGAGGGTGGGGACTGGAGAGACCGGAGGTTCTGAGGACTATAGGATGGAGGAGTCAAAATACTAGGAAGAATGGAAAATGGGATGGGAGGATGGAAGACAGGAGGATGGAAGACAGGAGGATGGAAGACAGGAGGCCTTTAAAGGCCGAGGCATTGGGATATCGGAAGGCTAGAAGAAACAAAGGGAAGGCTGAGGGATTGGAATCCTGGGGAAGGGAGAAGGATGAGGTGAATGAGACCAAGACTGGGGATCTGAGAGATAGCTAATGGAAGACTAAGGGTCTAGAGGAACCGGAGAGAACACACTGCTAAGTGCTCTTGCCTCCTGTCCACAGGCTAGGCAAACCCAAGTCAGATTTCCCCACAATTGTGACGGGACAGGGGCCCAGGATTACATGAGTTACTATGCTCTATTTCCAGGATCTGCTTCAAACCATGAGTTCCCTTAGGATCGGGTCTGCTTCTTCTCTGTCTCTCACATAGCTAGCTGGGCTTTACCCAGCATTGAGAAAACAGGGATTAAATGTTCTCATCTCCGTTCCCATTCCCTTCTTCTCTTTCCTACTCAGGAGAAAGAGCCAGAAATGAGCAAATCTAGTACCCACATCTGTCTCTAACACATCTGGACGACTTCTCCCCACGCTTCCCTTCCCTTCTCCCTCTTCACATCCGGTCAGGCTGCCTGGCAGGTGCGGTGGCCCCCGCGATCTCTGCCTCAAGGGGATTAAAATCTAGTCGGGCTAAACCAGGGCGGGGGCGGGAAGGATGGGCTGGCCCCCCAGCTGTACTTAGCTCCTGATTATAGACTACTGGGCTGGTGAGGGTGGGGACCCCGTCACAACCACAGGCAGCGCCACCGTGGCGCTGGGGGCTGGGGCTGGCGGGTGGATGAAGAAAACTGGAAACACATGAAAGTGGGGAGCAGAGGGGAAGAAGTGTTCGGCTAAACAGGAGCCGCGACCTCTGAGTTTCAATTCAGCTGGAACTCGAAGACCGGAGCTTGGGTCCTGTCTCCTTTAGAAGGAAGGAGAGAGGGGAGGAACCGAGGAGAAAAGAGAATGTGACGTGGGACAGCGTAGGTCTTTCGGGGTTGGGGCGGGGGGATGTTGGCCCTGTTGCTGGAACATCCCGCCTTCCGGAATCCGGAGCCTACACAGCAATGGGGTGATTTCTCGCACAACAGCACAAGGCTTGCTTGCTAAGTAAGTACTCTTAGAAAATATAGAGTATAAAGAATCATTCAACTGGGGACAGCCAGGTGGCGCAGTGCATAGAACACACCAGTGCTGAAGACAGGAGTTCTAATTCTACCTCCCAACACTTGACACTAGCTGTGTGACCTTGGGCAAGTCCCTTAACCGTTGCCTTGTTAAAAATTATGGTCGAACCGTTTTTAAGTCACCTGGCTTTGAAATCTCAAATCTTCACTCTTAACTTCAAAGATCCAATCCTGTGCCAAGTGTCCGATGATTCTGTTGCCGTAAGATATCTTGCATTCAACTGCTCTCCATTCAAGTCACAATCTGGTCCAGGCCCTTATTACTTCTTGCCTAAAAGCTTGCAAACAGTCTCAGAATTGGTCTCCCAAGCATCCAGTTTCTCCTCTTTCCAATCCATCCTCCACAGCAGTCAAATATCTTTAAAAATTTTTTAAATATTTTCTTTTCCCCAATTACATGTAGACAATCTTTAAATCTTTTAAAAATTTTCGAGTTCCAAACTTTCTTCCGATAAGCATAAAATTTTTGAGGAACACGGGTCTGAGCATGTCACCCCAGCTCAAGAAGCTTCATTGACTACCTATTGCCCCAAGGATAACATTAAACGTCATTGTCTGACATAGGCCTTTCACAATTAGATTACAACCTACCTTTCCAGATTGATTTCACAATCATGCTACATTGCTCTGGCAAAATTAGCCTAGAACATTTATGTTTCTCTTAAATTACATTCTTTGACTGACTAGACGTACCCTATCTTCTTACTAAACACAGTTCAGATTCTCCACTCTATAGAAAGCCTTTCCTGTCTCTCCTGCTTGCTTGAATTTTTCTCCACTATCACCAATCAAAATTATTTTGCATTTACTCTGTAGATTTTCTATAGGGAGACACAGAATAGAGAAGTGGATTAACAGGTCTGGTCTTGGAATCAGGAAAACTTTGCTCGAAGTCCTTAAGTAAGTCATTTAACGTCTCAGTACCCTAAGCATTCAAAAATTATAACCTGTATTGGCCAAGTTTTCTCACGGGAAGTGAGTGGTTTGTGAAATCACAGATAAGCAATCGGTATACATGACTTACTGCCTCTCCATTCCACTGCCGTCCCTCAGTCAGGTGAAAGTTGCTTGAAATTAGGGACAGTCTCCTTTTTGTCTCCTATTACATTGATTATTAATAAATGCGTGTTGAATTAAACCGAATTGAATTGAATTACCTCTCAGCTAACACTAAAACTCCATAGAAATATGATTATTTATAGTATTCTTTGGACTGACTGACTTCTCTGGTGGCGGCAGGAATTCTATACAGGAATTCCAGATGTGGTTCTGGGGCTGCTCTTCAATGGAATAGGTGGGGCTGGTAAATTAGAGGCGGAGCTGAGAGGACAGAGGATCTCGCGAAATAGTTCTCAAGAAGGAACTCCAAAGAGGCGGGACCGAGGAAGGCCGCGGGTTTTGAAAGGGTAAATGTGCAGAGAGGATCCAGGGTTCAGGATCCTATGGGAGAAGGGTCTTGATCATTGTGGTATCACCGCCAGCCTATGAACTACTGATGTCTACCGGGAGGGCTGGGGGAGTGGTTCAAGGATCTGGTGGCTTTAGCTTCCGATGCCTGAGCTCAGAAACCATTCTAGGATCAAGAGTTACCAAGGAGATGAAGCAAAAGAAAAGCCTCGTTTTCTTTGTCTAAATTGAGAGGGAGGTTGCCAAGGAAACGGAGTGAAGGTGGGGCTGGTTACCTAAGAGACCGAGGTGGAGCCCAGTTTAAAAACAGACAAATAAACAGAAAAATCCTGTCCCTTTCCCTAAAAACTGGGCCAGTACTGCCCTAATCTGAGGATGTTCTAATATTGAAGTAGATGCAGTGATTCCTTTGCAGATCTCTGGGTGTTGAGGAGGGCCTTGTACATTGAGGGGTTATGTTGCTAGTTTTGTTGTAAATTGTTAATTTGTTTTGATTTTGATGGTTCTGAGAACAGAGAATGCATACATTTTGGCAATAGAATAAGGAATTTGTAGGATTTGGGTTCAAATCCTTGCTCAGTCACTTGCTAGGTATGAGACCTTGGATAAGTCATTTCCCCTTTGGGGGCTTCAGTGGTAGATATTCAGACACTACACTTACTAGTGGTGTGACCTTGGGCAAGTCATTTAACCTTGATAGCCTCACATCCAGAGCCATCTACTGTGGTCCTGATTCATGTCTAGTCACTGGACCAAGATGGCTGTGGAGGAGAAAATGAGGCTGGTGACTTAGTACAAGCACTCCCTCACTCAAATCCAAGTCAAGATCTTTGCCAAGGCATCACCTCCATGATGTCATGGTCTACTTCTTCGAGGATAAAGGACAAACCTTCTCACCTTCTCAAATGCAAAGTGAAGAACTTAGAAGTGGTACCATCTAAAGTACCTGAGAGCATTCAAGGGTCTTTGACCTAAAAAGTTTAATAGTCAGTAGTCAATAAACTGTCTACTATGAGCCAGGCACAAATGTAAGCCCTAATTTCCTGTTTCATCACCTATTTTTGACAGTGATAGGTTCCTAAAATGAACACTAAGGATAAGCATAGAAGTCCCTACAGACACACAAACACAGACACAGACACACACACACACAGACACACACACACACACACACACACACACACACACAGACATTCCAACTCCAGACATGAAGCTAAACCACTCCCAGAGAGTGATTGACTTCTACTACTATCCTCTGTGTTTTAGGGGTAAGTCCAAGTGACTATGTTTCTAAACTACTATGATAAGTCCCTACTCATGTGTTTCCCACTAATAATCTACCAGCCAGATTTAATTATTATTTTTGGCAAAGTATTTATTAATTAAGAAGGTATGGCAAAAGTGCTTGGTACAAAACATTTTACCCTCCTCCCCCACAAATCCTGGGACACTTTTGTTTTTAGGTTTTTGCAAGGCAAATGGGTTAAGTGGCTTGCCCAAGGCCACACAGCTAGATAATTATTAAGTGTCTGAGACCGGATTTGAACCCAGGTACTCCTGACTCTAGGCCAGGTGCTTTATCCATTGTGCCACCTAGCTGCCCCTAGGGACACATTTTTCTACAGATACACCACAAGTACAGGGTAGTTTTAGGTACAGGGTCATAGTTTTCTCAGACCTCTAATGGGACCTCTGGATCTCTGAAATTCAACAGGTTGCTCCGTTACTTCCATCTTATCATTGTTGCTGGATCATCTTATAAGAAAATGCAAAAGAGATAGGTGGCCATGTGCTCAAAGCTACCATGATCACAGGACTAGGCTCTTAGGGGGAACTCAAAAGAGACTGACAAAGGGGCAGTTTGTCTCCTACTCCATTATGGCTCAATAACTGATCCTTGAGTCATCAGGTTTTTAAACTTTAGAGTCAATCAGAGACTTTGTCATCACTCAGTGCCTACCAGTTTCTTATGACTGGAAACACACTTCTCTAAATTTCAAGTTATTTGGACTTGAAATCCTGCAGGGAATATCTGCACATGCTTCTAGGTCTGGTTCCCTCAGGCTAA